>NC_141171.1:82555000-83805000 GCF_055505025.1 Bos grunniens
TTTTCCAGTCCTATGGCCACTGCTGAGTTTTCTAGATTTGTTGACATATTGAATGCAGCTCTTTAACAGCATCATCTTTTAGGACTTTAAGTAGCTTAATTGGAATTCCATCACCTCCACTAGCTTTGTTTGTCATAATGCATCCTAAGTCCCACTTGACTTTGGACTCCAGGGTGTCTGGCTCTAGGTGAGTGATCACACCATCGTGGTTATCTGAGTCATTAAGAGCTTTTTGGTATAGTTCTTCTGTGTATTCTTATCATTTCTCAATGTCTTCTGCCTCTGTTGGTCCTTATTGCTTCTGTCCTTTATCATGCATGAAAATACTTGCATGAAGTGCTCCATTGATAGCTCCAATTTTCTTGAAGAGATCTCTTCTTTCCCATTCTATTGTTTTCCTCTACTTCATTGCATTGTTCATTTAAGAAAGCCTTCCTATCTATCTTTGCTATGCTCTGGAACTCTGCATTCAGTTGGTTATATATTTCCCTTTCTCCCTATTTTGAAATCAACTGGTTAGCAAACTTAATTCTGTTTGCAACTTTAATCCCCCTTTCCTATGTAAGATAACATATTTATAGGTTCTATGGATGGACAGGGAGGCCTGGCGTGCTGCAATTCATGGGGTTGCAAAGAGTTGGACACGACTGAGCAACTGAACTGAACTGAACTGAACTGGATTAGAATGTGGACATCTTGGCAGAGGAGGAAGAGGTACTCTTCTGTCTGCCTACCACACTAGGCTATACAAGAGCCTCCCAAATTGTCCTTCTGGCCACCATCTGGCTCCTGCCTATGCTACCATGCATATACAATTTTAAGGGTAAAATACGCATAATATAAAAATTACCATTTTAATAATTTAAATATATATATTGTACAATCATCACTATATCACTATGATCTAGTTTTGGAACATTTCCATTTCCCAGAAGGAAACACTATACCTATTAAGCAATCACTCCCCATTCTCCCATCCCTATAGTTCTTGGCAACCATTAAAAAAGCAAAGACATTACTTTGCCAACAAAGGTCCATCTAGTCAAAGCTATGGTTTTTCCAGTAGTCATGTATGGTTGTGAGAGTTGGACTATAAAGAAAACTGAGTGCTGTAGAATTGATGCCTTTGAACTGTGGTTGGAGAAGACTCTTGAGAGTCCCTTGAACTTCAAGGAGGTCAAATCAGCCAATCCTAAAGGAAATCAGTCCTGAATATTCATTGGAAAGACTGATGCTGAAACTCCAATACTTTGGAGACCTGATATGAAGAACTGACTCATTGGAAAAGACCTGATGCTGGGAAAGATTGAAGGCAGAAGGAGAGGGAGATGACAGAGGATGAGATGGTTGGATGGCGTCACCAACTTGATGGACATAAGTTTGAGCAAGCTCTAAAAGTTGGTGATGGACAGAGAGGCCTGGCATGCTGCCATCCATGGGGTCGCAAAGAGTCAGAGATGACTGAGCGACTGAACTGAACCAATAATAAACTTTCTGTCTTTAGATATTCACCTATTCTGGATATTTCACATAAATAGAATCATACAACACATGGTCTTTTGTTTTTGTCTTCTTTCACTTAGCATGTTTTCAAGGTTCATCCATGTGGTAGCAGGTAACATTACTTCACTCCCATTTCATGGCTAATACTCCATTAATTGGCTAGACCATTTTGTTTATCAGTTGATGATTGCTTGACTTGTTTCCAGCTTTGCCTTTTGTGACTAGTTCTAGAAATTGCCAACCACATCTGATCTCTCCCATGCTCCTTACATCTTGTTGTTGTCCTTCAGTCACTAAGTTGTATCCAACTCTTTGCAATCCATGGATGGCAGCACACCAGGCTTCCTTGTCCTTCACTATCTCCTGGAGTTTATTCAAGCTCATGTCCATTGAGTAAATGATGCCATCCAATCATTTCATCCTCTGTCATCCCCTTCTCCTCCTGCCCTCAATCTTTCCCAGCATGAGGGTCTTTTCCAATGAGTTGGCTTTTTGCTCATCTCTATTATTTTAGTGTTATTTCCTGTTGTTTCTTTGTTTCAATATTTTTTCAAGTCTTTAATAATTAAAACTCAAGATGAAAAAACTAAAGATTTATTTTCACAGGTGTCCAAATCAGGACTCTGTGATGCATTAGTTTCTTTCCAACATATTTTTTATTCCACTGTCCTCTGACAATGTAGTGTATTACTTAGGTGAAGAGTTTGCACATGGGGAAACTGAGTATAATAAACATCTGAGATCACACATTTTGTCAGTGGTGTCACTGAGAGAAGAGATTACACTGCTCAGGTTATTCTCTATTTTCATCTTTCCAAGGACAGACTGTCAGTGCATTAAATAGTGTCACTGTCTACAGATTTTTACACTGCAATGCCAATTTTCATTCTATGTGGTTAATCCAATTTACATTATCACTAGCAGTATATGAGGATTCTCTTTTCTCCATACCCTCCCCAGTATTTATTGTTTGTAGACTATTTTGATGATGGACATTCTAACCTGTGTGAAGTGCTACCTTATTGTAGTTTTAATTTGCATTTCTCTATTAATTAGTGATATTGAACCTCTTTTAGTGCGCCTCTTGGCCATCTGTATTTCTTCTGTGGAGAATGTCTACAGTACAGTCCCTACATATGAGAAAATATTTGTAAGTCCAATTTGTTTGTTAAGTCCAACAAAGTTACCCTAAGTACCCAACAAACACAATAGGCTATTTAGTACTGTGTGGTAATAGGTTTGCAATGTTTTTCACACAAATAAATTCATAACAAATAAAAAAAAAGAAAATATTTTTAATCTTATAGTACAGTATCTTGAAAAGTACAGTAGTACAGTACAACAGCTGCACACAGGGGCTGGCCTCAAGTGAGCAGGAAGGAAGAGTTACTGACTAGAGAAGGAAAAGGAGGTGGGAGATGGTAGAGCTGAAGGATCATCAGCAATAGAGATGGAGGACAAGCTTCAATTTTACCCACGTCCAACATTGATAGAGCACATATTTGCATCTTTGAAAGTTTGCAGCTTGAAGATTCATATATAGGGGACTCACTGTATTTAGATCTTCTGTCCAGTTTTTGACTGGGCTGTTTGGTTTTCTGATATTGGGCTACATGAGCTGTTTGTTTATTTTGGACATTAATCCCTTGTCAGTCTCTTCATTTGCAAATATTTTTCTCCCACTCTGTGGCTTTTCTTTTCATTTTGTTGATGGTTTCCTTTGCTATACAAAATCTTTTATTTGATTAAGTCCAATTTGTTTATTTTTGTTTTTATTTTCATTATTATATGAGGTGGATCGAAAGATCTTGCTGCTATTTATGTCAGAGCATGTTCTGCCTATGTTTTCCTCCAAGAGTTTTGTAGTATCTGATCTTACATTTAGGTCTTTAATCCATTTTGAGTTTATTTTTGTGTATGGTGTTAGACAATTCCTAATTTCATTCTTTTCATGTGTTTGTCCAGTTTTCTCAGAACCATTTATTGAAGAGACTGTCTTTCTTCCATCAGATGTTACTGTCTCCTTTGTCATAGATTAATGACAATAGGTGCATGGGTTTATCTCTCAGTTTTCTGTCCTGTTCCATTGATCTGTATTTCTGTTTTTGTGCCAGTACCATACTGTTTTGATTACTATAGCTTTGTATTATAATCTGAAGTCAGGGAACCTGATTCCTCCAGCTCCATTTTTCTTTCTTAAGATTTCTTTGGACTATTTAGGGTCTTTTGTGTTTCCATACAGTAAGGCAGATGCAAAGCAAATATCATATGACATCACTTATATGTGGAATCTAAAAAAAAAAGAAAAAGGTTACAAATGAACTTATTTACAAAACAGAAATTGAGTCACAGATGTAGAAAACAAACTTATGGTTACCAAAGGAACAGGGTTGGAGAGGGATATTTAGGAGACTGGGATTGACATATACACACTACTATACATAAAGTAGATAACTAATAAGAACCTACTATGTAGCACACAGAACTCTATTTAATATGCTGTAATGACTTGCATGGGAATGGAATCTAAAAAGAGCTGAGTATATGTGTATGCATGACTGGTTCACTTTGCTGTATATCAGACATTATCATAACATTTTAAGTCAACTATACTCCAATAAAAAGTCAATAAAATAGAGACTTTTAACTATTAAGTCACCTACTGACATTTGGGGTAAACTTCAATAGAAATGATAGAGAGAGAAAGTATTCTTGAAATTCTTAGCATTTTTTGCTGAGGAACTCTGTCAGCACACAACTCACCTTGTTGAAGCAATAACTGACCCATAGCAAGTTCTCAAGAAAAGATCAATGAATAGATAAATACTACAGAGGCCCTGTCTCCCAATCCCAAGTATATTTTCAGTTATACCCAAACACACACACACTCACATACACAGAGGGACTTACCACTTCCAGAAGAACTCACTCTCCTTTTGTAGTGTTGTAAGAATTTTTTTTGAAGACCAACTCTATCTCTTTATAACACTTGCCAATTAACCTTTGTTTAAGCCCCTAGGATCAAGGATAGAAAAATCTAATCTTTCTTGCCCAACCAAATACAAGAGGACAAATATTGTGGCTTCTTAAACATTTTGGTTCCTTTAACTATTACTATATGATAATGATAGTTCTGATAGGCTTAAATTCTTAACACAAAAGGATATCTTAACTGTAGTGGAATAAAATGGATTTTTTTCTCCTTCCTGAAAAGGAGAAGGCAACCATATAGATTGAAGGCACTTAACTAAATTTCATGGAAGCCCATTTTTCCTTATTTGCCATAGGAACTATGAACACCACCATCACAGTTGAATGGATTTTGAGGCTGTGGGAAATTATATCTTTCTAACAGGATTTCTATGTCCCTTCATAGGGTCACATAATATTTTAACTGAAGACTGCAGAACTGGCTTGTCTGAAGGTCAGATGCCTCTACTTAGTATTGTATTATTGCGGAATCACTTTGAGGCTTTCAGTATGAAGAGATTATGTTTACATTGAAGAACGTTGTCAGACTTTAGAAAGGATTTATAAATATTTTGAACACTTGAAAGGACCCTGGGGTAAATTGCCACTGAATTTGTTAAGGTCACTATAAAAGGTCAGTGACTAAAAGGAGGTCCGAACTTCAGTTAAAGTACCTCATTAAGCTAAGAAATCATGTTATTCTGTTCAGTTGCTCAGTCGTGTCCAAATCTTTGCAACCCCATGGACTTCAGTACCCCAGGCCTCCCTGTCCAGCACCAACTCCCGGAGTTTACTCAAACTCATGTCCATCGAATTGGTGATGCCATCCAACCATCTCATCCTCTGTCATCCCCTTCTCCTCCTGCCTTCAATCTTTCTCAGCATCAGGGTCTTTTCAAATGAGTCAGTTCTTCCCAACAGGTAGCCAAAATATTGGAGTTTCAGCTTCAGCATCAGTCCTTACGATGAATATTCAGGACTGATTTCCTGTAGGATGGACTGGTTGGATCTCCTTGCAGTCCAAGGGACTCTCAAGAGTCTTCTCCAACACCACAGTTCAAAATCATCAATTCTTCAGCACTCAGCTTTCTTCACAGTCCAACTCTAACATCTATGCATGACTACTGGAAAAACCATAGCTTTGACTAGATGAACCTTTGTTGGCAAAGTAATGTCTCTGCTTTTTAATATGCTGTCTAGCTTTGTCACAGTTTTTCTTCCAAGAAGCAAGCATCTTTTAATTTCATGGCTGCAGTCATCATCTGCAGTGATTTTGGAGCCCCCAAAAATAAAGTCTGTAACTGTTAACATTGTTGCCCCATCTATTTCCCATGAAGTGATGAGACCAGATGCCATGATCTTAGCTTTTTGAATATTGAGCTTTAAGCCAACTTTTCACTCTCCTCTTTCACTTTCATCAAGAGGCTCTTTAGTTCTTCTTCTTTGCTTTCTGCCATAAGGGTGGTGTCATCTGCATATCTGAGGTTATTGATATTTCTCCCAGCAATCTTGATTCTAGCTTGTGCTTCATCCAGCCCAGCATTTCTCATGATGTACTCTGCATAGAAGTTAAATAAGCAGGTGACAATATACAGCCTTGATATATTCTTTTTCCTATTTGGAACCAGTCTGTTGTTCCATGTCCAGTTCTAACTGTTGCTTCTTGACCTGCATACAGATTTCTCAGTGACAGGTAAGGTGGTCTGGTATTCTCATCTCTTTCAGAATTTTCCAGTTTGTTGTGATCCACACAGTCAAAGGCTTTGGTGTAGTCAATGAAGCAGAAGTAGATATTTTTCTGGAATTCTTTTGCTTTTTTGATGATCCAGTGGATGTCGGCAATTTGATTTCTGGTTCCTCTGCCTTTTCTAAATCCAGCTTGACCATCTAGAAGTTCACGGTTCACATACTGTTGAAGCTTGGCTTGGAGAACTTTGAGCATTACTTTGCTAGCATGAGATGAGTGCAATTGTGAGGTAGTTTGGACACTCTTTGGCATTGCCTTTATTTGGGGTTGTAATGAAAACTCACCTTTTCCAGTCCTGTGGCCACTGCTGAGTTTTCCAAATTTGCTGGTGTATTGAGTGTATCACTTTAACAACATCATCTTTTAGAATTTGTACCTCATTAAGTACCTCTTGAAGGTCAGGAAGCAACAGTTAGAACTGGACATGGAACAACAGACTGGTTCCAAATAGGAAAAGGAGTACATCAAGGCTGTATATTGTCACTTTGCTTATTTAACTTATATGCAGAGTACATAATGAGAAACGCTGGGCTGGATGAAGCACAAGCTAGAATCAACATTGCTGGGAGAAATATCAATAACCTCGGATATGCAGATGACACCACCCTTATGGCAGAAAGTGAAGAGGAACTAAAAAGCCCCTTGATAAAAGTGAAACAGGAGAGTGAAAAAGTTGGCTTAAAGCTCAACATTCAGAAAACGAAGATCATGGCATCTGGTCTCATCACTTCATGGGAGATAGATGGGAAACAGTGGAAACAGTGTCAGACTTTATTTTTCTGGGCTCTAAAATCACTGCAGATGGTGATAGCAGCCACAAAATTAAAAGATGCTTACTCCTTGGAAGGAAAGTTATGACCAACCTAGATAGCATATTCAAAAGCAGAGACATTACTTTGCCAACAAAGGTTCGTCTAGTCAAGGCTATGGTTTTTCCAGTAGTCATGTATGGATGTGAGAGTTGGACTGTGAAGAAGGCTGAGCACCAAAGAATTGATGCTTTTGAACTGTGGTGTTGGAGAAGACTCTCGAGAGTCCCTTGGACTGCAAGGAGATCCAAGCAGTCCATTCTGAAGGAGATCAGCCCTGGGATTTCTTTGGAAGGAATGATGTTAAAGCTGAAACTCCAGTACTTTGGCCACCTCATGCGAAGAGTTGACTCATTGGAAAAGACTCTGATGCTGGGAGGGATTGGGGGCAGGAGGAAAAGGGGACGACAGAGGATGAGATGGCTGGATGGCATCACCGACTCAATGGACATGAGTTTGAATGAACTCCAGGAGTTGGTGATGGACATGGAGGCCTGGCATGCTGCAATTCTTGGGGTCGCAAAGAGTTGGACACAACTGAGTGACTGAACTGAACTGAACTGGAGTACCCCCATTAACCTAAGAAATCATGCTATTAGATAGTCACTAATTGGTTAGCAGGGGCCATTAGGTTAGAAATAGAGCAGTGTGTTTTATATGCTCATTTGTGAGTAGAATATTGCTTTCATGAAAGTGATCAGTCTGATAAGTCGTGTGCAAGATATGTCATGGACTTGCATTAAATTTCTGTTTTTCCTCTTTCTCTTATTTTGTGTTATACAAAGGTGGAAAATTGTCCCTATGCACTGTATATTGGAGCCATCAGAGACAGTGACCAGATTAAATAATTTGTCTAGGTTTCACTAATATATCTTTGTAGGACTTGATGGAAACTTCACAATGCCTGGTACTCTCCCTAGGGAAAGCCAGCTGCCACATCTGCAAGAAGTCTTCTTTTGGATGCTTTCTTAGTGATGAAAGTTTCGTCCTCCCTTCTCACCATGGTATAGGTACATTTTATACAGCTCCTGGCCCCAAGGGGTGGAGGTGGAAACATTTGACCTCAGATAGCCTGCTTTCCTGCGCCCTCCAGAGCAGGGGTAGCCCTCTTCTCTGGTAGCTGATATAAGATAAAGGCTGAACTTATCTCCATGAAAAGGCCAGGATATGCAGGAGTTTATTTCTCCTTCACATCCAGGAGATGCTACCCTTCCTCTTACCTCCTCACCTCCATATGTTGTTGTTCACTCACCTAGTCCTGTCCATCTCTTTGCCACTCCATAGACTGAAGCATGCCAGGCTTCACTATCCCTTACTATCTCCTGGAGCTTGCTCAAACTCATGTTCATGAGTCGGTGATGCCATCCAACCATCTCATCCTCTATCACCCCCTTTTCTTCCTGCCCTCAATCTTTCTATTCATTGGAAAAGACCCAGCATCAGGGTCTAGTCCAGCGAGTTGGCTCTTCGCATCAGGTGGCCATAAGAAATCCTTATAAACCAGGATGAGCACTTACCCTAAGTCCATGTTATTCAAGATCACAGATGAATGAACTTCCCCAGGAAGCATGGGGAAGCTGGTCTGGGAGCTGCGCTTGTGGCTCTGGGACCAGCTACCTGTGATTATGCTGGAACATGACGGGTGGAGTGGATTGGCCACAGGTAGTGTTCTGCTATTAATTCTGCAAGGATATTCTAAGAGGTTTTGCGTGTATCTGACAATTACCCTAAAATGCTACTCACTGTAATGATGTGTTGGGAAATGGAAAATACTCAGGGATCATTTAGTAATCATATTCTGATAGTGTTCTTTTAGCAGATTAAGGGTTTTTCCCCTCCCTCTTTATAGTAATATGAAGGAGGAAACACAACAACTTTTCACAGAAATAGGAAATTCATATTCAGATGAGAACAGGTCCTTATCAGTTTTAAATAACCAGGGAAATTATCTTAGAAGAGACCTCTGTGAAGTGTCTTGGAGGTTTTCATGAATAAGCTTTGGAGTGATGTATATTCTAGCTGTCTTCCCCACAAATACAGTTTTTGTCTTTGTGAATGCCCACAGTGTATATGCCTGAACACATACATACTTCCATTATTTCTCATAATTCCCTGCTGTAATTACTTTGGAGAAGAAAAAAAAAAGGGTAAAATACTCAGTTATGTTAAATTTACACTTGTGGATTTAACACTTAGTTCTCTTTCAAGGTTGTCCATTTTGATTAAAGCTTGCTTAATTATTTAAGACTATCTCCAGGTCTGAAAATCTGTAAGTCTTACAGAGACCAAGCTGAAATCTTAATCTGTTTGAAAGTGAACATCTTCCAAATTTCGTCTCATTTTTTTAGAAAATTGATGTTTGAAAACTATAAATATTTATATTTGAATTAGTATACAGTTATATTTTACTGTATATGAATTGATGCATTTGAATTGAGTTTTGCTTCAAAAATCAGTGTGATTACTATTGGATACATAATTTTATTATTTTTAATCACTACTATGAAGTTAAGTGTGTGGTCAGATGCCTGCCTGGAATCTCTGATTCAATTTTCCTCTTACTTACTTTAAATCTTTTTTTAAAACAATAAATCTTGCAAGTAGTTTTACTTTCCTTAAATATCAGTTACAAATGTTTTTCCATTTTCTGAAACTTGATCAAGTATCCTGTGAAAGGACTTTTAAATCTCTTCTTTTTGAAATGTAGATAAGAGCGATAGAGATTTCCTTCTCCATTTGCTGTTATAATTTTGTACTGAAATCCCACAGACCCCAGTATTTACTAAATCAGGTTCTCAGAGTAACCCATTGTTTATCAAGGCATGTAAATACGGTTTCCACAGTTAATAAGTACTATTTACTGAAGGGAGCCACCAGAACAGCAGAGTTACAATGGATACTTTATGTCACATGAAAAAAAGTTTCTCACTAGATTATTAGGTCTTTGTGATTTTTTTTTTTTTTTTTTTTGGATGGTGAGTGGGGAGAATTAGTAGACTGGAAAAAGATTGCAAGGTCAATAGCATAAATTATATGTAAATAGCCAAAACATGCTGTTTGGGTTGCCAAACACTCATAGGAGATTGCATTATCAAGCTAGGAATTTGTAAGCCTTCTAAATACAAAGTGCAACCTTTGCAAACACATAGGTCACGCTTATATATACTTATGCCCAGCCACATGGTAGAATACCCAGTTTGTTTATTTTTCCTTGTTTTCTTGTTGGAGGCTGATAATTGCCAACAATTATTGAGTACTTACTGTGGATCAAGTACTGTTCAGGGGCTCTAAACACACAGTTTCTTTATTCCTCTCCAACCTACCTACTTTTAGTCTCATCTGTAGGTGAGAGATCTGACTTGATTGCAATTTGCCTTGAAAAGAAAAAATCTTCACACTATCATAAATGTCCTTTATTTGTCTTTCTTACCTTTTATTATCTTTTCCATTGAATCATTATTTTGATTCCATTTGGTTCCATTATTTTGATTTCCATTTGAATCATGATTCCATTTTCATTGAATCATTATGAGAACACTTCATAAGTTTTGTTTGAGAGGTTCTTTGGATTGCTGTTTTTTCCTTCGTTTTATTGAGATATGATTGACGTACAGCCTTGTACAGGTTTATAAAAGGTTCACAAAGTATATAGCATCATGATTTAACATTTACACATCATGAAATGATTATCACAATAAGTTTGGTGATTATCCATCATCTCATATAATTATAGCATGAAAGAAATAGAAAGCCTTTTTTCTTTTTTCTTGTGATGAGTGGTTTGTTGTTTTTATTCCTCCTCTTGGAAGCTCCTTCACCCCCAAGTCCACTGCCCAGGTCAGTGACATCACACAGGCCTGACTGCTCTCCTACTGTTTCTTTTCCTACCTCCCACACCCAGCTCAACAGCAGTGCTGGCCTGTTTTGTTTTGTTTTTAATGGATACAGCCATTACTCTGCTAAAGTGGACTGTCACCACAGGATAATGTTGCTCTGGAATTGTCATAGTCTGGCTTTTAAATAAGAGAATAGAAATCTAGGCTTTCTATGCAAAATTGCTAATGTTTAATAATGATTCAAGTTTTGAGGGAAAAACCCCTGAAAACTGAAGAAGTATGCTCTTGGGCATATCTAGGCTGTAAGTTTGAAGTCTCCATTTCTATTCCAGTCAGTGCTCAGTTTATTGGCTATGATTGTAGGTGTTAAAAAGAAACTGCTACTTTTATAAGTAGAAAACTTTTGATACCACAAATTGCAGACTTCAAAAAAATTAAAGAAAATCGCAAGGCATTACAAGAAGCACTGACTCCAATAGTTAAGAAATTAATTTAAGAGCAATATAAGTCTCCAGTGTAAGGTTTTTTTAATTTTTCTATTCTTCCTCTCCAATCATAGTGACTTTTCTTTAAGTTCATTTAGGAAGCTTCCTTAGGAACACTGACAGTTTATTTAAAATTGCAGTGGCAAGGATTGCCAAAGGGGAGGTGGTGAGGGAGAAGAGAGGAAATAGTGAGGGAGATTAACAAATACAAACTTCTGTTTTGTACAAGTACAAAACAGATGAATCATGTGCATGAAATGTATAGTGTGGAGAATATCGTCTATACTAATGTAATAACTTTGTATGGTGCCAGATAGTAACTAGACTTATTGCAGTCATCATTTTGAAAAGTATAGAAATCACTATGCTGTATAATTGAAGAAGGCAATGGCACCCCAACTTCAGTACTCTTGCCTGGAAAATCCCATGGATGGAGAAGCCTGGTGGGCTGCAGTCCATGGGGTCGCTAAGAGTCGACACGACTGAACGAATTCACTTTCACTTTTCACTTTCATGCATTGGAGAAGGAAATGGCAACCCACTCCAGTGTTCTTGCCTGGAGAATCCCAGGGATGGGGGAGCCTGGTGGACTGCCGTCTATGGGGTCGCACAGAGTCGGACACGACTGAAGCAACTTAGCAGCAGCAGCAGCAGCAGTAGCATGCTGTATAACAGGAACTAATACGGTGTTGTAGATCAATTATACTTCAAAAACCAACCAACCAACCAACAGGCTCATAGAAAAAGTGATTAGTTTTGTGGCTACCAAAGGCAGAGGGGAGGGGAGGGGGCATTGGATGAAGGCAGTCAAAAGATACAGAATTCCAGTTATAAGTACCAGGTTTGTAGTATACAGTATGGTAAATACAGTTGACACTGCTATGTATTACATATGAAAGTTGAGAGACTGAATCCCAGGAGTTCTCACCCTTAGGAAAATATTCACTATCAACCAAAAATTAAAGCTTTCTAATTTTTAGCATCCCATCATTTGGACTTAGAGGTGGCACAATGCACTTCACTGAAGTAAGTTATTTTAAGAAAACATAACAGGTGGAAAGCAAACTTCAATTAACAGTTGAAAGAAGGATCATTTAAATAAGCAAAAGCACTTGAGTGGTGTTTAAGAGCTGGCAAAAGCCATCCTGTGATAAAGTCTTGAATGAGAGCCAGTGGGGTCTCTAAGCAGAGGTGCCGCCTGTGTAGGGACTATGGGTCTTCTTAGATGTCCCTGGCATGCCTGAAGCAGAGGCAGCATAGATGCATAAAGGGAGAGGCAGGAGAGAGGGAAAGGAACAAGGAGAAACATTAAGAGAGAGAGAAGAGAAAATTGTAATCATAGTAACTATTTAATAGTGCTTACTATGTGCTGGCTTTGTTTTTTAGTTCTTTTATTCTCATTTCATCCTCTCCTCTCTCCCTGAGAAACCCTATGAGGTAAGTGTTAATATCTTCATTTTACAGATAAAGGACCTGAGACTCAGAGAAGATTCAGTACAGGTTAGACAGTAGAAGAGCTGTTTAAATTGAAGCCTGCTGACCTCAAAGCTATTAATTGCTATAATATATGGTCCTCCCAGTGTCTCTTAAGGGGAAGGGAAATCAGGGTGCCTTAGAAGTTCCCTCAAAGGCCTGTTGGCAACTCTTGGACTGGACCATGGGTGTCAAGATGTGGAGAACATCCACCTCGACTTTGGCTGTTCCAGCCTTAAGATCATTTGAAGTCAATAAAGAAAGACGGGTGTATGCCAGGGAGTAGTTTTATAGATTGCCTAGCACTTCATGCCAAGAGAAGCAATTCCATTTCTCATGTGGCCCGTGTGGTTCCAACTCCCTTTCCTTCCTTGCTGTGCAGACAGGCACTGTGGAGTGTAAAAAGCTATTTGATGGCCAAATACTACAGTATGGATGGTAAACCCTTGCTTATGCAGAAGCAGCTGTGGAGTTTTGGTATTATTCTTTCTTCTCTGTCTGTTAAGGAAGCCAAGTGAAAATTTACTCTCCAGGATGATAGGCAGTGTAAGGAACTGCATGCAGCCAAAGATATTAACTTGTTGACTAGGTTTTTGGTAGTTGGATAGTAGCTTTCCAGATAAAGCCAATGATATGCAATTATGGATGGAGAGCTTCAGCATGCAGGTTCTATTCTTCTGACTCCCCAACACAAAATCAAATTATGGTTCACCTCCACTTGTGAGTTCATTTCGCATTTGCAAAAACCAGGATGTCCAAGTTTAAGTAGTTAATTACTTTTTAAAGATTTAATTCAGCATCATTTCAAGGCTAAGAACAAGCTCATTGTGACCCAAGTTTAGGCTTTAAAAAGGGTTATGTAACACATGAGAAGCATTTAGAACTTCTACAGTCTTAAATCTCTTGCCTTTTTCCCCCCATTGCTGAGTATTAGATTCTTATTTATAGATAATCTATCTCATATATCTAAATGAAAATTTTATTAAAGAACCAAAACAGTCACTATCCCTGGTAGAGATAAAATTCCCCAATTAGTTTGTCTTTTTTTTTTTTTTTTTTCCTGGTTGGGTATTTATTTCTGTTTATTGCGCAGATTAAACAAAACTGTTATTAAGTAGTTTTTTAAATGTACTGAACATTTATTCTTGGTCAGATACAATACCAAGGCATCGTCCCTGCCCTCAAGATTCTTATAGCAAAAGGAAGAAACAGGAAAATAAACTGATAGATGCCACGCAGTAAGCTAAGTAGTTATAGGCCTGCCCCTGTCGACTGCTGCTTCTCCTCCATCCCCCTGATGGTGTCTAGTTCACACACAAATGACACACCCTGCGATTCTTATGGGAAAGGAAATAGAGAGATAACTTGGGGGTCAGGAGGGCACTAACTTGACATTGCAAGACATTCTTCCGGCCTTGAGGCAGGGCCTGAGCCCAGGAGCCTACACTCAGACCGAGGATGACTCTTTGTGGAGGGAGGCTCTTTGCCTTCTCTGGAACAGCGAAGCTGGTAGAGAGAGCCCAGACCAACACACAGGTGGAGCTGATGAGGGTAAGAAGGACAAGGAACACCTCTGGAGAACTTAGGGTTGCAGTGGTTTCTCTGTTCACTGAGTGCAGAGAACAGCGGGCGATGAAAGGAGAAGCATTGTTCTCAGGGTATAATTTTCAATTTTTGAGCCAGAGTAAGTAATTTATAAAGAAGAGTAAAAGAAAGCAAGTTTTTGCTCCTGCACCCACCCCCCACCCCGCAACAAAGTCTAACTAGTTCAACAAAGCAAAGAGTGATTTTCTACATATTTATGCCATGTAGAGAAGTATTATTTGGAGCACTTGCTAGAACTTCTTCACAGAGGTCTATTTGATACATTTGCAGAAATGTGGTTTTTGGTGTATGGTTCATTGGCCAAAAAGAAGGTTGTACTTGGCTTCCCAAAAGGTGGTTGTGTGTGGAGATGAGTGGAGGAAATTAAGTCATATTTTTGGTTATTTTAAATTTAATTGATAGAATCATGGACTGCAGTCAAAGGCTATGTAGACCAACGCTTTCTGAGAAATTCACCAGATGTTATATGGTTACATGTGAGCACACCTGAAAAGGATTTTGAACACTAAAAGTCTTGGATCCAAAACTATTCTTTAACATTTTAATTTTTTCTTAAAAAGACTCTTAAGACTGAAGAATAATAATGTTTAAGAGGTGAGCTTACCAAGGCCCAATCAGTGAAGCCAGATTGGCATGAAGCTCCAAATCAGCTTCTGCCTTGGTGGGGTCTTAGAATTGTCTTAAATGAAAAGGAAAATTGTCCATAACTGCAAGTGGAAGTAGTCATTAAGACAAGCTCAATCACCACCAAAATAGACCACTTTTCAACTTAAATGTGTTTCATTATTGGACACTATAATAAACCGGCCCTGAGTAACAATAAGATCACTTGCATTTAGCAGGCAGTTCACTTTCTGAGAAACCCCTTGCCTTTCCCTCTAGTCTGTTAATGCTACAATACCTGATACACATGGCAGGTACTACAGAAACAACTAAGGAGAACTCATCGCCGGAGACGATCAGATATGGGGGGTGAGGTGTGATTGCCAAAGCTTACGAGCTTGTACTTGCCCAGAATATAGTAATACTTGTACTATCTGAGTCACTAGGAAATTTCTGAGACCCTGTTGGTGAAGGGGAGGCAAAACTTCACCTCTGCCCATCTTAGGTTTTCAGCTGGGACTCTTTTAACAAAAAGACAGATTGACGAGAGAAAAATGGTTTATTAATGCTGCAGCCCACACATAATGGGAGAAACTTAAACCTAAAGTAACTCAAAATGGCAGCTTTGAGTCCCAGCTTATAGAGCATCTTCAACAAAAACTTAAACTTGTAGAGAAATGGCAGGCCTAGAAAGGTAGCTTTTGGCTTCCAAGGGCAGCAAACCTGGAAAGTAAATATATGACTGGAAACTAATGAGTTAAAGTTTGTAAATTTCTCTGGTGTCACCTCTGATAAGAGTCTGAAAGGAGAATTTATATCCTGCTTTTAAGCAGAAAAGGGAGAGAGGTTTTCTCTGCTTTTGCTACTTCTTAATTACCATCAGTTCAAAATTATCTGTATGTCAAAGAGGGATATTTTGAGGTAATATATTTGGTTTCCTTTTAAGGAGAACTTAACAAGGGACTTTCTTAGCCAAAGTGTGCCTTTAGCCCTCCTAAAGATGTTCTCTTTCTTCTGGTGCCCTCCCTACTAGTAATTTCTGTTACTGAAGTCTCAACAGTGGAAAATGTCCCTTGCCTTTTTCATGTTGACATTATATTGTTCTTACAGAAAATTTACAAAGATATCCAGAGTCTCTGCTCTTAACTCAGCTTTCCCTAATGTTTACCATTCTGTATATCACTACCTTATTGTGCCTGAATTTACACTTCCTTAATGACTACCAAACCTAGACAGTGTGTTAAAAAGCAGAGACATTGCTTTGCTGACAAAGGTCTGTCTAGTCAAAGCTATGGTTTTTCCAGTAGTCATGTATGGCTGTGAGTGTTGGACCATAAAGAAGGCTGAACACCAAAGAATTGATGCTTTCATATTGTGGTTCTGGAGAAGACTCTTGAGAGTCCCTTGGACTGCAAGGAGGTCAAACCAGTCAATCCTAAAGGAGATCAACCCTGAATATTCATTAAATGGACTGCTGCTGCAGCTTAAGCTCCAATACTTTGGCCATCTGATGTGAAGAGTTGACTCATTGGAGAAGACCCTGATGCTGAGAAAGATTGAAGGCAAAAGGAGAAAGAGGCGTCAGAAGATAAGATGTTTAGATAGCATCACTAGCTCAATGGACATCAATCTGAGCAAACTCCAGGAGATAGTAGAGGACAGAGGAGCCTAGCAGGCTGGTCCATGAGGTCGCAAAGACATGGACATGACTTAGCTACTGAACAACAACAATAAATGATTGCCAATGGATGTTGAACAACTTTTCATGCTTATTTCCACCCATACGTCTTCTTTGAGCATCTACTCAGAAACACATCCATTTAAAAATATTGCGCTTGTGTGTTTTCTTTTTTGGAGGGTGGGTTTGAGAGTTGTTCATTATGGGCATAATTATCTATATATCATCTGCAGATATTTTCTCCCAGTCTTTGGTGTTCTTTATTTCTTTTTGCATATTCAAGTTTTAGTCTGACTTCATATTCGTTCTGCCTGATGAACTTGCTTTATCATTTCTTTTAGAATAGATTTGTTGGCAATGAATTCCATCAGCTTTTATTTGTTTGAGGAGAGTCTTTTTCCTTTAGTTTTGAAAGTTATTTTCACAGATTATAGATTTCTAGTTTGATGATTTCCTCCCAGCCCCAGTATCATCGCTTTAAAGATGTCTGTCATTGTCTTCTGATATACTGGTTTCTGATAAGAAATCTGTTGTTACAGTTCTCTTTCTTCCTCTGTGTGTAATGTTTCTTTTTATTCTAATTGCTTTAAAATTTTATATTTGCCTTTTGTTTTCAACAATTTAAATATGACATTTGAAGATGTGGGTGTCTGTGTGCGTATTAGTATTTTTCCTTCTTGGCTGGCTGGCTGGCATCTGTAATTAATATTGGAAAATTCTTGGCCATTTTTTTCTTCAAATATTTTTTCTGCCTTGTTTTCACTTTCTTCTTTTGAGTTTCTAATTATGTGAGTGTTATAAATGTGTGATGTCCCACAGCTCTTAATTATTTTAGTTTATTTTTCACTCTTTATTTTGGGTGATTTCTATTGTCTTCTCTTCAAGTTAATTGATGGTTTCATTGGTAGAGTTAAGTGTACTGATGCACCTGTCAAAGTCATTCTTTAATTTTGCTTCTGTGCCTTTCATTTTCAGCATTTTCATTTGATTGTTTCTCTTTCCTGATGGAATTACTCATCTGATCTTACATGTTGCCTACTTTTTCCTTTAGAGCTTTTAACATATTAGTCACCATTATTTTAAATTAATTAAAATTACCTATCAGATGGTTTCCACATATGTGTTATACCCAAATCTGGTTCCAATGATTGCTTTGCTTTGTGTCATCTTTCTTTCCTTTTTGTATACTTCATAGTATTTTTTGAAAGCTGAGTGTCTTCTGTTGGGTTCTGTTCTGTTAGGTTGGGTTTGAAGTTTGCTGTTGCTATGGTTACCTTCCATGCCCCACAGGCTGCAAATGTGGATGCCTTGTGTTTAATCTGAGAGTTACAGTGTCAGTTTGGCCCTGCTCGCCAAGTCTTCCCTTTCTACTTTGCCTCAGGAGGGTTTCTTTGTACATTCTTGCCCCTCTGATGTCCATTTCACCACAATCTTCTTGTTACTTGTTATTTGAACTTTTTCCTTGGTGGTGGAGGAAAGTGGAATGGAACATTCTCAGTTGCTGTGACCAAATCCCAGTCTTAGGAGGATCTTAGAAATACGGCCTTCTCAATTTTCCTACCCCTGTCCTGGTTGTAATTTGGGGTCCAGTGTATATCCCTGCCCATAACATAGGACTAACCTTTTGCCTTCTGTTTCCCTCCTCCCACTGCAGGTTTTCATCTGTGTCCTAAGGACAGCATCATTGCTATTGCCCCCTTCCCCAAAGATTAAGGCTTTTGTTCTGTAAGGAGGTTGGAGAAACAGACAAGGTGCCCTGCTTCTCCCATGTGGCTGTTCTTCTCCTCTCCAAGGTTTGCATTAAAACTGATATTTTTAAGGCACTTTCTTTTTGTGAGGGAGCATCCAGTGGGGTTTATAGAGGGAAAAAAGAACAAAGCATATGAACTATTCCAATTTCTATGGCTCCTAATTGTTTCATGCTGTCTGCCTGGTCCTATCCTGGTTTCAACAGTTCATCAGTTATTTTAGCTGAAGCTTTACTGGTGTGTGGTCGCTTTTAACCTGGGTTAGTGAATGCTTATGTCTCCTCTCTCCCAGTAGGTGCCCGTTTCTCTTGAAATTTTGAACAAGTTATTTGTTCTGCAACTTCAGTTTTATGATATGTTCAAAAAATGTCATGAATTTAAAGCTAGTTTATCTCCTTTTCATTGCAATGCTGTGAGTAATATTGCTTCCAGCTAGTTTCACCAGATAAAATATAAAACACCCAGTTAAATTTGAATTTTAAGATAAACAATGACTAACCTTTTACTATAAATATATCCCATACAAAATTCAAATTTAACTGAATGATTTAGCAAATACTTTTATTTGCTAAAAGCACATTCCATATTTAAAGAACGTTTTAAAATAAAAGACATTTTAAAGATGGAACTGAAATAAAGTGTGATAATGAACACACATTTATCAAGTCATAGTGACATTTGAGGTTTCAATGGCGAGAATATTTTTACTTGGGTTTTTCTGCTACCTTTCCAGTCGTACCCTGTAAGTGGACTAAAATTTGGGTTTAGTGAAGAGTTTACTTTTCTCTCACTTCATTAATGATGTGATTTTTTGTACTCTGGAATCATGGAGTCTCTGAAAAGCTGTTGACTGTTATGTTGTTGTTTAGTCACTAAGTCGTTTCTGACTGCTGTGACCCCATGAACTGTATGTAGCCCAGCAGGCTCCTCTGTCCGTGGGATTTCCCAGGCAAGAATACTGGAGTGAGTTGCCATTTCCTCCTCCAGGGGATCTTCCTGACCCAGGGATTGAACCCACATCTCTTGCAGCAGCAGGCAGATTCTTTACCACTGAGCCACCTTATGAATACTCTCCTGAGAAAATTTTCTGTAACACTCCTGAGAAAAATTTGTACAACACTTTCTACTTACGATTTCAGAGACTCACATCACTGTAAAGATCTTTTACAAAACCTTAGATAAGGCAGAGAGGGAAGAAATATTGAATGTTACCTCAGCCTATCAATGTCACGTCAGACATCCCAGGCTGTGCTATGTATTATGGAATGGACTACAGCACACTGATTACTGTCAGACTGGAATGTATCTATTTCGGTCAAGGAGATACTTATTTTAGAAATAGTTTTATTTAGCCATTATCTGCATGAGCCAGTGCTCCATTTGCATTTTTATTTATTTCTGTGTTTGACACCACTATCCATTACGAGGAGCAGCATTTTTCTTGAACTTCCAAAGTACAGCAAACACACTGTGAAGCTGAACTTGCATCATCCATCAGTGTAAACAGCTCCTTATTATTTTCAGTTGTGTTTCCTGTTCTGGAAATTTTTCAAAGATATATGCTTATTTACACATGTACCACAGAGATTTCCCTCCTCTTTCAATATATTTTAATAAACTAAAATATAAGTGGTTGGATCACTGGGGATGAAAGGATGACATAGAAACAAAACAATGTAACTTCACCCTATAGAATAAGTTTCTTGTTCTAGACCATCTGTTGGGAAAATGTAGTTGGAAGGCTGGCCTCTTTTTATAAATAAAGTTTTATTAGAACACAACTACACTCATTTGTTTGCATATTGTTTCCAGCTATTTTCAATCTACAAGATAGAGTTGAGCAGTTGTGACAGAGACTGTATGGCTCACAAGCCATATTTAGTATCTGGCCCTTTAAGAACGAATTTGCTCTTTTAGACAAAGGACAAAGAAAGATAAGAAAAGAACAAATTTATACAAGACCACAAGCTGTTGTGCGATTCATTTAGTTTCCACAGCAAAGTTGTTGCTATGTGAAAATTGCTTATTTATACTTAAATTCTTTAGAAGCCCCCAAGTTGCCCTGAGAGAACCAAAGGAAATTTCAATAGTCTCTTTAGACTAGTTTGGAAAATCTCTCCAATTCTCCCTTCTGCTTTCATTCCTCATTAGTCTTGGGATAAAAAACTGAGTAGAGCTGAGAGCCAATCAACTTACTTTAGGGGATAAAAACTAAGCAGGGTTGAGAGAGAGAATTAAAAGTTTTATCTCAGCATGAGATCAGGAAGGGAGCTATGTAATCCAAGAATAAATACATTTTATTTAGGAGTCTTTTATTGTTCTTGGAAATTTTGCCAATGATTTTAAATGAAAACTAATTTTCTTTCTAAATTAGGAAATGCTAAGGGAGACATTGCATTTTTCTTAAAAAAATAGATCTGTGGCATTTCTTGAAAGGTCAGTTGTAAAATGCTCCTCTTACACACAGAGACACAGAAAACTTTTGCAAAAAATATTGTCTGGATTCTGGGGCACAGACCATGGGGTTAGGATCTGGGATTGGATCTTACTTCTGCAGAGGGTTTTCAGGCATTATACAAACTGTACTGGAACCAGTGACGTTTTGGGAACTATCTGAGGTGGACTAGGTATCTTGGAGTTTACATGCAGTTGTCTGGATATGATTCTAGCAGTAATCAGAGATGTTTTTTTACTCATATTTCTGTAAAAATAACAAAAGAATTAACCGGGAGCAAAACCCACACTATGAATTTAACTTAAATATATTTGCTAGGGGTTCTCACTTGCTGTGCATGACAGGCAGAAGGACTGCTAACATTTCAAGTTGGGCCAAAACATTTTGATCCAGGAAGACAGTGTATGTGAGTTGTAACAGTGTTATGTGCTGTTGTAGCAAAGAGAGTGTTGGGCTGAATAGGTTTTGTGCCTGTGAGGTAAAAACTCTGTGGAAAAAAAGGCAAGAGATGTATGTAATAAAAAGCCAAAGAAAAGTATATGTTTATTGGGATATTCTAGACATTTGCTTCTTCAATCTATGAGAAACAAAACCATCAATATTTAGTAAGTCCTTGACCTGGTTCCACCGTGCTAAGAGAAGACAAAGTACCTTAGCTTGCATTCCCACTCCCCAACCAAAAACAAAGCCTGAGAAAAGAACATGAGTGCAGGCAGTGGAAAGGAATTTCTGTCTTAGAAGAGGTTAATGCGTGGGAGGGAAAGCCAATGGAGGATGCCTAACTGACTTGGTTACTACTGTGAGCACCTGGTGCTTGATGGCCTGGGGCCTCCGAGAGTCTGCGTAGACTGGCAGAACCATCCTCTGTGCAACAGTGGAGGGAAGATGATTCGACAGGCTCCTGTCCTACACGGGCTTAGAGTTGCCCCTTAAGGATGGACTCCCTTTCCTTCTAGATGAAAATAGCAGAACTGACCATTCCCAAAATAGGCCTCTTTGACATAAGGAAACTTTGAGCTGATTAATTTGAGGAATTGCAGACCCAAGAAAAGCTCTGAAAACAAGAGTAGTAATACCCCTTTTATAAGGGAAATTTACATTAGAATGGGGACCTATACCAGGAAGGGATATATTACCAGAGATCACTTTTTCCCCTGAGAGACTTATCTGCTGGGCCAGGCAACTTTAGTTATCAAACTTTGCCTCTTTTCACCTTTGCATGAATTGCCTTCCCCTCTTGAACCCCTAGATCCTATCCTTCTCCTTAACTCATATAAACCTCACTCATTTGGAGTCTCATATCTTTGTAGGGTATCCATAATCCACATTATTTTTCTTTTTTCCTGTTAATCTGTCTTTTATTGTGGGCGGTGGAGGGTAGGGTGAGACCTCAGCCACAGAACTTAGAAGACTACAGGGAAAATTATTTTTCCTCTCCTACACAGCATTCTAGACTTTATTTTCTTGGGCTCCAAAATCCCTGTGGATGGTGACTGCAGCTGTGGAATTAAAAGACACTTGCTCCTTGGAAGAAAAGCTATGACAAACCTAGACAGCATATTAAAAAACAGAGACATTACTTTGCCAACAAAGGTCCGTCTAGTCAAAGCTATGGTTTTTCCATGTATGGTTGTGAGAGTTGGACCATAAAGAAGGCTGAATGCCAAAGAATTGATGCTTTTGAACTATGGTGTTGGAAAAGACTCTTGAGAGTCCCTTGGACTGCAAGGAGATTCACCCAGTCCATTCTAAAGGAAATCAACCCTGAATATTCATTGGAACAACTGAAGCTGAAGCTGAAACTCCAATACTTTGGCCACCTAATGTGAAGAGCCGACTCATTGGAAAAGACCCTGATGCTGGGAAATATTGAAGGCAGGAGGAGAAGGGGATGACAGAGGGTGAGATGGTTGGAAGGCATCACTAACTTAATGGACATGACTTTGAGCAAACCCCAGAAAATGGTGAAGGACAGGGAAGCCTAGTATGCTGCAGTTCATAGGGTTGCAAAGAGTTGGACGAGACTGACTGACTGAACAACACAGGGTTGTACCTGTGTAATGGTGAGCAAGTTCCCATGGGAGTCTTATACCTGTGGTGTCAGAAGGTTTGGGGCCCCCAGTCCAAAACAAACAGGACAGCCTAGGGGAGGTGCTGTCAGTTTATCCCTGTGAGAAGCCAGCTGCCAAAGCCACAAGGAGAATCAAGGTTTGCTGTGAAAGTAATAGTCAGGAAGTAGAAGTGTATGTTAGAGTTCTACATCAGTTTAGTCTAGTCACTCAGTCGTGTCCAACTCTTTGCGACCCCATGGACTGCAGCAAGCCAGGCCTCCTTGTCCATCACCAACTCCCAGAGTTTACCCAAACTCATGTCCATTGAATTGGTGATGCCATCCAACCATCTCATCCTCTGTTGTCCCCTTCTCCTTCTGCCTTCAATATTTCCTATCATCAGGGACTTTTCAAATGAGTCAGCTTTTGACATCAGGTGGCCAAAGTATTGGAGTTTCAGCTTTGGCATCAGTCCTTCCAATGGACATTCAGGACTGATTTCCTTTAAGATGGACTGGTTGGATCTCCTTGCAGTCCAAGGATCTCCTGCAGTCCAGGAGTCTTCTCCAACACCACAGTTCAAAAGCATCAATTCTTCAGTGCTCAGTGCTTTATAGTCCAACTCTCACATCCATACATGACTGCTGGAAAAACCATAGCCTTGACTAGATGGACCTTTGTTGGCAAAGTAATGTTTCTGCTTTGTAATATGCTGTCTAGATTGGTCATAACTATTCTTCCAAGGAGTAAGCGTTTTTTTTATTTCATGGCTGCAATCACCATCTGCAGTGATTTTGGAGCCCAGAAAAATAAAGTGTGACACTGTTTCCACTGTTTCTCCGTCTATTTGACATGAAGTGATGGGACCAGATGCCATGATTTTTGTTTTCTGAATGTTGAGCTTTAAGCCAACTTTTTCACTCTCCTCTTTCATTTTCATCAAGAGGCTCTTTAGTTCTTCTTCACTTTCTGCCATAAGGGTGGTGTCATCTGCATATCCGAGGTTATTGATATTTTTCCCAGCAATCTTGATTTCAGCTGTGCTTCATCCAGTCCAGCGTTTCTCATGATGTACTCTGCAGAGAAGTTAAATAAGCAGGGTGACAATATACAGCCTTGACGAACTCCTTTTCCTATTTGGAACCAGTCTGTTGTTCCATGTCCAGTTCTAACTGTTGCTTCCTGACCTGCATACAGGTTTCTCAAGAGGCAGGTCAGGTGGTCTGGTATTCCCATCTCTTTCAGAATTTTCCATAGTTTCTTGTGATCCACACAGTCAAAGGCTTTGGCATAGTCAAGAAAGCAGAAATAGATGTTTTTTTCTGGAACTCTCTTGGTTTTTCGATGATCCAGTGGATGTTTGCAATTTGATCTCTGGTTCCTCTGCCTTTTCTTAAACCAGATTGAACATCTGGAAGTTCACAGTTCATATATTGTTGAAGCCTGGCTTGGAGAATTTTGAGCATTACTTTGCTAGCGTGTGAGATGAGTGCAATTGTGTGGTAGTTTGAGCATTCTCTGGCATTGCCTTTCTTTGGGATTGGATTGAAAATTGACCTTTTCCAGTCCTGTGGCCACTGCTGAGTTTTCCAAATTTGCTGGCATATTGAGTGCAGCACTTTCATAGCATCAGCTTTTAGGATTTGAAATAGCTCAACTGCAATTCCATCACCTCCACTAGCTTTGTTCATAGTGATGCTTCCTAAGGCCCACTTGACTTCACATTCCAGGATGTCTGGCTCTAGGTGAGTGATCACACAATTGTGATTATCAGATTATCTTATATACAGAGTTCTATATGGCTATCTACAAATAACTCCCAAATTTAGTGCTTGAAACCGCAGCATTTGTTATCTCCATTTTCGTAACTCAGAAAAAGGTGTAATTTAGCTCAGTGCTCAGCACTGAAAAACTCTGAAGATACTAATGTACAAACAGTGGAGGTTATGATCATGTGGATTTTCACCTTTTCCTCAGCTCTTATGAAAATTTTGAAATTTTTGTAAATTCTGAATTACTCATGTAATCAAGACAAATATATAGTTAAAATATATCACAGTTGTTTAAACATTGTTTAACAGATAAATATCAGCCTCCTCAGCCAGGCACACAACACATTACCTGTTCTGGCTTCTACCTACACTGATCTTATCTCTCATCATTCCTCTGCAAAGACCCTGTTCTGGAGAGCAAAACTATTTCCTAAAGATGCCATTCCCTCCTGTCTGGAATGTCTTTTCTCCCCTGTTTACTAAACAAACTTCTATTTATCTTTTAAAGCCCTTCCTCAAATGTGTTATCTCAATGAAGCCACTTGTGCCTTCCCAGGCTTCATCCTCAGACCTCCATGGATATGTATATATTATAGCCCTTTCCCATGGTATTTTAAATCTTTTATCTCTCTCCTTCTGAATGATAAACACAGGAATTCTGTATTTATTCTGAATGTTTCCTCAACAATTATAAAGCAGACACTCATATGTTTGTATGTTTGCTTATAAGTTTGTATGTCTTCCTGGACGACTATGTTAGGAAACATTTAGCTCGAGTAATACAAAGAAGGCCAAGTGACAAAATTATAAATTCAATGGACTAAATATTTTTCTGTCTTTTCAAATTGTCTTTGTCGTTGGATTACTTATCCAAAAATCCCAAATTCCTGTAAATTAGTTTACATGGTAAGAGAGCAAAGGAGGAAATAATGGTAAAATATAAAACCAAGTAAGTCTACTATATGATCCAAGGGTGACTTTACATTCTCGATATACCCTGAAAGTTTCTTTTCCTTTAACAACTTTATATATATATATACACACACACACACACACACACACACATATATACACACACATGCATATATGTGTGTGTGTGTAAATATATGTAGTTTAAATTATAATTAATTTTCCCCTAAGAAACTGAATGCATCAAAGAGGGAGCTGGATTCTGTTTCACTAAACCAAGCTGACATCTCTGGTCAATCCCAGAATCTTAAAGGATACAGAGAGATAGAAAACAGCCCAACTTGCAGCTCAGACCATGAGCGGGTTTGCCAAGCTATACTTTAACAGCAAGCTCTACTGGGTTTATGAACTGCCCAAATTTGGCATACACTGGACTCAGTTTTCTTCTTCTTTTTTTTTTTTTTCAGTTTTATTCTTAATCTGTTCACACGTCAATGTCATGTTTTAGAGTAATCCAAAATATCGTGCTTAGAAAGAGCAATACAGTCTATGTAGCGATTCACTGGGAAATAGCGTCTCCATGTTTTAATTACCTTTTCTTCTCAAGGCATGACACATATTTCAGGGCTAACAAATAGAACCCTCAAATAGTGCCCACAATTAATGTTAAGTACATATTCTCCTACTCCGAATTCACTTTTCCTTAATCTAAAAATCAGAATGATTAACTTTTAGAACATCTCAGAATATTAGGACAAAAGCCAGTCTGCTTTGTTTTATATGCTGAGCTCTAACAGGGTAGTGCCAGTGCTAGACAGTGTTTGACAAGGCCCTAATGTGGAGAAGTATCAATCAAGACAAGCAAGAATTAGAGGGAAATGGAGCAATTCTTCATTAATATCTAAGTGCCAATAAAAATGAACAGTCAAAATGAAAATGAATCAAAAGGAAACTGTCTGCCTATAAAAAAATCACTGGGAGAAAATGGACTATCTACTAAATCATACTTTCTTTATACTCAGCTCTCCATTAGGAATGAAAAATAGTCCAATTGTACTAAAACTGATGTTGGAAAATCTTAGTACCCATGCTAGTTTTTTGCCCACTAATCCCCTGCATGAGACAGATCCATTCCCTGCTGTTCCCTGCCCTACTTTGAGCTGCAAGACACTGACCTCTAATCTAAGCACTGTATTACCAGGGCTCCTTGATGAATGTGCTGTGCTAAGTCACTTTAATTGTGTCTGACTCTTTGCAACCTCATGGACTGTAGCCAGGCAGGCTCTTTTTCCCATGGGATTCTCCAGGCAAAAATACTGGAGTGGGTTGCCATGCCCTCCTCCAGGGGATCTTCCTGACCCAGGGATCAAAACCGCATCTCTTACTTTTCCTGCATTGGCAGGCAGGTTCTTTACTAGTAGTGCCATTTGGGAAGCCTTGGTCAATGACAGGCATTGGCAGGAGGTATGAAGGCAGTGTGACAAAGGATAGGGCATTTCTTTTCTGCATCTGCCAGCTTTGGGTTGTTTTCTGGCTTTGGGTGCACCTCTCCACCACTAGAGATCCTATTATATGGGCCCTGCTCCCTGGCACTTTCTCTCCCTGGGATTCTCGGTGCTACTGTGTCTCCTGTCCCTTCAGGTCTAGGCATGATAATGCCTTCCTGTGTTGCTAGTTCCCGAGAGATTGCAATGTAGTTCTTGGTCTCTCTTCACCCACCCTATACCTCTCTAAATGTCTCTAATGAAAATCTCCTTCATCATGTGAGTTGGATTCTTTTTCTCCAGTGATATGGTTCTCCTCTGAGTCCTCAGAGGTAAACTTACTCCCGTAGCATCAAGGTACCTGATTTCACATCCTAACCCTCCTTGCTCACACTCCTGCCTGTTGGATTCAGTTGTGTAAGGAAATGTGCTGCTGCTGCTGCTGCTGAGTCACTTCAGTCGTGTCCGACTGTGCGACCCCATAGACGGCAGCCCACCAGGCTCCTCCGTCCATGGGATTTTCAGGCAAGAGTACTGGAGTGGGGTGCCATTGCCTTCTCTGGGAAATATGCTTATTGACTGTAAATAACCCACTACAGGTCTGATACATTCTACTCATTAAGCTTCACCCTGACTCACCATTACTGACATCTTCAAAATGCCTTTGGTCAATTACATCTAGTCATAGTGCTGCCCAGGGCACCAAACCACAGGCAAGTCTTGCTCTGGAGCTGATCTTAGGCACAAGATGGTTGGGCAATGGTTGTCTAAAGGAGTAGGAAGGACATTGTCACAGGAGGCATCACGGAAGGGGTGGTGATAGACTGCCCAAGTTGAGAAAAGTGTGTGATAAAATTTTTTTTAACCCACACTAAAAGTTTAAGTGACACTTCAGAGACTGTAGAATCTTATTTCTGGAGGCGGGGGATAGAATTAATGCAGTCTAATGACTTCACTTTATAGGTAAGAAAACTGAGGGTTAGAGAGATTAAGTGCCTTAGTACATGAACAGGGCTAGCACTCCAGCAGTCTCCACATAGCATCTTTTGTTCAATAAGATCTTATTGTGATCTTATATGCTCATGGTCTGTGGAGTGGATAAAGTAACGTGTCAAAGAGTGCTGCAAAACAATTTAAAATGATCAAGGAGAAAAGCAATTAAGAATTGATTTTTATTTCAGTTTTTGGATGTGAGAATTGCCATGCCACCGGAGATGAAAAAATATAGTCTTAGTGTATTTTAAGATGGCTTATATTGAGGAAAGAAATAAGAAAGGAAGCGGGGAGGAGCTAGTTTACTTAAGGCTAAAATTCCTGAGAAATCTAATGTCTACTTCTTGTGTATATTATCTCATCTTCCAGGTAGACACCGTCACTCATCCGTGATAAAACAAGCTGAGTTTTCTCCATAAGATGAGGAAAGTCCTGGCTCATTCAATATGACATCAAAATACAAACTAATTTTTCAGTCATCCTTTAGTCTAAAGCCATAATTTTTTTACATTAATTTATTTTTAGTTAAAGGATAATTGCTTTACAATATTGTGTTGGTTTCTGCCATATATCAGACTGGAGTGGATAGCCATTCCTTTCTCCACTGTTGGAGAGGGTGTGGAGAAAAAGCAACCCTCTTGCACTGTTGGTGGGAATGCAAACTGATACACTATGGGAACAGTATGGAGATTCCTTAAAAAAAACTAGGAATAAAACTACCATATGGCCCAACAATCCCACTACTGGGTATTTACCTTGAAAAAACCGTAATTGAAAAAGACACACACATACCTCAATGTTCATCGCAGCACTATCTACAATAGCTAGGACATGGAAGCAACCTAGATGTTCATCAACAGATGAGGGATAAAGAAGCCGTGGTACATATACAGGATCAGGTCCCTGGTCCTGACCCAGGGACCAAAACTGGTTCTCCTCTATTGCAGGTGGATTCTTTACCAATTGAGCCTGTATATATATATATATATATATATACACACACACATACATACATACATACATATACACACACATACATGCATTAGTATATAGTATTTTTTTCTCTTTCTGACTTAACTTCACTCTGTATATAATAGGTTCTAGGTTCAACTACTTCATTAGAACTGACTCAAATGCATCCCTTTTTATGCCTGAGTAATATTCCGTTGTGTATATGTACCACAGCTTCTTTATCCCTCATCTGTTGATGAACATCTAGGTTGCTTCCATGTCCTAGCTATTGTAAATAGTGCTGCAATGAACATTGAGGTATGTGTGTGTCTTTTTCAGTTATGGTTTTTCAAGGTAAATACCCAGTAGTGGGATTGTTGGGCCATATGGCAGTTTTATTCCTAGTTTTCTTAAGGAATCTCCATACTGTTCTCCATAGTTGTATCAATTTGCATTCCCACCAACAGTGCAAGAGGGTTGCTTTTTCTCCACACCCTCTCCAACGTTTATTGTTTGTAGTTTTGATTTGCATTTCTCTGATAATGAGTGATGTCGAGCACCTTTTCATGTGTGCATTAGCCATCTGCATGTCTTCTTTGGAGAAATGTCTGTTTAGGTCTTCTGCCCACTTTTGGTTGGGTTGTTTTTTCTCAGGTATTGAGCTGCATGAGTTGCTTGTTTATTTTGGAAATTAATCCTTTGTCAGCTGTTTCATTTGCTATTATTTTCTCCCATTCTGAAGGTTGTCTTTTCACCTTGTTTATAGTTTCCTTGCTGTGTAAAAGCTTTTAAGTTTAATTAAGTCCCATTTGTTTATTTTTGTTTTTATTTCTATTAGTCTAGGAAGTGGGTCATAAGAGAATCTTGCTGTGATTTATGTCAAAGAGTGTTTTTCCTATGTTTTACCCTAGGAATTTTATAGTTTCTTATATTACATTTGGGCCTTTAATCCATTTAGAGTTTATTTTTGTGTATAGTGTTAGGAAGTGTTCTAATTTCATTCTTTTACATGTAGCTGTCCAGTTTTCCCAGGACCACTTATTGAAGAGGTAAAGCCATAAATTTTTATTTTCATTTATCTGAGTTTTCATGTTCATTTGCGGAAATTTTAAACTTATTTTCCATTATAATACATGACTCCTCAAAGTCTAAGCAATATCGTATAGTGATTAGTTCATGGGTTTGGAATCAGACAGCCTGCATTTAGGTGCCCCTCTGACATTCTACTAACCATGTGACTTCAGGAAAATACAGAGTCTCTCTGGCCTCTCTTGCCTGCTTTGGCAGTCAGATGGGATGATAATAATTGTACTTAGCTTTTGGGGATGTTGAAATTAGAATTTTTAAAGTAAAGTCCTTAATAGAGTGCTTGGGGTATAGTACATGTATGATGTAGAATAGTTATTATTAGTGAGAATAATTATTTATAACTATAAGCTTCTCTCTTCTCACAATTTCCAAGTTAATAAGAAAAAAGCAAAACCTTTGTTGCATAAAATGTATTTCATTACAGAGATGGTATCTAGCTCAGAGGATTAACTGCTAATAATTTAGCCTAAATTTCATACTTTTACACAAGCAATAGTAGTAATTAAAAAGCAAAGTTGCCTGGCTAGATTTAACATTTTTTAAAAAATCATATGAAAAAACAAAGGGTCCATTGAAAATGTTATCCGTAGGAAATTACCTTTGACTTCCATGTGGCTATGGGAGAATTTTTTTTTTTTTTTTTCCTGAAACTAATTCTGTGGCTTATTTTATCTTGTATTAAAAGCTTTAAAGGCTAATAAGAAAATTGTCCAGCAAGGTAAATAGTGGCCTGGAAGGTTGGAGTGTAGAATTTCATAAATCAGATTATTTTCTTTCTCTCTTCCCATTATATCCAGATAACTGAATAAAAGTTTTGACTTTTTTTGTAAATGTTCAACATAATGATTTAGTTTTTGCACTTTAAACAAACTGCATAATCCCAACAGAAGACATATCTAACACAATGAAAGACATTGCAAAGATAATTTCTCAGAAATTACCAGTTGCCATGGAAGTTCAAAGAATCACTTTTGAGATCCCTTTTTAAAAATATAAGTGATACTTTCATTTGTTAGAATGATCGATGAAGACTATTTCATAAGCACTATGAATACTATACATTTTAATTTCTTTTGGTTGATGTTGCTTTCATCATGAACAATTTTAATTTGAGCTCCTAGAAGTTACATATGTAACTTCTCACCAGATGGCCGCTTCTAGTTGGTCAAATCAACAAGTCAGTTCATCATTCTAGAGATTTCTTAGGAATCTCCCATTAAGTTTTTTTTCAGTCCAAACTTATCCTTATTTCTATTTCAAGATTTGTACATGTCAGCATGTAGCATCTTTATTTTATATTCACACATTAGAAATACTCTTCTCCAATGAGGATAAGTGTGGATTGCTTTCAAATAGGAGTTAAACTTTCTCTTCAAATTCAGCCAATGGGTTTTAAATTTTTTCCATTACCAATAGTATCAAAAAGGATTATGTTCTAATACCAATAACAGAATATTCAAACAAAAGTGGCTTCATCACACAGAAGTTTTTTTTTCCTAAATGTTCTGGTAGGTATTTGTTGGCTTGGTTTGACACCTCTAGAATATCTTGGCACGGATGTCAAAGATGCTCTTTGTTTTCTCCTCTGAGTTCAATATGGATGCTGGAGACATGGCGATCATTTTCACTTACTGGCAAAAATGCTTTATCAGAAAGGCCCCTCAATAATTTCTAGTTATATCTCATTTGCCACCTTCATCTGTGAGGAGGCAGGGAAATAAACTCGTAAGAAAAAAAGATTAGATTGCCAACTTGTGTTCCTGCCACCCCATTTGGTCTCAGGTAATGTTAATTTTTCTGTTTACACTCTTCTAGAAAATTGGAATTCTACAAGAGTCCTTACTTAAAATTACTACCATATTTTACAATTATTCTTACATCTTTTCTTTCTAAAATCTACTGCTCATTTTTATAAGCTTATTTTCTCCTCAACATCTTCAAAAACAAAACAAAAGCAAATGGGGTAGAATTCCGGTAGGTAAAGAGAAGGACCAAACATGTTGCTGAGCCACAAATGAAAAATAAACTGTCAAGGGAACCACATGCATTCCCTGTATTGGAGAATGTGTGCGCAGGAGGACATGAGTGACTGACATGGATAAACAACAGATTGTTCTACTAGAGATCTCAACAGCTTCCTCAGGATTGGAGGGGACAGTTGCAACTGTTTACATCTCTTGGCTTTCCTGCTGTTTCTGATTTGACCTTGCATTATATGTATATGGGTTAGTTTGGCTTCTGTGTGTCTGGTAAAACAGCCTATCATTCCTGAGCTCCAAAGAGTGATTGGATCTATCTTGTCATCGATGTTAAATTCAAGTGTGTGTGTGTGTGTGTGTGTGTGTGTGTGTGGTCTCATTAGCCAAAACTAATCCCAAAGCAACAACAAAGATATTTAAACAATTTCAAAGTGTCAGAGAATACCACATACTTGAAATTTCACTATTAAAATGTGACTTTGGGAAGTCTAGGTAAAATGGAAAATAGGTCATTAGAATCGGGAACTGCTGGGTTGTAATTAGATGTGGTATTGGCCATATTGGCTTTATACACACTATGAGAGCTATGTGTAAGGCTGAGGCTATCACAGGGAAATCTCTTCCCTCACACAATAATTTTTTAGCTTTTAAAATCTGTAGTAGTTGGAGCTCTTGTTTCACTGGCAATGGCCTGATACATGTAACGATAAACCATACCACAATGTGGCTTACAATTCTAGACTTTATGGGGGATTTTAGAAATTTGAAACAGTTTCACTAGCTCCACCTTTCACTGGTTGGCCTTTGGATGTCTATTACTTCCATAAAATAAGAAAGTGGTGCTTTTTCCTGCCTAGAATTCTGTTGTTGAGCTGTCAGTCACCTATTCAAGGGATAATGCAGCTCCATAAACAGCATTGTGCTTAGAGAAGAAGACGTCACTCTTGCTGACAAGAAGTATTGAATGAGTAAATGGCATGGGTTGTCTTTCCAGCAGACACATGACTATAGATCTGAGTGGTCTAATCTCTTTAGGTGAAAATTTTTTGAGAATGAAGTTATTCTTTTGAGTTAGAAAGGTTAGTTGTCATTAAAAGTTAATGTGTTTTAAAATGACCTGAGCACATGAAAAGATGCTCAGCATCACTGTTGTGCACTCAGTAAGTCATGTCCAACTCTTTGAGACCTTGTGGACTATACTGTGCCAGGCTCCTCTGTCCTCCACTATCTCCTGGAGTTTGCTTAAATTCACGTCCATTGAGTCTATGATACTATCTAACTATCTCATCCTCTGCTGCCCCCTTTTCCTTTTGCCTTCAATCTTTCCCAGCATCAGGATATTTTCTAATGAGCAGGCTCTTTGCATCAGGTGGCCAAAGTATTGAAGCTTCAGCTTTAGTATCAGTCCTTTCAATGAATATTTAGGGTTGGTTTCCTCTACGATTGACCGTTTTGCTCTCCTTGCTGTCCAAGGGACTCTTAAGAGTCTTCTCATTAGCCATTAGGAAAATGCAAATTAAATCCACAATGAGAGACTTCTGGTTTTTGATGTGGCATAAAAGGAGCTTAGAAGTCTTTTCCTCCTAACAAAAGGTAAAAAGTTGAACAAACTGAAAAATCAGCAAGTCCTGTTAGATCTGCCAGAGAAGTGAGAGCACAGGGAAAACTGCAGCCCCCAATACTGGAGAGACAGACAGGCAGATACAGAGAGGAACTTATTGACACAGGTATCCATGAGCAGAAATCTGCCTGGGAATCAGTTCCCGTGTAGGAAAACCTGAACTGTAATTCACAAATTGCTGGAGCTCCGTGTGGACAAGAGTGAGAGTTAAGAACTCCCGGGTGACACAGTTAGAGGAGGGCTCCGGCACTTCTGTGCGTTTTACTTCCAGGAACTCTACCACCATGTTTTTCCAGAGAATACCAGAGAAAGATCTCTTCATGTTCCTGGCAGGAAAAGGGGAAAAGTCACCATTTTGTAATAGCCAGAGTATTCTGTTCTTAACAAGTCCTATCCTCAGGAGAAACTGTGCTACCAGAGTATACAAACTGCTGGGGTTTTATCGGAATGTATAAAACTCCCAGAGGATAATATAGGAGAAAAGCTAGATGATATGGCATATGGCAATGGCATTTTGGGCTTCCCTGCTGGCTCAGTGGGTAAGGAATTTACTTGCAACACAGGAGACGTGAGTTCAATCCCTGGGTCGGGAAGATTCCTTGAAGGAGGGCATGGCAACCCACTCCAGTATTCTTGCCTGGAGAAGCCCATGCACAGAGGAGCCTAGAGGCTACAGTCCATGGAATCACAGAGTTGGACACAATTGTAGCAACTGAGCACACACACACCCAATGACATGTTACCAAAAACATGATCCATGAAAGAAAGAATTGATAAGCTAGATTTAACAAATTAAAGTCTGCTCTGTTAAAGACAGTATCAGGGAATGAGAAAATAAGCCGCAGACTGGGGAAAAATATTTTCAAGAGACATACCTGATGAAGGATTTTTATCCTTAGTGTACCTAAAACTCTTTAAATTCAACACTAAGAAAATAGACAAACAGGTTTAAATAAAGGGGCAAAACCCCTTAACAGACACCTCACCAGAGGAGCTATATAGATGGCAATTAAGCATATGAAAAGATGCTCCATGTCATATATCATAAGGAAATTCAAATTAAAATAAAAATGAGATACCACTACATACCTATTAGAATGGCCCAAATCCAAACCAATGACAAACAAATGCTGGTGAAGATGTGAAACAACAGGAACCCTCATCATTGCTGATGGAAATGCAAAATGGTATATAGCCGCTTTGGAAGACAATGGGCCGTTTCTTACCATAAGATCCAGCAATCTCACTCACTGGTATTTTCCAAAATGCATTAAAAACTTATGTCCACACAAAAACCTCACATAAATATTCATAGCAACTTTATTCATAATTGCCAAAACTTGGAAGCAAGCAAGAAATCCTTCAGTAGGTGAGTGGATAAATAAACTGGGTACATCTAGATAACAGAATATTCTTCAGCACTAAAAAAGACTATCAAGCCATATAAAGACATGGAGGAAACTTAAATTGTATATTTCTAAGTGAAAGAAGCCAAACGGAAAAGGCTACATACACCATAATTCCAATTGTATGCCACTCTAGAAGAGGCAAAACTGTGGAGGCAGTAAGATTATTGGTTGCCAAGGGTTAGAGAAAAAAAGGAGTGAAAAGGTGGGGCACAGAGGATTTTTATGGCAGTGAAATTATTTTGTACGATTCTATAGTAGTGGATACGTGTCATTATACATTTGTAAATACCATAGAATGTACAACAGCAAGAGTTGTTCAGGTGTTCAGGTAATAATGCTGTTTTCTGTGTAGGATCTTCAGTAACAACAAATACACCAATGTGATGTGGGATGCTGCTAACGGAGGAAGCTGTGTATATGTAGGGAGAGTGGGCGTGCAGGAATGCCAGATGTTGCACTTAATTTTGCTGTAAACCTAAAACTGCTTTTTAAAAAGTCTTTACTAATTTAAAAAGAAACCAGTAAGCTCTCTCTATGCATCTATAAGAGTGGCTAAAATAAATACTGATAATTCTACAAGCTGGCAAGAATGTGGAGAAACTGAATCATTTGTACATTGCTAATGAGAAAGTAAAATGATACAGCCATTCAGAATAACAATGTGGCAATTGCTAAATAAACGTGCAACTACCATCCAGTCCAATAGTTGTCCTTTGCCCTGTTGGATATTTATACCAGAGAAATAAAGACTTACATTCACACAAAAACCTGTACACAAGTGTTTACACCAGCTTATTCATAACAGCCCCGAACTGAAACAACTCGGATGTCCTTCAGTGGCTGAATAGATAGGTAAGCTGTGGCAGATATATACCGTGGAATACTGCTCAGTAAGAGAACTCAGATCAAACTGTTGATACAAGAAGTAACCTGGGTGGATATTCAGAGAATTATACTGTGAAAAAGCCCACCTTCAAAATTTTTACACTTTGTATAGTTCTGCTTATATAGCAGGAATGAAAGCACAGAACATAGACATGGAAAACAAATCAGTGGTTGCCAGAGTTTACGGAGGGAGTGGGGCTTGAGGGAAGAGGATGTGGCTGTGAAAGTACCATAGGAGGAATTGATAGAAATGTTCAGAATATTGTGTTATCAGTGCCAATATCCAGTTCTGATACTGTACTGTAGTTTTGCAAGGTGGTGGTCTTATGATGATGGGGTAGGAGGGACTAGGAATAGTGTACAGAGGATCTCTCTACCATTAGAACTGCAGGTGAATCTATAATTATGTTGAAATACGCTTTCAGATTGAGGTGCTGGAGAAGACTCTTGAGAGTCACTTGGACAGCAAGAGATCAAACCAGTCAATACTAAAGAATATCAACCCCAAATATTCATTGGAAGGACTGATGCTGAAGCTGAAGCTCTAATACTTGGCCACCTGATGTGAAGAGTTGACTCACTGGAAAAGACCCTGATGCTGGGAAGGATTGAAGGCAGGAGAAGAAGGGGATGACAGGATGAGATGGTTGGATGCCATCACTGACTCAATGGACATGAGTTTGAGCAAGCTCCAGGAGATGGTGAAGGACAGTGAAGCCTGGAGTGCTGCAGTCCTTCAGGCAACAAAGACTCAGACATGACTTAGTGACTGAACAATAGCAAAATAAATAATTAAAATTTTACAAATTTTTCTTTATAAAAACCCCACAACTGTCCTCATAAGGTATTGGACTTTTTAAAATTTGTCTAGCCAAAATTCTTTCCTATGTGAATTTTTAAAGAGACTGGCCATCAAAAGAAAGAGAAAGCAAGATGAAGGGGATGAAAAAAGATGGAACGCATGTGTAGCATTTTTACATGGTTGTTATACAATAAAGGACAAATTGCTGAATCAGTTCTAGAAGAGAGGTTCCCATTACTAAATGGGAAAATGGATACGCATGTATTAATTCGTTAAAACACAGGTAGAAGTATATAAATGTGGTCAAATATACATTAATAGTCATGAATTCATTTGAAAAATCTTCAGTTCAGTTAAGTTCAGTAGCTCAGTCGTGTCCGACCCTGCAACCCTGTGGATCGTAGCATGCCAGGCCTCCCTGTCCATCACCAACTCCCAGAGTTTACCCAAACTCATGTCCATTGAGTCGGTGATGACATGCAGCCATCTCATCCACTGTCCTCCCCTCAGGGTCTTTGCAAATGAGTCAGCGTTTCGTATCAGGTGGCCAAAGTATTGGAGTTTCTTGCATATTCCCAAAAAAAGTGCACTAAACATTCTATGCCAGGTATTTGGTATTGAACAGTGAGCAGAAAATCTCTCAGGGCATCTGCCCTCATGGAACTTAATCCTTGGGGTAGGATTTCCCTGGTGGCTCAGATGGTAAAGAATCTGCCCTCAATGCAGGAGACCCAGGTTCGATCCCTGCTGCAGAAAGATCCTCCAGAGAAGGGAATGACAGCCCACTCTAATATTCTTGCCTGGGAAATTCCATAGACAGGGGAGCCTGGCAGGCTACAGTCCATGGGGTCACAAAGAGTTGGACAAGACTGAGCAACTTTTACTTTCTTTCACTTTTGGTTTCCTTCAACATATGCAGTATTTATGTGGGTCCAAAGGCCATATTTTGAATAGTTTGTGACCTTAAAGTGATTATAATTTAGAATGAAGGGACAAGATTCATAAACACATAAATCAAAGAAAAGTAGACTGTGTCCCCATTAATAGATGATTTCAAATCTGAGACATCACCTTGACTGGGTATGGGGGATGCTAAACTCTGCTAAGGCTGCCCAGACACATCACACACAGGTCAGTAGCAGCAGGGGGAACCAGTCTCCTATGGTTGACCCTTGCCCCCAGTTCCTCTGTGTAGCCAATACCTCATTGATTCTTCTTAACCAATTTTATCATTTGAGCATCCTTGCTGTGACTGTTCCCCTCTTGGCTAACACTGATGTTTCATTTTCTTGTGGTCTGTGACCTTTTTGAGCCTGAATTGCCCGAGTCTATGCCCAGTTTCCTCGTAACATTCTTCACTCCGTTTCCAAAGGAATTGGGGAAAGTGTCTGACTTTTTAAATGTGTTGGTGACGCCACTGAACACATTGAAGCCCTCTTGGTAAGTAGACCTAAGGACATCCTGGGAATTCTTTTTCCAGCCCTGAGTCTCTAGTGGCTGATAAAGACATTCCCCAAAGTGGTTATGACAGCATGGAGAAGCATAAGCTGTGGGAAGCAGTGTGTTTCCATAGTGGCCTAGGAAAGGGGAGTCTTTCATTCAAGAGCACATAAAATTATCCATGTAGGAATGAGTATAGGACATCCTGCTGACAGTGTCATTAAATAAGCTTGGTATAGACTTGCAGAAATACAGCATTACTTCTTGGCATCACTACCTCTGTACATTGGAGAAAGAAAGACATTTCATTATATAGTTTCTATGTATCCTTTTTATTTCGGGGATTAACAGACACTTGCCTCCACCTCTGTTAAGCACTTAATGAACTAAGGCCTTCCCACTACCAGACAAAGACATGATTTTGAATGGCTCTTGAGACCCTAAGCATTTCTACATACCTCCACAACTCAAAATTCTGTGAGGACCATAATTTTTTGGACATTGTTCAGTGAGTGGGTGGAAATTGTTTGCAATGAGTCTCACTCAGCAACTCAGGGCAAACTGCTCTGTGTTCTCTTTTGTCCTAGTCTGTGGAATAAGCCTTAATAAAACTCACATGCCCAAGACCTGCGGTTGCCTGTGAAACTATTTCATCCAACAATGAAATATTTGGGTTGGCTGACGTGGGCTACCAGCTGGCTAAACATTGGTGAGGTTGGGTGTGTGGAAATGGCGTCATTAGTAGAGGTTGGCATACAGTTTGTGGAGATACAACCACTATAATAGGACTGTGTCCAGCAGAGAATGGGAAATATTGTAAGAGAGGTGAAACCTCAAGCTTGCAATATTTATAAAGTGCTTTGCAATCGCAATTGGATTTTCTAAAGAGTCATTTTTCTCCCTTTCAAAAGTTTACTTGTGTATCCAACATCATGATACCCTGATATAAAAGTAAAATAGTCCTCTAAGAAAACAATGGTGGTTTGTTAGGGGCCCCAGACCAAATTTCCCGAGAGACCATTTTACTGTTATTGTTTAAGTCATATTGACCTGGGGCTCAGAAAATGCAATCTCAGCAGCAGTCTTTATTCTGTCTACATGTTAGCTGTCTCCCATGACAAGCCTTTAGGGTAACGAAAAAAAATGTACATTGAAAACTCTCATTGTTTGTTTTTCCTGAAGTTCCCTATAAAATGTCAGTATCTTTGAAGGGGTTCTCCTTGAATTGAACTCCTGAGGTTGGAGATTTACCAGGTTGATTTAGGAGTTTGAAATCCTGGAGTATTTCCATAAAATGAGATTTACAGTTCATAAATATAATGACAAAAGTGTGAAGATACATTTTTGTTCTTGAAAAACTATTGGAACAAAGGTACTTTTCATAAAAACCTGCAGGGCTGCCATTTGCTTCAGACACAAGTCTGTTCTGGCTTTGTGAAATGGCTTTTTATTGCCATTTGTTTAAGATGCTCTCTCTCCCTGCTTCATGGGGAGCCACTTCCTCCTGAAGGTATGCAGATGGAGAAAGGAATTGGGCTCTGAGGCATTTAACCAGTGATGAGCACAAAGAAATGAAAGGAAAACACGTTGCAAGGTAGAGGACAGTTCTTCTGCTTGTCTCATCTCTCCCTGGGCTCAGCCTCCAGACCATTACAGTCTGATTTTCACATTTATTCTCAGGTAGCTATGTTCTTTCTTACATATGGCAGCAAATGAAGGTGAAAGTGTTAGTTGCTCAGTTGTGTCTGACTCTCTGCAACCCTATACTACACTGTAGTCTGCCAGTCTCCTCTGTACCTGGGATTTTCCAGGCAAGAATCCTGGAGTGGGTTGCCATTCCCTTCTCCAGGGGATCATCCTGACTCAGGGATTGAACTGGGTCTCCCTCATTGCAGGCATATTCTTTACCTTCTGGGCCACCAGTGAAGCCCTCCAGGCAGCAAATGACTTGGTTATTAATTGACATTAAATTGCGTACTATGACTAAATGTTTGAGGAAAGGAAAATGCATTGCACTCTGGCCTTACCCAAAGGTATCGGGAACAATGAAGCTGTGTCACTAATGGATCTTCTCAGTGGATGATAGAAGTAATATGAGGCTAGCAGTTGACGTAGCTCTGCAGAAAAAGACCTGGGTTGAATAATAACAATGGATCCATGAGTCTGGGGAAAATCTCTGAATTTTCTTTCAATTTAGTTGTAAACTGAACTGACATGATTTCCAAACTCAGGATGAATGTTGGAGCTTACCTTGAGGTTAAAGGAAGAACAGCCTTCTTTCTTCATCCCAATTTGCTTACTTTTACCCAGTTCTTAGAAAGGGAGAATCATGGTTCTATACTTCTCTGACTATACTTTCTGCTCTATAAATTTCTAGTAACCCAGAAGAGACGGAGTGTTGTGATCCCCACTCCCTTGATGATGATGTTTGATTATAATTGGAAACAACTTGATGTTGTGAAATGAGCACTATACCATGATCTTGGTGTCAAAGGAACTATGACCCAGTCCTGAATTCACCACTGACGATAATTGACTGTTGTCAAGACTGGGATGCTCTGAGAGTGAGAGGGGCTGCTGTTAATATACTAGGATGACAGGCATAAAATAAGACTGTCTTGGGGAAACTGAGATGTATGGTCATTCTATTACTTACAATGTGTTTGGGCAAACTAACCCAGTTCCCTCATCTGTTAAAATGGAAATCATCCTATTTTATAAGATTATTGTAAGGCTATAGTGAAATAATATGTCACTAATATGTGCAACTGTTTTGTGAGCTATGAAATCATATCCAGTGCAGGTGAAATCATGATTATATTAATATCAGTCATAACTGGAGAACACTCTCAAAGAAAGTTCTATGTATTTCTCCTTGGATAGGGGCAGAGACTTGAGAGCAACAGTTGTGAAATAAACCCAGATAAGATACAGTTTCTAAGTTTCTAAAGGAATACTGAAGGAACCAAAGGAGGATGTGCTATTTTGATAGTTTTTTCTTCCTTTTAAACCACTATAACTTTTAAGAAAAAGCAGGACCTAGTGTGAGAAGAGGGCTGTGTTGAGGGAAGTGTAAGAAATATTGAGGATCCTGATAACACAGTTAGAAAAGCTTGTTTTTCTGGATACGCAGAACCTGATCTAAAATATAAAGGTCTGACATTTTGGAGAATTAACTTTGCTGTTGTTGCAGCCCTGGTGAGAACAACTCAAGGACTGTTGGTCTTTCTCATGTCATAATTTGATGCTTTTTGGTCTGACTTTGATGATCAGCTTCAGGTCTTCTGCCCCACTGTGTTAGTTTGCAAGATTAGAAGGAACTGAGATGCCTTTTGTAGACCTCCTGTTACCACTCTGACAACTGTGTTCATGGTCCATGTAGTCCAGCCTCCCTCACCTCATCCAGCCATCTGCTCAGCCTACTGGCCATAGTTCTCCATTAAGCAACTGGAGGCCAGTCATTAACAAACACCTTCTGTTGGCTTACATGACCATGACCAAGAAACTTTGATTGGCAGTTTGAGGTCACACAAAATACTGGACTTATAGTATGTTTTGTGTAAGAAACTTGATTCATAGGCATGACCATGTAAGTATTATATATTAATACATGTTGATTACATGTAAATAATGCAAGGTCCATGGGGAACATATACACAGAATAGCTCTTTCACCAAATAAGGGTTTTCCAAGTATGGAAGTATCACATTAAATAATCCAAGAAATATCTTGGAACATCTTTTAAGTTGAGAGTGGGGTTAGTTGAGTGATCAGCACAGACTTGTGTTCTGCCTTCTTTGAATACAGGTAGGTGCTGGAAGGCTGCTCCACATTCAGAATTTCCAGCTCTTAGATTTCTAGCACACTTGGCATAGATGGAAACTAGCTTCCAGTTCTTAACAATAAAACATGAATGAAGTGGAGGTACCTTCTTCCAGTCTCATCATCCTATACTGGTTGAATCCCAATGTCTCTAAAATCCTGGAGGAGGGAGGGGAGGGTCCAGAAGGCAAAAAGAGCCTGGACTCTGAATAACCATGTGGAAAGCTATTAAGCCAAGGAAATTAATATGAAAAATATACTGTATTAAGATTTGAAAGGTTATCTGTTAGAAAAGCTGGTATATTCAAGTAACAGAGCTAGGCACTGGGACTTCATTTATAATTTGTTTCACAAAATATTTGAAATAACCTATAAGAATACAAAGATTTGAGTAGTAAATAAAGAATAAAATGGGAATATATAAATTTGATTATAAGGCCAAAATCAGTGGTAATTTAGAACAGAAATAATTTAGCTGAGCCACAAATTTGGCTCTTGAATTCCTGGAAACCAAAGCAATACTAAAAATAAGTTCTTAAAGTTATATGATTCATACTGTCCATAAGAAGGGAGCATACAAATTTCTGAGGCAAAGCAAAACATTTCCTGATACTTCAATTTGGAAGAAAAAATTTTGTTTTTTGGAATATCATTTACAGAATATGTTCGCTAAGTCGTAATGAACAAATAGTGACATTTATAGAGACATTTCTTGTCACTATTGTCATCTACCACAGGCAACTTGTCAATGTAACTTGTCAGCAGTAGCTAGTCACAGAGATAAATAAGACATGTACTTTGAACTAGAGAAACTCACTTTCTAGTGGGAAAAAAAAAGGTATGTTGTACAGTAAACATCAATATGGAGTAATATGTATGGGTTGTTGTTGTTCAGTCACTAAGCTGTGTCTGACTCTTTGCGACCCCAAAGACTGTAGCACTCCAGGCTTCCATGTCTTCACTTCTCCCAGCATTTGCTCAAACTCATGTCCACTGAGTCAGTGATGCCATCCAAACTCACCCTCTGTCACCTCCTTCTCCTCCTGCCCTCAATCTTTCCCAGCATCAGGATCTGTCCCAGTGGCTCTTCTCATCAGGTGGCCAAAGTATTGGAGCTTCAGCTTCAGTGTCAGACTTTCCAGTGAATATTCAGGGTTTATTTCCTTTAATATTAACTGGTTTGCATCACTTTACCAACAGAAGTCGATATAGTTAAAGTTGTGGTTTTTCTAGTAGTCATGTATGGATGTTAGGGTTGGACCATAAAGAAGCCTGAGCACCAAAGAATTGATGATTTTGAATTGTGGTGCTAGAGAAGACTCTTGAAAGTCCCTTGGGCAGCAAGAAGATCAAACCAGTTAATAAGTATGGGTATAAAAGTATTAATCACAATATTCTGGTCAGTTTTATAAAGCTTTCTTTCCTTATGGCTGTTTTTCTTTGGAACATTTATTTTTCTTGATTTCATTTATTTCAATAATATACATTTTCCAAGATAAGAATAAGAAACTTTCTAGATATTTTATTTACTCCTAAGCTTGCAGTCTCTGGAAACAGCACAGAGGAAGGATGAGGAGGGATAGGCAGAGGCTGCAGAAAGGACATGGGGTTTAGATTACACAGCCCCAAGTTGAATTCCAGCTCTCACATTTATTAGCTGTGTAACCTTGGACAAGTCACTTCACATTTCTTGGTTGTAATTGGCAAAAATGAGACATTACCTGCCTCAAAGATAATGTACATAAAAAGTCTGATACTTCATCCAGTCGCTGGTATAAACAATCATGTGCAACACTACTCTGAGTAAAAGATGAAAAAAGATGACAAAACTAAACTTTACTTAAATATTTTCCTCAAATCCTGCTTTCAAATTCCTTTTAGAGGAAAGAAATGAATGGCAAAAAAAAAAAAAAAAAAGCTTATCCCTTGAATCTCTGCATATACTCTTTTATGAGTTCAAACTCAAAAGTGTTTCTCACAGTGTATTCTCCAGATTACCTGTAAAAAAGTCTTCAGAAGGGTACATGTGCCACTTGCTCTTGGGTTTTACTCTTACCGAATCAGCATGTTTGGCAAGGGGCAGGAAATCTGCATTTAACACAAATTCTCCAGGTAATTGTTACATACATTGAAGTCTGAGGACCATCGCCTCAAGCCACCTGGATTTAAACTACTTTAGTGAGAATGGCTACTGGCAAAAACATATTTATCACAAAAGAAGAGCCATTATATTCACCAAACTGTTTTTTTGAAGGCAGACACATTCTTTTCCCATATTGTTTTAATGTTTGTATGAAATATAAAACATTAGAATGTAGGTAGTGGAAGGATAAGCAGTCATGAAAAGAGCTGACTGCAAACTGAATTTTCAAAACTATTAATTTGATGCATATACATGCATAGAAATTATTGTATATAAGTAATTCTCATAATTATAAAAATTAGCTTTGCTTTTCATTTTTAGCCTTTTTTTCTTTCTTTAGTAATTTTCCAGTGTCTGTTTGGAAGCATCAACATAAGTTGTTTTTCTTGGTATCACATATAGCTTATTCTTATCATATATATGTATAGTCTGTTACTAAATGAAAAGACTGGTCCTTAGGGAGAGAATTTTTAAGGTTTGAAGCTGCAGCTGAAAGAACTCATTGTATATCTCAACCACTCCACTGCCTCTAGCCTCATAAGCCAATTTCCACTCACTCCTAAATTTACTATGTTATTTCAGAAATGAAGCCATCATCCATTTCTGAGCCATTCTCCATGACTATTCTTGATAACCAAGTCAAATAAATCCAATAATGAATTACATAGAAGAATCACAGGGCTTCTTTTCAGAAAATGTACAGGTGAGAAGATAATGGAACAGCCTTTATAAACTATTTCAACCTTGAATTTTATACCAACAAAAAAATTTCTTTCAGAAATGGAGACAAATTAAAGTAGCCAAGATGTGGAAACAACCTTAGTGGCCATCAACGGATGAAGAAAATACGGTATAACATGCAGATGGAACAGGGTAGTATTGCTAGAGAGGAGAGAGTGGCGGAGTGGGGTGGGGGCAAGTGGGTAACAGGGATCAGCTGTATGATGACAAATGGAAGCTAAATTTCGGGGAGCAAGCCAACTAACTATAGTGCATATGGAAGTATCACGGAAAGACGGCCATGTCAGTATTAGACAATACACTTCAGAACAGGAAATATTACCAAGGATAAATGGGGACATTTCAAAATAACAAACAGGTCAGTACATCAGGAAGAAATAACAATCTTAAATTTATGTACACATAATGAAAGAACATTAAATTTCATGAACAGAATCTGAAACTACTGAAAACACAAATAGATCCTAATTATAGTTGAAATTCAACATTCTTTTCTAAGTGATTTCATAAAACAAGAAAAATTAAGTCAGGCAATGGAAGACTTGAACAAAACTCTGAAACAATTTGACCGGTCATTTATGGAATACTCCACCCTGAAAAAGAAAAACACAGATTATTTTCTAGTACACATGGAACATTCATCAAGATAGATCATATGCTGATTCATAAACCAAATCTCAACAAATTGAAGAGGATTTAAATTGTACAGAGTATATTCTGTAACTACAGTGGAATTTAGTAGAAATTGCTAGCAGAAAAAATGTATGAAAAAATCCCCAAATATTTGGAAATTAAGCAAAACATTTCTAAACAACTCATGGGTTGAAAGTCAGTCACACAGAATTTATAACTAACAATAAAAGGCCAGTGTATCAAAATTTGTGGGATAGAGCTAGAGAAGTATTTAGAAAGGGATTTATAGGATTAAATAATTTTATTAGAAAAGGAAAAACAAAATTGATTTAAGATTCCACTTCTAGAAACTAAAGAGTAAATTAAATGTAAAATAAGCAGAAGGATGGAAGTAATAAAGAATTGATTAATTGAAGTAGAAACCATGAAAAGCTGGTTCTTTGCAAAGTCAATAAAATTAATAAACTTGATTCATTTCTATACAGATTGAAAAAATTTAGAAGACACAAATTACCTGTATCAAGAATGAGAAGAGAACATCACTAATGATTCTATAAATTTAATTAAAAGGATAATAAATGAATACTTGAAAAAACTTATGTCAATAAATGTGACAACTTAGAAGGAAAGAAATAATTTTTAAAAATATACTAATCGTCAGAGCTTACGTAAAAGCAATAAATAACCTAAATAGTCCTATAATCAATAAATAAATTGATGTCATAGTTCAAAACTTCCCAATCAAAATATCCCCAAGCTCAAATGATTTCACTAGTGAATTCTTCCAGCTATAGAGTATTTTCTAACTCACCTTAAGAGGATGGAATTACTGATTTTAAAAAATGAGACAAAGGCAATATAGGACAAAATAGAGAGTCCAGGTACAGATATAGACATATTTGGATGATTGTTGACAAAATTGCTAAGATAATTTAATGGAGAAAGAATAATCTTTTCAATAAATGGTATTGGAACAGTTGGAAATTAAATGGAAGGAAAAGATCCTAATGCCATGTATAATTATTAATTTAATCTATCATGGTTATAACAGTGATAAATACAACACCTTTAGAAAAAAGTAGAAAGTTTTGTGACCTAGGTGACTGACAGGTGGTGCAAAAAACACCATGGATAAATCTCAAAAGCATTTTGCTGAGTGAAAAAAGCTAGATATAAATAGTGGGCACTGTATGATACTGTTTACCTAAAAGTCAATAAATGATGAATCTACAGTGAGAAAGCAGATCTGTTGGTGCCAGGTACTGAGAAGAGGAGAAGACTAAGAGCAATGAGGCAGAGGGAAGTTTGAGGTGATGACAGGGTTATGGTTATGGCAACTGGACCATATAGTCAAAATTACTGAATGCAGTTGTATATATGTATACATGTGTATATTGTATATATGAATGTATATAAATTATGCTTCCATAAAGATTATTTTTGATAACCAAAAAAACTGGTTAATTCCCAAGTTACACAAGGGAAAATAGCTTCCTCTAGAAAATCTTCTTGTAGTTGACAGTGAAGGAGTGTGCGGAGAATACTGAGGGGATGTCTAAGGGACAAAAGGACCAGTCCAAAGGAAGGGACTCCCATTGAGCAGGTCAGGGACAACTTGAACATCACAATAAGTCATGATACAGTGGATTACACCTTACTGCATAAAGCCAGAGTCAACCAATCAACACTGTTACAAATAAATTAATGGAAAAAAACACCTCAATAGGAGGAGTGGACAGAACATTCTTTATAGCTAAACGTCATGCAAGTAAAGGCAGGATGGTGCTATTAGAAAATCATCAATGGGAAGTAAAATTGATAGTTAAAGTTTTAAAACAGACAGGATATTAATGTAGCCTCAAAGTGTCCCAGCCCTCCTAATCGTTCTTAATTATAAAGGGAAAAATAGTAACTTCAGAGTGGAGAAAACTGACAGACTCCACCTGAACTAAGTGATCAAAGCTACCACGGTCAATCCTGGGACAGAAGATACTGATAGCATCTTCTGAGAAGATGTAGCAACACTTCTTTGCAAAACTGCATAACCCAAATCTAATCATTAGGCAATACCAGAAAAACCCAGATTAAAGGACAGTCTATTACAAAAACTAGGATGTATTCATCAAAAATGTCAAGGTCAAAAACAAAACGAAAGGCCCAGACACTAGAACTCCCCAGATTAGAAGAGATGGAGAAATAATAGTAAAATGTGTTGCTTTTGGATTGGATCGGGGGAAAAAAAAAAAAAAAAGCTATAAAAGACAATATTGGCAAGATAGTAGCTATAAAATAGCTATAAACAAATGACATTATGGGCATAATTTGAAAATGGACTATGACTTAGATAACAGTGTTATTTGAACATTAAAATTCCTGATTTTGATAACCTCACTTGATTATATAAGAGAATATCTTTGCTTTGAGAAAATACATATTAAAGTATTTAGAGGTAAAGGGGCAAGATGTTTTCAAACTACTCCCAAATGGTTTAGAAGTAGTATGGTTACACATGGAGAGAATCATAAAGCAATATAAACAATCTGTGAATTTGGGTAAGAGATCTATGGAAGTTCTTTGTAATAGTATGTTACAACTTTCCTGTAAGCTGTAAATTATGTCAAAATAAAATGTTGTAAAAATAATAATAACCTGGCTTAAAAGGGTCTGGGTTTCTTTTTAGATTCATCTTTCATTCTGTTAACTTGACGGCCAACAATTGAAAACCTGCCATGTGCCAGGAATGGATCTAAGCTCTGTCAGCGCTGCAGACACAAAGCTCAATAAGTTGTTTCTAATGGGAAGTGCACTCCCTAACAAATATAGAACTGGGCTAAGTGATACAGCAGAGCTGGTCGAGGACAACATGTGAGACATTAGAGAGGCACTGACACAGATTTGGGAGGCAGGGGGATATCGGGGGAGATGAGCTCTGAGCTGCACGTGGAAGTTGAGAGGTGGTTAACCAGGCATAGGAGGCTTCCAGGCAGAAGGGACACAGATACTAAGGAATGAGTTCAAGTTCAAATGCTTGGTTAAGATATGCACGTTGGTTTCTTATGAATGGTTGGGGGGAGATGAGCAGGAAACGAGGTGAAACAGGAGCCCAGGGAGCAGCTGGGGTCAAATTACTAGCATATTCCATGCCATGTGAAGATCTTTTCATTGTACCCTGAATGTGACATTTTTGAAAGATAGTCAAGTGTAGGTATTCTTCAATGCATAAGTGTGTGTGGCTCAGGAAGCTAGTGCTGGGCTGGAAATTGACTTTTAGGAAACATCAAAGTAGAGTGGTCATTGAAGCCATGGGAGTGGCTGGGCTCACACGAGAAGAGGGAGTTGGATCAGGAAGAGAAAAAGATATCAGTATGATCCCTGGAGATCATCAACATTTATAGGACGCTAGAAGGAAAAGGATACAGGTTTAGAAAAAGAAGCCAAAGATTTGGAGGAAAACCAGGAGAGAATGAGATAGCAAAAATCAATTTTTTTTTTTTAAGAAAAAGTGGGGTGGGGATTTTAACAACAATCCACAAAGCTTAATATTAACACTTTGATTCCTGGATGAAAATCCCTTATATAGTATCTGAACTAAAAATTCATTTCCTCAATCATCTACATATTCCTTGCAATGTGACCTACTGAGCCCTATGGATAAGTAGGTCAGCTATCTTCCCCCACCTCCCCCACCTGTTTATAGAACTTTGTCAGGAAAAGTAAGGAACTGTATCAGCTGATTTCCGAAATCTTTTCTGCTTTAACTCCCTGTGATATTACAGATGCTGGCTCGGGATCCAGGACTCCGATTTTTTATGTTAATAGAAAACAAAGTTGCATGTGTTTCATCTATACTGTGATGTGGCAGGAATTGCAGCTGGATGGGACTTATTTCCAAAAAGGGTAGAGGCAAGGCTTTGGAAACAGATTCCAAGTAATTCTAACAGTCTGCAGTCATGTGAAACTTCAAGAGTTTAAAGCAACAGGAGAAATGAGACTGCTATTTGTTAGGCCTGCTCGACCACATGGCTTCATTTACATCATTCCATTGGGCTATGATGTTGGGCTGGGGTTAAAAGTTTAGTCTTCAGACAAAACAGGTGATTCAGTTGGTGTCACCCATGAAGGGCCCAGCCAGATACTCTCACACAGACTGTTTCTGGTTTTTACAAGAAAACTAGTTGTTCATCTCCTTGAAAGTGTTTGTACACACACATGTCATTTGTATGCTTTTTCTATCAGTGTTGCCTAGGAAAGAACTGTCAACTATGTGCTTGGTATAAACCCCATGCTGACCGCTGCTGAGGAATAGAAAGATGAAAATGACACAGCCCCAGATTGCAAGGAACTCCCCATCTAACAAGGGCAGACGGACATAGAAGGGGTGAAATGGGGTCAGTGCTGTGGTGGGGCTTGGGGGAAGAAGTCTTAGCTTACCGTGTCCCACTGCAGACACAAACAGCACAGCAAATCTTGAGATGTGAGTTGTAACAGCAGAAAGCCTTGGAAGGGAAGAAACAGTCTGCTTCTGAATTTGGCTATCAGCTAAAATTTGAATTAGAGGTGATGCAAATTTACATCAAGACTTCATATGAAAGGCAGGGTGAAATTCCATTTCCCCTTGTCTCCTTTCCCAAGGGAAGCAAGAGGAGCTTCTAGAAGGATAAGGTAGTTTGGTTGCCTTTGGGGCTTTAATGGTGTGGTCACCTGGGAGATTCTTCAGCTCTCCTGTTTGTGCTGTTTATATATGAAGGAGGATTCTGAAAAAGTAAGACATTATGTATTTAACAGCCACTTAAATAGCTCTGACTCTGTGCCAGGTACTGTTCTGATTTACAAAGAGTAACTCGATGCTTTTCATAAACATGTAATAAACATTATCCCATTTTACAGATAAAACATTATCCTGTTTTACAAATAAACATCCTGTTTTACAGATTTTTTTAAAAAAAATATGGAGGCACAGAAAGGTTAAATAATTTGCCACAGTCACATGTATTTGATTTCGTTTCACTGAAAGTTCTCAGAGGTGAAAATGGCCTGCTGCTGCTGCCAAGTCGCTTCAGTCGTGTCCGACTCTGTGTGACCCCATGGACTGCAGCCTACCAGGTTCCTCCTTCCATACCATTTTCCAGGCAAGAGTACTGGAGTGGGGTGCCATTTCCTTCTCCAGAAAATGGTCTAAAACAATGTTAAGAAGGGCAGGGCAGGGCCCAGCACATGATGCAAAAGATGACTTAGTTCTCAGGCTTAGAATGCCAATGCCGTCTTCAGTGCCGCCTCCTCCACTTTGTAGGCTGCCTTCAGAACTCCCTGCTTCTTCCCTGCGGTGTCCCCCAAGCCTCTGCCCTTAGTCCTGGGCCACCAGGCCCCTCTTCTGGGTCCCACACCATAGATTCCCCACCTCTGGTTCCTGGAGCTGGCTGGGACTACTGTTGCCAACCTGGATGGTGTCCCAAACCTGGTAAGGGTCTGGGTGGTCCCTGTTTCTCCCTTTGGGGCACCCTCCATCATTCACTGAGAAAGTGCAGACCCCTTTCCACTCCTACATCCTCTCTAGTCTAACTATAGATCAACTTTCCAAGACCACCTCTCCTGTGTTAGCACACATTGTAACAAAACTGAGCCTCTGGCTTTTCTTCCATGTCTATTCCTTTCTTACCTCTTCACCTTTAATACTCCTTCTCCACTTCCATCTCTCCCAATTCTATCCCTTAAAATTATATCCAGTCTTGAAGGCCTCAAATGTTTCCTTTCCCCCAAACCTGAAGTCAGATGTCATATCTCTCTCTCTCTCTTTTTTTTTTCTCATCTACTATGCTTATTTACAAAACTATACATTTGTAGATTTTGGGGGACCTCTTTAGAAGCTTAAATGCATGAAGACTAGGAGGCTTGGCCGAGGTTAGGGTTCAAATTAGTCATATACTTGTTCATATTGGCAGAAACATAGTTTTACTGCTGCCAACTACTGGCACTTACATGGTTAGCTTTATTAAAGAGATTCACAGACATTAAAGAAAATATGAAGCTTGTTCTTAAGTGGAAGCTGGTAACAGGAATAAGCTTGCAATTCTCAAGATGAAAAGCCTAAATGCTATTTCGAGTAAAAACTGAGAACAAAACCAGTCTAAACCAAGACGGTCTAAAAATCTTATTAAATGCCATGCATCCACAATTATTTTTTCTTCATTTGGAAAAGAATAGAGAAGGAGAAAAACAGCTTTCTTTCTTTCTTTTTTTTTTTTTTTACTGCCTTTGTTGTCTTAAGAAAGCATATTCTGCCAAAACTATAGCAATCATGCCGATCTTGGCATCTGTGATCTCTAACAGGTTTCAGATTTCCGAAAATGACTTGAAAATCACATGTCAGCCCACTAAAGGGGCAAGGGGAAATGCTGATAGGGAGTGAGTGAGTTTTATGTGCTCTTGAAATTCTAAGAAAAAAAATATGCAAAATGCTAATCAGAGAGCCTTCAATCTTTCATCTTCCCTTTATGACAATGATTAAGCTCATAATGTCTTTCAGAGACGTGGGCAAAGGGAAAAAAAGACGGAAAATCAGCACAGCAAATGGCAAACATGCCATGGGTGTGGGACAGATTGAGAACCTGCCTCAGTGAGAATATGGTATTTGGATAACACTATCCCTGGATTGGTAAACTCAGATCTGTTATATTTTTTGTCTGAAACACATTGAAACACAGATGTGGATGTGTTTAGAACACAGATGTGATTAGAACAGGCAGTTTGGTGATGAAAGTTCAGATACCTTCATTTTCCCTGGGTCCGGCCCACCTCTCACAGAGGAGAAGAGGAAGACTGTAGAATAGTGAAGTGACCACTCAAGTGAACAGGTTAACTGGTGACGGGAACACAGTTAGAATTCAGGTCTCTTGATTCTTAGCACTCTGTCTGTTTTTCACATTGCCTCTCCTTTTTCATTAAACTCCACTGAGAGGGAAAAATACATGAACACATATATGTGGAATCTAAGAAAGGGTACAGATACACCTATTTGCAGGGCAAGAATAAGATGCAGACATAGAGGATGGAAGTGTGGACACAAGGTGGGTGTGGAAGGGGAGGGATGATTGGGAGATTGGGATTGTCATATCAGTACCGTGTGTAAAATAGACAGCTAGTGGGAAGCTGCTCTATTGCACAGGGAGCTCAGCTTGGCTGTCTGCGATGACCTGGGGGGTGGGATGGGGGGCGGCTAGGAGGGAGGTTCAAGAGGCAGGGCATATGTGATGCGTATAGCTGATTCACGTTGTCATACAGCGGAAACTAACACAACACTGTAAGCAACTATACTCCAATAAAAGTAATTCTTAGGATTTATAGCTATTAGGTATTTACTGTCCACAGTTGTTTTAAAATACCCAGGTTAGTGTACATAGGCTGGTGACAATTATATGTAAGACATGTAAAAGGCCTACATATTAAACATAAAAAATATAAATGTTAAATGTAAAAATACTAAATGTAAGAAAATGTAGAATTTACCAAAAAAAGTAATGCTAGGGCCTGAGATCCTATGGTTAACTTACTGTCAAAGATGAACAATTAGAAAATAGATCAAAGTTGTCTTTTCACTTCTACTGTGAAGTGAAACATGATGGCTTAAGGAAGCCCTGATGTCAATGAGATATCCGTACATCATAGTGCAATCACTGGGGGCTTGGTGGCCCACTGGTTCATCACTAGCCCACCAGAACTCTTAGCTATGATAACAGAAATATAAACAGAAGAATATTCTTACATTTTGTAGACTTCAGAATATTTGTTTGTGTGTGTATATATCATTTACATATAAAAAGTATTTTCTTATTGCTTTTATTTGTGGAAGTCAGGAACTGCTATTTCCTGAAATTGGTAGTGATTCGGAGGTGTCTGGAAACAAAATATTGCTACTTAGCTAAATATCTTTGGGAGATGAACTAAGAGAATGTGGAAAGAGCAAGGAAGTACAGGGTAGATTGTGATCAACTAGTTAATTCAGGTTTTCCTGGTAAATAGGTACATGGGGCCTTGAAATTGTTTTTAAAAGGGTAACTTGACATTGTATTTATTTGTTTGAAATCGTTTAGAAATTGATGTGTCACAGGAAAGCTTTCACCTACCCTAGTACACCAATTACAAGAATTAGACTTTCTTTTTTTTAAAAAAAAGGAGGGGAGTGTTTATGTGGTAGAGTATACACTACAAATTTTTTCAAAAATCTCTCCCCCAAGGCATTTTTGTTCCCAACTCTAAAGCAGAAATTGAGGGAAGATATAAAACAGGGAACACAAAGATGTTTCTGTGCGGCTAACATGGCCCCTGGAGTCCAGCTTGGGATCCATACTGCAGCAAGCTCACGTTCAGAGAGCCAGCCAGGGACCGAGTGCTTTATTTTGTAGACAGCTCAGACTGTCCCAAAGAGACTAGCTCACAGTAATAACAGTGCTTAGACTGAATAGCTCCATTCCAGAAGCCAATCCTAAAGCCCTCATGTCTGAACTCAGAAATGTCTTTTTATTTATTTGCATCCCTGCTCTCCTGAAATGGTAGCTAATGGCAAAAACCCGGTCAAAGATATCCATGTAACGCTGACTTCAAGCAGGCGCAGGTCCAAAAGGGCGTGGCTCATACGCGTTTCTTTTGAAAACTAGGTTAGAAACGTGACCTAATGCTAGAAAAGTCCATAGCTCCCAGGGAGGAGGGAACTGCGACAGTCTGGTGCTGGCGAAGATGGCAACTTGCCATCTTGACAGAACTGCTCTAATTGGCTTCCAGGACACGTTCCTCCAGTTTATTCCAGGAACCAGTAAACTACACTAGAGGGCAGACTAACCTAGACCTTTTTTCCCTTCTAGTTCCATCTATTGTGTTTGACAAGAACCGTTACAGAAATGTAGTCCTGTAAGTGAATCAAATTGTGGCTGCGTTTCCTTACTCCTGACGGAGATTGTGCCGCTGCTGGTATTTCCTTATTTAACTTTGTACTGGGGCACTTAATATTTTAAATGCCTAATCTAGATAAGATTTAAGGACAATAAAAACCCTACACACTGCTTGTGAAGACAGTGCTGGCCTATAATTATTACAGGCTATGCTGCTGTTTTTTGTTGCTGTTCAGTTGCTAAGTCGTGTCCAACTCTTTGTGATCCCATGGACTGTAATCCGCCAGGATTCTTTGTCCATGGGATTCCCCAGGCAAGAATACTGGAGCAGGTTACCATTTCCTTCTGAGGGGATCTTCCTGACCTAAGGGTTGAACCCATGTCTCCTGCATTGCAGGCGGATTCTCTACCACTTACTGGAAAACGAATTCCACTGAGAGAAGGAGGTAATAACCGGTACAAACAGAAACCTTTTCCAGAGGAGGAGGGAGCACACAAGACATTATCACAGTGAGATAAATTGGGTTCATAATGCTAATTTATGTCTAATATGGTGCTTTGTGATTTCTCATTTTTTAAACCATGAAATCTCATTTCCTTTTGTTTTACATGACTGTGAAACAGTCTACGGACAAAGAAGACAAGCTGAGTGGAAATGGATGCTCCCAGAAATAAGCTCAGATGGTCCTATACCACCTTAGACCCTTCAGCCCTTATGGTAATTTTAAGATACAGGGGAGAAGGGTGCATAGATATTATGATGAAACTGTTTAATTGATATAACTGTTCACTAGTCATTCTTTCAATTTACCCAGTTAACAGGTATAAGAAATATTTTTCATAGCTAGTACATTAGGGTTGTCCAGAGAAACAACCAATAGGAGATATATACAGCATATGTTAATGTACATGTATGATATATAATAACAGTGTAACCTATTATTAAATAGGATAAATCTATCTATCTGTCATCTTCTTATCTCTCTGGGTGATTATAAGGAGAACTGATTCATGTGATTATAAAGGCAGTAAAGTCCCAAGATCTTCAGTCAGCAAGCTGGAGAGCTGATGGTATACTTCCAGTACTAGTTACTCATCCAGAAACACCCTCAACAGATACTCCCAGAATAAAGTGAAGTGAAAGTCCTTCAGTCTTGTCCTACTCTTTGTGACCCCAAGAACTCTTCAGTCCATGGAATTCTCCAAGCCAGAATACTGGAGTAGGTAGCCTTTCCCTTCTCCAGGGGATCTTCCCAACCCAGGCATCAAACCTAGGTCTCCCGCACCACAGGCAGATTCTTTACAAGCTGAACCACAAGGGAAACCCACTTCCGGAATAATGTTTAACCAAATATGTGGGCATCCCATGCCCAGTTGAAGAGTCTCCTTGGTGGCTCAGTGGTAAAGAATCTGCCTGCCAATGCAGGAGATGCAAATTCAATCCCTGGGTCAGGAAGATCCCCTGGAGAAGGAAATGGCAACCCACTCCAACATTCTTGTCTGGAGAACCCCATGGACAGAGGAGCCTGGCAGACTACAGTCCATGGCATCACAGGAGAGTCAGACACAACTTAGTGACTGAACAATGAACAATGAGCCATGCCCAATCAAGTTAATACATAAAACCAGTCATCACAGATAGTCTCTTGTGCTGTAATTATGCTTTCGAGATTATAAAGTGCTTTCATAAGCATCTCTTGTGGTCCTTACCACAAACCTGTGAGCTAGGTAGGACATGTTGCCATTAACCTTTTCACAGGTGATGACTGTGACCAGTAGTAATTATTAAGACACTGAATGATCTTCATGCCTGTTACAAATTATGAAAATGAAGAATAGGAAAGTTGTGTAACTTGGCAAATATACAGTTTGTAACAGATCTTCCAACTCTTAATCCTAGGTCTTTTGACTACAGTTTACATTTATTTCAAAGTCTAAACCAAGAACAACCAAATCTCCAAAAGATGTGTATTATGATAGGTAAAATAAAAATTTCCTTGGGCAAGCTTGTCCTTTGTTATACATAGTGTACCTATAATACCTTGACATATTAGAATAAATGTAGCTTGACCTCAGCAGTAGTAGAGGTTAAAATGGCAAGAAACAAATGAAATAAGTATGTCGGCATAATTAATAATCAAAGAGCTACAGGAACTGCCCCAGACCAAAGACTTCTTCCGACTAATGACTCAGATTTGTCAGATTTCCTTTTGTTTGTTACTTTTCTCAGACAGCAATTTTTGCCCTCAAAATATTCCTGGGACATGTTGCACATTAAGTTTATAGGATGTTTTCACTCAGTGGCCGGGGCCACCAGAGCACTTTAAAGGTGTGGCCCCTTAGTGATGGCAGATGGGAAAAGAGGGCAAAGAGCACGGCAAAGGGAACGGAATGCTGAACCAGACAGATGTCATTCTCTGGTTTTGTGAGGACAGAGTTGCCTTCCAGACAAGACTGTTAACTCACTCATTCATGTAACTTCTTTCTCTACCTGTAAATGAGGGTTCAGTGTTTTCGCATGTTAGGGACAAGACCTAAAGTTGTTACATGAAGCAAAAATCATACACAGCTGAAATCGCCCTTGAAAACCTTACATCATCCTTGAAATGTAGTAGAGTTTTATAATTCTTTTAACAATTTCTATGCCTAAATATGTAATATATAGTGTATAATAAAATGTATTTGTAATTTTAAAAAAATATAGTCTCTTACATACCAAAAAAAAATGTGTTATTAAAACCCTAGACTCACACTCAGCATGGCATGCATGGAGGGAAGTGCTAACTACAACTGAGACTTTCACATCCTGTCCCATCTTCTCTCATTCTGTCCATTCTCATTTAGTGGCAGATTGAGTTGTGATGTAATTTTTCTCTTTTAATATTTTATCTTGGCATAATTTCAGATTTACCAAAAAGCTGTAACAGTCCGAAGAATTCCCCAAGGTTAACATTTCAACCACATTTGTTATATCTTTTTTCCTCTCTCTCGTGTTTTTGCAGTAGATTTAAAAAATCCTTTCCTCTTCTTTGTACATATATTGTTAACTTCACATATTTTAACTATACACATGATACAACCCCACTCAAATTGCACCTCAGAGAAATTATGAGAGTGATTTAATTAATGTCATTGGTGTGCATTAGAGGCTGACAAAATGGATAAGTCAGAGCTGAGTGAAATAAAAGATGCCCAAAATGTTGACCTGGCCAAGCAAATGAATCCTAGCAACTGTAAAGAACAAAAAGCAGGCACTTCACTGTTGGTAAAAATGCTAGATGGCCCAAATTATGAAAATCTTTACTAAACCAGAATACAGCCCGCTTTTTTGTAATTTGCATCACTAATGTGCTATTACACTGGTTTTTTTGGTTGTTGTTTTGTTTAATATACAGATGCAAGTGACAAGTATGAGCTCATGAATAATTCAAAGATCCACTGTGAGTTCTCACCTCTGATTTTCATTGTTCCTCAGCATAGGAGGTCAGCTTTCCATTACTGTCAGAACTGAAAGAATTGTCACTGTGCAATATTATTAACATTATTACAAGTGATTATTGTGATTAAAAGTGATTATTCTTGCAAGTAATTATTAAAATCCTGAATTATCTGGTCTCCAAACAACAGGATGCAACTCATGCATTTTAAAACTTCGCTCAGTGCATCTTGATGTCTGTTGGCCCGTGAAGCTGGGCTGCTGTTGCTGCCTGATCGTCCTTGTGCTCTTGTACAGGCTTAAACAATCTGTTTCAAATCATAGAAAATACTAAAACACTTCTGAGAGCAGAGTAAGGAATACCCCAAAAGGGAACCCCAATGACTAAGTCAAGTCCATTGAAGTCTGCAGTTCTTTTTAAAAATAACATTTTGTCAGCTGGTTGCCTTTATGATTTTAATGTTGTGTTTGCAGTATTGTTTCCAAATCGAAGTACATAGAATTAATCTCCCTGACTTCCTTTGCTTGTAGAACACTTTGTTTTACTTTGGTTAACACATCTCGCCTGGTATCCAACCCCCATACACCCCTACCCCACCAAAAAAAAAACAACAATGAAACAGTGGAATGGTCAGCGGTGATTCCGAAGCTCACACAGAAATTAGTGTTTCCATTGAGTGCCTGGTGAATGTGGAGGCACACCAGCTGCTTGCTCTTGTCTGTTACAGACTGTGGACGTACGAGTCCTGGAACTGCAGTAACACTGAACGGAGTGAAATGTCTACCATGGACGCGGCACAGCGCAGGCGCACTGTGGAAGGAGACTTAGGGCAGTCAGAGAGCACGGAGACAGAGGGTGGGTCTCAGCACTCCGTCTGCCCGCTTACTGGCTGTGTGCCCTGGGCATGCAACTTAAGGGAGAGGCAAGAGGAAGGACCCTGCCTTTAATGCATTTACTGGAGCAAGAACTTGTCCAAAGTTATGCCATTTAATCACAAAACAGCCCCAGACACAGGTGTTGTTAGCTACATGCTATCCATGGGGACACTGAGCTCGGAGAGGTTGCAACTTGTCACCTTCTTAGAGTGAGGAAGATGTTACTTGGAGGGTGGGATACTGTAAGGTTAAGGACATAGGCTCTGAGTCAGTCAGACAGGGGTTCAAATCTATGCTAGTTTTAGCACTTATTGGCTGTGTATTCTCAGGAAAATTATTGAAATTAGTTTTATTTTTCTCATTTCTGAAGTGGGAATATAATCACTCTTTCCTCCTGGGGTTGTTGTGAAATGTAATTAAGATTGCATTTAACTGTTATCTCAGTGCCTATAAAATGTTTAATTCTTTAGTTACATTATTACTAATTTATGACAGATGTGGAGTTTTTCAAACTCACACATAACAATAATGACTCTCCTCTTTTCTCATATTATAAAATTATTTGTGTCTTAGTGAGGTAACGAGAGGAAAGTGGCTTGTAAATGGATGTGTGTGCACACTTTTGCGATTGTTCTGTTTCTTAAGAGTATGTCCTGGGTCTCCAGTCGCAATATAAGCATCTGAAAAACCGGAGTCATATTTTCATTTCTTCTAGACCTTGTGTTTCTAATTCAGATCTCTGACAACATAAAGTCCACAATAAACCCTAATTCAGTAGTTCTTACCGTCATTTATCTGCAGCACTTTTACTCAAATGAGAAACTTTTTATTTCATATTTATTATTTTGGATGGAAAACTATATAATCCAATTTGTCTTATATAGAAGAAGGGTATTATTGAGACCCAAGAATGCCATGAGTCCAACAATCATACCTTTATTATATTATAAATCTCCCCCTTCCACATGTCTTGAATATTGTTCATAGCAACAGAAATCATTTTAAAGGGGCATGTTACTATTTTTAATACCCACAGGTGTTTCATTCTTAAACTCCTTTCTTGCCCACATGAATTGCTAGTCTTACTCAGTACTGAAATAAATGCATATTAATTTTTAGGGTTGTTTATTTTATTTCTGCAGGTGCGTATTAATTTTGGAGTCCAGTTAAGCCTGTCTAGACCTTAAATGCCACCAGAGCTCTTAAACACACATTTATTTTTTATTGTTTTTGTTACGTTCTTTATTATCAGAATTAATGAATGTAGTTTTCATAAAGCTTATTGCTTACTTACTCTGAAGACTGGATTTGAGCATGCTGTTCTGGTCTGCTGAGTAAATTGAGATTTAATTACAGATATTTAATTGCTTATTATGAACTTTATGAACTGGAACTAAATGAGCCCTTCTTACCCATTTTCCATCTTTATATGCATTATACAAACTCATCCTGGTCTAACTTCCATTCTGTGCAACTTTCACTACCGACTCATGAATCATCACTGCCTAAGGTTTTGGTGTAAAACGTATGTTTGTTGGACAGTCATACAGGGACAGTTCCTGGCTTTTTAAAAGTACTTAAAGAAGGGATATTTTATTTGAAAGCAGAAATCAAGGTTAACCTTAAGAGAAATGAATTCATGAGCTAAAGAAGAAGATAACCTTCATTTTGGAATTTAGAAATCAGAAACCCCACTCAAAGATTCAAGTGGAATAAAAAGTAACTCTAATATCTAGCCATGTTTATTTTCAAAAAAGTCAAGTACAAAATGGGATATAATGGAATAGATTGATTTTGGTGGTAGTAGAACATAATATTAAACTGTAACAGTAATTGATTAAAGTTCCATTACCATTCCCTTTAACATTAATATTTTTGATGTAATATTATGGAAAAAAACATGTTTATAAACTATATCTACTAAACTGAATTTCAGTAAAAAAAAAAAAAAAAATTTTTTTGCACCAGAAACATGTTTATCCTGGAGTATGAAACAAGTTTAAAATATTTATGTCATCTTGATGGCTGATTAGTGCTTTAATCTGAAGAATTTTGTGTTTAAATTTTCACTTCAAATGAAAACAGGTATTCATATTTGTACTTAGAATCTGGATATCATTTATATTGGCTTGAATGTAGGGAGTTAAAAAAACAAGTTTCAGCAAAACTGTCTCAATCAATATGACTCCCAATATGGTGCTAAATGCGCTGTAAACCCACAAGTTATTTTTTTAACTCTAAGTGTTCTTTGAATGTTATGTAACATTGTGTTCCCTTTTTTGTGGTCTTCTGCATGTCACCTTTATTAGGAAGTTCATCTCCTTCCCTCACACCTCACCCCTTGGATGTCCAAGAATCCCTCAGGGTGCTGGCTCAGGTCTTGGTGCTGGATCCAAACTCAGCTAGGCCAGGGAACCTAGGAGGCAGCTGAACTTCACAATTATCTCTAGAGATAGTAGCTTCAGAAGGAAATATTAGGTCAAACTCAGGTAGTCATGGAGTCGTCCATGATCACCACTAAGATGACTTAACACTGCCTCCAGTTAGGCCCGAAGTGCTGACACAGGGGCTGAGCCTTCTGGTCCAGTGGTTGCTGCTGAGGTTGGTGTAAACACCATCCTCTGTGACAGTGGTTCAAGGACATGATATTGGGCTTGAACAATGGGGTAACTCTTTTTATTTGATAACCTGACTACATTCTTGCTGGCCCTCTCTTAGATGTTGGAACATGATCTAGGGGCTAGGAGTTTATAAATATGTGGTCTCCATCCCACTGTGATGGAGTGATCCCACACCCCGTATATGGGGGTGAACAGTCAGCCTTTAGTCTCATGTCTCATGGGAGTTTTACTTCCCAGGTCTCTCTTTACCCTTCCCTGTCACTTGCCATTTGTCAGGATCATCTCATTTCACACTATTCAGTTTCAAAATGAATTTGGGATCCTTATAGAGATTTACCAACCTTCTTGCCCAACAGCCTTTAAGATCTCTATCCAACACCTACAAAATATCAGTTCTGCCTCCCTGAATTAGTCTCTACAAATGTTTTCACTGAAACAACCGTTTTCACAGAAAATACTGTATTTCCTGAGCCTTTCCAATTATGAAATCACAGTGTTTCGGGTTTTGGATAATGATCAAGATTCAATTTAAAATTATCTGAATGAATAGAAACTTAGTAGAAATGATCATTTGAAAAAGCATATTACCATTTTAAAAATTCTTAGTTTGTCTCATTGAAGAAAATTGTACAATATATCCTGGAAAAATAAGAAACTCAAATACTCATGAAAATATACTGTGTCATATTTCATTTGATAGCTTATTTTACTTTTTCTCATATGCTATGAGGATGACAAAAGGAATATAAATAGTAATAGCAAAATTTGACATATTTTTGACCCTCAAAGAATCAGGTAATACATGATAAAATTTTAAAACTAGCTCTGTATTCTATGTGCTCTACTGGACACAAACCAAAATCAGGTGATGCTTTTGACAGAAATGAACTGCAGATATAAGGGTGTGGTAGTGAGTATTGTGGAGAAGGCAATGGCACCCCACTCCAGTACTCTTTTGCTAGAAAATCCCATGGACGGAGGAGCCTGGTAGGCTGCAGTCCATGGGGTCCCTAAGAGTCGGACACGACTGAGCGACTTCACTTTCACTTTTCACTTTCGTGCATTGGAGAAGGAAATGGCAACCCACTCCAGTGTTCTTGCCTGGAGAATCCCAGGGACGGGGGAGCCTGGTGGGCTGCCGTCTGTGGGGTCACACAGAGTTGGACACGACTGAAATGACTTAGCAGCAGCAGCAGCAGTGAGTGTTGTGGGCTGGAGGGGATGGGTTAGAGGTAGGTGACTTCAGGGTGACCACGCGTAAAGATATGAACACTGTCCTTCCTCTATGACCCCAGGAGACAGATGGAAGGCTATTAGAATGTAGTCTAGCTTTGGATGATTTAAGACATAAGATAAACTAACAAAGAAATATTCAACAATATTTTCAGGAACAGAAAAACATTTCTAGTTTAGTCTTTGAGTCACCCTTAAAGAGTCTCACAGCCACAACTGTGGGATAACATGGCAGTAAGTAGCAGAGAGGGCTTGGGACATCTCAGTAGAGTGGGTTAAAAGCCATCAGCAAATAAAAGCAAAGTCAATATTCCAAACAGCATTTTTCATAAACTAAAACAGGTAAAAGTATATATGCTTTCTTTCTTTTGAGTAATACATTTGTAAAGAATTATTGGGCAGACCCTTTGAGGAAACAACATCAAGTATTATCTCAGGGATTTGGGGAAAGATTAGTTCACTCAGGTAGTTGGAGGTGTCAACAGGGGAAGGGGCTGACTCGCACTATCTCTGGTTCTTCTTGAGGGATATGTCATCATGGACTCGGAATAATCAGAGTGATTTTCACCTCATATCTCTTCAATTTCTTGCACTTTGGCACAATTTTACTGATTACTCTTGGCTCCATGACAGTCTAAGATAGTTTAACACATCAGAAGCACTGCCATTGGAATGGAATCCTGTTATTTTTTTAATAGGAAGGGGGCTTAGTCATTGTTTAAAGCATTACCTTTACTTTAGAGCTAAGACTCCTACAAGTTACTCATAACAAGGACAGCAGTAACAGCATTTATGGGCATTGTGCTAAGCAAATAACACAGACAATTTCATGTAATCCTCACAAAGTCTCACTGCAAGAACAGTGAGGCACAGACAGGTTTAAAAGACACAAGTCAAAAGAGCAAAAGTGAAATTTGATCTCAGTAATCTGGTTGCAAAGGCAAAAACTGAACTCTCAGACTATACTGCCATCTCTATTTTTACAATCAAGTGCCTTGGAAAATATTACATGGCAAATTAGTACAACTGCAACCCAGGTTGTCTGCTTCCCAGCCTTTTTCTATTAGTGATTTGATTGAGCAATAGTTATTGCCTTCCGTTTTAATTACATTCATTCATATGTTATATACACACACACATATAATCAGCAGTCCTTACTTCATTGTCTTGCCTCTTTCTCATTTCCTGTATATTTCTTTCTTTTTCCAGACTTATTGAGATATAAATAATAAAATTGTATGCATTTAAAGTGTACAATGTGGGGATTTGATGCACATGTACATTGAGAGATGGTTACCACAATCGGGTTAATTAGCACACTTATCACATCACATTGTTATATTTTATATATGTGTGTGGTGAGAACACTTAAGATCTACTGCCTTAGCAAATTTTTGAAGTATACAACATTCTTAATTATAGTCACCTGGCCGTACATTTTGTATCTTCCTAAAGACCTTTGCCATGAGTTTAATTTTCTCATCCTTAAGAATTTTGCACAACTATTATATAAGTAACTTTGCAAACTAGGAGCATCTTTTTGTCCTTCCCAATCCCAATTCATACATGTGAATTTTTTCCATTTTTCCCCCTTTCAGCAAAAGGCTATTTCTCATCTGTGTATTCCCTTGTTGATCAATTAAACTCTCCTTTAGTCCAAACACAAAATCTTAAACTCTTCCAAGTACGTCTAGCAATTGATTCTGTTTTTTTTTTCCCTTACTTGTGAATTTATCATACAGAAAAGTGCATACACATAAGTTCCTTGACAGATTACCATACAATAAAGCCACCCTGGTCAAGAAATCAAACGTTGCCAGCACTCAAAAGCCCTTTGTGGATGCTCCCTCATTGTGAACTCCCACCTCCCAAAAGGTAACCTCCATCTCAGTGTGGTGTTGTTTATTCCTTGGATTTTTTTAATAAGTAGTTTTATCAACTACGTATGCATATACTGAGTTTAATTTGACCAATGGGATCCTCACTGTTTTCCTTGTTTCTTCACCTCCTCTAAGATGCCCTATGTTCTTCTTGCCACCTTCACATTTCCAGGACAGAAACGCTGCTTAATCTTTGCATTGTGCATATTTATTCATCAGTTTTATTTATCATATTTTATCATATTTATTCATCAGTTTAATCAAAGTTTGCCCTCTACCATAGCAGTGTACACTTATTTCTTGTGGATTCTCTGCTTGCCTTTTTATTTTACTCATTACTTCATTTTGTCATTACACCCCATCATCCCCTAAGTTCATGAAAAGAAAGCAGAAATTCAGAAATGTTGTAGGGAAGGAGAAGTGGCAGTGTATGGCACTTAACTGTTTCTTACTTTCAGAGATAAAGGACTTGAGTGTAAACTCCACACTTGGTGAGCTCAGATCTCCAAAAGGCTGCGGGTTACCTGCTTGCAGTCCTCCACAAAGAGCTGAATCAGTCCTTCCACCTGGCCCCACCCCACCCCGTGAAAACTCCTAATGGAAAAGGAACATGTAATACATAGAACAAAACCTGGGAACTCTTCGTGCTTATTAGAAAAGGCCTATGATCTCCTCCAGCCAAAAACATTTCAACATTGGTCCATTTAAAGAAAATGACTATGCAGCCATCCCAAATCCTGTTTTGAAGACCATTTAATGATCTGGGGGAAATGCTCAAATTACGGTCAGTGGACAAGCAGGACCCCAGACTCTATATAGAGCATAATCTCAGTTTGGTGAAATTAATGCATGGGAAAGAAATGTGGAGGAAAATACTACAAGATATTACAATTTTTATCCCTGGGTGGTGGTGGGATTCTGCATTAGTTTTTATTTTGTTCTTCACATTTTTTCTGGATGTGCAGACTTTTCTACAAGGAGCATGTTACTTTCAAAACTGAAAGGAAAAAAAAAGTTATGTTAAAAAAGTAAACAAAACTAATGACCTTGTCAGGTAGTTTTCTGCCTGTTCTCTAATTTAAGAAAAAAAAGAAAAAAACAAGCAAAAACAAACCCAGGGAGAGTTATACAAGCCTCAGTGTTTGTCTGAGTCAGAGCCCGGCTCCACTTCATCGTGGATAATCGCTCCCCCAGCAAGACGAAAGGGTGCCGCCCCGGAGAACAACATCCCAGAGCTGTCAGGGGTCTCGACCTGGAGGAGATTTTGTTTTGACTGCAGACATTTGGGCTGGCACTGCTTTTCCCTTTCTGTCCCCATTCATCGGGTGCCTTGATCTGGGCACTTTGGGGGTCAGACTCAGCCCCCAGACTTTGTACCTCATGTTTCCCTAAGTGTTTCCTTAAGACCTGGGATCTGTACTCCGCTGGCGAGTGAGGAGGCCTGGGGAAGCCAAGTCCAGCTTATTCCTGTAAACCTCGCTGCCCCACACCTGCGTCCTCATGCCCGTGTGGCACTCGCAGGACTCCAGGGCACTGGGCCTGGCCAACGGAGGACATCCACTCGGTGGGTTCCTTTTTCCTGCTCTGAGTTGGCTCCCCTCAAGGATGGGGACTGCCAAAGGAAGGGCAGTGCCAGGAAGTAGATAGAAAATTCTGGGTCTCCATGAAAGTGGGAGTTTGGGTTGCAAAGTTAATTGCAGTTTTCATCAGGATAAAGATATCCAGATGTGAGAGAGAATTAAGTCGTTGGCAGTGCCATGGAACAGATGACTGAGCTAAAAGAAACATTTATTCTCTGAAGGAAGAAAATGAAGACACCTGCGTTATTTTCTGTCTGGAATCATGTTTCTTAAACCATCAAACAGGCCCTCCTTATTAAAGGAACAAACAGGATACTTTACTCAAGAGTATTTGATGTAACTTTCTTAATGACAGAAGGATAAAAATACACTTACATGATATTTATGGATGTTATAAGCATTGCAAGGGTTTACTGCAAAACTTCTCATTCCCAAACCTGTCATATATAAATGTGCTGAATCCGTTCTGCACATTTTAGCCATGGAACTTTTGAGAGAAGTTACATGTGAGAACAAGTTTCAAGTGTGGCTTGTATATAGTTACTTTATAGCAGAACTTTATAAAAATTTGTTATGAAATCAGAGAATTCTGGAGTTAAATCTCAAAGTTGAGATCATATAGTTCTTTTTTTCTATATATGAAAAAAAGAAACACCAAAGTCCATAAATAAATATATTCACATACCCATTACATATATATTGAAACCTAACTGAAGTTACTGGGTTTTTCTTCACATCTTAAAATATCTTATAATTCCATGCCCTGTTATATTCATATTTGTCAATTAACTGGTTGATATATTTTAGCCATGATGAAAAATAAAATTAAGCAAGAGAACTTAAAAGGGACTAAAAAAAAAAATATCTATCATGAAAGTGGAAACCATGGCTTGGCATATGAAGGAAATAATATGTTTTTATTGCTACTAGTTACACAGTAAAATTTTTAGCAGTGTTCTCATCCCAGATGACAGAAATCACCATCACACCCTAAACAAAAGCATGGGCTGTGGATTAAATAAAGACAGAGGGATGAAGTTTGGGCCAAGTCTGCAGTGAAGAGGTTCAAATATCTTATAAGGGATCAAACCACACTGGTCTTTCAAAATTTGGGACAGTTTACTGTTGGCAAAGTCCAGTTTCCTGTTCACAAGAGCAATGGCTTCAGATTAGTTTTTGAACATCAAACAGACTTTTTTTCAGGACCTCATTTTGATGAGTTCTGATGGGTAATCAGAAATACATGGATTAACTCTGCTTTCAAATAAACATGGGTTTAGCAATTAAAGAGAAGAAAACTTGGCTCAGTGTGCTCTGAGTCCTGCCAAACTCTAAACATGGGACTCAGCGGTTCAGGGTATGGGATGAGAACATGTGGTTCAACTAGGCCTCCTCTGGTATTATCTTAACAAGCTTCAGGTCACCCTGTTGTGTTCAGGTCTGTCTGAGGGATGAGCAGACTCTTGGTGCCAGTGTATTAGGACTGTCCATCCACAGCCAGCAATACCTGCGTGGTGGAGATTCGGGTGACGGAGCCTGCGCCAACAACTTTCTGTATTCACTTGTGTTCCCACAGACCTCATTAGCTTTCCCTTTATGTGACAGCAGTGCGGTGGGTGAGGCCGAGGCCCCTGGAACCAGATTCCAGCCTCAGCTCATCCACTTCCTACTTGTGTGGCCTTGAACATTTTACTTAACCTCTCTGTTTGCTTACCTATAAAATGGGAACAATAATACTGCCCGTTTTATATGGTTGCTGTAATGATTTTATGAGGTAATAAACAAGTGCCCAGTAGAGGTTAGCTGTTCTTGGTATTTAACTATTTAAATTCTGAAGATTTAACTAAAATTCTTCAAGGATTGTGTCTCAGGCTATTAAGAATAAGCATGGATAGACGTAGAGATGATCATACTTAGTGTAGTAAGCCAGACAAAGACATATATCATGTGATATTGCTTAAATGTAGAATCTTAAAAAAAAAAGATACAAATGAACTTCTATATAAAACAGAAATAGACCCACAGACATAGAGAAAGACTTACAGTTACCAAAGGGGAAAGGCTGTGGGGGAGGGGTAAATAAGGAGTTTGGGACTAATATACACCCACTACCATATATATAAGAGATAACCAACCAGGAACCTACTGTATATTACAGGGAACTATATTCAATATTTTTTTATGTCCTATACGGGGAAAGAATCTAAAAAGGAATATGTGTGTGTGTTTGTGTATTACTGAATCACTTTGCTGTATACCTGAAACTAACATAACATTGTAAATCAACTATACTTAAATTAAAAAATAAAATGAAAAGAATAGACAGCACTGTTAACTCTAGATGTGATATTTCCAGAGAGAGCTGGATTAGAAAAGCATTAGTACTTTAAAAGGCCACATTTGATAAGAGACAGATACGGGAATGCTGCTATTCTCAGCACTCTGGGGTATGGATTTACATTTTTCAGGAAGAAATCAAATTAGCTAGGTTTTACATTGTCAGCAAAAATACTGATATAGTAATGAGTTTAATAGGAGGAAGATATGGATTTTTCTTAAAGCCTGGTCTACATTAAAGTCTACATTAAAGATGCTTGATATGCATTTAGATCAGCATTTCCCAAAGTTTGTCTTATGGAACACCAGTACTATAAGATGTATCTTACAAAAAGGGTTCTATGGTCCAATACATTTGGGAAATAATGATTTCCATTATGCCACTATTATCCCACCGTAGACATTCATAAGGTATCTTAGCTTACTAAAGTCTCCAATTAGTTCTGCTTTAAAGAAAATCTGTTTAACCCAACATTTCCCAAAGTTATCTGACTACAGATCCCAGGGAAAGTTCCCATGGCCCACCCTTTGAAGCATGCTGATATATATTACCTAAGGAAAGAATCATGCTTTCATTGTGCAAACTCAGGTGTTCTGGAAGATTGGATTTCTTCAAAATCTTACAGATTGTTACCTCAACTGTAGGCTTTAAATTATTTAGTAGAGCAAACATGTTATGTTCCACCAGAAATCTGTGACTTAAACTGTCTTTCTTCATCTGAAATTACAGAGAAACTGAAATTTTTGCAGGTAACTACCCAATAACTGCATTTCGATACTTTTAGATTTATCCACTTAGATAAACATTCTTTCTCCGCTGTGTTTCCTTAGCCTTTAAAGTAATTTGGGGCAAGAAGTTGCACGTTCAGACTTGCATGCACCTGACAGAGAGCTAGTGGGTGGAGATCCATTGGAATTACGAACCCAAGGCCATGAATTGAATGACAAAGTGACAAACCTTCAGTTACTGGGAAGAGAGGACCTTCCCTCCATTTACCAGTTGAGCAGATGGGATTCATCCCTGGATGAGACACTTTGAAGACCCCAGAGATTAGGGACAATCACATCGATCACATAGCAGATATGCTCAGATTTTTTTCCCTCAAACACTATCAATACCAGAGTCCTTGGTATAGGAAGCAGCAATGAAGACCAAGTCAAATTCCAAATCTCTGAGATAGCTGGAAAAAAGCTCCCTGTTTTTAGTCCAAGTCTATGGATTAACAGCTGGGTGTGGCACTGGCGGGGCGCAGACATAGCCCTTCCTCTTTACTCTGCTTAGGGCTGGGGCTGAGGGACGGGAGAGGGAAACACCAGGCTATTTGCAGTGGAAGAGCAGTGCTTTACAGAAGCTCACGTCTTCTCCAAGATAAAGTGGTAACGAGGGCAATGGTGTCTGTGATCTCCAGGAAGTTCTCATACTCAATCCACAGGATGTTGCCTGGCGGATAGTGATCTTATATCAGGAGCGCTGTTAGGAGGGATAGCTCTCAGGATTCCCTTGAGACTTTTTATTCTTGCTACAGCATTCCTCACACTCTGCCTTCTACCCTTTTTTACCTGTGTGAGTCTGTTTTCCTCATGAATTGCATGTGCCTTAAGATCAGACCTGGGTTCTTTGTGTAATGCCTGCTGCTCTGCATTCAGTGCCCTTTATAGAGCAAGTATTCAAGCAGATATATATGGATTAAGTCCACATCTCAGATCTTTCTTTAGCTTATCCTGGATGAGGCAGCACAGACACTAAGAGAATAAGACCAACACCAATACAATGGTTGTTATTATTGTTCAGTCACTCAGTCATGTCCAACTCTTTGAGACCCCATGGACTGCAGCACACCAGGCTTCCCTGTCCTTCACTATCTCCCAGAGTTGTTCAAACTCAGTAGACCCTTGTAAAGGAGTAAAAGAAAGGTATGGCCCTGAGTAAAGCTTGGTGGGTGGATTCACATGTGGCAAGAAAGGGGTTCTAATCATGCTCAACAGGTGAGGCAGCTGCAGGAGGAAGAATGTGCAGGGGTCCTGAATGAGCCTTGTCATGGAATCATTCACCAAGCTTTTGTCTTAGGGTAAGACTCTTGTTCCAGGGATTAACGGGAACAGAGCGAGCTTCAGAGTTCCACGTGAGTGTGAAGGTCTGCTCTGCCTCCTATGAACTACGTCCAAGGCACTTAGTGGATTCCGGGGCCCAGACAAAGTCCTGGCTCTTGAGGATCTCAGGAGAGGAAAGCAGACCAGTACACAGTGAAGGCACCTAAGAGGGAGAGGGCAGGCCTGCTAGAGTGTCAAGGTAGAGCAAGGTCTAGGAATGTCAGCTTTTGCTGAAACTAGAAAATCAATGACTAATCTAAATGATTGCTAGATAGAAAGGGCATGGTAGCCAGAAGGGACCTCATGAATGAAGACAAGGAGGTAAACTACAAGCATGGGTGTTTGGTGTGGATGACAAGCAGTTGAGAGGACCTAGGCGGTGATGGCACAAGGTTCTTGGAGGTCCGTGCCTCCAACGGAGGAGTGGAAGCAGCTGACCACCTTTCACCTGGACCCACAATGATTTGTATGTGAATTTTAAAAAAACTTCAGAGTTACAAAAAGTATAGAGAGCTAAGACTGCAAGACTAGAGACAAAAATAAAAATCTAATAATAACTGCTATAAGAGAAAAAGGGGGCCTGAAACGATGGCAAGAGAGAAAGCAATGAAAACCAATATAGAAACATAAAGCTAAGACATCAGAATTTAGCTTGCAATCGATGGCTTGATCTGGGAATCTTGATAACATGCCGTCTCTTCCAGGATGACACCCTTTCTTGACTTTCTAAAAGAGTGTCCTTCATCTCCATCCAGTCGCCTACTGTTCCTTATCTTGCTGTATTTTCTTCACAGACCTCATCACTCTCTGGGGTAACATTTGTGTCTTGTTTATTGCCCGTGAGGGAGACTTTGTATTCTCAGCAAAGAGAATTGTGCCTGGTAAGGATAGACACATAATAAGTTTTGAAAGGATGAACTGAGCATAATGGGGTCATTCATTGAGATTCCCACTAGTAGGGGAGGAGTACGTTTTTAGGAGAAAATGAGAAGCTTGATGTTTGACATAGTGAGTTTGAGAAGAATCATCAAATACAAATATTTGTAGGAACAACGGAAGTGAGACTCCCCCCATGAGCTGTGGAGTGGAAAGAGGGCCATGATAACCACCGCCACAATAACAACCATAGCTGATGTTTACTGAGTGTTTGCCAGGGGCCAGAAATGATTTTGAGTGCACTGCATATGCTAATTCACTCAATCTTCACAGTAGCCCTTGATGCGTGATACCATTACTATTCTCACTTGATCGGTGAAGAAGTGGAGACTTGGAACTCCTCCAAGGTCACACAACTGAGAAGTGATGCAACTGGATCTCTTAGGAACACAATCACTCAACAGTTGGGCTGCAGACTAGGAACTGGTGAAGAACACTGGAAGAAGGAGGCCAGAGACTCTAATGCACAAAAGAGTTTAAGGAGAAGGGAGAGTTGACACTATTAAAGGCTACAGGATGCTAAAGGAAAAGAGTAATTTAGCTTGGAAATTTCATTTACCTCTTTCAGAGCTTTTTCAGTGATATTTTCATCTGGACAAACCAGGGGGCAGTGGTTTGAAAAGTGACTGGGAGCTGAGTAAGGTGGTCTATCAGGCTATTCTGAGGAGATCAGCTATAAAGGGCAGGACAGAGGTAGGGAAATAACCAGAACTAGACACAAACTAGGGAGAGTGTTTGAAAAGTAGGTAATATAGCTATTATGGGCAGTGGGGGAAGAAAACGGAAAGAATGAAATTACAGGAGAGAAAGCAAAGTGATGGTTTTGAAAAGGGTGGAAAGGGATGGGACAAAGAACACAGGTATCAGAGAGATGACAACCAGGGGCTTGGAAAGTGTGATTCAAGAGGAAAATGGCCAGGATCATGTAAAAAGGCTGTAGGCTTCAGGACTTTCAAAAAAATGTAGATGATACATTTCTCCATCTGTAGGTATATATTGTGAGTGCATATGTGTGTTTACACAATAATACTTAGCATTTTGTGTATGGAAACTAAAATATCACTAATGAGACTGAGCCAAAGTGGAGGGCAGCATGGCAGAAGGATCCTGAGGATTCTGGCTGAAGTGATGCTATGGGGCCTTTGAGAGTAGAGACGGAAATGGCCATGGGGAGGGTTATGGTCAATGAAAAGTGAGAGGAGTAGGCGCTGAAGGTCTGAGGTTGAAAAGCAGTTGCATTGGAATCAAGGGGGTGAGGTTGCTGGGGTCCAGGATCATATTCAGGGACTGCTAGATGGAACATCCCTAGGTGATGATGGAGCCCAAGAGGGGTTCACGAGGGTGGGTGACGAGTGGAGTGGAGGTGAAGATTGTTGGTTTCATGAAGAGAGAAGCTCTACTGGTGGCTGATGGAGGTGCCGCCCACAAAGGCGGCTGCCATCCAGTGATGGCAGGGCTTGGAGTGGAGAAGTGAATATGTATTCCACAAATGGGTTTCAGGGGTGTGTGGGCCTGGGAGCGCGTGGACGACATAATAGCGGCAAGATGAGTGGAATGGCTGGATGACACAAGCTGCCGAGCAGAGAAGTCCTTCTACAGAGAAGAAAGGTTAATGGCCTGGGGGTGGTAAATGGAGAACAAAGCAAATCCTGGAAGCCATTTCCCCACCCTAGCTATTGTTTCAAATAAATTTAGATATCTCTTGATTCTTCCAGTTTTAGGACATTCTAAATACACCTAAAATGATGGGCTTTATGCTGGTGCTCCAACCAGCATAAGGTTGGAGCACCAGCATAAGCATAAGGAATTCCCCAATTCCCCTTTCCCCATATTCTACCCCCTCCCCCATCTCCCCAACAAGGGTCACTTTCTTTGAGAAAGATAATGAATTTTCTAGTACAAGTGTCTTCTAAGAAGGTTAATATTTTAAGCTATTATTGACTATGAACTGAGGCATGATCACTCTCCATTCAGCTAGATAAGAACCTAGTTCAGTTCAGTCACTCAGCCGTGTCCAACTTTTTGCAACCCCGTAGACTGCAGCATGTCAGGCTTCCCTGTCCATCACCAACTCCTGGAGCTTGCTCAAACTCATGTCCATTGAGTCGGTGATGCCATCCAACCATCTCATCCTCTGTCATCCCTTTCTCCTCCTGCCTTCAATCTTTTCCCAGCATCAGGGTCTTTTCCAATGAGTCACTTCTTCACATCAGGTGGCCAAAGTATTGGAGCGTCAGCATCAGTCCTTCCAAAGAACACTCAGGACTGATTTCCTTTAGGATGGACTGGTTGGATCTCCTTGCAGTCCAAGGAACTCTCAAAGTCTTCTCCAACACCACAGTTCAAAAGCATCAGTTCTTCGGCACTTAGCTTTCTTTAAGGTCCAATTCTCACATCCATACATGACTACTAGAAAAACCATAGCTTTGACTATAAGGACCTTTGTCAGCAAAGTAATGTCTCTGCTTTTTAATATGCTGTCTAGGTTTGTCATAGCTTTTCTTCCAAAGAGCAAGCATCTTAATTTCATGACTGTATAAGATATGAGCCTAAGAGATGAGAAATTGAATGAGATTTGTCAGAGAGGCTCTAGCACAGAAGAGTCAGGTGCAGAGCCCCTGTCCCAGGCTTGTTCCAGTGACCCAATCTGTAAGTAGGAATTCTTACCCTGTGGCATGCATGGACTGCATCAACGCCTGTGGGAAACGCAGAGGAACACCAGACAAGTAGGCGACAAGTAGTGGTGCCCTGGCCTGAGATGGGTGTTCAGGGTCCTAATGGCAGGACTGAGCAGAGACCTGGTTTCCTTACTGATACAATTTTTATGCTGTTTTTAATCCCTTTTCACACCTCTATCTCACTTTATAAAAGTAGGGTCAGAGTTATCTTTGCAGATGAGGCAATATAGAATAGGAGGAATGGGGAAGGTTGTGTAAGTCTCTATTTCTTGCATGTTTTGTTTGATGGGAAATTGGGCTCTAGGTCAGCCTTGGTTCTCCACCTATAGTCCTCTCTGAGTGGAGATTCCTGCCCCCATGTCTGGGCACTTCAGCAATGCTATTTGCAATGAGTTCAGAGAGGCTGTAGAATCTGCCTGCAATGCAGGAAATCCTGATTCGATCCCTGGGTCTGGAAGATCCCCTGGAGGAGGGCATGGCAACCCATTCCAGTATTCTTGCCTGGAGAACCCCCATGACAGAGGAGCCTGGAGGGCTACAGTCCATGGGGTTGCAAAGAGTTGGACATGACTGAGCAACTAAGCACAGCACAGTGAGGCAGTGTGCCAGCCTGGGACTCCAGCGTGTCCAGAGAACAAACTGCTCTCCTCCATCATTAAACCTCACTTGTCCTCCATACCTGCTCCCAGACAGAAGCAGAGAGAGTCAAACCCAGTGCTGGTGTTTGCACAGGTGCTGTGCAAAGACGCAGCTGGATGGTAATGAAGGAAAGAAAAACAGAGAGGCTCCTGGAAGAGAGTCCACCCAGAGACAGTAGAGAAAACTGCTCTCCAAACATTTCATCATTATCCCAGTTATTTTAGAGGGTTATCTCCAAACAGGGGTAGGTAAACTGAGAGACAGCAAAGCAAATATGTAACTTCCAAGTGCTTGGTTTTATTGGGTGGTAAAATATGCTGAGCAGCGAAGAGAGCCTTGGGTGGTTTGAACACTATAGACACGTACCACAGAGTTTGGTCCTAGTCTTTTCCCAGATGCTTTTACAGACAGATTATCCACAGGGCGAGGAACTCTGGATACCCAGCACTCAAGCACTGCCTGCCTTATCAACTCTTGGAGACCTAGCCATTGATTTGGATCGGGGTCTCCCTCATCATCTTAGCTTGTGAACACTTCACATTTTACAGAGCGCTCTTTCTCCAACAGGTGGGTCCACAATTTCACAGGTCTCTCTTTTGCAGACAAAACAGGTCCAATTTCAAGTCTCCAGCCAGAAGAGGCTATTGTTATTGCTCTTACTGTGGGGGAATGGGGACGGGAAATGAAAAGCCAAGTGGAGGAGGGGGGCTGGCTGGCTGCAATCTCTTCATTAAGACTTCTCCTAGTCCTGCTAGAATTCGCTTGATGTTTGTTCATTCTCAAGGTTTCATATTTTGTTCATATATGTGTTCTGTCACAATAAAGACATTTTTCTCTTTCATATAATGTGAAACATTAAAAAATAATAGTCTGGTGATGCATTGGGGAGGTTTGCTTTTCCTAGTGTGTGGTTCTTGGCCCACAGCATATGATGGTTGGAAAAAAATCAACACACGACTGCTCTGTACAATATTATGTCTCTGGTAGAGAGTGGTTTGGGGGGTTTTATGGAGCACAGATTCTAAAGGTAAAAACCTTTAATGAGTCACAACTCAGAGAATGATGAAACCTTACATTCAAACCTTAGATAAATAAACTAAAAAATTTCCAAGGGAGAGCAAGTCACCAAGTGTTCATGTTTGATTTAGATATTATATTTAAATAGTTTCCAAGTTCTATGTACCCCCCCCCCCCCGCTTTTGGTAAGAAATTAAACAAACAAACATATATAGGTATTGGTAATGCATGCATCTTATTGGGAGAAGGCAATGGCAACCCACTCCAGTACTCTTGCCTGGAAAATCCCATGGATGGAGGAGCCTGGTAGGCTGCAGTCCATGGGGTTGCACAGAGTTGGACACGACTGAAGCAACTTAGCAGCAGCAGCAGCAGCAGCATCTTATTGATGTAGTATCTTAGTGATAGGATTTTATTATGTTCCTTCTAAAACAACTTGTCACTCTTTAGATTTCCCCAAGAGAACTAGGGAAAGACCCTCAGGTAGAGTTTGCTAAAGACTCTTTGAGCAAACCTCTCCATGCAGCTTCTCTGTCTTTTATATCTACTGGTCTTCACTTACCTTGTAACTTGGGTTTCTTTTCCCTTACATGACATTACATATATTCAAAGAATTCCATAAAGCTCATCACTAGCCTATAGTAAGGAAGACTTACATAGCAGACACATATGGTTTTACATGTAACCTCCTGTTTTAAAAAAGGATGGAGGCAAAAGGAACAGATTCTAGGGTATTGATGGCTCCCCATAAGGGATCTTAGTGTAAGGGTGGGGCTGTGTTGAAGAGGCTGTAGCACTTGCCTCTGAGATCAGCACAGCATATGTCTACACTTGGCTTCTTTAAGGCTTCTTGTCTCTCTGCAAAGACAGGGATTTACTGTAAGGAACTTAGGAGTCATTCCTGACTCCTCACTTTCTAGTCATCCTCTAATATTCATTCATTTCCAAATATTGATTCATCTAAAAAAATATTCCTCGTGTCCAGGTCTTTTCACCGCCGCCCCCAACCTGACATCCCACTGCTCCAAGTCGGGTCATGGTCAACAACTGGACTACTTCTAAGATGAATTGGCTGCCTTTGGTTGCCTGCCCTTTCTGGTCCATTTTCTGCTGTCACAAGGAAATATAAGTCTGATCACACACCCTTCCTGATGAAGCATGTCTGTGGACCTCCCATTGCCTGCTGAATGAAGAGCAAAATCCGTACAGGATCCATAAGGCCCCATGAGATCTGCACTGCACCTGCCTACAGCCTCAGCTTTAATTAGGAGAAAAAAAAAAAAAAGTAAACCTGTGAGAGAGAGAGATATGTTTGGATAACAACAAAAAATGGCAAACATGATATTTGATAATGCAGTCGAAGAAACACATAGATGCAAACACAAGTAGCCATTTTAGCATACACTACCACACAGTTCCAGGCCCAGTGCTAAATCTCTTCCATCTCAATTTGCCTTCTCCCTCCCTTTTACTTTCAGCGCTACCCTACAATCTCCATTTGGAATTCCTTCAGGAGCCATATAAGGTCTGCAAACTATCATGAACCATGAATCTCCAGTAGAAATACAATGTGAACCACATACGTGATCTTAAATTTTCTAGTAGGCACATTTAAAAAAGAAAAAAGGTAAATTAGTATATTTAAAATATAGTCATTTCAACATGTAATCAATATGAAAAATATAAAAAAATCAACAACAGAAAAAGATATTTTACGTATTTTTCATACTAAGTCTTTAAGCATCAGTGTGTATTTTACACTTAGAGCTCATCTCAACTTGTACCAGCCTCATCTCAAGTGCTCAATTAAGTCACATGCCTAGTGCCCATACTTAGAGCACGTCTAAGTCATTTGTAGAGCATTGCAAGTAGACCCAAAGCGAATTCCCATTCTTCACTTCTGTTTTTAAATATTCAGTGCTTTACATTCTGGGTGTCTTTCCAAGACTATACCTCTGAGATTAAGGAACCAGAGTTGTTCCCTAGAGAGCAGTGGAGCAATATTCATCTTCCTCTCCAACAAAATGGCTCCTGGATTCATTGCCCATCAGTCACTGGTTTTAACAATTCAGAGATTTCTAACACAGGGCCTGGAGCAATCACCCTAATTTCAGTTGTGCTCAGGACATTTGCATTCCAAAATGTCCAAGCTCTGATGCTCATCCAGTGAGAGACTTAAAAGTTTCTTGTAAGAATCCTAAAATGTGGAACAAGAGGGGATCATGATTATTGCCTAATCCAATGCTGAGTGGTTTGGTGGCTTGATGAGGGAGCTACGACCTAATAGTAGCAAGCACACATCTAGGACTTAGGTTCCTGGACTCCTGGACCAGTGTTCTCCTGTCTGTTACTCAGTGTGAATACTGGTGATTCACAGTCAAAAGTGTGAGACTCAGTGAACAGTGTTCCCATTAAGGGCCATACACCTTGACTTCCTCTCAGCACTCAGTTGGTGGATGCAGATGTCATCTGGGTTAAATGGAAAGACCATGAGCAACAGTATTAACCCAATGATACCCAAAGCAGCGTGTCTTTTGGCATAGTTGAGTCAGGTGTGTAGCCAGACTTAAACCAATATAAAGCCTACAGATTGATGCTTTTCTCAAGATAAGAATGCCCTTTTCGCATACACTCTACTATAACGTCTTTCTCCCATTTAGTTATCAGTGGAGAATCTCTATATGCAATAGTAGGATTCCTTCTGGCGAGTGGTGAGACCCACTGTGGCTCAACCTGTGAGGCACCCTCAATGTCCTGGTTGGAGAGGGAGAACCACTCAGCTTCTTGCATTCGGTTTTTGCTTTTGTTCCAAGCTGCTTTTCTTGGTTTGAAAAGCACTAGACTCCTCATTTGTTCCACTTTGTAGTGATGTGTGAAAAGTGCCATCATTCCTGGCAATCCCTTCCCGGGAGCTTTTCTTATCCTGGATCAGCAGTTGCATGTTAACTAATCTGAAAATTATTTCCATGTTAAGTTCTCTTTTATGTTAAAAATAATAAACAATGAAGCCTGCCTAGGAACTATTTACTTATTTTTAAACAGGCTTGGTGGACACAGAATCTTGAAAAGATGTGAATAGTGCTTGGTCTATGCCTGACTTATTCTAAATCATGAATTGGGGAAAACACACTTAAAGAGCTCAGACCAGAGCTGTGAGTGAGATGTGTATTTCTCAGACAATATCACTGGGGTTTGAAAGGCATGGGATGCCCCTGTGGAAATAACTTGGAGAAATGTGCTAGAGATTTCTGTAGTGATGCTCTTTCCCACAGTGTTCCAAAGAGGCAAATGGAGGAAGAGGATGCCTGGGACATTAAACCATGAAACAATCTTTAGCACTGTCCTCTAGGCCAGGTGCTTTTCAAAGATTGCTGTGCAGATTTCTACCAATGAAGATTGTCTAGCAGTAGACTATTTGGCCACTTGAATAACTGCAAACACACTTCTTTATAAGCATGGTTTCCTTTGAGCTGGCTCACTTAGAATCCTAGCATGTCAGAGTTCTACCATTGCTGATGGTGAGACAGGGACACGAAGGTTTTGTAACTCAAAAAGGGTCATTCAGCTGGGACTGACTAAAACCTAAGTCTATTCCTCACATCAGATCAGATCAGTCACTCAGTTGTGTCCAACTCTTTGCGACCCCATGAATCGCAGCACACCAGGCCTCCCTGTCCATCACCAACTCCTGGAGTTCACTCAGACTCACGTCCATCGAGTCCGTGATGCCATTCAGCCATCTCATCCTCTGTCGTCCCCTTCTCCTCCTGCCCCCAATCCCTCCCAGCATCAGAGTCTTTTCCAATGAGTCAACTCTTCGCATGAGGTGGCCAAAGTACTGGAGTTTCAGCTTTAGCATCATTCCTTCCAAAGAAATCCCAGGGCTGGGATGGGATTGGTTGTGTCTTTAGAATGGACTGGTTGTATCTCCTTGCAGTCTAAATAATTCCTCAAAACCAGAGGACCTGGTTTGTTGCAGTTTTTTTTTTTTTTTTTTAATGAACTCTATGAGATGCTCCAGTAATACATGAACCATGAACTTCCAGATGTTCAAGCTGGTTTTAGAAAAGGCAGAGGAACCAGAGATCAAATTGCCAACATCCGCTGGATCATGGAAAAAGCAAGAGAGTTCCAGAAAAACATCTATTTTTGCTTTATTGACTATGCCAAAGCCTTTGACTGTGTGGATCACAATAAACTGTGGAAAATTCAGAAAGAGATGGGAATACCAGACCACCTGACCTGCCTCTTGAGAAACCTATATGCAGGTCAGGAAGCAACAGTTAGAACTGGACACAGAACAACAGAAAGGTTCCAAATAGGAAAAGGAGTACGTCAAGGCTGTATATTATCACCCTGCTTATTTAAATTATATGCAGAGTACATCATGAGAAGCACTGGGCTGCAAGAAGCACAAGCTAGAATCAAGATTGCTGGGAGAAATATCAATAACCTCAGATATGCAGATGACACAACCTTTATGGCAGAAAGTGAAGAGGAACTGAAAAGCCTCTTGATGAAGGTGACAGAGGAGAGTGAAAAAGTTGGCTTAAAGCTCAACATTCAGAAAATGAAGATCATGGTATCTGGTCCCATCACTTCATGGGAAATAGATGGAGAAACAGTGGAAACAGTGTCAGACTTTATTTTGGGGGGCTCCAAAATCACTGCAGATGGTGACTGCAGCCATTAAAAGACGCTTACTCCTTGGAAGGAAAGTTATGACCAACCTAGATAGAATATTCAAAAGCAGAGACATTACTTTGCCAACAAAGGTCCGTCTAGTCAAGGATATGGTTTTTCCAGTGGTCATGTATGGTTGTGAGAGTTGGACTGTGAAGAAAGCTGAGTGCCAAAAAATTGATCCTTTTGAACTGTGGTGTTGGAGAAGACTCTTGAGAGTCCCTTGGACTGCAAGGAGGTCCAACCAGTACATCCTAAAGGAGATCAGCCCTGGCTGTTCATTGGAAGGACTGATGCTAAAGCTGAAACTCCAGTACTTTGGCCACCTCATGCGAATAGTTGACTCATTGGAAAAGACTCTGATGCTGGGAGGGATTGGGGGCAGGAGGAGAAGGGGACAACAGAGGATGAGATGGCTGGATGGCATCATTGACTCGATGGACATGAGTTTGGGTAAACTCCGGGAGTTGGTGACGGACAGGGAGGCCTGGTGTGCTGCGATTCATGGGGTCACAAAGAGTCGGACACAACTGAGTGACTGATCTGAACTGAACTGATCTGATGAGATGCTCTCTGATGAAAATGTCAAAGGAGAATATAGCAAGTTCTTCTTACTAGAAAGCTATCTGAATGCATGTTGTTAGTAGGCATTACTTCTTCCTGCAGTCTTCATTGACTGTAATGGTAATCACCTGGAATTTATACTAATTCTGGTTTTAAGGCTTCCCATCTTAGAATATAGATAAGCCATTGGAACCACTGCTGAGAAAATAGATTAGTCCCAGTCCAACCAATCCAACCCAGAGGTAAACTATTATGGATTTGAATAACAGGGACAGGATAGAATTTCCTGACTCAGCTCTTATTTAAAAGAATGTGGGGTTTCAGCCTCCTTAAATTTCTCCCAATTAGTCTAAGAAATCCCTTGAGCTTATTTCCATATGTGGTCATGTAGGCAATACTCCTGGCCAGTGGGTGGAGTCTTCTATGTTCTCTGGTACACACTTGGGGATTCTGTTCTCGTACCTCATGGTAGCCTCGCTTTCTCACCTTTTGTCTTCTCCTGTCTGTCTGGTATAGTAATGTTGAGCTCTCTGAACTCCATCTGATCGTCCAAGATACAGTATGCCCCGTGGAATCCTAATTGACTCCAGACATAGACCAAACAGACTAGTCCCGCTGCTGTGTGCTCTCCTGCTTTGCAACTTTGCTGGGTTCCCTAAGCGTTGGTCCCACATCCTGTTGGAGTGAAGTTCTGTCTCCTAACTCCGGACATATGGGCCCACGGTCACAAGGTTGGGCTGCCTCATGCTGTCAATACCATATAGTGACCTTAGTGAGACTGCGTGTTCCTTCCTGCTGGTGTGCTCTGTCTTTCAGAGGCTTCATCCTGTGGGACTCATGCAAACCAGAGGAAGAGGAAAGAACAAGAGGGCAGCACACACCTCAGCTGTGCCCACGTCATCGCCCATGGTCCACACTTGCGTGAATCACGTTTTTCTCTCCTCAGATCTCACATAGGGCTCTTCGTTTCCCCCAGGCAGACACTGTCTTTGAGGCCCTACCCATGGTGCTCAGACAGATGTGGATACATACAAAGCACATGGCTCATTTCCCCAAGTTGACGATGTTTCCTTCTAGAACAACAGAAGAATGCATGTAGTGTAAACAAGCTTCTCATTTCTACCAGAGTTCAAGACACAGAGAGGTTTTTTGTCCTGTAGTTAATTTCTTTCGGTTCATAGTTATCCACAAAACTTTTAGTCAGTAATAAGTCGTTCACAAACACAGTACCACATATGAGCCATGGAAGAGTGTAGTCACTGGTATGCTGGTAAAGTATCAGCAACCAGCTCTTGAGAGGGCAAAAACTCTGATTTGTAGCATTTGTTCATTTCCATGGTATAAATACTCCCACGAGTGCCACTTTGAAGCCACCAATGGGACATCACTGAAGGTGGAATTGGGAAGAGACGTGCAGGATCACACCGTTATTATACTATTTTTACCATGCAGAATCAATAGTTATAACCTCAAGGGCATAGATATTTAATAAAATATAGTCAAATAATTAGGAAGTGGTGCATTTTGAGTATTTGTTACCTTTGCATTGAATATAATTTATTTAATTGTAAGCCTCTATAATATGACTTTTAAATAACGGCTATACTGAATAAGTGCTCACAAAATTCTTGAGAATTTAACAGTCAGTTCTCACAAGCCAGCACAGCCTGCTTCCAGCACTCCACTGGGTGTAATATAACGAGGCAAGTCTACTACTAATCTCCCAGCGCTGTGTAAGCTGGTGCTGCAGTTTGCTGTGAGAGAAAAACGGATGCATGTGAAATAAAAGCGTCTAGCATAACGCCTGGCACACAGGTGCTCAATAAATTCCGGGTGAATCCAGAATAGTCTCAGATGGTAGGAGAAGCAGGCATTAGTTTGGTGCACTGAAGCAGGTCAGAGTGTTCACCTTAATAATTCTGAGACTGTGTGCGTATTGTGTCCCACTCAGGGTGGATCAAACCCTGCAGTTAGAGACCCAGAAGGAAAAAGAGAGAGACCAAATGACATCATTTTACTTATGCGCCTCGAATGGTCCTCATTAAGTTGACTGCACAGACTATAAAGAGGGATTTTAAGAGCCTGGAAAAGTTGAAGGCAGACAATCCCTTGTTCAGAGGATGAAATGGGGGTAAACCATAACATATGTACCAAATAATATAGTCTTTGTTTTATGTAATAATTTATTTTCTTCTCTCTCCTTCCTGGATGTGGAAGAGACCTAACTCGAGGTCAGTTCTCGGTACCCTTGAAAGCTGAAGAAAGGGCAGGTCTGCTCCGACGGCTTCTCTGGCAGGCACACGGCTGGAGCCCGCTGCACAGTGGCAGCCTCGCCAGTTAAATTACGAGGGCTGCTTTGAAGAGAGGAGGTTTCGTGCTTTATGAGGCTGATAGCATTCAGTGTTTAAGCCATTAAATTTGCATCTGGGAAAGCCCTGGTCAGGAAGAGGTAAAAAGGTCAAGTTTTCATAATGGCTTTCAGAGTCAAAATGGTATCTTTCCTGAGGGGCTGGCTGGAAAACATTCAGCTTTTTGTTGTAATAGAGGTCTTGCTTAATTGAAAACCAGTGAGATAAAGAGATCTTTTAACAGGATGCTAATACTTAAACTCATTGACAGATATTTTCCTACTAATGATTGGAACTAGTGGCTAAATATAGGGCACTGCTGTGAACAGAATGAATCTCTGAGTTTAGTGTTGTGAGGATCTGTTCCCCTGAGCTCATCTTCATGGATATTGTCAAACTAAGCAGATAATTGCCACACCTCCCATGAACTTAATGCAGTGTGAAACGAGACCTAAAGTCAATTTTTCCAAATTGTTTTAGACGGAACCTCAGAATTTATTAGAGATTTTATAATATCATTCAGCCAATGACAGCTTGTTTTATTTATTTATTTTTGCTTTTTATGTAAAGCATTTAATCAGTACCTGAGAGTTTGAAAAGTTTGAAATCTAGTCGCTCAGTCATGAGTGACCCCATGGATTGTAGACTACCAGGCTCCTCCGTCTATGGGATTTTCTAGGCAAGAGTACTGGAGTGGGTTGCCATTTCCTTCTCCAGATGACAGCTTGTTTTAAAATGTTGTTTGCTATCCTAATAGTTCTTTATTCCATTTCTGTCAAGAACAGTCAATTCTGCTATAATGTTACACGTGCATGCCATACAACCACATGCTAGGCACAATCATTTCACAGAAGCCATAGAGCTTTGACACCAAACCTGTGCCCCAAAAGGCAAAATTGATTAATTGAACCTCATCAAAGTAAAAACCTTTTGATCTGTGAAAGACTCTGTTAGGAACATGGACTACAGACTACAAGGAAAAATTGCCATCCACTTAGTCGACAGAGGACTAGTATTGGGAATATATAAAGAAGATTAAAATTTTAACAGTCAAAAAGTAAACAAGTCAACTGAATTAGGAAATAAGCAAAAAACATGAAGAAACATTTCATGGAAGAGGGTATACAGATAGTAAATAAACACATGAAGAGATATTCAACATTAGCCCTTAGAGAAATGCAAATTGAAATCACAATAAGATATCCCACAACTGTCAGAATGGCTAAAATTAAAAATGTGATTAACAATTTAATAGCAGTATTCAATGCTCCAACAAGAATGTGGGAAAAAAGTGAAAGTGAAAGTTGCTCAGTCCTGTCCAACTCTTTGTAACTCACTAGGTATGAATGTCGGAGAAGGTGATGGCACCCCACTCCAGTACTCTTGCCTGGAAAATCCCATGGATGGAGGAGCCTCGTAGGCTGCAGTCCATGGGGTCGCTAAGAGTCAGGCACGACTGAGCGACTTCCCTTTCACTTTTCACTTTCCTGCATTGGAGAAGGAAATGGCAACCCACTCCAGTGTCCTTCCCTGGAGAATCCCAGGGACGGCGGAGCCTGGTGGGCTGCCGTCTGTGAGGTCGCACAGAGTCGGACACGACTGAAGCGACTTAGCAGCAGAAGCAGCAGCAGCAGGTATGAATGTGGAGAAACTGGGAAACAGTTGGAAAATTTCTTAATAAAGTGGGCATGCAACTTACATACAGCCTAGAAATTGTACTCCTGGGCATTTAGCCCAGAGAAATAAAGACTTAGGTTCACACAAAAACCTTTATATGAATATTGATAGCATTTTTGTTTGTAATAGCTCAAAACTGGGAACAACCCAGATGCTCTTCAAACCTGAATAGTTAAACTGCGGTACATCCGTATCATGGAAGGTTCCTCAGCAATAAAAAAGAACAAACTACAGATACATGCAACATGAATTGCTAGGGAATTACGCTAAGTGGAAAAACTCAATCCCCAGAAAGTGATATTTGGTAGATTCCATTTATATAACATCCTTAAAGTGACAAAACCACAGAAGTAGAGAACAGATTAGTAGTAGCTAGAAGTTAAAGATGAGAAGAGGGACCAAGAGGGAAATAGTAGTATTAATAAAGGCAACAGAGAAAATCCCTGCAGTAGTTAAATCATTCTCTATCTTGACTGTCTCAATAACAATCTCTTGGTTGTGATGTTATACTTTTGCACAATGTTTTCACTGGGGGAATGAATTGGGTAAAGGATACACTGGATATATCAATGTTATTTCTTGCAACTCAAGTGAATCTACAATTATCTCTAAAGTTAAATGTTTAAAAAATTACAAAGGTTAAGGATACAACACTCAAAAATTTTCTCAACAATAGAGTGAAATAATAATAACCTTATAAAACTGGTAGCACAATTTTACACATGTTAAATGGTTAAGAAATACATAAATACCATGCTAAACATGGCACTTTACCTTGACGAAGAGCTGAAGTTTGCACACAGAAGTGGGCATTGCAGGGGTTGCAGTTGTGTATTGCTGTGATGTGGTGGAAGGAGGGTTATTAGAAATGGGATGAAATACCCATTTCTAAATGGTTATTAGAAATACCAGATGCCTTGGCGTGGCTCATAGCACACCCAGTGGACTGAAGTAGCTGGTGATGGTTAAGAACGGAGATACATGCACACGTGTGCTTCGTGTATTCCTGCTCTACTCATCTTTAAGTACAGTTTTCTGTGTTCACCTATGTTTCCTCGTTCAAGATTACACATAAACATAAAATCTGTTGTGCTAAAATTGTTTCCTGATATATTATTGCTTTGAAACAAATTTGCATTTTTCAAAACAAGCATTAGAGCAGAACTGATTGTATATTCTGTATACAAAAGTGACAGAATGTCCAGATGATTACTGGAAAGGGAAGAAAATCCAATTTCAAATAATAGATAATGTCATCAAAAATTTCTGAGGTTTTGAGTCTGGATCCTACGTGACTTCCCTTCTACACCTGGAAAGTATGTTAACATTCTGGAGAGATTTGGTTCTTTCTGCTTCCCCAATGTAAATTGATTGAGCTTAAAAATAAGTAAAACTTTCTAAGACTTCCCTGGTGGTACAGTGGGTAAGAATCTGCCTGCTAATGCAGGGGACCTGGGTTCGATCCCTGGTCTGGGAAGATTCCAGATGCCGTGGAGTAACCAAGTCCCTGTGCTACAACTTCCATGCCTGTGCTCTAGAGCTGGCATGTGACAACTGCTGAGCCCATGTGCTGCAACTGCTGAAGCCCATGAGTAGAACCTGTGCTGCAACAGGAGAAACCACCTCAATGCAGAGTAGCCCCTGTTTGCTGCAACTAGAAAAAACCCGTGACAGCGACAAAGACCCAGTGCAACCAAAAATAACCTTCTAGATTTTTAATTAACGACAGTATTAGACTGGTTGCAGATATAAGGTAAAAGGAAAAAACAATTTTAGAAAGGTGATTGGGTATAAAATATTCTTTTTTGTTGTTTGTTTATCTTATACTCTGGTCTAACATGTAAGGCAGAGGAAGAAATACATGTGGTGGGAAATAGTTGGTTTTGAATTTTATTATATTTGTTATTAGAGGTTTTATATCTAATGAGGTAGATGGGAATATAAACATTGGATTTTAGAGCACATTATTATGGAATAGGATTAAGCCCGGTTGTTTGGTTCACTTAGGTAGAAACAGTTCAGTTCAGTTGCATCCAATTCTTTGTGATCCCATGGACTGCAGCACGCCAGGCTTCGCTGTTCATCACCAACTCCCGGAGCCTACTCAAACTCATGTCCATTGAGTCGGTGATGCCATCCAACCATCTCATTCTCTGTCATCCCCTCTCCTCCTGCCTTCAGTCTTTCCCAGAATCAGGGTCTTTTCCAATGAGTCACTTCTTCGCATCAAGTGGTCAAAGTATTGGAGTTTCAGCTTCAGCATCAGTCCTTCTAATGAATATTCAGGATTGATTTCCTTTAGGATGGACTGGTTGGATCTCCTTGCAGTCCAAGGGACTCTCAAGAGCCTTCTCCAACGCCACAGTTCAAAAGCATCAAACTTGAGTTTGATTCCTATGACTGAGTTAAATTTCTATTGATACAGATAGCATGCCTAATGAGACCTGCCAACTTGAAGTACATTCTATTGGTCACAAAAGAAATTTGTACAATTATACATTGTTCAAATCTGTTGAAATCCTATTGCTCATAGGTTGATAGTGTAAAGGAATTTAACTTAGATATCTAGGCAACGAGGCTGCCTGTTAGACATTACTATAATCATGGATTTATTTTTGTATAACTGGTCTCAGAGCTCAAACACTGAAATATTATGTGGTGATACACAAATTATGGGGGGTAAAGCACCAGATGATTTTCTTGTTCCCAACTTAAAGTTAATAACCCCCAGAGGCCGTGGGATAAGAGTGGTTGTGGAGAAAAAGTCTGACATGGATATTGAAAATTTTTAAAGGTGCGGTTTTTTCTAGATGTGAGAAGATGATGGTGACAGTGACAAAAAGAGGGGGATAGATGTGGGTGGCCTGAACTCCAGCAGAGGAAGACACCATGGGTAAAGCTCACACTCTTGCTCAAACCCAACTGTGAACAATAAATTAGTGAAAAATTGAAGGGAAAAGCTCTCCATTTTTAATAAAACAGAGAAATAGCCACAACCTCAAACCACAAATTATAAAGCAAACCTTCCAAATACTGAGAAATCTACACCAATGAAAACACGAGGGCGCTGAGTGCCCAGACAAAACTTTTCAGACATCAAGCAGGAGACAAATTTCCTTAGAAGTCAGCGTTACAGTCCTGAAAGGTTCAGCCAATAATCCCTTTAATAAAAGAGACAAGAGCTCTAGACTGTGGGCAAAGTCTAAGGGAAATAAGACTATTCCTTGTAGATAGCTAGCTCAAATAGAATGGCCAGGAATTACCTCTGCTCTAGCCTCTTAGCCTAGATAAGTGGTAGGACAAAGAGGAAACCATCTGGCATATGAGGGGTTTTATTGTGAAGAAGGCTGGATTTTTGAAGGCCAGTCCTGAAGGAAGCTGAAACTCCAGTACTTTGACCACCTGATGTGAAGAACCGACTCATTAGAAAATATCCTGATGCTGAGAGATTGAAGGTGGGAGGAGAGGGGGATGTCAGAGCATGGGATGGTTGGACTGCATCACCGACGTGACAGACATGAGTTTGAGTAGGCTCCAGGAGTTGGTGATGGACAGGGGAGCCTGGCGTGCTGTAGTCCATGGGGTCACAGAGAATCGTACAGGACTGAGCGACTGAACTAAACTGAATCCTGAAGGAAGAGAAATATGCATGAAGATTAGAAGAGAAACAAATACAGTGAGAATGTGTTCAATATAAATCTAGGGTGTAGAGTTGTTCATCTGTTTATTCAAATAATCTTGAGAACCTTCTTTGTGCCAGAACCACTTCTCTCTGTTGGAGAAACATCTCAACCTTCACAGAATCACCTCCCAGGGATGGAGATGTACCTATATTCTCACATGACACTAAAGCAAAAAGCTGGCTTTATTTAAAGATGAGTAATCATTAGAAAAAGTTGAAAATGGATCATACATGTGAAAAGTGAATAAAAATAAAGCAAGTAAAGAACTTAAGCAATGCTGCTGCTGCTAAGTCACTTCAGTCGTGTCCGACTCTGTGTGACCCCATAGACAGCAGCCCACCAGGCTCTGCCATCCCTGGGATTCTCCAGGCAAGAACACTGGAGTGGGTTGCCATTTCCTTCTCCAATGCATGAAAGTGAAAAGTGAAAGTGAAGTCGCTCAGTCGTGTCCGACTCTTAGCGACCCCATGGACTGCAGCCCACCAGGCTCCACTGTCCATGGGATTTTCCAGGCAGGAGTACTGGAGTGGGGTGCCATTGCCTTCTCCTTAAGCAATAGGCAAATGAAAAATATTTTTTATTTTTATGTTAATTTCACATCACTAAAAATAAGAGTATATTTTTAATTCTCAGGGACAAAAAATGAAGATGGACCTGAAAAATCTCTTCTAATGCCAACACAGCCTTAAAAGTATTTACCAGCTCCAGGAGTACATGGCCATGAATTTTAACAGCTACATACAGGACAGAAATAAGACATTAGGCCTGTGCAAGGAGGGATTAGAACTAAGAATGCTATAATGTAGGCAATATAAATTTATGGTTTTAAAAGGGAGACAACAAATCAATTTGTCTTTACAATGAAAAATAGAAATTCTCCCCTGAGAATCTATAGCTGTAGAGCAGACATTATATGAGTTTGCAGTTTTAAATTTAGACTACCTGTGCAGTCCAGGGAAACTAAATTAATTTAACATGATTATAAATGTTCCACAGTCATTGGAAGAAACAAATGTAAAACTTCTCTGGAGGAATGTCTCTGTAGCTTAAACCCTCATGATTCCTACAGACATTGATCACCAAACTAGGAGCATATACTCAAATTATAAACAATAAAACAAACGCCACAGATTAGCAGAAATAAGTACAGGAATTAAAGCTCAAAGGACTTCAAATTTTGGAAGTATCATGTAAGAAATTAAAGTGATTATCTTTAAATGTATAAACAAATGAGTGAAACTAAGAGACTCTGAAAGCAAATTAGAAGAAAAGACTTGCAGAAATGAAAGGGAAAGTTTAATGGAGAGGTTAAATAATAGACTAAATACAATTATAGCAAGGAACAGTAAACTGGAAAATAATTCTGAGAAAATCATCCAGGATATGCATCAAAGAGACAGTGAGGGGAAACTTGAAAATGAGTTAAACATAGGGAGGGTGGAAGAATGAGAAAAATCAAAATCTACCAAATTCTTAAAAAAAGAAAATGACAGAAGCCAATGTTAGAGATAAATGTCTAAGAAGTTTTTAAAACTCAAGAGAAACATTAAAGATTCAGGAATCCCAACAAATCCCAAGAAGGAGACATTAAAAAATATATCTCTACACCCATTATTGTGAAACTACACAATACCCAAACCAAGCTACAGATTGTGAAAGCACTTGGAAAGAAAAGAAACTTTATCGGTAAAGACAAAAGGTCCTGATGATTGACTTCTCAAGAGCAATAGAAAACAGAAGACAGTGAAAGAACATCTTCAAAATGCTAGCACAATAGTGTTAACTTGGAATATTTTTCCCAAAGAACAAAATAGCCCATTTCAGACAAATCAAAATGGAGATTAGATTACTAATGGACTTTTCACAACAAAACCTTCCAGGAGATGTATTTCAAGAAAAAAGAACTTTAACTCAAAAAAGGACTCAAATCCAAGAAGGAAAGATAAAAACATTGTAGATGTGGGAAACTCCTAAAAAATGTTAAATGTATAAAACAATAATGATTTCTTTAAAACAGGAATTTAAGAATAGAAACATAAGTAACAATAAGATGGAAGATTACCTTGGGCTGGTGGAATTAGTGTTCCAAGGTTTTTGCATATGTCTTAAAAATTAATGAAAAAGGAATAATGGAAATAAGATAGAAGAAACAACTTCCTGTAGGGTAAGAAAGCTAGGGGCAGGGGAAGGGATTACAGAAGAAATAGGGCGATGTGTGGACACAAACACAAAATCTCCCACTGAAAAAGAGTCTTGAGCTATTAAGCAGCACCGTCAAGAGGAATATGGAGGAGGATATAACCTTAAAACTCTGTCTATAAAACAGCAAAAGTGTTCAGACATATGTGTAGAATGAAGACCACTTTAAGCACATGTTCCGTCAGGGGGTGATTGAAACTCTATAAACTGCTCCTAGTGGAGCTACTGCCCTCCCCGGGATTAATGACAATGGAGTTGTAACCATCCCTGGCTCTGAAGAGAGGAGAGGTGTCCTGAGCGGACACTTCAGGGAGGCCATCCTCGGAGGAAGGGTGACCTTCTCTTGAGGAACATAACACCTAGCAACCTAAGGTGACCCCACAAGAGTATCAAGAAATCCCTTCCCTGATGTCCTTTTCACTGCCCTCCTTCCACTTGCTGTCAGGATTCCTGTGGAATCAAAACCAGTGGAACACCAGGGAGCAAGGGACGCGTTGATGACCCACTTTGCTTGGCCCAATACGCAAGCCACCGAGCAAAGTAGAGGATGGAGGAGGAGAAGCAAAGTGGGGATGTCTGATTCAGGGCACCCTCTCTCCACCCTGCCATCCCTAAAATTTCTCTCTTTTGTCTAAATGACTTTTGCTGGTGTCATGGAGGTTTTGCTTTACATTTTCCCTTGACATAGAATTTTGTGCATACCAATAGAACAGTCCTGTTTTTTTTAGGCTTTAGAAAAAATTGTTGAAAATGGTCTTATGAATGAGTAACTTTTTTTTCTACTGTCTAATTTATATATTTCTTCCTCTTCACGAAAATGACTTACTCTGAAATTTCAAAGTGCTTTTCAGGGCTGTAATAATGTGATTTCCATTAAAAGAGTAAGTAGGCCAAAGGCGATATGAGCAGGTTTACCTATGAAAATGTCCCCTATCAAAAACACCTGGTGAGTTTGCCTTTTGGTAGAAGCATATGGAAAAGGGAGGCCCATCAGATGATGACTCAGAGTGAACATCCTTGTGTTCCTTCAGGAAGAGAAACATGCTGGGCATAAAAATCGTTTCAGAAACTGATCAAAATACAGCCAACAGACTTGCACTTCTGAGAAGATGAAATAGACTTAAATATTTCTATTACTATCACTAATTAGGCAATGGCACCCCACTCCAGTACTCTTGCCTGGAAAATCCCATAGACGGAGGACCCTGGTGGGCTGCAGTCCATGGAGTCACTAAGAGTTGGACACGACTGAGCGACTTCACTTTCATTTTGACTTTCATGCATTGGAGAAGGAAATGGCAACCCACTCCAGTGTTCTTGCCTGGAGAATCCCAGGGACGGGGGAGCCTAGTGGGCTGCCGTCTATGGGGTCGCACAGAGTCAGACACAACTGAAGCGACTTAGCAGCAGCAACTAGAGCCAACAACCATATATATATATCATATGTGAGAAAACTCTGCAGGACAGAAAGAAGAAATCATACCAACTAGGGACCTTGGGGTCATTCTTATTTATTTTTATTTTTCCTGACTTTTCAATGGGCAGGTTTCAGTCTATTGTCAAAATACATTTTTCTTACATTTGTCCTGTTCTTTTTTCTAAGAACAACAATGTATACATTGGTATTCCTTTTTCTACCTTTCATCTTTTTTGAATCACTTTTATATCTTGTTCTTTTCCATATTATTTTTATATAATTTTATGAAACTTTCCTATCTCTTGTCTACCTTTTATTGTTTTAGCATAGCAGTCATCTGTTAAGGTTTTCATTTTTCCTTCAATCTCGTTCCTGTTGCTTTAACTATTTGTTGGTCTTCTCCGGATGTTCTATCTTTTCTTTAACCTTTTGTATGATATATTTGGGATCCCTTTTCTTTTTTTTCCAAGGACTACGTTTCAATCTCTCAGAGATTATGAGAATTATATATATGGATGCTTTATTTTTCATATAAGGGTTTCAAGTCCTTTTCCTCTAAGGGTGTGTGAGTGTATGCATATGTACGTTTCTATATTTGCTCCTTTCTCATCCTTGGACACAGATAACTACATTAAAGTTAGTATTTGCTGTTGAATAGTGTGGGGAGGGTTAGGATAAGGACCTAAGTCAATATGAAGCTTCAATTCAGGTTTGTTATCTTAAACATCTTTCAAAAATGTGTTATTCTCTGCCATCGAACTACATATTCAAATCACTAATAAGCATTTGAAAAGCGTTGCACATCCTTCATCATGAGGGAAATGCAAGTTAAAATCACAGTGTGAAACACATCCACTGAAATGGCTATGATAGAAATGGCTGACATTATTAGTGTTGGAATGTCTGTGGAGCTACTAGAGTATCATACACCATTAGTGGGAAGGGTGCGTGCGTGCTCAGTTGCATGATGCAAATATTTTGGAAAATGGTTTGGCTACTAAAGTTAAATATATATATTTCCTTGGCAATACCAGCATTGACCTAAGTGTTATTATAATGATGGAATAGAAAGTCATGGTGAAGGGAGGATTTAACTGCTTTACCAATCTTATTCTAATTAGTAAAGTAGTCATTCTATAGAGTAAAATACTAATTTCTTATATCAAAAATTTGGTATCAAGTTGATATAGCACCAAAGAATTGATGCTTTTTAACTGTGGTGTTGGAGAAGATTCTTGAGGGTTCCTTGGACTTCAAGGAGATGCAACCAGTCCATCCTAAAGAAGGTCAGCCCTGGGTGTTCACTGGAAGGACTGATGTTGAAGCTAAAACTCCAATACTTTGGCCACCTGATGCAAAGAGCTGACTCATTTGAAAAGACCCTGATGCTGGGCAAGATGGAAGGCAGGAGGAGAAGGGGATGACAGAGGATAAGATGGTTGGATGGCATCACCAACTCGATGGACATGGGTTTGGGTGGACTCTGGGAATTGATGATGGACAGGGAGGCCTGACGTGCTGCAATCTGTGGGGTTGCAAAGAGTCAGACATGACTGAGCAACTGAATTGAACTGAACTAAACTGATATAGCAAAAGATACAGAAGTAATAAACTATTGAGTAAATCATTTCTTTATTCAGAAAATCATTGTACAAATACTTGTTGAGATTCATAGTGTATCCCCAGGTACAGTTGCTATTACCAGGAGCTAACATCTGGTAGTAGGAGGTGGGTATATAAATAAACACAGTGAAGTGTTGTGTAGCCAGGATGGACATGTGCACAATTACAGTGAGGGTACAAAGGAGGAAGTGGTTGGCTTTACCTGAAACAGTTAGAAAGGGCTTCATACAGAAAATTATCTTAAGCTGAGTATATGTGTAATCACTATTGTTATTAATGGGCTTCCTGATAGCTCGATTGGTAAAGAATCTGCCTGCAGTGCAGGAGACCTTGGTTCGATTCCTGGGTCAGGAAGACCCCCTGGAGAAGGGAAAGGCAACCCACTCCAGTATTCTTGGGCTTCCCTTGTGGCTCAGCTGGTAAAGAATCTGCCTGCAATGTGGGAGACCTGGGTTCGATCCCTGGGTTGGAAAGATCCCCTGGAGAAGGGAAAGGCTACCCACTCCAGTATTCTGCCCTGGAGAATTTCATGGACTGTATAGTCCATAGAGTCGCAGAGAGTTGGACACAACTGAGCGACTTTCACTTTATTATTATTGATATTATCATCATTATTAAAGCATACAATTTAGAAATTTATAAGCATGGCAAAAATTACAAACTAATAGTGATAAAATTCATATTTATGATCTGCAGAGCAGCATCACAGATAGAGACCAGGAAAGAAAACTAAGGATAAAAAGAGATGGATAATTTGGGGTGAGGGGGTACAATCTTCTCATCATTACATTTTAACTTTGAGTTTGTATTTATTGACTGGGATTCCAGTGACTAGGCACTGAAACCTGATCATGTTTTAGGACTTCCCTCCCCTTTCCCCACTCCTTCCGTCAAAGCTTGAGTAGACCAGTGTGCACACCTGTGAGATCAACTTTCCCTTCTAAATATCTAACATAAAAATCTTTTGAAAGCAACAGGGTGCCCTCACTTAAAGCTTAAGGAATGGGAGCCAATTTTTAATTTGTTCCTCCTGTTTGCTGAAAATATAGTATTTCTCTTTCAAAGACTTTATTAGGAACCTGGTTTTCTTATGCGAACACGGACAAGCAATTTCCAGTGATGAATTAGTGATGATGGTTAGAGTCAGGAGTTTTTTCAGTTATTAGAGGTTGATACTATTTTTCAAAAGCATTCAATTTGCACAAATATTTCAAATTTTAAAGGAGCCAGTTCTGAAAAGAGAAATAAGAGCAGTTAATAATGACAGGCATGACGACAATAGGGACAATGATGATTACTACCATACTACATGAGGTGCCAAGAATCATCCAAAGCTTTTTGCATATAGTTTCTCTTTTAAGGGTAAGTGCAAGTGGATGGCATAGTCTTATCAGAATTATATCAGGAAGTCTATTGTAAAAAAATGCTAATAGCAGAAGAGAAAACTTGCTTTAGATTATTTTTGAAGCCATAAAAGCAAAGGAAAAATAGGCCTGGTGCCCAAGGACAGTGGTGTAATTTTGGAGATACAAAAAGCTGAACTCCACATTCTCTTTTGCTTCTCTTTTCATCAAAAGAATCATATTTAGATGGAAAATGATGAGATGAATATGAATGGGGAAATAAGCCCATTAAACCCAAAATGATTCTAAGACGGTCCTTAGCAGCTCTAAAGGAGTCTACCTAAAGGCTAGAATAAATTCAGCCACAAGGTACAAAAATAACTTTCAAAGGAGAGCAGCAGCAAATCTTGGAATTCAGAGGACCACTGAGAAACTAGGGATGTACGTGTGTGACTTGGCTATTTTATAACAGGAGAAAAGTATATTCCACGAGCTGCTTTGATGGACAAGATTGTGAGAAAGAATATTGTCTTGATTTTAAGTCAGACTTTTCTTTTTTGCACGTTAACATTTTGGAGGTATCTCCTAACCAAGATTTTTAATGCCTATAGATGTGTTAGTAATGGTTAGTTACCCACATGTTCTTCTGTTACTTGCATTTAACACATATGGCTAGATTTGCACTCAAATTTGTTATATAAAATATCTTAGCTATTTTGACCTATTGGAATAAACAGCTCTGGGGCATGTAGAATATGCATTACAAAAGAACTCAGTGATGACTGGTAAGAATGGTCACATTTTCTGGAATAGGATTTTCAAAGTTCAAAGAGTTTGGTGTGACTAATCTTTGTGATGTCCTCTGCCCATCAAATATTTCATAATGTCCCACTTGACAACTGAACAATTTTGAAAAATAAGACTTGAAATCATGGAGATTTTGATAGATTCATAGCAGAACAAATGTACAAAAAAAGAACTGATTAATGAATATACATCATTGTTAGAGGGATACTCATTGTGAGAAGTAGTATTATGTATAAAATATTATTTTGATTAGCATTTTTATCAATGACTTGGTATATGATCATTAAGAACAATTATTTATTGAATTCTAACAGCAAAATGCTACTAAATATCTCAATACACTTTCTAATATTTATCTGGATACACACAGTAAAAGAAACAAGGAAAATTAAACAAAAGGCAATAAGTATTTCCTAGGATTCCGTTTTTGCAGTTTACCATGTATTCCTATGCTCCAAGTAACTTTATAAATGTTAAAATTTAGAAAAATGGAGTCTTAAGTTAGCCCGTTCTTTTTTTCCAAGGTTCCCCCCAGTTTTCATTCTGGAGTAAGTAGCTAAAGCCACTGGAAGGTAAAACGACATTGCTGGTCTTGGCCAGCACAGTCCCCCATGGACTAGAGCTGCAAGCTGGTCATAAAGAGTAGTACTGGGTTATGTTTCCAGGCATTGAATTCACTTGCTATGCAAGGAAAGGCTAAGAGACTCTTGGGGAATTAACATCCTAAAAGAACCCATCAAGTCAACCCTCTCCTTTTCCAGCCAGTTTGAAAAAAAAAACCTGATGATTCTGTGCACATGTTGTCCTTCTGGATTGCCTGTTGGCTGCTCAGTCATATTTACTAAAGGTGTAAAAGCCAAGTACAACATGTTTTGGAAACTAAATACCTGGTGTTCTGACAAACTTTCTGGATCAGCCATGATTTAGTTGGGTTCCCCACAAACACTGATCTGTTCACTCAGTGTTTACAGAGAAAGATGTTTTCTCCTCTCTCTCTCTCTCATTTTAAAATAGACTAGAATAGATTTTTTTCTTTGGACCTTTTGAATGAAGTTGGAAGTTATAGTCCTGCCAAAACGCAGGTTGCAAAACACCTCTAAGTGACCAAAACTACTACACCATGCATGAATCACTGAAGCCTGTGCTTTCAGCACTTCCACAAGGAGCTTTCAAATACCAATGTCTGTCCTATTCTCCAAGGAATTAGAAACTTGATGCTTTTCTCCCGGCACTACTTCCACAAACAATGAAAAGAGGGAAAGTGGTAGCATTTAACAGGATGAATGCTGACGATTACGTTTCCTCTCTAAATAGCATATACTATGTGAGGGCTTTAATAATTAATGTAAAGTATTCATAACATAGTAATTTCTACCTAGAATTCTCTGATAACATCTCTTTCTTCAGTCATAAACTATAATTTAGGCCAAACCACATGATTGCTTTGGTTTGGATATGAGATTACTTTGCCTTGGTTGTAGAGTTTTCGATGATTCTAGTAATCCTAACAGTACATACAATTTGTGGAGAAAAGTGCCAGGCAGTTGTACCAAATATATGCCATGTAGCATGTCCAGACATGTAAGCATTACTGTTCTCGTTTTCTGTATGATGGTGTTGGCACTCAGTGTACTTAATTCATGCAGACTCAAAGCTAGTAAGGGTCAGAGTCAAGATTTGAACCCATGTTTGTTTGACTCCAGTCTATTACGCCCTCCTCTGTGTTGGGTAAGTCAGCCCCACATTCCTTTTCTTTCGGTTTGCAAAGTTTTGTTACTGTTGAAGTGAGAATATGTAGATCATTATTCCACTTAGGGGTGTTTACTATATATGATTTTAAACCTTCATTTTACAAAAGTTATGATTATCCCATCTATTTCTTCATAGCATAGATTATTTTCTTAGTCTAAACCTCTACTATATTTTTACCTATACATTTTCTATCTTGGTATATTAAGTCCTGAGTCTTATGTCTTACTTTTTGGTTGATATATTGTTATATTTTCTCCTTATTTATTCTGCAGTATACATTTTTAAAATTATTTTTCTCATTATTTATCTCTAATTTTACATTTTCTCAATTTACACATGAGAAGAATACTATAGCCCAATAATATCAGAAAAAAATAAGATTACAAAGAAAAAAAAAAATCCCAGCCCGTCCCCAAACCTTTGTATCCCTAAGCATTTGTCCTCTCTCCCTCCTTTTAAATATTTTTTGACTACTAAAAACTATAGCAGAGATATTACTTCTGTTGTATTTGTATCTTATAATCAAAGATTAAAGTTGTGCTAGAGTTGCAGTATCTTTTAAGTAAAAAGCAAAAAAACCCAAAAACTTGATATAGAGAAGTAGAGTGATAAGACACATTTGTCGTTTTGGAAGCACATTTTGGAGATATGAAGCATATTTAGGAAATCATTGTAACAGTTTAGACAAAAGCCAGTGAGATTTGAATAAAAATAGAGGGGCTAGGTGATTTGAGTTGGGCAGATAATTGGACGAGAAGGATGAGCAAAAGGAAAGGTTCTTAAGTGTCTTTCAAAATGAAGAAGAGGAAGACACTTCCTCTTTGGAAGGAAATATGACATAAATAGATTTTTTAATCTATTTGCTTATTGTGCTGCCATTAGACTGTAAGAATCAGTAGGACATGGACTTAATTTTGTTTATGCCTGACATTTAATAGGCACTCAATATAGGGTAAGTTTCATTTTGGTTACGTTGAGTTTAAGATGTTCATGGATCATAGAGTTGTAAAGAGTTTAAAAGGAGATAACTAAAATAGTATTGTAATTCACTCTGGTTGTTAGAATTATGCTAATTTTAATTTCCTATTCTAAATACCCCAAGTTTATTTTAGTCTTTTATTTTGAGTATCTCAGATACAGCTGCTGCTAAGTCGCTTCAGTTGTGTCCAACTCTATGCGACCCCATAGACGGCAGCCCACCAGGCTCCCGTCCCTGGGATTCTCCAGGCAAGAACACTGGAGTGGGTTGCCATTTCCTTCTCCAATGCATGAAAGGGAAAAGTGAAAGTGAAGTCGCTCAGTCGTGTCTGACTCTTAAAGACCCCATGGACTGCGGCCCACCAGGCTCCTCCGTCCATGAGATTTTCCAGGCAAGAGTATTGGAGTGGGTGGACACGACTGAAGCGACTTAACAGCAGCAGCAGCAGCAGCCATTTCCTTCTCCTATAGCTACAGCAAATATACATTTTTATTTTAAGAAAAAGGTATAGCTTATTTATTGTTTTAAAAAAGAATAAGGCTGGACAGACAAATATGAAACTATCAAGGCCGGCTACAGGGCCAAATAATACATACCACAGGAATAGTTAGAAATTTGAAAAGAAAGTTTACACTAGTTTATATTCCAATCGAAATTTTGACAGACAATGCTTATGTTACCACACAATCAAGCACAAATGTCATAAGTTATTTTCAAATTCCATATACTCCTTCGTTATTTATTAGGAGAATCAGTGCTCAGAGGTAACTTACTTCAGTTCAGTTCAGTTCAGTTACTCAGTCATGTCCAACTCTTTGCAACCCCATGAACCGCTGCACACAAAGCCTTCAGATCAGATCAAATCAGATCAGTCGCTCAGTCGTGTCCCACTCTTTGTGACCCCATGAATCGCAGCACACCAGGCCTCCCTGTCCATCACCAACTCCTGGAGTTCACTCAGACTCACGTCCATCGAGTCAGTGATGCCATCCAGCCATCTCATCCTCTGTCGTCCCCTTCTCCTCCTGCCCCCAATCCCTCCCAGCATCAGGGTCTTTTCCAATGAGTCAACTCTTTGCATGAGGTGGCCAAAGTACTGGAGTTTCAGCTTTAGCATCATTCCTTCCAAAGAAATCCCAGGGCTGATCTCCTTCAGAATGGACTGGTTGGATCTCCTTGCAGTCCAAGGGACTCTCAAGAGTCTTCTCCAACACCACAGTTCAAAAGCATCAATTCTTTGGCACTCAGCCTTCTTCACAGTCCAACTCTCACATCCATACATGACCACAGGAAAAACCATAGCCTTGACTAGACGAACCTTTGTTGGCAAAGTAATGTCTCTGCTTTTGAATATGCTATCTAGGTTGGTCATAACTTTCCTTCCAAGGAGTAAGCGTCTTTTAATTTCATGGCTGCAGTCACCATCTGCAGTGATTTTGGAGTCCAGAAAAATAAAGTCTGCCACTGTTTCCACTGTTTCCCCATCTATTTCCCATTAAGTGGTGGGACCGGATGCCATGATCTTCGTTTTCTGAATGTTGAGCTTTAAGCCAACTTTTTCACTCTCCACTTTCACTTTCATCAAGAGGCTTTTTAGTTCCTCTTCACTTTCTGCCATGAGGGTGGTGTCATCTGCATATCTGAGGTTATTGATATTTCTCCCGGCAATCTTGATTCCAGCTTGTGTTTCTTCCAGTCCAGCATTTCTCATGATGTACTCTGCATGTAAGTTAAACAAACAGGGTGACAATATACAGCCTTGACGAACTCCTTTTCCTATTTGGAACCAGTCTGTTGTTCCATGTCCAGTTCTAACTGTTGCTTCCTGACCTGCATACAAATTTCTCAAGAGGCAGATCAGGTGGTCTGGTATTCCCATCTCTTGAAGAATTTTCCACAGTTGATTGTGATCCACACAGTCAAAGGCTTTGGCATAGTCAATTAATCAGAAATAGATGTTTTTCTGGAACTCTCTTGCTTTTTCCATGATCCAGCGGATGTTGGCAATTTGATCTCTGGTTCCTCTGCCTTTTCTAAAACCAGCTTGAGCATCAGGAAGTTCACGGTTCACATATTGCTGAAGCCTGGCTTGGAGAATTTTGAGCATTACTTTACTAGCATGTGAGATGAGTGCAACTGTGCGGTAGTTTGAACATTCTTTGGCATTGCCTTTCTTTGGGATTGGAATGAAAACTGACCTTTTCCAGTCCTGTGGTCACTGCTGAGTTTTCCAAATTTGCTGGCATATTGAGTGCAGCACTTTCACAGCATCATCTTTCAGGATTTGGAATAGCTCAACTGGAATTCCATCACCTCCACTAACTTTGTTCGTAGTGATGCTTCCGAACGCCCACTTGACTTCACATTCCAGGATGTCTGGCTCTAGGTCAGTGATCACACCATTGTGATTATCTGGGTCGTGAAGATCTTTTTTGTACAGTTCTTCTGTGTATTCTTGCCACTTCTTCTTAAAATCTTCTGCTTCTGTTAGGTCCATACCATTTCTGTCTTTTATCGAGCCCATCTTTGCATGAAATGTTCCTTTGGTATCTCTGATTTTCTTGAAGAGGTTTCTAGTCTTTCCCATTCTGTTGTTTTCCTCTATTTCTTTGCATTGATCGCTGAAGAAGGCTTTCTTATCTCTTCTTGCTATTCTTTGGAACTCTGCATTCAGATGTTTATATCTTTCCTTTTCTCCTTTGCTTTTCACTTCTCTTCTTTTCACAGCTATTTGTAAGGCCTCCCCTGACAGCCATTTTGCTTTTTTGCATTTCTTTTCTATGGTAACGGTCTTGATCCCTGTCTCCTGTACAATGTCATGAACCTCATTCCATAGTTCATCAGGCACTCTATCTATCAGATCTAGGCCCTTAAATCTATTTCTCACTTCCACGAAGCCTTACTTGGTCCTAAAACCTGATAGCTGATAACATTCATGACCCATCAGCTCCACTCTGAACGTTATCCACCTAGCCTTTTGTTTTGGGTTTCTGAAGTCTTTTAATTTAAGGCAAAAGAGGTTCCTATATCAGCCTGTAACTGCTGCTGGTTGTCTTTCAAACCCACCATTTATAGAAAAATTTGATACAGCAAGCAGACTATTTTACAATAGAAGTAAATATGAGGGAAATGAAATAAAAGCACACATACTAATTAGACAGAAATAAAACAGTTTTTTGTTATTCTCCTTCCAGCCAGTGAAGCTTTCGGTTGAATTGAAAACAGAAAGGATAAGACCTAACTCTCTGTAAGTCAGTAAGGCTGCTTTCCATGGCAGCCTAAAGAAAAGAAAAGGAAAAAGGCAGACAAGAGTTCTTTCAAGAACCATAGGAAACAAATAATTTTAGGATTTACATGTACTGTAAAAGAATGGAAGAACTGTGACTCATATGAGGAAATGAAAGAAAAAGATTTAGCAAGGAAGAGAGTCAGTACAGTGGCGAAGACGGGGACGGGGTCGCCGGCGCTCCGGCTCTTGGAGTCGGCGGCTCCCTCAGGCGCTGCGACGAGGACGTAGAGCCTGGAGGGCGGGTGGCTGTGGTTCCCGGGGGGCACGCTCAGCTTCGGGCGGAGGCGTTAAAAAAAAAAAAAAAGAGAGTCAGTACAAACAAAGCAGACGTATTTCCTTCTGATTAATATATAAAGTATTAAGTATTCATTGCAGACATTAATGAAAGCAAAGTGAAGAGATGGAGAAGAAAAATAGAACAAAGGCTGTCAAATATCATATCTTATTTCCTGTCATTGCTCGTAGCATTTTAAACTCTAACCAAGTGTATGATACTCTGAGTTTTTGTAACAGGCCTATAATGTGGACATATACATTTGATATTTCTGGAAAACTTGACTTTTACTGTTGACATTCTTCCTCTGCAAGAGGTTTCTCAGAGGCAGACATATTTTTAGTGAGATAGGACATATTTTTAGTGAGATAGATTAACGATGTAACAAGAACTGAGAATAAAAGATCTAAATGGTCTCTAATGTTACAAGGAGAAAAGAGGGGAAAAGATGAATTTGAGGGGAAATTAACAATTCCAAAACCACCTTCTTATTTCAACATTCAGAAAGAAGTTCAAAGAAGTTATCAATTGCCTCCTTCAGGATTTTATTGTGGCTATCATCATTGTTAAGTCACTAGGAATGTCATAGATGCCAAATATGATAGAACATGATGTAAGATTTAGAGAATGGTGAAATTTTTGACTTTTGCAAACCCATGTAGAGGGAAATAGTAAAAACCACTGGCTGGAATATGCCATGAGGACAAGGATGTTTATCATTCATGAATTTTTGAGTGAAAGTTTTGCTAGCTATGTCATCATGCACAAGAAACATGGCGATGTTACAAAAGTCAGCTGTGGATCAGTTTCTAGGCAGATTTGAAGTATTTATAGAAGAATATAAATATAAGCGACAATCATGACCAGGAAAGACTAGTATATATCATCAATCACAGCTCTTTTTCATAACAGTAAAAACTTACAGAAGATATATTTGCCCTTAGGTACTCATCATAAATTTGGGTTTTACATACACTTCAATTTGACTTGTGCAAAATTTAAACATTTCAGTGGCAGTCAACAGTGGCACAACTATAACAAAGAGAAAAATGTATATGTTATATTATTAGATCGGTAATAGAGCTTACATTTATTCCAGGGGGGGAAAAAAAGAAGGAATGGAAACAGTAATTCAGATGAGACAAATTGTCTGATAAATTGATAAGTTTAGAAAAGGGAGATGGTGGTATAAGATGGCATTCAAAGAGCAAAGCATGTATACATTAATGTATTATGATGCATAAAAGTTACTGGCCTAAGATGTGAATTCTATTAGCTTGGTAGACTCTGTGGCGATGATCCACACCTGTGCTTGGATGTGGCAGCCTGGTAGCATTAGTGGTCTCCGATCTTCACCCTCCCTTAGGCCCCGGTCCTTTGCCGTGTGACTTTGCATGTGGAGGTGAAGTATATATCCTTGCTTCTTGATTAAGGCCTTCGGCTGGCAGGATTTAGAAGATAAGACCAAGCAGAGACTTGGAAAGGTGTTAGCACATTTGTGCTTGGGCCTTTGTTCTCTGCTGTCACCATGACGACATCATGTCTGCGCTAACTGGGATGATAAGATCCATGTGGAGTTGAGCTGAGTCATCAGAGTCACCCTTGCCACAGCTATTAGATCAGCCATTAGCTAGCCAACACCAGACACGCGAGTGAACCCTGCCTGGATCACAGGGATGCTTGCTTAGCTGCCGGCCCTAGATGTGTGAGCAATTAATGCTAATTGTTGTATGCTGCTCAGGATTTGTGACTGGTCTCTTTGTGGCCATAGAAAAATAATTCAAAGGGCAAGATGATTATACTTATAATATCCAGGACAGCTAAGTGATTTCTTATCGATAGGCAGAATGGATCATATACTTTTGGTAATTTATCACTCCTAAAATTTGTTTTGAATAGTGGGAAATGATGAAGTTTTCAGATTTTTGTAAATGTCCTCCCTTCTGGGAATTAAATATTTTATTCAGTGTACTAAGAGTCTAATGTTAGCCATCTGGCCTTCTATTTTGAAGGATGAACTATGGCAAAAATATAAAAGACCCTATACAAAATTCTATTTATATGTAAGACAAAAATTAAACATAATTTTTATTTGTTTCCAGAGATTTACATGGTTTACAATGGTTAACACTGTCAAATACTTACTGTGTGCAGTGTTTTAAGAGAGGTATTAAAGCTATAATTTACTGTGAGAAAACTTAGACCCAGAAAGGTTTAGAAACTTGTTCAGAATCACAGAGCTAGGGAGTGATTGAACTAGGGCTTAATAAACCTCCAAACTCCACACTTAACCATCACACTTCACTATCCTGAAAAATGAGGGAATAATTAAGTTATAGATTTGACAATATTACTTTTGGTTTTATTTTTATTTTTAAGACAGTATTTCACTGTAAATGTATTTTAATCATTTAAAAGTGCCCAATACTTTTAACCCTTTTTTGTTCGATAAAGCAAAAAGAAAGAGATGTGGAATTAGGCATTTGGGCACCTGCTACTGGTTCGATCACCTTTATTTTTAAATATTTTAAGACATTTTTCTACAGACTAGCCACTTTTGTTTTCATTCTATCACATACATAACTGGGGCAATAGCATTTGATTCATTTAAAAATTGTGCTTTGTACTTCCTATTATAAAGATTGAGAATTATTATTATCTTTTTTGCATTAATACTTGGGAGATGGTAGTGATGGCAAACTTCTTTGTATAAATCACATGATTCTGCAAAGTATTGATCAAACCCTGATCTGCTGATGGTAACACAACCATCAGTACAGATGTCAAGATCCTTTGTGCACAGTGTCCTCAATCCTAGGCTGATAAAAAAACTATCCTTTGCTATTTCTAGGCAGTCAGGACTAATATCATTTAGCTTACAAAAGAGTTATGCCTAATCAGACAGAGTATACCACTTTTTATTTAGCTATTTTGACTAACCTTAGACACATAAAATTGTGTTGGCTGCACCTTCAACTACCATGGAGGGAGGTTGTAACATGGACTATGCTTGGCTTGGGTGGATCCTAGCATTGCAGAGACCTAGAAGAAAAAGGTTTTTGTAAACATCTCACCCAGTTCTTAGGCAATAGTTGGAGAAACCGAATGATACAGATCATGAATTTTTACTTTCCTTTCAAGCCAAGTTTTCCTAAATGTGTTCCTGTTATTCCTAAACAGTGTGAAATGATCACATAGTAGAAAAAGCACAGGTCTGAGGCAGAGATTCTTAACTTTCATCGTGTCTATGGTAATCTGTTTTGGCAACCCAAGCTGACTGAAAGTGATAGTTATAGGAACTATGAATGCTACTGAAATTTGTTGCATACATTTAAAATGGACAGAAATGCTTAGTTAGGAATTATAGCATAAAGATATAAATTGGTTTTCCTATCCAAGTTCATGGATCTCCTGAATCAGAGTCATTAAATCTAGGTTTCAGTAAGCGCTCTACCACTTACTGACTGTGCAGACTTTGTCATTTTAACTTTCCAAGCTGAGATTTTTTAAATCTGTAGAATGGGAGCATGAATGCATATTAATATTTTCTAGTGTTATTTCATGATCAAATGAGACAATAAACATGGAAAAGTTTCTTAAACTATAAAGTGATTAACAAATATTAGCTAATCTTATTTTGTCCTTTTCTACTTGCATCCTTAAGGAAATTCTGAGTTTGGTTTGGATTCGCACCAAATTCAATAAGGTTCGAAACCCATTTGTCCTCTCATGAACTCAGATGATTCTTCAATCTCCAATCACCTTCTATGTAAAAACAGGAAGGAAAAACATATGAGAGAACAAGAGATGAAGGAAACTAAATAAAGCAGAGCAAAAAATAAAAAATACAAATAAAGCAGAGCAGGATCTTGAGAAAGGAGACTAACTGCAGTTAGTTGTCTCCTCTCTTCATTTTTTAATTAGTCAAATATTCATATAGTCAAGTGTACAGAACTCACAGATTTTAGGATTATACACCTTGATAACATTTTACTTATGTACAGACCTAGGTAACTACCACCAAGAGCAAATTTAAAACATTTCCATACTCCAGATGTTTCCTTCATGCTCTTCCCAGGCAGGTCCAACCCTTACCCCTGAGATAACCGCTCTCTGACTTCAACACCATAGATGATTTTGCCTGTTTCCGAACATCATATAATGAATCACGTAGTATGTAGGCTTTTATGTGTAGCCCTTTTGCTCAACATAATGTCTGTGCTGAGTCTCTCTAGTCATGTCCGACTCTTTGTGACCCCAGGAACTGTAGCCTGCCAGGCTCCTCTGTCCATGGGATTCTCCAGGCAAGAATACTGGAGTGCACTGCCATGGCCTCCTCCAGGAAATCCTCCCTACTCAGGGACTGAACCCGCATCTCTTGCATCTCTTGCATTGGCAGGCGTATTCATAACCACTAGTGCCACCTGGGAAGCCCATAATGTCTGTTTGTTTCATCCGTTTTGCCACATGTTATCCATAGTTCATTGTTTTTATTTTTGTGTAGAGCTTCTTTACTTTTAGCACTGGTTGCATCCTGCTCAGAATCCTACTAATTCAACTAATAATCTGTCTCCATCTTAAATATGCTACAAATATGATGACCAGTTGCCCTCTTAGAAGAAGTAGAGTTTCCAAAGACAGCTCATAATTCCCCGATCATTCCAATTCAGGAAGAAAACACTTCCATTTCTTGTGGGTAGCCTTTCTTTCTCTACGTCTGGCATGCATGTAAAGGTAAATAACCTATAGTATGAAATAAAATAATAGGAACATTTTGTGGTCTTTTCTGCCACCATCTTTGGGCAATTTCTCTATAGACCAAATCAACATTGAATCAATAATGACCATTGTTAAAGGTTAAGGGGAAAAAAAGCCCTAGATCTAACATTAACAATAGAAGAGCAGAAAAGCATCTGAGTGTCTAATACAAACCTCTTTGGGAACTTGTGAGTATAACTTTGGTTCCATCATATTAAAGATTGCTATGCTTATAGAAAAGCTGAGACACTGGGATCTGTTTGCAATTACCAAATCAGAATGCAATTAACTAGTCACTGGGAACAAACAATGGTGTCTTTAAATGCCCTTTTGGAAACATACAACCGGTAACGGGGATCAGGTTCCCAAGATTCGGATGTTTTCACTTATGAGTCTTCTTATAAAATATAGGTCTGAGGGCCACTGTGATAGTTTGTCTTAGTAGAGAGAAAGAGAGAAATGGAAAACGCAAAGCGAATGGCACTTCCATCTGGGTACTGGAGCTTCTCTTAATCTCAGAACACTTCAAAGGAAACTTTCCCTCCATTCCCTGAGTTATTTTGTTCTGACCTCACTTATACTGTATAAATACATTTCACAGTAAGGATCCAATTTTGCTGGCACATGATCTTTTTTCCTTACACATTTATTATAGGAAGTGTCTCTGATATGGCTGAGCTGGGTAATTCAGGTTGAAAAACTTTCCTGCTTATAGAAGAAAGAATATTTTCATTTTTCTTTCAGTAACTATATAGCTGACAAGATAGAAATGTTTATTTCTCCATTCTCTTTTGCAAAAGCATTTCTCTAGTGTATGACTTCCTAAACATCTGTTTGATGTCTGTTAATTATTTGATGTTTCTTCCAAAATTGGTCTTTTGTCAGTTTGGGGCTCTAGCTTTTAATGGAGAGCTAAGGCACTGAAATAGATACGTAATAGTAGCAATAACAAAAACAAAATAATGACATCTTCATGCTTCCAATTCTTGTCTACTACAAGTGACATTGTTGGTGTTCAGTCGCTAAGTCATGCCCAGCTCTCTGCAACCCATGGACTACAGCCCACCAGGCTCCTCTGTCCATGGGGATTCTCCAGGCAAGAATACTGGAGTGGGTTGCCATTTCCTCCTCCAGGGGATCTTCCCAACCCAGGGATCAAACCCATGTCTTCTGCTTGGCAGATGGATTCGTTACCATTGAGCCACCTGGTAAGTCCCACAAGGGACATTAAGTCAGTGAAATTAAGATCCATTTTCTTATAATTCTGATACTATACTGGTAGAGGTAGAAAAGAGTATTATAATGATTAAAGGTGAGCAGGAGAAGAAGCAGTGGATGGTCCATGAGTTATTTCTGAGACTCGACTTTGGTTCACTAATAATAAGGCCCCATAATAAGGATCTCAGAGAGGAACATGAGAGCTGTGAAAAATTCCCTTGAATTCAGTTGACTTCTTGCTCCATCACTCAGGAGCAGTGGATTGGTTGACTGAAAGTACTTTATGCAAAAAGTAGGAGAAAAAAAAACAAAAACAGTTATCTTTATAGAGTACTTCCTTCAGCAAGAAGTAGTGACTGGCTCATTCCTAGTGATTGCAGGTCTGGAACAAGAGTACAGAGTTCCTATATCATTTGTCTAAATATTTAAACATAATACATCAAGGGAAAATACTCGAATAAAATATCCTGGCCTCCTACCTTAACAAATGCACCTTGATTACAAGGTGGAAAGCCAGGTTAGAACTCAAGACTCCTCAGAGTTTCCAGCTGGGATGTGGAGTATAGGGGAAGCTGGGTCAGACTCTGCTTACCTCTCTCCACACCTGGTCCCACTTCTTTTTCAAGCCAGCTCCCTTCCAAATCTCAGACAACCTAGCCCTCTGGTCCAAGCTCCATCCACATCCCCTGCAAGGAGTCATCCCATGACCAGCCTCCAGGCCTAGGGGTGTATATATTATCGGCTCAGGGGGCTTCTCAAGAGATTAGACCTGCAGAGAGTTTGACTCAGGTCCTTCAAAAAACATTTGGCACCATTTGTGCTGTGAATTCCAGGGTCTGTGTATCTACAGCATAGTCTAGAAACAAGGAAAGGGCCCTGAGTGGGTACACTGCTCAGTCCCAAAGAAAGCCTCATCCCACTGGGCGGGGGTTGATGGCAGGAGACAGAGGCAGAGCCCTTTACAGAAGTTGCCTCTCTTGCTTGGATCTAAGTCAGTACTGAATAGCTCCTCTGGATTATATGTTTAAGGATGTCAGACACTCCCCAAAGTCTGACCCTTAATGGACCAGGGACTGTGTCACATATTGCAGACTCAGAGATGAACCAGTTACCACCCTTGAATGAATTATCCCCTTGTGAAAAGGTTACTATGAAATGCAAACATTAACTCACACAGAGAGGGCAGTTCCTTCCTTTCCCAGGACCACTGCAATGTGACTTTGCCCCTCAGATGAGCTGGTTGTTCTTTTTAACAGTAGTGCTGAAAGCCAGACTCTGGTCGGCATGGCCACTGATTCACATTTTATAAAAGATATATTAATACATGGTCCAGTAAACAGCTCTCGACCAAGATCCTGCTTCAGTCCTGGCCCATTGCCTGCCCCACCCCGCTTTCCTCTGACTACAGTTTTCTAATCACAAACTCAAGAGAGGAGACACTCCTCTGCCAGCCAGTGCCCAGACTAACCCATCTGCGACATACAATCTCCCAGAGCAGTGGGCACCCACACCACGGCTCTCTCCAGGGCTAAACCAGGAACCAGGGGAGAAGGCGTCTAGGTCTTTTGTTTTTTTCCATCCCCTGACCCCCAACTAGATTATCTGAATAACCAGACAAGCCTGCAAGATGAGACACTTTGCTGGACTACTTGCCCTGTCCTGTCAACAAATTGAGGTCATAATAGAAAGACCGTGCTTGAATAAAAGACCTAAGGAACCTAATAACCAGATGAAATAAATCTTCTTGGATCCTGGTTTGGATAGACCACCTGTGAAAGTATTTTAGGAACAATTGGGTCAATGTGAATGTGGACTCAGTATTGGTTGCAATGAAAATTTCTTAAAAGGGAAAGATGAAGATTAGTGATCAGGGAAAAAAATCAAGTTGGCAAAAAGATAAATAACAACATGTGCAGAAATATCTTAAGGAGAAGTGCTTAAGAATTTATAGCAGTAGTCACTGGGTGGTGGCAATGTGAAGTTTTATTTTTTCAAATTATGATGTCTACATGCTTCTATAATATAAGCAGTATTTTAAAATAATTGGAGGATGTAATATTATATCTCTCTTTGTTTAGAGAGTTACTACATACCTCTTAGCCTATCTTTCAGGCTGGCTCAGACCTGGTACAGACCTCAGAACAAGTTGCAATCTAAAAATCATGCGTCCCCACAGGTGTTTGCAAGCTGAACCACATTAATCTTTTACCTTCATACGTTTATTGAGTTAAAGTTTAATGTTATTCCTTTAGCTTCCACAGAAATGAAATAGAAACAGCCATTTGAAGAATGATTTATAAAACTATAATAGAAGTCATTTTCTATTATTTCATGTACTATCTCTTTACTAAGTACCTAGTTTATGAATTCTTTCTAGAGTTCAGTGCCTGGACAAAAAAATGCTTTTCCTTTGATTAATTCTTTTTCTGGACAAGAGAATTCTATAATCATTCGAGTTTTCCTGTTATCTTGGCTGCTGGGGGGCTCAGATGTAAATTTAGCATATAATTGCATTAGCTGATGAATTACCTAGGAACTCGAAAGAGTCCTTTACATTTCATTATTATTTCATACAAATCTATTTTTAAAACAATTCTAATTGCCCTCTTCTGCTCATATGATCATTTTCTACACCATTGAGAATTCATTTTGGGAGAAGGTAGCGCATAAATAAATAATAGGACTGACCTACAGATCTCTGCAGAGCCTGGAGGCAATTTAACAAGCAGTAGATAGTGTTATGGGCTTCCCTGTGTTTCAGTGGCAGAGTCTGCCTGCCAGTGCAGGAGACAGGGGTTCGATCTCTGGATTGGGAAGATCCCCTGGAGGAGGAAATGGCAACCCACTCCAGTATTCCTGTTGAAAAATCCCATGGACAGAGGAGCCTGGCAGGCTACAGTCCATGAGGTCAAGAAGAGTCAGGTACAACTGAGCAACCGAACATGCATGCATTCCCATAGTGCTTATGGTGTCTGCCCAACTTGATACCCACCTCACTTTCTCTGAGTTGTGGGGCCCACGGGGGTGGACTCCCCCGACCCTAACCGCAATTGTGTAACTGGATTAGATGGACACATAACCAGATTCAAGTGCAAGAGTCTCTGTTCTGGGCATTTGGAGTTGATAAAGTGATTTTCTCTGGTTTTTTTTTTTTTTTGCTTTTTTGCTTCAGGGTGTTGTGAGGCATACATAAAGTTTAAAAAAAAGTGAAAGTGTTAGTCTCTCAGTTGTGTCTGACTCTTTTGAGACCCCATGGATTATAACCTGCCAGGTTCCTTTGTCCACAGGATTTTCCAGGCAAGAATACTGAAGTGGGTTGTCATTCCCTTCTCCAGGCATCTTCCTGACCCATGGATCAAACCCAGGTCTCCTGCACTGCAGGCAGATTCTTTACCATCTGAGCCACCAGGGAGGCATAAATAAGCCAACAGCTAAGAAAAACAGTGTGAAGTTGTCTCTTTTTATCTTTGAAAAAAGAAATATAACTTAAATCATTTTGAATCATATTATTTTGCTTTTTTCTAAACCATGAATTTTGGAATTAAGAGAATATTCTAGGTTCTGGAACCAAAGACAATCAAACTCAACAGTACATTGTGTGTCCTTCCTGAAGCACCCTTCAGTGATGGGCAGGGCAGGGGTAGGGTGACTGTCATCCCCTGGGGACTGAGGACCAAGAGCACATTCATTCCTACAACCCCACCTCCCTGCAGAGGAGGCAGATTTGGGGGAAGTTTGTTTTTTAAAGGCTACTGATAATTCCCAGGCCCACCTATATCCCCACTTCTTCCAGGAATAAAGAAAGCATTTGTGTCCTTTTTATTGATGACTATTCCACTGAACATCACTGCAAAGACAATGGTGTATATGCAGTGTAACAGAGTGCTTGCCAAGGAAGTCGACTTACTTTCCTATGTATTATGATCATTTTCTATCAACTCCACCTTTGTTGCTTTATACAGCGATTTTTGTCGTTCCTGGTATACTCTGTGGCATTTAATGTATTGCATCTCCAACCTTTGGCTTATTATGAGCACCAGAGTTGTTCCCCAGAAACTATGAATTATGCTAAAGCCATGTCTTGTCTCATCAATTTGGTTTTTCTAAGTGGAATGGAGTAAGAATTCTCTCTTCCCCCAACCAGAACTAATAAGGTTAGTTTTCAATAAACGATCACTGATTTTAATTGAATTAGAATTAACGTCACACTATTTTAAGTGGCATGGGATTGTAACTTGTTAAATAAGTTCCTTCTGGTTTTTTGGAAGAGTCAGTGAGTTTCTCAGATGAGATAGGCTCAGTGCTCAAAATGTCCTGAATAGAGCAGTGAGAGGAGGCTGGAATAGTTAAACATCCACCAGATCAAGGACTTCTGTGAATCCACAGGATGACCCCTCCACCCCCAACGTCCAACTCAAATTCTCTGCACAGATTTCTGATCCCTTCATTTTCTGATTTTCACATGTCTGCTTAAAAAAAAAAAAAGTGATGTATTCTCAAAACAGAAACAGATGTGAGATCCAATTTCTTATTGGAAGTGACAAAATATATACAGATTTGGCAAGATATGTATTTCACATATTACAAGATTTCAAAAATAGTCATCAAACAAATAAAAGAAGAGTTAGATAGCAGGGTGGTCTTTCTCTGGTTCTTTTGTTCCTTTTTCTAAGATTCCCATGATGGCCTATTGTCAATAAGGTATGGAAAATACAGAAATGTCTCATATATAATACAAAATATACGTTATTAAAGTAATGACTCAAGAGCTGACTCATTGGAAAAGACCTTCATGCTGGGAATGATTGAAGACAGGAGAAGGGGGAGAAAGAGGATGAAATGGTTGGATGGCATTACTGACTCAATGGACATGAGTTTGAGCAAATTCCAGGAGATAGTGAAGGACAGGGAAGCCTGAAGTGCTGCAGTCTGTGGGGTTGCAAAGAGCCAGACAGGACTTAGTGACCAAATAGCAACAACAGTGATTCAAGAGAAAAAACAGCAAATGTTCTCCTAGTTTTAAAGAACTGAATATAGTCATTTCTACATTTTAATGTGACTGTAAACTTTCATCAAATCACCTTTAACCAAATGAGCTCTTTCTATCAAAAAGAGAAAAAGGCTCAGAAATGAAAAATTTTGCTCATTAAGTTCTAAGGGCAGTTGCTATACAGAGCAAAGAAGTAGGTGTAATAGCTTTTAAGGAAGAAAGGTATGAAAAGGCATATCCTGATGAGTATATGTGATTGTGCTGAGTGAGTAAATTTGCATTTATATAGCACCATTTTTCAGGTGAGACAATTGGTAATATATTTGCTGCAGTGTAGGGCATCTGGATCTGATGAACATTTATCTAGGGTCTACAGGCATTCAGGCTAGGTAGGGACTTCTGTTGTGATTTAACTTCCACAATAACCCTATTTGGTATCACCACTTCCATTTTTGAAAATGAGGAAACTGAGGGGCTAGGAAAATTACTGTCAGAGTCACATATTTGGTGAATCGTGGAGCCAGATGGGAATGCAGACCTTTCTGTGGCTAAAGTTGTTTTCACTGTACCCTCGTTAAATCAAGGGAAAAAGGCACACATTTTCAGTAGTTCCTATACTTGAATAGTGCTTGAAGTTTGCAGATTAGTTTTGCAAGCTTTTTGTTAAATCTTTAAAGCAACTCGTAAGGACATGATGGTGGAGATGAGGAAGCGTTTTTAAGTTTCAGGGATGTGCCAAGTTTGTGCCCAGCTTGGCTCCTTTGGGGGACCTGGTTTAATGCCCGACACTCCACTCCAGTCAGACTCAACCACAGAGATGTTACTAAATGCCTCGCATGAAAAATCTGTTCTCCTTAAAACAGTTGCCTTCCAACTGTGTCTTGAGGAGCCTGAAGACCTTTTCAGAGAGCCTCAGGTAGGCGCCTGGGAGGGAAAGGAAACAGCAGCTAAAGAACAAAGACCTGGGGTGGAATCCGTGCAAACAGGGCTGTAAACTGCCTCTCCCCTCTAACCACGGGGCCCTGCTTTAATTTGTTTTGCGTATTTATCTCCCTCATAAGACTTTGCTTGAAGAAAAGAGTTCTGTGGCTTTAAATATTTGAAAAGTAGGTATTGCATCATTGTAAAGGTTTTGTACATTTTGTATAAAAAAAACATTTGAGGAACCCAGAGATTAAGAAATAGACAAGAAAGGAAGGTGGTGCTGAGTGTTTAAGAGAACATACAGTTATGTGCTATTGTACATGGAAATCACAGTCAAGGCTCACCAGCTGGTTAATGTTTACCAGCAAGCAAAAACGAACCAAGTATATGTTGAGGCTTCTGACATCAAATTTAATAGATGTTCTCAGTGGTAACGGTTGTCCGTGGGGCCTAAGGAAGTAAGCAAAACACTGGTGATTAGACCTGCCATTTTTAGGGTCATTGTGGCCCTAAAAAGTGAGTTGTGCTAACAATTCTTAGAGAAGGAGACAAACAAATAGATCTCATTGTAGGCAGTCTCTCCCAAATTGTCAATCATTTGGGGATATTCTCTCTCTCTCTCCCTCTCCCTCTCTCTCTCACACACACACACACACTCAGCTACCTGTGTTCTTAAGTGGCTTCTGAGTCTGTGCTCTAAAGATTTTGTGCATACTGTCCGCATAACCCCTACTACACAGCTAGTGGTATCTGTGTCTGTTTCACCCACTGACCTGTTTGTCATAAAGATCAGATATTACTCCTCACTGTAATCCCTGGAGCTGGCTCTGGGCATGGCACACAGATGCTCAGTGATAAATTGTTGAGTATTAAAGACCATATTAGAATAAAGGGAACAGAAACATATCAACTCTCATTTAGATCCTTGTTAATACAAAGAGAGTTTCTCTTCGTCTTGAAAAAGAGTATGCTGCCTTGCAACATGACTATCATTTGTAATTATTCCAATTTCAAAATTATCTACAATTAGGAAAATTGGTAATGGAGTTAGAAAAATGCCAGTTTCTTTTTTGGAAGATATTTTACATTAACAACTGTAAGTCTCAGAAGACTAGTGGTGGAAAGAATGTATATAATCGGCATGTACCTTCCAAAGTCAGTTTGCATAACAGATGTGTTTTTATAACAAGGTTGTTGACTGTTCTTTGAAGGAAGAAGAGTTTGGGATGAACTTCCAAGCTTCCTTAATATCAAAAACTGTCCTGACTGTTATATTCTGGTTTTCTGTCACATCCCTTTTACTTTTTCTGTTTTAATTGGGTCGAAGTAAAATGGTGTGTTTTCTGTCTTGTGTGACTCAGAGTTCCCGCTTTGACAATCCAGACCAGTTTGAACTCAGTTGTGTCCGACTCTTGGAAAACCCATGGACTGTATCCTACCAGGCTCCTCTGTCCATGGGGATTTCCCCAGCAAGAATACTGGAGTGGATTGCCAAGCCCTCCTCCAGGGGATTTTCCCAACCCGGGGATAGAACCCAAGTCTCTGGCATTGCAGGCAGATTCTTTACGCTCTGAGCCACCCAGGGGGAGCCCCTGAGCTCAGGGATGGGAACTTCTTCCAGGTAGCAGCTTTCCTCCTATGGAACCCAGTAAGGCTAGTTGAGTCTTTTGAGAGCAAGGGCCCTGGGACATGATCCTGACCCTTTCAAAGTTCTTACTTCTGAAAGGGGTCTCTCAGCTGCTACGGGAGCCATTGTGACCATTTCTCAGTTCTCCTCCAGCTGCCCTTGGCACCTGCTTTATTCCCGTGTTTAAATGTCCTTTGTCCACTTTCCTCTGGGGCTTGAAGGAAAACATGAATACATCTACTTCCAAGAAAGTTGAAAGGAAAGATAAGAGACACCGTATTTCAAGATATGTTTATCTCTCTGTGTCTTAACTCATCTTTCTTCTTCCTTTTTATCAGTTTACAACTGCATTAACTTGACTCTGTTAATTTCTGGTGTTTCAGAGTTTCCCTTTCACAGTGTTCTTAGGAATGCTTCTATTTCTCTTTCAGTTGAAGGTACCCGAAGCAAATGAGGTGGCTGGAATCATGAAGCACCTTATAACTCCCCAGTTGGGTGGCTGGAACCTGATGAGGGAGGTTGTACCAGCATGTTCTGAAGCAGAATTTCTCAAGCTTGGTGGTGCATGAAAGTGCCCCCTGCACATTCACCCAGTTCTCTAGGAATCTCTGAGAGTAGAACCAAGGCATCAGCATTCCTTAAAAGTTCCCCCAAGGTATTCAAAAGCCAATCAACCACTGCTATAGAGAGAGCCATGATCTTTCAAAAATGGAACTTAGGAGTAATCCATTAAACACATTTTACGGTTTGCTTCTTGCTGCTGTAATAGGCATCGTTTCATATCTTGAATGCAAAATTTCATCCTTTCTAAATCTAAGTCACCACAAGAAGATTTGATAAGCCAGGCTGTTTTCTTTTGTCTTCTTTCAAATTTAGGTACTTCATGTAAACAACACAAAATTGAAACACCGTTCTCCACGTGAGCTCAGAGGCAGTTAATACATCTTTAAAAGAAGGAAGTACTTCAATTTAACATTTAGAAATCATTTTCTCTGCCATTCAAAATAAATTGCTCAGTCACTGATGATTCTGTTTCTTGACTCATACCGGATGATAGAAAATGAACGTGGGTGTCTGGTTCCCCAAAGCTTTCTCTTTTAACTGACTTTCTTCATTCTCTCTCCTCCTGTGAAAATTTGGCGTGAGGGATGAAACTTTATAAAGAAGAGGATCTAGAAAATCTAGTGTCAGTCCAGGAACCATAGATGTTTTGAAATAATCAGAGTCTTCTGCCATGGTTTTTAGTTTTAAATTTTCAGTCAATATTTTAGAAGACATGATTCATTTAAGTGGCCAAATGTTTCTCTTTTCAACCAAGCCCAGAATCATTTCTTTTACTTTTTGGAAGCAAATAGGGTAAGGATGCCTTTTGCTTAGAACATTTCTTGCTGGTAGAAAGGGAAGGCCTCTGTGTTTAGAAGGGAGCAAACAAACATCTCAGAGACATGATGTCATAGAGCAGTTAGCTAGGGAAAAAGAAAAACTATTTTCAGGCATCATTTAAAAAAGATAGGCTAAACTTGCTTGGTCAGATTTGATGGATGTACTTTAAGTGGAAAGCCAGATCTGTTTTCCTAGAGAATAAGGATTAGTCTCTGGTTGGTAGCTATATTCTGTGGAATACCTTACTCTTTCTTTAAAGTGTTTGAGTTGGCTGTATGGCCTACAGTCTGGGCAGGGCTTTGGGAGGGCTGACTGCTAATTACAAGGGCTCTATCAATAAGAACCCAACGACTTTATCTTTACAGTGGTGGGAAAGAATGCTGTATTCTGTCCTTCAGAAGTTCTATGAATTGATGTTAGTCTAATAAACCTATGTAACTCGTATTTTCCACAAGAGAAAGGAGGGATACATCTAGTAATAGCCTGAAAACTGGGCTGAGGGATCTTACTTCCTCCAACCCAGACAAAGTGAAATGAAGGAGAGTGAGCCCTTCTAGAGTTCAAACGAATGGAATATGTTCCCTTTTATAATAACAGTAACATTTTTATTCCTTTCTGGAGAAGTTGGAAATCAAAATTAAAGTTCCCAAGCCTGTTTCTGGTGTTGATTACAAATATAATCAAGATCTAATGCCACTGAAAGAAAATCCTTCCAATAAATTCAGGAAGACTCTGCATGGAAGGAACCTCTCTTTGCTCACTCATATTAATCCCTTTCTCTATCACATCAGCCCTTACAGAATACTTTGTGATTAGGAATCTCTGCATTCCTGTTGCCCTTATTTAAAATACTGTTATTTATAAAATGACATAGTTTGATTTACTCCTTTCAATTTGATTACTAACCTTCAGAGTTTAGCAAAACTATAAGTAGGAGACTATTTACTAAATTAAACAACATCTTCAGTTCAGTTCAGTCGCCAGTCATGTCTGACTCTTTGTGACCCCAGGGACTGCAGCATGCCAGGCTTTCCTGTCCATCACCAACTCCCAGAGCTTGCTCAAACTCGTGTCCATTGAGTCGGTGATGGCATCCAACCATTTCATCCTCCTAGCAATTTTAATAACATCTTACCAATTTCAAAGCAAATCTAGTTGCAAGTATAAATGTTTAAATGTATAAACTGACCTAATCAGGGTGTGCAGGGAGTGCAGCTTGGGCTCTGAAATAGCCTTCCTCACATGTATATAGTCCGTCAGCTACGTAGGTGCAGGGGGCATGTGAGCAGTCACATGTGATATTTTCTTTTCTTTCTGTATTGAAGAACAAAGCCACATTGAAATTATTGTTTTTCCAAAGTTAGTTTGGGTAGAATGGGAAAAAACATAAAAATAATGCATGTTTTTTGTTATAATTCAAACAATACAGGCATGTTGTATAAAGAAAATGTTAATGTCTCAGCAAAGCCACTCCATTCCAGTAACCAGTGTTATCAGTCCAGTGTGATGATGTTTTACCCACCTTTTCCTATGCTCTTTGTAATTGTATGCAAACACATACTTAGCTAGGTCTTTCCACCTATTAGTTTTTACAAGCATGGGACCATAACATATATATTGCTTTGCAAACATTCTTTTTAGTAATTGCATAATAAATTATAGTATGAATATACCACAATTAGAAGGGGTGATGGTTCTTTTTTCATAAAGGATAGATGCACAGAAGTTACATTATTGGGTTAAAGAATTAATATGTTTAATAGATACTTTTCAAATATTATTTTTATATACATTACATATATTAAAGTTAGCACAATGAAATAGAGCATCTCCATCTCTCATTCAGTAAGGTCAGGAAATATATAAAGTGAATATGTTCTCAAGGTCTTTGTCTCTATTAAAGATCTTCTTAAATGATGATGGTGATGATGATATGGGTATGTGAGTGTTAAATGTTAAAACAAGTCTAGCTTAATAGAGCTTGATTTGGAAGTTACAGAATTTCTGTGGTTATTTTGTCAGTTAGGGTTCAATCAAAGAATTAGAACTATTAGAGTATATAGATGAGATATTAAGAGATAGATCTACTATGTCTATCTATAGCTATCTCTAATTATAGATATCAACAAAATAGATATTAATCCGGATTTTTAGAGCAATCTGGTCTTACACAATCACGAGAGCTGGTTAAGTAGTCTCTATAATGCTATTGTCCTTGTGTCTGATGCTAAAGCCTGAAGTCTTCAGGGCAGGCAACAGGAAGGGAAATAGGGAGGATCAGGAACAAGGTGCAAGTCACAAGAACAAGCGGGAATAGACAAGGACACGTGTCAGTTCTCAAATCTCTGAACTTGATAGTATTCCAGAGAACCTGGGGGTCCTTGAAACTAGACCCTGGCCCAAGAATCAGAGAAGCTGAAGTAGTTCCAGGGAAGGGGGAACAGTTGCAGTCTTCAAATCCCATAGAAGAATCTCTTATAGAGTCCACCAAAATGGAAAATGGACATGAAGGGCAATTCTGGGAAATATATTTCAGCCTAGCCAAGTCAATACTTTACAAAGCATGGTAGTTATCATGCAAAAGCCTATGATCACCACTCTAGCCAATACTCAGTATTCCAGCAGAATTCTCATTTGGTTTTCTGGCTAGCCCCCAAGAAATTTTCTAGTGATCTAAACGAGGAAAACAACATTCTCAGAAAGATGAGATTGTTGTGACACAAACTTTCATGTGTGCACACACACACACATTCTTTAATTGTGAGTACTGCCAAGTTTCCTGTTTCAATGTCTAATTCATCTAAGTTTCTACTTTCACCATACATCCTGATTTCTATTATTCTCTGACACCAATAAACTCTTGAATAATATGATTTTTATGTCATCTGAAAGTTAAAGTCATCATTTATTTTTCTGTTCAAAATATGGTAAAATGGGGTTGAGGGCAATTTTTATTGGCTTTTGTACAAAATATGCTAAAAGTAACTGCATGCTCTTTGTGTTGTGGCATATTCATATGCTATTGGACAAACTGTGTCTCCAGTCCATCAACATCGTGAATAGAAGAGGATTGATCTAGTCTTATGGTATCAATAATGTCTTGTTGATGGCAATATTGGTTCACTTCAGTGAGTCATGATTCAAATGATTCTTCTGTATTTTATGATTGATACTACATTTAGCCAGTAGTATCTTTGTTTTGGGATCACTAACATAGAATATGCATGATTGGTTTTGAAGAATCAGGAAGCTAAATTTGTAGAAATCCTTAAATATTCCCTTTGGATGTTAGTAGAAGTAGAGAAGACTCATTGGAAAAGACCCTGTTTCTGGGAAAGATTGAAGGCAGAAGAAGGGGATGAGAGAGGATGAGATGGTTGGATGACATCATGGACTTGATGGACACTAGTTTGAGCAAGCTCCAGGAGTTGGTGATGGACAGAGAAGCCTGGCATGCTGCAGTCCGTGGGGTTGCAAACAGTTGGATGTGACTGAGCCCCTGAACTGAGAAGTGTGGTTGTGTTTATGAATGTCAGAGAGAGTTACTTTTATATTGAATTAATGGTCTTTTTGACTTCTGATCTTCTCATCATCTAATGCCCATACTATACATTTCAACTGAGATCACTTAAAGATATGCATAAACTCTTCTATGTTCTGGGACTGATACTTTTCTTAGTCCTACTTGACTAACTCAGAGGAGACGGCATCTAGTCAACCTTACCAAGTCTGGTTTAGACCCCATGCTCTTTTTTTCATTTTTACATAATATCTATGCTATGCTAAGTCACTTCAGTCGTGCCCGACTCTGTGCGACCCCATAGACAGCAGCCCACCAGGCTCCCCCGTCCCTGGGATTCTCCAGGCAAGAACACTGGAGTGGGTTGCCATTGCCTTCTTCAATGCATGAAAGTGAAAAGTGAAAGTGAAGTCGCTCAGTCGTGTCAGACTCTTAGCTACCCCATGGATAATAATATCTAGTTATTATTAAAAATGAAAGACAAAAAATAATAGCTTAATTCAGCAGAGAGAGTGGAAGTATACACTGAGAAAGATTTGGTAAATATCTCAGTCCAAGTGCATAGGAAAAAGGCAATGATGGAACATGATATTAAAGGAAAAACAGGCCTTCTCCTCTCAGAGCTCCCACTCCTATGCTATGTTTGGGAGAAGCTTCCCTTTTACCAAGATGGCTTCACGGCACTGGAGCGGCAGAGCAGCTGTGAGGAGATACCCCATGTGCAAGGTAAGGAGCTGCAGCTGCTCTTTGTTGGAGTGACCATGAGGAGATACCCTACATCCAAGATCAGAGAAACCCCAGCAAGATGGTAGGCGCTGGAACAGCAGCTGCGCAGTGCTGGGGCAGCTGTGAGGAGATACCCCATCCCAGGGGCAAAGGAGAAGCACCAGCAAGAGGTAGAAGGGGTGAATTCACATTTAAAATCAAGCCCCATTCCCACCAGAGACTCTCAGAGGGCTCCAACGAACCTTGTGTACACTAGGACCCAGGGACCCCAAGAGACTGAGGCGGAACTGTGTCTGAGTGTCTCCTGTGGAGGTACGGTTCAGCAGCGGACTGCCACAGGGGCAGGGGCTCTGGGTACAGCAGACTTGGGTATGGCATAAGCCCTCTTGGAGGAGGTCACCATTAACCCCACCATAGAGCTGCCAGAATTTACACAGGACTGGGAAATAGACTCTTCGAGGGCACAAACAAAACCCTGTATGTACCAGGACTCAGGAGAAAGGAGCAGTGACCCCACAAGAGACTGACCCAGACTTGTCCAGGAGTGTCCGAGAGTCTCCAGTGGACACGTGGGTCAGTGGTGGCCTGATGCAGGGTTGAAGGCAGTGAGTGTAGCAGTACATGCATGGGATCTTTTGAAGGAGGTCACCATTATCTTCATTACCTCCACCATAGTCTGCTGCTGCTGCTAAGTCACTTCAGTCATGTCCGACTCTGTGCAACCCCATAGACCGCAGGCCACCAGGCTCTGCCGTCCTTGGGATTCTCCAGGCAAGAACGCTGGAGTAGGTTGTCATTTCCCTCTCCAATGCATGAAAGTGAAAAGTGAAAGTGAAGTCGCTCAGTCATGTCCGACTCTTAGCAACCCCATGGACTGCAGCCTACCAGGCTCCTCTGTCCATGAGATTCTCCAGGCAAGAGTACTAGAGTGGGGTGCCATTGCCTTCTCCACACCATAGTCTGGCCCCAGGTAAATAGCAGGGAGAGAACACAGCTCCACCCATCTACAGAAAAGACTATACAGAAAGCTGAGCATTGAAGAATTGATGCTTTTGAACTGTGGTGCTGGAGAAGACTCTTGATAATCCCTTGGACTGCAAGGAGATCCAACCAGTTCATCCTAAAGGAAATCAGTACTGAATATTCATTGGAAGGACTGATGTTGAAGCTGAAACTCCAATACTTTGACCATCTGCTGCGAAGAACTGACTCATTTGAAAAGACCCTGATGCTGGGAAAGATTGAAGGTAAGAGGAGAAGGGGATGACAGAGGATGAGATGATTGGATGGCATCACCGACTCAATGGACGTGAGTTTGAGTAAACTCTGGGAGTTGATGATGGACAGGCAGGCCTGGCGTGCTGCAGTCCATGGGGTCGCAAAGAGTTGGACACGACTGAGCGACCGAACTGAGGCCTTCTCTTCTCAGAGCTCCCATTCGTAGGCTGTGTTTGGGATAATTTTCCCTTTTACCAAGATGGCTGGTAGAAAAATACCCCAAAATACAGTTTTTTAATCATATTGTAAACTTTATAAATTTTCAGATCTCAAAGTCCCATTCCAAAAGTTATTAGCAGGTCTAGGATAGGACCCTGGAAATAGTAAAGAAGTTTCTCAGATCTTTGAATGAATAACTAGGTATAGAAAAAACTGACAAGTTATGATGGTAAAGCTGCATTTCTATAAGCTCTGTTTTCTTTAGGGACTTACTCTCCAAGCAGATTCTGGACCAGGACACTGTTGCTTTTTCCTGTAAAGGCAGTGGTTTTGATCAGGATCAGACTTACTGGTAAAGAGTCAATTTTGTGGCTTGTATTGTGATTCTCTCCCATTAACTTGGACACTTACTGAAGTTTTGTTATATTTTACAGACTAAGTTTAGATATCCTAGGGGAACAAGCCTTGCATTTTCTAGGACTTCCTGGGTTTCAAGTGACAGAAAATAACTCTTATTTCACCTAGAGGTTAATTATTGGCTCACAAAACTAGAAAGTCAAGGAGGGAGCTGGTTTAATGTATTACTAGAACTAGTGATGCAGCTTGTGCTGCCAGGGGCCCCCTGTCTATCCCTCCCTTGGCTCTGCTGCTTTTCGCTATTATGGCTGCACTGTCCCCCTCCTGACCTCCCTATGGTGGTAGAGAACATCTACTGGCACCTTGAGCCCCAGTCTCTCCCCAGTCCTTATTTGTCCTTTATATGGAAAACAAATGGAGAAGGAAATGGCAGCCTACTCCAGGATTCTTGCCTGGGAAATCCCATGGACTGAGGAGCCTGGCAGGCTACAGTCCATGGAGTCACAAAAGAGTCAGACATGACTTAATGACCAAACCACCATCACCACCATGGAAAACCAAGCATTTGAATCCCAGCTTTAGAAAAAAGAATCTTTTCATATTCTAGGTTTTTTATGCTTTGAATGGGAAGAAAAAGAGAAAAAAAACTGAAGCTTCTGAATTGAAGAAGGAAGATCATAAATATGACAAACTGTCTTCTTTACAAATTAGACAAATCTGTTTCTTTTGCAATCTAGGTAAGACTGAAAGTGTTATCAAATATATTATCCATACACATTGCAACATTAACTTCTAAAAATAAAGTTAAAAATCACTTTTGTTAATTTTTAGGTAATTAGAGTAACAAAGGGAATATAGTCAGCACCTACGTTTTCTTAGAAAAACAAATTAGCAAGATGAAAATACAGTATTGGGTTGGCCCAAAAAGTTCATTCGGATTTTTCATAACATCTTGTGGAAAAACTCAAACAAACCTTTTGAGCCAACCCAATACATTCAGGCCATGAAAGGAGTTAATTCTATTTTACATGCACAAAGTACCATTTATGTTTCCCTTTCAAAAGTCAGTCTTTTTCAGCTGCAAAGACCCCTTCCCCAGCAAACTGTGATGATAAATGGGAATATGAAATCACTATAGAAATAGAGTTATTATTCCTATTGTGGGATCTCCTTTTCTCCAAGGCATCATCATAACTCCATGGGGAGGAATTTAGGATTAACACCGCTGGCCTCTGTCTGCCCCTTCCTCACTCCTGCCCAGGGGAAGAGGAAAGGCTGGGCACAGGGGCTCAGAGCTTCTGGGCTGGCTCATCAGACCACTTGCTCTGTGTTCCACTGGGCTCTCTGGAGCCTTCACTTCATGGGAGACCTGCAGATCCCCGGCTCTGTCAGAAACTTTTGGAGGTGTCTGTTTAAGGCTGAAATATAAAATCATAAGCCATCTTGGTTGCAAATCAAAAGCCACATTGTCCAGTTTGTCGGTAACAAAAGTAATACTTTGATCTTCATCTGTCTGACTCTTGTTTTCTCTCTCAATTCTGCTTTGGAATTCAGGTAGCAAAGAGAAGGGAGCTAGATACTGATCTCCGAAAATCCCAACGTTTCTTATTATAATAAACCATGGTAAAATTCATAAAATAAAGGACCAAGTTGTTTTGCACAGTAGCAAGTGCATGAACACACACACACATGGTGTTTAAAATTGCAATTTCCAACACCAAATTGGAACAGATGCCAAATAGTTTTCCTCTTTGTGGAGCCAAAAGAGGAGAGGCTGAAATCCAATGTACATTTCCAGCCTCATGTGGAACTGAGATAACCAGAAACTGCCACTCACTTTCTGCTTTGCTAATATAACGTAACGTATCTTTACATCTTTATTTTTCTGAACAATCAGCTCATAATTTGACCAATCTTAAAAGCAGAAACATTTTTATTTTCTTCTAAATACCCACTTTAATAAATAAATACCAATTTGTCCTTAAAAGGAGAAAGAACATATTCCATTTTACAAATTGCACCACTTCCTGGGCCCATACCTATTTCCCTTCCCAATTCCTTGTAATTCAGTTTGCTTTGCAATTGAAAAGAAAATACCAGATCCTCTATATTTTTGGGTGTGATCCAGTATTGCTTTCAAGGATCCCGCTGGTCTTTTGGCAAAGGGAAATCTCAGTAGATCACATGATTGAAATAACATGACCTCAAGAGAATCGGGCACTAAGCAGTGGTGCTTAGCTATTCAATGCACTGCTTTGGTTACTTAGGAAACAATGCAAAATTAAAAAGTAATAATTACACATAAGAGCCACGCCTCTCATTTGTTTTCAATTGCTTTTTTTGTTTGTTTTTCCAAGTTGCTTAGACTTGGTCCACTTCCAAGTCCATTTAGAATTCTAGACTCTGGTAACAGAAAAGCCTTTTAATTCATCACCATCGTCCCTTGGCTGTCTCCGCACGTATCCACTCAGACAGCTTTAGCTGTACCACTAGCACAACATCACTGACAATGAGGAAACAAACCCACCCATGACCTTCCTTTTTATTATTATGTAATGATTTTCTCACTCACACACATAGCCGTGAAAATGTATAAGAAAATCTTCAAGAAGTTGGACATTTTTGTTTGGTCATTAATTTCAGCTTGAAAGAAGAATATAGAAAAATCAGCAGAATCTGGGTAAATTTCCTTCTTGATTCATAGAATAAAATGCATTTTACTTCGAGAAAGAACTCAGCCAGCACAATTATAAGTTGACCAAAGAAAGTGGCATTAATATGCAAGGTTTCCCTCCAACATTCTACACCCCTCATCTCTTCCATACCATTAATTCTTTGCCTCTGGATGTTTTTCTTTTCTAAGGAGGGTTTCTGACAGCTGAGGAGTGGGGAGCAGGGAAAGTTCTCTCATCCAGTCTTGGGAATTAAAGAGCTACTGGCGAGTCTTGCGTGCCTTTGGGACACAATGACCTCACTTAGCCAGCTGGTTAGAGTGGATATTATTTATTCTTACTGATTCCTACTTGCTTGGCCGTCTTTTTAGAGTCTCCTTCTTTGTGCTTGTTAACATCCTGCGCAGCACGCACATGGGTAGAGGTGATCAGACAGCTCAGTCTAGGCAGATGGCGATGGGAAAGCAGAGGGGCTTCCATGGTGGCTCAGTGGTAAAGAAGCTGCTAGGCAAGGCAGAGACGTGGCTTCAGTCTCTGGGCTGGAAATATCCCCAGGAGAAGGAAATGGCAACCCACTCCAGTATTCTTGCCTGGGAAATCCCATGGACAGAGGAGCCTGGCGGGCTACAGTCCACGGAGTCACAAAAGAGTCGCGTACAACTTAGTGACTAGATAAGAGCAACCATGGAAAGCAGTACTATCTGAATTCCAAGTCCCAGATCCAGCTCTAAAATCCAGTCATGTTGGCTTTCTTTGGTGATTTTGCTACTTTAGAGTGATTTTAGAAAGGGACTTGACCAAAGAACAATTGTCACTCGAGCACTTCTTAATACATGATGGGAAGCATTTTGAAAATCCTAGGTTTCTGGGACTTGGTTTCTGGGCTGCAACCTCTGAGATATGCTGTAATCACAGAGCAGTCCCCTGTCAGCTAGAATTGTCCCTTCAGACTACATGAAACTCCTCCAATGTTTCAAATAGAAATTCCTGGTTAGAGGTACAAACAGCAAACAAATACAGGTCTTGTCTTCTGATACTGGTTAGTTTGCTTCCAGTTCTTCTGTCCTATGAGAACCTCTACTTTTCTCCTACTTCTTGTGATTAAATACACACACACACATAGACACACACAGACATACATACACACACACATGCACAGACATACAGAGACACACACAGACACACACACACAGACACAAACACACAGGCATACACACCGACACACAGAGACACACACAGACACACACATATACATAGTGACACACAGACACAAACACACAGGCACACACACTGACACACACAGACACAAATACACAGACACACACACAGACACAGACACACACAAAGACACACACAGACACACACAGACACACACATATACATAGTGACACACAGACACAAACACACAGGCACACACACTGACACACACAGACACAAATACACAGACACACACACAGACACAGACACACACAAAGACACACACAGACACACATACACACATATGCACAGACATACAGAGACACACACAGAGATAGACACAGATACACACACACACACACACCGACACACACAGACACACACAGAGAGACAGACACAGGCATACACACAGACACATACAGACACATTCAGACACACAGACACATACAGACATACATACACAGACACACACACACAGATAGACACACATAGACATAGAGACATACAGAGACACACAGACACACACACACATACACACAGAGACACACACATACACACACACCTTGCTGGAAACACAGTTGTGCTATTTTCCTTTCTCTGAGGCTAGTCAGTGATAAGAACTACATCTGAAAGCCAAATAGAACAAAGCTAACATCCCTTGTGGCTAATACACAGATGCTATTTTTTTAAAAGTTGATCCAATCACCACCAACTCTGTTAAACAAGGGATCCCTAATGTAGCTGGTGATCAAACTCACTTCCTCGTTAAGAGCAGGAGCATAAGGAGAGACAGAGCCTCCTTTGTTTAACAGAGGCTGTGTGAACTCTGCCACGAGTCCCCAGACACCCCTAAGTCCTCTGTTCTGAACGTGTAATTAATTCGTAAGAAACCAGGTACCACAGCAGTCATGGTTTGACAGTAGATTCATTCAGCACCAGCCAGATGTGAAGGGCTTTCAAAGGGACCAAAAGGCAAGCCTATTGCCCTGGGAAGGCAGAGACTGTAACCTCTGGCTTGCAGCCTTGCCATCACCCGGTAATGCCATTTCTAATGTATTTCAATTCACTCTTAACAGTCACAGATGTGTTTGCAAAATCAAAGGTTATTGATTAACCCAGAATGGGTAGGTCCCTATCTGAGTTCTTATGTTTTTCAGCCTAAGATAACTTAAAAACCACTCGGTAGGAAATCCTCACGTCAATCATATATTACTATTTTTTTGTGCTCTTTTTCAAAGATGAATAAAGAGTTGCTTTCAGGGATTAAAGGAAAGATACTTTATTTAAAACTGTAGGGTCTTTAGAGAATTTGCTTTATGGATAGTAGTGATAAACTTTCTCTGGGAAGACTCCATCAGAGTATCACTAGATTCAATTCTATTCAACCTCTATCAGTAATTTGGAAGATGTAGAAAATATATTTTTTACGATTTTAAATGACACAAATACTTTGAAATATTTATGCAGTAAGCTAATTTGGGATGAAAAATTATCTCAACATTAGAATCAATAATACAGATTTCATCAGCAATAAATGTGAGCACTTACATTCAGGATTTAAAAATCAATTATGCTAGAACAGAATAAAGGAGGTTGGGTTTCTTTACATTCTTATCAGTAAAAATCTGGGGGTTTTACTTTATTAGAAGTTCACCAAAAATTGGCCATATGGTTTGGCTATGAAAAAAATCTAACATAATTTTGAATTACATTAATAAAACATCATTTACACATTAGTCAATTTGTATTCTGCCCTAGTCAGAGCATATGTGCAATATTATACAAAACTTTAGACACTGCATTTTTAGAGTGACCCAACTTGTCCAGAAAGTGCAAATGGCAAGGAATTTGGAAATTCTGTCAGACTGTGTTAAACTGAGTACATGTTCTCTAATACAGCCTCCCAACCAGTGTGAGAATATGCTGTACAGTGTTCGTGCCTGGTGGTCATTTATCTTTGGCTATAATACTTTTGGGTTATAAGCAGCTCATTACTGTACATTGTTGGGCAGTTTTAATTCTTAAAAGTCTTTTCTAATTCTGACTTCCATATTGCACTCTTAAATCCTAGATTATTAGTAATCTATTTCTCCTGACAAACCATTATAGACTTGAAAGGCTATTATGACTTATTCAGAGGATTTAAAGAAATTATTTCTTTCCCTCAGAATAATAAATTTGTGAGAAATCTTATCAATAGTGAATAAAAGAGGCCTATCAAGTATTTAAAACACCATAGAAGTTAAAGATTGTAATTCTCAGAGGTTATTATAATGTTTGATAGATAATCAAAAATTTTAAAGATTTCTTCACCAATTCTTATGTTTTGTCATTGAAAGCCTGGCCTGATCTTTAAACATAGTTAGCAAATTTATCTGATGGAATGAATTACTGAAGGATTCTCCTCAGAGGTCATCTCTCTAGTCAGGTTCATGATGCAAACAATCAACAGCTGATAGTTTGGGAATGAGTTGATTTTTGTCTTTAGGAATATTTAGGACTGATGAAAGTAATAAATTACTGTTTAAGGTGGCCCTACCTACTCTCTACTAAAGACTTACCACAACATAGTGAAGAAAACCTACCAAAGAGAATAGGTTTTCATGTTACTCTTGTTCTTAATTTTTATTCAAGGTCTATTTGAGAGAGAGAGAGGGAGAGATTGATTGATTCAGACAGATACCAAGTCACGTAAAGAAGGAAGAATGGGAAAACATAGGAGCTAAAGGATTCAGAATTTGAAGCAGCACTCATAACCCTAAGTATTAATACCAAACTTGTTTACAAAAACTCACACATCAACCCTTCTCTGTTAAGTTTTACATCTCTGATGAAGACAATGATCTACAGAGCAGTTTGGAGTCTTTGGACTTATCTCCCAAAGATTTACATCCAGCATGCTTTCACACTCTTCACGCAGCATCTGCCTATTCCAAGCAGGATTCTCTTCAGTCCATCTCTAGAAACAGCAGAAAATATGTCCTTGGCTTCCAAATTCAAGGAGACAAGTATGGATGAATTCTGTTTTCTTTCATTTTTGCTGAATCTTAGTGGCAAGAGGCAAATTTCAGGGTGTCCAAAGGTCCATTTGACAACTGAAGCTGTCCCCATGTGAGATGTCTCTATGCACAGAAATGACTCTGGGTGATAAAGACAAAAGAAAGGAAAAGAGAAAAGAAACCACACAGGACTTGATGCCACTTGGGTGGGAGCGCTGACAGGCAGTAGCTGAGGGGGAGGTTGTGGTTATTGCCCTGTTAACAGGTCTCTCTGTAAATAAATCCATCATGAGAGGTGAGTCCTGAAACAGGGTGTGGGAACTGAGAAAAGGGAAAACAGGAAATGCGCACCAACAATAGAAAGTGGGGTTTTTAATGCAAAACATATATAGAATGTCCAAGTTTTCAGCAATGAGAGATGTAAAATTCACAGAAATTAGTGAAGTGAGTGAGTCATGGTTCAAGTTCCTTAGGATGATCTTTCCTCTCTTTAAAGGGAAGAATAAAGAGAGAAGGCACAGAATGAAAATTTTATTCATTAATACATAATCCTATGAAGTATATTTCAAAGCACTATACAGAATTAATATCCTTGCTACTTTCAATGCTACAGTTAATTAGCTCAGCCTACGTGAAAAAATGAAAAATGAGAGAGCAATGAAGTGAAGCAGACGCCAAAGGATCCTGGAATGAGAACAAAGACAAGGAAATGAGACAATTAGCAGCCACAGAGAAGTAATCCACAGGCAAATTTCCAGGAGACATTTATGGTGGATAATTCAGAAATATTTATTCAGCATTTGCTTGGTTAGGACTGTCCTAAGTACTTTAAAAAACTATCTAAAAATATGTACAGATAGGTAAGAAACTGAAGAACAAAATGAGGTCATTTGTTTCTACTAATGAATGTGGACATGAACAAAATTCTGTGGGTGAATTTCACATAGATCCAGAATCCAACCAGTCCATTCTAAAGGAGATCAGCCCTGGGTGTTCTTTGGAAGGAATGATGCTAAAGCTGAAGCTCCAGTACTTTTGGCCACCTCATGTGAAGAGTTGACTCATTGGAAAAGACTCTGATGCTGGGAGGGATTGGGGGCAGGAGGAAAAGGGGATGACAGAGAATGAGATGGCTGGATGGCATCACTGACTCGATGGACATGAGTTTGAGTGAACTCCGGGAGTTGGTGATGGACAGGGAGGCCTGGTGTGCTGCAATTCATGGGGTCACAGAGAGTCGGACACGACTGAGTGACTGAACTGAACTGATGGAAGGATCTAGAAATGATATAACCTTTTAAGGTTCTGAATTACATTTCAGAGACTTTGAGAGTAGAAATCATCCAGAAATTAAAGAGATTCTTTTCTTCTGCTTTCTTTTCAATCTCTGTGAGAAAAACAGGGGACCTTTGTTACATCACCTCATGTACTCAGCACACAGATGAGGAACATCTGGGTGACTTAGGATGAAGTCAACAACCTCTGGGGTCACCAGTCAATCCCCTAAAAATGGCACTTAGGAAACAGTCACCTTAAGCATGGCCTCTGTGATCAATTGGTTGTTAAATGGCTCTATGAGAGTTTAAGCTTTACATACTCATTAAATAATTCTTGAACAACCTCAGTTTTAGGTTCTTTCCCACCATTTAGGTCTCACAAATTTAAAGAAAAGCAACAAAAACGTTTTCCCCATGTTGAAAGTGCTAGAGTGACTAGAGGAAATGAGCATCAAGATAATTTATGATCGTCCCCATAGCTTGCGATGCACGAATATAGTAATCCTTTGTTATCCATCCACTCAATGACCAGACTCCGGGACCTTGATGGAACATAATTAAAATAGGATTTCTGTAGACTCAAGGCCCTGCTTCATATCTCAAAAGGTTTTACCTCATTGAAATATACACATTTAATAATATTTACTCTTTTTTCACTTTCCTACTATATAATCACATTAAGCTAGTCACAATAAGAAATATTTTTGAGATGAATAAAATAAGTGTCCTGGTTTCTAGGAGCTTATAATCTACAGGATAAAAAGAGAAACCCCACCGAGCTTAAATACTCAGTAAAGTATGCTAAGAGTCACAAGAGAGACTCCAAGTATTGGAGAGAGAGAGAGAATTTACATTCAAACCAGTAGGGGTTGTTCAGTTTAGGTTTTTTTAAGATTTGAAGTTTCTGGATCAATGTCGAAAAGCTTCTGATGAGGTGTGGTTTTGAAAACACCAGTTATTTTTCAAACTCTTGACAGGGAAAACAAAAGGATGTTCTTCAACCCATTTCCAGGAAGTAAAATGTTAAAGAAATCTAAGAGGTGGATATAGTCTTCTTGTACTTTAAAAAATAGTTTCATATTTTCATATATTTAAAAAATTTGTACTGTATGAGTCTATTTCTAGGTATTTCACATATTACCTTAATTTTCCCCCGACCTGTGAAATGTGATTTAGCCTGATTGGGTGTTGAGGAGTATCCTGCAGGCCCAGAGCAAGGATAGCCTTTCACATCCTGTCTTCTTATAAACATCCTATCATAAAGCACTTATCCTTAACACTTTGAAAAACTGGGGAAGACCTAGCCTTTTGTCAGCCACATTATTTATCATGTAAATGTAGCCCATTGACAATTCCAGACACCACACAGGACAAAGAGAATTTCTAAAGTATCATATCCACCTCCCTCTTGAACAGCAGGAAACTCCATTCTGTGTGGGAATATTTGCAAACTCTGGTTTGGTAAAAATATGTTGTCGGGTGGATCCAATTCAGCCCTTAAAGTCATCTGACTCACTCCATGCAGAACGCATTGTAATTCATTCTTTAGTTCTGGCTAGGCCAAACCATTGGAGAAGGAAATGGCACCCCACTCCAGTACTCTTGCCTGGAAAATCCCATGGACAAAGGAGCCTGGTAGGCTGCAGTCCATGGGGTCGCGAAGAGTCAGACACGACTGAGCAACTTCACTTTCACTTTTCACTCTCATGCATTGGAGAAGGCAATGGCAACCCACTCCAGTGTTCTTACCTGGAGAATCCCAGGGACGGGGGAGCCTGGTGGGCTGCCGTCTATGAGATCGCACAGAGTCGGACACGACTGAAGCGACTTAGCAGCAGTAGCAGCAGGCCAAACCATTACCTACCCTCCTGCAGAAACTGAACAGCATATCTGCATATGTGCATGTACATATTACCTGAGGTCGGCTCCCAGTTGCTGACTGAAACACTAAATGCATTTTCCTAAAGTTTGGGTACTTGCTAAATTGTGTAAAACCATAGATTTAAAATGTTTTCTTCCATTTCTAGACAATGTGCTCCAGTTCTTGGTTTAGAAAGTCTGGACACCAAGTACTGCTGACCCACTTTCTCTAGGGCTTATACTTTTTTGAAGTTTCCTAGTGGTAACGTAGCCAACCTAATTGTCTGAATAATAAATTAATTTTGTCTAGATTTTGTAACATGTGTCTACCAAAATGGATTGGAACCAAGTTATGGCCTGTTAGCTATAAATTGGTACTTGGCATGGGTGCTTGCCATCTACCTTTACAAGGATTAAATCATGTCTTGCTGCAGCTGCTGATTTTCAACACCCCCTGAAGGAGTTTAGGGTGAAGAGCAAAAATGAGGCACTCTGTGCTCAGGGAAAAGCTGGCGGGACAGGTCTTCAGATAGATATTCTCAGGAACTGATTTTATGAGCCCAATTCTTGTATTTCCTCATATCTAGTAAAGCACTAAAATCCTTCCTAGTGACAATTCCTCATGACTAGCAAAGGCTTCATGAGACAAGTAGAAAACTTATAGAAAAAGTTTGTGCTTGATTGTCTGTATTTCCTGTTCACCAAAAATCACATATACACTGACCTTCCCCCACTGCCTCTTGGAGCAGTCTCTCAGAGCTGTCTGAGGTGCTATCTCCCGCCTGCAGTCCTCATTTTGCCCCCAATAAAACAACTCACAACTCTCAGGTTGTACATTTAAGTCGACAGGCCCCTTTAGGGGAAAATCAGGGCAAAAAGGAGTATATGCTGCTCTAAGATGAGTCGAACATTAGGGAGAGTAAGATGCACAATAAATTCCAGGTAGAACAGAGATGCTAAAAAAAAAAAAGTGAATCACGATACTGTACTGCCACTTCTCCATCTCTCAGATGTTTCTAATCTCTTCTAGTCTCTTTTCTATAAAAGCTTTTCCAAGATCTGATTTAAGGCACATAATTTTTGCTCATGGTGCTGCTTTCTATATTTGGCACTTTTATTTAGAAAGATTTCTACAACATGTGGGATTGATTTTTAAGTTGTGTAGAGGTAGAAAAAGAATGGTTAATTAGCCAAGGTGTTTAATAAACACAGAAACACCTAGACCTGATAATTCAGGTCTTAAATCTAATGCTACATTAGTCAAATTAACAAATAATCAATAATTATTTCCTTCCTTAAAGGGTGATGTGGTGTAGAGGAAGCAGAATTAATCTTTTTTAACAGTCCACTCTGAGTTATGCATTTTGCATACAGTATCTGACTTCTCCTTCATGACAAATGCTATTCTTAGCCTTGTTTTACTAATGAAAAAGAAATGGAGACTCAAATTAATTACTAGCCTGAGGTCACAGGGCTTCTAGTCCACAGAGCTGGAACTTGAGTTTTGGTTGGCTGCAAAATCCAGGCCCTTTTTAAAACCACTAAGCTGCCTCCTTATGATCCCAGTTGAGTTGATACTGCCCAAATGAAGAATGGTAAACCCAAAACATAAAGCCAAGGGCAGATGGGAAGTGAGAATGTCCCTGTACAATCCAAATTTATTTTATTTCTTCCCGACAGCTCCATTAACCATAGAATCTCTGGTGCTCCTAAGCATTTGAAGATGAATGCATAAGATATGAAAAGTCTTATATTAAAGAGCTAACTGGTCAACTAATCATTCCAATATGCAGTCCATGGCAGCTTCCACTGCACTGTGTGCCTGGGGAAAATGAGATATAAAAGAAAGCACCACGGCTTCTTTTATTGGACAAGAAACATAAAAGAGGAGGTTAAGCAATAACACATAGGAACATTCATTTGCAATTACTTCTCTTCTAACTTAATGTAGGGTCTTGGGTCATATGAAAAACTAGCAGTTTGGGCAATTCAAAGCATAATTACTTCCTCTCTTTTCATAGATCAGAGTCAGAGAATAACTCCACCAAATTGACCATTCCTAGAAGTCTTTACGGCAAGCTTTCGGTGCTAAGCACTCTGTATTTTTTAACTTTCTAAATGACCTTCTAACACTTTCCTTTACAGCTTCATGCTTGTGGTTTGCTAAATCTTTCACTTGTCTTTTCCTTAGGAACTGCTTTCCTTTCCCTTATTTTGCATTGCATCCCCTTTTAATGGCAGTACTAAATTTATCAGTTGGGAATCTTTTTAACAACAGCATGGAAATCAGGTATTGGGAACTGAAAGAAATTTCCAAAATGCTTATGTATCCAGATGAGTCCAAAAAGTCCAGTTAACAAATAATCTCTCTGAGCTGGGAGCTGAAATACCGTCTATTAAGAGCTCTAATGATAATTGATAGCATTGTGATTATCAGGAAAAAATATATTCCCAGTTCTGTATTTATTTATTTATTTATATAAAAAATATTCATGAGCCTACTAAGGGCCCGGGTAACTGGTAAATAAATATTGAAATTAAACACATTAACACACCACAAAAGTTCAGGATGTTGCTGAATATACTGCAAGAGCGTGTAAGAGCCCAAATGATGGACAAGAGTAAGCAGGTGAAGACCACAGGCAGAAGCAACATATGTGGAAGATGAAGCAGGAGGGAATACAGTTCACTGAAAGTACTTTGAAAGTTAGACAAACTAGAACTCCATCACAGGGTTAGTGATGTGGTGAAGCTGGATGGATGGATGTGGATTGGGCCTTGTACAAATTAGGAACAAGTGAAAGCATTTAAACACCGTCTCAGGGAAAAGGAAAGAGTTCAAGTAAGGCAGTACCTTTGTCATATATTCTTTTTAAGACATGCTTGTCAAAGTTGGGAGTGCATAAAAGTCATCCAGAGAGCTTTGTAAAATATAGTTTCTTAGTGCTATTTACAGAGACTATGAACAGTGGGCCTGAATGGAGCTTGAGAACTTTTGCTCCTAGTAAGCTCCTACGCACTGCTGCTGGGGCTGGCCCAGGGACCACACTTTGAGAGAGCCTGCTTTATAACATTGACTCTGACACTCTGCAGAATCTGTTGGAAAGGAGTGAGACTGAGACTAAAGGTCAGTCAAGAAATTCAGTCTGTCATTTATCCATTGATTCATTCACTCATTCAACAAATGTTTGTTTTGGAACAATATGCTAAATTGTAAACCCAAGTGATATAGACATAAAGAAAATAAAATCTCTTTTCTCAGAGAGCTCACATTCTAATTGAGAAAACAGACCCCTCTCCTCAAAAAAAAAAATCTGATAAATAGATAAACTGTATGAGTTGCTGTTAGTGCTATGAAGAAAACTAAACCGAGATAAAGGGAATAGAGAATGGTGATAGGAGAAGGCTATGGCAACCCACTCCAGTACTCTTGCCTGGAAAATCCCATGGACGGAGGAGCCTGGTAGGCTGCCGTCTATGTGGTCGCTAAGAGTCCGACACAACTGAGCGACTTCACTTTCACTTTTCAATTTTGTGCATTGGAGAAGGCAATGGCAACCCACTCCAGTATTCTTGCCTGGAGAATCCCAGGGACAGGGGAGCCTGGTGGGCTGCCACCTCTAGGGTCGCACAGAGTTGGAAGCGACTTAGCAGCAGCAATCAAGAAAGATCTTCCCGAAAATGTGACACTTGAGTGCGAGATCTGCGAGAAGTAAAGAAGCTAATTGTAAATCAAAGGAAAGGCTGTTCAGGCAGAGGGTTAAGCACATGCAAAGATCCTAAGTTGGAAGGTCTCAGGGAAGGTGTTTTGGGGGAGGAATAGCAAGATTGTGCGTCAGAGTCAAAGAGGGAAAGATGGGCATAAGAATGTATCAGCCAAGTCTGGGAGGAAAGAGATGGTAGTAAACATTTTGGATTTTCTTTTGAGAGAATTGAGAAGCGATTGAAGGGATGCAGCTGTAGAGAGATGGTTGTTCAATGTTTGGACAGAGGGGAAATTGTTACCAGTGGTCACTGTGAAAAATGGGGAAACCCAAGAAATCCAGTGGGGCTGCCAGGCATGCTGAGGATGCTGTAGTGAGTTTAAGATGCCCATCAGCCTGGTTGCATGACTTTTCTCCATCAGCTCCAGGTTCAGGTGAAGAGAAGAGTGGCAGATAGATTAAGTGTTTTGCAAGGCAGAGGATATACTTTAAAAATGAGAAGCTACAACAATAAATAAACTGAGCTGATCTCACTATGGAATATGACTTCATTTGTGAACTGTGTATTTTATAGATACACTTTTCTACATGAGCTTGTTACTCAATGACCCCAATCTTCTATTTTACTAAGTGCTAACACAAACACTTAAAGGTTTTTCCTAAACCATCATCCAAAAGGAACTTAGTTTTGTATATCGCTAGCATTGTACCTTTGCTGACATTTAAGTATAAAGTCTCCATAGTAAGTCCACCTATCAAGCAAAAATAAGGAACATACCTTTTTAGGGATGGACTCTGTGGAAGATGAAAGAATACAGTGTCTTTATTCTGTCCTCCTGCTTGGCTGATGTTTTAGTTCTGACTGTACTGAAAAACTGATGCAAACACCCACAGAAGCTGATGATCTCTAAACCTGGTTTTAAACGTCAACCAACCAGCAGAAAGATAATGGTTTAGGTTTAAAAGACAGCAATATCCAATTCCCAACATATAGGAGTAAATGACCATCCCAGCCCCACAATACTGAGGGGGCTGTGTCGAGAAACATGGTGATGGGCTGCAGTGATAGTGTCTGGGAAATCACAGAAGCTGTCTGCAACTTACATCTGTGCTGCACTGGGTAAGCCACAGTGACTTAGAGCTTGATTTTCTCATCTGTTAAAATAAGGGCAATTGTACTGAGATTATAGGGTGGTTACAAAAAAACAGCTTGTAGGAAGCCTGAAGCTACAGAATACCAAGCTCGTGGTAAAGCTGCATACATTTTAGCCACCATTATTTTTGTTGTTTTGATTATCAAAGAACTTAAAAAATGATGATAAATGAATAGGAATCCGAATGGAAGATCTGTGAGAAATAACCTTTATTGAAGGCAGTTGAAAGATGGATGAAGAGGACATTTACATTACTGTGAAATTTTTTCACTGCAAAACTGTGAAAAAAAACAAATTCAAAACTTTATTTAGTATTGTTGCACTTTGAATACTATAATCAATGAATATTGACTTTACTGGGAAATAGGAATTTGATGTAATTTTAAGTAAAAATTTAAATTAAATTTTCTGCTGTATTTAGTATATACTAATACTAAAGATACTAAAATACTTACAGTAGAAATTTTTGATAACTTTACAGTAAATTAAATAAAGGCAATTACTCATAACCCCAGCATCCAAGGAAGATGATCAAAATTTTGGTGTATATCCTTTAAGCCTCTTAGAAAATATGTATCAATAACATAGCTTATAAATAATATAGAAGTATTTCAAAATCAATCATGGTAATAATAGTGGTTTTAGTAATAAGAGATTTGATATTATATCCAAGTTTTTGTCCATAATGGAAGGTACAGTTGTTTATATAGTTGATTTATTTTCTTACTATTTATTCCTACTCAGTCAGAACTTCCTAACACAGTCATCAAGAATAGCACTAAGTATGTGATGGTTTTCTTAGATAACTCTGGATAGTAAAATGAAACAATGATTCAGAAAATATGGAACCAAGAGTGTCTGGAAAATAGTCCATTATCACAGTGATAAAAGCTTGTGAAATAAGGACACCAGCGTTGTTGAAAAATCCAGTAGTGACTATCCCCAGCACACATAGTAGGGCATACTGTTAGACAACTGGGCTCCCTGGAAGCAACGTGGGTCAAAAGGAGATCCTAAAATAATGGAGGTCAGTGGAGACTTAACTCTCAGAATCGAGATGGGTGAGAGTACAGCAATGAAAGGCAAGTTAGACAGGGTCATGGAGATAAATAATAGAAATTAGCAACTCCAGCAGCAAAGTGAATGGAAAGGCAACAAGGACATCAATCTAAATGGTGAAAAGAAGTGAAGGATAGAGAGGATTATATGGCCTGAGGGCAGCTGTTCAATAAAAAGTGAAAATCCATTTCCCAGTTTTAGAAACAGAGCTGTTTTTAAGCTCAGAGTTCGCTGATCATAGGATAAGGTAGGTCTCCAAGAGGAAGGACTCTTCAACATAATGGTTAATATATACCATATATAGCATGACAACCCCCTAGACCTTTCCCAAAGGAGGCCATCCACTCATGTGACTGTAGTGTGAGAAAAGGAGAATATTCAGATGTTTTGTGGTCTACTATAATAGATTCCACATTGACATCAACACCAAGGGACATAAAGCATCAAGAAGGAAGGTCCTAAGTTCTTACAGAGTTCTTGATCCACTGACCTGGCATCCTGGCATCGCATCAGCCCAAGGATCCCAGTTTAAAATAGATAAAGGGAAGCAGTGGGCACATGCCTATAAGATTCACTAATCCTACCGCATACTGTAGCGTCCAGAAATTACCAGCCTGATAAAACAGTGGGATGTCCTTAAGTCGGTATAGATGAGATCTAGCTCGGAGATGACACTTACTAGGATGAAGTATTGTTCTTTAGAAGAGAATATACCACAGATCGATGCCTAGTATATGAGGCTTGTCCCCATGCTACCAATTCATGGTTCCAGGAATCAAGAGCAGAGCAAGAATGGTCTACTTAATACTGTGCCTAGAACCCACTTCCTACATGGCATAGGATTTCCAAGCAAGAAAATGTAGAAGTTGCAAAGCCTTAGAAAGACTAAGTCCAGAGCTGGTACCATGTGGCTTCTGTTATATTTCATTGGTTAAAGTGAGTCACAGGAGCTAGTCTATGTTCAACAACTATTTACTTCCTTTCAGAGTAGAAGGGCCTCAATGTAATAATTTACCTTCTTGATGTATCAGGTCCTCTTGTGCAACTGTTTTCGAAATATTCAAGCATTTCTGTTTTCCAGAATGCTGTCATGTGAGTATATTTCCATGGGCCCCATAGGGGAAGGATGAAGGAATTATTACTCTACATACTCATCATGGTGTTGAGGGGCCTTCCTATTGAGAACCTGGTTTGAAAATGTTGTTCTCTTCAGGGGCAACCAAAGGATATAAATAAAAGGCCACTGGGAACCACCACTGTCACAGACTAAGCGCTTCAGAACCGAGCACATCATTTCCCACGGATATTCCCTGAGAATCCGGGTTCTATCCATTTCCAAAGGCAGTGCTTCACTCTCCTTTCTACACCATGTAGAAAAGCACCTCTAGTGTGTGAAGTTTGGGCTTCCTTTACGAGCACACACCTGTTGTCTCCAAGGTAAGAGTTATAAACTTGGAGTAATTAGTACAAGGATCTTAGGTCTCTTCTTTTATGTCCCTGTATTCCTGCTTTAGGGTCTTATTAGTGTTTTTATCAGATAAACTTTTTCCTGGATCTGCAACCCACTTAATAGTCTAAATACCTATCTCCTCTGGCCCTTTACTTCTCTATCCCATTTTTTATATTACTATTTTATAAGCAGGTAGAGGAGGGACAATCAGGAGTAAGTAGTCTTCTGTCTTCATAATTAAGAATGAGTTTAATTCAGTAACTTGAAGCTGGGGTCAGTGAGGGGAACATGTAGGAAGAGGAGAGGATGAGCAATATAATTAAGAAACTTTTCAAATTATGCACATAACTCTCTGGTGAATTGGTAGAAAAGGGAAAGGGGAAAGCTTGAGGACCATCACTAGTACTTTTTAATGGAAAACATATCACAAATGAATGCTTACTCTCCAAAACTTTATTGGGAAATGGGGAATAGTCATCCTTAATTTTGATCTAAACCCTAATTCAAAATTTACAATTTTAAAATTCTTTTTACTTACAATGTATTTTATAAAATCTGACCCTTACTCTTGCCTGGAAAAATCCCATGGCAAGAGAAGCCTGGTAGGCTGCAGTCCATGGGGTCACTAGGAGTCGGACACGACTGAGTGACTTCACTTTCACTTTTCACTTTCAAGCATTGGAGAAGGGAATGGCAACCCACCCCACTCCAGTATTCTAGCCTTGAGAATCCCAGGGATGGGGGAGCCTGTGGGCTGCTCTCTATGGGGTCGCACAGAGTCAGACACGACTGAAGTGACTTAGCAGCAGCAGCAGCAGCATTGCTTCTTGTGAAAATTTTTCTTGTGTCTGTACCTGTGTAATGGGTAACATAAAGTAAGAGATGTAATTTCTGGAAATTTTGAAGACAGAAAATGGTTTAGAAAGAAGCATAGAATTGGAGGAAAAGCCAAAGTATTTTCAGCACTGTCTCCATAACTCTCTTTAGATATCGCAAATCCCTTTGTTAGTTTCTGATCAAGTAGCACTCCCTTTCGGAGAGGGCAATGGCACCCCACTCCAGTACTCTTGCCTGAAAAATCCCATGGATGGAGGAGCCTGGTAGGCTGCAGTCCATGGGGTCGGACACAACTGAGCGACTTCACTTTCACTTTTCATTTTCATGCATTGGAGAAGGAAATGGCAACCCACTCCAGTGTTCTTGCCAGGAGAATCCCAGGGACGGCAGAGCCTGGTGGGCTGCTGTCTTGGGGTCGCACAGAGTCAGACACGACTGAAGCGACTTAGCAGCAGCAGCAGCAGCACTCTCTCTGACTTAAGCAATTGTCCTTTATTAGGTGACCTGAAGCCCAACCGACCCTCCAGGTCAAATTAGCATTTAGTGAACTAGAAGTTTCTGGGTTTTCTGCACACAACCAAACTAGTTTGACGTTTTGATCATGCTGAGAGTCTACTGTCCTAAATCTGTCAATGTATGCTCGCCAGACCCAGAGTGAGAAGGGTCTCCTTGGTGGTTCAATTTACAATTGTAAATTCACAGATGAAAATAAACATATACTATGAGCTTACAAATGGTTGATAAAATATGAAACTATGCTTAATTCCTCTCATAATAAAAGAAATGGAAATTAAAACCATACAGGACATCCTTTTTTTTTAACTATTATACAAGCAAAAATTTTAAATAATCCTAGTAAACAGTGTTGAAAACCTATAGAGAAATAAGTTTTCTCCTATATTGTTGACAGGGGCATACATTGAGTATTTTGAGACCAAACCATTATTTTTTAAAGTCTTTCTTTGTTTTCTAGAAAAATTTCAGGAGATGTTACTGCTCTATTATGTAGAGCATTCTAAGGTGTTATAATTTTTTCCTCTAGACAAGTTTTTCATAAAAACATTCCTATGGCCTTGGCAGTATAGTTTATTTGGGTAATTACTTTAAAATAAGATCTTGAGAACAGATTTAGAAAGTTTTAGGAAATCATACCCAACATGATTTCTCTTCTGCCAAAAATGACCAGCTATCTTATTGAATGTATGTTGATTTACTTTTTGATTATTAGCCTAAGAATCCAATCAATATTTTACATACCTTGCCAACATTTCAAAATTGATAGTGTTCATATAAAAAATCCATAGTTCTGGCCATACTTAAACTCAGTCTATATTTCCATGTGGAATCAATACATTGGAGCTGAGCAACCGCCAAACACTTTAGAAGGAGTTATGCTCTTTAGTGGAGAAGGCAGTGGCACCCCACTCCAGTACTCTTGCCTGGAAAATCCCACGGACGGAGGAGCCTGGTAGGCTGCAGTCCATGGGGTCGCTAAGAGTCGGACACGACTGAGCGACTTCACTTTCACTTTTCACTTTCATGCATTGGAGAAGGAAATGGCAACCCACTCCAGTGTCCTTCCCTGGAGAATCCCAAGGACAGGGGAGCCTGGTGGGCTGTCATCTCTGGGGTCGCACAGAGTCGGACATGACTGAAGCAACTTAGCAGCAGCAGTAGCATGCTCTTTAGAGGGACACCAACCCGTCCAGCCCTCCTTACTTTTTTATGGTTACCTACATGTCAGTTTACGCTGTGCTTTCAGATTTCTGCTGTGGTTTACTGAGAGTTTCTCAGCCTTGGCACCATTGCTGTTTGGGGTTGGACAAGTTTCTGTTATAGGAGCTGTCCTGTGCTTTGCAGAATGTTTAGCCCCCAAACTCCATTGCGCCAATCAAAAATGTCTCCAGACAGTGCCATTCCCCCCCCAGGGGGCAAAATTGTCACCAGTTGAGAACCTCTGGTTTAACTACAATCCAAACTGCAAAAAATATGACAGTTTTAACAAAAACTTTTCAATTAACTTCTTCCTATGGATACATGGTTAACCCTCTACGTAATATTTAACCAGTTTCCATATAGTAACAACAGTATTTTGAAAGTGATTTCTGGTATGATCAATAGTTATTACTTACTTTATCTTAGATCATGCTATTCAGATGTTTTTAGTCATGGCTTATGAATCACGCTTGACATCAAAGTTCAGATTATTAGGTTAAGTAAAAAGCAATTTGAAAATGGCCCAGTGGTGGCAAGAACAAGCTGTTTATGCAGGAATGTAAATTATGCAAGATCAGAAGGTTGTAAAGAGTCCACAGCAGCTCTCTGGGGAGAAGGTTTGATTGAATATCAATTAGGTTCATTAAATGGATTTCCATTTCAAGTGTGGAATTTGCCTAATCCTGTTCAAATCATTATTCATCTCTGACAAGATAAAAAAGGTACTAAAGAAACAAGATTAAAAAATTGTTTTTCTACTTAATCTTTCTGCCTTTGGATTTAGGCAAGCATGTGATAGTCAAAGCCCTAAGGTCGGTGCTGTGGAGACTCCAGGGCACCTCATTTCAAGGGGCTGAGGTTGGGGGAGCAGGAATGAGTAAGAAGTCTTTAGTGGTGACACTGCACTCCTCCCCTGCCAATTCTTTTGAAGGAATTTAAGAAAAAAAGAGTCGCCACCTAATATTGATTAGTATCCTCTTGCAGCCCTTTCCTGTTGGGCTCAGCCTGACTACAGTGTCTACACTGCCTACCTCGAAAGGAAATTTTCTACACCCACAGTTTTTTATATCTGCTTAGCCTGGTTTTACATTTCCTGAAAAACCTTCCTTGCAGCCGTAGCTGATTGGATCATAGATGGACATGTGACCCAAGAATATCCAGTTCCTGATAGGGGCTTATAACATTGTTCTGGTCCTAAAATATGAGCCAGACCAAAGCACATTTTCTCTTGAGGATTTAGTCTAGGAAATACACAGTCAAAGTTGAAGTTAATATACCACATCAAGTAACAGGCCAAGGGGCAGAGTCAAAACATTAAGACAGATTCAGAGCTATAAGGCATTATGCCAAGTTAGTTATAGATAAGAAAAATACCTATGAGTATACGGAAACTAAAAGTTAGAACCTGTGTGCATGCTAAGTCTCTTCAGTGGTGTGTGACTCTATGCGAGTCTATGGACTGTAGCCTACCAAGCTCCCCTGTCCAGGGACTCTCCAGGTAAGAATACTGGAGTAGATTGCCATGCCCTTCTCCAGGGGATCTTCCCACCCTAGGGATCAAACCCACGTCTCCTCAGATTCCTGCATTGCAGGTAGGTTATTAACTGCTGAGCCACCAGGGAAGCCCAAAATTTAGAACAAAGATAGTCAAAGGAGAAGAAAAGAATAACTCATTTCTTGACTAGCTGTTTGGTAAAGAAAGCACTATTTTTGAATCTCCACCTCTCTCCTTTCATTAGACTTATTTGTAAGGATTCCAGCAAAGGTTATATTGGTAAGTGTATCAGCTATGGAATCAGGCAGCCTGGGTCTGAATCATAGCTTTACTATTTAGTAGCTGAAGGTTCATGGTTGTACAAGTTATAAAACTCTCTGTGCTGCAGTTTTCTCCTTCCTCACAGTCTGGGGAGAATAAAACTGAAAGGAATCATGTTACAAAAAATTTTCTTCTTAATGGATAGGCTCTTTCTGCATATGCTCACCTTCTTGTGTTCTAAGCTCTCAGCATTATCTTGGGCCTTCTGTTTCCTCATTACTTTTTTAGTTGCTGAGTATGTTACACACAAAAAAAAACCACAAAACAACAACAACAAAACTACCCACCCGTTGTGAGCTGGTCACCAGTTTAGGATATTATAACTTCCTGGGAGACTTTTGGGCAAGTCATTACTCTCCAGGGTACTAACTGCTCAAAACCTCCCAGGTCCCTATGCAATATAGCTCCACCTTGCCCAGCTTTAAGTGAGTCAATGAGTGAAGTCGCTCAGTCATGTCTGACTCTTTGCGACCCTATGGACTGTAGCCTACCATGGGAAAATCCCTTCCATCCATGGGATTTTCCAGGCAAGAGTACTGAAGTGGGTTGCCATTTCCTTCTCTAGGAGATCTTCCCGACCCAGGGATTGAACCCAGGTCTCCTGCATTGTAGGCAGATGCTTTACCATTTGAGCCACCAGGGAAGTCCTTGCCCAGCTTTACCGCTTAATTATTATTTTTTTTTTTTCTGAGATAATCACAGTGAAATCAGGTTCACTGATTTCACACATGTCTCTCTTATTGTGAGCCAGGTTGTTTGGGAAGCATTTTCTAGGATGGAGGTGAATATGCAGCAGGGTAGCAGGCAGCTTTCTTGGGTGCAATGACTGTAGAAGGGGAGGGAAAGAGGCAAGATACAGCAGAGAGAGATCCATCTAGCTCCAGGAAGGCCTGGTGGGGGACACAGCAGCCAGGATAACCCTTTAAAGACTGCCCAAGTCAGAGCAAGAGGGGGAGAATTTTATACCCACTCTCACCCCATTGACCAGTTTTAGATTCAGGGGCCCCTGGAAGGGGCACCCTCATCAGCAGAAACAACCCCAGAGAAACCAGACAACTGAGGTCTATTGGTAGGGAGCCTCCCCAGCAGTTGTGAGAATACATCCTTCAGTCCTGAAAGGGAATCTACAGGGCACACAGCCCAGGCTCCCAAACAGACCTCTGCAAACATAAAGATGAAAACTGAAAGCATTAGTCGCTCAGTTGTATCCAACTCTTTGTGACTCCATGGACCATAGCCCAACAGGCTCTTCTGTCCATGAGGTTCTCTAGGCAAAAATAACTGGAGTGGGTTGCCATTCTCTTCTCCAGGGGATCTTCCTGACACTGGGATCAAACTCAGGTCTCCCACATTGCAGGCAGATTCTTTACCATCTGAGCCAAGACCAAAAAGATCCAGTCTAGACTGTATCAGACAAAGTCCATATCGGTGTCACTAGCTGGCTTGTGACTCTTTAGCATGTCTTCTCTTGCCCTTGTAATAGAGTGCAAACTCTCCTGCCTGACTGCCAAGCCTCACTGTAGACCTTTCTCTCGCTCCTTCCTTTGTAACCTCAAACCACCAGAATGCTTTCTCCTTGGCTCTTGTGTTTCTTCCTCTGTATGGAATACCCTTTGACAATCCAATCCCTGTCCACCCTGGAAGCATCCCCATCTGGTCCTTTACTGACCACTCCCCATCCTTGGCTACCAGTTCCTAGTGCAACATACACTGATTGCTCCATCTGCCCCATTCTTCTGGGCCCTTCAATGCACCCTGCTCTGTGTAGCCATATACCTGGGTGGTGTGTCTATCCTGCTCTGCCTGTGAGATATTAAGTCCCTTGAGGCATGAACTTTGTGTGTAACTTCCAGCCTAAGGCCTGGTGCAGTGTTCATCCATAATACATTTACTCCTCAAACCCTCACCCACTTCAGGTCAGCTGTGTAGAAGAAAAAAAAATCCTTGCTTCTTAAAAATGCTCATGAATGACCTCACTGAGCGAGCTCTCTTCATACATGGGAGCCCCCACTTCAAAGAGAAAAGGACAAATAAAAAGATGAGGGCCCATTCAGATGTTCCCCTCACTCACATGGTACTTCCGTACAGGAAATAAAGATTTCCTGTCCATTCAAGTAACATTGTTTCTGTGGAAGCTTAGCCACAGGCAGGTAGAAAGACATGTGCACGAAATGAGTTAATCATGTATTGTATGAATTGTTTAAAATTGAGTTCAAGGAAATCAGAAAATTTTGAAGAGTCCACAAAATTTTGAAATTCATAGTCATTTCCTGAAAGTACCGTCTGGTAAAATTGGCTTATCACCTCACTTTTAATGCACATATGCGATTTCCTGCTTACAGTATTTCCCAAAGGGATGAGAAAAAATATATTTTACAACTAGGGAAGTTTTATAAGAGGGATTATCTGTAGTTCCTGAATAAGAAGCCTTCTCCCTCTCCAAGCACACCTGCAGCTCCTAATAACTGACTTACGCAATTTTCCTCCCCTTGAATCAAAATTGGCAATAAATGTTGTATATGTCTGAAAAAGTGAATTTTTGAATCTTGTGTTTACTGGTTCATGAAACTGATTTCCTCTAGTTCTCCAGTGTGGCGGGGTGGGTTTATAGGGAGCAATTAGGGATAAGATAGCCAAAGAAACACGCAGTCAGTTGAAAAAAGAAATCTGTGTGTCTGGCTCTCTCTATGAATTATGACTATTCAAGGAGGGAAAAACTCTGAACCTTTGCCAAAAGACTGGCGTGTAAAGGAACAGCTGGAGTTTTCTGTTAGGGATTACAATGCGCTGCTTGTTCCATAAGGGGAAAGGGGATCGCTTACCACAGCAACTCACACATCGCATGAGACACTGGTACATCTCTACCTCGTGAAGCATTTTCTTCAAAGGAAAAGAACTAGATATTTCAGGAAAGTCATTGGAGATCTTTGGGTGCAGACATGCTGAGCTTCCTGGTAGAAATGTGTAGCCTTTGTGATGTAGGGACTCCGTCTCTATAGATGCCTTCATTGTGCTGCAACTTTGTTATACTGGCTGTGTTGTTTAAACTGCTAACCTTGGTTTCAGTTCTTTTCAAGGCTTGGGGAATTCTAACTAAGAGAAATAAAAACCCTATTGTTTTTTTCCTTGGTTGAGATGCAAATAACATTTTGAATTAGAATGTAAACAAGCTTATAAACACGACACCAAGTTGGAACTTTCAATGGGACTCTAAAATTGAAATGTTTTGAACAGCAAAATACAAATGAGTGATGAAGTATGGGGAAAGAATGATAACCACATTGAAACATCTTTCATAGGAACCAGAATCTCTACCCTCACTATGTTAGGTCTCTGAATCTGTGCTCATGTTAGGTCTGTTTATCAGCCCTGAGAACAGCGCTAACCAGCAAGGGTTAAACTGAATACTGAATACTCCTGTCCACCAGGGTCAAAGCAGAGGCATCGAAAGAGTCGCATCTTTTTCTAACGCTAGATCTAAACATACAAAAAGCTTATTAAAAGCTGTTGAGCAAATCACCTTCAATGAGCTATGATGGGTTTGTTACATGCAATTGAAGTTCATTTCCTAAATTTCTAAAATCGGTAGAAGAGTCAGATTCAATCTTGCTGGTTGAGCATATCAAGCATACTAATTTAAAAATTTATCTCTGATCTGCTTTAGGAAGCCACATGTTTAGTCATAATGTCTATGGAGAGAGAAAGTAGAACCTGAAGCATTTAAACCGACCTTGAGGTTTTTTTGTTTTTGTTTTTGTTTTTTTTTTTGGCTGGGTGAGGTGGGGAGAGTCTCAAGCAAAGGGGAGCAGGTTCAGAATTCACTATAAGAGGAGGCTTCTAGAAGGCAGTTAGCTTCAGGGTGGAGCATACACCAGCACTTGTGTCTTCCTGGATCATAGCCTCAGCTGTGAAGCTGCACTAATGGGCCAGTCCGTTCAGTTCAGTTGTTGGTTGTGTCTGACTCTTTGCAGCCCCATGGACTGCAGCATGCCAGGCTTTTCCTGTCCATCACCAACTCCCGGAGCTTGCTCAAACTCATGTCCATCGAGTCAGTGGTGCCATCCAACTATCTCATCCTCTGTCATCCCCTCCTCCTCCTGCCTTCAGTCTTTCCCATCATCAGGGTCTTTTCCAATGAGTCAGTTCTTCGCATCAGATAGCCAAAGTATTGAAGCTTCAGCTCCAGCATCAGTCCTTCCAATGAACACCCAGGACTCATTTCCTTTAGGATGGACTGGTTGGATCTCCTTACAGTCCAAGGGACTCTCAAGAGTCTTCTTTAACAACACAATTCAAAAGCATCAGTGGGCCAAGGGTTGTTCAAATTCAAGGGCAACTCTGAACCATAGTAGCTGGGAATGTGCCATCCATTTGCCATTAGAGAACCCCTCACATATAATTTAAATCTCTGGCATTTGTGGTGAGACTTTTACAGAAAGAAGAAACTATAGGAGATGTGAATAATATTTTCCAAAAAGGTTCCAGTTGCCTGAAGCATTCTTTTGATTTAAAATGTCTGTTGACAGGTGTACTGAATAAAAAGAATATCTTCTCACCAGGATTTCACAAAATTGTTAAATGCTTATATTAATGATAAAAGACTTGAAGGAAAGTAAGAGGAGCCCTCGCTGTATTTTACACTCTGTTTGCTCCAATCTCATTAAAGTTCCAGAAAAGTAACTCATTACCATTTCTATGAAGGACGCCCCTTTCTACTTCATTCACCAGGTTGTATTTCTTTATTAACCCCCTGATTAAAGGAGTCTGTTTAGTATGTTTGTCATTGACCTTTTATCTTTGTTCATGTTTTACTCTAAATATCTTATGTGAGACTATGTCTTTTTAGAGTTGGTAATGTCTGTAATCTTTTTTTAATATTATACAAAAAAGCAAGTTCTTTGTAGTAGATTTAGGAACTATAGTTTTAAATCACAGTTCCTTTTTTAAGCATCTAATTTTTTTAAATTATTGTAAAATGCATATAACATAAAATTTACTGTCTTAACCATTTTAAAATATATAATTCAATATTAAGTATATTTCACAACATGCAACCAAACTCCAGAACTTTTTCATCTTATAAAACTGAAACTCTCTACCCATATTCTTTCCTCCCTCCAGGCCTGGTGACCACTATTCAACTCTATTTTTCTTTGAATGTGATTACTCTAGCTAACCATATACATGGAATCCTACAATATTTGTCTTTGCAAGTGGCTTATTTCATGTAATATAATGTCCTCAAGGTCCATCCATGTTGTAGAATGTGTCAGAATTTCCTTTCTTTTTAAAGCTGAGAACTATTCCACTGTACTTATACACTACATTTTGTTTATCCATTCATCAGCGGGGTTCATGAGGATTCCCTTTTCTCCACACCCTCTCCAGCATTTACTGTTTATAGATTTTTTCATGATGTATGGATGTGAAAGTTGGACTGTGAAGAAAGCTGAGCACCGAAGAATTGATGCTTTTGAACTGTGGTGTTGGAGAAGACTCTTGAGAGTCCCTTGGACTGCAAGGAGATCCAACCAGTCCATTCTGAAGGAGATCAGCCCTGGATGTTCTTTGGAAGGAATGATACTAAAGCTGAAACTCCAATACTTTGGCCACCTCATGCCAAGAGTTGACTCATTGGAAAAGACTCTGATGCTGGAAGGGATTGGGGGCAGGAGAAGGGGACGACAGAGGATGAGATGGCTGGATGGCATCACTGACTTGATGCACATGAGTTTGAGTGAACTCCAGGAATTGGTGATGGATGGGGTCGCAAAGAGTCGGACACGACTGAGCAACTGAACTGAATTGAACTGAATTCTCACCAATATGAAATGGTACCTCATTGTAGTTTTGATTCGATTTTCTCTAATAGTGATGTTGAGCATCTTTGCCTGTTTGTTGGTCATCTCTAGGTATTCTTTGGAGAAATATCTATTTAGATTTTCCACCCATTTTTTGATTGGGTTGTTTTGTTTTGTTTGATATTGAACTACACAAGCTGTTTGTCTGTTTGAAAATTAATCCCTTGTCAGTTGCTTCTTTTGTACTTATTTTTCTACCATTCTGAGGGTTGTCTTTTCATCTTATTTATGGTTTTACTTGCTGTGAAAAAGCTTTTAAGTTTTTTAGGTGCCATTTGTTTATTTTTGTTTTTATTTTCTTTAGGAGGTAGGAAAAAAAAATCTTGCTGTGATTTATGCAAAAGAATGTTTGCCTATATTTTCTTCTAAGAGTTTTATAGTGTCCAATCTTACATTTAGATCTTTAATCCATTTTGAGTTTATTTTTGTGTATGGTGTTAGGAAGTACTCAAATTTCATTATTTCACATGTAGCTGTCCAGTTTTCCCACCACCACTTATTTTTTCAGGGTGATAGAAATTTTATTTATTTTTTTTCTTATAAAAATTTGTAATTGGAGGAAAATTAAGCAACAGTGGGACCAGCACCACTTATCGAAGACAGACTTTTTTTCATTGTATCTTCTTGCCTCCTTTGTCATATATGAGGTGACCATAGGTGTGTGGGTTTATCTCTGGTCTTTCTATCCTACAGCATTGGTCTATATTCTGCTTTTGTGCCAGTAACCTACTGTTTAGATGACTATAGCTTTTTAGTATAGTCTGAAGTCAGGGAGCTTTATTCCTCCAGTTCTATATTTCTTTCTAAAGATTGTTTTGGTTATCTGGGGTCTTTTGTGTTTCCATACAAATTGTAAAAAAAAAAAAAATTGTTCTAATTCTGTGAAAAATACCCTTGGTAACTTGATAGGTAGTACACTGAATCTACAGATGGCTTTGGGTAGTATAGTTATTTTCACAATATTGATTTTCCAATCCAAGAACATGGCATATCTCTCATTCTGTATTTTTTTTTTCTTCGATAGTATCTTATAGTTTTTCTGAGTACAGGCTTTTTGCCTCCTTAGGTAGGTTTATTCCTAGATATTTTATTCTTTTTGCTGCAGTGGTGAATGGGATTGTTTCCTTAATTTCTCCTTCTGATTTTTTTGTTGTTAGTGTATAGGAATGCAAGAGATTTCTGTGTACTAATTTTGTAGCCTGTGACTTTACTAAATTCATTGATTAGCTCTAGTAGTTTTCTGGTGGCATCTTTAGGATTTTCCATGTGCAGTACAAACAGTGACAATTTTACTTCTTTTCCAATTTGGACTCCTTGTGATCCTCTCCCTGGAGCCTCTCTTCTAACCCCACACTTTAGCACTCATACCCCACCAGAATCAGTGGCTTCCTGCCTCAGGCTGCAGGGCCCAGCACTGATTTTGGCGGTGGTTTTGGCAATGGCATTGCTCAGAGCCTTGGCCTGAGGGGCAGGCAAGCCTGCTCAGCTGGAAGCCCCTCCCAGTGCCCATGATGGGGAGCTAGGAGGTGGGGGATGGAGTTGCAATGGCGTTCCTGTCCCTGGCGGGCCACTCAGCAATGGCACCTTGTTTCCAAGGCAGACCATGGTTTCTCCAGGAGCACTCCAGCTTTGAAAACCCTCACTCCCATCCCCTTAGGTTGTGTCTGCATAGCCAACAGCAGTCCTCTCCCTGGGTCTGCTCTCCAAAGCCTACACTTGAGCACTCAGCTCCCACCAGCACTGGCATCTTCCCATCTCATGCTGGCACACCCAGGTCCGATTCCGGAGGAGGCTTTGACAGTGGCAATACTCAGGACTGTGGAGCCTGCAGGGGCCTGGAGGCCTGAACATGATTTGTAATGGCAGACCTGCCCTTTGCATGCCATTCCACAGTGGTGCCTTGCTTCTACAGCACCCTGGATTTCTTCTGAAAACCTTCCTGGTTGTGGAACTCCTTATTCCTTTCCTGTCTCTTCAGGCTATCTTTGCAAAGCCAACAGCTGTCCCCTCCTGGGTCCACTTTCCAAACCCCACTTTCAAGCACCTAGCCCCCCACTCTGTGCCAGGAGACACACAGCTCATCTGGGGTGCACAGGGCAGAAGCACAGACACACGGACCGTGAGTGCAGTTCTTACTTTGTCCTGCCTTCCACAGACCGACTGCTGCCTTCTCCAATTCCCCAAAGGTCCCATTCTGCCTCAGCTGCTTTCCCCTGTGTGAATGGGCTTTTCTGAGTGCAAGAACCTCTCCTCACCTTCAGTTCCCTGCCAGGGGTGCTGGTCCCTTCCCATTCCCTCTTGTTTTCCCTTACTTTCATCCTACCCAGTTACATGGGGATTTTTCTTGCCGTTCTAGTTGTCTGAGGTCTTCTGCTAGTGTTCAGCACGTGCCCTGTGAGAACTGTTCCTTATGTAGATGTATTCTTGATGTATTTGTGAAGAGAGGCAAATTCCGTGTCGTCTTATTCCGCCATCTTGACCCATTTTTTAATTAGGCCATTACTTTTTATTGTCCAGTTGTAGGAGTTCTTTATATATTCTGGATATTAATCCCTTATCAGATAGACAATTTGCAAATATCTTCTCCCAGTCTGTAGATTGCCTTTTCATTCTGTTGAGTCTATCCTTCAGTGCTTTGTTATCCTTCAGTGGTTCATTTTATTTACTTTTATGTTCGTTGCCCACAAGCATTGTCAGTCATTTGAGATTTGTACATTGTATCAGATCAGATCAGTCTCTCAGTCGTGTCCGACTCTTTGTGACCCCATGAATCGCAGCACGCCAGGCCTCCCTGTCCATCACCAACTCCCGGAGTTCACTCAGACTCACGTCCATCGAGTCAGTGATGCCATCTGGCCATCTCATCCTCTGTCGTCCCCTTCTCCTCCTGCCCCCAATCCCTCCCAGCATCAGAGTCTTTTCCAATGAGTCAACTCTTCGCATGAGGTGGCCAAAGTACTGGAGTTTCAGCTTTAGCATCATTCCTTCCAAAGAAATCCCAGGGATGATGTCCTTCAGAATGTATAGAGACTTAGAATTCTACATCAGTATTGAATTTAATACTGTTCCCATTTGGCAATAATTTCTAGCAGTTTTTCAGGTTCTTAAGCTTGATAGACAAGATGATGACTCTATCCTTTTAAAGGGTTAATTAGTTTGATAAAAATATAGAGATTGGAGTATATTTAGAGAACTACCTTTTTTGTCCGGCCAAATTTATGCTACTCATTTTTTTTTTTTTTTTTTTTTGCAGTCAAAGGCTGAAGGGGTTTTTCATTGCCATATATATTTAGCTCTCTCAAGCACAGTAAAAAGGGAGAAGTGATGCTTTTAACATAAAGTCAGAAATCTGTGCATTCAAACATGACAGAGAAAAGCAAGAGATATTGTTCCCCTCAGTAACTATAATTACCCAACCTGCCTTTCTACAAAAGCCAAATCTTTTGATTTTCATTGAGACCAAACAGGAGTTTCTTTGTATAGTCTTAGAAGCTCTGAATGCTGAGATGCTAACTCTAGGGACTAAAATATTAAAGAAGCTCTCTTTGTGCTAAGAGAGTTGCTGCTTAACATTTGTGTGAGAATTACTTACCCCACTCTAGTGAAAGTACTACTGTGGGGTTGTAGTCTCCTGGTGGAAAATATGGTGGTAAAATATCAATAAAAATTATATGCAGGAGAATTTTACAGGAGAAAGGGAGAAAAGAGCAATAAGAAAAATACTAGCATTTGTTATTCTTCTCAAATCACTACCATTAAAATTTTCTTTTGCCTTTTTCCCTCCATTTAATTGTTACACACATTAAAATAATTGCCCTATGGTGTGTTTATGCTAAAAAAAAATAGCATTTTTAACATACCTATATTTAAGCAATAAGAAGTATTTCATTTTCCTTTTTTCCATGATAATTCAAAAACTAAAACAAACCTGTAGTCTCTATCTTTACTAGCAGACAGATTCTTACGGGTCATATCTGAATTTGTAGAATTTTCAAGGCCTCAAGGCTGTCTCACACTTGCTGTCATTTGCCACTTTTAACTCTCAGTGCACTGGGAGAGGCTGCATTTCTACTGGTCATGGATAACTTTTTGTTCTCATATATGTGAGATTTATAAGGACCTGAACAACTTCATATTAAAGAGCAGAGACATTACTTTACCAACAAAGGTCCATCTAGTCAAGGCTATGGTTTTTCCAGTAGTCACGTATGGCTGTAAGAGTTGGACTATAAAGAAAGCTGAGCACCAAAGAATTGATGCTTTTGAACTGTGGTATTAGAGAAGACTCTTGAGAGTCCCCAGGACTGCAAGGAGATCCAACCAGTCCATCCTAGAGGTGATCAGTCCTGAGTGTTCATTGGAAGGACTGATGTTGAAGCTGAAACTCCAATACTTTGGCCACCTCATGCAAAGAGCTGACTCATTTGAAAAGACCTTGATGCTGGGAAAGATTGAAGGTGGGAGAAGAGGATGACAGAGGATGAGATGGTTGGATGGGATCACTGACTCAATGGACATGAGTCTGAGTAAACTCTGGGAGTTGGTGATGGAACTGGCGTGCTGCAATTCATGGGGTCGCAAAGAGATGGACACGACTGAGCTAATGAACTGAACTGAATAACTTCATGACAACTGTATGTTACCTTCTTGAGATGGGAATCTGGTTGAATGATGCCTCTGTGGCTCTTTCTGTGAAAATCTGACCATCTATGGAAAGACAAATTGACTTATTACATTAAAAGCAATATTTCTTTTCTCTTTATTTTTGCGTTACCTAGATATTAATACTATGTTAATTTTTGTATCACAAGGAGAGAAAATGTTACAGTGAATAAATTTAGAAAAAAATGGAAGGAACAACAGACTGGTTCCAAATAGGAAAAGGAGTACGTCAAGGCTATATATTGTCACCCTGCTTATTTAACTTATATGCAGAGTACATCATGAGAAACGCTGGACTGGAAGAAACACAAGCTGGAATCAAGATTGCCGGGAGAAATATCAGTAACCTCAGATATGCAGATGACACCACCCTTATGGCAGAAAGTGAAGAGGAACTAAAAAGCCTCTTGATGAAAGTGAAAGTGGAGAGTGAAAAAGTTGGCTTAAAGCTCAACATTCAGAAAACGAAGATCATGGCATCCGGTCCCATCACTTCATGGGAAATAGATGGGGAAACAGTGGAAACAGTGTCAGACTTTATTTTTTGGGGGCTCCAAAATCACTGCAGATGGTGACTGCAGCCATGAAATTAAAAGATGCTTACTCCTTGGAAAGAAAGTTATGACCAACCTAGATAGCATATTCAAAAGCAGAGACATTACTTTGCCTACAAAGGTTCGTCTAGTCAAGGCTATGGTTTTTCCTGTGGTCATGTATGGATGTGAGAGTTGGACTGTGAAGAAAGCTGAGCACTGAAGAATTGATGCTTTTGAATTGTGGTGTTGGAGAAGACTCTTGAGAGTCCCTTGGACTGCAAGGAGATTCAACCAGTCCATTCTGAAGGAGATCAGCCCTGGGATTTCTTTGGAAGGAATGATGCTGAAGCTGAAACTCCAGTACTTTGGCCGCCTCATGCGAAGAGTTGACTCATTGGAAAAGACTCTGATGCTGGGAGGGATTGAGGGCAGGAGGAGAAGGGGATGACAGAGGATGAGATGGCTGGATGGCATCACTGACTGGATGGATGTGAGTCTGGGTGAACTCCGGGAGTTGGTGATGGACAGGGAGGCCTGGCGTGCTGTGATTCATGGGATTGCAAAGAGTCGGACATGACTGAGCGACTGAAATGAACTGAACTGAACTGAACAGAACTGAAAGAGGAAAAAAAGGATAACAATTAGGAGGAGGAAGTAGGGAAGAAAAGAAAAAGTAAGGCAGAAGATTTTGATGTGCCCCTTTGCTAATTTCCTATGTTTTGGAGATTTGTCAGGAAGATCCCCTGGAGAAGGAAATGGCAACCCACTCCAGTACTCTTGCCTGGAAAATCCCATGGAAAGAGGAGCCTCGTAGGCTACAGTCCATGCGGTCACAAAGAGTTGGACACGACTGAGTGATGACACATTACTGTAATTATTATTCCAATAACCTTGTACATCAGTATGGTAAAATGAGAAGAGTTGGTTAACTGGGAATCCAAGCTAAAGGAGCCTTTGAAAGAATTTCATCTAGCTTAGCCCCAAAATTGCTGGGGAGGAAATCACACTGTGAAATGATTTCACCAAATTTTTCCTTGTAGTTAATAGTCAAACTGGAATAAAAATTCATGACCATGTCAGTGTTATAAAGTGACCAACTCAAAATTTAATGAAGACCACCCCCATACATTATACATTGTAAATTATACTATTGCAGTCTGTGTGACTCCTGCCCTTGGTGCTGTGAAACACAGTGGAACTGGGTCAGAGGTCCTGGAGAAGGAATCAGAAGCAAATTTAGGCCCTGATGCAGTAGACAAATCTCCTCACTTTTCTGGTCCAAATAAAAGTGTTGGACTGATGACTTAAGTCTTCTCCAGGTCTGAAAATTGATTTCTAGGAATATCCTCATTCAAGCTTACATGGAACTTCCCACATGCTCAGTCAGGGAGCACATTTTCCAGAGCAATGTAGCCTAGTGGATCTTATGAGCACACAGCCTGTGGTCTCAACACAGTCAGCCTGGTCAGCTTCTCAAGTCAGGGTAAGCTTTGCTACTTTCTCACTTTGAAACAATCAGAGCCACATTCATCTCCATCCAAACCACACAAGTGTGTATTCCTGAACTGGCCAAAGTTGCTAGATGGCTCAAAAGGGAAGGAAAGTTTTCTTTTTCTTTGTAAAATTCTCTGCAGAGAACAAAACAAACGATATTAGAAGACCACACACCTGCAACTCCTGTGCTAGGCTCTGTATATCATCCCAGAGAGGACAGGTCCCTCTTCTCCAACCCTGAAAAGTCTAAAAAATAAAGCTTAAATTTTTACAGCATGAAGTTAACTCTATTGCACTGTGGAAAGAACCTCAAAAATAGACTTGGTTTACTGAAGAAGAAAAGAATGAAAACAGATGTAAGACTTTTGCAAACAGTAGGAAATGGTCTACAGATGGATGGATGGATTGCCATAAGAGCTGATGTACTTGTAACTAAGTAGGGGGAGCAAACATCCTGTTTGGCCTGGGACAGTCCTGATGACTTCTGTTATTCCAGTGTAATTGCCATCAACACCTGCCTTCATTTCAGAGGTGTTCCAGTTGAGACACTAAGTGACATAGCCACCCTTCAAATAAGCCACACTAATGAAAGTAAGTCTTCCCCATTCCAGGAGTGGAGGGAACAGCTCTCTTCACATCTCCCTTTGAAGATCCTCACCTTGAATGTTAAATTCAAGAACACGGGCCACCGGTATATCCGTTAGAACCAAGTTGATCATCTCACTTCAATTGCCTATCAGTCTAATCATGAGAAAGCTATTTGATCGTACTTCTGGCTGATTCCACCCTTATCTTGTCCCATATGAAGGCAGATTGCCAAAGGCAGCATGCCAAGACAGCCTGGCATCTTTTGAGCCATGTGTCATAACACTAGCAAAAGACCTTCTTCGTTGAGAAACACTGGCTCTTCACAGCTAACAGTTTAGCCCTTATTCTCCCCTTTGTGGAGGAGTATGTGTTAACTGTTAACATGAGCTATATGCCAACACCAATAAGAAGGAACAGTTTCGTACTGGAACACAAAATTTAAAAGCTTACTTGTGGGCAAGAGAAGTGGACTATCAAACCATTGTGTGTTTTAACAAGCATGAGCCAAAATAAATGTTCAGATGTTTTCTATGAATCTTGTGACTGGGAAGAGGGATGGCTGTTGCTGGGCAAGACAAGGCTTGTAGCATCATCACTCATGTGGAAACTTGGATCCTTGCATCTGGGGCTTCTTCAGAAAGTGTTGAGCATCCCACGACACAGAGAAACACATGTGAATGAACAGGGCATCCTCTGTTCCCTGTGAACCCAGACACATACTGGGGGGCGAAGGGAAAGGGGATGAACCCTCCACAGGAAACATATTTATTATGCAGCTCCCTCTTTTTTTTTCTGGGGGTTGGGTTTAGTTTTCATTTTTTTTTTTAGAAATATATGGTGAATAAACTGGGAACATTCATTTTTGCTTTATAACAGAATTTCTCTAAACAGGTAGATGAGATGTCTCTGCAATAGGCAATAATCATCCATATCAAGTAGAATCTATGAGAATAGCAAAAAGGATAAGATACATATGACCTGTGAACATATGTGCAAGGGGAAAAAATCATTTTTAAAGTTTTTGTATTTTTTTTTTTCTGCAGAGAATACTAACTGGAAATGTAAAGTGACCATGTCTTACTCTAGGAGATTTTTTTAAATTGAAGCACTCATTAAGTGTTTCAGAGTAACAAAATCAGAATAAATGATTCATTTGTTCTTAAGATAGCACATATTAGTATTGTTATTATTGACACTGGTATTTAAGTAGAAGAAAAAAGGAACCACTTATTATAAAAATATTGTGATAAACTCAGTCTGAGTTTTCTGAAGACAACACCACTCCCATGTCAAGCTTATTTATCCTATCTAAAATTTTTGTTTTGTTTTTAAGAAATTTTTCATCAGCCATGTCCCTGAAGCCATGCCTTTCTATAATATTCCTTTGATGTTTAAGTAAAGTTTTCTCTTTCCTTCCTAGCTCTGGGAGCCATTTCAGCTAAATTCTGAACACATTTATGGATCACAAAAGAACTAGTTTGAACTAAATTGCATTTTTTTTTTAAATTTAAGGTAGATTCTGGTCTCTTGTAGTTATTTGGCCAATACGTTCCAGGGAATTTTCCTAAGCTATAAAATGAAGAGAATCAAATAAGAGTATTTGTGTATCCAGAGTATTTGTATATAATTTTGGCATTGTATTAATATTTGCATAGATCTCCATGGAGCACGAAGTTTACATTCTGCCTAAAAACATTTGTTTGCTATGCTTGATTTAATTTTTTCCCCCAGTATCACATCTTATCCCTCTTCGGACTCATTGCAGCATTTACTAAAAATATTTATTGATCATAAAAATGTCCCATAAATGGACTAATGATAATAAATAGGTGTAAGTAGTCCTTGAGAGCTTTTCCATCATAGAAATGATTCCAGTCTTTGAAGGTTTTTTTTTTTTTAATTTTCTATTTTGCTTCAAAGTTTTGTTTTTGTTTCACTAAAGAGGCTATTCCAAGTTGGATACTCTTAAATGACATTCTGGGGGCACCTCACTCCTCTTGTTTTTTTAAAAATTTCTGGCCTATAAAGAAAAAATTCTAGAAGTGAGAGGGAACTGAAAGAGAGGAAAATAACTCTTGAGAGTCACTGAGGAAAGGAAGATCATCATCTTACCTCTGGGCTCCCACAGTCCTTGAAGAATTCTCTCTCTCAGGGCACCCATCACCACTGTTCTAACTACTCTTTCACGTGACTATTTCCCTCATCTTTTAATGGCTTGATTGCTTTAGAAACGATCCTCCCTGAGAATATAAGTGGAAGGATCTTGAAGTCTCACTTCTCAAGGTGTAATGGCTTACTGGCATTTGTAAGTTTTTCAAAACTTAAATAAAAACCTGCAGATTTAGGCTGCATCATTGTCTCTTTTACTTACAAAAGAGACTAGAAAGATTTGATGCCTTGTTGGTGTTGTTCAATCAATGAGTCATGTCCACCTCTTTGCAATCCCATGAACTGCAGCACCCAGGCTTCCCTGTCCTTCACTATCTCTAGGAGTTTGCTCAAACCCATGTCCATTGAGTCAGTGATGCCATCCAACTATCTCATTTTATGCTGTCTCCTTCTCCTTCTGCCTTCAGTCATTCCTAGCATCAGGGTCTTTTCCAGTGAGTCGGCTGTTTGTATCAGGTGGCCAATGTATTGGAGCGTCAGCTTCAGCGTCAGTCCTTCCAATAATATTCAGAGTTGTGTTTTCTTTAGAATTGACTGGTTTGATCTCCTTGCATTCCAAGGGACTCTCAAGAGTCTTCTCCAACACCACAATTGAAAAGCATCAATTCTTTAGTGCTCAGCCTTCTTTATGGTCCAACTCTCACATCCATACATGACTACTGGAAAAACCATAACTCTGACTATACAGATCTTTGTAGGCAAAGTGATGTCTCTGCTTTTTAATATGCTGTCTAGGTTTGTCATAGTTTTTCTTCCAGGGAGCAAGCATCTTTTAATTTCATGGCTGCAGTCACCATCTGCAGTGATTTTGGTGTCTAATTCGTATTAAAACATTATGCTGTTATAAAAATCATTGCATTATTTATTAAAAACTATTTGTAAAATAGATGCTTCCTTTGCTTTTAAGGCTGAAATAGCAGTCTTATTTTTCATCATTGTTCTGGGTTTAACCTTACTTGAAATAAAAATCAAGTCCAGTTTTCTCACACATCAGGTTTATTCATAAGTGAAGACATTTGCTTTCTTCAGAGCAGTGATCTGATTACTTTCCTTTAAAAGATAATGTCTTAGAGGACTAGGATTCATAGTATTTACGTTACCTTTATTTACGTTCTATCCCTTTGAGAAAATGGCAAGTCCTTTTGGTACGCCAGCAGGAGAAGGGATGCGTTTATGTACAAAAGCAGAAACAACTTTTGTTTTTGACAATTTTTTTCATCCAGTTCAAACAAGGATTTCTGCACAATCCACAAGTTGATTTTACCATATAGTGAATCTGACTCAAATGATAGGAAACTGGTATTTGAATGGACTTAGATTTTTTTTAATTTTTATTTTAAAGAAAAGAGCTCAGCCTCCAGAAATACCATTTTAAAAATCAGAGCTTAATTCCTTTTCAGAATTACAATCACTCAACTCTCTCTTGTGCCTTATTCTTTTTTACATAGTAGTTTTCTAAGTCCTTTGTTAACCATTTGATAGCCATTCTACAGCTTCATGAAGCAATGTGTCAGTCTCAGTAAATAAGAGTGGTAAGTGCTGATCAAAATGACACATTGATATTCATGCAGAGTTTTATCTAATGAACAAATGATGGTCACTGGGTTTAGCTGGTTTATTATCTTGTGCATTAATGGTATGATACATACTACTTTCTCCAACTCAATTTTGTACCCATTTGTTCTGTTTAAAGATATCTTTAATTAATATATAAATCCTAGTATAAAGTGGGAGATACTAACAGTGCTAAGAAGACATTTTTCTAGTGATTATAATCTTCATTGGACATATATTCTGTATTGATGAAAAAAGTACACTTCTGCATTTAAAGCAAAACTTATTTGGCTTTATTTTTGACAAAAATTTCTAAAACCATAGTTCTTTATAATATCAGAATCACTGAGGTTTTGATCAGATTTACAAAGAGAAGCATAAAAACATGAACATTTTTGCATTTTTTACAAAACTTTTTATAAAACACTTCTCCTAAATTTGATGATGATGCATTTTGGTAGAGTTTTCCTCACATTTCTTATCCTTGAGGTTTATTGAGCATCTTGGATCTGTGGGTTTATAGTTTCATCTATTTTAACAATTTTCCTCAATTATTTCTTCAACTACATTTATGTCTCACCCTCCTCTCTTCTCCTTTGGGAACTCTAATTATATGTATATCTGGTCATTTGAAGTCATCACACAGATCACCAATACTGTGATCTTTTCTATTGTTTACACAATCTTCCCCATGATTTTTAGTCTATTGCTATGTCTTCAAGCTTCATAATCTTTTCGACTGCAAGTTTGATCTTCTGTTAATCTTACCTGGTGAAGTTTTTAATCAGACATGTGGTTTTAATCACTCTAAGTTAACTTGGGGTTGCTTTTATATTTTCCAGGTCTTTGCTTGTTCAATACTTCTAACTTCTTCAATAGAGGGAATACAATTATAGTAATAACTGTGTTTTTGTTTGTTTGTTTTTTCACTATGCTGTGAGGCTTACAGGATCTTATTTTCCTGACCAGGAATTGAACCTGGCCCACTGCAGTGAAAGTGCTGAGACCTAACCAAGGAATTTCCTAGTAATAACTGTTTAAATATCCTAATCTCATTCTTCATGAGTGTTATCTAAAAGTTAGTTGCAAATGATTGATTCATTTCATTATTTTTCTTTTTTCTTTTGTTAGTTTGTTTTTCACATCTCTTTGAATCCAATGGACAGAAGAGCCTGGTGGGCAATAGTCCATAGGGTCACAAGGAGTCAGACATGACTGAAGTGACTGAGCACGCGTGCACATGTCGATTCCAGACACTATGAGCGGTACTTTGTTGGGTGCTGGATATTTTTGTATGCCTACAAATATTCTTGAGCTTTGTTCCAGTTCTGAGATCCCATTTGTTCCTATCAGGTCTTGTTCTGAAGCTTTGTTAGCAGAACCACAGCAGCATTTAGTGTAAGGTTAATTTTCCCCATGGTTGTTGTAAGACACTTCTCAGTACTATTAAATGCCCTCTGAATTAAGAGGTTCTCCCCTCTAACTGTTGGAGCAGGCACTATTCCTGGTCTGTTGTGATTGCTGGGTACTGTTTCTTCTCATTCTTTCGAGTCTCTCCCCTAGGTTCAGGTAATTTCTTCATGCACTTGCCCTAATCGCCCCATGGCTGAATGAGCCTCTGCAGACCCCTGGTGTTCTCTGGACAGCCTTATTCTCTTTGCTCCTCTGCCATCTCCAAGTACCTTGGCTTCCCCAGACCCACAGCTGCCTCGTCAACTCATGAGATCAGTGGGCCCTGCCCAGCTTCCCCCTCCTTTCCTGTGGCCTGGAAACTTTCTCTGGGCAGTAAACCAGGCAATCTTAGAAGTCAACTGATTTGTTTTCCATCTCTCAGAGATCCTTCTTCACATGATGCCCACTGTTTTGAAAGTTGTTGCTTGCTCTATTTTGTCTGGTTTCCCAATTGTTTCAGGCAGAAGGATACATTCAATCCTTACTCTTCCATCAGAAACAGATTTTACAGGTTGGCTTTTAAAACAAAATTATTTTATATCAGCCCCCTATCTCCAAATCTCTAAATAGTTTCCTCCTAACATTCCTTACCAAGGTCTACAGGACACTCTGTGATGTCATCTATCATCTTCACTCCACTTGACTGCCAGTGGTCGTCGTCTTTGCTCCCAATCTGCCAAGCTTATTCTTGCCCCAGGGCCTTTGCTCTAGCAGACCTCGCCACCTGGAACATCTTTTTCTCAGGTTTTCTAAAAACTGACTCTTCTTCACTCAGGACTTTACTCAAAAATCATCTCCTAAACAGGGCCGTCCTATCTAAAAGAGCGTTGCACAGCCCTTTCACTGTATTTTCTTACACTGCTTTACTTTTCTAATGATCCCTTCTGCTTGATATTATGCAATTACTTGCTCATTGTTTCTCCCATAAGGGGAGTGACTTTTTATTATTTTCTGCTTTATCATCTGAGCTTACACCATTGCCTACCACTATGTAAGTGCTCATGACATATTCGTTTGTGTATATGGATGGATGGATGGATTTCTATAACCTTGAAGTTAAAAGGGTAACAGAGGATCTGTATAGGAAGTTAGGTCCTGATCAACATTTCAGACAGTTCTTATGTCATCCACTGGCAGTAGGTGGCTCAAGAAAGAAACATTTTTTGGTAGAAAAGAGAGTTTAAAAGTTGCTTTCTTCTGGCTCATTCAGAATCCAACCCTAACCCTGCAGTCAGAAGCTGCAAGTGTTAAAACTTGCTCTGATAACTTCCCACCCTGATTTTTATTTCTTTTCTTGTTGCTTTAGCTGTTGTTTCTGTTTCATTTTATCTGACAAAATTCTCTGTGGCTTGAAAGGCAAGCTCCCACTCCATGGAGGGCTGCATTCATGGTTCTTTTGTCTTAATTCCTATAGGGCTACTTACTTTTGCCTGTAGGACTTTTGTTGTATGGCCAACAGTCCCATTCTTTTGTGAAGCCTGACACAACTCTGTCACTTTATAAGACATAAAGATAAGCCTTCAGCTGCAGTGGATACATCCTGCCAAAACTCCTATACCATCTTAAGTCATCTTTAGGAACACATTTCTTTCCACTAATATATCTATCACATATCTTTAGTTTGGCTGAAGTCACTCTGTCACTTGAGTTTGTTACTGAAATGCCAAGCATACTCAAAGATAGCGTTCTCTACACCATGGTTTCAAGATACAAAATGTGTAAGTTTCTATTATTAAATATGATCAGACCTGGTACAGTTGATATCTTCCTTGAATTTTAAGTACAGAAATCTAATTATTTTTCCTAGATGAAAACAATTCTGCTAAGAAATGAATATATGAATTTTATCTATGTCCCTCATTTATAAATATATACATTTGTAAAATAATACAGAATACTTCCTGGGAGAAGACTCTTCATTCCCCACCCCAAACTCGAGGATAGAATTAAATTTAGTGACTTACCAAGTTATGCACAGACATCCTTGCCCTAAAATGTTGTGATGGTAGGAATGATGGGAGACATTTGAGGAAAGAACATTTAATTCTTGTGGCAGAAACAGAGGAGCTGGATTTACAAGTTAAGATTTCTTGACATGATAAACTCCTACTTCTATGATGGTTTCGATGGGCACATCATTTCAAGAATATTTATGATTGAAGTTGTTCATGAACTGATCTGGGAAACTAACTGCTATATATAATATTGTTTCTATAGGGCAGTGAATTCTAAATTTCAAATAACCACCTTGCAGCTAAACTGTTAAAACACAATTCATCTATAAGTAAGGATCCCTCTATATTCATGGAACAGAAAGACATAATTGTCAGTAAGTGCCTGTAGGGGCAAGAGATTTATTAATTCTCATGTTGCTGCTGCTGCTAAGTTGCTTCAGTCGTGTCCAACTCTGTGTGACCCCATAGACGGCAGCCCACCAGGCCCCCCATCCCTGGGATTCTCCAGCCAAGAACACTGGAGTGGGTTGCCATTGCCTTCTTCAATGCATGAAAGTGAAAAGTGAAAGTGAAGTCCCTCAGTTGTGTCCGACTCTTAGCCTAGGACAAAGTAAATCCAAAGAAGGAAGAGGTTGGTCTTCTTTTGAAAGAGAGTGTGAATTAGGAAAGGGACCTGACTCAAAATCCCAACTCTGTCATTCCCAGCCTATTTCCTCATCTATCAACTCATGACACTGGCCTTGATCTGTTCTTTGATTCTTAACGATTGAAGGATCAGAAGATTGGTTTGACATGGCCTTGTTGCTATATCGAATCATGTGACTACTGAATTTTGAGCCTTCGCAATGTCAGGAGTGGGACTGCCAACCTACAGCTCCCCTGAAGCCAGCAGTATCAACAGTCATCCTCTGGAACCAGCTCTGTTGTTGTTGTTCAGTCACCAACACGTGTCCAGCTCTTTGTGGCCCCATGGACAGCAGCACACCAGGCTTCCTTGTCCTTCACTATCTCCCAGAGTTTGCTCTAGGCAAAAGCGAAAAGATGCTAACTTAGTCTTCAGTCCTCCTTCCTCTTCCTATTGCTGTCCTTCTTGGTGCATTAAGATTTCCTCTGACTTCATAGTCTTCCTTTCTCCTGTTAAAACATACATTAAAAAAAAAGTTTAAATGATGAAAAAGACTCTATACATTTCTTACTGGAGTGTGTGCTTTATAGCAGAAGATAAAGCCTCTTATTAAGCCAAAGGAATGCATATCTAACTGTTGAATCTTAGGCATTAATGCATTTGTTGGGGAGAAGCTCAGAGAAAAAAGGATCTTTTTCAACACTTAAGAAATCATTCTGTTAATACATAAATAGCCAATTTATTCTGCTAGCCTTTGAGAAGCTGACAGTAGAATGATGGTTCTCAACTCTGTCTACATATTACAGTCTCTGTGTTTTTAAGAATTATTTGGTGCCACAACATTTCCCATAAAAATTCTGTCTTATTTGTTCCAGGGTCGCACCTGGGCACTGGGGTATTTTTTAATGCTTTGCAAGTAATTCCACTGGGAAACCAGAATTTAAAGTCCTTCTTACATAGGTACCAAAGGCCCTGTGCCCTTTCCTCCAGAGACCCCTTCTTTTCAATGCCCCCTGCCCCTGCCTCTAGTGGGCCTAACAGTTCACCTCTGTCTCACCTTTGCCTCCCTGCTCAACAGGGCTATGTGGGCCAGGGTGTCCATCCACAGCCCCAGGATGGAGGAGGAGCATTTCCCTGCCTGGAAAGAGAGTTTCTCTGAGAGGAAGATGGCAGGGGGCCCCTGACTTGCCTCCTCTGTGGGCCTGAGCAGATGGGCTCAAGCCCACTGGGGAAAATAACATGCTCATTATTCTCAAAGATGATTTTCCTAGTTGATAGATTTACCAGGGGAATTTTCTGAGCCATTTGATTCAAATTACAATCTATTTCTTCCCCCGTACCACAAATCAATACAGCAGTTTCTATTGTAAGTTAGTGAGATTGAACACTGGTATTAATATTTTATGTGCTGAGAAATCTATACATTTACTCTGAGACTCTTTCAGAAAACTTTGATTATAGCCATTTTTGTGTGTGAGCTCCTGAGAAAGCCATGCACAACTGAAGGGCATTTGATTGAATCAGATACAATGAAGTCTCCCAATTCAGTAGCACTTGATTAATTAATTGTTTTTGCAGGGAACTGGATCTGCTTAGGCTGATCTCTTAATGATTCTCAATTCTGACTGCACACAAATCACCCAGAGAGATTTTTTTAAGATATTAATATCTGGGCCTTGTATAGAGTGGGGGGCAGGGGGAAGAAACCTTGAGGGTAGTGCATAGAAATGGTATTTGTGAACTGTGCCCCAGGCCAGGAGATTGTCATTGGGATCCAGGGGTAAGAATTGCCACTCCTCCACAAAGCTTAGCAGGTCATTTGGGTGACAAGTCTACTGCCGTGACAAGCCCACCCAAACTTGTTCCACACACAGAAAGATTTTCTTCTGAGGTACCACGTTTGGTATGGTTTGGTTGGTAAATCCCATAATGCTGAATTTTGAAGACCATTGTCAACTGGAAGCAAACTTTTGGGAATCATCTATGTTTCTGTATTTGAAGAGCTGCTTTATATTTAGTGTCATAAAAAATTCCCAGCATTTTTGCTCTTCCTGCCCAGCCACTCATTATGGAACTTTGCGAGAGAGAAGCTGGCTTGTCATGAGGATGGGACATTTCTTTAGCACCCAGGAAACATGAGGATACTGAAGGGCCGCAGGGACCTCCTTCCGCCTGGCCAGCAAACAGGAGGGATGTCGCCTGTGGCCTGACATTAGAAGAGACTATCAGAGGAAGCTTTCGGATATCAGAGATTATTTCTGGGAGGAAAAAAAAAATTTTTTTTTCTGTTAAGAAAAACACAGGCATTTAGGAGAGCCCTTCAAGTTTCAATACCAAAACTTCAGACAGTAGGGTCTGAGCTCTCTTTACCAGCCTTGCTGTAAATGTCCTTTATGATCAAATGCGAATTTTCTTGGGATGAAGAGAACAAAATCTGATCCCTCCTGTTTCCAGTGAGGCACCCAAACAGTGTGTCAGAGCCCACAATAGGCTTTACGGAATGTGATGAGCAAAGGCACAAACCTAATTTAATTTTATAGTTTCTGTGGCAATCTAAAAGTGACATGTAGCAGCTACTTCTAGTTGGAATCTCATTCTAAGTGATTGCAAGAAAAACATACATAAAGTATACTGATTTGTGCATATGTGTATATGCTATTTTTGAAAAAGAAGAAAAACACTGTCAAGAAGAATGCTGCTTAAAACATATCAAGAGAATTTTATTAAATGGAAAATAATAGAAAGGGAGGGTTGGAGGGAAGGAAGAAAGAGAGGTAAAGAAGGAAGGAAGGAGGAGGGAGGGAAGAAGGGAGTCTTAGGCTATGAGAAGCTGTCTGTCTGGACTGGCCATGCCCATCCAAGCCCTGTGAGGATACTATGGATGCAGAGTGTAGGCATGATCACCATAATGTAGAACAAGGGTGGAGCCTGGGAGATCTCAGTTCTGTGTCTTAGCATCTGTATGACCCCAGGCGAGTCTTTCTTCACTTCTAAGGGTATCACCTTCTGAAAAAGGACAAAATTTCCTTTGAGTTTCTCGGATTTTCCAGGAAGGAAAATGAAAGGAAAACTGTCATCTGAAGGCAAAAGAGGAAATTTGCTGGCAAAAGTTAGAAATATGCTAGTCAGATTTCCAACAAGTAAAGGCAATAGCGTATTATAAGGCAAAGGTATATTGTCAGGGTACTTCCAGTTTATGTAACAGAAAAGCTCTACTTTGTGCAATTGCATTGCTTATCAGCAACCCACAGAGCCCAAAGAAAAGATTGTTTTGAAAATATGGAAAACAAATTTCAGGGGCAGAGTCTAGCTTTTCGGCCCTGAAACTAGATTGCCCTTATGTACTCTGGCAATTTTCAGGACTCTGTGTTACTAACGGAGGCCACAGTGTTGTTTTAAGGAAGGTGGGAACTTGTACCTTTTCCTTTCTCCTTCTATGTCAGACCTTTAAGGCAAGGTTCTAGAAACCTTAGGCTTTTTTCTCAGTATTAGTAGCACGGCTATAAAATCTGATCATTATTTAAAACCTGCTATACGGCTGAACTGACTGAACTGATATGGTTTAGTCCGGGAGGACCAACCCCACGTCCAAGGAGCTGTGGCTGCCCGGGCGCAGGCGGGCCTAGAGGAGCTATCCCACGTTGAAGGTCAGGAAGGGCGGTGGTGAGGAGATACCCCTCGTCCAAGGTAAGGAGCAATGGCTGCGCTTTACTGGAGCAGCCGTGAAGAGATACCACATGCCCAAGGTAAGAGAAACCCAAGGAAGACAGTAGGTGTTGCAAGAGGGCATCAGAGGGCAAACACACTGAAACCATACTCACAGAAAACTAGTCAATCTAATCACACTAGGACCACAGCCTTGTCTAACTCAATGAAACTAAGCCATGCCCATGGGGCAACCCAAGATGGGCGGGTCATGGTGGAGAGATCTGACAGAATGTGGTCCACTGGAGAAGGGAATGGCAAACCACTTCAGTATTCTTGCCTTGAGAACCCCATGAACAGTATGAAAAGGCAAAATGATAGGATACTGAAAGAGAAACTCCCCAGGTCAGTAGGTGCCCAATATGCTACTGGAGATCAGTGGAGAAATAACTCCAGAAAGAATGAAGGGATGGAGCCAAAGCAAAAAGAATACCCAGCTGTGGATGTGATTGGTGATAGAAGCAAGGTCTGATGCTGTAAAGAGTAACATTGCATAGGAACCTGGAATGTCAGGTCCATGAATCAAGGCAAATTGAAAGTGGTCAAACAGGAGATGGCAAGAGTGAATGTCGACATTCTAGGAATCAGCGAACTAAAATGAACTGGAATGGGTGAATTTAACTCAGATGACCATTATATCTAATTCAGCCTGGGGCTTTGGGACCAGCCTGTGGAGCCAGCCCCAGGTACTCACATTTCCTGTTTCCCCTCTCCCTTTATCAGCCGTGGTTCCAACCACCTCTCAGTCAGGAAAGAGACATGGCAGCCCTATTTGCCTCTGTTTGTATCAGGGATATTAGTATTTTTTCCACGATTTCTGATAATGCCCATCAATGCTCTGGCAGGCAGGGCAGGACAAGGGCGCCATGAAAAGTCACATCAGGACAGGAATCCTTTGTTTCTTTCCCAGGTTGTCACTTTTTGAAGTTTAGCTTAGTTGGTTGTGTCTCTTTGTTTAGTTGTTTCTTTCAAAAAATTTAAAGCTTTATCATTCTTAAATTTTATTTAAAATCTGTTTGTGACCAATTAAGAATTCTCATTTTATTTCATAGTAGGGAAGGCAGAGTTTCTGATGGCTCTTTCTGTCACCATTTTTCATCAGAATAATTGCTAAATATTCTAAAAATGTCCACAAAATTTTTTTATTAACAATAGACAACTTTAAAATAAAGGGCTTCTTTGATCACTCAGCAGGTGAAGAATCTGCCTGCAATGCAGGAGATACAGGAGACACAAGTTTGATCCCTGGGATGGGAAGATCCCCTACAGAGGCAAACTGGCAAACCACTCCAGAATTCTTGCCTGAAAAATCCCATGGACAGAGAAGCCGGGCGGGCTGTAGTTCATGGGGTGGCAAACAGTCAGATACAACTGAGTAAATGACACATGAACACAGTTTTAAATAAGGCTTGTTTGGTTTCAAGCCCTTGCTGTATGACTTCAACCAAACTACTTCACCTCTCTAAGAATCAGTTTCCTCATCTTTAAGAACTGAGATAATAATACTTACTCTCTATGTCATAATGATTGCATGAAGTAATGGTGTCCAGCTTTCGGGAGAACAGTCAACATATGGTAAAAAAAAAAAAAAAATCCATAAATGAAAGTGACAATGAGGATGACAAGTCAATGCCCCTCGTGCGGAGGACAGCACAAAGTAGGTGGTGGGGAAGAAATCTGTGTTGGAAATAGGCAAGTTTGGAGTGCCCATAGAAGCAGCAAAAGAAAATACTTTAAAGATTACAGTGATAGAGAACAGAAAAGAATTCAAATAATATTATCTTCAATAGTGAAATAGACTCTGCTCACACATATATCATATGCCCATACAAACATACTCTCCTTCCTCTCACCCACGTGTATATGCACATGTATACATATAGATTCACATACACATGTCTGTACACACTCATCCACATACACTAATACATGGCTGGGAAAGCTGCTGATAGTGAGGCTTTTTAAATGATATGTTTAGCTGAATCGGTCAACCTGCCCTGGTCTTACTGCTAGAAGTGTCCCTGGCTGCTTACAGGACAATTCTGTCCCAGATACAGGTCATTTGCTTGACTGTACTTTTGAGCTGACCTTGTAAACAAGCTTTTGTCCCTTCTGTGGCCCATGTGGTCTCTGTGGTCTTCTATTTTTTAATCTGTTAAAACACTTTGAAGTTCAGCTCTGTGGGTTTGACATCCAGCTCCCACTGGAACCTGGTGGTGGTTTCCTATTTCTGGTTTATTGCTAAAGAGCAATCAGAAAGATAAAGCGTTAGGGCAAGGTCACTCCAATACACTAAATAAGAAATATATCCATGGTGAACATCCCAAAGCAAAAAAAAATAAGGGCTATCGCTGTCTCTCTCAGAGTGATTTTCTATCTTTGTCCTGTCTTAGAAAATGAGCTATAATTCTCTGAATTATTTGCCACATTACTTACTTTATCAACCATGATATTCCAATCTTTACATCTGCTTGTAACTAAAGAGAAGAGTCTCTGAATGTCATGGACACTGGGGTATAGGCAATGGGACTTTTAAACTGCTGTAGCAAGATTTTAGTTAAAATTTCCTGCTACTCTAAAACTCGGACACTCAAAAAAAAAAAAAAAAAACCAGAAACAAAACCCATTTATTAACACTTTCTCCCCCTAAGTGCTGCTAAACCTGCAGATCTGTGCCAAACTACTAACACGAGTATCTGTTCAGCCAGATGATGTTTGTACAAGCTGTCAAGAATAAAACCTACCTCCAGAGATCACAAGTACAATAGAGGAGATGAGAGAGGAGAACTGATTATTACATTCAGAAATGCTTAGCGATCCAGGATAAGCGTGAACACACCCAAATGCAGGATGATAGTGTTACTATCAGAGAGGGCATTTGAGAAGTGCTTGTGTACATGAATTTGCAAAGTACAGTGGGAAACTCCCTGACTAATAGCACTATGGCACGGGGTTGTGGGTTGTGGGCCCTGCGTGCCTGCAGGGGGCCAGCGCTACTTCTTAATCTGCTTGGTGTGAATACAATCTGTGAGGGACGAAGTGGAGGCAGGTAAGGAGAAGTACAAGGTAAATAAGGTCAAGGCTCACCTGCTGCTTTGTAGGCTGCTTGGGTATAGGCCTCACCAGAATGATTCCTGGAAACAAACATTTTGGGGCTTTGAGGGAACTGTGAAAGCCGTTCAGTCACGTCCTACTCTTGTGGTCCCATGGACTGTAGCCCACCAGGCTCCTCTGTCCATGGAATTCTCCAGAATACTGGAGCAGTTGCCATGCCTTCATCCAGGGGATCTTTCTGACCCATGGATCATACCCAGGTATCCTGCATTGCAGGCAGATTCTTTACCATCTGAGCCACTGAGGGAGCTGTGGATGGGTACAGATTCAGCCCTTACAGCACCTAATGATTCCTGAGTTATATTTGAAAAAGTAAAGAATCTAATGAGGACATCAAGGGAAGAAGAGAAGCGTTCGTAAGAAACCATTTTCTTTACGCATTAAGAACAGCATAACTCCAGATCTGGTAAAAGATGTAAGAAAGTACATGCTGCCTTATGAGATGCAGTCTAAGAGAAAGGAACAAAGCTATTTATAAAAGGTAGAACCATCCTAAAATGCCTCTTGTCCGGAAGAAAAATGGGATAGCTCCAAAGACAAGCATTCTTGGAGTGCAGAAGTATGCTGTAAACAGCTGAATGAAACTATCACAGTCTGTAATTTTCTAAGGAGATTTTTCAGATTAAGGTAACAAACATATGGATTAAGAAATAAAAATCCCACTAACATGCCAGCTATATTCTTCCTCCTGAGGAGACAATACAGTACATAAGAAACTACTGTGACATGGGAAATAGGAAATATTCTCAAACCCTCAAAATAATCAGCAAAAACCTAAGAGCAGAAGAAAATAATACTGGGAATTAGGCCGATAGCCTCATGTTGATGATCTTCTCATGTAGTTTTCTTCCCCTAAGCAGGCAAGGCTCCTAAACCACATAATTATATGGTGAACAGATGGCATAATATCCTTCACTATAGCCTGCTTCTATTCAATATAAAATACCTGTGTATAAATTTAATGCCCCCTCTTCTGGTTTTTGTTGTCTTTAATCCTAGAACATCACCAATGTTCACATCCAAAGCCCTGTGCTTTATCCTTTTCTTCAGATACCTCACATCTCATGCATTTATTCAGCAAACAGGCCACATTCCCTCTGTGTCAGGCCACGCTGTCCTGATACCCATATTCTCTACCGAGTGTTTCCATGCCCTCTCCTTGACCACTGCTTATTGGACTAAGTGTGACAGTTAACTCAAAGTTAGTTAATTCCTACATATGCTTTCAAAAATTTATGTTGGCTAAAAATCATAGGTGGGGCCAACTTCCTCTGGGAATGTGGAGACTAAGACACTTGGCTAGTTAGCAAATGGGTGTTGGAAATGTCTCAAGTGTTCCCATGATATAGCCAGAGCTGGATCAGCACCTCTGAATTGCATATAAGCTCAAGAAGAGATAGGCAGAGATGAAGATGGATCATGTACACAGAGAGTAGTAGAGACCCCACAACCCTGCAGCCCCCGGAGAGAGAGAGAGAACAGCCTTGATCCCTGACAGCTTTACAGCTCTGGCTCCCAGGCCTGGTTACCCGGAGGATACAGTTCTGGGATTTCTATGAGCTTCATTCTCCCTTTGTAAAAGCCTAAGTTCTTGAGCCAGCTTAGGTGGGTTTCTGTTTCTTTCTACTAAAGAGTTCTGACTGAAACGCTGCCTGATTACATGTTGCCCTAAAGAAAATGGCTGAACATGAACATCGAGAGAGGCATTTTGGTGCAAGCCAACTGAATGACTCTTACCAGCTGTTGTTCAGTCGCTAAGCCAAATCCGACTCTTTGTGATGCTGTGGACTGCAGCCGCCAGGCTTCCCTGTCCTCCACTATCTCCCGGAGTTTGCTCACATTCACGTCCATTGAGTCAGTGATGCTCTCTAACCATCTCATCCTCCGCTGCCCCCTTCTCCTTTTGCCTTCAATCTTTCCCAGCATCAGGGTCTTTTCCAGCCCATCATTGTCATATTTATAAACATTGCCATTCTACTCTAGAATAGACGCAAATCCAGCGATCACTTTCTATGTAAAACTTGAATGTGTTTTACATAGAAAGGAACAAAGGACAAAGGAACAGTGTGTTATCATGCTGGTACAGTTCTGAGTGTATTGAATATACAATATAGAACAATTCACAGTTGGGACCGATCTCACTGGTAACTCTGAAGCGTGACAAGTTAGCTAAGAAACGAAAATCCCTATGACTGTTACTATGAATATAGTGCTATATATTTAAAACCATGTCTACACTATTTCCTTTCCAAAATATAAATTTACAACTCCTGTTGGGTATCTGTGAGGCTATTGTCTTAAACTGTCTCATCCTTCTATTGTGACAGACTTTAAATCCTGAAACATACTCTTTCATCTTTCTGAAACTGTCATCACTATGATCTGTTTTGTAGGGAATTTGAGGCCAATAAAAATATCCAGAATGATATAGTTACATGTCATTTTTCAACTCAAAAGGAGGTATATCTATAGTTGAAAAATATCTGGAAGATTATGACTTTTAAAGAATTAAATTGTTATCTTCCTCTTTACATAAAATAAGTGATAGCCCTTTTCTAATAGAGGTTGTGTGATTTTCTGAAATAAAAATACTATTTGTCCTGGTGGTAAAGTATAATTTGTGTGGATTTGAATAGCCATGAGTTAATTGCAGCTCATGAGATACTTTTATACACATTTATAAAAAGAAACATTTTCTGTAATATAAAACAAAGCAATTAGGAAATTTAATTAGGAAATCCAACCAGCTCAAATGTTTGCCAAGTAGGGAAAAGTCTCTGTAGTTAAGGAAACCGCATACTTAAGGAAAAGCATTAATAAAATGTTGAATCATAGAAAGCCAAATGAATTCATGATTGCTCTGACTAGTGTAATATGATATATAAAAGGAAATGTAAAGGACATAGACTAGCTAAAGTTATTCCATGAAAAAGTAGAATAAACATGGTGGACTTTAGTAAGAAAGAACTGTTCTTAGGAGAGACCAGCAAGGAACTGAGGGGAGGATAGGGGAGGAGAAGCTAAGCAAGAGGGTGATTTCATCCTAATCTCGAGGGCATCTCTGGAATATATATTACTCCTCAGAGTTTATAGTTCCCTGAGGTGAAGGAACAGGGCTTCCACCCTTTACTCCTCAACATCGATTAAAGGACTATGTGTGTTGGGCTGGGAAGGAAGAATGGAAAATTTCGTTTTCTTCCTTTCAGGCAACGCAGCTCCTATGGCTCCAGTGTCAAGGGTGGTATACGTGTGGTTGATAGGAGCAAAGCACAGAAGCTGGAGGATGGGCTCACAGAGTTACTGAAATAAAATCAAGGGCCTCTGTGTGGTGTGACAACGGTGGCCACGACACCTGGGCAGCCTCACGGCTTCAACCCAATATTCCCACTATTAGGAGAGATGCCAAGAATTAACTGGAGGAAAGGTAGAAAGGACAGACTTTAGGGGCAGGGCTTAATATCTCTATTATTTTCCCAAGAAATTTATCAGTTCAGTTCAGTTCAATTGCTCAGTCATGTCTGACTCTTTGAGACCCCATGGACTGCAGTACATCAAGCTTCCCTGTCCATTACCAACTCTCAGAGCTTACTCAAACGCATGTCCGTCAAGTCAGTGATGTCATCCAACCATCTTATTCTCTGTCGTCCCCTTCTCCTCCTGCCTTCCATCTTTCCCAGCATCAGGGTCTTTTCAGATGAGTCAGTTCTTCGCATCAGGTGGCCAAAGTATTGGAGCTTCAGCCTCAGCATCAGTCCTTTCAATGAACACTCAGAACTGATTTCCTTTAGGATGGACTGACTGGATCTCCTTATTGTCCAAGAGACTCTCAAGAGTTTTCTCCAACACCACAGTTCAAAAGCATCAATTATTCAGTGCTCAGCTTTTCCCTATGGTCCAACTCTCACATCAATACATGACTAATGCAAAACCATAGCTTTTACTAGATGAACCTTTGTTGGCAAAGTAGTGTCTCTGCTTTTTAATATGCTGTCTAGGTTGGTCATAGCTCTTCTTCCAAGGAGGAGGCATCTTTCCCAAAATCCAAAATTCACTCAGGTAAGAGAAACATACCCTCAAATTAAAACCTACAACAAATGGAACTTATTCTTCTTGGAAGGCAATTCAGAAATCATAGAAATCATTGCATGCCTCTTGAGGTGGGTCTCACCTCAAACACCTTTTCCAAGATTTCCTTCCAACCACATTATAATACTCCTTCTGAAAGAAGTTCTGGGAAAGCACCTCTTGTTTCATTTCCAGTGCTGTTTTAGGAACACTTGCAGATTGGTGCCATGGATGACTTCCCAATGAGTCTCCCTTAATCCAACTCAGTATTGCAAGCTGAAACATGAACTGGAGCAGTAGGTAACATAGCTGATAACTATTGAATATTAGCTTCTGCACCACATGTGCTACCTTCTTTATCTCCTTCATTTGCTCAAATATCTTATTAGTAAGAACTCCTCTGAATACTGGTTTAAATTTTGTTATGAGCTTTTTATCACAATAAAAAATTAATTTGGGGAAAAAATGAAGAAGTAAACCTCATCTACTACAAGAATAAACTACCACTATCAGCTCTCTTAATCTCCCTCACCAGGCATTACCTTTTTAATCCATAGTGCATTTACCACATACTATGTATCTATTGGACTTCCCTGGTGGCTCAGGTGGTAAAGAGTCTGCCTGCAATCCCAGAAAGGCAGGTTTGATACCTGGCTTGGGAAGATGTCCTAGAGAAGGGAATGGCTACCCACTTCAGTATTCTTGCCTGGAGAATTCCATGGGCACAGGATCCTGGTGGGCTACAGTCCATAGGGTAGCAAGGAGTTGGACACAACTGAGCAACTAACATATACACACACACAAACACACACATGTATCTTAATAGATACAATAGCTTATTGTCTTTTCCCCTCCCCAACTAAAATGAAGTTAGAGCTTTATTTACTTTATACATCAGCATGCCCCAAGCACCCAGAACAGTACCCAGGACATAGTAGATGCCCAATAAATCTTTACTGCCTCAGCAATCCTACAGTGCAAGTGACCCAGATAAACTGTTGTTCTCCAAGAAGCATGAGATAGAAATACCAGACCACCTGACCTGCCTCCTGAGAAATCTGTATGCAGGTCAAGAAGCAACAGTTAGAACTGGACATGGAACAACAGACTGGTTCCAAATCAGGAAAGGAGTATGTCAAGGCTGTATATTGTCACCTTGCTTATTTAACTTATATGCAGAGTACATCATGTGAAACGCCAGGCTGCATGAAGCACAAGCTGGAATCAAGGTTGCCCGGAGAAGTATCAGTAACTTCAGATATGCAGATGACACCACCCTTATGGCAGAAAGCGAAGAACTAAAGAGCCTCTTGATGAGACTGAAAGAGGAGAGTGAAAAAGTTGGCTTAAAACTCAACATTCAGAAAACTGAGATCATGGCATCTGGTCCCATCACTTCATGGCAAATAGATGGGGAAACAATGGAAATAGTGACAGACTTTATTTTCTTGGGCTCCAAAATTGCTACAGATGGTGACTGCAGCCATGAAATTAAAAGACACTTGCTCCTTGGAATAAAAGCTATGACCAACCTAGACAGCATATTAAAAAGCAGAGACATTATTTTGAGCCAACAAAGGTTCATTTGGTCAAAGCTATGGTTTCTCCAGTAGTTGTGTATGGATGTGAGAGTTGGACTATAAAGAAAGCTGAGTGCTAAAGAATGATGCCTTTGAACTGTGGTTGGAGAAGACTCTTGAGATTTCCTTGGACTGCAAGGAGATCCGACCAGTCCATCCTAAAGGAAATCAGTCCTGAGTGTTCATTGAAAGGACTGATGCTGAAGCTGAAGCTCCAATACTTTGGCCACCTGATGCAAAGAACTGACTCATTTGAAAAGACCCTGATGCTGGGAAAGATTGAAGGCAGGAGGAGAAGGGGATGACAGAGGATGAGATGGTGGGATGGCATCACTAACTCGATGGACATGAGTTTGAGTAAGCTCCGGGAGTTGATGATGGACAGAGAAGCCTGGCGTGCTGCAGTCCATGGCGTTGCGAAGAGTTGGAGACGACCAAGCAACTGAACTGAAGAAGCATAAGCCTTTTACTCCCTGCCTTGATGTCAGTCGTTCTCATGACTTCGCCCCAAAGTCTTCCTCTAATGCTCTATTTTCTTTCTCTCAAATTCCTAAAACAAAAGTAATCTGATCAAGTCTGATCAGTTACCATCTGGTCTAGAACACCTCTATGGAGCACACTTTTAAAGAGGGCTTCCTAGGATGGAAAGCCATGATCCAATCAGTTATTGTCACCAGAGCAGGATTACAGACATGAGATGTGACAACTTCTGAATCTTAGCAATAATTTTTTCTTCTCACTCTAAATGAAGTCAGTGGAAAAGCCAATACTCAGGCTGGGCCTCAAACCATTTGTTTCAATAAAAACATATATGTAACTGTATATGGATGGGAGCTGATGACCTCGGGGCTCTGGCCCTCTGTCAGTTGGCTTTTCAAATCACCTCTTTGGAGAACCCTTGAGAGAAATCCTATCTGGGACAGACTTGCTGGCAAGGAAGAGCAGTGCAGAAGAGAGACCTGGAGTTTAATAGCAAATTGTGACCTTATTTAAGTAAATGTGTTTATATTAATAGATGGTAGTCTGGATATGAGATGAAAAGGTGATGTAAATATAGTGATTCCTTTGACTTCAAGTCCATAAAATTTAGAAAGATACAAAATTAATGTTGTGAAAAGACCTGGACTCTGGCCTTCTCATCAAGCTTATGGCTCTAAGAATTATTTGACCTGGCTAAGAGAATGCAGCCTCTATAGAACCGTGTCTTCACACCTATAATACAGAGGGGTTGGCTGAGAAAACCTGGGAGACTTGCCAGCTTGCAGTTCCAGCCACAATCACTTAGAACTCTGGATTAAAGGGTATGGATGAACAGTCTTCTGAATCCTTCCCCCATCCCAATACACTGCCTATTCAGTACATTTTGCATGGATAATTTTTTGAAACTTTATCACGTTCAAAATTTACTATTCAGGCTGAAACTAAAGAATAAAGAAATATTTTACCAAATTCCTCCTTTGGTCATGATCTGACATTGTTTTATGTCACGTGGACGATTTTGAGACCAGTTAAGAATGATACCTTTACTCCATAAACATTAAATGTAATACTCATCCATTGTAATACTAAGCACCAAGGGTCACAGATAACCGTGCTGGTACAAGGTTTCTGCGTTATGGTGAGAGAGATGGATTATGCAGCACAATGCACTGGGGATATGAGGAGGACATGGAATTAACGATAATGTTTGTGTTGATTTATAACAGCTTTTTGATTTTTTAACCAGAATCCTGCCATGTGTGCCCTTTAGTGCTAACAGACTTGGCTCAGTCACCATCATTCCACTGCATCTTGCCCAGCATTGATATGTATATAAAACATTCAAAAGGATATCTAACCCTTCTTTTGTAAAAGTGTCCATCCTTTTGGGTTTCTCTCTAGGATTGGACTGAATGTGCAGTCAGATACCTCATATTAACTCTAGTGTTCTGAAAATACAATGGCGTGTCGCCAACCCTAAAGGAACTGTAGAATGATGAAACACAAACCCACTATTCCATTTCTTTACATATGTGTCACTCTCCATTAGGTCAGGAAATAGAGTTGCAAACCTACATGTCTCAGTGGCCAGTGAAGGAGTGAATGAGTGAAGCAGCTAGGATTAACATAAGGAATGACAGGGAACGTAGAAAACTGGAAAGTTTATACCACCATCTAGAGAATGCAAATGAACTTTTTTTTTTTTTTTTAATTTGGCTATGCTAGGCACACAGGATCTTTAGTTGAGGCACGTGAACTCTTAGCTGTAGTATGTGGGATCCAGTTCCCCGACCAGAAATCAAACCCAGGCCCTGAGTTGGGAGCGTTTCGTCTTGTCCACTGGATCACCAGAGAAGTTCCGCAAAGGAACTTTCTAAAAGGACTAAAACAGAATCCACCCCCCTCAAAACTATGGGGCCAGAAACTTGTGACACTATTTTTTTCATGTATAAGCCACTAACGTGGATATGTATTCCTCGGAGGCGGGCAGATACCCGTGACTGGCCGAGGTTTAGGAGAGTTTGCACGTCAAGGAGTTTCCTGGTTCCCTGTCTAGTAATCTGCTCTGCTGCCCGGGAGAGTAAACCACAGTTAATTGCCCTCCCTTAAATTTCTAAGTATTATCTGAGAAAACAGGAAACAATTTTCATCCCAATACCTAATTGCTCACAGATTAATTTTACTTCCATAGAGAAAGTCAAGTGAAGATATGATTCCTCATAAATGCTATATGACTCTGCTTGACATCACACAACAGCTCTTTCTCATTAAGCAACAGGCTTAAGTTTGGAATTTTAAAATATCAACAACATGTTCACATTTTATGGGCAACCATGGCACGTCGTGTGTCTAATTGGGATCTAAACTTGTGGCTCGTTGTCAGATAATCTCCTCACTAATACTCACAGCAAGTCTTTTATAGGATTTATTCATTTTGACATTACTTTCTTGGTGTTTTCACTTTCTTTGTTAGGGGGGTCTCACTTCAAGCTACATTGGATGGAGTACGTGCTAAGAGAAATACAAGCCAGAAGTTTGAGCAATGCCACCAGTCAGATGTTGCTCTGAGGAAATCAAGCCTCAGAACTTCCAAAGGAAATGTGAAGAACAAACAGTGCTCGTAAACTCTCTTTAACCCCAGAGAAGACGATGATGAGTGGACTTTGTTAGAATTTTAGATGATGCTAATGTAATTTGAAGCATCTGCTTAGGTAGGCAGTGCAGGGAGGAGATTAATAGTACAGGCTCTGAAGTCAGAGGTCTTGGGTCAAGTCGAAGGTCACACTTAATCACTTAAGACTCAGGTTCTTCATCTGTAAAACTAGCTGGCTCATAGGCTTGTTAAAAAGATGAAATGAGAGAATTTGCAAAAGATTTAGTCTCAATCCTGACACATAGTAGGACTCAATAAATGATAACGTATCCTACTGTTAGTGTTTGTCTGAAATTAAGGCAAGAAATTCAATGGCATCTAATTAGTTTTGGGTCATAAAGAAGCTTGCTTTCTACTATTCCTTATACTGATTGTTTAAAAGCTTCGACATCTGTGTCTTATATACACACACACACAACACACATATAGTAGTTTTTTTAATAAGATTATTGTGAAAAATGATAATTTTACCTAAAGTTACAATGATGAGAGAATTATCTCCCTACAAACCTCATCAGCAATTTTGGAAACTATGACAAAAGAGTACAGTGTAATTACTACACATTCACGGCCCTGCATTCTTATTCAATTACTGACTTCAGTGACCTTTCAAATTCTTATTCAAGCATGGTGAAGAGAATATAGTGCGTTCAATCTCTAGTTGGGTAATTACAAATAATTAAATCTAATTAAACCCTCATTATGCATAGAGAAAAGCCTGGCATTTCCCTGGGTCTTGAGATGTTCGTGCAGTCTCCTGACTAGCTCGGCTGACTGTACACAGCAGCAGAAAACTGGAGACTTGATGAAAAATCAGCAGATATCAAGAACTCTCTGGCGATCCAGTGGTTGGGACTCTGCACTCTCACTGCCAAGGGCCTGGGGTTCAATCTCCGGTTGAGGAACTAAGGTCCCACAAGTCATGTGGTGAGGCAAAAAAAAAAAAAAAAAAAAAGAGCAAATTCCACTAATTCACTTTTGCCCTTGAACAAGTTACTCAGTTTCTGTGAGATTTAGCTTCCTCATCTACAGATACTGAGGTGGGACCAGTTCCTTCCAAGACTTCTTCCAGATTTCAGAGTCTGTGCTTTTATGATCACCTGCTCCATCTTCTTTCTAATTTAAGGCGAGCAGTGCATTCCCATCATCAGCAGTGGGAGAGACCCTCAAATATTGATGGGACGGCTGCCACCTACTGGAGGGTATCAGAACTGCTCGTGGGGTGGGAAAGGGGAATTTGTGGTTAGAAGAAACCCCTCCACCCCAACGTAATCAGCTCCTTCACCAGCTGACTTATTCCAACCCTCCAAATATTAAATTTTAAAACTTATTTATAAAATCGCTAATTCAGGGGTCAAAATGGAGTGGCTCTCAACCTATAAGAGCCTGTATTTATATATTATACATCCAGGGTTCTTAAGACATTTGAATTAGTTGCCAAAACTTAGAATTCAGGAGAATTCAGAAAGAAATCTGAATTTCTGGTTTCTTTTGGAAATTTGGATGCTCAGGCTACACCAGGCTCACATTCCTGCAGAGCAGTCATCAACTATACCTGAGATGTGGCTGAACCTCCTGCCTTGCCACTGTCCACAGCCGTGCCACCTCCCATGACTTGCATAATGTTTGTCACTTTGCATTGCTCTTTTTCTCTTCTAGTGAAGAAATATTTCTCTATATCCTAGCTCTGTCAAAGGTAGGCATTGGATAGACTAAGGATGGACCATGCTTTTTACACCTACCCGGTTTCAGCCATTTATCACCAGTGTGTCATCTTATTTGACACACCGCTCAGTCCAGTATTGACTTTTTTCAGCTTTGTCCCTTTGGGAACTATTGGTTTGACCAATTTTTACTCTTATTTATATTCATATACGCTCGCATTGATTACTAGATTATTTTCATTCCTTTAAATCCCGTTTAACCAAGTGTATTATTTGTACACAAAAGGGCACATATATATGTGTGTGGTAGAAAAAAGTTTTACAAATAGACACAAATACTATAAGGTAAGCATAAGAAATTCTTGAGAAATTTGTATGCAGGTCAGGAAGCAACAGTTAGAACTGGACATGGAACAACAGACTGGTTCCAAATAGGAAAAGGAGTACGTCAAGGCTGTATATTGTCACCCTGCTTATTTAACTTCTATGCAGAGTACATCATGAGAAATGCTGGGCTGGAAGAAGCACAAGCTGGAATCAAGATTGCCGGGAGAAATATCAATAACCTCAGATATGCAGATGATACCACCCTTATGGCAGAAAGTGAAGAGGAACTAAAAAGCCTCTTGATGAAAGTGAAACAGTGGAGTGAAAAAGTTGGCTTAAAACTCAACATTTAGAAAACGAAGATCATGGCATCTGGTCCCATCACTTCATGGGAAATAGATGGGGAAACAGTGGAAACAGTGTCAGACTTTATTTTTCTGGGCTCCAAAATCACTGCAGATAGTGACTGCAGCCATGAAATTAAAAGACACTTATTCCTTGAAAGGAAAGTTATGACCAACCTAGATAGCATATTCAAAAGCAGAGACATTACTTTGCCAACAAAGGTTCGTCTAGTCAAGGCTATGGTTTTTCCTGTGGTCATGCATGGATGTGAGAGCTGGACTGTGAAGAAAGCTGAGCACCAAAGAATTGATGCTTTTGAACTGTGGTGTTGGAGAAGACTCTTGAGAGTCCCTTGGACTGCAAGGAGATCCAACCAGTCCATTCTGAAGGAGATCAGCCCTGGGATTTCTTTGGAAGGACTGATGCTAAAGCTGAAACTCCAGTACTTTGGCCACCTCATGCGAAGAGTTGACTCATTGGAAAAGACTCTGATGCTGGGAGGGATTGGGGGCAGGAGGAGAAGGGGACGACAGAGGATGAGATGGCTGGATGGCATCACTGACTCAATGGACGTGTCTGAGTGAACTCCGGGAGTTGGCGATGGACAGGGAGGCCTGGCGTGCTGCAATTCATGGGGTCGCAAAGAGTTGGACACGACTGAGCGACTGAACTGAACTGAAGCGTAAGAAAACATAAATAAAAACTTCATATAGAAGATGATAAAATGTTTCTGAATGATATAAAGTATCTAAATATAAGGAAAAATATGCCATATTCATGAATAAGATTCAATAATACAAAATATCATTTATCCCCCAAATTCATCTATAAAGTCAGTAAAATTCCTCCCTAAATTTAATATTTTTTGATGAAACTTAATAAGATGATTCTAAAATTTACATATAAGTTTATAAGGTCCAAGTCTTTTGAAACAATTTTCAAAAAGAAAAGGATAGAAGGACTTGCCCTAAGGATTTCAGGACTTTAAGCAATGGAAGTTAAGATGATAAGCTACTGAAACAAGAATTAAAAAAAAAAAAATCAATTGATACATGTGCATTCCTAGTGTCCCTATTGTGGTCTCCAAATATCATTTCCTACTAAAATGAACTATGGGTCCTTAGAGAAATAGTTGATTCTAGATTTGAAGTAATAAATTTATAAGATGGTCTAAAATATCTTATTATTCTCAAAGCAAGGAAACTCTCAAAGCTACTAATTTAATGAGAGAAGGATTTAGGAATCCACTTAAAGATGCTCCCACAGACAAAGGAAGATCAGAGTATCCATAAGAATGACAATAAAAATGACCTAAGTAAATATGCATCTGTCCTTAAGATCACAGTGATACTATGCAACAATAACCACCCCAACATACCTCACTCATCATTTTTAGAGGTTGTTACAGAAGCAACTTATTTTGCCAAATAGTATATAAAAGTAAAGAGTCAAGAATTTATCCTGACTTTCCAATAAAAACAATTAATTCAAGTGATCCAAATAGGTGATGAGAGTTTCTTTTTATAAAAAGTCTTCAGCTAATAAATGAAGAGGGAATGACAGAATTAGAATATCATCACTTTGTATCCCTTGGGGAAGTAATCTAGGTAATGATTATTAACATCACCAAAAGCAACAAAGAAATAAATAAACGACATTGCTTGCTTTCTAATAGAAGTACACGTCTCAAAAATGTGCCTGTGGGATTTTTACACACAGAGGTGACTGAGGAAGGACATGGAGAGGCTTATGGCATTGAAGGAAGATTTTACTACTTACAAGTCCCAAGAGGAAGGGGCATGTCACATACTTGGTCTCATGTTGAGGAGCAACAGATTTGGTCAGGAGACAGAGGAGCAAGGGGGAAGAATGACCCATGGGCTTTATTGTGTTTTCAGGAAGAAACGCAAAGAAGAGCAAGAGGAGCAGTTAGGACTGACTAGCTTGAATACTGTTGGCAGGCTCTGGCTTCTCGGGGTCATCTTTGGGAGCCTGGTACCTAACCCTGGGTAAGCAGGGATCTGGCTTCCTGGAATGTAAGAGCCAGATAAAGGAGGTGCCTCAGAGTCTGGGCTCTCGATTGGCTGGTGTGCCTATGAAAGTCCTGTGCTATCTCTAAGGATTGGCTGACCCTACGAGAGGCAGTCTCTCCCCAGTCAGCAAAGCCACAAATATCAGAGCATCAGGAACACTGAAAAGAAGAAAAGGTAGTTTCTACAGTATGCACTGCCACAAATGAAATATTATTGCCCCCGAATTGAACCTAAAGTGTATAAACCAGCGACATGCAGTATATTACCAAAACAATCTTATCAAGATAGATTCTAGACCTGACTGCCAATTTAAAGGATATAGATTGCAAAGAAGAAATTGTTAAAGGACACCCAAGGATACATTCAACAAAATCTAAACTATAGAAAACTCTGTAAGACAAATAACCCTATTTCTTAAAAAAAAAAAAAAAAAAAAAGGCAAATTGCAAAAATAAATAAATAAATAGGAGAGGGGAACATATAAATTAAGAGATCACACCAAGCAATTGAGATATTTAGATCTTATTTGGATCCTGATTCAACTAGACAAACTAAAGATATGGAGTATAATTGGGAAAACTTGATCATGGACTAGCTACATAGTATTAAAAGTGATTGTTAATTTTTTAAGTATGATAATGATTTTGTAGTAATTTTTAAAGAATTTTCCTATTTTAGAGATACAGGCTGAAATAGTTACATATGAATAATATTCTGTGAGTGGTTTGCTCCAAAGTATCCAGTGGTGGAAATGGGGTAGGTGTATAGGGGGTGGGTGGGTATATTCCTGAAACAAGACTAACCATCTGTTGACCATTGTTAAAGCTGTATGATAGGAACATTAAAGTTCATTTTATTATCTTTCTACTTTTTAAATATGTTTACATTTTTTCATAAAAGGTTAAAAAATAAAAAATATGGAAATTTAAAATCTGACATTATCCAGTTTTGCAGGGATGTGGAATACTGGGAGTATAAATTGATCCATTGGCTTTAAGGAACAATTGATCATATCTAATAAATATGAGGACAGGCATACTCCATGACTCCATGGGGTAAGGCATACTTACCTCAGAGAAACTTTTTCACCTATACATGGGAATGCACACACAAGATTGTTGTTGCTTGTTGCTAAAAAAAGAGGGGGGGCAGAAATGATCTAAATGTTTGTTAACATTTAGGATGAGGATAAATAAATCCATGCAAACAAAAAATATGCCAGAAATTCGAATGAGAATTTCATACATCAGCGTGACTAAATCCCAAAGCGATAATTTTGAGTTGAAAGAAAGCAATTTGTAGAATAAAGGGAGAAATGTAATTTACACATAGCTTATATAAGGCTTAAAAATAAGCACAATTAAATGGTATCATAGTTATGAACAACTAATTCCATAGTAATAATATATAAAATATATGTTGGTTTGGTAACTCCAAATTCAGGACAGTAGTTACTGCTGGAAAGGAAGGAAATGATATAGGATCTAGAATAAACCTCCAGGAAACAAATAAATAAGTGATACTTTATCTCTGAAACAAAAATAAAACGAAAGTAAATATAGCAAATTGTTAAAATTCACTGACTCTGGATGGTGGTTACTTTCTGTTTTGTTGTATTATTTTCCACAGTTGTCAGCATGTTTAAACTAGTTGATCATCCAAAAATAAAAATGATGGTATGTTCTGTATTATCAGTAATAATGCAAGAATGTAATGTTGCAGCTATTTCAAAATTGCCTTAAAATAAATTAATAATTTAAGCCAATGTGAACACAGCAATCAGTCAAAGGAATTGACAGTTTGAACCTCTATGGTATTAAGTGGGTGTTGTGCTACCCAACTGGCCTCTTAGCAAAGATTTACCTTCAACTGCTGTTAAAAGGGGATAAACACGTATCATTATATGCTCCTGTTTTAAGTGCACACAACGAAGATTAGCTGTATTCCTTCCCTTGACTTTTGAAAAATCATAGTTTCCTCTTACAATGTAAAGCTTTTTGTCATACTAGCTTGGCTTTGTAGGGTGAATGCATTATTAGATGCCGCGTATACACAAATGCTCTCTTGTAATAATACAGTTGATAAAGCCCAAATCAGACAGTTATTTCTTTTTTACATTATATTTGAAATTAGGCTGTAGAAAACAGACACTGTAGTTATGACTATGTCCAGCTACTGAAGGCAATAAGGAGCTGCACCACAATCTACTCCTTATTGGTTACAATGGTTTCTTTCCAAATGAAAACCTATTTTAAATACTTGAGGTTGATATTTTTTTTCCTCCCTTCCAATTTTATTTTCTGTCTTTTTTTTTTTTTTGGTTACAGTATTGTCCTAGACAGAGTGACCTGTATCTCTTCAATTCTGAGAAAGTTTCTTTTAATACTATAACCATATTTTGCCATCCTCAGTTGGCACTTGGCATGTTCTCTCTCACAGAGAACATGTGAAATGTGCTGGAGAGCTGTCCCATATGCATGGCTCCACAAAGATACCTTCTGCTATCTTTGGGGTGCAGCAGTAAGAAGAGGTAAATGGAGCCTCTGAGCACTGCAAACCCTCAGCATCTGAGGGGGGCTATTATCTGTATTTCATTAAGAAAGCAACAGAAAGACTCCAAATACACTTGGTAGCATCTCTGAAAATAAACTTAGTCAAAAATCTCCAGAATCTCTGCTTCCTTCATTTCAGGCTGGTAAAACAAGACCTAGCTCTCTACTTGGGTGAGTGATGAGAGAGCACTGTCACCCAGGTGATAGGCTCGATGCAGACATCACTTTTATAATGTTGGGAAAGAGCACATGGTCTTCAGAAGCAAGACCCAATGTAAGTGTGTGTGTGTGTGCGTGCGCCACATGGGAGACATTAACCCAGGGCTCTCCTGTTAAGACAATGACACAAAACAAAAATGTAGCAGAAAGCCACTGAGGTTTGGAACAAATCATCAGATTCTACCCTCCTAGTAGAAGGAGGGTAGAATTTTCCTAGTATTTCCTAGTATGGTGGAAATTTCCTAATATTTCCACCTAGGAAAATGGCCTCAAATATATAGGGAGGTAGACTAGCTGTGCTTAAGTCAAAACAAAGATTATCTTTTCCCATCTCCTCTGTTGCCTTTCATCACATTTCCTTCCTAAAGAGGGAGTAAAATGGAATAGATACATGAACTCTTTCATTTCTTTTTATTAATCTACACTTTTGCCTTCTATTTTATCTTCCTTATTCTGTTCTCATCTCTGCCCTAATTTTCTTTCTCCTCCTAGCTTGACATTCATAATAACCTTTTCATTTGGTTTTTGCCCCAAACCACATGTTTGCATGTTTGTTCTTACAACTTCTGGTGACTGCAGTTTTCATACTTCTTTGCGAGCTGTTTTCCCATCTTGTAACAACTTCATCATAACTTGGATGTCTTTAACAAAATAAAACAACATAAACTCACTCTCTTACTGAACCACAATTTCTGAAATGAATCCAAAAAATCATAGTATTTCATAAAATCCCAAGAGTTAATAGGTCAGTAAATAATTATGGGTTATTTCCAAGAAAACCCCACATAAACAAAAAACATTTTTACCAAAGTGAACAGAAAATGCATATGTACCCTCTGAGACTCTGAAAAATATGTGAATAATTAATTCTTGCAAACAAAATTCTCCTCCCATGGTTGCAATTATTTTGACTGAAATAAAACTTAGATTTATTCCTGAGTTTTTCTTGAGTCTACAGAGTCTACAAACTACTCCTAGGGGTCACAGTTTGTAAAGTTCTTGGAATAACAAGAAAAATCACTACATATGTTCAGCTCCTCTTTGTCTCTGTTGATGAACTTTCATTGATCTAATATTTTGTCAACAGTTCATCAAAGTAATGAATGAGCAGTCTGACAGTTCTGTCTCCTGGGACCACCATTTCCATCTGTGAGGTCTTGTAGCTGTCTCTCCACGGAAGACTGAATGTACAGGATTGTTTCTGGGGCTAGGTGAAGGAACATGGTCCTTTCAACCTCAGGAGTCTAGTCCAATCCTGATAACAGACCTGAGTCATTTATTCTTTCTCAAAATGTGTTTTCAGAAGAATTTTTTGTTTGTCTGTTCAAGTTCAGTTATTTGTAATGATATGGAGCATTTAGTATCCTTTTTTTTCCTTCTGAAAGACTGATCAAGTAAGCTGACCAGACTGGAACCACATCTTTCTCATTGCCAGCACAGGGTTTATCTAATTTAACAACAAAGTATAGCATTCTACAAACATTAACTCCTTTCATCTCTGCAATAGTCCTGGGAAATGAGGCTATTTCTTTGACTTTCATCCCCATTTTAAAGCTGAGGAAGCTAAGGCACAAAGATGTTCAGTGACCTTACTCAAGGTCACCACAGCAAGTGGTAGAACTGGGCTCCAAGTCTCCACAACTATGATGCTAGTTTGTACATCTTTGCTCTACTGCTTTTGGTGCTCTGCTGCTGCTGCTAAGTCGCTTCAGTTGTGTCCGGCTCTATGCAACCCCATAGACGGCAGCCCACCAGGCTCCCCCATCCCTGGGATTCTCCAGGCAAGAACACTGGAGTGGGTTTTGGTGCTCTACCCACTCAATACTTCCTGTAGCTCAAATGGTAAAGAATCTGCCTGCACGGCAGGAGACCAGGGTTCCATCCCTGGGTTGGGAAGTTCCTCTGGAGAAGAGAATGGCAATCTACTCCAGTATTCTTGCCTGGAGAATTCCATGGACAGAGAAGCCTGGTGGGCTATATAAGTCCATGGGGTCGCAAAGAGTTGGACATGACTGAGCGACTAACACAGTCCAGTTCAGTCCATACTCAGTACAAGTCTGTGGATGAGAGAACAAGTAGAAAAGAGAAAAGGAGGAACGAAGGGAAGGGGAGAAGGAAGCAATTTAAAATGTACATGGATCTGGGACTTCCCTGGTGGTCTAATGGTTAAGACTCAGTGCTCCCACCACAGGAGGCGTGGGTTCTACCCATGGTTGGGCAATTAAGATGCCACATGCCATGCAGCCAGAAAGAATCTAAAAATGTCATTAATGATTCAGGGATAAAGTTTCTTTTTGAATTTCCTTGTTATTATGTAGCACTAGCTAGAATAAATTTATCTTTTTAGTGTATTACGATAACTAAAAAGTATAGGCAACATTTATTTAAATTTTTTAAATTTTAAAAATTTATTTAAAATCTAAAGCAAAATACAATGAATGTCCAAGAAGCTAGCACTCATTCAGAAACTAGAATATGTGTTATAGAAACTGCCTATGTGTTAACAACTCAGTTCATCTAATTCACCTGGGAAGAAGTAACAGCTACATGAATTTTGTGCTCATCATTTCCTTCCTTTTTTGGTAGAGTTGGATCAAACATATACAGGTTGGCTGAACAATAGATTGTTTAGTTTTGCTCGCTTTTGAGGTGTATTAAAATGGCTACATAAAATCTTCTATCATTTGCTTTTTCCACTTCACATTATCCTAAGTTTCATCTATGTTGAGTAGATTCTTCTTTATAAAATGTGCTATATTCTAAAAAGCACTTTTATGTAAATTATTTCAAGGGATTCACGTAAAAATCTCCGGTAATAGATATTTTGGCCTTATTTTTCCTGTTTCTTTTATAACAATAGCACTATGCTGGTAGCCATGAACAAACCCAGATTTTAAGCTGAAAATCTGTGCATCAAGACCCACAGGTCAATTTGGGCTCCAAGACTTAATACTAACAGTGACAGTACAAGCCTTCCATATCAGTGAATATGTTTGAATGCTTGTAACTGTGAATTTTTTTCCATGTGGTATGGGTATTCCCACATTATAACGCAAGGAAAAAAAAGTAAGCAAAAACTAAGTCCATGCCCTCTTCTTAGGACTTCTTGGAATTTCATCTTAATTCCATATGTATGACACATAAATAAAGCTTTGTCTTCCAAATATGACGGTCATGTCTATTTCTCCATATCTAATAGGTTATGGTAAATAATAGCATATGTAAATTCCAAATATGTATATATCTGAGTGGAGATTCTGTTTTCTGTTACCTTCTGAATATCTTTTATAGACATTCTTTTAGCTGCCTAGCAAGTATGAAACCAGGAAAAGACCTGATGTCCCTGTGATTGTCAGGGGTTTTGTGTTACTTATTACTCAGTGCTGTGTTAATATCTATCTTACAAAATAGCAATGGGTCAGCAGAGAAATCAGAATTTTGCTTCCTACACGAAATGTTCAAAACAAATATGCCAATGGCCCATGATGTCTGAGAGAAGAGTAGGAACACAGAAAGCTTCTGTAGACTACACTGAAAGGGAGCTAAGTCCTCTGGTGTTTCCTCCAAGCTGTCATTGTCGTTTACCTGCTAAGTCATGTCTAGGTCTTTTGGTTTCCTCCAGGACATTAGACTAACTGATCACACTTTGTCTAATGTGCTATAGTTGACAAGACACTGATGCTTTCTTCATGAGTTTTGACTAAAGTTATGTCTTTATAGGGGGATTCATTAATGAATTGAAACCAACAGAGCAATTCAAAGCACCCTTCCCTGACTGTTGGGAAAGGGGTGAGAGGCAAATTTTTCACATAAACTTCTCAAGTTTGTTCTTGCTTATGGATTGATTAACTGCCTAACCCCGTCCCCCCCAAAAAAAAATTAGTCATTACTATTTATGGAATAAGATATGTGCATAAATGAGAAGCAGTGTGCTTTGTAAAAACAGTGAAAATTGACTTGGGCTGACACTAAAGCAGTTACCATCCTACAGATAAGAACAAGTTGTCCAGTATCCTACAAGTAGCCAAAACAACTGCTCCCCTTTGAGTTTGTATGACTGAAGAAAAATCACAGAGCAAAAGTTGTTTCCTTTTGCCTCGTTAGCCAGCAGCACAGTAAGGAAGTTGAGGGCACGTGTTTGGAATCAATCAGACTTAGGTTCAAGGTTCATCTTTGCTGCTGATTACATTTGAGCTTAAGAAAATTGTGTGTGCTCGTGTTCAGTTGCTCAGTCGTGTCTGACTCTTTGCGACCCCATGGATTGTAGCCTGCCAGGCTCCTCGGTCCGTGGATTTTTGCAGGCAAGAACACTAGAATGGGTTGCATATCCTCCTCCAGGAGAATCTTCCTGACCTGCGTCTCCTGCAGCTCTTGTATTGGCAGGTGGATTCTTTAGCACTGTGCCACCCGGGAAGCCCTAAGAAAATTACATAGCCTCTTTGAACCTCAGTGTCTAGCACCATAAAATGGGGATTTTTTTTTATTCCTTTATTTCTCATGTGTTCCCCATCCTGAACCCTCCTCCCTCCTCCCTCCCCATACCATCCCTCTGGGTCGTCCCAGTGCACCAGCCCCAAGCATCCAGCATCGTGCATTGAACCTGGACTGGCATCTCGTTTCATACATGACATTTCACATGTTTCAATACCATTCTCCCAAATCTTCCCACCCTCTCCCTCTCCCACAGAGTCCATAAGCCTGTTCTATACATCAGTGTCTCTTTTGCTGTCTCATATACAGGGTTATCATTACCATCTTTCTAAATTCCATATATATGCGTTAGTATACTGTATTGGTGTTTTTCCTTCTGGCTTACTTCACTCTGTATAATAGGCTCCAGTTTCGTCCACCTCATTAGAACTGATTCAAATGTATTCTTTTTAATGGCTGAGTAATACTCCATTGTGTATATGTACCACAGCTTTCTTATCCATTCATCTGCAGATGGACATCTAGGTTGCTTCCATGTCCTGGCTATTATAAACAGTGCTGCGATGAACATTGGGGTACACGTGTCTCTTTCCCTTCTGGTTTCCTCAGTGTGTATGCCCAGCAGTGGGATTGCTGGATCATAAGGCAGTTCTATTTCCAGTTTTTTAAGGAATCTCCACACTGTTCTCCATAGTGGCTGTACTAGTTTGCATTCCCACCAACAATGTAAGAGGGTTCCCTTTTCTCCACATCCTCTCCAGCATTTATTATTTGTAGACTTTTGGATCGCAGCCATTCTGACTGGTGTGAAATGGTATCTCATAGTGGTTTTGATTTGCATTTCTCTGATAATGAGTGATGTTGAGCATCTTTTCATGTGTTTGTTAGCCATCTGTATGTCTTCTTTGGAGAAATGTCTATTTAGATCTTTGGCCCATAAAATGGGGATATTTTGAATGGTCTTGGTTTCATAGAGTTGCTATGAATATTAAATGAGGTAATATAGACCAGCTGACAGTACCTGACATATAGTGAGTGCTTCTTATAGTGCCTTCCTGCAGACAGGGAGCTGGTGGCTGTACTCTTAGACAGTGTTTGCATTTGGTTGCCATGTGGCCCCCACCCCTGATGGAGCAGAGGGACAGACATCCATGCTCAGCAGCACCTGGGGAACAGAAGGCTTGCACTAGGCTTGTGCTTTCTCTACTCAGCATCTTAGGGGCCGGAAGAGACCCAGCAGCCTCCTGTCCCCAGAGTGATCCCTACAGAGAGTCCGGATACACAACCCAATTTCATCCTGCCTCCACATGGCAATTGTTGTTCTTTTCTAGGGCTTCATGTTTTCTTTCTTACCAAGTCCTTTTCATGTTGAAGCTGGGCAAGATGCACCTCCACAGCAGGCGGGCTCTCCCCTCCTGACAAGTATCTGCTTCTCGTTTCCATCCCACATGGCTAAAGCTGGCTGTTTGGGGAAACAAACAGGCAAGGCCAGAGAGAGGGCAAACAGGCTGTGTTCCCACCCACGGGGTGGCCTCTGTAAAGGAAAGTCCCACCTGTGGTACTGCTCTCTCACCCAAAAACTCGGTTTGACATGATCACGAAGAGCAAGGCAAATCTGGACAAAAGGAATAACATTCACACAAGTGAGATTTGCTGGTTTTAATGACTGTCCCTTCTTGTCTCAGAAACAAAACTGGGCCTGGTGTTTTAAAGACAGTTCATTTGGAAGCTGTCATCAAGTAATGCAATGTACTTGAGATATGGAACTGAAACGAAGAGTTCCATTCTGAAGACTGAACAATTCCAAGGGGCTTCCAGTGAGTGGTGTTTAACTAAAACATGATAATTTTTAGTCCACCACTGACTAATGTACACCACAGGGAAGCAGAAGAAAAAAAGGAAAGGAGAGAGGGCTTTCACGTTCAATTCAGGAATGGAAACCGAAACGAACAAGGGTGGAGTGGAGAAAGGACAAACTGAAGGACATATGCAGTGCATTGAAACAGCTGTGTGTTTAAGGAATGGCCACGCTTTGAGTTCAGAGTTCTCCGTAGGCTTCTTCCCCAGGAAGTCTCAAGATTCTTCCCAGAGGCAGTCAGCTAGCAACTTCCTAGGCTGCATGTTCCTCTCACAATACTGCTTCGTCTTTGGCTTGTCATTTCTTTTTCCCAATATAGTTCCTGCACGCACTGCCATCCTTGATGTCTATACAGTCAGTTGCATTGATTAAGACTGACTAGGGTTTTCATCTTAAGCAGATTTTAAACTCATTTGAACATATTTCCAATTGAAATTATTTCAGTGCATTCTGGTACACATCTTTTTAAAGTTTTTTAAAATTTAATTTTATAAGAAATAAGCAGAACTGTGGTGGTGGTTTTTCAAATTTCCTAGAACTGTACACTATAAGGGGGAAATATTCTTCATGTCAGTTATACTTCAAATTTTAAAAAGCTTTAAAAAAACAAAAGACAAGTAAATGTTACAGAAGTATCAGCTAAATGAGGGGACTCTAGCTAAACAGAACATGCTGGGTATAATATACTGAAGTTTAGAACACCATGAGCCCTGGATTTTAGGCCTAGCCACACCACTAATTATCTGTGAGCTCTTGGGGGTGCAATTTAATCTCTAAAAACTCAGTTCATCATCTGTAAAATGAAGGACTTATCCAGATTAGCATTTCTTGAAGTATGTTTGGCAAAATGCTACTTCTTCAGTTCTTTAGCATGTTTGTAGTTTTTGTGTTAAAAAAAGGGTGGGAGTAGGTTTCCTTTGTCAAATAATTTTAAGAATTAAGAAGGGTTACCCCCCCCCAAAAAAAATCAAATAGGTTTGTTTGCTGCTGGACTTCTCATGGCTTTTTAGCCTACATATAAATGTGTACCAGAGAGGGCAATGGCACCCCACTCCAGTACTCTTGCCTGGAAAATCCCATGGATGGAGGAGCCTGGTGGGTTGCAGTCCATGGGGTCGCTAAGAGTCGGACACGACTGAGCGACTTCACTTTCACTTTTCACTTTCATGCATTGGAGAAGGAAATGGCAACCCACTCCAGTGTTCTTGCCTGGAGAATCCCAGGGACGGGGGAGCCTGGTGGGCTGCCGTCTATGGGGTTGCATAGAGTCGGACACGACTGAAGCGACTTAGCAGCAACAGCGGCAGCATACATGTGTACAACATTCCATAAACATATTTAACTATCAAACCCTTTATCCTCTCCACTCCAGCATGTAGTATATAAACTCTGGGAGACACTTACTAAATCCTGTTTTCTTGATAATTGTTCTGGTCAGTTTCTCAACCAACAATTTCATCTTAACACTTAAGATTAAATATAGTGAAGCTAAATGAAATTATTAATTGGTTGTTATAACAAATTTGTAACAAGGAACAAATAGAACCATACTTCATGGTGCATGTGTAGGCACAGACATGTTCAATCAATTCATCATATAAATATATTCCAGGTTTGCTCTAGCATCTTTTGAGTGAGTTGCATGTAGAAAGCGGGCAGAGGCTAGCAGAAATAAGAGAATAGTACGGAAGATCCCCTGGAGAAGGGAATGGCAACCCACTCCTGTATTCTTGCCTGGTGAATTCCATGGACCGAGAAGCCTGGTAGGCGACAGTCCTCGGGGCTGCAAAGAGTCGGACGTGACTGAATGGTTAACACACACAAGGGTGGGCAGAGTAAAAGCAAATTCTACTGGAAAATAAAAACAATTTAGGCCTAAGAAAAGTTTGAACTTTGTTACAAACTTGAATCAACTATTTTCTCTCTCCCCTCCAACAAATTTAAGAGCCAAGTTATAGTACAAAAGAGACCTCATTTTTAGCTCCATTCTGGGAATCCATGTACCTACTGTTGGGGTGCAAAGCCGGAAATGGGGGAATCTTTCTGAACTGAATGAACCAGAAAAATCAGTAGGCTGTTTTTCCACACTCTAATCAGCAGCCCAGCTTTTGGCAGTCGTGCTTCTGAGAAAAAGCTCATCTTGACTTTTCTGAAGGTCTTTTGGTATATGTTAGATTATTTATATGCTGACAAAAGTTGGCTGAAACCCAATTATCCACATTTATCCCCAATTGCTAGAAAACTTAGCATATGATGTTCCTGTGGTCTCTCTGCCTTTCTGTGAGGAACTTATCTAGTTATTAATGGTTACTGGCCTCCTTTACCATTCTTTTGCAATGAAATCCTTCTGGATAACACAAATACAGAAAATGTAAATATGGTCACATATAATAAATGACTGCTTTTACAATAGCTTGACTACATGCTGTATATGATGAACCCCAGCAGTGTTCTCTCTTTCCTAATTTTATTTATTAGATACAGTGGTTGTTTTTCTTATGTTACCAGAAATGATACATTATTAAGTAATTCCCAACATATATTTTTTATAAGTTAAATATAAATAAAAATCTTGGTAATTAAATTAATGGCACAATTTTCTTGGAAAGAAGTTGAACAAATGCAATGAGGAAAATATGAAGTCCTCAGTCAGAGTTGCAGAAAATAAAATTATGCTATACACAATTGGAAACAGAAGGATAACAAAAGTTTGTGGCCCCTCCAAGGCAAAATTTCAAAAGTGACCTCACTGCTCCTTTACTTGAAAATAAAATAGTTGTCTTCTCTTTCACAATATAGAAGAAAGGAGGAAAACACAAGTAGATATTGTGTTCTCCTGTATATTAGGGCAGTGGTTATATGAAAGTGAAAGTGAAGTCGCTCAGTCGTGTCCGACTCTTTGCGACCCCATAGACTGTAGCCTACCAGGCTCCTCTGTCCATGGGATTTTCCAGGCAATAGTACTGGAGTGGGTTGCCATTTCCTTCTCCAACCCAGGGCTCGAACCTGGGTCTCCTGCATTGTAGACAGATGCTTTACCATCTGAGCCACCAGGGAAGTCCAGTGGTTATATATAGGCAAGTAAATAACAAATTTTTGCTTCCCTCATGGTTCAAATAGTAAAGAATCTACCTGGGACAACTTGGGTGAAAACTGCTTTCATAATTATAATATTTCTACGTTTAGTTTGATATTGTTAATATGGACTCAAATCTAGAGAATACCATTATCTTCTAAGACAGCAGCATCAATTCTTGACCCTAATGTCAATAGTAAAAATATCGTGAGATAGTAAAATTATATTGGTCTTTAGATTTTTTTGGTAATTCCCTTCAGTTCAGATATTTACAAAAGACCTTTAAAATAATATATTAGATTTTGGTTATATAAGATGGATAAGTCTGAGAGGGACTGTATGGCATAGTACCCACAGTTAACAATGCTGTATTGTATACTTACAAATGTGATAGAAGGATCAACCTTATGTCAAGTGATCCTATCACATATAATAATCAGTAATAAGAGGACAAGAGGAGACTTCTAGAGGTGATGGATAGGTTTATGGCTTGGATTGCTATTGTGGTTTCACAGGCATATACTTACCTTGAAACTCATCAAACTGTATATGTTAGTTATTCATAGCTTTTTGTATGTAAATAAATAAGCAAAAAAATGGAAGAAATTAATTTTAAAAAGTAATAATATATCTGAACTTCTTCAAATATAAAATAACTGCCAGTTATATATGTCTTGTTCCTATTCTGCAAAAAAAAAAGACTGAAAATGTTACTTGAAAGGTTCCAGCAATACATTCTAGGTACCTAGTAAAAGATTCCAAATGCTTGTTGGATTGAAAGAACTCCAGCTAATAAGTAACAATTTGATATATGTAACACCTACAAGCTCCATCACTCAAATGTTACCAAAACTAAACTATGGGCTGAAAAGTTTCGAAAAACTTTAGAACAAAATAGGAAATGAGATTTCTTCTAGTGCAGCAGAATAACAGAGTGAAAGTGTCCCAGCCACAGAGAACATGTTACTATCCAATGAATTTTCTACCTGCTATTCCTTTTAAATGCCAGCAAATTCTTCCCAGGGGGGAAATCACAGACATTTTCTGTATTCTTGGGACAGAGCAAGAAATCTGCTGCTGCTGCTGCTAAGTCGCTTCAGTCGTGTCCGACTCTGTGCGATCCCATAGACGGCAGCCCATCAGGCTCTGCAGTCCCTGGGATTCTCCAGGCAAGAACACTGGAGTGGGTTGCCAATGCCTTCTCCAATGCATGAAAGTGAAAAGTGAAAGTGAAATCGCTCAGTCCTGTCCAACTCTTGGCGACTCAATGGACTGTAGCCTACCAGGCTCCTCCGTCCATGGGATTTTCTAGGCAAGAGTACTGGAGTGGGGTGTCATCACCTTCTCTGAGAAGTCTGCACTAATCATGCACTTTCCTACACATCCCTACTGTGCACTAGAACAGGACTGCCACACTGGGTGACTGGAACAAGGTGATGATCTAGATTTGAGAAGCAAGAGGAAAGATGCTCCTGGTCTTCAAATTTCATCCCTCCACATTTCTCAAATGGGTGCCCTCAATCCCTGTATTATTGCTTCATGACAAGACTCTAAAAACTGCTAAAATGAAAACACTTGGGTGTGCAATACTTTGGCAAATAGATTTGACTCCATTTGATATCTCTGATCAAATGGCAATGTGCTAAGCCACTTCAGTCATGTCTGACTCTTTGCGACCCTATGGACTATAGCCCGCCAGGCTTCTCCGTCCATGAGATTCTCCAGGCAAGAATACTGGAGTGGGTTGCTATGCCTTCCTCAGTCAAATGGCAGAGGCTGTCTATAATGTGCTGACCACCTCCAAACTGAGCCGAAGAGAATTCTGTTTTTGATTAGCAATGTCTACTATGAGCAGAGGAGAAAAATTGTGCTACATGTAAGCCGAGTATTTCCTGACCCTGTTGTTTTAGCCAATATAATCTTCATTTTCCTTTGAAGATTCACCTCTTCCCTAATATATCCACTTGCCCTCTAAAATATTTTATATCTATTTTTAACACGTTAAAATTCAGTTCAGTTTGATTAAATAAGAAATGTGTCAAAAAGCATAGGTATTCCCTCCTGTCAACCATGTAGTCAGGCTATTTGGCTGGTGCAGAGAAGGGAGATTTGCTCTGACCTCAGTCTTTGCAGCAAGGAGATAAAACCAATCAATGCTAAAGGAAATCAACCCTGAATATTCATTGGAAGGACTAATGCTGAAGCTAAAGCTCCAATACTTTGACCACCTGATGCAAAGAGCCGACTCATTGGAAAAGACCCTGATGCTGGGAAAGAATGAAAGCAAGAGGAGGAGAGGATGTCATAAGATGAGATGGCTGGATGGCATCACTGACTCAGTCAACATGAGTTTGAGCAAATTCCAGGAGATCGTGAAGGACAGGGAAGCCTGGTGTGCTACAGTTCATGGAGTCACAATGAGTCAGACACAACTTAGGAACTGAATAACAACAGTCTTATAATAAATGGATTGAAGATGAAAACTTTGCATTGAATCTTCATATGCTTTGTGAGAACATTTAGCAGTAACAGACCATTTGGCTGAGACAGAAAGAAAGAAAAAAGAGAAAGAATAAAGATCAAAATATGTTATATTTTAAGCCAGTATGGGCTTGCTCAAGATATTTTAAAAGTGGTACAGAATTATATCACAAAACAATATATACATGCCTCATATAAGAGATTATCTATAGCAGCAATTTCTTTCTGAAAAATTAAGGAAGCTTTTTAAAGAGGAGGGCTATCTACCAGTGCAAGTTTCTAACCCTAATGTGCTTGGTTTATTCTGCAAGAGGATATCTGATTTGATTTAATGTACTCCTGAAATACTCTTACTTCCCTGTTTATTGCTTTTCCTCTAACCATTTATTTTCCACGGAAGTTTGATCTTATCTATCTATGACACTTTTGAAGAAGTAAATCCAGACTTTGTCAAAGGGGTATTATATATCCTTTCTTCATAAGACAATCTTTAAGACTTTCATAACAGATGCCTGGAAAATCCCATGGACAGAGGAGTCTGGTGGGCTTTTTTTCATGAGACAATCTTTAAGACTTTCATAATAGAGCTTGATCTTGGAATCCATTCTTTCAAAAATAAGTTTAGAGATTTTCTCTATCTATGGCCCTACTTATTTTCACATAGCACTTATCTAAATCTGTAATTATCTTGTTATCTGTTTCCCTGTTCTTGTCTACACCATATAAACTACATAAGGGCAGGGACTTGTCTGTCTTGTTCACTGTGTTTCTAATATCAAGTAGAATGCCTGGCACATTATTATGTTTGAAAAGGATAATGAATGAATGGATGTGATGGTGATAGAACAGAATGCTTTCATTTTGCAAATAGCTTTTTTTCAACAATATATGGTAGTTCATAAGTAGGGAGGTCCTAGGTAGATTCTTCCTGTTTCTCTTGAGTGTGGCCTCCATACCCATCTCGCATAGATCCCTAGGCTGCCACTTCCAATGGATCCTTGCTATTTGTGGACTAAGGCATTATGAACCCAAAGCAGGTTTTCATGCCTCTGTTGGTCCTGATCCTGCCTGGAGCCTTTATTCAGCAAAGCAAGCTTTGGCACATTTTCTGCTCTTTGTCTTAGCATTTGAGTCTACACAAAAGTTTGGGCCGTTCAGTGCTCTGCCAAGAAACACTCTCTACACCATTTATAACATCTGGCCCACAGTTTTAATAACCCACAGGATGTCTGGACACAAACAACAGCTAATTTCATATCATGCAAAGTTTTGGTAATATTTTAAAAATGAGATAATATACATGAAAGTGCTTTATAAACTATGAAATTCTATACAAATGATAATGATCATGATTATTACTATGATCATTGTTGCCCTAGCTAAGACAAGAAACCTCTCTGAAAAGCCTTTTCACATTTTGTTCTTTTGGCTTTTAAGAAATATTGAGCTACATGCTTCCAGGGAAATTGTCTCCTGGCATTAAAATAGAAAAAAAAAATTTTTTTAATCACATTAACACTTCCAAGTGCTATGTTATAGAAGAGAAGAGAAAAAGTAAAACCATTTCCTGCTGACCCAGATCCAGCATTTATCCAAAATGAGAAGGACAGGCAATTCTTAGCAGTTTACATTTATCAGACATATAGCATAAGCTTTGAAAAATTGTTTCATTTCCTACCATGAAAAATGAGCCTGATTCTCTTTTTACACAAATTATCTCCTTATCCTGCTTCAGGGAAACGATCTCCTTAGGGTGGAGACCTCACTATGTCAATCAACCCAGCAATATCACAGGTCTCATCAGACTTATCACATCTCAGTCATAAGCGAAATAGAAGCTGCCCTGAAGTTTGTAACTTGAAGCACATGAGAGCCCCTAAACCCAGAGGCTCTACCTAGAGGTCTAGCCTTGAGGAGTGAACAGATTGAATAATGGTCCTAGTCTCCCTGTCTATTTTCAACTAACAAGCAAAAGTCTTTCTAAGCAAATGAGAAAACAAGGATGAAAACATACAAAACATGCTTCTTTTAGCATACAAATGTTCCTAGAAGGTATTGAATTACATGTCAGCAAGAGAACTAGCTGAAAAAAAGAGCAGTCTCAGAAAGGGTTTTACAAACAAATTCCTCTGTTGCACAATGTTGACCTTTGCTGTTCAAGAACATTCAGCTCTCTCCCACTACCTTGAGCAATATCACCATTTCCTAATAATGTAGATAAAAGAAAATATAGACCAAGAGTCCTGAAAAGCCCATACTTACTAAATGATACTACAGGATTCTGAGTAAAATTGATAGAGATTTCAAACATGTAACATACTCTCCTAAGGGACTGTATTCCCAGAAAGAATCTAGTTTGTTAATTTTTAGAAAAACCAAAGCATTTTTCAAGGCTTATTTTTGCAGGATCAGTTTCTCCTTTAGCTCCCCTCTACTTATGAAGGATCAGAGGAGAAAATAATAAAATCTATCTCAGGTAAAAAGCATCCAACTAAAGAACTTCAATATTATTTACAAGCCTTTGACACTGACTTGGGGTTTCACTGATGATTGGACTGGAAATTGACATTTGTGAAGAAGCTTTGAAAAATATGTATAATTTAGCTTTAGTAGTTTACATAAAGTAGAGGTTAGATTCTTCCAATGACCTTTCATGAACTTTTGAGAGTGGATAGTGTTTTTGGTGAAAAGGTAAAAAAATAAAGACTCCTTTTTCCTACCAAGGTGGTAATTACACTTAAGTTTATGTAGCTCTAATGTTCGTGGGAGATCTTTATAATTTACTCCTGGGTAGGCTCTCTATGAAGCGTCTTTTTTTTTTTTCCTTGAGAGAAAAAAAAATGTTTTAAACTAACATCCTTGCAAATTGGATAAGTGTGGCATTACAGTGGTTTTCAACCCATTGATAGAGGCTCATGTGCTTTGAACTTTAGTAACAGCATTTGAAAGAGAGATTAAAATCCCCTTAACCAGCAAGCATTCACTTTTTAAAAGTTTCTCTTTCCAAGGGCATGAAAGCACTGCATTTTGAAAGCCATGTAAGTCCAAGCAAAGCCAAATGTACCTCTACTCAAATGAGTTCACTGGTGGTCAGAGCTTTCACAAAGTGACATTTTTTGAGACTGTCTGCAAATTGCCCAAAGAGCCGGTCCTTCACTCAGCATCACAGGGTTCTTCTGCCATCATGGTAATTACACACGTTGCCAACCCAATTAAGATTGCATGGGGAGAGATGAGTGTTCACTGTAGCCATTTCACTTTACAGTCAGTGGTAAATTCTGTGAGAAAACTTCATCCGGCAACTTTCCCATCCTTCTGGAAGGGGGGTTCTTGGTGGTCAGCCAGAAATATGCAAAGCTATCAATATAATTCATGCCGCTTAGGGGTTCAAAAAAACAGATATTTCCCAAGCCAGGGCAAATTAGCCTTTGGCATTGGAACTCTGGATTATTTATCCACTCAGGCACATCTATACAATGAGAAACAACTGCCTTGCAAGGCAATAAAATGCTGCGTACCATTCCCAGGGGAAGGCTTGCTTGATGAAGCATTTCATCAAGTAGGCCACAGAGCTATTTGCCTTCTGCGTATGCATGGGAGGCAGGCAGTGAATCTGGTTGAGAGGAAGCCACGTAGCCCAGGGCCTGATTTTCTCTACAGGCCAAGTCTCAAAGTCCATCTTCAGGCTCCTGAGGGGGTGTTTCCAAGCTCGAGATGTCAGCTCTGCTTTCTCAGGAAACTCGGGGCAGGAAGGTATTTATTCTTTTCCACTCTTCTTGAACTTTCAGACTTGTGGTCAGAGCTTCTTGCTCATCATTTTGAGTACTTTAGTTTTCTTTCCTCAATAATAATGTAGACTACACAAAGGCAGGATGATGGCATTTCCCCCACAGCATCTAAAACAGGGCTCAGATGGATAATTGGTTCTTGAAAAATGAGTCTCTACTGGTCTATTTGTGGCTCCTCACCTAAACAAAATTTTTATTTGGAAATGGGAATACCCCAGTCACTTAGGTAAACACTGCCTTCCCTTTCTTTTGATCTAGGCTTTCCTTTCAACCCTTTCCATCTAATTGTTCCCTACGCTAAATTTTCCTGGGCACAAAATTTGCTACTTAAAAATTTTTATTGTATAAGTTTACATGGATGTAAAAGCACAGTATCCACTTATCTAGTAGTACTTTGCATATAAGAAGAAAAGGGAAACAATCTTCCAGAACCCTAGTGGATCATCTCTAGAGGAGTATTTATAGTGATTATCTGGCTTCCTTATTCAGGAAGCAAAGAATCTTTCTTTACGTATTCAAGTATTAAGGATGCATTTATTTGTATAAAATGGACAGGCTCTACGGTGAGTTTGAACGCTAACCACCAGCTCCTCCTCACTGCAGAACTGTTGATGACTTATTTGGTGTCTCTGTGCACTCAGACATCACTAGGAAAATTCCAGCTGTATTGTGGTCACATTATTTAACTTTGATGCCTCAGTATCCAAATCTATGAAATGGAAACAGCAATAGTACTAGTTCAAAAGCCTCTTGGGAGGATTAATTGAGTTAATATATGTAAAACACTTAATCCCTGACACTTGATGTGTACTCATTGAGTAATCGGAGAAGGCAATGGCACCCCACTCCAGTATTCTTGCCTGGAAAATCCCATGGGCAGAGGAGCCTGGTAGGCTGTGATCCATGGGGTCACGAAGAGTCGGACACGACTGAGCAACTTGACTTTCACTTTTCACTTTCATGCATTGGAGAAGGAAATGGCAACCCACTCCAGTGTTCTTGCCTGGAGAATCCCAGGGATGGGGGAGCCTGGTTGGCTGCCGTCTGTGGGGTCGCACAGAGTCAGACACGACTGAAGCGACTTAGCAGCAGCAGCAGCAGCAGCACCAAGTAATCATTCTTTTTTTTTTCTTCCAGATTTTCTGATGTTTTCATGTGTTCCAGCAAATTTTATCCCCTACCAGCTGAGAGTAGTGGAAGGATGCCTCTTAATTTGGGATTCTTAGTGCTGAGTCCTTGACCTTTTATTACATACTTGTTCAAATCACAGGCTTCAAGTGATGACTCTGTATTTCTATAATCACCAGATTATAGCTTAGATTGAGAGATTCCTAAGGACATGAACTCTATCCTAAATTTCTTTGTATTGCCCACTGTGTCTAACACAGTATGTCACACAGAGTAAGAGCTCCATATTTATTTTTGCAGTTAATTTTTTTCTGTTTCTTCCTCTCCTGTTGTCCAAGGCTGATTATGGCAGTGTTCCACTTTTCATCTTCTTCCACACCATGTGTTTTGATCTGTGAGGGGTTACAGAGCCTGTGAAGCATAAAGCAATGGGGGGCTTAACACATCAGTAACCAAATATGTGAGCCTTGCCAGAACTCTTGCTGTTTAGATGGAAGAAAGGGCAGAGATTTTTTGGACAGATTTGTGTCCTGGGTCATGTCATCTGTGGGCTGCTGGTGGGTTACTTATGGGCTGGCATGCTGATAACATTGGAAGGCAATTCAAAATTCTCACAAAACATCAATTGAAGCCAATGTGAAAAATATTGATTTTGATGGTAGCAACTTTGTTTACATCAGTGGCTGAGACAGTCCATAAAAGTATGTTTAATGAAAAATGCTCCACCATGTGAATGAAGATAATGGGTGAAAAATCAAAGTCACTGGGATAAGCTCCTTTCCACATGTCCTTATGTGGTCCAAGTACCAAACACTTGTTTTCTCACCCATTCACTGCACCTTTGAATACAAATATGCAACAGTTAACTGACTTCATTCTCTCCAAAAGGAACTGTTTCCAGTGCTAATAAAATGCAGCCACAAAAGAAAATCTTTGTAGCGGAACCAGTGGGAAGAATTAACCCTCAAATTGTGCATGTGCGTGCGTGCTCAGTTGCATCTGACTCTTTGCAACCCTTTGAACTGTAGCCTATCAGGCTCCTCTGTCCATGGGATTTCCTATGCAAGAATACTGGAGTGGGTTGCCATTTCCTCCTTCAGGGGATCTTCCCAACCCAGAAATTAAACCCCCATCTCCTGTCCACTGAGCCACTGGGGAAGCCCAACCCCCAGTCCATCAGCTGTTTTGTTTTTTGGTTTTTTTTTCATGAACTCTTTGGAAAGTCCCTTCCCTTATTTAGTCCCTTATCTCCCCATTTACCCAATCCCCTTATTTTGGCTTCCAGTGTTATCTTGTGATTATTATTGTTATTAACATGCTATTTCAGACAGCCTACCCTATAGTCCATGAGAGTGAAATATACCCTTTCTTTCCATCTACTGGCAAAAGATCTCTCTTGTATTTTCATTTTCTTTAAGTTGTGACTTTTCCTGGTACTTTGGTTTCATCTGATCTGTTCTGTGACCTGTGTACAAGGGGTTTTTTTTAAGTTGAAAATGAGCTAGGTTCTTTGGTGATCACTTACACATGTTGCCTTTTTTCCTTTGTTTCTCTGCCTACTCATTCTAAACCCCTCACATGATAAGGTGAACTCAATTGTTTTTGAACCAGGAGCACTGTGAACTTGGGACTTAAATTTTTAAACAAATAGGTTTTTTGAGTGAAGGGCTTTAATGTTATTTGCTTTTGAATTTTGCTGTTTTTAATGCTTTTCTAAACCCTGGATGTTGTTTAGTCTTAACAGAGGGCATTTGAACTGTACAATTAAAAAGATGGTAACAACAACCCTGTATGCGAGACAGCAAAGGAGACACAGATGTATAGAAGTATTTTGGACTCTATGGGAGAGGGAGGGGGATGATGATTTGGGAGAATGGCATTAAAACATGTATAATATCATATAAGAAACGAATTGCCAGTCCAGGTTAGATGCAGGATACAGGAAGCTTGGGGATGGTGCACTAGGATGACCCAGAGGGATGGTATGGAGAGGGAGGTGGGAGGGGGGTGCAGGATGGGGAACACATGTACACCCATGGCAGATGCATGTTGATGTATGGCAAAACCAATACAATATTGTAAAGTTAAAAAAAAAAAAAAGATGTCAACTATTACCATTTAGTGTACTGCAAATTTTTAAATACATAAAATAAAATCAGAATTACCTGTTTATTAGTTAGTGACTTAAATTTGCCCTATAGTGAGAAGAATTTCATGCTATTGTCCAGCATGAATTACTGCTGCTGGCGCTGCTAAGTTGCTTCAGTCGTGTCCAACTGTATGTGACCCCATAGATGGCAGCTCACCAGGCTGCCCCGTCCCTGGGATTCTCCAGGCAAGAACACTGGAGTGGGTTGCCATTTCCTTCTCCAATGCATGAATTTGAATTTGGCAATAAGGAATTCATAATCTGAGCCACAGTCAGCTCCTGGTCTTGTTTTTGCTGACTGTGTAGAGCTTCTCCATCTTTGACTGCCAAGAATATAATCAGTCTGATTTCGGTGTTGACCATCTGGTGATGTCCATATGTAGAGTCTTCTCTTGTGTTGTTGGAAGAGGGTGTTTGTTATGACCAGTGCATTTTCTTGGCAAAACTCTATTAGTCTTTGCCCTGCCTCATTCCATATTCTAAGGCCAAATTTGCCTGTTACTCCAGGTGTTTCTTGACTTCCTACTTTTGCATTCCAGTCCCCTATAATGAAAAGGACATCTTTTTTGGGTGTTAGTTCTAAAAGGTCTTGTAGGTCTTCATAGAACTGTTCAACTTCAGCTTCTTCAGCATTACTGGTTGGGGCATAGACTTGGATTTCTGTGATATTGAACGGTTTGCCTTGGAAACGAACAGAGATCATTCTGTTGTTTTTGAGATTGCATCCAAGTACTGCATTTCGGACTCTTTTGTTGACCATGATGGCTACTCCATTTCTTCTGAGGGATTCCTGCCCACAGTAGTAGATATAATGGTCATCTGAGTTAAATTCACCCATTCCAGTCCATTACAGTTAGAACTGGACATGGAACAGCAGACTGGTTCCAAATAGGAAAAGGAGTACATCAAGGCTGTATATTGTCACCCAGCTTATTTAACTTCTATGCAGAGTACATCATGAGAAACGCTGGGCTGGAAGAAGCGCAAGGTGGAATCAAGATTGCCAGGAGAAATAGCAATAACCTCAGATATGCAGATGACACCACCCTTATGGCAGAAAGTGAAGAGGAACTAAAAAGCCTCTTGATGAAAGTGAAACAGTAGAGAGTGAAAAAGTTGGCTTAAAGCTCAACATTCAGAAAACGAAGATCATGGCATCCGGTCCCACCACTTCATGGGAAATAGATGGGGAAACAATGGAAACAGTGTCAGACTTTATTTTTGGGGGCTCCAAAATCACTGCAGATGGTGACTGCAGCCATGAAATTAAAAGACGCTTACTCCTTGAAAGGAAAGTTATGACCAACCTAGATAGCATATTCAAAAGCAGAGACATTACTTTGCCAACAAAGGTCCATCTAGTCAAGGCTATGGTTTTTTCTGTGGTCATGTATGGATGTGAGAGTTGGACTGTGAAGAAGGCTGAGTGCCGAAGAATTGATGCTTTTGAACTGTGGTGTTGGAGAAGACTCTTGAGAGTCCTTGGACTGCAAGGAGATCCAACCAGTCCATTCTGACGGAGATCAGCCCTGGGATTTCTTTGGAAGGACTGATGCTAAAGCTGAAACTCCAGTACTTTGGCTACCTCATGTGAAGAGTTGACTCATTGGAAAAGACTCCGATGCTGGGAGGGATTGGGGGCAGGAGGAGAAGGAGACGACAGAGGATGAGATGGCTGGATGGCATCACTGACTCAATGGACTTGAGTCTGAGTGAACTCTGGGAGTTTGTGATGGACAGGGAGGCCTGGCATGCTACGATTCATGGGGTCACAAAAAGTCGGACACGACTGAGCGACTGAACTGAACTGAACTGAACTGAATGCATGAAAGTGAAAAGTGAAAGTGAAGTCGCTCAGTCGTGTCTGACTCTTAGCGACCCTATGGACTGCATCCTACCAGCCTCCTGGCCGGTGGGATTTTCCAGGCAAAAGTACTGGAATGGGTTTCCATTGTTTTCTCCGCATGAATTACTGAGGATATATCAAATAAGGAAACCATCTTTCATTCAAATTGGTCTGAATACCAGAGGAGGGACAGTCATGTTTCCAGCCACTTTCTGTGGTGGCTGTCAGAGAGATCAGGGAGATCCTTCATGATGTGGGATGAGGGAAGAGACAGTTGCAGGAAACAGAAGCTCCTTACTTTCCAGAACCCAAGAGAAACCAGGAGAGAAGGTTCCTGAAGGCAGGGACAAGATTATTCTTTCTCATTCTACAAGTTCTCTCTTTCCCACTAGAATCAACAAGAGGGAGTTAAAAAGTATAACATTCAGAGTGGTCCCAAGATGGCAGAGGAATAGGATGGGGAGACCATTTTCTCCCCCACAAATGCATGAAAAGATCATTTGAACGCTGAGCAACTTCCAACAAAACAACTTCTGAGTGCTGGCGGAGGACACCAGGCACGAAGAAAGGCAGTCCATTCTCTTCAAAAGGAGGTAGGACAAAATATATAAGACAAAAAGAGAGACAAAAGAGTTAGGGATGGAGACCTGTCCTGGGGAGGGAGTTGTGAAGGAAAGTTTCCAAACAATAGGAAACCATCTCACAAGTGGGTCTGTGGAGAGTTTTGCAACATAACCAGGAGAAGAAAAAAAACAAACACAGAATAGGCACCTAACCACAACTACCAGCGGAGAAGTAGCCCAGAGGCTCACATTCACCACCAGTGAGCAGGGACTGGACAGAGAGGTGCGGCCTGCATCATCCGTGCTTAGAGTAAGGACCAGGCCTGAATGCCCTGAGGACAATCTGAGTGAGCTAACATGAGATAGCAACCCAAACTGTGGGATCACAAAAAAAAAAAGAGAGAGAGAGAGAGCTTTCCAGCGAAAGGCAGCCTGAGCCCATCACAGAACAAAGGATTGAGCGAATATCAAAGGAGAGCTAGCCGGCTGCATACAGGCCCCTCCCTGCACCGGAGGCAGAGAGGCAGGCATGCGACAGCCAGAGCTGGAAGGCAAGGTGCTGCTCCGATCTCAGCCCCAGAGACTGGCCATGGACTTGTAGCCTACCAGGCTCCTCTGTCCATATTATTCTCCAGGCAAGAGTACTGGAATGGGTTGCCATTTCCTTCTGCAGGGGATCTTCCTGACCCAGGGATAGAACCCAGGTCTCTTGCATTGCAGGCAGATTCTTTACCAACCAAACTGCTAGGGAAGCCCAGAGACCAGCATCCTCCACCAAACTGTGAGCAGGCTTTCAGTTGCTAACCACGTCTTCCTGGGATCCTGAACGCTTGACACCTGCCAGGAGGGTCGCAGCCTGAGGTCAGCTCCCCAGAGGAGACACATGGCACACCTGAGACGGTGCTCTCAGCGGCGCACTGGGAACCGAGAGACCAGGGAGGTGATTAAGACGCATGGTCCACATGGGACAGTGCGCTCGCCAAACACCTGGTCGCCTGAGATGCTCAGACCTGGGAAGGGCACAAAACACACACCCAACCGAGTCTGTACCCTTGCGGAGTATACGAGAACCTGAGCAACTTAGACCTGGGAAGTACACGAAATGCAGGGCCTGCTTTGAACAGTGCCCTGCAGAGCAACCTGGAGCCTCAGCAGTGTAGACCAGAAAAGCACACACCGCCTTGAGCTGGGGCAAACCCTGTGTGATCCATTCACTGCGAGCACTCCCCACACATGCCAGCAATACTTGTTTGCAGTGTTCCTCCCTCCTCACAACACAGTCGAACAAGTGAGCCTAAATAAGTGACCACCTTTGCCCCCTTGTGTCAGGGTGGAAATTAGGCACTGAAGAGACTTGAAAACAGAGGAAGCCAAAATAAATAAAGAAGAGGGAACCACTCTGCAAGTGACAGGAGCAACATATTAAAACTCTGTAGCTAATATCGACTAAGCATTGGAGAGGGCCTATAGAACTTGAGAACAAGTACAAACTGGAACAAGGAACTGTCTGAAACTGAACTGACCCCACACTGCCCACAACAGCTCCAGAGAAATTCCTAGATATTTTTACTATTATCACTTTTTACTTTTTAAAATTTACGTTCTTTATTACTCCTTTAATTTTCATTTTTATAACCTACTATTACCTTGCAAAAAAAAAAAGATCCTATTTTTAAAGCAAATTTCACATATATATTCTTTATAATTTTTGTGATTGGTTTTGTTTTGTATTTTTAATATTTTTTTGTGAGAGTCTAACCTCTACTCTAGATTTTTAATCTTTGCTTTTTTGTATTTGTTATCAGTTTTGTACCTTTAAGAATCTAATTTTCAGTATCCATTTTCATTTAGGGGTGTGATTATTGGCTCGATTGCTGTCTCCCCTTTTGACTCTACCCCAGGTCACCTCTGTCTCCTCCCCCCTCCTTCTCTTCTATGCTTAACTCTGAATCTCTCTGGGTGTTCTGGGCTGTGGAGAGCACTTAGGAAATTGATTACTGGCTCGATTGCTGTCTCCTCTTTTGACTCCCCCCTCTTCTCCTCCTGGTCACCTTTGTCTTCTTCCTCCGTCTTTTCTTTTCCATGTAATTCTGTGAACCTCTCTGGATGTCCCTCACAGTGGAGAATTGTTTCACCATTAACCTAGATGTTTTATCATCTGTGCTGGATCTCCATCCATGGATGGGGAAATCTTGAGGCTACTGTAAGAATAAGAATGAAAGCCAGAGGCGGAGGCTTCACTCCAAAACCTGAGAACATCAGAAGACTCCTGATTCTAGGGAACATTAATAGACAAGAGTTCATCCAAAAGCCTCCATACCTACACTGAAACCAAGCTCCACCAAGAGCCAACAAGTTCCAGAGCAAGACATACCATGCAAATTCTCCAACAAAGCAGGAACTCAGCCCTGAGCATTAAAAAACAGGCTGCCCAAAGCCATACCAAACCCATAGACACCCCAAAACTCACGACTGGACACTTAATTGCACTCCACAGAGAAGAGATCCAACTCCACCCACTAGAACACAGATGCAAGCTCCCCTAACCAGAAAACCGTGACAAGCCACTAGTCCAACCCCACCCACAGGAAACAGGCTCCATAAAAAGAGAAACCATGAACTTCCAGCCTACAGAAATGGCAGCCCAAACCCAACAATCTAAACAAAATGAAAAGGCACAGAAATATTTAGCAGGTAAAGGAACATGATAAATTCCCAACAAACCAAACAAAAAAGGAGATAGGGAGTCTACCTGAAAAAGAAATCAGAATAATGATAGTACAGATGATCCAAAATCCTGAAAACAAAATGGAGTTAAGATAAATAGACTAGAGACAAGGATGCAAGAAATGTTTAACAAAGACCTGGAAAAAAATAAAGAAGAGTCTATCAATAATGAATAATGCAATAACTGAGATCAAAAGCACTCTGGAGGGAACCAACAGTAGAATAACTGAGCCAGAAAATAGAATAAGTGAGGTGGAAGATAGAATCGTGAAAATATATAAAGCAGAGAGAAAAAAAAAAAAAAGAAAGAAATGAGAACAACCTAGAGACCTCTGGGACAATGTTAAATGCCCAACATTTGAATCATAGAAGTCCCAGAAGAAGGCAGAAAGAAAGGGCATGAGAAAATACTTGAGGAGATAATAGTCGAAAACTTCTTCAAAATGGGGAAGGAAATAACCATCCAAGTCCAAGAAACCCAGAGAGTCCTGAACAGGATAAGCCCAAGGCGAAACACCCCAAGACACATATTAATCAAACTAACAAAGATCAAACACAAAGAGCAAATATTAAAAGCAGCAAGGGAAAAGCAACAAATGACACACAAGGGAATCCCTGTAAGGATAACAGCTGATCTTTCCATAGAAACTCTTCACACCAGAGGGAATGGCAGAACATACTTAAAGTGAGGAAAGAGAAAAACATACAACCCAGATTACTGTACCCAGCAAGGATCTCATTCAAACTATGAAGGCGAAATCAAAAAGCTTTACAGACAAGCAAAAGCTGAGACAATTCAGCACCACCAAACCAGCTCTTCAACAAATGCTAAAGCATCTTCTCTAGATAGGAAACACAAAAAAGGTTTATAAACTCAAATGCAAAACAACAAAGTAAATGGCAATGGGATCATACTTATCAATAATTACCTTCAATGTAAATGGGTTGAATGCCCCAACCAAAAGACAAAGACTGAATGAATGGATAAAAAAACAAGACTCCTATATATGCTGTCTACAAGAGACCCACCTCAAACCAAGGGACACATACAGACTGAAAGTAAAGGGCTGGAAAAAGATATTTCATGCAAATGTAGACCAAAAGAAAGCAGGAGTAGTGATACTCGTATCAGATAAAATAGACTTTGAAATAAAGGCCATGAAAAGAGACAAAGAAGGGTACTACAAAATGATAAAATGATCAATCCAAGAAGATAAAACAATTATATATGCACCCAACATAGGAGCACCTCAATACATAAGGCAAATACTAACAAGGGCCCAGTTAGACCTAACTGATATCTATAGGACATTTCACCCCAAAACAATTAATTTCACTTTTTTCTCAAGTGCACACAGAACATTCTCCAGGACAGATCACATCCTGTGCCATAAATCAAACCTTGGTACATTCAAAACGGTTGAAATCATTTCAAGCATCTTTTCTGATCACAATGCAGTAAGATTAGATGTCAACTATAGGGGAAAAACTATTAAAAATATAAACATGGAGGCTAAACAACACATTTCTGAATAGAAAACAAATAGTGGAAAAAATCAAAAAGGAAATAAAAATTTGCATGGAACAAATGCAAATGAAAACATGACAACCCAAAACCTATGGGATTCAGTAAAAATAGTGCAAAGGGGAAGGTTCATAGCAATACAAGCTTACCTCAAGAAACAAAAGGAAAATCAAATAAATAAACTAACTTTACACCTAAACCAACTAGAAAAAGAAAAAATGAAGAACCCCAGGGTTAGTAGAAGAAAAGAAATCATAAAAATTAGAGCAGAAATAAATGAAAAAGAAACAAAGGAGACTATAGCAAAAATCAACAAAACTAAAAGCTGGTTCTTTGAGAAGATAAATAAAATAGACCAACCATTAGCCAGACTCATCAAGAACAAAGGGGAGAAGAATCAAATCAACAAAATTAGAAATGAAAATGGAGAAATCACAACAGACAACACAGAAATACAAAGGATCATAAGAGACTACTATCAGCAACTATATGCCAATAAAATGGACAACTTGGAAGAAATGGAAAAATTCTTAGAAAAGTATAACCTTCCAAAACTGAACCAGGAAGAAATAGAAAATGTTAACAGACCCATCACAAGCACAGAAATCGAAATTATAATAAAAAATCTTCCAACAAACAAAAGCCCAGGACCAGATGGCTTCACAGGTGAATTCTAACAAAAATTTAGAGAAGAGCTAACATCTATCCTACTCAAACTCTTCCAGAAAATTTCAGAGGAAGGTAAACTCTCAAACTCATTCTATGAGGCCACCATCACCCTAATACCAAAATCAGACAGAGATGCCACAAAAAAAGAAAACTACAGGCCAATATCACTGATAAACATAGATACAAAAATACTCAACAAAATTCTAGCAAACAGAATCCAACAACATATTTAAAAGATCATACATCATGACCCAGTGGGCTTTATCCCAGGGATGCAAGGATTCTTCAATATTTGCAAATAAATCAACATGATACACCATATTAACAAATTGAAAGATAAAAACCATATGATTATCTCAATAGATGCAGAGAAAGCCTATGACAAAATTCAACACCCATTTATAATAAAAACTCTCCAGAAAGCAGGCATAGAAGGAACATACCTCAACATAATAGCCATATATGATAAACCCACATCAAACATTATCGTCAATGGTGAAAAATTGAAAGCATTTCCCCTAAAGTCAGGAACAAGACGAGGGTGCTCACTCTCACCACTACTATTCAACATAGTTTTGGAAGTTTTAGCCATAGAAATCAGAGGAGAAAAAGAAATAAAAGGAATCCAGATTGGAAAAGAAGTAAAACTCTTACTGTTTGCAGATGACATGATCCTCTACATAGAAAACCTTAAAGACACCACCAGAAAATTACTAGAGTTAATCAATGAATATAGTAAAGTTGCAGGATATAAAATTAACACACAGAAATCCCTTGTATTCCTATACCCTAACAATGAGAAAACAGAAAGAGAAATTAAGGAAGCAATCCCATTCACCATTGTGACAAAAAGAATAAAATACCTAGGAATAAATCTAACTAGTGAAACAAAAGACCTATCTATAGAAAACTATAAAACACTGATGAAAGAAATAAAAGATGACACAAATAGATGGAGAAATATACCATGTTCATGGATCAGAAGAATGAATATAGTGAAAATGAGTAAACTACCCAAAGCAATCTACAGATTCAATGCAATCCCTATCAAGCTACCAATGGTATTTTTCATAGAACTAGAACAAATTATTTCACAATTTGTATGGAGGGAAAAAAAACCAAAAACGTCAAATAGCCAAAGCAATCTTGAGAGAGAAGAATGGAACTGGAGGAATCAACCTGTCTGACTTCAGGCTATACTACAAAGCTACAGTCATCAAGAGAGTATTGTACTGGCACAAAGACAGAAATATAGATCAATGGAACAAAATAACCCAGAGATAAATCCACGTACCTGTAGACAACTTATCTTTGACAAAGGAGGCAAAAATATACAAAGGAGAAAAGACAATCTCTTTAACAAGTGGTGCTGGGGAAACTGGTCAACCACCTGTAAAAGAATAAAACTAGAACACTTTCTAATGCTATACACAAAAATAAACTCAAAGTGGATTAAAGATCTAAATGTAAGACCAGAAACTATAAATTTCCTAGAGGAAACCATAGGCAAAACACTCTCTGACATAAGTCACAGCAAGATCCTCTATGACCCACCTCCCAGAATAATGGAAGTAAAAGCAAAAATAAACAAATGGGACCTAATTAAAAGCTTTTGGACAATGAAGGAAACTATAAGCAAGGTGAAAAGACAGCCTTCCGGATGGGAGAAAATAATAGCAAATGAAGCAACTGACAAAGAATTAACTCAAAAATATATAAGCAGCTCCTGCAGCTCAATACCAGGAAAATAAATGACCCAGTCAAAAAATGGGCCAAAGAACTAAACAGACATTTCTCCAAAGAAGACATACAGAGGACCAACAAACACATGAAAAGTTGCTCAACATCATGCATTATCAGATAAATGCAAATCAAAACCATCTCACACCAGTCAGAATGGCTACTATCAAATAGTCTACAAACAATAAATGCTGGAGAGAGTGTGGAGAAAAGGGAACCTTCTTACACTGCTGGTGGGAATGCAAACTACTACAGCCACTATGGAGAACAGTGTGGAGATTCCTTAAAAAACTGGAAATAGAACTGCCTTATGATCTAGCAATCCCACTGCTGGGCATACACACCAAGGAAACCAAAGTTGAAAGAGACACACACTTGTACCCCAATTGCAGCACTGTTTGCAATAGCTAGGACATGAGAGCAACCTAGATGTCCATTGGCAGATGATTGGATAAGAAAGCTGTGGTACATACACACAATGGACTATTACTCAGCTATTAAAAAAAATGCACTTGAATCAGTTCTAATGAGGTGGATGAAACTGGAGCCTATTTTACAGAGTGAAGTAAGTCAGAAAGAAAAACACCAATACAGTATACTAATGCATATATATGGAATTTAGAAAGATGGTAATGATGACCGTATACGTGAGACAGCAAAAGAGACACAGATAAAGAAAAGACTTTTGGACTCCGTGGGAGAAGGCGAAGGTGGGATGATTGGAGAAAAGAGCATTGAAACATGTATAAAGTAGATGACTAGTCCAAGTTTGATGTATGAAACAGGGCACTCAAAGTCAGTGCACTGGTACAACCTAGAGGGATGGGATGGGGAGGGAGGTGGGTGGGGGATTCAAGATAGGGGACACATGTACACCCATGGCTGATTCATGTCAATGTATGGCAAAACCCACCACAATATTGTAATTAGCCTCCAATTAAAATAAATAAATAAATTTTTTTTAAGTATAGAATTCAATCTGAATTGAATTTTTAGTTTTAGTTAGAATGAAAGCTTTGCAAATCTCCTAGAAATAATTACTAGGCAATTATCCCTCCCCATCATAGCAAGTTACTTAATCTCTTTCTGCCTCAGTTTCCTTGTCTCCCCAACCCACACAAAAATATCAATCCTGTTTGTTACTGAATCTCTACAGCTTTGTATCTTCAACATAGACTATTTCTACATAGCCAAAATGAAAGAATTGAAAGTAATAGGGAGAATTGAAGTCTCATGCCCAATTTCACTCCTGCAACACTCAGAGAATGACTATCTTTTGAATAGCTGTTTAAGTGCCCTGGAACTAAGCCCTGGTAGATGGAATATAGGTAATACTTTGGAGCCCATTTGTTTCAAGCTTCTACTGCCCCAAGTTCACTAAAATGACTTGTGCTAAGACCAGAACCTTCCTAATGATCAAATCCAGTGGAAACCAAGCTATTCTCATTTATTATCTTAAGTGACCTCTCTGGAGCTTGAGGCATTGTGAAAACGTGGACTATTCTCTCCACCTGGACTCTCTTCTTTTCTTTACATTGGAGTGATATTATAGAAGAGACAAATGTACTGAGTCTGGAATCAGATGCCAATGTCACTACCTACTAGCTGGTACTCTCAGGCAAATTACTTGGCCTCTCCGTGCCTCCGTGTCCCCATGTTAAAAATGGAAATAGTAGAACTTACTTTAAAAGGTTTTTGTATTCATTGAGTTAAGGACAATCCTTATAAAGAACTCTCTCACCTAGCAGATCCAATAAGTATTAATTTCATTATTTACAACACTATTTTCTTAGTTTTCTTACTATTTTGATCATTGTTTCATGGTCTCCTTCAGGAATACTAATTCCTTCTCTTTTGAAATTAAATCAATATCTTTGTCTTTCCTGCTCTATGCATTCACCTTACATGATCTTACTAACCCTGTATCTTTACATACAATCAAACTGTGAAAACCCCTTCAATCTCAGTCACTGGTCAGACCTCTGAAGCTCCAAGCTTATCTAACTCCTTACTGCACTATTCCCTTTGTTTGTACCATCAGTTCCTCAAATTTAATATGTCCACAGAGTTACTCATCAGCCCCTTTACAGGACTTAAACCACTAGAAACGAGGGCATCACATTCAAAGCAACATGGTAGGGACACCAAGGTGGGGGTGTTTAGTGAATGGCTGTTCTCCGGCTCAGTTCCAGCACAGGGTGGCTGTGGATAGGCCAAGAGTCTTCAATCTAAGAAGATAGGCTTGGCTCAGATTTCTGTAAACCTTGTAATTCTGGATTCCATTCTATAGGGAATGGAGAATCATTGGAAATTTCTGATTAGAGTAGCTCCTAAAAAACATGATTACATGTTTCTAGCTCCCATAACAATTAGCTAGTGGACTCTAATGATGTCATGGGTGATCTCAGTCTATTTCATTGTTTATTTCTTTGTCAATAGACCTCAGTCTATTTTTCTGTGAAGAAAAATCAAAGAGCCTACTGCTATCATATTTTCTCTGAATGATCTGAAAAGGTCCAATATTTGAACATGAATCCTTTCCACCATGGAAATCTGAAGACCAACTGATCTGGCTCCCTGCCTCCCTCTGAAATCTCTGCTGAAATGAGATAATCCAGTTCTAGTTGCAGAGTGTCATTCCGCTCTGACAGCTGTTGTTTCATGGCTTAAGTCTGAACTATTTTAGCTTGTACCTGAAGGAGTATTTTTCACAGATTTTCTGAGTTATGGTAAGAGTTTAATACTCGATATTTCAATAGATGGTAGATTCTGATTTATTCTATCATTCATGCACCAAAAGTCAAAAGGCCAGGGGCCAAACTGGATGCTCACTGGTGATAATTCAGGCTGACTCTCTAGATAGTTATGTAGTTGTGTATGGATGTGAGAGACTGTAAAAGAAGGCTGAGCACCAAAGAATCCATGCTTTTGAACTGTGGTGTTGGAGAAGACTCCAGAGAGTCCCCTGGACTGCAGGGAGATCAAACCAGTCCATTCTAAAGGATATCAACCCTGAATATTCATTGGAAGGACTGATGCTGAAGCTGAAACTCCAATACTTTGGCCACCTGATACAAAGAGCCGATTCATTGGAAAAGACACTGATACTGGGAAAGATTGAAGGCAAAACAAGAGGGTGGCAGGGGATGAGATGGTAAAATAGCATCACCAACTCAGTGAACATGGATTTGAGCAAACTGCAGGAAATAGTGAAGGACAGAGGAGCCTGGCATGCTGGAGTCCATGGGGTCTCAAAAAGTCAGACACGACTTAGCGAGTGAACAACAGCAAACAACTCTAGATAGCGGGACAGCCAGACAACTCATAGAAGAGGGTGGCAATTCCTCTTTACTTTATCTGGTAAGAAAATGCAACAAGTCAGAGAAGGGATCCCCATTTAAGACCGTCACCTAGCACAAAGCATGACAAAAGAGGATCCCAGCCACACCAGGTGTGGATAGCATGGAGCATCCACAGCCAGGAAGAGAAATCTGACTATTATATGCCGAGCACACAAAAATTACTCAGGCAGAATACTTATTCATACCACTTCATTCACCATCTATTAATTTAGCAAGTACTATATACAAGACACTCTTCTAGATGCCAGGGATACACCAAAAAACAGACAAAAATCCTGACATGGAACTGACATCCTATTGTGCTGAAAAGGAATTTGGAACATGAGATAAAATTTGGTTGGAAATGTGCTTGCTAGAGACAAAATTTCTTAATTGTACATCCATGCTCTGGTGTTAACAAATCAGAAAGTACACACTCACAGAGAGAGATACATACCTATATATGTATATATTCATACATAATCATATGTGATTAACAACACTATTCCCTCATTCCACATGTATTTCTAAGAGTGAGAAGGTATTCTTTCAGATGGTGTCACAGTTGAAGAGAAAAGCAGATGGTGCTTCTGGAGGAGGCAGCTTGCTTGCTGAAATGTCATGGATATACAGAAATAAAACTGAAAATGAAAGGCAAGAAAAATTCTCATTTGAATAACGAACTAGCTCGTGTTTCCTCTGAGCCACGCAGCTCAGATAATGAAAAGAAACACTCTCAGATCCTTTGTTCTGCATTTACAACAAAACTCGAACCACATGTCTGTCATGTAACAAGCCACTCTGGATCATTTCTTGAAGAAGAGGAATCATTGTTTGATGGGACCACTTGTAAAAATCCAGAAGGTACCCCAGAGAAGCTGGCACTCAGAATAAACCATCCAAGGGGTAATTTGTGGGGACAAATGATACACCGAGTATTGCATTTGAACTTTAAAACAATTGCTCACACATGAAAAACAACAAAAGGCTGAGCCTGCCCTCCACCCCAGCTTCCTGTCACTGTTCATTTTTCAGTGTTCCCGTGATTGAAGGAAGCCCTCAGGACTCATGGCAGCAGATAGTTCAAAATGATGCCTATAAAGCTTTTCTAATTATTATTATGTTAAACACATAATTTGGTGGCTTTGTTCTGTGACTATATGTGCTTATTTCAGCCTCATAATAGTTGCCAGATTCTGCTGCAGGATTTGCGTCCTGTAGTGAGACACACGGACCATAAGTTCTTTCCTGTACCCACAGTTCCACCAGCACTAGGCACCCCAACAGTGCCCATCATTGTCTCCAGGGAGCCTTGTCCAGACCTGAAGTGACAAAAAGGAGTGAGTTCAGGCAGATTAACAGCATGTAATTACAGGCAAAGAGTTGGGCTTTACTCCTTGGAAAGATCTTTGAGGCCTGGGATAAATTTTGACTCAACACCAATTCAACCAGTTTTAAGATCAGTTGTTTACTTAAATCCATTATGCCCAGATTTTCACCAGCCAGGAGACCCAGCTGCAGAACCTACCCAGAGCTTATTGTTCTCCCAACTACATTCTAACAGGGAATACCGGAGATGTGACCTTTAGCACTGTCAGGGTGGAACAGAACCAAGTTATTAAGGCCCCTGGGATCCCAGTGATGTGGAAGAGGAGCCAACCATTGTATAAAACCCCTCTGATTGCCATCCCACCCCCAAGCTTCCTCCTCCCAAAGCTGCTTCTGAGAACAAAGCAATTTGCCTGCCTCTTAGAAACAAATCATCCCAGGTCTAAACAGAAAACACGCACATTTCTTTCACAGAGAAGGTGATATACCCTAAAAGCACTGTGAGCCAGCAAGGGAAAAGGTTTGGAAAATTGACTGAATCGTTTTCCCTTAAGAGTTATTTGATTGAATAGTAAGAGGCCAATTGTTAGGATCTGAAAACAATTCAGAAGCCGTAGAAATCCTTTGATGGTAACCTCTCTTGCCCAGACTTTGGTCTCAAGAGAAAGAAAACTCTCCTCAATTAGACCAAGCAAATAATGGCTCCACAAAGTTTCTCAGTCAGGGCAGATGAATTAAAGTTAACAGGAGGAAGCCAGTAGCAGTGTTTTGCAGTCTAACAAATCCTGGTTTTAGAAATCAGGCCCCTCCTACACAGTGGAGAAGTTGGACAGCATGTTGACCGGGTACATGAGTGCATGCTAAGTCACTTCAGTTGAATCCAACTCTTTGTGACCCTATGGACTGTAGCCTGCCAGGCTCCTCTGTCCATGGGATTCTTCGGGCAAGAATACCAGAGTAGGTTGGCATGCCCTTCTCCAGGGGATCTTCCCAACCCAGGGATCAAAACTGCATCTCCTGCAGTTCCAGCATTACAGGTAAATTCTTTACTGCTGAGCCACCAGGGAAGCCCGTTGACCAGGGGTCACAATTAAAATATCAAGGAAGGGCAGACAGTCTGTGGTGCCACTGGGTGCCATATCCTGACCTCACCTGAGTAGTTGTCTGACAGGACATGCATAAAATTGAATTTAATCATGAGGAAACATCAGAAAGATAATTTTGGGACATTTTATTTAAAAGGGAGAAGTGAGGCTGGAGGCTTCACAAATGACAAGGTAATAAAAGTCAATGAATCGCCACACTGTTCTCCATAGTGGCTGTACTAGTTTGCATTCCCACCAAGAGTGTAAGAGGGTTCCCTCTTCTCCACACCCTCTCCAGCATTTAATTGCTTGTAGACTTTTGGGTCGCAGCCATTCTGACTGGCATGAAATGGTACCTCATAGTGGTTTTGATTTGCATTTCTCTGATGATGAGTGATGTTGAGCATCTTTTCATGTGTTTGTTAGCCATCTGTATGTCTTCTTTGGAGAAATGTCTATTTAGTTCTTTGGCCCATTTTTTGATTGGGTCATTTATTTTTCTGGAGTTGAGCTGTAGGAGTTGCTTGTATATTTTTGAGATTAGTTGTTTGTCTGTTGCTTCATTTGCTATTATTTTCTCCCATTCTGAAGGCTGCCTTTTCACCTTGCTACTAGTTTCCTTTGATGTACAGAAGCCTTTAAGTTTAATTAGGTCCCCTTTGTTTATTTTTGCTTTTATTTCCAATATTCTGGGAGGTGACAGCAAAAGAGACACTGATGTATAGAACAGTCTTATGGACTCTGTTGGAGAGGGAGAGGGTGGGAAGATTTGGGAGAATGGCATTGAAACATGTATAATATCATGTATGAAACGAGTTGCCAGTCCAGGTTCGATGCACGATACTGGATGCTTGGGGCTGGTGCACTGGGATGACCCAGAGGGATGGTATGGGAAGAGAGGAGGGAGGAGGGTTCAGGATGGGGAACACATGTATACCTGTGGCGGATTCATTTCGATATTTGGCAAAACTAATACAATATTGTAAAGTTTAAAAATAAAATAAAATTTAAAAAAATAAAAGAATTAAAATCCGCCCCCCTTCCAAAAAAAAACACTTAAAAAAATAAAAGTCAATGAAAGAATAATATGTGATCTTAGAATGGATCCTGTATAGAGGGGGGAACACCATGAAGAACTTTGTTGGGCTAATTGAAAACATTGAACTATTAGAGATTAAATAATCTAATATTAAATGCCCTGATGTTGGTAACTGTACTGTAATTATGTAAGAGAATGTCCTTGTTTTCAGGAGATACATACTGAAGTATTTAGAAGTAAAGGGGCATAATATATGTAATATATTCTCAAATAGTTCAGGAAAAATATATATATACATATATATGTGAGAGAGAGAGAGTAAGATGGGAGATAAATGGGGAGAAACAGAGGATAAAGGAAGGAAGGAAGCTAAGGATAAAGGGGGTGGAAGGATGAGAGGAAGGGAGGATGGAAAGATAGGAGGATAGGTTGGGAAGAAGGGAAAAAGTAACTGGGGCAGAATATGAACAATAGGATAACCTTGATGAAGCATATAGAGATGCTCTTTGTGCTATTCATGCACCTATTCTATAAGTTGAGATTAATTCTAAATAAAGGTTTTTTTTAAGCTTTTAGGATGTATCCCAGGCTGTCCTTTAAGAGAAGGCAAATTGATTCCTCTATTTATGTACTCTAGCTTATTTCAGAATCTTCTCTGCTTATAGTGATTAAATCATGAAGGAAAATATACATGGCACCCAGGGATGATCTAAAACCTATCTGAGAGGTTAGATGAGTCTATTTTCTGATTATGATATTCAGTTAAGAAAATATTTGAAACATTTAATAATTTTTTAAAACAAATCAATAATACTATAATAGAGCATTTAGTAAACAATGAGTTTCTAAACTTAAACAAATAGAAAAGGTGCCTCTTCAGCTTCTTGTCCAAGATACTCAACTTCTCTGGGCCTTGGTTTCCTGAGACTAACATGGAAATAATAATACTAACTTGGATTCCTCTAAGGTTTACGTGAGATAACATATATACATACATGTTTTACTACAACTAAAAACATAACTCAAACTAGTTTAAATAGTAAAGGAATTTATTATCTCGCAGAAGAAGGTATCCCTGAGCAGGATATTGTCTCAGGATAAATATGCTGACCTCAAACCTACTCCCTCTCTTCATGTCCTACCCACGTCCCCATTGGTATAGTCAATTGGAAACCATAGCACAGGACAGCCCATCCACACAGGTCCAGACAAGTCAGCCTTTCAGAGCAGAGAGCAGGATGAGAAAGGTAGATGATGGCTAGTGGGGCGAATGAAGGCTATCTGCCCCATGCAGTTGAGGTTTGGTTGACTGATTTAATGGGTCTATGGCATCAAGGATCTAGATCCTTCCATTAGTCTACTGCCCAGAGCTTTGGCTCCATCCCCCCAAAAAGTGGAAAAAATCTTTCCCTTCAGTTGGATTGCCCAGTTTAGATCTCATGCCCAGCTTAAATCCAATGAGCCATTAGGTGAGATTATATATATATATATTTTTTTATATATATATGGGATAACTATGATGGGATTAGACTGCTTAGAAACCATGCCTTTTTGCTGCCCAAAGGAAGGCGCTGGAATGGAGGTCAGAGTGTCAACCTCAGTGTCTACTATAGATGAAAAGCCCCACAGTTCCTGAGGCACTTATTGGGGGCTTAATAATTTTTTTTTCTTCCTGTTGAGCAAGGTTCTCTGCCATGCATTTTTCTTGCTTCTCAACATCCTGGGCATTAGAATGTAATATATTTCTCTTTTAATCCACACAGAGGAGAAGAATATGAACATAAATATATATATATATATATATATATATATATATATATAACCTAGAATGTCAATACAAGGGAGTATATTAAATGCTCAACTAGGGGCACGGATTTTGGTTGTGTAGAATCGTGGATTCCAAGACATAGTCCCTTGTAGACAGGTAGAAATCATTACAAGAATTTGCAATCCAAATGCTCATTAAGCATTAACCCTAGGGTTTAGGCTATTTCTGATGAGAAAATAAATATACACTCTGAGTGCACTCATGTTTCTTGCCAGTAAAGCATCCTTCAGCAGTCTCCCTACAAATAGGCTGTGTGGTCTAACACCCCCAACTAGCATACATGACAACACACCAGGGTTTCTGTTAACCACGAGCAGAACATGGCAGCCATGCCCACCAGTGGCTGGCTCCTAGCTGGTGCTGCCCAGATCCCCTTCCTGTAAGAGGTCTTGCAGAAGTGCCAAGTACCCGGGGAAGCCATCGCTCACCACCCAGTTCCCTGCAAGGCAATGGCACCCCACTCCAGTACTCTTGCCTGGAAAATCCCATGGACAGAGGAGCCTGGTAGGCTACAGTCCATGGGGTCGCTAAGAGTCGGACACGACTGAGCGACTTCACTTTCACTTTCATGCATTGGAGAAGGAAATGGCAATCCACTCCAGTGTTCTTGCCTGGAGAATCCCAGGGACGGGGGAGCCTGGTGGGCTGCCGTCTATGGGGTCACACAGAGTTGGACACGACTGAAGCGACTTAGCAGCAGTTCTTTTATCCTCCTCCTCCCAGTACGCCTTCCTTGTCTTCCTATGGGGGTCATTCAGGCTACTTCATTCTTGTCCTGCTGATCTGTCCGGTGCATTTTCTGTTGGAGGATGTATTAAAGAAGTACTAAGGAAAGGGAAAGATGGTGTCTGGAAGGAGAGCCCTGCCCTTTTATAAACTTCTGCTTCCAGATCCTTCTGCTCAGCTCCCATTCTCTCTGGTCTGAGAGTATCTCCTCTTCTCTCTGGACCCAAAAGTGCTTGGTCAGAATCTTGAGTTGGAGACTCATCTTGCCAAGGAACTATTTTCCACTGACAAATCAAGAAGCATGGGTGTGAATTCTCTGAGGAGGAACATCTATTTTCGCTCATTTTTCATTCTCAAAAGAGCAAGGTAGTATTTTTCCTACAGGGACAATATTCCCTGTATTTCATTCTCTCTAGGGGATTTGAAATGAGATTGGCTTTGTTCAAATTCTAAGTCGGTCACTTACTAATCGTATGACCTCAAGCTGTATTTCACCTATACCTATACCTAAAAATGGATTATGGTAAAAGATAGGACTTGTAGCTTTACACCATCAAATATATATAGGAGGAATTCAACAAACTGTTGAATATATGAAAGAATAAGTAAATAAATTCCTAAACATCCCTGTCCCAGCCAAGATAGACTATGCTCTCCTTTAAAGCTGTAGAAATAAAACCTTAGTGGCAGATACAACTGGAATGGTCTTAGGTGATCTGGAGAAGACCTCTCACATTAGAAACCTCCAGCTATTCCATTCTTGGTATATATCCCAAAGAATTGCTCTCACAGATCCAAGAGAGCTTGTACAAGGACGTCTACCACAGCATTATATGTGGGGGCAGAGAGTTGGAGCATCATGGGAGTCTATCACTGGGAGTTTAAACTGTCAGAAGCAATGGATTCAATATGCACATGGCAACATGGATGTATCTTAAAACAATAGTGCTTAAGGCCAAACATAAAACACGCAAGCAATTTATGCACAAGCACACAAAGCAGCAATACTCATTTTTCCAGGAAAAGATGCAAACAAAAGAGTCACAATAAAAACCATCACCTTTTTTTAAACTTACTTTCATAGCAGACAAGGTGGAAAAGGGGAAAAATCAGGTTTATTAATCAGATATTACAAAACAATTTACAAGTCCTTTTCACACAAGAATAAAAAGCAGATCTAAGAAATTTGTTTGGTATTTCTTCACATCTCTTGACACTAGCAATAAAAGATTAGCTGAACTGGTATCTATTATAATTATGCATGCTGATGTATGTTATTTCTTCTTACTTGGAATACATGGCAACTCTCCAGAAACTCTTGGTCTGCTATTATGTTGTAATATTCTTCAATACAGAGGAAAACTTAAAAAAAATTTTTTTCCCCTCTTTTGTTTGAAATGATTTCCCATGCCTTTCATGGGTCTTGGTAGTGTTCCAAAACTTTTCTAATCAATCTAACTTTGGAAGTTGTCAGAATAGATTTTCTTCCCCAAAATTTTTATGACAGTATACATTTAATATCTGTTATACATAAATCCTTCTATTGTTTTCTCTTTGTATTATTTCCTTTTTTTTCTTGCAAGTTTTTTTTAAGGTCTGTTGAGTTTTCTCCAATTTTTAAAGCTTTATTAAAATAGCTCTGTAATTCTATTTTCAGAAAAACTGAATTGGCAAAATATTTCTGACAATTTTCTATTGTGTTAGTTGGGGTTTGTGAATCACTTCGTTTGAAAAGCTTCTAAAAAGTTAGAACGTTGTAGAGTATGAACTGTTCTGGTCGAACTAGTTGGTAAATTTAGTCACATAAGCAGAGGATTCTGATGTTTGATGACTATTGTTTTGTTGTTCTTTTCATATGTTGAGTGACTGCCTTCACTTATCACTTTACCAAAACAGAAGTTTTATTTATGTTTTTGCCTCACTCTAAGTCCATAATCAAAAAATAACTACATTGAACATAAAAGTAAAGCTTAAAATTAAATAATAATTTCAATTTGATAAATCAAAGTTGCTTCTTCATGTAAACAGTTTATACATCTCCCATGCACCCAAGATGTTTTTGTCATATCAATTAGCATCTCTGAAATAAAAAATATCACGGGGTACAAGCTCCTCAATCGATCAGCACAATATTGGCCTCCATTCCTAAAGAAAACCTTCTATATGATTTCAGTGGAGCAAAGGATTTGATAATGCGAATAGAAAGATAATAACTTCCTGAAAGCAAAAGCTAAGTGCTGCCTATGGCGTGTTAAGATAATAGATCAACTTATTAGTTGGTTTGGTAGATTTTTGTTTTGTAATTGCTGTCATCCTTAATCTTTACCTGCAGTACAGCCTGGTGGCTGCAGTCCATGGGGTCGAGAAGACTCGGACATGACTGAGCGACTTCACTTTCACTTTTCATTTTCATGCATTGGAGAAGGAAATGGCAACCCACTCCAGTGTTTTTACCTGGAGAATCCCAGGGACGGGGGAGCCTGGTGGGCTGCCGTCTATGGGGTCGCATAGAGTTGGACACGACTGAAGTGACTTAGCAGCAGCAGCAGCAGTACAGTGTGGTTTAGGAATCACTGGGTATTGGTTCCACACCCCTGCTACTCAATGTGGTCTGGGGATCAGCAGCATCAGCATCTGCTGATGTCACACGTGCAGAGTCTCAGGCCCGCTCACCCACCCCCACCAACATGCACTTGAATAGAGTCTTCAGATAATTACCTGCACTTGACAGTTTGAGGCATGCTCTTCTCATGATCTTCTGACTTCCCTCGTCTCACCATGTTCCTAACAAGAATTCAGTTTCTGGGGTGAATTATCTGTTGTTTGTTGCTTAATGAAAATGATTATAACACCACCAGCAATACTTCTTATTTCCGCAGACTTCTTTTCCACTATAAGTGGTAACACAACAAGCACTTATATTGATTTTCTCTCCCAAGAGTCCCATGTAAATGCTCTTTACCTGAAGTTCTTTTAGAAACAGACCTTCTCTAAGATGTAGCCTCACTATCAACTCAAAGTTCAACCCAAAGCTTACCTCAAAGCTCATGTCTGTTACAAGACGTTAAAGTTAGAAAAGCCAAACAGCAAAAGCGGGTCAAGGAAAAAGTGCCTGCAGGCCCGAGGAGCACGCTAGAATATTCTGTTCATTCTCTCTTTGGTCCATGGGAATTTCAAAGGTATCTTAAAGGCGGAAGGAACTGGTTACTGCAGTCTCTGCACAATAATTCTCCTTTGCTCCTTCCTTGAGTGTAGCGCTGCTGCTACTGCTGCTGCTAAATCACTTCAGTCGTGTCTGACTCTGTGTGACCCCATAGACAGCAGCCCATCAAGCTCTCCTATCCCCGGGATTCTCCAGGCAAGAACATTAGAGTGCATTGCCATTTCCTTCTCCAATGCATGAAAGTGAAAAGTGAAAGTGAAGTCACTTAGCCGTGTCCGCCCCTTAGCGACCCCATGGATTGCAGCCCACCAGGCTCCTCCATCCATGGGATTTTCCAGGCAGGAGTACTGGAGTGGGGTGCCATTGCGCAGCGGTTCACAAATGCTAATGTGCTGAAGAATTACCATACAGCAGTCGTGTGCGAGGAAATGCATCTTGGCCTTGATGGCCATGGGTGGGTTTGACTTCATGAACTTTTTATCTTACATAGTCATTTAAAACCTAATCTCCATATAAAAGGGGGATGTACTTTATTTTTTTAAACATCAATAACTGAAATTCCTGAAGTGTTTGTATCATGATTAAATATTCAGAATTAATAGATTATTTTGGCATTAATTTACCAATTTTTAAAAATGTATATTATACAGGTAAAATAACTGATAATTCAGGGAAATACTCTAATGCTACTAATTGATTGGGTGGGATATAAAAATAATATTACATAACAAATTAAAAATGGAAAAACTGAGTCTTATAGTCACCACATAAAATACTGTTCTTCTTTATAGAATGTCACCTTAGCTGTCCAACTACAACTAAGATTTGAGTTGCATATTATATTTCAGTATTGTATTAACTTTGTGTGTTACCAATTGTTCTTTTAAGAACATACATTGGAGAATATATACAGGATTCTATATATCGTTTGCGTCTCTTAAAGATTCATGCACCTTTGGGAAGATGTGCAATTGGGTTATGTACTGACCTTGAAACAACTTACCTTTGTGTTATTCCTGTATGTACTATGTGGGGGAAGAAAGGACTGAACGTTAAAGAGTGTGTGAGTCACTGATAACAGTAGAGACTAGCCAAGTCAGTGTTCATGGGTTGGTGAAAATGCTACTTATTTTGCAATATGAACCTTTCTGTTAATTTGGGTTTACAGCTAAATAGGTATTATATATTGACGGGGCTTCCCAGGTGGCCTGAGTGGTAAAGAAACTGCCTGCCAATGCAGGAGATGTAAGCCACCCAAGTCAAGAAGATCCCTGGAGGAGGGCACAGCACCTTGCTCCAGTTTTCTTGCCTGGAGAATCCCATGAACAGAGGAGTCTGATGGGCTATAGTCTATACAGCCTCAAAGAGTGTGAAGTGACTGAGCACACAGCACACAAATTTGTTGACATCAGACTGTTGACAGAGTGAAAACGTTTTGTTTTCTGAAAACACCACAGATGATTTCTGAAACCTTTAAACTCTGGCACTAACCAAATGTGCTTTCCACATTTCCACCTTTCCCCTATACATAAATATGAATACATATAATATACATGTTTCTGATTCATTTGCAACTAATTTATCAAAATGACCAAGACCTATTTGCTAACCACAAGGTCTAGGGAGTCTGTGTGTCAGCGGAAGGGGGAGGAGGGGGGTGGAGAATGTCTTAAAATCTTCCTTTTGGACCCAGTTAATCCAGAGGGGATTCAAACTCTGATTATGAGAGTTTATTAAAAGTTGAGAAACCATTGAATGTTTCTTTCACTTTATTTTTTCTGTCTCATCTCCTTTGCCATTCTCAAGGTCCCCAATTCTCCTTTGTTTGCCTTGCTCTCAGGATAGGTGGGACATGTCCATTAACAATATTAGCAATAATAAATCCAAAATGTGAATTATGAATATGAGTGCTTTCATCCCCCTTGGTTCTTATTTTCAAAGAGAAAAGTTACTTGAAGTCAGCTATATAATAAATTCAGCACATTTGCTTTGAGTTTCTTCTATAACTTAACTGATGGTGTGTTTCAGTCTAGATGTTCTCCACTTAAACTTACCCTAAAACCCAGCAAAGAAGTGTGCATATTAGCAATTATTAAGCCATTGAATATCTATATGTCAATCTATCTGATAATTAATCAGTTAACAAATATTTCGTATTATCCAGTCTCCCAAACGTGCTTCATTGTAGAATTTACCTGAGCACTTACTTTATGTACTGAATCTCCAGTTCCTCTTCAGAAGCTAAGGAACATGTATGTTTAAATAGTGCCCCAGAGTGATTCTTGACAATCTGGGCCCCAACACACACTGTGCTGGTTAATTATGCTGTTATGAAACAGAGCTTCTCAAAAGGCCATTTGGGGTCATTTTAATCTTTTTAATGAAGATTACATTTTAAATGTACAATTATATGTGATTTAGTATTTATATTATATCATAAGAGCTTTCCTATTAATAATTTATGAACTAGAAAAGTTTCTTTGTCAGACTGTTTGTCTCAATTTTTCCTCTGGAAGAGTGATCAGAATAAGATTAACCATGGTCTCTTCCTTCAAGATTAAAGGCACTACTTAGACAGGGGCTATAGTATGATGTTGACAGTCACAAACTCACTGTGTAACTTGGGATTTGTCACTTCATCTATTTGAAATTTATTTGGACATTAAGGCAAATACCAAAATTAGAAATAGAGCTGCATATATTTTTATAATAAAGTGGCCGTAACATCACTGCTTTTATTTTATCTGGTAAAAGCATTTTTTTTTTTTTTTTACTTTGTACTTTAGGTAACATTAAAGGAATGATTAACATGTAACTTTACATTTATCAAATGGGGGACATGGATTAAAACAGGTTAAGAAGTACAGGTTTGGGCAGTGCATTTGTTTTCTATTGCTGCGTAACAAATTATCACAAATTTGGGAGCTTCAAAAAACACATTTTATGTCATGGCTTCTGTCTGTGGTTCACAAGTCCAGGTTTTGCTAAGCTGATTCTTCTGCCCAGGATCTCATTAGGCTATAATGCTGGATTGATTTGGAGGTTTGAATAGGGAAGAATCTTCTTCTAAGCTCATTCATGTTGCTGGGAAGACTTATTTCCCTGTGGTTGTAGGACTAAGGGCCACTGCTTCTTATTGGTCATCAGCTGAAGGCCACTCACAGTTCCCAGCCTTCTTCATTGGTGGTTCATACCATGGCCATTTGCTTCTTCAAGGTCAGCAGGAGAATCTCTCTCTCCAGTTCACTAAGATGGAATCTTATATAAGAAAACAATCACAGGAGTGACAGCCATCACCTTTCCTATATTCTATAGAAGCAAATCATAGGATTCATCTGCCCAGGGGGAAAGGATTATACAGCCAGTGGGCATCCCAGATGGCACTAGTGGTTAAGAACCCACCTGCCAATGCAGGAGACATTAAGAAACATAGGCTCAATCCCGGGGTCAGGAAGATCCCCTACAGGAGGGCATGGCAACCCACTCCAGTATTCTTGCCTGGAGAATTCCATGGACAGAGGGGCCTGATGGGCTATAGTCCGTAGGATCACTAAGAGTCAGACGTGACTGAAGTGACTTAGCACACATACACACACAAGTAGGTCCAATTCAGGAGTCTCAGCTAGATGAGGTCTAGATTAAGCTCCTTACTTTACTTAGAAAACAATGTGGCTTGAAATGTGGTCCCAAAACCTCGTACATGAGAATCTCCCAAGGAGCTTATTAAAAATGCAGATGACTGGATCTACAGCCATACCTGCTGAATCAGAGTGTCTTGGCACAGGTTGAGGGAATCTTCATTTTTTACAATTTCCCAGGTGATTCTAATGCATATTAATATTGGGGGACATTATTATTCTGTAAGTTAATTGTGAAAAAGTAACTTTTAAAAGGCAATGAGGATACTAGGGAAAAAATAAGTTGGACTTCACTGAATAAAAACTTCTGTGCTTCAAAGGACGCCATGAAAAAAATGAAAAGACAACTCACAAAATGAATCATGTATCTAATAAGGATCTACTTTCCAGAATATATTCTTACAATTCAAAATTCTTACAACTCAAGAAGACAGATAATGCAAATTAAAAGGAGCAGAAAATTTGAATAGACGTTTCTTCAAAGAAAATAAGGTTTTCAATAAGAACACGAAGATATCAACATCCTCAGTCATAAGAAAAATGCAAATCGAAACCTCAATGAGATACTACTTCACACGAGTAAGGGTATTATAATAAAAAACCTGAACAATAACAAGTGTCGGTGAGGACATGAAGAAATTAGAACCCTTATATCTTGTGGGTGACGAAGACTCCCTCCTTGATCAGACTTAAGTCAGACTCCTCTGATCCCTCATCTCTACTAGACATCATCCTTGGCCTATATGTTCTTAGAATTCATTAGCCTGATTCAGCAAGAATCCTGACAAGACAGTTTACCGAGAATTACTCACCTTGATACCCAGGCCCCATCCTCTTAGTGATTTTCCATCCACCTACCCTCTGGCTATAAGTTCTCAACTCTTTCTGGAGTTGAGTTTAGTCTCTTTCTCCTTTTGCAATAATCTTGAATAAGTTTTCCTTGCCTATTAAACTCCATCCAGTACAATTTTGGGGGCTTCCCTGGTGGCTTAGATAATAAAGAATCTTTTATATAAAGTGGTAAAAATGTAAAATGGTACAGCTGTTTTGAAAACAGTTTGGCAGTTCCTCAAAGTTAGTTACCCAGCAAATCCATTTCTATGTATATACCCAAGAGAATTGAAAAGATATTTTCACAAAAATGATTTGTACACAGATGTTCATAGCATATTTATAACAGCCAAAAAGTAGAAACAATTCTAATATCAGCTGATGAATGAAAAAACTAAATGTAGCATGTCCTTACAATGGAACATTGATCATCCATAGAAAGAAATGAAGTACTAATAGGTGTTAAAACATGGATGATATGAGAACATTATGTTTAGTAAAAGAAGTCAGACACAAAAGGCTATGTGTTGTATAATTCCATTTATATGAATATCCAGAAGAATCCATAAAGACTTCATTACTCAGTCATGTCTGACTCTTTGTGACCCCATGAACTTCAGTATACCAGGCCTCTCTGTCCATCACCAACTCCCAGAACTTGCTCAAACTCATGTTCATCGAGTCGGTGACGCCATCCAACCATCTCATCATCCTCTGTCACCCCCTTCTGCTCCTCCCTTCAATCTTTCCCAGCATCAGGGTCTTGTCCAGTGAGTCAGTTCTTTGCATCAGGTGGCCAAAGTATTGGAGCTTCAGCATCAGTCCTTCCAATGAATATTCAGGACTGATTTCCTTAAGAATTGACTGGTTGGATCTCCTTGCAGTCCAAGGGACTCTCAAGAGTCTTCTCCAACACCACAGTTCAAAAGCCAGCTTTCTTTATGGTCCAATTCTCATATCCATACATGACTACTGGAAAAACCATAGCTTTGACTAGATGGACCTTTGTCAGCAATCATTCAGTTCAGTTCAGTCGCTCAGTCATGTCCGACTCTTTGCAACCCCATGAATCACAGCACGCCAGGCCTCCCTGTCCATCACAAACTCCCGGAGTTCACTCAAACTCATGTCCATCGAGTCGGTGATGCCATCCAGCCATCTCATCCTCTGTCGTCCCCTTCTCCTCCTGCCCCCAATCCCTCCCAGCATCAGAGTCTTTTCCAATGAGTCAACTCTTTGCATGAGGTGGCCAAAGTACTGGAGTTTCAGCTTTAGCATCATTCCTTCCAAAGAAATCCCAGGGCTGATCTCCTTTAGAATGGACTGATTGGATCTCCTTGCAGTCCAAGGGATTCTCAAGAGTCTTCTCCAACACCACAGTTCAAAAGCATCAATTCTTTGGCACTCAGCTTTCTTCACAGTCCAACTCTCATATCCGTACATGACCACAGGAAAAACCATAACTTTGACTAGACGGACCTTTGTTGGCAAAGTAATGTCTCGGCTTTTCAATATTATCTATGTTGGTCTATGTTCAAAATTATCTATGTTGGTCATAACTTTCCTTCCAAGGAGTAAGCATCTTTTAATTTCATGGCTGCAATCACCATCTGCAGTGATTTTGGAGCCCCCCCAAAAATAAAGTCTGCCACTGTTTCCACTGTTTCCCCACCTATTTCCCCTGAAGTGATGGGACCAGATGCCATGATCTTAGTTTTCTGAATGTTGAGCTTTAAGCCAACTTTTTCAACTCTCCACTTTCACTTTTATCAAGAGGCTTTTTAGTTCCTCTTCACTTTCTGCCATAAGGGTGGTGTCATCTGCATATCTGAGGCTATTGATATTTCTCCCGGCAATCTTGATTCCAGCTTGTGCTTCTTCCAGCCCAGCATTTCTCATGATGTACTCTGCATAGAAGTTAAATAAGCAGGGTGACAATATACAGCCTTGATGTACTCCTTTTCCTATTTGGAACCAGTCTGTTGTTCCATGTCCAGTTCTAACTGTTGCTTCCTGACCTGCATCTAGGTTTCTCAAGAGGCCTATCTAATTCCAGGACACTGACATTATCCTGAAAAGAAATATCATACCCATTAGCAGTCAATTCCCAATCCCCTCCTCCCTCGGGAATTGACTGCTAATAGGTATGAGATTTCTTTTCAGAATAATGTCAATGTTCTGGAATTAGTGTCAATGGTTGCACAATGTTGTGAATATACTAAAGACCACAGAATCTTATCCTTTCATAATGTTAACTTTACGTTATATGGGTTACATTTCAATTTCTTTGAAGCACATAGGAGGGAAATTCAGGAGGAAAGGAACATTTGTATACCTGTGGCTGATTCATGTTGATGTATGGCAGAAATCAACACAATGTTTTAAAACAATTATCCTCCAATTAAAAATAGTTTTTTTAAAAAAGTAAGCATAAAAAAAGCAGTGAGAAGAATCATCTTCTAAATGAACTTTCTTTATGTGTGTCTGTGTGATGTGTGTATCTGTTGAAAGTCAATATTAATTAAAAGACCAAAATAGAAATATGGAATGTTTATGTTTCAAATAAGTACACCATTAAAATCACTTCTCTTTTCCTAAGCACTATAGCTCAACTTGCATTAAGCTTTTAAGGATTCATCATCCCTAAATAATCAATAAAAAAGATACAAGAAACTAATATGCAGTGAATAAACCTTTTCTGTAGAATGTTACCAGAGAGACACACATTCTCTCAGGTACATAGCTTATCTTGCCTGTGTTTCTCTGAAGCTTTGTGTTATCCAGGAAAGGGGAGAGAGAGAGGAGGTGGGGAAGGAAGAGAAGTAAGGAGAGGGAGCAGGAAAAGAAATGGAAAAAGGAGAGGAGAGAGTCATTACTGCTCATCCCTGAAATTCAGGTTTCTGCCTTAGGGCTTTGAAGCTGCTACCGGTTTTCTCCAACACCTTCTTGAGATTAGGCATTTCGGCTGCATTCCATATCATATTTTGCAATATTCACTTGTAGCTGTTGAGTTACATAGCCAATAGTTTGGAAGGAGACTACAAAACCAAAGAGAAAACTGCTTTGCATAAGAAAGAAACGGGAAACTCATGGGTGAGAGACAAGCGATTAGAAATAGCCTAAGGAAGGATGGAAGAATCCATTGAAAAGACAGGTTCCCAGTAAAATGGCCAACTCCACAATAGGGATTAGCCAATGAGAGGGCAGAGGGACTTTTTAAGAACAGGATTACCTAATACAATTGAAAGTCACTTTCTGCGTGGTGCTGTAATAAATACCACTCATTCTCCCTTGAAGTCTGTCGAATGCACACAGCCTTGTGCCTGTAGTCCTCTGGAAGGTGGATAAATGCCAGGGCTCAGGAAGGGACTCCAGTGTACAGGGTGAGGTGATGCTGTGGGCTTGCAAAGGAACCACTTATACAGTGAGGTGAGAGACTGGAGCTGTGTAGAATCAGGGGATAAGCATGGTGAGGGAAAACCTCTGCCATGTCGGAAGGATCCCCTGCGTTTCCCACTCTGTGTTCTGTCTCTTTATTCTTTCCAGAAGAGACTGTAACAGGCCCTCCTCGGAGCTAATGGAGAACAAAACAGAAAATATTAAGTTTATGTGTTTCTTACCCTTCGGATGATTGCGATGATTTCTGGTCTCATCTTGAGTAAAGACTTGTAAGAATTCACTGTGCAGAATGTCCCATAGAGGGAATGACACAAGTCCTTGCAAAAGACACACTTGAGCTGGTTCACCATGGCCTGATTATCTTCCCATATTCATTAGGCAAATACAGAGTGTTAGAGACCTTGATATGTGTTCTTGCCTAAAGATCAGTAAGGGATGGTCTCTGCTCTGAAGGAAACAGTTGATACCTATTTAAAATGCAAATGTAGTATTAATAGTCCTCAATACAGTACTGCTGCTGCTGCTGCTGCTAAGTCGCTTCAGTCGTGTTGGAGTCTTAGCGACCCCATGGACTGCAGCCCACCAGACTCCTCCATCCATGGGATTTTCCAGGCAAGAGTACTGGAGTGGGGTTCAATACAGTACTACTCAAAGTATAATCTGTGCACCACTGCAAGTCCACAAGTTGTTTATTGTGGTAAGATATGTACAGAAATTGAAAGTATTTAAATCTTTCATAGTACATTTGTTGCAGGAAGGCGGGCCCCTTCCAGGGCCCGAAACTGGGCTCTTGTCTAACACTTGGAAATGAATTGTCCGAGGAGACACATGCGCTGACAAAGCAAGAGATTTTATTGGGAAAGGGCACCCTGGTGAAGAGCAGTAAGGTAAGGGAACCCAGGAGAACTGCTCGCAGTCTCAGGTTTTATGGTGATGCGATTAGTTTCCGGGTGGTCTTTGGCCCATCATTCTAATTCAGAGTCTTTCCTGGTGGCACACGCATCGCTCAGCCAAGATGGATGCTAGCTAGAGGGAAGTGGACGGACACGCGGTGTCTCCTTTCGACCTTTCCCGAACTCTTCCGGTTGGTGGTGGCTTATTAGTTCCGTATTCCTTATCAGAATCTCCTGTCATAAAACAACTCATGCAAACAGTTACTATGGTGCCTGGCCAGGATGGACAGTTTCAATCAGTGTGCTTTCCCTAACACATTGACAGAGTAACCTGCTATCTGTTGAATCTAATTATTAAAAATTGATATTGTGTTTTATATCTTTTATTTCTAGCACTTTTCTATTAATTTATTTGTATTGCATTTCATAAAATTCTTAGTCCATGATAGGTTAGAGTGAAATAAAATACTAGTCCCTCACCACTGATAAATTGAGAAGTTCTGTTCTAAAAGAGAGATATGGTGTGCATTATAACTAAACTTTCCCTGGAGTGTCATGGTAAACCTCCCAGAGGGGACAATTCTAGAGGAGAAACCTCAAAGATAAACAGATTTGTCAGGCAAGGAAAGGAAGACATTACAAGAAAGGAGTGCTTATGTCAAGGCAGAGTGTCATCAGACAGCAAGTAGCTCAACATGGTTTATATGGGTGCTGGGTTGGGGGTGAGGGGGATTACAAAGGTGAAATTGAGAAACAACCTTATAGCAGTCTGAATTTCACAGGACAGGCAATGGGAGAGGTCACAGGTGGGGAACGTAGCTTGGTTTAGTCTGCTTGGGCTACCATAGTGATATACCGTAGGCTGGGTGGGTTAAACAACAGGCACTTATTTCTCCTAGTTCTAGAGGCTAGGAAGTCCAAGATCAGGTTGCTGGCAGATTTGCTTCTTGGTAACAGCCCTCTTCCTCGTTTACAGATCACTGCTTTCTCACTGTGTCTTTACATGGCAGAGAGAAGAAGCTTTGGTGTCCCTTCCTTTTCTTGCAGAAGCACTAATCCCTTTAGGTGGAGGGGGTGTTCTATCCTCATTATCTCATCTCGCAAGGGCCCCTTCTCCTAATACCATCACATTGGGGGGTTAGGACTTTAACATGTGAACAGAGGTGGGGCACAAATGCAGCTCTAAACATTCATTCCGTAACACAGCGAATGAATTGGTCACATCTTGTTAGAGTATTAATTGTACATCCAAAACTGCCCAGCAGGCAACTGCTGCACCAGCCCAGTTCTTTGCAGAGACTCACGTAGGCTCAAGATTTGGTTTATAAAGGCATCAACCTCAAGGTGGTTGTTAAAGTCAAGGAAATACTAAGATGCTACACATAAAGAATATAGAGTGAATAAAGAAGAGGGTCAAAAATCGTGGGGGCTCCAAGGTGCATACAAAGAGGATTGTGCTTAGGAAACAATAAGACTCTGTTCGAGAGGGAGGGGGAGAACAGGATTGCAGAGTCAGAGAAGCAACTCTAAGAGAAGAGAACTCTAAGGATTGGGAAGGGCTATCCAGGAAGCACCGAGAAATTGATGTACCCCCTAGGCCTTCCTATTGGCTGTCTCAGTTGCTTAAAATTTCATCTGATCACCCCATATGATGGCAACCTGGTGGTGGAAATAGGCAAGAGTATCTTGACTCAGCTTAGTTTTGGTTCAGATGTTCTGCTTATCATGTTACCACCAGCAAATTCTGTAGCCCCTCAAAACCATAATGTTGTCATCTACAAAAGTCAGGACACTATTTCTAGCCACGTCTTCTCCTTCACAGGGTTGTTGGTATTGAATGAAACCATATGTGTACTTATTAAAATGCTATGTCTGCAAAGTGATAATAATTTAAAAGTCTCCTGCTAAGCTGCAGCATCCTGACTGAGAAGAGTTTATTATCATCCATAATCACATTTACAAATGATTAATTCTCATCAGCTCCTCTCAGTGATGGAACGTATGCTTGGCTGATCCCAGGGAAAGTCCATGGCAGGAAATAAAAGCTGGGCATCAGAAAGACACTCAGGAGACGGGTGACAACAAAGAACACGGGCTGTGGAAGAGGAAACTTGTCCTGGGCCAGGCTTAATGGAAATAGAACCCGTCATGAATTCACTGCATTCCAAAGTCAGTGCAATCTTTGTGAAAGGAGAGGTGGCCCTTTGAACTTAAGTTACAAATAAGTTACATTTAATCGGCACATGCAATAGAATAGGCCCTTTAAAAGAAATAATAGCTTAACTGTTGGCACAATTACCAGCAGGTTTTCTAGTGTTAAATATACATTCTGAAAATAGAAAGGACATTTCAAAAAACTTCTAGCCAAACAATCAAAAGCAAGTGTTACAACTCTCAGACCTTTGGATGACAGAATCACTGAACTCAGGGAAGAAGAAACATTTCTCACCCTGGGACCTCTTGGTAACCTGACTGTGGAAAACGTGTCAAATAAACAAAAGCACCAACTTCAGACAACATAAGTTGCCAATTTCCCCTTGAAGACTATCAAATGTTTTAGACTGAATGGACCAAATGTATGCTCAAGTTAGGTAAAGAGAGTATGTTGTAATAGTTTTCATTTCTCTTGCTCTGCATTCATTATTAATGTATTACAACAAAAATGAAAGTGATAAGTAGGACAAAATATACACTACATGTCTTGATGGTCAAATTAGTTCTGACTAAGGCAGCTGCTATTAGGGAATTTCCCATAAAGGGATTTAAATCTTCCAGCCCTGGGCATAAGAAGACAAGGAATTATTGATGTAGAAATAAATAAAAGAAGAATAGGGAGATGCTCTGCCAAGTGAAAGATTCTAAGCAGAGCCAACTTTTCTTGAAATCATGTATTCATTCATAAAACAAATCCACACTGCAATTATTAACTGAGCCCTTTTATGTTCCAGACACGTTTCCAAAACAGGGGAGAGAGCAGGAAGCACTTTGGAAGGGGCCCCTGCTTTTATGAAGCTCATAGTATAGTTGGGAAAGCTTAGATCAATCAAGTTATTAAACAAAGCATCACCTGATTGGACAGACAATGCAGTGTTGGATGGAGATGAATGAAAGGTCATTTGAGCCTGTAAATACTGCTAGTGTATTTAGCATCTCCTTTCCCTCTGTTACTTCCCTGGTGGCTCAGATGGTAAAGCATCTTGCTTACAATGCGGGAGACCTGGGTTTGATCCCTGGGTCGGGAAGATCCTCTGGGGAAGGAAATGGCAACCCACTCCAGTACTCCTGCCTGGAAAATCCCATGGACGGAGAAGCGTGGTGGACTACAGTCCATGGGGTCTCAAAGAGTGGGACACAACTGAGCGACTTCACTCCCTTCACTTCCCTCTGATTACTTCTTGTCTCACACATATGTGCATTCTAAGTTGCTTCAGTCTTGTGACTCTATGGACTGTAGCCCACCAGGCTCCTCTGTCCGTAGGATTCTCTAGGTAAGAATACTGAAGTGAGTTGCCATGCTCTCCTCCAGGGGATCTTCCCAACTCAGGGATCGAACCTGGATCTCCTGTATTGCAGATTCTTTACCATCTGAGCCACTAGGGAAGCCCATATGCCCCATACACTGTGACTCCATTCCAGCCTTCCTTTGGTTTTAAGAAAAATATTGAAAGGTTTGAGTTGATTGTCAGAAACTGAAGAAGCTCCTTGACTCAGCATAGAATCAAGTGCAAATTCCATGGCAGCCAAAGTTAATCCATCAAACTAACGACATGTGTAATCCATATTGTGCTTCATTGTAATTAACCTAAATGGTTCAGGTAAATCACTTTAATTTGTATTATATTGAAAGAATCTAATTACATTTTTTTCTTTGCTTTTCTCTTTGTTGTTGTTGCTCAGTCGCTGAGTTGTGTTTGACTCTGAGACCCTTTGGACTGTAGCATGCCAGGCTCCTCTGTCCTCCACTATCTCTGGAAGTTTGCACAAATTCATGTCCATTGAGTCAATGATGCTATCTAATAATTTCATCCTCTGCTGCCCTCTTCTCCTTTTGCCTTCAATATTTCCTAGCATCAGGGTCTTTTCTAATGAATTGGCTCTTTGTATGAGCTGACCAAAGTATTGGAGCTTCAGCTTCAGCAACAGTCCTTCCAATGAGTATTCAGGGTTGATCTCCTTTAGGATTGACTGGTCTGATCTCCTTGCTGTCCAAGAGACTCTCAAGAGTCTTCTCCAGCATCACAATTCGAAGGCATCAGTTTTTCAGCGCTCAGCCTTCCTTATGGTCCAAGTCTCACTTCTGTACATGACTACTGGAAAAACCATAGCTTTGACTAAATGCACTTTTGTCAGCAAAGTGATGTCTCTGCTTTTTAATGCACTGTCTAGGTTTGTAATAGCTTTCCTTCCAAGGAGCAAATTTAATTTCATGGCTGCAGGCACCATTCACAGTGATTTTGGAACCTAAGAAAGTAAAATCTGTCACTGTTTCCACTTTTTCCCCTTCTATTTGCTATGAAGTGATAGGACTGGATGCCGTGATCTTAGTTTTTTGAATGTCAAGTTTTGAGCCAGCTTTTTCACTCTTCTCTTTCACCCTCAACAAGAGGCTCTTCAGTTCCGTTTTGCTTTCTGCCATAAGGGTGGTATCATCTGCATATCTGAGGTTGTTGATAATTCTCCCAGCAGTCTTAATTCCAGCTTGTTATCCAGCCAGCCTGGCATCTCACATGAGGAATTCTGCATACACGTTAAATCAGCAGCGTGACAATATACAGCCTTGTCTACTCCTTTCCCGATTTTGAACCAGCTCGTTGTTCCATGTCTGGTTCTAACTGTTGCTTCTTGACCCTGGTTTCCATGGTGGCTCAGTGGTAAAGAATCCATCTGCTAATGCAGGAGATATGAGTTCAATCCCTGGGTTTAATCTTCTCTATTGATGACATCATAGCTTATGCTAGAAAACATCACTATTTCTCCAATTTTTTATACTCTCTGAAATTCCTTCCAAAATGATATGAGAAGGGAGTGATGTTTTGTATCCCCGTCAGCAGAGCTGGAGTGAATGAAGGTGGAGTCAAGACTCGATTTGCATGGGCTCTTTTCAAGCAACTTTTTGGATTTATAATTATGTATTCTTTTTTCTTGAAGAAGGGGGTCCCCCAAGCTGGAACCACCCTCAAAAGAGATTTAAACTAAAAAACTATATACCCATGAGAATAAAAAAGTTAACTAAAGTATGTTCCTAGTATATCATCATGGCATCACAGTACAAGACATATTTGTTTGTGGGACGAGACTGTCCAGGGAGGAAGGGAAAAGTATATAAATAATCTTTACTGGTCTTTTTTACTTTTGCTTGGAGTGGACATTGTTTAAACGTTCAGTAATTCAACAAATAGTTCCTGCATGCTCAATCTGTGCCAATAGTGTTCTAGAAAACTGGGATTTATCAGGAAACAAAACAACTAATAACCACTTGTGGAGCTTATGATCTTATGATCTAGAAAGAGGGGAACGGACAATATACAGTAAGCATGATAAGTAAATACCTATTACCTTAGAAGGTGATAAGTAACGATGGGGGAGGGGAAGGTCAGAGCAGGATAAGTCAGATTGAGAGTGTAGGGTGAGAGAAAAGTCACACATTGTTAGAAAAAGACAGCAGTCTCTTGGAGTAATCTTGTGTCTACCAGTGAATTCATGCCTCTGAAATTCTGCCAATCCTTAAACTTCATGTTCCCCCACACTATACAAGATTAATCTAAGAGTCTGCTCTCTTCTTGGCTTGGAGAGGCTGTGTGTGAGCTGCATAGCTCTCTCTCTCTCTGACCATAGAAAGCAAAACAATTCAGCTTGGTCTTTTTAATCTCTGAGATGCTAAGGAATTGATAGGTGTACAGTATCGGGTAGTAGACAGTTGGACAGAGCAGAACAGCATTGAGAAGATGACATTTGAGCAGAGACAAGAAAGCTGAAAAGTTGGTCAAGCAAATAACTGGATACAGTTGTAAGAAGGGATGAAAGAGGACTTCACTCTTCCCTAGATCAGTTCCTGAGTGCTTTCTCAGTGTGAAGTTAGTGTTTAAAAACATGACCTTCTTAATGATGTATTCCTTATATCGTACTTCGTATTTGATCAGGGAAAAAGGAATTTTTGTTCCAATACAAAAGAAAACTTGACGGTATTAGACATACTGAGAGATGGGCTGTGGTCTCCCAAAAGATACCTTCCTGAGGAATTTCAAGGAAAATTTGATTATATTCAAATATCACTTTACTTACTGATGTTCAAATCATATCATCAAGTAGCATGCAATTCCACTTGTATACAGGTGTAATGCTACTGGGCTTCCCTGGTGGCTCAGTGGTAAAGAACTCACCTGCCAACTCAGGAGACATGGGTTTGATCACTGGTCCAGCAAGATCCCCTGGAGAAGGGAATGGAAACCCACTACAGTATTCCTTCCTGAGAATCCCATGGACAGAGGAATCTGGTGGCTACAGTCCATGAGGTCACAAAAGAGTTGGACACAATTTAGCAACTAAAACAAAATTTAAAAAGTTAATTTAATTAATACTCATAATAACTCTATAAATTTATATACATGCATCCCTATACACATGCATAGAAATTATATAAAATTTTTCATTTTACATATGAAGGACCTGAGGAACAGAGGGGTTTAGCAACTTACCAGAGTTATACATTTGGTAATAGCAGAGCTTGGGTTTCAAACTCAGGGAGTCCTGCTCTGGAGTCTGAACTCCCACAAGAGTAGGATACTACTCTATGAATGCTTTTATGATTAAATACTGACATTTGCAAACTCAAAAATAGTTACTTTCTTCCAAGCAAAGGAAAAGTTTCTTCTCACCTTCTACCTATTGATTTGAAGTCACTGCATCACTATGTAGCCAAAAAAGTGGTTAAGTGTTGAGTGATTCAAAAGAAATGTCGAATACACAGACCCCTGATGCTGAGAAACACGAGACACTCTAACACGATAGACAAAACTTCCCTGGCCTTCTCAGGTACACAGAGTTAGCACTCTCTGGGAATTAATGATTTGCCTGTTGCAGGAAGGTAAGGGGACTCAGAGGACTGCTCTGTCACATGGCTTGCAGTCTCAGGTTTTATGGTGATGCCATTCGTTTCTGGGTTGTCTCTGGCCTGTCATTGTTATCCAGGATCCTTCCTGGTGGCGTGGGCATCACTCAACGAAGATGTATTTCAATGAGAAGGATTCTGGGAGGTTGGTAGGACATATGTACTGGCAGTTTCTCTTTCCTTTTGACTGTTCCTGAATGCTACCGGTTGGTGGCAGCTCATTGGTTCCACATTCTTTATCGGTACCTCCTGTTGTAAGTGGAGAAGGCAATGGTACCCCACTCCAGTACTCTTGCCTGGAAAATCCCATGGACTGGTAGGCTGCAGTCCATGGGGTCGCACAGAGTTGGACACGACTGAGCGACTTCAGTTTCACTTTTCACTTTCATGCATTGGAGAAGGCAATGGCAACCCACTCCAGTGTTCTTGCCTGGAGAATACCAGAGAGGGGGGAGCCTGGTGGGCTGCCATCTATGGGGTCGCACAGAGTCGGACACAATTGAAGCAACTTAGCAGCAGCAGCAGCAGCAGCCTGTTTTAAGAGAATTTATGCCAGTGGCTACTTACCTGGCCAGAGCAAGCAGTTGCAGTCAGTGTTAACTAACACGCTCATTCACCATTCTCCATGCCCTTCTACACGTGCCATAACCAGAAGGGAGCATCTATCATAAGATCCTAGGTGCCTAGTATGATGCCTGGCACATAATGGTGTCTCCAAATTGTGCCGAATGAAGCAATTTAATGAATGGGTAGGGGGGAATAAAATTGTTATTTACATGATGGTTGACCTTTTGTTCCTTTTTCTACCTATGTATGAGTCAAACGTGCAACCACATATTATTCCGTAACCTTGAGGCTGCTGCTTATCACTTTCCTGGAGCCTCAGGTAATTATGCTGTCCTGAAAATGCCCATTACTTATGTAAAACCTTCTGATGTTTATTTCTAGGGGCAGTCAACTTTAGGTGACCTAATGCAATTTTTGGAGGCAGTAGCTACTAAAACTAGTAGAAAGTAGTCGTTCTCTTTTATGTATATGGGAAATTTGCTGCCTTTATTGTTGCTTTCAGAGTAAGAGAAAGTATACGCTTTCAGGCTGAAGAGTGGAGATAATGAAATGATGAGGGACAGGCTGAATTCTTTGCAGGCTTCTAGTGATTAGCAATAAAGACAGTTTTAAGTTCAAGGGTGTGCCCTAGGAGGCAGAGTTTTTCACCTCAGGGCAGTCTTTGCTTCTGTGAAACCAAACTGGCTAATTGGTATCCTCTTCAAAAAACTCCCACATTGGGGTCCCCAGAGACCAGTAAGTATCTCGGGCTCCCAGCTATCTAGCAATAATGGGGACGAGAGAGGAATAAATTATCATTAAAGACTCGTTGTCCTCCAAAGCTGGGAGTTTCAGCATTTGGAAACATAAAAATGTGCTAGGTCATTTAATAATTCACTTCCTGAAGTGCAATCTAATTCTAATTGAAATGTATGTTCTAATTAGCACTTTGTGGGAAACTTAAAATAGAACCACACTTCTAAGGGTATCTCTTTGAGAAAGGTTGGCTTTAGTTTTATTGAACAGTTCTCCCTTCATCTTCGTAACTTTGTAGTTCACATAGATTTTATAAAGATAACTTTTCTTGTAAATCTGGTGTAAGGGTGGTTCCCCGCCCCCCACCCTTAGGATTTGTTCACTCTCAGAATTCAGATGCCCAACTCTGGAACAGAAAGTGAACATGACTGCTTTGCTGATGATTCTTACTTATACATATGGCTATTACAGTGTACATTTTAAGTATATTTAATGCAGTGAATTCAAGTGCTTTCCATGTGAGTTAGTTCTCCTTCTACCACTTCATAACCCTGTTCTATGTGCCGTGTGCTCAGTCATGTCCAGTTCCTTGTGACCCCATGGACTGCAGCCCGCCAGGCTTCTCTGTCCGTGAAATTTTTCAGGCAAGAATGCTGGAGTAGGTTGCCATTTCCTCCTCCAGGGACCCAACCCAGGGATCGAATCCAAGTCTCCTGCATTGCAGGTGGATTCTTTACCCACTGAGCCATCAGAGAAGCCCCTCATAAAATGGAGGTATGTGTTAATAAGCCAAAGAATGACCACATACCAGCTTCAAGTTGTATATAGTTAGGATTCTTTAGGCTGTAAGTAACACATGACAGTTTAAACCATTAGGACAAATGTCTCAATAAATTTTAAAGCCCAGAGTCGGGGCAAACTCCAAGTTTGATAAGGAGCCCAGTAATGTCACCAAAACCATAGGTTCTTCCTTTCTGTCCTCTCTGCTCAATTCACCGTCAATGTCATCCAAAGGCTAGCTCCCCTTGTAATACCAAGAAGGCTGAGAGTGATAACCAGGCCTTTATCCTTTCTTCTTCTTATCTAGGAGGAGAGAAATAAGAGAAATTCTGCCCACTCTGCTGTCAGCCTGGCTGGGAACCTTAGGCAACAGACGAGTTACAGTTACCAAGGGAATACAGTCAACTTAGACTCTCAGTGATCGATATGGTGGCTGCTAGCCACATAAGGCTGCTGGGCACTTTGACATTAGGCTACTGGGTGCTTTGAAATGTGGCTCGTCTAAGCTGAAATGTGCTGCAAGTGAAAAAGATACTCTGGATATCAAAGATTTAGTATCAAAATTACATAGCATCTCATTAATAATTTATATATTTATTATATATTAATATGTTAGATAAGATATTAAAATGAATTTTATCTGTTTATTCTTACTTTCTAAAAATTTCTGACTACTAGAACATTTTCAATTACATACGTGACTTTGTATTTCTATTGGATAGTGCTAACTGATCTGGGTTCCTCCTGGAGGGGTGAGGGGCAGATACACATTCAAACAAAATTCAAGGGTTTTTTAGAAAGAGAGAGAATTGGTGTTCAGAATATGGCCTACTACATCTGGAGAACTATTTCTTTAATTACTCTCTTGCTATTTTGATTCTAATTTTTAATTAGTGGCTAGAGGATAAGGCAATGGCACCCCACTCCAGTACTCTTGCCTGGAAAATCCCATGGACGGAGGAGCCTGGTAGACCACAGTCCATGGGGTAGCTAAGAGTCAGACAAGACTCAGCGACTTCACTTTCACTTTTCACTTTCCTGCATTGGAGAAGGCAATGGCAACCCACTCCAGTACTCTTGCCTGGAAAATCCCAGGGATGGAGGAGCCTGGTGGGCCACAGTCCGTGGGGTCGCTAAGAGTCGGACAAGACTCAGCGACTTCACTTTCACTTTTCATTTTCTTGCAATGGAGAAGGCAATGGCAACCCACTCCATTGTTCTTGCCTGGAGAATCCCAGGGGCGGGGGAGCCTGGTGGGCTGCCATCTCTGGGGTCGCACAGAGTCGGACACGACTGAAGCGACTTAGCAGCAGCAGCAGAGGATATAGGAAAATCGATAGCTATAGGTGGGCTTTGCTTTGGACAAGACAGTTTTCTCTAAACATTCTAGGAAAAAAAAAAAACCACTGCCTTGCCTGAAAGTTCTGAGAGAGCAGAAATTTCCAATACTCTTCCTCATTTCCCTGCAAAGCCACTTACACTGGGATGAAAACTGGATTGATCTCAGGCTTGAGTTCTCTCCCACTACTCAGTCTTAAACAATTTGATTTTGTTTTTATGCAGTATTTATTATTATTATTAGAGCAATATGCCCTGGCAGCCCCAAATGCATAAAGCTGATTGTAAAGCTGTGGGGACAGGAACATTGTTGAAAGCATTGCTCCCTGCATTTCTGCTGGGCACTGTTTCTCTTTCTCCTCTTCTGTTTGCTCTCTCACACTCATAGGAAAAGAGTTCTTTTCCACACTCATTATGAGGTTATCCTTGTCTCTCTGACAGCTATTTGCACAACTCTTCCAAGAACAAGGATTCAAAAGGATTTGTAGAGTGATCAGGAGGACTTTAGAAACTGGCAAAGAAAAATCAGGGTGAATTCTCAACAAATTTTATAGTCGAGGTATCTCAGTCATAAAGTGAAGACTCTTCCTTTGAGGAAAAGTTTCCTTCTCTCTTCATTCAAGGAGTGCACGTGGGGCAGAACTACCTTCTACCTTAGAGTCAATTACACCCAGAGCTGACATTCCACTTGTGCAGAATATAGCATAGGCCGTAGCATAAGCTACAGTACTGGATGCTTGCATGGTAATCAGTAAGCAACCATAGCCTCAAAGCCCCAGATACCTTTCTCGCCACCCTGGCTCTCCTGGTCTCTCCTCTGCAACCCTGTTTTTTTTTTCCCCAAAAAAACATAATTAATTTCCAAAATTAAAAGAGATCTAGTTAACCATGTGCATATGAAGGCTGTATACTCAGAACATGAGGCCATAATGCCTGGGTGACCCTTACCTGCTAAGAGCTTCCTCAAAAAGCAGGCAGACAACTCTAAGTACAAGAAAAAAATCAAGCTCTACAAGTGTGCATGCCAAACTAAAGCTGCAAAATGATGGCCGGCATCCCAACTGTACTTTAGCTTTATAGTTGGATTGAGAATGAAGCAGTCCTTTGTGAAAGCCAAGAGCAGAACAAAACTTTTTTTTTTTTTTTTTATCATGCTTGATGTAGATAACAAAAGAAATGAATCCAAACTATAGCATTCGGTTGCCAGTTTTTGGGGTGAAGATGAGGATGGGAGTTGTTGAGCATAGGCTCTCCAAATGCGTATTTGTTGCTTAGTAATATAAAAAGTGGCTTTTTACTGCAAGGAGAGGAAGAGGCAGGTGGGGACGGCTTGAATCTACTTTCCATAGGAACAGACAGAATGTGTCTTCTCTGACCTCTTGCTACTCTATTTCTGTCAGGCCTTTTGGGTGATTGTGCTCAGATTCTTATTTAAATCCAATTAAATCTGAGGCTTGAATAAACACACATGTATATCATCCAGAAGATAGTATTAAGGGATTCTACACATAGGCCAGAGCAGCTGTATCTTTTCTGCTGTTAAAGATTTATTCTTGTTCTTAGGATCTTTGGAGGGGGAAGAAATTGGCAGTAAATATTGGAGGTTTTAATTTCATACAGAACCAAAGTGTCCCTCTTTTCTGTTCTTTCCTCTTTTTTGACCTGGGCCAGACTCATTGTCTTAAAACAGTGTGGTCAGGCCTCTCTTTCCAGAATCTCTCCATCACCCACAGGATAAGATCCAGCCTCCCAGGGGGACTTCAGATCCCTTTTATGATCTGATCAGCCCTGTCTAGCTTTATGTCCGGCCACTTCTCACATAGAATATTCCATCAAATCTAGACTCTTGCAGTGTCCCTACCTCAGAGTATTTTCATACCTGCCTGCTTTACCAGCCTTGTTTATCTTGCCCACGTTATCGCCATGTGTTTGTATGTGATTAATCCTCATCTAGCTGGTGAGCTCTGTAAGGGATGCTCCTCCCTCCTAATGACCTTGTTCTCCTTACTGGGTAGCACAGTAACCAGCATGTCCATGCCACTATCTATGAACATCTAATGAAAGAATAAGGAACTGTATTCCTGAGATATAGGAACCTATCGACCCTCTTTCATTATTATTGAGTAGTTTCTAGGAAGATGATTGAGGAATATGCTGTGAAGGGCATGACTGAATTTACATTTCTTGCTTACTCAATCTGTGCCAAAGTAAAATGATGAAAGGTCACCAGAAATTATAAGACTTTACTTGGCATACAACAGTTTTGCCCTTCATGGACATGGATGTGGAAGGCGTCAATTAGTTGAGGACTGAACTGGGAGCATAACCATCCTGAGAACCAGCGAGGTGGCCATAGGCAAACTGCTTCATCTCAGTATCATTTAATTTGTAAACTGGGAGCAATAATAGATTATTTGCATCCCTACCTTAGAGAGGTTTTAGAAAATGAGAGAATATAATTTTTGTGGACATTTCTGAAAATGTAAACTAATGACTATAAGGCAGTTCCCAGCAGGGAGTGACTTGGCCTCATCCCTGCCCCTCAGGAGATCTTTGGTAATTTGTGGAGACATCACTAGTTGTTGCAACTGGGGCGGAGGTGGCTGTTACGGGTAGTAGTCACTGAGGCTGGTAAAAAAAATCTACAATTCACAGGACAGTTCCCAGATTCTCAAGAAATAATTGTGTGTTCAGTCGCTCAGTCATGTCTGACTGTGCAACCCCATGGACTGCAGCCTGCTAGGTTCTTCTGTCCATGGAATTGTCCATGCAAGAATACTGGAGTGGGTTACCATTTCCCTCTCCAGGGAATCTTCCAGACCCATGGATCAAACTCACATTTCTTGAATTTCCTGAATTGGCAGGCAGATTCTTTACAGTGGCACCTGGAAGCCCCAAGAAACAATTACCAGACCCCAAATACCACTATGCTAGGACTGAGAAATCCCTGTGTAAAGTACACTGTGACATTTCTTAGCATTTGGTTCTGTTAATTTTTTCGTACATCTTTATTGAAGACAAAAAGGATGATATTAGTACTTAAGTTCTACAAACTATAACTTGGAGACTCACAATGGATTTGTTGAATTGTGGGTAATCAACATGCCACTCTCTGCCACCTTGGTTAATTAGCTGCTATCATTGAGCCAGGTGCTGTGTTAAGCACTTTACCTGTATTAACTCATGTAATTCTCACAACAACCCTATGAGGTAAATTTATTACTCCTATTTGACAGATGAAAAGACTGAGGCAAAAATGACAAAACCAGATTTGAGCCCAGTCTTGCTCCAGGCCTTGTGACAAAGATTCAGCTAAGACTAAGCCTCTCCATCCTCCCCTACATATATCTCACTTCTGGTCTTAACTTTTTTTTTTTTTAAGCATGTGTGATTTTCTTTTCATTGTCAACTTTGGCAGGGAAATTGACTCTGGTTTCTCGGGTCTTCTTAACAGAGGACTTACTGGTTTAGATGCTAGACAACCGCTCAGCACAGAAAAGGACACAAGGAAACAAATCTCTCGAGAACCTGGGGTTTGAGCCTGGCCATCTATGGAAAAGCACTTGGCAAGTGACAGGGCTGTGCTTTTCAAAAGAGAGCATATTCAAGAATTACCAGGGGAGCTTGTTAAAAATGCTGATTTCCCAGCATCACCCTAAAAGCTTCTGACTTAGAGGATCTGGGAGGCTCCCAGGAATCTGCCTTTTTAACAAGCTCCCACGTGAGCCTGATGCAGGTGGTCTAAGTGCACACCTTGAAAAACACTCTGGTGCAAGTGGGGATTGGGGACAAGCACTGGCGGATCCCAGAAGAAGATTTGGGTTTGCCTGCCCGTTAATTCAAACCACTTGCGTGGGAGCCTATGCGTGCTGTTCTGATCCCTGTAATTTGCTAGCTTCAGGCCAAGGAGCTTGATTGAGAGGGCAGGGATGGGGAGGATGGAGAGGAGAAGAGAGGGGAAGGCCAATTACAACCACTTCCAGGGAAGTGACTGTTTCTCTGTGGACAGAGGAGGACCTGTCACTGGAGGCACTTCTCCCTTCAGTGTCCCCCTAATTGGCTGTTGTGACTATCATTCCGCCCCGAGGGAGTTTAATAGAATCAAGAAAAGAGAAGAAAAGGATGCCAAATAACTTGGAGCAGGAACAAAAGAGGAGTAGGGCTCATTTCCACCAGCGCAGAGAGAAGCCCTGATTCAGTCCCTTTCCCCAGGGTCCTCTTTCACACCGTCTCCTCGACCTTTCCCCTGCCTTTTTCTTTTGTCCCTCCCAGAGCCCAATAAACTCAGGTTGTCTGGATAAGCAGAGCTTTATAATTATCTAGGGAAGATTCCGATGGCCCAGAATTCTGCCATAAAGTCATGTTGTGCTGTTGCAGCAGCAAAGCAGGGATGTTTTAACTTTCTCAGTGAATCACATTCTTTTGCAGATGAACACCAGGCAGAGGCTCTTTTATTCTGAGCATCTTTCCAAGGGACCAGTTATTTTGATTTTAATATCTGAGCATTATGCCTTCACAATGTAGTCAACTTCTCTGTCCCTGAACTGAGTAATTTAAATCCATTTCAGCAATATAGTGTAGCGTAGTGATTAAGATTGCCTGGCTTCATTCCTAGCCCTGCAAAACCACCAGCTGTGTGACCTTGAAGGTTACTTTACATCACTTAGCTGCAGGTACTAATCTGTAAAATTGAGATAATAATAGGACCCCACTCCCAACACACATGCACACGCATATACACCACACACACATACACACAAACTTCAGTGGATGGTTGTGACCACCAGATGAAACAATATATTTAATATTTTGCCTCTTCCGCAGCAAACCCACAGTGTTTTTCTCCACTGTTCAACTTGTTTTCCCTGGATTATTAATGTTTGATATTTTAAACCTATCTCTGGACAAAAATCAGCAGAAAAACACAAGGAAAAGAGAAACCAGGGAAAAGATGTTTCCACTCTCTTCACATTGAATTTCAAATGCTTGTAAGTCACTGTGAGCGGGACAACAGATGACTTCCATCCGAAGGGAAGTACACAGAACTCGAGAAGCAGACAGAGGAGAACAAGATAAATCATTCAGTTGCCTACCACACACGTTGTGAGATATTAAACATGGATTAGAAGCTTCTTACCAATAGTTTGGCCTCCATTTCTCGAGTGGTTTATGTTACCAGACTGCAAACAAATGATTATATGTGTGACAAAAATATGTAATAAGCTGGAGGACAGATTCAAGTAAGCCAGGCTCTGGAGTTCTGGTCTGCTCGCTTGCAGCTCTCTGCACAAGAAATCCTCCAAGTGCAGCTTTGCTGACAGGCGTCTTCTTCCAGGCAGCTTCCTTGGGGTTGTAGCTCTGAGAGTAACAGCCTCAAGTCAGTGCTGGGTTACCAAGGAACTCATTTCCCACTGAGGTATTTGAGGAAACAAAGTCTTGATTTTAAAAACAAAAGAAAACCAAAAAGCCCTGCTGAGCAGACCTAAACACACTCACACACACACACACACACACACACACACCCTCTTTCTCCTTAAGCCTCAAGGTATTGTACCTTTACCAAATAGCACAACCTCCCAGAAATAGAAAGCAAGCTGCAATTTGTAAAGTAACTTTAAGCACTATTCTAAATTACTGCTGCTACTGCTAAGTCGCTTCAGTCGTGTCCAACTCTGTGCAACCCCATAGATGGCAGCCCACCAGGCTCCACCGGCCCTGGGATTCTCCAGGCAAGAACACTGGAGTGGGTTGCCATTTCCTTCTCCAATGCATGAAAGTGAAAAGTGAAAATGAAGTCTCTCAGTTGTCCCCGACTCTTAGCGACACCAAGGACTGCAACCTACCAGGCTACTGCTAATAAATTTTACTTTATAGTGGAACCTTTTATAGTGGAACCTCTTATAGTGAATTATATTGTATGCCTTGTCTCTCAGTTGGGTGCCTGAATGAAAAGCAACTATCATTTGAATAAGTCTTAGCAAATAAATTCCGGAGAAGGCAATGGCACCCCACTCCAATACTCTTGCCTGGAAAATCCCATGCTCGGAGGAGCCTGGTGGGCTACAGTCCATGCAGTCGCTAAGAGTCGCACACGACTGAGCGATTTCACTTTCACTTTTCACTTTCGTGCATTGGAGAAGGAAATGGCAACCCACTCCAGTGTTCTTGCCTGGAGAATCCCAGGGATTGGGGAGCCTGGTGGGCTGCCGTCTGTGGGGTCGCACAGAGTCAGACACGACTGAAGTGACTTAGCAGTAGCAAATAAATTGGCTAGTTTTTCATACAAGAGGTGATGGAAAGAGGAATGAGAAAGCTCTTAATTATTATGTTGTAATTTCCTGCATTGGAGAAGGAAATGGCAACCCACTCCAGTGTTCTTGCCTGGAGAATCCCAGGGACGGGGGAGCCTGGTGGGCTGCCGTCTATGGGGTCGCATAGAGTCGGACACGACTGAAGCGACTTAGCAGCAATAATTGAAATTACTAGCTTCAAAGAGTCAAGTAATAGTATCACTGTTGTAACCTTTCCCAGGATAGGGCAGGGGAGCAGCAGAGAGGAAGTTGAAGAGAATTAGAACTCCTAATTAGAAGTGAGCCTGGGCCTGACAGCAGGCTGTACCTTCTGACCTTTTCCACATCATAATATATTATGTGAAACAAACAAAAAAACTATAATTTCATTTTTACGAAGCATCAGACGGAAGGACTTGGGTTGGAGAAGATTGAGACATCGGTGACCCAGGTCTAATTTCATTTTTACAAAGCATCAGACGGAAGGACTTGGGTTGGAGAAGATTGAGACATCGGTGACCCAGGTCTTGTCCAGATGCTTGTAAGTCACCTCTGGAGCCAGACACACCCATGGGAAGCGCTGTGCTTCTAAGACATGCTGTTTACATGGCTTTGCCCACTGGGGAGCTAAGATTTTCTTCATAACATGAAGGAATGTTGCCCCTACAGAACTAACTACAGTCTGTGGGATGTAATGCGCTTGGCTGGACAAACAGAGCTGTGGTAGAACCCCAGCCTGAACACTCACTAGTTTCCATGAAGGTAGCTCACATCTCTAAATTTAGGAAAATAATATGTAGTGCTTTGTTTGGCCATGTTGGGGCCTGAAAGTAGAGGAAGAGTACACCCCTCCTCCTGCTGCTGCTGCTAAGTCACTTCAGTCAAGTCCGACTCTGTGTGACCCCACAGACGGCAGCCCACCAGGCTCCCCTGTCCCTGGGATTCTCCAGGCAAGAATGCTGGAGTGGGTTGCCATTTCCTTCTCCAATGCATGAAAGTGAAAAGTGAAAGTGAAGTCGCTCAGTCGTGTGCGACCCTCAGCGACCCCATGGACTGCAGCCTACCAGGCTCCTCCGACCATGGGATTTTCCAGGCAAGAGTACTGAAGTGGGGTGCCATTGCCTTCTCCGACCCTTACTCCTACATACACTTATAAACACACAATTCCATATTTTGAATCACGTGAAAAAAAGCAATAGAAGCTCTCCAGCAAAAAAATAAATAAATAAAATTGTTGTAAAAATTCTGTGTTTCCCAATCTGCTCACACACCATCACCAACTCTAATCAAGTGGCTGATGTGGACAGGCTGACCGGGAGTGACTGTTTTTCTGTTGCATAATAGTACACGGTTGTGAGACACACAGCTCATTTTTACTTCAAATTACTTTTTATTCTTCATGGAGTTTTGGTATTAATTTGGATTTTTTTAAAATATCACATTAAAATATTTTGTCGAGTACTGAGTTTTTTGAATCCCCCTTAAATTTTGCTCCTATAGTGACTATATCACCTGCCTCACCTTGGTCCTGAAAATAGGGACTTTGAAGGACTATTATAATTAGGAGTGAAGATTATAAAGTACCTTCACAAAACTGATACTTAAAAAGGGTAGCCATTGTGATCGTATTTTTATAAGACCTGCAGAGAATCTGTAGATATCACAAGACATGCTGGCTGGGAATCCCTGAAGCAGTAGTATGAAAACCTGTGGCTTGTTAACAGGTTGAAAGATAGACGGTGAGTTCTGATCAACCCCTAGATCCTGCTTATCAAGGAAGTGATAATCCTTGATCAGAATGTACAAGAGAAGGGTACTGGCCCACCTAGAATTTCTCTTCGGTTCTGGGGAGTCCCTTGTGGATCTCACCTGTCCCTTGACACCCTAATGATTACACTCAGAGAGTTCTCAGTCTTTGTCTGCAGCCAAAACAGTCTTAAGCACTGAGTTTACCAGTAGTTAGTCACTCAGTCATGTCCAACTCTTTGCGGCCCTGTGGACATAGCCCACCAGGCTTCTCTGTCCATGGGATCCTCCAGGCAAGAATACTGGAGTGGGTTGCCATTCCCTTCTCCAGGGGATCTTCCCGACCAAGGGATCAAACCCAGGTCTCCTGCATTGGAGGCAGATTTTTTACCATCTGAGCCATCAGGGAAGCCCAAATTTACCAATAGACTTCCATAAAAAGCTCTGCTTCTATCCTTCATGTTGAGCAAAGTGCCACCAGCCTGCTTGGCTGTGCTTTTGGGTTTCTGTCTCTTCAGCTAGAACTCTTCTCTGTAGCCCAATGTTGGATTTCAGTGGACAGACCTGGGGGTTTTAAATCCCTCTCTGGCAGGAAGAACAACTTCTTGCTGGGAGTCTGCCCCTAAACCTTCCCTGTTAGTGACACTGAGCAGTAGAAGCAGCAACTCAACAGCTCTCCTGTCAAAACAACATCACTTCCGATATTGTGAGACCTGCAGAAAATAAACTGACGTGAAACACCACTCACCTCTGCCTCTGAGAATATATTCTGGGGGAATTTGATGGCAAGCACAGTGAAAGCACCAGTATACAGTTAAATTCAACAAACACTGAAAAATTAGCACACTGACTGCCTCAAACTATCTCCACTTATTCTATAATGTGGTGTCTAGCAGAACAACTCCAGGGTAATTTTGCTGTGTGTTACTTACAGCTTAAGAAGGAAAATAAATAGGTACTTTAACTTTTTCATTCCCTGGGTTGTTCACAGAGAGGGGGAAAATTAAAACAAGCCAACCTATTCAACATTGAAAAAAATTTAGTCATCAAGAGAAAGCGCTTACAAAAGGAAGGTCTTGACAAAAAATAATATCTAGACACAACACAGGGCTTCTCACTTCTGATGCATTTGTAGCCTAAATAGTAAAATATGCTTATTCCCATTTCACCTTGTTTCCCCGGAGATCAGGCTGACGAACAGCCCATCACCCACAGTTATCGCCCTTTGTCTGCCCTGGACGCTGAAGGCTCTGTGAGCAGACAGTGAGCAAATGCGAGATAAATGTTAGCTGCTGATTTCATTCTCACTCAAAACCGTCTCTCTCTCACTTCTGAGTCACTAAGGAGCTCTCAGATTTGCTTCAATCTGACTCATTTTACACCCTGGCTTGTCTTTCTACTGTTTCCCCTTGGTGTGCAGTAGAAACAAAATGCCCTACAAGATGCTGCTGTGTTCCGCATTTGCTTGCTTAGATTTTCAATTCAAGTTCCTTTATTATTTATTCTCATTACAAAGACAATCTATGTGCTATAAGCTCCTCTAATACAGAAAGACGGAAAGCAAAGCAAAAAATGAAAAAAAAAAAAAATCACTCATACTCTCATCATCAAAAAATAACCACAAGTAACATTTTGATGTGACTTCTTTCAGATTTTTCCCAGCTTCCCCTTCATTTATTTATTTTCTATCCATTTTCTTCCCCTGCTTATTTGAAATGTCAATTATGTGTGTGTGAGAGAAAGTCGCTCAGTTATCTCTGACTCTTTGCGATGCCATACAGTCCATGGAATTCTTCAGGCCAGAATACTAGAGTGGGTAGCCTTTCCCTTCTCTGGGGGGATCTTCCCAACCCAGGTTTCCCACATTGCAGGCAGATTCTTTACTAGCTGAGCCACCAGGGAAGCCCAAAGCCAATTATAGTACATTGTAAATTCCCAAAGATTTGTCACTGTGTTTTCTAGACTCAGTCCCAGGATATCTTTTTGTATTGACTCAGAGTTCTGAGGGTTCTTCAGAGCCTTTGAGATGTGGTTTAAGAAAGAGAGTGTGCAGTGGGCAGGAAGCAGATCTGTCTGCTGAAAGATAGAGATTCTGGGTCTCCCAATTCTCCTTTTACCAGGCCAATTTTTTTTTTTCCCCAGAAACGTGGGCTTGTATGTGAAATTTTGTTAGAATAAAGAATTATGTGGCAAAAACAAGATCAAATTCAAACTTCACATATTCTGTTCCATTTCCCTGTCAGGATGGAAGATTCTGATACTGTGCTTTAGAGGCAGTCATTTTAGTGTGACTGTGTTTATATGACTGTTTTGAAGTGAGAGTATTTCCATATGACCTAAAAAACAATCATTTCACGGGTAAGCAATCATTTCATTAGTAAGTACTGTGTGAAATAGACATCCTCACCAAATTCCTGAGCCATCCGTGATCATTCTGATGTTCCCTGTTGGTGCCTCAATCCGTCCCAGGGAGAGAACAGGGTTCTCACAAGGTCTCTATTCATTCCTGGCTGCGCTCTCCTCCCATTCATGGTGGTGTGAAAGCTAGACATGCTCTCTAGGACTACAGAGCTCCACGATGGCTGAACCTGACTTGCTACCTAGGGACTGCCCACATAATATGCTAGAATTCTTACCAGAGTAGCTGCTTCCATGCAAAGATGGAGCCACAGTGCCCGAATAGCTCCTTGTCTGCCTTTATGGGCCAGGAGAGCTCACCACCCTCGTCCAACCCTCCCCCTCACATTCCCACACGCACTAATGAAAGCTCTCCGTGATTCACATCTGCTCCAGGAGTAACCATTTCCCAGGATTGCTGAGAGTAGGAAAAACCCCACTTCAATTAATCAGGATGTGGCCTGGCCTCATGACCAAGAAGGAAAATAACACAAACATTTTACATTAGTATACAATATATATTTAAAACGTGGGTTATCTGTCCTACTCATGACTACTTCATCATGTAAGCAAAGTAAGCAAAAAGTTTGTGCATTTTCTGAGAATTCATTTATATATTAAATGATCTGCCTTTCAATACTTTCATTTTTCTATTTACTATGGCCTTATTCATAAATCAATGTAAAGTGGATACTATAGGAGACTAGGTGTGAGAAGGTGGGGATGTTCAGACTTAACAATAACATTTATATAATGTTCTCAATGATATATGTGGGTTATATGAAACTTACAAATGTAATTAGTAGAATAGGATAAATTTATTTGGGGAGGCTGGCTTACTTATAACAGACTTTTGAAGTATTTTATTGAATTGATATGACTGCAAAATTAATGCAGTGATTAATTAATTAACATGTGATTTAAAAATCCCAACAGAATAGCACTGTATAAAATAAAAGTTCATTTTTGCTGTCAGGTTTAGAAATAGAATAAGTGTCAAGGACATCTTTGGTTCAAATTTCTTGGAAGTTTTTTAAAAAATGTATTCATACTTTTGTAGGATCATTTTGGTGTGATTATGCAAAAAATATCTCAGATTAGAGATCTACACAAAAACCACAGTTTTCATTGCTATAGCTTTATGAGACAATTCAATATGTGCCAGGTCAAAGGCCCACTGATTATTCTTTTTTCCTCCCTCCAAATTTTATTGATGACTCTTTGTTGTTTATTGTTCATTTGGTCAAGAACTGAATTAAACTTTGACTTTACTGAAGCAGCAGTTTTAGCAGCTAAGAGAAACGACAGTGTCCAATGGCATGATCTTTCGGTGCAACTCTGTTATACGCTGTAGTGTTTTGTTTCTGCAAGGAGCACCAGAAACTATGTTGACCCTCAATGCTTAACATTTGTCCTCGTGGCAAATTAGCATTTGTGAACACACTTGGTTCATTCTATTTTTACACTTTTTCCTAGTCGTTGGGGGGGGGCAGTCTGAAAGGTGTGAATGTGTTAGCTGATCTATTAGTACCTTATTGGAACAGAAGTCAAGTGCAACTCTCTTAACAGGAATGGTACGGTATAAATGATGGTTAATAAAAGAGACAAGTAGTTGTGAGAAAGAGGAAGAAACTTCACATTACAATTACAAACTAGGAAGCTGGCTCTTGAAGACTAATTTTGTTTTTCCTGCAGGCTGCTCTTTGTCACTTCAGCAAATTAATTCAAAGGTATCTATACACACAGTTTCCAGGTGGCAACACAAACTTACCACCCATTCTTTCTCTCATGTTCTTGGAGGTTGGGATGAGCAGAAGACCTACTCAAGGTATTCAGGTCTGGGGATTTTATTTTAAAGATATATAGCAAAATGAGTACTCTAAGCTCTTTCAGGTTACAAGGAGCAGAGAACCTTGCAATGACGGTTAAACACAAGATGTCCACTGAAATAGTAGTAATGGGGAAAAAAATGAGTTTTATATTGGCATATATGGCATATTTTGAAGCCTGGATTAACTGTCCCACATATGAATACTTTTCTACACAAACAAAACAAGCAAACAAAAGCATGCATTTTTCTGTATATTAAATGATCTGCCTCTCAAATACTTTGATTTCTCTCTCTAGTTTACCATTTATACTAAATAATAATTTATAATAAGTTGTTTGAATGTTTACTAACAGCAGCTGCCAATTCAGGCCTCAAGGAACTAGAACATAATCTGTTGAGCTGGCCAAAAAGTTTGTTTAGCTTTTTTTGTAACATCTGATGGAAAAATTCAAATGAACTTTTTGGCCAAGCCAATAGAATGACATCAGAATATAATGCTTCCTACTGTTACACGTCCTCCTAATAGATCTCAAGTTATCTCTGCTTTCCCTTCTTCTGAGATTACTTTGCCACTCTGACCAGCACTCTCTGCTCTTAACCTCTTTGCTTCTGAGCATCTCCTTACTCCTGATACGTGACATTTCCCTATTGCCTCCTTTCTCTGTGTCCCTCATCCCATGCCACTGCTCTGCCAAATCTCTTTGGATATCTGGCATTCAAATTCACCCAGAGAGAGAATCTGATTAGTTCAGCCTGTCACCATCCGTGCTCAAAAGCTTTTGTAGTAGCCTCTAAATGGACTGCTTTTGTATCAAGCATCAGTCCTTGGACCAGTTAACTGTGACCAGGGCGGGGTCACCTGGCAGAAAGCATGAGTCTCCATGCCCAGGGAATCCCCCATGCAGCTGCTTTTCTCAGAAAGACATCATGCATATGACAGACCTTCAGGGTGGAAGGGCCTAGTTAGTATGGGAAAGTTTTAGATTTTTATTCATGCTCACTAAAGGGGTCAACACTTGTATTGCCACAAATATAGGTCTTGACATTGGTCATTGAAATGACAGAGCACCACGAATGCAGCTCAAAGTAGCATGCGTTGGCAGCAAAGATTTCTTGGCCTTTACACTCAAATACAACAGTGAGTGACTCCAGCCAGAGAGGCGTAGCTGGTGGGGCATATGTTATGTGACCTAGATTTCCCAAATCATTTCAGCCTGGAGATAGAACATCAACATCAATAGCTAAATAGCATTTGTCAAAGTTTATCATTGTGTGCTCAGAAGGAACCATTTTTGTTTTTTTCACTGATGGAGCTTGCATGTCCCAAGGGGGTTCTCCCTTGTGCTTGGAGAACTAACCCTCTTGACTACCATGGCGTGTCTGAATTCTCTCCCTCTTTTGTCTTGATTCCTGGTGATGAAGATCCTGGTGGCAGCTGTGCCTCCCACAAAAAACACCACCACAGCTGCCTCTGCCGCCGCCGCTGCCTACAGAAAAAGATGTCACAAGATCTACCCCAAGTGTAACTCTGCCCGAGTAAGGACATGACAAACAGCCGCAGCTGCAGCAAACTCTGCTTCCACTAATGTTGCTGCTTTCATGGTCAGTAATGTCACCACGATTAGTGCCACTCCTGGTGCCTATGGGCCAGCTGCTTTGCACCCGTAATGCCCCAGAGAGATTTTAGAAAGACTAGCTTTTTAACTTCTACTTGTTCTTCTGCTCAAATTTTATCCTCCACAAACTTGGCCATGAGGCTATAGGAGCCGAGCCAGAGTGTAATCTAGGTGACAAATTGTGTCCAGACTCATCCCTCCTTTCCAATATCAGTTCATTGGCTCTTCTCCATCTCCTCATGGCTTTGGAATGAGTTCTTTCTCGAAAACGTCTTGGTACCTCCTATGTATAGGAATAAGGCCTCAAGAATCCTACCAACTGCAGAGTAATTAGCTACTTCTCAGGAATTAGCTATACCTTGTTATGTGATTAAGTAATTTTTAGAGGTCACCCAGATTAAAAGATACAGTCTATAAGTATGTGTTTAGGGAGATTAGGGATATCTTAATATATATGATTGAGCAAGAATTCAAATTCCATCAGTTGTATTCTTTCCAGTCTAAAGAAAGAAAGAGAAGGTAGGTGGTCTTCCTGGATTACAGAAATGGAAAGACCAAGATGCAGAAATGTTTACATGGACTCAGCATCATCCAGAGCAAGGACATGCTGAATCTGGCAGACAAAGATATCCCAATCATTTCCAATGAATAGTCTATTTTAGTATAAAAAATAGCTCCTCCTTCTTCACCAGGTTGTTCATTGTTCAGTCGCTAAGTCACGTCTGACTCTTTTGTGACCCCATGGACTGTAGCCTGCTAGGCTCCTCTGTCTATGGGATTTCCCAGGCAAGAATACTGGAGTGGATTGCCATTTCCATCTCCAGGGGATCTTCCCAACCCAGGGATCGAAATCGTGTCTCCCACATTGGCATTACCACTGAGCCACCAGGGAAGCCCTTCACCACAGCCTGAGTAAAATACTTCCTCAAGATTTTTCATGTACTTGCTCTATTGTTATGTTCACCAAAACATTCTTGTGGATTTTTAAATACATTTATTTTGGACATCAATAAATTGAGGACACTACAGGGGAATCTGTCCTCATCTTTAGGGTTGGACACAGAAGTAGTTCTCTGTATAATATTGAGTAAATGCACACTATATTTACTGACTATCTCCTACTTTAAAGTTTCAGAAAGTTACTCAAAGTAAACTCTACTGGGAATTATGGGCACTCTCAATTCATAAACATCGTTATCTCCCTAAATTCACATTTTTGTATATGATACTTACTTTAAGTGGGAAATTAGAGAGACATCACTGTTTCTTTGAAAATAATAATTTTTCTAAAACTACAGAGAATGTGCCTTTTGTGAAAAAAACATATTTATGCTGTCTTTTTATTTCCCCTAGGGCTATTAAACACTGTGCTAGTCCTTTATCAGAAGTGTTTATACAGCGTGATTTTGTTTATTTAGATGCTTGTAGGGTGTAAAATTATGGGTTTGGTGGTTTGCAGCTAGAATTTGCTTCTCCACTTCCATTCTTGCTTTTACTCGAATTTTGAAGGTTTTTTTTTTTTTTGGTATATTTTTGTTTTCGTCTGTAGAGCCGATAAAGAGTATGTAAACTCCCCAACAAACTGTACACAGATTGATAGTTGGGAAGAATTCCTCTCCATTTCAGAGCTGCACCATTTTCAAGTCAAGTCACATAAAAGGAGCATGACTCGGGTCAGGCTGGGAATTGGCCTTGAAACGTCTGTAGCTTTTCCGCAACACAGTAGTTGTCTGCTTGCCCTTCTCCTGTCCCAGAAGAGATTCTATTCTCTTTTTAATTTAGGATGCATCTTAGGAAGGCTGATTAGCTCAGTGGAGAATATCAGTTTGAATTCATTTTCTTTACATGAGTCAAATATAAACCTACTTTGGAAGAAAAATCTAGAGCTGAGTTGTTTATTCTTCTCAATGGGTGTGTTGCTCTGCAGCCTCGCCCAGGGAAACAGTAGCCTTTGTCAGTTTCTTAAACTGCTCTCAGCTCATCCTGACTGTGACTTCTACACTCAGACTCTTCAGAGCTACAGTTAATTTGCCTTTCAGAAGTCTACATCAAGTTACAATTATTGAATTTAACTCAAACATGCACAGCTTTTATTTTTGTTTTGTTTTGGAGGGTTGAGAGGTCTGGTTTTTTTGTTTTGTTTTCAGTTTTTGGTTGCAACTAACAGAAAATGATGTAGAACTAAGCCAGGCAACCAAAATAGGAAAGGGGAGTTACTTGTTCATTGAGACTAAGGATTGAAGAAACAGAAAGGATACAAATGCATCTGGGCCGGAAGTCAACAGGAAATGTCCAGTCCACCTGGGTTTTGCAAGATCTCTCTCATTCTCCTCCCCCTTTTCCTCTCCATGACTCTGCTAGGCTCCTCTGGGGGATTGCCTTCATTCTCTTTCACTGAATTCTTAACTTCTCCATGGGGCAAGACACCATGCTGCTGCTGCTAAGTCACTTCAGTCATGTCCGACTCTGTGTGACCCCATAGACGGCAGCTCCCCAGGCTCCCCCGTCCCTGGGATTCTCCAGGCAAGAACACTGGAGTGGGTTGCCATTTCCTTCTCCACTGCATGAGTGAAAAGTGAAAGTGAAGTCGCTCAGTTGTGTCCAACCCTCAGCGACCCCATGGATGGCAGCCCACCAGGCTCCTCGTCCATGGGATTTTCCAGGCAGGAGTACTGGAGTGGGAAGCCATTGCCTTCTCTGCAAGACACCATGATGGCTTTTCATTTCCCATTGTGGGATTCCTATGTACCAGAGGGGTACTGAGTCTCTGCTTGGTGGTTAAAATTGCTCAGGGGAGAGTTTGGAATGGCTCAGCTGAGAAGGTACCCATCTCTGGACTAATCAAAGTACTAATCAGCAATGCTGCCTTGTAAGAATTTGGTGGTTTCTATGGGAACCATGGGTTGGATGAGGAGGGAAGGAAGGAGGAGGAATAAGTCTCCCAAAAGGGCGAGGAGTATGGGTGCTTGGCATCCTCAGAAAGGAAACAACGTATGCCTGTTTGAGACTGTGGCACAGCTATAGGTACATGAGGGTATTCCTTTTCCTTATTTGAATGAGTTAACTGGCATATGTTTGTCACTGCCCCGCATTCACTTCCAAGACTGGATTTTCTCCCTTTGAAGCCTGTGGGGGGAAAAAATAGGCTTACTTCTCTTTTCAGTTCAGTTCAGTCACTCAGTGTTTGACTCTTTGCGACCTTATGGACTGCAGCATGCCAGGCTTTCCTGTCGGTCACCAACTCCCAGAACCTATTCAAACTCATGTCCATCGCATCAGTGATGCCATCCAACCATCTCATCCTCTGTCGTCCCCTTTTCCTCCCACCTTCAATCTTTCCCAGCATCAGGGTCTTTTCCAGTGAGTTGGTTCTTCGCACCAGGTGGCCAAAGTATTGGAGTTTCAGCTTCAACATTGGTCCTTCCAATGATTATTCAGGACTGACTGCTTTTAGGATTGACTGCTTGGATCTCCTTGCTGTCCAAGAGACTCTCAAGAGTCTTCTCCCATACCACAGTTCAAAAGCATCAATTCTTCCGCGCTCAGCTTTCTTTATAGTCCAACTCTCACATCCATACATGACTACCGGAAAAACCATAGTTTTGACTAGATGGGCCTTTGTTGGCAAAGGAATGCCTCTGCTTTTTAATATGTTGTCTAGGTTGGTCATAGCTTTTCTTCCAAGGAGCAAGCATCTTTTAATTTCATGGCTGCAATCACCATCTGCAGTGATTTTGGAGCCCAAAAATAAAGTCTCTCACTGTTTCCATTGCTTCCCCATCTATTTGCCATAAAGTCATGGGACTGGATGCCTTGATCTTAGTTTTCTGAATGTTGAGTTTTAAGCCAACTTTTTCACTTTCCTCTTTCACTTTCATCAAGAGGCTCTTTAGTTCTTCTTCACTTTCTGCCATAAGAGTGGTGTCATCTGCATATCTGAGGGTATATTTCTCCCGGCAATCTTGATTGCAGCCTGTGCTTCATCCAGCCTGGCATGATGTACTCTTCATATAAGTTAAATAAGCAGAGTGACAATATACAGGCTTGACATACTCCTTTCCTGATTTGGAACCAGTCTGTTGTTCCATGTCCAGTTCTAACTGTTGCTTCTTGACCTGCATACAGATTTCTCAAGAGGCAGGTCAGGTGGTCTGGTATTCCCATCTCTTTAAGAATTTTCCGTAGTTTGTTGTGATCCACACAATCAAAGGCTTTAGTGTAGTCAATAAAGCAAATGTAGATGTTTTTCTGGATCTCTTGCTTTTTCAATGATCCAGTGGATGTTGGCAATTTGATCTCCAGTTCCTCTGCATTTTCTAAATCCAGCTTAAACATCTTGAAGTTCACAGTTCATGTACTGTTGAAGCCTGGCTTGGAGAATTTTGAGTATTACTTTGCTAGCATGTGAGATGAGTGGAATTGTGCAGTAGTTTGAACATTCTTTGGCATTGCCTTTCTTTGGGATTGGAATGAAAACTGATCTTTTCCAGTCCTGTGGCCACTGCTGAGTTTTCCAAATTTGCTGGCATATTGAGTGCAGCACTTTCACAGCATCATCTTTTAGGATTTGAAATAGCTCAGCTGGAATTCCATCACCTCCACTAGCTGTGTTCATAGTGATGCTTCCTAAGGCCCATTGGACTTAACATTCCAGGATGTCTGGCTTTAGGTGAGTGATCACACCATCATGGTTTTCCGGATCATGAAGATCTCTGTTGTATCGTTCTTCTGTATATTATATGATAATTAAGATCTTTTTTGTACTGTGGGATAAGTTATTCAAATAAATTAACTGTTTTTACTTCATGAATTTTTCAGTTGATTGGTTGATCCTGTACCCACAAAGAAGTTTGAAGTGGTTTAAAGGAAACACATTCAAGGCTCCTTAAATTGTGTGTGATATTACAGAAGTAAAACAAGTTTTCCACATAGCCAATGCTGAAAATAAACTGTGATCTCAATCGCAGAATTGTTCCTGAAACCCACCCTTCAGAAGTCTCATAAAACTGCCATTTGGGTTACTTTCTATTTTTTCTGACTTTAAAGGTTATGTAAGCATCGTGCAGCCCATGGCTCATCCAAATATTGGACAAAGGAAAACTTCAGAAATCTCCTAGGAATTTCCTCTGGTTGTAAATTAATAGAAAGGATGGAATTTTTGACAGTCAATGGATAAATTTAACAAATGATTACTCATTAAAAACATAAACAAAAAAAAGCCAAAGCCACCCTGGCTTTGGGAATTGGCCTCACTAGCAAGAATTTTTTTCCCCATTTTCTTCCCCTTTTGCTCTTATTTAGATGGCTTTAGACCAAAACACACTGTTGGGAATGGAACAAACCAGTTATCTCTGCACAAGCTTCTTGCTTTCCTTTCCGCAGCATCCATTCATACCTTCAGATAGGCAGAGGGACATTTTCCACCAGAGGGCAATTTGGCAATGCTTCAGCCATGCAGTCTACAGACATTTATTGAAAGCCTGCTTGGTACCAGCGACAGTACTAGACGCTGGATTACAGTGCTGAACAGTCAGGACAAGGTCCAGTCTTCATAAAGCTCATAATATTCTCTAGCTTCTTTTCCTCCTCCTGCTATAGAAATTTTGCCCTTGAATTTCTCTTTTTACTTGATCTCCTTTGATCATCACACAATGTTCCATGTGCATACCTTCCTAATCTACAGCTTTGTGTTTTAGAGTCCCACAGATCTAATAGCATGTAAAACATGCCTGCATTTCTGGTTACCACGTCACATTCAATATGTCCCCCAAAATGAATCACCATCATCTACCTTCAGTGTCCTCCTTCCCTCACTTTTGATAATTTCAGTCCCATTATCCCCAGCCCATCACTCAGACTTAAAATCTCAAACATCATTGCAATAGCTTTACCAGGTCCTTTTGCTCCCAGTATTTCCTCTCTCTTTGATCCCGATTAAATGTTGGTGTCAGAGGGAAAATGAAAAAATTATGAAAAAATTGGTTTTCATAATGAAAACCAATCAATAATTCAGATCACATATAGAAGCGAACTTAGTAAGTTATAAAATTGTACTATGTTAGCTCTTTTCCATGTTCATTATTATGTTACTACCCAGCTGAGGAGTTTTCAGTGACTACCTGCACTTTTTTTTAACAAAGGCTTTTTTTTGTAATTGAAGTATAGTTGATTTTCAATGTTGTGTTAGTTTTCAGGTGTATGATTCAGTTATACATACATATATATGCATACATACATATTCTTTTCATTATATTAATAATTTATCATAGGATATTGAATCTAGTTCCCTGTGATATATAGTACCTATGCTTCTCAAATAAATTCTAAACTCTTGGACTGGGCATTTGAGACCCTATAAGATCCACCCCTTGAGTATTTTTCACTTATTTGCTTTTTCTATGCATTGGACAACTGAAATTTTTCACTGTTCTTTCATAGCCTCATTGAAGAGCCTCCTCACTCATGCTTTGCTTTGTCCTGGAACACCTATCTTCCAATCCACCCTTCCATGTCTCTCTCCTTGGGACTAACAATTGAATTCTGCCAGGAGGAGAGGCCCTAAGTGTGGGAGTAATGGAATTCCACGGGGCATAGGATAACTGTGGCTTCAGGGACTAGTTAATATAAATCTTTGTTTGAAAGTGCCAGACATGAAAAGGCTATGAAGAAGTATTCTAATTTAGGGGGAGGGGCGGGCAAAAAGTTTTATGGAATGTGAGCAGTAGGATGCCAGTGAGTACTTTCAAAAGTGGGAATAATGTTGTTGTATGGCAGAAACCAACACAATATTGTAAAGCAATTATCCTCCAATTAAAAATTGATAAATTTTTAAAAAATAAATAAAAATAGAGAATCTCAAAAAAAAAAAAAAAAAAGAAGAAGTGGGAATAGAGGATCTGAGGTTGGAGTCTGGATGTTTAGACAATCTGGAGTTTTGATGTCAAGAGTCGTGGGAGGATGAGTTAGGAGATACAGTCATTTGCAAGAGGGGATGGGGTGAGGGGAAGAACAGCTGCAGTGACAGAGGACATTTGAGAGCTGCTTTGGAAAATTCTCAAGCCTCGAGTCCTTCCGAGTCGCTCCCAGTAGACTCATATCTATCTCCATTGTGGATTTGCCCGAGATTTGAGAGCTAATAAAGCCTCCTCTGAATAACATAAACTGGCTACACCATTTTCAATAAGGAGAACGATGAATAAATTAAATTCTACCCTTCTTTGTTTGTGTGGTTCATTTAACTTGCACAGACAAAGGACAACTGAAATCTGGAAAATTCCCAAGGATTTATTTTTTTTGTGCTTGTCAGCACACCTGAGTAAAACCAAACTCCTAAGCATTATCTAATCTAACTTTACAGGTGGCTTCAGGGAGAAATAAATATCTAAATGCTCAGGGGCAAGTCAAGTGTAAAATATGCTTTGTGAATATGCCTGGTGAATTTTGACATGACATGCTTTATTATAATAATGAATGATCTGATAGTAAAGGGCCCTCAGGCTTTTGAGGCTCATTGGTGTCAATTTGGGGAAGAAGGGTAAAGGACTGTATTTTCAAGCTTTGCTGTTATGCTTTATTTTGGAAGTCTTTTTAGAAGTGATCATAATTTATTATTCAATAAGAGCAACAAAAAATAGATCTGCCATAGAATTTTTATATGAAAGATCTAAAATTATCATCAAGATATAAATTTATCTCATGATATTTAGTCTGTGTCAACTCAACTTTGAAAATGAATATAGAAAAGTTAGAATTTTACTTCCTGGTTATTCATATCAACTTTGTATTAATATTTGTAACAGATTCTCAAATTTGACATTTCTTACACTGATCTCCTGATCTTCTTCCACTAGCCTGCTTTACCTGAAGACATACATGTCCGGCTCAGTAAATGGTGACTCCATCCTTCCAGTTGTTCAGGCCATGATCATGGAGTCAGCCCTGACCTCTCTTTTGTATGTTCAACATTCAAATGATCAGCGTATCCTATTGATTCAACCTTCACAACAGAGACAGAATCCAACCAATCATCTTTCAGATCCTTCATCACCAGCTTGCCGGTCCAAGCAACCATCATCTATGGCCTGTTAATTACAGTAGCCTTATCCTTCTTTTGGCCTTCCTGCTTCACTCTTCCTCCATATAATCTACTCTCAAAAGAGTAGCCAATTCAGTTCAGAGTTATCCTTTAAAATCTCGTATTCTTCTACTTAAAACTTTCCAGTATTCTCCCACTTCTCCCAAAGTAAAGGTCCTTCAGAAACATTTTTCAAAGCCTCCCAGCTCCTGCGAAATCTACCCCCTGATCTCATCATCTCATTTACCTCTCTGACCTCACCTCCAGGAGCTCTCTCCCCTGCTGAGCTATAGCCACATTGCCTTCCTCACTCCTCTCTCTTTTCCACATACTAGTAGTAACCTCTGTGACTCTTCCCTCCGACCTGAGTTTTCTGTTCCTGACCCCCTAGAAGCTCCATCCCTAGCATCAGAACTGCCAACCTTGAAGCTAGCAGTGGACAGTCATCAGGAGAAAACAGCTCCAACCATGCTCCTTTAAATCCTTCTATCAAAGTCACATGTTTCCGCTAAGCATGACAAACAGCTGAATCATATGTGATATTTGAAAGAAAAGGGAAGATGGGGAGACCTAGTGGAACTAAAAAGTTATGAGAACAAAGCCTTAAGCCACTGATGACATTAATTCCAATAGTACTTCATGTTACTTTATATTCTTAAGTTTCATTAAAGCTAGAAATTTCATATGAACCTTTCTGTACCATTTAGAAGAGATGCTTCCCAGGTGGCACAGTGGTAAAGAATCTGCCTGTCAATGCAGGAGACACAAGAGACACGGGTTCAATCCCTGAGTTGGGAAGATCCCTTGGAGAAGGAAATAGCAACCCATTCCAGTATTCTTAGCTGGAAAATTCCATGGACAGAAGAGGCTAGTGGGCTACAGTCCATGTGGTTTCAAAGAGTAGAAGAGAAACACGAGTATATATACATGTATGCTTACTCCTTGGAAGGAAAGTTATGACCAACCTAGATAGCATAGTCAAAAGCAGAGACATTACTTTGCCTACAAAGGTTCGTCTAGTCAAGGCTATGGTTTTTCCTGTGGTCATGTATGGATGTGAGAGTTGGACTGTGAAGAAGGCTGAGTGCCAAAGAATTGATGCTTTTGAACTGTGGTGTTGGAGAAGACTCTTGAGAGTCCCTTGGACTGCAAGGAGATCCAACCAGTCCATTCTGAAGGAGATCAGCCCTGGGATTTCTTTGGAAGGAATGATGCTGAAGCTGAAACTCCAATACTTTGGCCACCTCATGTGAAGAGTTGACTCATTGGAAAAGACTCTGATGCTGGGAGGGCTTGGGGGCAAGAGGAGAAGGGGACGACAGAGGATGAGATGGCTGAATGGCATCACTGACTCGATGGATGTGAGTCTGGGTGAACTCCGGGAGTTGGTGTTGGACAGGGAAGCCTGGCGTGCTGCGATTCATGGGGTCGCAAAGAGTCGGACACGACTGAGCGACTGAACTGAACTGAACCGAAAGACCATAGTTCCTAGGAGCCCAACTAAAGCTCTTAGAGTGAGTTCTCTTCCAGATTTTGGGAAATACTGGTCAGCTTTGGCAGACAGAAATATTTTGTCATTGATATCTCTAGCCTAAGCAAACAACTAAATTAAGATTATGAATTTTAAGGTCTTAGACACTGACCAAAAAATAAAAGAAATCAAACAGCCCCCAAAAATGCATGTTCTATGAGGTCCAGATTAGGAAGCAGTGATGAAATTCACCAAAGCAAGCCTTGCTATTTTAAGTATGTATTATACATTTCCTTAATAAAACAAGACTATTCACATAATTCATCTCTAGTGGCTTTTGAGCAGATTCAGGATAAAGATCAGATTTCCAAGACTGACCGCAAATATGCTCATCCTTTGGGAACACAGAAAAGGAAATCTAATGATGCAGCATAGTCATACAGCAGCCAGGAAAGAAAGAGAATTGGAGAAGCCCAGTTCAGTTCAGTTCAGACATTCAGTCGTGTCCGACTATTTGCGACCCCATGAATTGCAGCTTGCCAGGCCTCCCTGTCCATCACCAACTCCCGGAGTTCACCCAGACTCATGTCCATTGAGTCGGTGATGCCATCCAGCCATCTCATCCTCTGTCGTCCCCTTTTCCTCCTGCCCCTAATCCCTCCCAGCATCAGAGTCTTTTCCAATGAGTCAACTCTTCGCATGAGGTGGCCAAAGTACTGGAGTTTCAGCTTTAGCATCATTCCTTCCAAAGAACACCTAGGACTGATCTCCTTCAGAATGGACTGGTTGGATCTCCTTGCAGTCCAAGGGACTCTCAAGAGTCTTCTCCAACACCACAGTTCAAAAGCATCAATTCTTTGGCACTCAGCTTTCTTCACAGTCCAACTCTCACATCCATACATGACCACTGGAAAAACCATAGCCTTGACTAAACGGACCTTAGTTGGCAAAGTAATGTCTCTGCTGTTCAATGTGCTATCTAGGTTGGTCATAACTTTTCTTCCAAGGAGTAAGTGTCTTTTAATTCATGGCTGCAGTCACCATCTGCAGTGATTTGGGAGCCCCCAAAAATAAAGTCTGACACTGTTTCCACTGTTTCCCCATCTATTTGCCACGAAGTGATGGGACCAGATGCCATGATCTTCGTTTTCTGAATGTTGAGCTTTAAGCCAACTTTTTCACTCTCCTCTTTCACTTTCATCTAGAGGTTTTTTAGTTCCTCTTCACTTTCTGCCATAGAGTGGTGTCATCTGCATATCTGGATGGCAAAAGTTACGCCCAGAGAGCTTGAAGTCAGTAATCAAACACCTCCTTAAAATATGCTTGATGATTTCAAGGGGTGGGAAACTAAAAGAGTGACTGACATTGATCCTCACTTGTTTTTCAGATATATTGTGATTTTTTGCTTGATTTCATCAGTAGAAGTACACATTACCTTTTTTATTTTATGGTGAATTACTAAACTATTTTAAACTGATAAAATTTTGTCCAGAAATTGGCATTTTTTCTATGATTCTATATTTCTCAAACTCTTGGAGTTTCCTGCAATTCCTAGTAAGAATTCTAGATATCATAGTGTTAATTTTACTTCTTGTTAAAAAATGTTTGCTTCCTCTATACATTCCAGATACCTTACATTCCTTTTTTTTTCTCATTTGTTTTATTGTTTTCCATTTTAATGGATGAATAAAATTTTAGGATATTTAAAGATAAAAATATTTACCTTTCTTGATTCCTCAATAGCAATACTTTTATTTATTTTTTGGTTCTTCTGTTGTTTCTTTCTATATCTCTATATTATGAATTTATCTATCAGCTTTTGTTTTATTCATTATAGTCATAATCTACTATTAGCTTATTTTGTTCTGTGTCAAGAAATACTTCTATTTTTTATGTGGTTTGTTATTGTTTAACTAATATCTATTGAGGACTTTCTGTGAGTTAAGCACTGTTACAAGTACTTTGTGTAAAATAACTCATTTAAGCCTCACAAAACTATAAAATATGTAATTATTATTATTTCTATCTTATAGAAAGGAAAATGAATAAAATAGAAATCAAGAAAATTTCTAGATTCATACAACCGGTAAGAATTTTAGAGATAGTGCTCCTAACAAGTATGTAATACTATCTTTTTAGGTAGTCTATTCAGTCATTAGGAGAAGGCAATGGCACCCCACTCCAGTACTCTTGCCTGGAAAATCCCATAGACAGAGGAGCCTGGTAGGCTGCAGTCCATGGGGTTGCAAAGAGTCGGACATGACTGAGCAACTTCACTTTCACTTTTCATTTTCATGCACTGGAGAAGGAAATGGCAACCCACTCTAGTGTTCTTGTCTGGAGAATCCCAGGGACGGCGGAGCCTGGTGGGCTGCCGTCTATGGGGTCGCACAGAGTCGGACACGACTGAAGCGACTTAGCAGCAGCAGCAGCATTCAGTCATTAACCACTTTTCACATTCTAATAAGAATACAAATAAAATCCATACAATACTAAGTGGTGTGCTATGGTTATACTTAGCTTCTTTTTTTTTGGCTACACCTTGCAACATGTGGAATTTTAGTTCCCTGACCAGGGATCGAACTCACACCCCTTGCATTGGTAAGGTGGAGTCTTAACCACTGGACCACTGGGGAAGTCCTATACTTAGTTTCTTATCTGGTTTGTTTTCTTAGAGTTCCTATGTGTTTTGTTTTGGTTTGTTTTGTTTCTTACTTTGCCCTTTCTGTCTCCTAGATTGTTTTAGTATCTCAAGAATAGTATTAAATATTTTTTCCTTTAAAATCTTTTCCCAAGCCTTCCATTATCCTGCTCCAAGTTTTTCTGATCTCTCTCTAGGATGGATCATCACAGTCCTCTCCTAGACTGGATCGTCTGTTAGACCTTACCTTTTGTTCTTTTCTTGGTTTACTGTCTCATTGTGCTATAGTATATCCTCAAGCAATATCCTAAGACATAGGATAGTCCCTTTCAGGGGAGCTACATTTTTTAAGGTTTTTTTAAAATGTGTCCTTCTTTGGACAGTTGGCTTGACTGCTTTTAGCATTTTAAGTTGAACAGAATTTCCACTTAAAGCTTTGAAGGCATTCCTCCATTATCTTCTAGCGTTCAAAATGGTTGACTGGATAACCAGTGCCAAACTTACACTTGTTATTTTGTTGATGTGCTGTTTCTTCTCCTTGGAAATTACTAGGATAATTTTTCCCCATGATATTCTGAAAATCTATGACAATATAACAGTGTGGGCTTTAATATTTGATGTACTGGGGACTCCCTGGCCTTATTTAGCCTGAAGACTTTTTGTCTTCTACTCTAGGAAATCTCCTTTCTTGTTTCCTCCCTTCTGTCTTCCCTGTTCTGTTTCTAAAATGCCTATGAGCAGGATGTTGAGCTTTCGAATAAGTGCATATGTGAATATGTCTTACAACGTTTCTCTCATATTTTCTGTCTTTTTAACATTTGGGTTTTTATTCTAGAAAGTTCACTCAACAATCTTCTAACCACTCATTTTCTTACTTTCTATGTTTTAGTTTCAGATGACATATTTTAAAGTGCCTAGAGCTCCTTTTGTTCTCTCATTTTCCTTTTTCATTGCATCCTATTTTGTTTATGGGTGCAGCAGAGTCTTCTCTAATTTCTCTAATACAGATTAGAAGAGTTTTTTCCTGAATTCTGAATTAACTATCTCCTCTGCTGCTGCTGCTGCTAAGTCGCTTCAGTCGTGTCCGACTCTGTGCGACCCCATAGACGGCAGCCCACCAGGCTTCCCCGTCCCTGGGAGAACACTCCACGTCTCCAGGCAAGAACACTGGAGTGGGTTGCCATTTGCTTCTCCAATGCATGAAAGTGAAAAGCGAAAGAGCAGTCACTCAGTCGTGTCTGACTCTTAGCAACCCCGTGGACTGCAGCCTACCAGGCTCCTCCACCCCCGGGATTTTCCAGGCAGGAGTACTGGAGTGGGGTGCCGTTGCCTTCTCCGAACTATCTCCTCTAGGATCATTTATTTTTTCCTGTTTGTTAATCTTGATCTTTCTCTTTTTTTTGTTGTTGCAAGCTTTTCTCATATTCATTGTCCCTTGTTTTTCAATTAGAGTTAAGCACGAGGCCACAGAAGTCAGTCTGTGAGCTCTCTGGTGGTAGTGGGGCTTGTCAACTGGCCAGCCTTCATACTGGGGACTTTAAAATGACAGAACAGGGGCATTTGCCCCAGGGCCTGTCCTGGCTGTCTTGGTTCTCCTTAGATTGTTCATTCAGTACAATGAGAAAATATCTTCCCCGTTTTTCCTTGGTTTGTTTGTTTAAGGAGTGCTGCCTGGCTTCTAGGACCTCTGTGTGCAGGGGAAGCAAAGGCTATGGCAGGGTGGTCAATATTCTGTACTTTAGTTAACCCCCCATTCTGTGTCCCTGCTTCACCCCTACTCTCCCCTGTCCCTGTGATCCTACGAACCACATTCTCCAGTGCTGTGCAAAACTAACGGTTTTCCATCTGTCCTGTAGCTCTCCCCTCCCCTTCCAGGCTTCAGCATCCTCTCCTCCAAATCAACCAATCCCAACCATCCTTGTACTTCTAGGAAAGTATTGAAATGTCAGGTCCGATGATGGTTCCCTTCTCATTCTCTCCAATGTTGAGAGTTTATACTTTCACTATCAGTGTTCCGATTCTACAGTCTTCACTAACAGAATGTGCTAAATGTTGTGGTTTGGCTGTTGGACATTTTATGTAGGCCCATTTTTCTCCAAAATATACCTCTCTTCAGCCTTTCAGTACTGAAGATATCCCTTTCCAGGTCTTCTGATTCTTCCCCCACTATGTAATGAGGCTCAGTTATGGGTTTTTTTAGGAAGTTCTGAGTGATCAGAATATGAAGACAGAGCTAGAAGGACTGCTCTTGCCATAAGCACAGGGGAGGCAAGCTGTAGTCCATCTCAGTGTTGATAGGTGTCTCTGCATGACCTATTTCAAAATTTTCTGCTTTGGTAGACATTTTTGAAAGACTTACTTGGTAATATATTAGGTCACTAGCTAAAGTTGAGAAACTGCCATATCAAGCAACTGAAGTGTTATCATCAAGTTCTGCTACTTGTCACATACAAGTAACTGTGTGTGTAACAGTCATAGAGTCAGGATGCTGCCAACTCCTGCTTTTCCATGGTGCAGTGGGACAGAAAATCCTCCTGTGATGCTCATCCACAGGAATGCGGGTCTCTGTGGCCACTAAAGCAAAAAAGTCATGTTATATCACTTTTAAACTTCCCATAAGGAGAAGTATGTATTCCTACATTAAGCATCTATTCCAGTTCAATTAATCCTGCCAGTAAATTGCGTGTGTGCTCAGTCGTTTCAGTCTTGCCCAACTCTTTGTGACCCCATTGACTGTAGCCCACCAGGCTCCTCTGTCCATGGGATTCTCCAGCCAAAAATACCGGAGTGGGCTGCCATGCTCTTCTCCAGGGGATTTTCCAGACCCAGTGATCGAACTCCAGTCTCTTGCATTGCAGGCAGATTCTGTACTCACTGAGCCACCTAGGAAGCCTGCCAGTAAATTGTCAGTATGATAAGTATCCACAAAATACTATTGGAAATGTGCATTTTTAATGTGTAAGTTTATAAAACTTCTTCTTGAAGTGTGATTGTGTTCCCTTGGCATAAAAGCTCTAAGTTCCCTGCCCATGCCCCCTTTTACATTAAAGCTTCCACTCCCTGGAAGATACGTTTTCCCATTTTGAAAGAATCTGGAAATTCTTGTGTGTATCGCTTGATGACTTTATTAAAAATGCAAAATCATGGGCCTCAAGCTCAGAAAAATTGATTTGGAAAAGGTGGACTATGGCCCAGGAATCTGCATTGAAAAAATTGTGCAGATTATTCAAATGAACGACGTGCTTGGATCTTCCTTTAAGAATCTCACTCTAAGATGTACAGGAGAAAGAGGCAGATTAATTAAGAAGCCAGTGTCTTGATAAATAAGAGAAAACAGGGCAGGGAAAATCAGTATGCAGAGGTCTCTAAAAGACTTGAGTCCCACTAGAGCGAAATAGATGGTAATTCTACACATTATACTTGTAAATGTATAACCAAAAAGGTACAAAAGTCATTCTCAGGATAATTTCAGTTTTTAAAGAAAAACTCATTTACTTATATAAAGAACTTTTAATTATCACAGTGCCAAACTGTGAAATGACAGTGTTTTCATTCTCTTTGTGAAATACTAATTCTACAGAATCATGTTTCTTCTGCATACTGGATTGACGTGTCTCACCAAACACAAAAGACACACAACCTCAACCTGCCCTTTAAAAATAAATAGTAGTTTTCGCACTTGTCTCTTGTGCTCAGTCTTTCCCAGCATCAGGGTCTTTTCCATTGAGTCAGCTCTTCCTATCAGGTGGGCAAAGTATTGCCGCTTCAGTTTTAGCATCAGTCCTTCCAACAAATATTCAGGGTTGATTCCCTTTAGGATTGACTGGTTCTATCTCCCTGCAGTCCAAGGATAGGAGGAGAAGGAGGCAACAGAGGATGAGATGTTTGGATGGCATCACCGACTCAATGGATGTGAGTTTGAGCAAACTCCAGGAGATAGTGAAGGACAGGGAAGCCTGTCATCCTGCAGTCCATGGGGTCGCAAAAGTCGGACATGACCTAAGAGACTGAACAATAACAATACATGTCTCTTCCCAAGAAAATCTCTTAGTCTCTGAACCTCTGTATATTTGTTCATTGTGTCAGGGCAAACCGCAATCTCAGACAGAAGTGAACAGGTAAACACGTTGAAACTAGCAGCGCTCCTTAGCTGTCAACTGCTTCACTCAGAGGAAAGATCACCAAAGGGAGCTATCTGGTTGAAGATAAGTATTCAAATAAAGTCAGTATTACATTCAAACTGTTCATTTTATCAAGAACTTCAGCTATTTTTCAATATGTTATCATAAAAGTAAACAGGTAGAAACCTGCAGACTCAACTCTGAGGGAAGTAAAATGACAGGAGCCTTTGTTAGCTCCTTAAGTAGCTTGCCCTCCTTCTTCCTCTTGTGTGCATCTACTGACAAGCAGTTATGATTGCTTTACAGATATTAAACGCTGCTGGAAAGTTACTCTGATTGAAAAGCCTAGCATGATGGAGCCCCAAGTAACCGTGGCCAGATGCCAAATGAAATTTCCCCTAAACATGACTGTCTTGCCTATTTCCACAATCCCAGACAAGGCTGGCCTCAAATCTGTTTATCACCCACCCCATCCTTTTACTGGTTATAGCAAAAGCCCTTAACTAACTGCCCTTGTTCTCTAAATTGTCCCTTCTGACCTGCATTTCTCACCTGGCTATCAATCTGTGGCCACTGTTTGCTGGCTGACCTGTGGACTGACGTAGCAAAGCTCACATGTGCTCACCTTGCCATTTTAAAGATATTTTGATCCCAAAACGATTAGCTTCTTTTTATATTCAATAGGTAGAAATGTCCTCAATCATTAGGCTTGTCACACAAGAGGGAGGAGGAAATAGAGGTGGTGAAGGGAAAATAAAGGGGTCCCTGGATGTCTGCTGTGAGCCAGCACTGGTTCTGCATTTGAACCCTCCACCCTCCTCCTTCAATAAGGATGGAAATGGGTACAAGTCTTTTCATTCCATTATTTATCTTGTGATTCAGACTTCTTCTTTTTTTGGAAAAATGGATCAGTTTACTTATAACATATTGTGGCCAAAAATAAAACTAAAATCAAGAGAAGCGCTAGTTCACTTACATTATATAGGGAGATGAGAATATACAACACCTTATGCCAAGTATCAGTGTATCAACCATCTTCATCCATTCGGAATGCATGTACTGATGGCCTATTCTATGCCTGGCACTGAGTTGAAATGAAGGTCCCACTCTCCTCACTTTGGCAGCACAGATAATAAAATTGGAATGAAACAAAGAAGACAAGCATGGCCACTGTGCAAGGATGGCATGCAAACTTGTAAAGCATTCTGTATTAAAAAAGGAAAAGAGAGAGACCCCACTATTACATACATATCAACCAAACTTTAAAAATGTGGTCTTATTCTACCTGCCATTTGAGTTTATTTATTGTAATTAAAAAAAAAAACAGTTTGTCACTTCTTGCCCTTTAGTATCACAAAAGAAGATTTTCTATGTTTTCAAAATCTTCTATGATGGTTCATATGTCATCATTTCTCAAACTATGGTTGGTTCATGCTGGGATGAAACTGCCATTACAGGGACTTAGAGTCTAGTTGTCAAAATATATTAATCAGAATACGATGATCTAACATTATAACCATGTTTATGGTCCTATGTTGAGCTTCTTACCTAATAACAATAATTATTTTCCCCTGCATACTAATGGTCAACTTTAGAGAGATACTATATTAGTATAGTAACTGAAAACATTCAAAATCAAAATATTTCCCTTAGATCTTTTTAAAATCTTTATTTGTATTTATTTGTTGGTCTGTGCCAGGTCTTAGTTGCAGCCTGTAAGATCACTGATCATCATTGTGGCACACAGGATCTTGAACTGTGGCATATGAACTTTTAATTATGGCACATGGGATCTATTTCCATGACCAGGGATCGAACCTGGGCCCCATGCACTGGGATCATAGAGTCTTAGCCGCTGAACCACTAAGGAAGTCCCTCCATTAGCTTTTTATTTTTTCTTTTAATTACAATAGAACATGAGTTTAGCTTTCCTCATTTTACAATACTTTAAATTATAGGACATCTAATGAATGAAAGCAGGTGATTTTCTTGGCTATGATTAAGTTTTTTGGGCCCAGGAATAGAAATAGGCCGCTCTGTGCAGACAGGTGAGAGCACCAAGCAAAGGAAGCTGAGAAGGGTAATAGAGGAGATAATCAGGCCTATGAGAATGAATAAAGTAATGTCAAGTAAATAATTTAATTCAAGCTGTTTTCATTAATATTTAAAAAGCTAGAGGAAAGGGGAGGTTTGGGGCCGTCTCCTTCTAGTACCCATAAAGTACATGTGCAGCATTAAAAATTTCTGTTGCCTGTCTAGACTTTTAAAAACGTAGCTCAGGGATTAGTTTAGCCATAAAAGGTCTGAGACTAATACCTAGGATTTTGACTCTGAGGTCAAAATGTTTTTTCACAACCATATACAATAGCCTGATCTTCAGCAAGAGCTATTTTGCTGAAAGGGACTTTTTTATAGGACATAAAGGCAAATAATGATCTATTCTGGAATGCCCAATGGAATCCTTTAGCTTTAGTCTTCAAGATTCAAGTGTGAGCAGCTGTCATAAAGAGCAAGTTCTCAGCAGAAACAAGGGCATGAACACAGGGGTGAGCAGAGGTGGAGGGAGTAAGCATCGTCTCTCTCTTCTCTCCTGTCCTGCCTGAGGCCAAAATGTTCCCAGGACTCTCATTTCAGTGATGAAGTCTGAGGCCGCAGCTGTAGACTGGCCGAATACTCACAAAAGCACTGCTCTTCTTTTCAGTACCCATCCAATCTGAAAACCCGAGACATTGTCATCTTTGACCTCTGGATTCAACCATGGGGTTTAGAAAGTTGTACTTTGGACGCTAAGCTAATCAACTATTTTCCTGTCATTTTCTAACACTCATTTGATAAATCTCATGACAAGACCTAACACAATTTAAACACAACTTTAAAAACTGCTTTTAGATATTATAAAAACACATCAATAATTAGTTGATAAAACTAATTATGTAATAGGAAGGTCAGAAATTGAGCCTTTACAATTAATAATAGAAATCATATTACGCAAAGAAAATAAGTGCTACTTACCACATTTTTCTTCTTTTCTGGAAATGATGGATGAGTCTCAGAACTTCAAGAAGTGGAGGTAATTCTGTGAAAAACAATCAATTAGATGGGTCAAATTAGGCTATTAGTCATTTACATCTAAGTATCCCCTTTAACATTGACAATCTGATCAAAGTTTTGGCTCTCCAGCTGGTCCTCATAAATTATATTCACTACACCCCAAATTTGTAGTATTCAGTCTCAATTAAAAATAATTTGAAATTAAATTGGCAAGGGTGTACTGGGTGACGATTAAAATGCAAAGCAATGCGGGCCAGAGGGTAAAGTTAAATTTGAACCAAAGCCATAGCATCTTGTTATAAACATGCTTAAAATGTTAAGTCTTTTGTCTTTGCCAAATGATGTGGGAAACTGAGGAAATTCTGTGGAGATAATTAAAAGAAAGTAAAGAGAAATCCAAACTTGCCTTTGATTTGAGGTATTCAAAAAATATATGTAAAGATTTGGGGGTTTGTTTTGACTTGAATTATCTAAACATAATTGCTTTAAATTTCTCCATTTCAGTTATTATGTTTCCAGGGGTCTTTAAAATAGATGAAGGCTACTATTTAGAAGCATGTTTGCTGAACAACAGCTAGAGTGAACTGACAGGTATAATCTATACAAACACACAAATCCCCACCATATTTCCTTTCTTCTTCTGACTTCTTTCTTGAGAATATCTAGAATTTTAATTGCCAATTATTCTTTTTAAAGCAATCAAATACTGTTTAGACTTAACTATAAGTTTTACAGTTTTCTTTGCTCAATTATTATTATTTTTTAATTCATAGCTTTTCCTTATATATTTTATTCTTTTTTCCTGTAACCTATCCTCTACAAATTCTTTCTGAGAAACTCTGAGTGGTAAACTTCATGACTCTTTTTAGGCCTTAATATTAGTCTGCTTTCTTGGTTCAAAATTATTTTCCCACAGAAATCTTAAAGAAATTGTTTCACTATATTTTTTTCATTCAGTGTTGCTGATGGAAAGTCAATAGAATGTATTGATCTAGCACAAAGTAGGTAGATTCTGGAATTTAAAGAACGAAAGAGATAAAGGAGCTCAGGATTTTTCAGTGAGTGATTAATCTGAGCAAGGAGAGAAGGATGGACAAAAGAGGGATGATGAGAGTTTGAAAAAAGTAGGATCAATGGATTGGACTTCTTGACAAGGTCAAAACATAGTTAGAGTGGGCAGACAGAGTAGATTTGATGGTTAATTTTATGTGTCTATTTGACTGGCCGATAAGGCCCAGATAGTTGGTCAAATATTATTCTAGATGTTTCTGTCAGAGTGTTTTTGGATGAGATTAACATTTAAATTGGTGTACTTTGAGTAAAGCAAATTGCCTTCCGTAAGGTGGCTGGGCCTCATCCAAGCAGCTGGGGACCTTTGGACTTAATTGCAACATCAGTTCTGCCCTGGGTCTCAAATCTGCCGGCCTGCCCTGAAGATTTTGGACTTACCATTTCTCTGTAATTACATTAGCCAGTTCCTTAAAGTCAATCTCTCTCTCTCTCTCTCTCTCTCTCTTTCTCTCTCCCGTATCTATCTATCCACCTAGGTTCTCTGAAGAAGCCTGACAAATATAATGGGTGAGCCGGAAGTACACAAGGTCATGGTCAGAAGGTAAAATTGAGGATTGCTGATTGACTTATCTGAATGATTATATGTAATCTCTAGTCGGTTAAAAACATTAGTGAATTTTGTCCAAAATGCTTAACCCATTCACAGGGCATTAATAAAGCAATGGGAGTGTTTAGTCATACACAACATCCCACTTTCTTAGGATATGCTTAAGGTTAAGCTTTGTTCTTAAGGATAATTTAGATTATAAAAATAAATAATAGTAATGGTGATAATGATGAGGACATTGGTGGTAATAGTGATATTAACAGGTAACAATAACAAGCACTTTGTGTCAGGCTCTTTTAAACACTCCATGTGTATTATTCCATTTAAACTTTACGATAATTATAAGTATATTGGGCTGAACTGGAATGGAATGCTCAGTCATGTCCGACTCTTTGCGGCCCCATGAATTGTAGCCTGCCAGACTCCTCTGCCCATGGAATTTTCCAGACAAGAATATTGGAGTGAGTTGCCGTGCCCTCCTTCAGGGGATCTTCCCAACCCAGGGATCGAAACAGCATCTCCTGTGACTCCTGTGTCTCCTGCACTGGTGGGTGGATTCTTGACCACTAGTGCCAGCCGTGGAGCCCGTACAAGCACACTGGTTGGCTTTAGTTCGCTCTTGTTGTGTAGTTGGTAAGTCATGTCAGACTCTTTGCAACCCATGGACTGCAGCATGCCAGGCTTCCCTGTCCTTCACTGTCTCCCAGAGTTTGTTCAATCTCATGTCCATTGAGTCAGTGATGCCATCCAAACATCTCATCCTCTGTTGCCCCCTTCTCCTTCTGCCCTCAATCTTTCCAGCATCAGGGTCTTTTCCAATGAGTGGGCTCTTCGCATCCAGTGGCCAGAGTATTGGAGTTTCAGCTTCAGCATCAGTCCTTCCAATGAATATTCAGGATTGATTTCCTTTAGGACTGACTGGTTTGATCTCCTTACTGTCCAAGGGACTCTCAAGAGTCTTCTCCAGCACCACAAATTGAAAGCAGCCATTCTTCAGTGCTCAGCTTTCATTATGGGCCAATTCCCACATCTGTACATGACTACTGGAAAAATGTCTCTGCTTTTTAATATACTGTCTAGGTTTGTCATAGCCTTTCTTCCAAGGAGCAAACATCTTTTAATTTTGTGGCTGCAGTCACCATCCACACTGATTTTAGAGCCTGAGAAAAGAAAATGTGTGACAGATTTTAGAATCTGTTTCCACTTTTCCCCCTGTCTATTAGTCATGAGGGCTTCCCAGGTGGCACTAGTGGTAAAGAATCTGCCTGCCAATGCAGGAAACCTAAGATAAGGAGTTTGATCCCTGAGTTGGGAAGTTCCTTGGAGGAGGGCAACCCACTCCAGTATTCTTGCCTGGAGAATCCCATGGACAGAGGACCTGATGGGCTACAGTCTATAGGGTCACACAGAGTTGGAAACGACTGAAGTGACTTAGCACAGCACAGCATTAGCTGTGAAGTGATGGGACCAGATACCATGATCTTACATTTTTGGATGTTGAGTTCTAAGTCAGCTTTTTCACTCTCCTCTTTCACCCTCATCAAGAGGCTCTTTAGTTCCTCTTTGCTTTCTGCAATTAGAGTGGTCATACCTAAGGTTGTTGATATTTCTCCCCACGATCTTGATTCCAGCTTGTGCTTCATCCAGCCTGGCATTTTGCATGTTGTACTCTGCATATGTTAAATAAGCAGGGTGACAATATATAGCTTTGATGTACTCCTTTCCCAATTTTGAACCAGTCTGTTGTTCCATGTACAGTTCTAACTGTTGCATCTTGACCTGCATACAGGTTTCTCAGGAGATACACTTTATTTTATTTTAGAGATGAAGAAACAAAACCATATAAAGGTGAAACAAATGATCTAAAACCATACAACTAAGTGACGATGTGGTGCTGGAAACTAGATCTGCTTTACCACTCTACTTACTCTTTGCATTTTAATTTGGACACTACTGTAGAATAACAAGCTTCCTGGGTAGCATAAAAAGTCTGCACACAATATGGGAGACCTGGGTTTGATCCCTGGGTTGGGAAGACCCCCTGGAGAAAGGAACGGCTACCCACTCCAGTATTCTTGCCTGAAGAATTCCATGGACAGAGGAGCCTGGTGGGCTATAGCCCATGGGGTCTCAAAGGGTCAGAATGACTGAGCAACTAACACACCCACAGTGTAGAATAATCTAGAATCATCACTTTATTCTTCTTTTCCCCTCTACAGCATCTTGCTCACATGTTACTCTGTCCGCAGTCTTCTTCCTGGATGCTGGTGAGGCCATGTCACTACCTGGATGTTCGTGGCCGGGCAATTCATGTCAGCCCTAAAGACCTCAATGTCTCCTTCTACTCTGTGAGGCCGTCTTGCCTCTATACTCCTTCCTGCCCCTCAATGTGTGAGCTTGTGCATTTGCTTAACATTTATTTCTGTAGTTGTACTTGTTTTCTATGGCTGTGTAACAAATCACTACAAACTTGTCTTAATACAACACAAAATTATCATCTCAGTTTCTGTGGGTCAGGAATTTTGGTACAATGTGACAGGATGCTCTGTTCAGGGCCTTACAAGGCTGAAATCAAGAGTCACTTGGGTCTGTGAGCTCATCTGAGGCTCAGGGTCCTCTCCCAAGCTCACCAGTTGTTGGCAGAATTCAGTTCTTTGCGATTGTAAAGTCCCTGTTTCCTTGCTGGCTTGTGGTCAGGGATCATGTTTATCTTTCAGAGGCCACCTATACTTGTCTGACACATGGCCTCTTCAAAGCCATAGTGTGTGTTTTCAAAGCCACCAGGAAAATCTATCTGATTTGTTTCTCTGTCTTCTAGAACAGCTATTACTAGGGATCATCTGATTAGATCTGACCCAGTCACATTCAAGGAGATTTTTTTCCCCTAAGCAATATATTTAGAGTGCCATCCATTCTGATACCTGTTACTATTGCTGTTTTATTTTTAGCTGCTACATTGCATCCCATTATATGAACATAATAATCATCCTTTGGATCTTAGTTCACACATTTCTTCAGGAAGGACTGTTCTGATCTGACAAACTTCCCCCAGTATATCATTACCTGTAAATATATAGAGATACTGATAGATAGGAAAATAGATAGATTGATCAGGACCCCCAAAGAGGCACTCTCATAGAACTTGATATTTTTCTTTGTAATTTTTTTTTCTCTTCATCATTATATGGATTACTTGGTTAATTTCTCTTCCCCACCAGTTTATAAGCCCCATGAAAGAAACAATCATGTTTATTTTGCTCACTACTGTGCCCTCATTTCATAGCATGAAGGAGTTCAAGACCTATTTGTTGAGTGAAGACTGTTCTGTTGCAAACATTTCTAACAGTGTGGTTTTAATAGAATTACATGGCTGTGGGCATTGGTGAAACACGGAAGAAAAGTTCAAAGTCAAAGCCTCTATCAGTGAGAGCAGGAAAGTGGAGGCCGTGCACACAGGGCAGCACACTTTGGAGCTGCAATAATGCTGGATTCCTGCAGTGGAGGGACGGATACTGCTTCTCTTTTCTCTGTCAATAAAGCATTAAGTGTGTTTACGGGGCTCAAGGTTATTTTCTTTTAAGAAAGTTAATTGATGGAAGGTTAAATAAAGCCACAAGTTTTTACTTAAAGGAAACAGAGAAAATGAAGACTTGCTTTAATTATGAGCAATGTCTCAAAAGAAGTGTTTCCCAATTTAATCTTTTCTGGGAGTAAAACAATTCTTCCTGTAATACAAATTTTAAAAAGGAGGGGAGGGGGCTACATTCAACTTAATCCTTCTCTTATAGACACATACACACACACACACACACACACACACACAGAATAGTCAGTCAGCTCCCTCTTAGATTATGACAAACAACATGAATTAATTACATGTATTAAAGCTTTTCTTTCCAAAGTATTTGCTTTCCAAAGATTAGTTTTCCCATGTTAGCTGCAGAAGGCACCCCTTTCTGGTTAACGAAGAGTCTCATTCTGGAAAGTGACTATAAAAGCCTTAGTACTGCTCCCCCACCGAAAAAACACCCCAAATCCGAGGCCAAGGGTCAGAAATGTTACACATCCAATTGTGTCTTTTAAAGGCAGCTCAACTGAAATTCTCCTGGAGAAAGAGAGCAGAACAATCTTGGAACAGATTGACTGTTAACATTTGTTCTTAATCTATCAGAATTCTCCTACTCTTGTTCACAGAGTTTCTTAGTATCCTCTGAAGCCTTTTCAGTTGGAAATCAGTCCAATCCCAGTAGTAAGGGAGGATTTAAAGGGATGGAGGAGGTGTTCTGTTGATTTCACTTTTTCCTTCAATGTCGATGATTAAGAAAACTCTATGACTTTGTTTCTTAGAGGTCAGTATCTGCTGTTGTTGTTTTTTTCCTTCTTGGTCTCCCTAAGGGGAATGTGCTGGTAGGGGAGGGATTATAGGAAAAATAGGAAGGAGAAAGGGAAGGGTGGGAAGAGGAGGATCTAAGACTGAGGATAGTAAGTGTAAGGTGAAATTGGCAGGATTTAAGTAGCTTCTTCTAACTAAACTGCCATGAGCTCCATGTGGTGACATTATAATGGTCCTGAAATCTGAAACCCAGGAAAGGCAAGGGAAAACAGTGGATGGGGAAATTTGAGGTTTCCTATATAATAAATTCTGGCCCAGGGCCAGAATCTTTGAGGATTTTGCAGTCATTTTCAGGCTGGCCATGGTTCTTGTTTGTTTTAACTTTACACTCATGTAGATTTTCAGGAAGTTCAAGAAGAGATTTCACAATAAACTGGCTGTGCCTGGTATGATTTGTGATAAACAGTCACCTTCTGAAGGGGTAAACAACAATGGGACAAAGCACACTCCGAAGAATACAGGGTAACTTCACATAGTATTGAGAAGTTGTCAACATACAGTTCCACGAAATGCTTGGTCTGTGAGCATTGGCAGAGCAGCACAAAAGCAGTTACAGAAGATAAGTGGCTAAACCGAACATTGGATGGAAGGCAGGCAGCAGGGGATAAGACGTCAAAAGAAGCAGGTCATAGACCTCTATCCCTTGGCTCAGCAGAGGAGGTCAACCAGATGTATAAAAGAACAACCAAGGGTTTGGAAAGAGACCAGCAGGTCCTTTCCTTCTCTTCACATGCAAGGGAAAAGGACACAGCTTTAGAAATAAGAGGAATAGAGATTTCCAGCTCCCCACGCACCACCCTGTAGTACTGATTCAGGGTCAGATGAACATCTTTAGAGGCTCTTTGCATTGACAATATTATGAGGCCCTCCCCACTGGCCATTTAGAACAATACCTAAAGAGTGAAACACAGCTTGCAAGAATGCTGAAGTTAAATTGCTTCTTTCTAGATGTTTCGATGGCAGAACATGGCTGAGTTCATTGGAGCTTGACTTCTCTTACTGGTGTGGATTTGGTGGCTCAGTTTTGTTTTTTTTTTAATGCCCTGGACCCACACTGAGTCTGCCTGTTGGTTGAACCACCTCCAGACTCCTTCTATTAGGGGAAGCATACTGACTGAAACCGCCCACCCTGGCCAGGCACCATAGTAACCATTTGCATGAATTGTTTTATGACAGGAGGTCCTGGTAAGGAACATGGAACTAATAAGCCGCCACCAACCGGAAGAGTTCAGGAAAAGTCAAAAGGAGACACCACATGTCTGAATACCTCCCAGAATCCTCTCTGTCATCCAAGTTGGCTGAACTAGGCGTGCACCACCAGGAAGGACTCTGAGTTAGAATAAAGACAACCCAGAAACTAATCCCACACAGCAGAGCTGTTCTCCTGGGTTCCCTTACCCTGCTGCTCTCCACCCAGGTGCCCTTTCCCAATAAAATCTCTTGCTTTGTCAGTGCATGTGTCTCCTCGGACAATTCATTTCCGAGTGTTAGACAAGGGCCCAGTTTCAGGCCCTGGAAGGGGTTCCCCTTCCTGCAACACTTCCAGATCCAAACAGGGGCTGGAGAAGGCAGAGGGAGATAGGCCAGGACACAGAAACAGATGACTGTAGAAAGCCTTCCAGGATTGTCTTCCTTCAGAAGTGACTGCAGGTCCCAGGCCTCAGTGCTCCTGGCCAGTGAGGAGGGTGTGAAGCTCCGCTCTTCCCCACCTGGGCTGGGCTGCTGTGTCTGAGGTGGGATAGGCAGAGCGGAGCCCTGATGGTGCCATGGTGGTCACTTAGCAGTTGAACTTCCAGGCTTCACAGTCAAGCCACTAAAGGGAAAATGTCTGTACTTGAAGTAATCATAGGCTTTCTTCTCTAATACCAGCCTGCCCTGCCAGAGTGTCAGCAGCACAAAGGCCCCAGTATTCTTCCCCCATCAGAGAGTACGCGGTGCATCCCCCTGCTGCTTGGCTCTCAGCTCCCTGTCTGGACAGGAACACAGCTGGGCTTTCATCTAATGAGGGGTGGATTCAAGCTGATTACTTTTGTTTGGCCTTCACTGAAGACAACAGAGCAGGAGGTATTTTGCATTTGTCTTGTATTCGAAGCCCCAATGCGGGATGACTCAAGAACATTTTCTTCTCAGAGCAAAGGCTGTTAGTGAAAGATCTCATAAAATTTTCTTCTCAGAAAGGAACATTAAGAAAATATTTAGAATTTTGTACAGAAAGTGTGTATTACTTGCATTATCAGAAAAGTAACACAGTATTAATTTAAAAGAGGCAAAAGGAGAAAGTTATCTGAATCTTTTCAGTAATTGTCTGAAAGATAAATTCCTCTTTTTTCCTCATTCTCTTGTTGGCAACCTCCTCCACCCTCATGGCCCCAAAGTTCATGTATAGGCTCATGGTTCCCTAAATCTGTACCCTTAGCCCAATCTTTTACATGAACCCCCAACTCATATATATCTAACTGACTGCTTGTCATCTCAATATATAAATATATCATGTCTTCCTCAAACTCAGCACCAGAGACACTGAAATTCTTTCATGAGCTTCCCCAAATCCTTACCTCCTTCTTGATTCTTCTCTCATTTATCATGCAATCAACCAATAATCCAGTTGTTCAAGTTATCCTTCTTTTTTCATTTCTCTTTATCCTATATTTTCCTATATCCCACCAGCTTTGTCTTCCTGGTAAAGTCATACTTTCTTGTATAATAATACTGATGCTTATTTAGCGCTTGTGTTGTTCCAGATACTATTCTAATCACTTCATATGTATTATTTCATTTAACCTTCACAATGACTCTAAGAAGCAAGTACTGTCATAATCCGCATTGTATCGGTGAGGAAACTGAGGTACAAAGATATTACATAACATCACGTGCACGTGTGCTAAGTCGCTTCAGTTGTGTCTGGCTCTTTGCGACTCTGAACCATCCTAGCTCACCAGGCTCCTCTGTCCATGGGATTCTTCAGGCAAGAAGACTGGAGTGTCACCATGCCCTCCTCTAGGGGATCTTCCTGACCCAGGGATGGGACCTGTGTCTCTTACGTCTCCTGCATTGGCAGGCGGGTTCTTTATCACTAACATCACCTAGGAAGCCCATATAACATCTCGCAACAGGTAACTAAAGGAGTAAGGGCTCAGGCCCAAGCTGAGTAATGCCAGAACATACGCTCTCAATCCCAGTGCTGTTCTGCCTTCTCAAATTATTCATTTTATACATATGTATACACCTTGCCCTTCATCCTCACTATTTAGATAAAACTCCGATCATAATGTATCTGAGTGATCCCTCCTCCAGAATTAAGTCCCTAAAACACAAATGTGTCACACATTCTCAATCATTCCCTGATTAGTCCTTTATCACTTAATCATTAACTGGTTGTTCTCACAGATGTGTTGTCAAATTTAAGGCAACACGCATGTGTTCTGCCTTATCAGTTCACCAGGACTAATACTATGGCTGCTGCTGCTGCTGCTGCTAAGTTGCTTCAGTCCTGTCCGACTCTGTGCGACCCCATAGACGGCCTCCTACCAGGCTCCTCTGTCCCTGGGATTCTCCAGGCAAGAACACTGGAGTGGGTTGCCATTTCCTTCTCCAGTGCATGAAAGTGAAAAGTGAAAGTGAAGTCGCTCAGTCGTGTCCGACCCTTAGCGACCCCATGGACTGCAGCCCACCAGGTTCCTCCATCCATGGGATTTTCCAGGCAAGAGTACTGGAGTGGGGTGCCATCGCCTTCTCCGAATACTGTGGCAGTGACATCTATCACACAGAAAACTGAACTGAGGTGACCGTGAGATGACAGAACAGGGGGGCAGGTTGCTAAGAAGCCCAGAGAAATGTCAAGTTGGGCCAAGGAAAGCATATGTCCATGGAACATGAGGAAACTTTTCCATCTTTGTGTAATCCAGGCAGGATGCAATTCTACTCAGTTAGCAAAAATGATCTGCGATAAATGCATATGCAAGTCCACTTCTCTCGTGTGCCACCAGCAATCCAGTATACAAACAGATATGAGGCACTCAGACACGTTAGGGAAAACAAGTCTAGAGGATGAAGTTCAAAGTCCTTCTCACATCGATAATGCCTCGTGTCTATTCTCTGGTCCCATCTCTCATCACCCCACTTCTCCCTTCACCCCAAACTCTGCTCCAGCTTATGTCTGAGCACACATTCCTCCTTCATACCTCCCCACCTAAAGATTCTCTCTCTCCTCTGCCTAGATGGCTCTTTCTTACCTTGTCTTTCTGGAAGATCTTTGTTTTTTAGGTTCACTCAAAGATCATCTCCTGCGTCTCCCCTACTCTTTGTACCATGTAGATAAGCTGCTGTTCTCCCCCAGACTGGTTCATATGCTCAGCTAAATCACATCCTATCACAGAACATTGAAATCATTCATTTTTCTGCCTCCCTCACTAGACCCAGGTGGCACTAGTGGTAAAGAACCTGCCTGCCAACGCGGGAGACGTAAGAAACGTGGGTTCGGTTCCTTTCGGGACAATCCCCAGGAGGAGAACATAGCAACCCACTCCAGTATTCTTGCCTGGAGAATCCCATGGACAGAGGAGCCTGCGGGCTGCAATCCATAGGGTTGCAAAGAGTCAGACACAACTAAAGCGACTTAGCCTGCACGCTTGCTAGACCAGGAGCTCCTTAAAGGTAGGGTCTCTGCTCTGCTCATCTTCATACAGCAATTCTAAGCATACTTAATAACACATTGTAGGTGCCCCATAAATACTGGAATGAAGGAAGATACACTGTTTCTGAACTATTCAGTCAGGTCACAAGTGTGTTGTTTTGGCTGAATGACCTGTATAGCACATTCTCTTTGACTTTATAATTTTTATGCTACCAAGGAGAAAACACCAGAAAGCTTTATTTCAGCTAGTTGTCCTTTATCCTCAAGTAACATGGAAATGCCTATTATAAAAAGTGTCAGTAAAGGGCCAGAGATGCTTTAATGGAATTTCAGGATGAAGGAAAGGAAAGGAGTTTTTGTGTGCCAGCAACTTAATATTTTCCTGCTTCAGCTGTCCTGCCAGGGATTGCAATTCAGGAATGGATTTCAAGCTGAGCAGAGGAACAAATGAGATGCTTAATGAAAATGGCCAAATGTTATCAACAGCTATTTTGTGAGAGGAGCTGTGTCAGGAGCCATCCCCATGTAAAATGGACTTCTGCTGAAAACCAGCCATCTGCAGGCCCATGAAGACTCACACATACCTCTCCTGAGGGAGCCTTTTCAGTTTTGTGCTTTTTCTGATGCTAAGAAATCAGACATTTGTGATTTACTACAGGCCAGTTGTAGGCATGAAGTCAACTATTTCCTGGGAAATCTAAAAACTGAAATGAGAAATTCAGAAAATAAAAATATTTTCTATGTTAAAAAAATATATATCAGAAAGCTTTTCAAATCAAAAAAGCAATAACTCTGCTTAATAAAATGTAGACCTATGAGAGTCTGAAGATCCTTTTGTTTCCAGTATATTTTTGAAATTTCTAAGCTATTAATTTTCTTTTTTGCTAGGGAATTACAATGACTGTGTGGAAGTGTCATTCTAAATAAATGTTATTAATTTCTCTGAATATATCTCTTTGAAGACTTAGTGTTTTGATATTTGACATCTCCATAGCATATATAGAGAAGGAATATAGTACAGAAGGAGGATTAAAGTGCTCCCAGTAAGAAATGCTAGAGTCTGGTTTTATCATTTATAAATGACCTTGAGCAAGTCATTTAATCCCCCTAAAGTTTCAGGTACTTCATCTATAAAATAATTTTTAAAGGTATCTGTATCTTTCTACTCCCTATGTTCCAATCTCAACTTGTAAGAGGGAAATTGACCAATATTTCTCATCTCAGAGACAATTCTTTGAGGCCCAACACAACTATTTTCTCTGCATTTACTTTTCATGGAGAGTCTAATATCTATCAGTCTTAGTTCCCTTTTTGGAAAGGATAATGCATTTATTTTTTCTGTTTAAATGTAGTTTTTTTTTCAAGGTAGAAGACTATTATCTTGGTTTTCAATTGTTTGAGAATCAAGAAAAGGGGATACATAATTAACTGGCAATTTCCAGTGATCCCAACAGTAATACTTGTGATGTTAGCTGTGGATCAGGAAGACAGAAGTGGTAACAAATTTCCCATGAGTCTTAGGATTTGATGGAAATCATAGTAATTTTAAGACATCAAGTTGTTTTTGTTTAGTCATTGACATGTCCAACTCTTTGTGACCCCATGGACTGTAGCACACCAGGCTCCTCCGCCCATGGGATTTCCCAGGCAAAAACACAGGAGTGGGTTGCCATTTCAGCAGCATAAAAAACTTAATCTTGTTAACAAAGAAGATAGTGGAATGGAAGATAGGGAATGAAGGTGGTATTATCAGATCAGAGACACTAACAAATTTTTGAAAATCTGAAAGGGTACATGAGGTAATTGACATATGAAATAGAACACAGCAAAATGCAGATCCAAATCCACTAACTGCAGGCTGCATGGAGATGGAGGTGGGAGTCAGTCTTCCCACTGGAGGTCCCAGGTTGAAGGTGGGAGATAAGGAAGAATGTGGGAGACAGAAGCAGAGAAAATAGGTCTGTGAACCGAATCACTGCCCAATGTACTTCTCATCTCTCCTTCCTCACACCAGAAGAAGAAAGTCAAGCAGCCTAAACTGGTTAGACTGCTAAGGCTTATGTTGTGGTATACAGGTTTGAAATCTCTTTGTTCTAGCTTTAGAGAAACTGTGACCTATCCAGCTGATGTCTAGATCACTCACCTGTAAGCAAATCATTTTATTTGACATGCGCTTCCCTACATATATAAAACTATCAGTCAAGTTTCAATACAGTAGCAGGTGGTATTGTCACTGTTCAGTTGCCAAGTCTTGTCCAACTCTTTGCGACCCCATTTACTGCAGCAGGCCAGACTTCCATGTCCTTCACTATCTTCTGGAGTTTGCTCAAATTCATGTCCATTGAGTTGGTGATGCCATCCAACCATCTCACCCTCTGTCATCCCCTTCTCCTCTTGCCCTCAATCTTTCCCAGCATCAGGGTCTTTTCAAATGAGTCAGCTCTTTGCATCAGGTGGCCAAAGTATTGGAGCTTCAGCTTCAGCATCAGTCCTTCCAATGAATATTCAGGGTTGATTTCCTTTAGGATTGACTGGTTGGATCTCCTTGCAGCCCAAGGGACTCTCAAGAGTCTTCTCCAGCACCACAGTTCAAAAGCATCCATTCTTTGGCCCTCAGCCTTCTTTATGGTCCAACTCTCACATCCATACATGATTACTGAGAAAACCATAGCTTTGACTATAGGGACTTTTGTTGGCAAAGTGCTGTCTCTGCTTTTTAACATGCTGTCTAGGTTTGTCATAGCTTTCCTTCCAAGGAGCAAGCATCTTTAAATTTCATGGCTGCAGTTACCATGAACAGTGATTTTGGAACCCAAGAAAATAAAATCTATCCCTGTTTGCACTTTTTCCCCTTATGGTCGCCGTAAAGTGATGAGACCTGATGCCACGGTAGTTATAGGAGAAAAAACCTAGTCACACACCAACAGGTGAAACTTATTCCAGTCACTTAATAGCCTCATTCTTTATTCTTAAAGTGGTTGAATAACAAAAAATATAGAACTGGAAGCACAAAAGAAAAAGGCCAAAATAATAAAACAGAAAAATCAACTGCAGAAAACAGAAGAGAGTTTAATAACAGCATTTGTATAGCACTTATTTGATGTCAGGCATTGTTTTAAGGACTTGATAGATATTAACTTACATATTCCTCACAACTACTTTACCGAGGAAGTGTCATCACCATCCTCATTTTATGGATAAGAAACTGAGGCACAAAAAAGTATAACAAGTTCCCTAAGGCTCACAGCTGGTAGGTGATGGAGGCATGGTTCTAATACCAGGCCAGGGAGCCTGGCTCCAGAGTTTGCTCTCTTAATCAGTCGGCCAATTCTAATTAACATCTTACCATTTTGTGAGAAGACGTTATGTTCCTGTAGTCAGAATAGAATGCAAGGTTTTAAAGGGATCTCCCCAAAAGTTGTTTAAAGATATAGAGGTAGTTATGAGCGAGAGACACTACAGCTCTGATCTATTTGCCCAACTTTCAAAGTGTAGACATTTTAGAAAAATTATGAAGTACTTTATTTAAACCATTGTACACAAGTGGAATCTATCCTAATATGGAAAGATTCCCACAGAAGGAAATTCCACAAATTTCCTTTGTAAACCTCTGCAATATTTAACAGCCCACATTATTAAGAAATTCTTCTTTATATCTAACCTAAATCCCTCTCGCTACATTTTTAAACATTTCCTTGTTTCCTTCTTTGGTGGAGATGGAAAACAGCTGGCCAGCATTTTGCATATTTCCCCTTTAGGCCACAATACTGCCAATTGTTTTAACCCTTTCTAGAAGTCTGTTCTCTCTAGCCCTTGATTCCATTTTCTTAGATCTCTTCTGAATCCCCCTTCTATCTTGTCTGCAGTTTCTTCTCACCTTTAGGGCCTCCCTGGGAGTTAAGCAAGGCCAAAAAATTAACTCAATCCTTTTTCAACATTATCAACAGCAATTTCTAATTTGTAAACAATGCTGTCAGAAGTGCTAAATTCATACTGAGTTATGGTGAGTAAGTTACATCCTAAGAACACTGATAATGAAAGAGAAATTATACTGAGGCCTCCAGGACACGCAAACATGATTAAGGGGCAACACAGACTTGGGCAGCGGGAAAGAGCAAACCGTGGGTGTAGAGCAAGGACAGTGAGTTGTGTTGGGTGAGGCTCTACTGAAAGGGGGAGCAAAACTACACGCCTGTGTCCTGGTTGTGTGTCCTTGGGGAGGAACGCTCTGTGTGTGGTGAGGCAACTGGGTCACCTCCCTTGGGTGACAGCGTCTGCACACAGCAGATGGGAGCTGGAGGAGGTGGGATGAATGAGCCATTTGATTGGAAAACACCAGTTCTGAGCATGACTCTGTCTTCCGGCTGCCAAGTAGAGGGCTCTGCTGCTCTGATGGGGTGAGAGCAGGTGCAGATGTTAGTGGAGTGGGGAGACTCAGGGCAGTCAGGGCCAACCTCTGTGGAATCCCATACCACTAGCACCTTGCTTGTGCCCAGCATGGTATGGCCCACAAAACACTTCCACATTCTTCCTTAAAAAAGATATATATACATATATTTGGCTATGTTTGGTCTTAGTTGCCTCATGTGTGATCTTTTGTTGCTGAGCACAGGCTTCTCTCTAGTTGTGGCGCATGGGCTCCGGAGTGCTTGGGCCCAGTAGTTGCAGCTTGCGGGCTTAGCTGCCCCCATGGCTTGTGGGATATTGGTTCTCAGACCAGGGATCGAACCCACATCCCCTGCATTGGAAAGCAGATTCTTAACCACCGGACTACCAGGGAAGTCCCCTACATTCGTGACTTATGTCACACATCACCCTATGAGGTTAGCAGGCCACGTGTATTATCACCAGTCTACTGGAAAAGAGACGCGCACATGATCACATGACCGGGAGAAAAGTTAGGAAATCCCTTTGCCCTTTTGCCTCCTACTTTGGTGATCTTTGCTCCATACCATTCAGCCTTTCCTTTGAGAGGTCCCGGGGCAGGTATCCGTGAGCATTTTGTTGTGATTCTTCTGTAAGGAACAGCATACTGCCTAATTAGCTAAAAATTATCTGTACCCGAGCCCAAGCTATGCAAAGAGCATGCTCCATAAACACTAAAGGGAGGTAATGTCAAGGAGGAGGAAGCTGTTTCATTGGCACATTGAATGGTAGTCTGTAGACACCCCCAAATAACTGATTACCCTCAGAAAACATCTTTTACTCTGGTTTAGGGTTGGATGAAGATCTCTTAACCGTTGTTATGTGCCTTGATAAATAAACACCGAACAGAAAAAAGACAAGTTCTTTAAATACATGTGACCTTTAATCATATAAAATAATATATTCAAAGAATTATTAATGTTATTTCCTATTCACGGTACCCTAAAACCAAACATTACCCCTATCAGAGTGAGCTATGTACTTTGAATTGTTCATCAGTCAAACAAGAACTGAATACTGTCTTGAAACCAAAGCAAAATTAGGTTTTTTTTTTTTTTTCCTCTCAGTAAAAGGACTCCTTCTTCCCACTCCCAGAGCTTCCACACAGATTAGAGAATGGTTCATTTTATTTTAACAAAGCTTTTGGCAAAATGTTAGCCAACCACAAATGTGGCCTCCAAGCCCAAGCACCAAGAGAAACTGATAACTGTTTATTTGAGAAATATATAGTCTGTGTAACAGAGAAGAAGAAGTGGAGAACCATAGTTGTGTCAAAACTAGTAAGTGAGTAAATTATACAGTGAAATTTCTCATAAGTCAGCTTCCATTAAATCACATTGCATAGTATCACTTTTTAGTTTTTTTTTTTTACCGTATTTTGTGATGCTCCCCAATATAAATTAATGGCTAGCTTAGTGTGCTCAGTTTATTCATTCAATACTCTTACAGGAACATGGAAACATTCGACTTGTACAAGTCAGTCAGACTATATGAAACCACCAGTAAAGACCAAAACACATACCTCTGGTCTCTGCTCCACAGGCCAGTCATATAAGTGGCCAGTCAGAAAGAACAGTGTTAGACATATTGGACCCAACCATGGAAGTATAACCATGAGCAATAATAGAATAGAAAGCTCATTCTAAATCTCATGAGTTGTCCATAGAAAAGTGGACAATTTTTTTTTTTAATTTGACTTCAAAGTTCAGTCATTTTACTCAAACATTTATTCTTGGTCCTAGGAATACAACTTCTCTCAGTGATATTCCTCATGCTATACAAATGTTCTTTATGTGTTTGACTATTATAGGCTTAAAAACATGGTCATGAGATGATGGGTATTTAGGGTGGTTTGTAGCCTTACATTCTCCATATCATATGGAGAAGAATATTCAGTTTTATTTGCTCAGGGCCTCAGTAGTTATGGGCTTTCCCTGGTGATTCAGACAGTAAAGAATCTGCCTGCAGAGTAGGATACCCAGATATGATCCCTGGGTTGGGACGTTTCCCAGAGAAGGGAATGGCTACCCACTCCACTATACTTGTCTGGAAAGCTCCTTGGGCAAAGGAGCCTGGCGGGCTACAGTCCATGCGGTCACAAGGAGTCAGACATGACTGAATAACTTCTTTGACTTTCAGTAGTTATAATCTGTCTACACAGTGTATCAAAGCATTCATTTATCTTAGTTCATGGTGGATATTAGGCCATGAAGCATATTTGGTTCCTCTAAGGAATCTTGCATTTTACACAGTGATAGACTGCTGCTTGGTCACCCTTGAACAGACCACAAAGGGAATTGGGCATTTGTAGATGGTTCAGACCAAGAGCTATTACCTAGCAATGAAAAATGAGCACTTGGGATCCACTAAACGTGGGTTCTGTTCCATTGTCTTCATCTGCAACCTCCTAATCTATTTGTCTAGCCCTTGAATTGACTATGCCAAAGCCTTTGACTGTGGGGATCATAATAAACTGTAGAAAATTCTCAAAGAGATGGGAATACCAGACCACCTGACCTCCCTCTTGAGAAATCTGTATGCAGGGCAGGAAGCAACAGTTAGAACTGGACATGGAACAACAGACTGGTTCCAAATAGGAAAAGGAGTACATCAAGGCTGTATATTGTCACCCTGCTTATTTAACTTCCATGCAGAGTACATCATGAGAAATGCTGGGCTGGAAGAAGCACAAGCTGGAATCAAGATTTCAGGGAGAAATATCAATAACCTCAGATATGCAGATGACACCACCCTTATGGCAGAAAGTGAAGAGGAACTAAAAAGCCTCTTGATGAAAGTGAAAGAAGAGAGTAAAAAAGTTGGCTTAACGCTCAACATTCAGAAAATGAAGATCATGGCATCTGGTCCCATTACTTAGTGGGAAATAGATGGGGAAAGAGTGGAAACCATGTCAGACTCTATTTTGGGGGGCTCCAAAATCACTGCAAATGGTGATTGCAGCCATGAAATTAAGACACTTACTCCTTGGAAGGAAAGTTATGACCAACCTAGATGGTATATTCAAAAGCAGAGATATTACTTTGCCAACAAAGGTCCGTCTAGTCAAGGCTATAGTTTTTCCAGTAGTCATGTATGGATGTGAGAGTTGGACTGTGAAGAAAGCTGAGTGCCAAAGAATTGATGCTTTTGAACTGTGGTGCTGGAGAAGACTCTTGAGAGGAGATCCAACCAGTCCATTCTAAAGGAGATCACTCCTGGGTGTTCATTGGAAGGACTGATGCTGAAGCTGAAACTCCAATACTTTGGCCATGTCATGTGAAGAGTTGACTCATTGGAAAAGACCCTGATGCTGGGAGGGACTGGGGGCAGGAGAAGGGGATGACAGAGGATGAGATGACTGGATGGCATCACCGACTCAATGGATGTGAGTTTTGGTAAACTCCGGGAGTCTGTGATGGACAGGGGGGCCTGGCGTGCTGTGATTCATGGGATCACAAAGAGTCGGACACGACTGAGTGGCTGAACTGAAATATTTACCTGTTTCACGCAGTGACTTCACAAGGAAAGCCTTCGGAGGACCAGGCAGTCTGTGTGGGTCCAGAACTTCCATAAGAGCCACCTTCACTGGCTGTACCACCCCCTGCCCTGGCCGGCACTGGGTACCCTTGTTGGAACGTAGGCGGGGATAACAGATTTTCTCATGCCCTGTGATCCTTTTTCTACACAGCTTTTATTAACTGAACAAAGCAGAGAAAGCAACTTATATTAGAGCCAAACTAACATGTGGTAGAAATTCCCTGAGGGATTCAAGTGACCAGGCTGACCCTTCCCTCTGAGAGATAAAGTCAAGTTGGGAGAGTGACAAATCTGAGTTTTCCTTCATTATGTAAAATATACAATCCCCCAAGGCTTTATCTGAAAGGAATCTAAGGACTGATGAAATATCATAAAAGTTCCACCCTATAAATGAAGAAACTGGCAAACCAAGAAGTTAGCAAAGTGATTAATGTAGGTCAGTGGTGGAATAATATGTTAGCTTCCTATCACCATGGGTTTAATATACAAATTTATTTTCTTAGAGTTCTGGAGGGGAGAAATCTAAATTAAGCTGGCAGGGTTGCGCTCCTCCTGTAATCTCTACAGAAGATTTTAGAGGCTACTGGCATTCCTTGGCTTGTATCCCCACTGTCCATCTTCAAAACCAGCAGCACAACATTATCAAGTATCTTTCCTTTCTGACTTCTCTCGGCATCTGTTGTCACATCCTGTTCTCTGAGTCATCCTCTTACAATCACCCTCATGTTTAATAATCTCCCAACTCAAGATCTTTAACTTAATCATGAATGCAACGTTTCTTTTACTGTGTAAGGTAGTATATTTATAGATTTTGAGTATATGGAGTGGGGCAGAGAAGGAGAGACGTGGCATATTATTGTACCTACCACAAATAACAATCAAAAAGTCTAAACTTCATTAGTAACTAAGGCTCTAGCAAAGATATGTGTTAATTTTGTTTAAAAAAACCTCACAGGATACTGTGATTAACAAATATGGCAAAGCAAATAAGAGACCTGATATTCTCTTTAATTAATTTGCAAAAATATACTTTAAATGTAATTTACAAGTAGAGAAGCCTTCTTAAGGTCCTTTAGAAAGAAAAAATATTAAGACTAAAACTGTGCTGATGTGTGAGACAAAGAGCTCATTATACCAACATTTTAAAAAATGGTCTTACAAATCAGAAAGAATGGAATGAACAACAGGATGGAAAAAATGAGTAAAATGAGCACTTTACATAATAAAACATATAAACAGAAAAATGCACATATAATTAAAAAAATCTTCTTCTCAGATTGGCAAGATTAAAAAGACAGGTGAGAATGGTCTTTACAATGGCCTGCAAGTCCCGCATGGTCCTCCTCTACTCCCACTCTGATCCTTCTCTGTCCCTCTCTGATCTCATCTCATCTCAACCTCACTTGTTTGCTCCATCCAAAAAAAAAGAAAAATGCCTTTTTCATCCTGTAATAGAACGACCTTAAAATATCTACTAAAACTCAAATCTATATGCCACTTGACCTAGCAATGCACTTAAAGAAATCTAACTTTCATAAATATTTACGAAATGAAGTATATATAGCAATGAGATTATATTACAAAAATGAAATTAGAAAAACTTGGAAGCAACCTACATGTTCCTAAGTAATGCGTGCTAAATTCAGTAATGTCTGACTCTTTTCGACCCTATGGACTCTAGCCTGCCAGACTCCTCAGTCCATGGGATTCTCCAGGCAAGAATACTGGAGTGGGTTGCCATTTCCTCCTCCAGGGGATCTTCCTGATCAATCAGACATAGACTGAATCCATGTCTCCTGCGGCTCCTGCATTGCAGGTGGATTCTTTACTGCTGAGCCACTGGGGAAGCCCCTTAAGTAGAGCTTTGGTTAAATAAACTGATGTATGTTCATAAAACAAAATATGATGGGACAACTAATTTAAGTGTGTGTGCCTGTGTATGTGTGTGGGTAAAATATATCTCAAATATACTGACATGGTAAGATTTCTGAATTGTGTCATTTAATATAAATAGTAACATGTATGCTTTTGTCTGTCGGCTCCTCAGGTGGCGCCAGTGGTAAAGAACTGAGACGTGGGTTCCATCTCTGGGTTGGGAAGATGCCCTGTAAGAGGGCATGGCAACTTACTCCAATATTCTTGCCTGGAAAATCCCATGGACAGAGGAGCTTGAAGGGCTGCAGTCCATGGGGTCACAAAGAACTGGAGATGACTGTAGCAACTTAGCACATACATGCTTTAGTCTTTCAGACTGCTATAACAAAAATATCATAGTCTGGGTGGTTTATAAACAACTGGATTATTTCTCACTTTTCTAGAAACTGGAAGTCTGAGGTCAGGGTACCAGTGTGGTTGAGTTTGTGAGAACCATCCTCCAGGTTGTAGACTGTCCATCTTCTCATTGTCTGCTCACAGACAGACAATGTCTTACCATTGTCTGTGGTAAGAGAGATGAGCGAGCTCCCTGGGTTCTCTTTAATAAGGGCACTAATCCTATCATGAAGCCTCTGCCTTCATGACCTAATTAGCTCTCAAAGACATCTCCTCCTAATATTATCACATTAGGGGTTCAGATTTGAAATTATGAATTTGAGGTGGGGATACAAGCATTCAGTTCATAACAATCTAAGTTATGCATTTTGTATACATTCATTATATTTTGTATTATTTATAAAATAACTGTATCCTTTGGTCTCTCCTTTTGCTTTCAATCTTTCCCAGGCAAAAGGAGAAGAGGGAGGCAGAGGATGAGATTGTTAGATAGCGTCACTGACTCAATGGACATGAATTTGAGCAAACTTCGGGAGATAGTGAAAGACAGGGGAACCTGGCATGCTGCAGTCCATGAGGTCACAAAGAGTCAGACACAACTCACGACTGAACAACAACAAGCTATCCTAATACGCATCCTTTCAAAAATACCTGAAAATGCCTGGAAGAGGAATAAATATTGTTTTCTGTTTAGCTGATGATTAACATCTTTAAACTGTCTTAGAACATTCAAGTTACTCTAACAAAATGTCACAGAATGGGTGGCTTATAAACAACAGAAATTTACTTCTTTCCATGGTGGAAGCTAGGAGTCTGAGATCAAGGAGCCAGCACGGTTGGGCGAGGGCCCCCTTCTGAGTGGCTGATTTATCATTGTATCCTCCCAGGCAGAAGGGGCTGGAGATTCTCTGGAGCCTCTTTATAAGACACTAATCCCATTCATGAGGATTCCACCCTCATGACTGAAGCATCTCCCAAAAGCCCCATCTGGTAATATCATCACATCACTTTTTGGGGATTAGGATTTCAACATATGAAGTTTGGGGGGACACACACATTCACACCATAGCATAAACCCAGAGGAAACATTTCTTCAAATCATTTTTTTTTAAATTCTCCCTTCCAGTCAGAGAGAAAATACCTAGTGAAAACTGGCTTTGTCAAAATATTGGAAAGTCTCATTCCTTGTAGTCTCTGTTTTAGGAGTCAGAATCACCACCGTCTGCTATGTACATTATACTCAAAGCCCTTTGGATGTTTTCATTACATTATGTATTACATAGAGAAGACTTAGGCATCCTTAGAATTTTTATAAGCATATGGTCTCCCTTCCTTATGAGGAAATACAGATCTCATTAAAATAAATTTTTCTAAAATGAAATACTTTAATGTATAAGCTTAGTAAGACTGCATCTGAAAGCCACAAACTTTGGCTAGAATTTTAAATATGACCAAATTAACCTACAGCTAATTTTATTAAAAACAGAACAGTAACAACTTTGTCTTATCCTTTAAGAAAACTCAAAGACAATGGTCTCTGCCTACTTTCTTCTGGTTTTCACATGAACATCACTTTTGCTCTCACTAAAATGGTTCCTGATCATTAGTGCCATCAGATAAAATTATTTTAAATAACCAAATTCTCTATTTTTACACTTAACAGGGCCATTTCCAAACAATCATTTTCCAAGGTTATTTTTAATTTTTTTCTCTGCAAATCCATCCACGCAATATTATAGACACTTCCCCTATGGACAACATCCTCCTGGCCATGAACATTTCAGTTTGATCTCAATGTCCAAGAAAAAAAAAGCACCGCAAAAGGACAAATTGAAGCACATTAAATTCGAATTAGAAGCATGTCAGTATTAACATGGAAGTGTTAGTCATATTTTCCCTCTTCTACTCTTGGAAACCAAAGAGACGAGAAATATAAAAAGAACCTGCGAACTCCATTTTGGCAAAACTAGGTGGCAGATTTAAATTATAATCTCAAAAATAAATGCAAGGGCTACAAAAAGCAGCCAAGATCAGGCAGAAGCCACACATAAAATGTGAGGAAAATAGCAAAGAGAGTCTCAAGACGATCCAATGGTAGCAGATTTCAAAAGAACCCCCCGCCCCCCGCCACACACACATACTTCCTGCAGGCGAGAGATTCAGTTGAGAGGTGAGGAAACTGTATTCATGGGGGCAACAATGGATATAGGCCTGTGTGAGCAGGGCTGGCAGGGGAATTCTTCATGAACACAGTAAATTTGAGAGAAGCAGAGAAGGTGGGGTTACATAAAAACCACCCTGCTAAGCCACGTTAGAAGACAGAAGTGTGAATCTGAGGAAGCAGAGTAAGAGAGAGCAGTGCATTAGGAAGCCTGAAAGGCTACGGTCATGTTTCTTCTCCTATAGGAGCTTTCTAGGAAAAGTTGCTCAGGAAAATTCAAATTGTTCATTAATAAAGGGAATTGATACAGTATTGAGCCAAAGATTATATAAGAGAAGATATGGAAAATAGCTCTAAAACCTTCAAATATGAGGAACGTTCATCAGAAAGTGTTACCACAAAGCAAATGAAAGTTGGAGCCGAAGGCTTCATTGTGAATCTAAAATTTTAGTAAATTAGTTTTCTCAATGAAAGCAGCAGAAATAAATAAGCAAATAACAAAGATGTGGAAGACTGCAGTAACAGGATAAATAAGACTTCTCTGATTGTTACATACATTCTCTTCATTCACAGTACATGCTTACAAAATTTAGCTCTAAATAATCTCATGGGTTTGCTTATTTCTGTTCTCATTGCTTTTAGATTGTTGAGAACTCCATGGTTTCATAGTTTAGGGTAATTTATTTTCTAAGTCATATATATATATATATATATCTTTATCAAATCAACCAATAAAGTGCTATGCAAGAAGAAATTTCTGACGATAAACGACTAATTTTTCTTTTACATTATTTAAACATTTTTTCAAACATTTTTTATTCATTAGATTATTTAGTTTTCCAACAAAGAGAATTATTTTTAAATAGCTAATATTTCTGTTTGATTTCCCATCACTTTGGGCTTCCCCAGTGGCTCAGTGGTAAAGATCTGCATTGCAGAAAATCTAGGTTTGATCCCTGGGTCTGGAAGACCTCCTGGAGAAGGGAATGGCTATCCACTCCTGTATTCTTGCTCTGGAAATCCCATGCACAGAGGAGCTTGGCAGGCTACAGTCCATGGGGTTGCAAAGAGTCAGACATAACCGAGCACACACACAGCACAGCAGTACCATCACCTTGAGGAATTTGGTACACCTAGGTCAGTGTTTCTTAAATTTCAGTAACAAAACATTTTAAATGAAGAGAAAATTTTATGAGCCATTAATGTTTCCTATAATTTTCATTTTTTTTAATTGTACATATACCAAAAATTCAGTGCAAGCTCTGTTGTGTCACAATTGTGCTACTACAAAATCAAAGTAAGCAAATCAATGCAAACAAAATTACAAAAATGAAAAAGTAAAAATTGAAATTAACAGATTATGTGACAAATTATATTTTATAGAAATGAAGTCAGTGTTCACAGACCAATAGAGAGTTCACATGCTAACACCTCTGCAGACATTTTGGAAGATTCAAGTTTCCTTCCAAGTTTTCAGTTTCAAATTATGCCTAATGATGTAATTTGTTCTTTGCTTAGTGGGAAGCCATCATTTCCAAATTAAGTTATCTTTTGTTCTTTTTCTAACTAGCACACAACAATGACATGGTACGTTTTGGTGCCAATAAGAAAGCTGAAAAAATGCAACTGTAAGCATTAAAATCAGATGGTATTATTCAGCTGTGATTCATTCAGAACAGCAAACTAAAGCTTCTACTAATTTTATTTTAGGTTTTTGGTGAATGCAAATCAGAATTTTGAAAATTGTTTTCAGTGTTTTTTCCAATTCCTTTATTCTAAATTTTTAGAAATCTAAAAATTCCCTATAACCATCTCTAGACAACCATACTTGGTATGTTCCTAGAAGCCACATCTGATTCTATAACATCCCAGAACTCTTGGTCTTTGAGTCCCACATTGCACACAAGAGTACTATTTTTGTAGCCCTGTTTTAAGATTTACATTGGTGTGGAAATCTCAGGAACTGAGAAAATGTTTCACCTTTTCTGAGAATAATAAAGACTCTAAAAAAGGAAAAACTCAAGATATGATTCTGTAGATTTAAAGGCAGTCAATTAGAAGACTTCAAGACTCTAGAATGTAGAGTTGGGGGTCAGAGTCTGAACTCCAGTGGACAGATGGAGAATGTTGAAGCTGAGAAAGCATGAGAACATTAAGAACTATAAAGACATAAAGTGTTATCTTCAGTATATGTTACATACTATAGATGTAGAAGGGGAGATATACAAATAATCAGAGATAGACTCAGAGTCATCCCCCCCAAAAATATGTTGAGATTCCTCCAGTCTCCTCTCCAAGCGTCGAGGATATTGAACTTCTAGGCTTTCACCAGGTGCCCTTTAGGTAGATGGTTCCCTTGGATATAGGCGCTCACAAATGGGTGACAGCAGGTGCTTGAGAGGTGTTTCTCCACGAGAATAGATGGGAAATATCCCAGGTCTGTCTTCAAAAATAGAATTAAGTTAACATTTAAAACATGGCTAAGAGCTATAGGCAGAATCAGCTAGTTCTTGACCATATTTTGCATAAACTTGGAAAGTGAAAAAAGTGAAAGTGAAGCCGCTCAGTTGTGTCCGACTCTTTGGACTTAGCCCACCAGGCTCCTCCATCCATGGGATTCTCCAGGCAAGAATACTGGAGAGGGGTGCCATTTCCTTCTCCAGGGGATCTTCCCAAACCGGGGATCAAACCCAGGTCTCCCTCATTGTAGGCAGACACTTGACCATCTAAGCCATCAGGGAAACTTGTAACTGACTATAAAAAAAAGAATGCTCAGGTTAAGGGTTCCAGGAACTGGTTGGTCATTGCTTTCGATGTTTTTCCAGGGAGAGCACCTCAAAGCAATGTGAACAAATAAAAATACTGACCCCCAAACCACATTGTTTTTATCATAAATATATGGTAAAAACAGCCAGTGCAGTAAAAGTGATATAACTATGCCAATTATTATTATTATCATCTAAGCCTGGTTTATTGAAAGAAAATCTCAACAAAAATAAAATGACTAGATCGAGAATCTAGGTTTCCTAGTTATATTGCATTATAACTAACAGGAGTGAGGGTTTATCCCTACATTTGCTTAAATTTGCCATACTAACTTGGTTTCTTTTTAATGGTGTGTCAAAGATAGGTTTACTCCCCTTGGGCTTTATTTCCAAGTTATGGTATTTAGTTCAGTGCTATTCCTAGCCTATAATATACTAGCAATAACATGCCGTGTACTAATATCCTGGAGAGTTCTATTTTCTGTGTCCTTGAAGCAATATAGCAACTTAACACCATGCATGTTGAATAGTTATGGATCACACATGGGAGCAAATATTGTCCTCTTACATTTTGTTCTACTTTAGGTTCTTTCATCATGATGCCCCATAAAAGAAAAATTTTATGATGAACTGCAAGTTTTCTTCTTTTCCTACTCTGAATGAGCAGATATTGTACAACACAGGCATTTTCAGATGCATAACTACACACATATACTTCCTCACTGCTATGATCATTTTAAATGTCTGAATGATACACTGCCCCATACTTTCCTCTCAGAAGTGGTGCTTAATAACCAAGTAGATAGCTTTGGTTTATGCGTTAGTCTGCTCAGACTAATTGTATAATAAAATATACAGACTAGGTGGCTTAAACAACAAAAATTGACTTTCTCACATTTCCAGGGGCTGGGTGTTTCAGATCAAAGTGTCTGCAGTATTGGGTTATCCCTTGACCCTTTTCTTTGGCTGGCAGATGGTCATCCTACTGCTGTGTCCTTGAGTGGTCTTCTCTGTGCACGTCTGGTGTCTCTTCCTTTTTCTATAAGACACCAGCCCTGCTGGATAAGGACCTCACCCTAATGACCTCATTTAACCTTAATTACCTCCTTATAGCCTGGCTAGCTCAGTCAGTAGTGGAGGATATTCTTAATCCCAGGGTCATTGGTGTGTTCTTTTGGGGCTTCCCCGGTTGGTTAGTCAATAAATAATCTGCCTGCAATGCAAGAGACCCAGATTAGATCTCTGGGTTGGGAAGATCCCCTGGAGAAGGAAATGACGACCCCCTCCAGTATCCTTGCCTGGGAAACCCCATGGACAGAGGAGCCTGGAAAGATACAGTCCATGGAGTCGCAAGAGTTAGACACAGTGTAACAACTAAACCAGTAGACCATTCAGGTATGACCTAAATCAAATCCCTTAGGATTATACAGTGGAAGTGAGAAATAGATTTAAGGGCCTAGATCTTATAGACAGAGTACCTGATGAACTATGGAATGAGGTTCGTGACATTGTACAAGAGACAGGGATCAAGACCATCCCCATGGAAAAGAAATGCTAAAAAGCAAAATGGCTGTCTGGGGAGGCCTTACAAATAGCTGTGAAAGAAGAGAAGCAAAAAGCAAAGGAGAAAAGGAAAGATATAAACATCTGAATGCAGAGTTCCAAAGAAAAGCAAGAAGAGATAAGAAAGCCTTCTTCAGCGATCAATGCAAAGAAATAGAGGAAAACAACAGAATGGGAAAGACTAGGGATCTCTTCAAGAAAATCAGAGATATCAAAGGAACATTTCATGCAAAGATGGGCTCGATAAAGGACAGAAATGGTATGGACCTAACAGAAGCAGAAGATATTAAGAACAGATGGCAAGAATACACAGAAGAACTGTACAAAAAAGATCTTCACGACCCAGATAATCATGATGGTGTGATCACTGACCTAGAGCCAGACATCCTGGAATGTGAAGTCAAGTGGGCCTTAGAAAGCATCACTACGAACAAAGCTAGTGGAGGTGATGGAATTCCAGTTGAGCTATTCCAAATCCTGAAAGATGATGCTGTGAAAGTGCTGCACTCAATATGCCAGCAAATTTGGAAAACTCAGCAGTGGCCACAGGACTGGAAAAGGTCAGTTTTCATTCCAATCCCAAAGAAAGGCAATGCCAAAGAATGCTCAAACTACTGCACAATTGCACTCATCTCACATGCTAGTAAAGTAATGCTCAAAATTCTCCAAGCCAGGCTTCAGCAATATGTGAACTGTGAACTTCCTGATGTTCAAGCTAGTTTTAGAAAAGGCAGAGGAACCAGAGATCAAATTGCCAACATCCGCTGGATCATGGAAAAAGCAAGAGAGTTCCAGAAAAACATCTATTTCTGCTTTATTGACTATGCCAAAGCTTTTGACTGTGTGGATCACAATAAACTGTGGAAAATTCTGAAAGAGATGGGAATACAAGACCACCTGATCTGCCTCTTGAGAAATTTGTATGCAGGTCAGGAAGCAACAGTTAGAACTGGACATGGAACAACAGACTGGTTTCAAATAGGAAAAGGAGTACATCAAGGCTGTATATTGTCACCCTGTTTATTTAATTTATATGCAGAGTACATCATGAGAAACACTGGGCTGGAAGAAACACAAGCTGGAATCAAGATTGCAGGGAGAAATATCAATAACCTCAGATATGCAGATGACACCACCCTTATGGCAGAAAGTGAAGAGGAACTAAAAAGCCTCTAGATGAAAGTGAAAGAGGAGAGTGAAAAAGTTGGCTTAAAGCTCAACATTCAGAAAACGAAGATCATGCCATCTGGTCCCATCACTTCATGGGAAATAGATGGGGAAACAGTGGAAACAGTGTCAGACTTTATTTTTCTGGGCTCCAGAATCACTGCAGATGGTGACTGCAGCCATGAAATTAAAAGACCCTTACTCCTTGGAAGGAAAGTTATGACCAACCTAGATAGCATATTCAAAAGCAGAGACATTACTTTGCCAGCAAAGGTTCGTCTAGTCAAGGCTATGGTTTTTCCAGTGGTCATGTATGGATGTGAGAGTTGGACTGTGAAGAAAGCTGAGCGCCGAAGAATTGATGCTTTTGAACTGTGGTGTTAGAGAAGACTCTTGAGAGTCCCTTGGACTGCAAGGAGATCCAACCAGTCCATTCTCAAGGAGATCAGCCCTGGGATTTCTTTGGAAGGAATGATGCTAAAGCTGAAACTCCAGTACTTTGGCCACCTCATGCGAAGAGTTGACTCATTGGAAAAGACTCTGATGCTGGGAGGGATTGGGGGCAGGAGGAGAAGGGGACGACAGAGGATGAGATGGCTGAATGGCATCACTGACTTGATGGACATGAGTCTGGGTGAACTCCGGGAGTTGGTGATGGACAGGGAGGCCTGGCGTGCTGCGATTCATGGGGTCACAAAGAGTCGGACATGACTGAGTGACTGATCTGATCTGATCTGAACAACTAAACCACCACCACTTCTTTAAAAGGCTTACCCCAAATACAGTCACAGTGAGGGTTAGGACTTCAATATATGAATTGTTGGGGGCATAAATTGAGTTCATAACAGTTTATAACCTTAAGGAGATAATAGGCAGGTGTCTCAGTAATGATAGAAACAGCATCACATTTCTCATCTAGGATCCCCAGATCTTTTTATGATATGTGTAATCTTAACCCCAAGGTACCTCATCATGCCATGTGTCTTTCCAACCACTATTACAATGGACACAAACACCTCCTGGTGTTCACTGCTGGCTGAATCAGCCTAGAGCTGGCTTCATGAGCCCATTTCATGCCAGAGTTTTGATAAGTAATTCTATTCTGTGCTCCAACTGGATCAATGTATAAATGCCTAGAGTGATTTCAATTGGTATCTTTTTGTCTAACCAAAAATTAAAATATGGCCTCATGAAACACAAATAAACAAAGAAGTTTGAAATTATTCAGGTTAGAGGCCATAGACCACTTTGACAGTATAATCTCTGATGAAAGGAATCCTCAAGCAAACCATCAGAGCATCTCTAATGATGGTTTTATAATTTCACTGTCCTAACAAGTGTCTTTTACATCAGAGCTAGAAAGACTCTTCCTGTGAAAATGGAAAGTTTGCTGGGATTATTAAATTTTCATAACATGGTAGAGTTAATCCACTTGTTCTATTGGAGAGGGAAATGGCAACCCATTCCGGTACTCCTGCCTGGAAAATTCCATGGACGGTGGAACCTAGTAGGCTACACAGTCCATGGGGTCGTAAAGAGTCAGACACGACTGAGCGGCTTCACTTCACTCGAGAAGGGACTGGGTAAAACATGAAGACAAGGATGAAATCACTCAGTAGCCTGACGGAAGTCAGGAGAAGAAATCTGGGCTCTGAAATAAAAAATTTTCTCTTAGTACCAAAAAAATGTAAAGCTTATCAAAGTCCACACTGAAAGATACACAGTGGACAGACCAGGTCAAAGAAAGCAGACGAGAACAAAGGCAAGGCTTCAGTTCCTCTTTATTAACCACCTGAGTTTCATTTTGAAGTAGAAGAGAAAAGGAACCTCACCCAAAACAATTTCACAATTGCCAGTTACCCTTCAGATCTCAGCCTGATTCCCTCCTCACTTCTCTGAATCAGAAAGGAGCCACACGAGACCATGAGTGCAGATGAAATCATACAGACCAATAGGCTGAATGCTGATTTGGTGTAATTAGGCAGCCCTGAGAACTCTCAGTAGAAACTGCTTTGATTTTTGACTTTTAGAAAGTTGTTCTACCAGAGGATTATTATGGTAATTGAAATTAGGAATGGAATTATAGTTGGATCCTAAATAACATGATGTGGATGCTAAAACTGCTATTTAGCTGATACACTGAACAATTTGGAACAATAGGAGGGACAGGGAGTACTTGTGAGGGCTCTAATTTTAATTTTGGGATTGCCAATTTGTTAGCCTTTCACTGCTTCCTTAAAGGAAATGCAGGGTCTTAAGGAACTTGCCCAAGACCTATATTCAAGTAGAAAATTATGAGCTTCACTTCCTAAGCAGGAGATATTTAAGATTTTCTTTCTTTAAGGGTAGTGTACACTTCACATTCACAGGTCTCAAAATCTCTGCTACAGAATGAGAGGCACTCCAATGATGGATCAGTTGTAAGAACTCATTACTTTTACAAGTGTTTGAGCAGCTCTTTCTTTTTTTGAAAAAGGGAGTATGTATTGGAGAAGGAAATGGCAACCCACTCCACCGTTCTTGCCTGGAGAATCCCAGGAACGGGGGAGCCTGGTGGGCTGCCGTCTATGGGGTCGCACAGAGTCGGACACGACTGAAGCGACTTAGCAGCAGAGGTGCTACTGTAAAGATGAGATTTATAGGCAGATGTATGACAGACGATGAGGACTAAAGTTCAATTGTCATAAAGCATGATTCTGACAGATATCAGCATGATTGCTCTTATCTTCATCTGCAGATGTTTGAATGAATAAACATCAATGGCAAAGTGTTGTTGTATATGTTCATTAGACGATGGAGAGGATTATTATGATCATTGAACAGGAGTCACAAAGAATCAAATTAGAAATTAGAGTCACAAGGAGCAAAGTCAGTGCAAATTTGTTTTGAAAAGAAGAATAGGTGTGGCCTGTTATATTTTCCCCAAATTGATGGTGCACTTCACTTTTGTCAGTACCTTTTAAAAAATAAAATATACATGTTGTGATATTAATATACAACAAAGTTCGGGGAGAGGCTGTTATCTCAGTCTCTGAGAGGTAAGCACTACTAACAGAGCAGTGCAGTATTTTTTCAAATTTATTTTATGTATTTGTTGTTCAGTCACCAAGTCATGTCTGACTCTTTGTGACCCCATGGACTGCAGCATGCCAGCTTCCCTGTCCTTCACCATCTCCCTGAGCTTGCTCAGAGTAGTGTCCATTGAGTCGGTGATGCCATCCAACCATCTCATTGTCTGTCACCCCCTTTTCCTCCTGCCTTCAATCTTTCCAGCATCAGGGTCTTTTCCAATGAGGCTCTTTACATCAGGTGGCCAAACTATTGGATCTTCAGTTTCAGCATCAGTCCTTCCAATGAATATTCAGGACTGATTTCCTTTAGGATGGACTGGTTGGATCTCCTTGCTGTCCAAGGGACTCTCAAGAGTCTTCTCCAGCACCAAAGTTCAAAAGCATCAATTCTTTGGCGCTCAGCCTTCTTTATCGTCTAACTCTCACATCCATACACAACTACAGGAAAAACCATAGCTTTGACTATATGGACCTTTGCCGGCAATGTGATGTCTCTGCTTTTTAATATGTTGTCTAGGTTTGTCATAGTTCCAAGGCACAAGCATCTTTTAATTTTGTGGCTGCGGTCACCGTCTGTGGTGATTTTGGAGCCTAAGAAAATGAAGTCTGTCACTGTTTCCGTTGTTTTTCCATCTATTTGCCATGAAATAATGGACCAGATGCCATGATCTTAGTTTTTTGAATGCTGAGTTTTAAGCCAGTCTTTTCACTCTCCTCTTTCAGCTTCACTATGAAGCTCTTAAGTTCCTCTTTGCTTTCTGCCATTAGGGTGATGTCATCTTCATATCTGAGGTTATTGATATTTCTCCCAGCTATCTTGATTCCAGCTTGTGATTCATCCAGCCCAGCATTTCACATGATGAACTCTGCATGTAAGTTAAATAACCAGGGTGACAATATACAGTCGTGCCGTACTCCTTTCCCAATTTTGAACCAGTCCATTGTTCCATGTACAATTCTAATTGTTGCTTCTTGACCTGCATACAGGTTTCTCAGGAAGCAGGTAAGGTGGTCTGGTTTCTCTTTCAGAATTTTGCACGTTTTTTTGTGATCCACAAGGTCAAAGGCTTTAGCATAGCAATGAAGCAGATGTCTTTCTGGAATTCTCTTGCTTTTTCTATGATCTCATGGATGTTGGCTATTTGATCTCTTATTCCTCTGCCTTTTGTAAACCCAGCTTGTACATCTGGAAGATATATACTATCATGTTACTATTGCCATAAATATGGGTGTGTATATAGTATATGTTGCTTTGCTGCAACACTTTGTTGCCAAACATACCGTGGGTGACTTTCTATGTCATTTGATGAGGGAGAAATGTGTAAATCACACATGTGCTAATAAATACATTGAAAGTTTCTGGCACAAACATGAGAAACTATAAACTGCTTTGCTCTACAAAATGAAAATATAGATGAAGACAGTGATCACCAGACTTTTAATTCTCTATTTTGCTTTCTTTTAAATGATTAAAATTTTATGTATAGACATGAATTATTTTTATCATAGAAAGCTAGAGTAGCAAATATGCAAGAAAAAGAAGAGAGGCTAAACTTAAAAGAGGGCTTCCCTGGCGACTCAGTAGTTAAGAATCTGCCTGCCCATGCAGGAGACAAGGGTTGGATCCCTGGATTGGGAAGGTCCCCTGGAGAAAGAAATGGCAATGCACCTCAGTATTCTTGCCTAGGAAATTCCATGGACAGAGGAGCCTGGAGGGCTCCAGTTCATGGGGTCGCAAAAAGTCAGACACAATTTAGTGACTATACAATAGTCTTAAAAGGATTAAGTAGAAAAACAATTCAAGTTGCTCGGCTGTGATTTTTGTACTAAAAAAAAATAATAAAAGATCAAATATTTAATCTACTAAATCTTTGGCTATTTCTAGAAAAATCCATAAGCAGTCACATTTTATCCAGACTCCCAAGACAGATCGTTAGCTTTGGTATGAACCAAGAAGACACCCCTCTGGTCCTCTAAGGTGTGTTTTCATTGTGAGCTGTCTAATCTTGTTTGCATTATGCATGTGTTCTCCATGACTGGGAGAGATAATTCTAATCTAAAGGGGATTTTTTGATTGCCAGCCTAACTAATGACTCTAACGAAGAGAAGACCCAGTAAATGCCCTGAGAAGTTTGATTTCTACAGCCTACTTTTGAGTTCTTTTTTATTCTGAGGTAATGCCTGGACCCAGTGGAGGGAAATCTTTGTTTATTTTGTTCTTTGATCTTACCAAGAGCTCATTTAAAGCAAAGGTCTCAGCTGGGGACCTACATATGAGGACAAATATACTAAAAAGTATGATTTCTTGGCATTGTGCTTTTTTCCAGTACATTGCACAGAGTCTCCTCTATAACGACTCCAGGGAAACATTTCTTTCTGGTCTCAAGAACAGTTGAAAGTAACCGAGAAGTTGATTTGTTTTTACATTACAGACAATGTGGATTTTGCAATAAGGTCTGTGTCTGGTTTTTATGTGTTTGAAAATGTGTAACCTAGATGTCCCTAGACCGCACCAGCCTAGGGGCACAAGTGAGTCACATTAACTTTAATACCCCAGTACTACTGGCTCAATGGGCCTCAACTGATACAGAGAAGACGCTTGGCTCCAAGCATTTCTGCATGCCCCCCGGGTGGGGAATCACATGTGTTTACATTCATTGATTTTTAAGTAGAAGAAACCAACTGTGTTAGTTTAAGCAAAGAAAAACAAATTTATGACAAGCATTAGGACATGACCTGTAGAACCTAAGGGCAGGGATGCATCCTTGCCTCAGAAAAGACTGGAACCAGAGAGTCCAGTGTCATGAGGGTCTTCCCTCATCTCTGCTTCTTGCTGCATCATTCTCTTCCCACACGACTATCTCTCAGCATCTGCTGTGGATCCAACTCCCAAACAGAAAATAAACAAACCGAGAGCTCCCAGGCTTATACGATGCAGGTTCAGCTACCCGGAGAGATCCTGGAAAGGATTTCTGGATCCCAGTTCTGAATTTCTGGGGAAGGGACTGATCACTCATAGTCACAGCTTGAGGAGAGCACCCACCTTCATTTGCTCCAGCCCCCTGTGGCAATGGTGACAAAGACACGTGGCCTTGGAATGGCCTGGTAGCTAGGTGGGTGGGGGAGTAGTTCCCAGAAAAGGGGATGAGCAGAGCTAGGCTGATAGCAGAGGAGAGCGTTGCAGAGAAGCGACTGCCCTCGGGGGTATGGCCACCTTGCCCCATGACCCCAGAGTGAACTGCTGCGCTCAGGCAGAACTCTACTCCGAAGTGCTCATTTAACCCAGTTGCAAATTCTTTACTGTCTAGCCACCATGCATGTGATCCAATTGCTAAGCAGTTTCAAAAGGAAAAAAAAAAAAAACTTCTTTTTTTTTTTTTTTTTAAAATGAAAGCAGTGTCTACTGAAGATGTGACCAACTGTCACCTTTGGTATTGCTGATTGGTCAAAAAAATCTTCTGGGAGAAAATTGGGAAATAGGTATTTAAAAGCCTTAAGATGCAAAGACCTTTTGACTCACTTCTGGGAATTTATCTAAGAAAACAGACAGATGCACATAGAGGTTTATTACAAAAATGAAAATTGTTTATAGTGGAAAATTGATATGATGTTAAAGTGTTATGGTAGTTGGATAAATTATAGCACCTTTATATCATGGCCTATGACATCCATCTAAACATGCAGTGTGAACATTTACTGACCTGGAAAGATGGTTCTGTATAATAATAGACATGAAATGGAAAAGAACATACAGCACAATGTTAAATAGTCATTCCTGGTTGAGCAAGTAGGGTTGATTTCCATTTTCTCCAGGTTAATTTATGTTTTCTAATTTGTTTTCAGTCATCATAGGTCACTTGTGTAGTATTTTTTAAGCTTTTGAGAAACCACTCTGGTGATACAAGTTTTTTTCAGTATGTAAAGGTTATCCCAGCATTAGAAATAAATCTGTGTACATCCTTCTTTCAAAAAACAGAAGAATGGCTCTCATAGTCATAGAGACTGGGCTGTATAGCCCTCTCTATATTAATAGCATAGTACTAGAAAATGAGAGAAGGAGGGTAAGAATAAGGAAAAAGAGAAACGAGATCTAAGTACGCAACTGCTCTCTCTAACACCTTCGTCAGCTCTCCATCCTTCAGTGGTGCTCCGGCAGGGATGGTACCACTCCTAGGGGCTGTTTGGGAATATTGGGTGGAGGATACTTTTGGTTGTCCAGGGACTAATGAGCATTACTGACATTTAGTGAGTTGAGGGCAGAGAGGTTGGCTACCTTGCAAGCCTTGGAAAATCCCAAGCAAGAAAGACTTGTCCTGCTCAAATGTCAACTGCACCCTCCCCTGAGAAGCCCTGATAAACTAAACTTCGCTGAATGAAATCCAGGATCTTCACTCCCTAACCCCTGCCTATCTTTTGAATCTCCTCCCTCCCAGTTTCCCTTCCTATTTTATACCCTGCTCTGTCCCACTTTTAACTACTTTTTCCTCTGCCCCATGAGTTAACTGTATCAAATTGCTGGCGATTCTCATGGACTACCAAGAAGTATTATGCTTCTCGGTTTATATTTGGTTTAGATTATTTGCTCTGCCTAGAATACTTTCATAAAGTCTTACTCATTCTTGAAGATTCAGCTTAATCATCTCCTTTGTGGAGGGCCTGTTGTTGTATCATAATTCTTTGCCCTTTCTTGCCCTCATTGTTACTTGTATGCATCTCTATTGTAACACTTATAACACCATACAGTATTTCATGTCCATATTCTCCTGCTAGAGATACAAGTTCCTTGTGGGCAAGGAGGGCATACTTATTCATGGCTTAACCCCAAACAAGAGGAAAAAAAGAACATCTCATGTTACTCAATGAATGCTTATTAGCTGGGGAAAAAATGGAAATCAGCTTCTCTTTCAGTTAGCATTGAAAAATAATATAGAGAAAATTAATTCAATTAGTAAAAAAGAGATTTGATTTCTGCCTTCAAATTATTTTCCATTTCAATAAAAATAATGTTGACATCTGTTTCACTACCATCACACAAAACAATTGAAGGAAAAAGAATAAGAAGGTATATTTATTGGCTCTAAATGTGTCCAAAATCTTAGATGCTAAGAAATGCACATTTGTGTGTTGGTATGTGATGATGGCGCTCGTTGTAAAGAACCTGCCTGCCAATGCAGGAGATATAAGAGACATGGGTTCAATCTGTGGGTTAGGAAGATCCCCTGGAGGAGGACTGGACATGGCAACCCAGTCCAGTATTCTTGCATGGAGAATCCCATGGACAGAGGGGCCTGGTTGTCTACAGTCCATGGGGTTACAGAGTCGGATGTGACTTAGCACACGCGTGCACATGTGATGTATAGGTGCATCATTCTATTTGTAGTATAATCTATTATAATGTAGGTATGCTGGCAAATATAAAGCAGATTTAGGCTAAGAAGAAATTTTAGTAATCTCTGTGATTGAAGTTCAAGGAACTCCAGGGAAATTCTTTCTGACTGACAGTTGCATCTTTTTGCTTCTAGATGTTACAGGGATCACTGAATTAGGAGACTGATCTATAAAAACATATTGAGCAAAACTAAGAGTCAAAAGCCAAAGACAATGATCTTACTTTTGTTTTACATGTCTTGGTCTCTAAAGTTAAATATTTCCCCCCTTCTAATAATATAAGATGTTTAGAAACATATTAGTCATTTATTAATAGGGCATCTATTAATCATGTTCATATTTTAGGAGATAACACAGTTCTCTAAACAACAACTTGAAACAATTAAAACATCAAATTTGTAAAACAGGAGTATCATAACCCTCTACTGTTTCAATTGACTATTTTATTTCACATCAGACATCACTCTTCCTCCTTGAAAATGAGTAACTACAATGTACTAAGCATTGTGTATGTTACTGTGGCAGAAAGAAAAAAAAAAAGAAATTAGAACCTCCCATCTAACTGTTCAAACTTTAGTAGAAGGAATAAAATAAACACATAGATGAAGTAAAAAGAGTAATGGCAAGTCAGAGGAGAATCTTCTGGTTGCAGAAAATGTCAGAGCATCTGAGATAAAAATCGAAAGATGGATAAGTTTTGGACTGCTTCATGTGGATGAAGACTATGACAGATTCAAAAGAAACAGTCCTTGCAATCATAAAGATTTCACAAACAGTAAATTGTTTTATTTGAAAATTAGGATATATCTGTTCTTTATCTTAAAAGTTATGAGTGGGGTATTTTTGCTTTTGGTCAAAATGGAGTAAGGGAGATCAGATCTACTCTCCTGCCTGAAACAACCAAAAAATCCAAAAATAGCTTAGACAATGGTGTTCAAGGCAGTGAACATTTATCAATAAAACACAATGATCCCTGAGAGACGAGAGAGAAACAAAGTGATCAAAATGCCCCAGTTTACTGCTGGCATAGAGAGAGAACTTGGACAGTGTATTGCAGATTCCCTGAATTGAGGAAATAATGATGAGACTCTGGGGAAATAAAAGCAGCAAGAGCTTGCAGGACCTAAAAACAAAGGAGAAAGGAACTCCAGAGGTTCCTCAGAGGGTCTCCTGTGAGTATTCAGTGGAGTATTGATAAATGCATGCAACTGAGGAAACCACTTAAAGCTAGGGAAAGCTAGCTTTCATTTTCACCCCAAAATGAAAAAGAATAATATATGGCACTCACACAGGGCAAGAAATATTATCTGTCTCACCACTCAGACAGAAAAAAACCCTCACAACTCAGATGGCATCACAGAATACTTAGACTGCTCTTACTTCAAGAGTGAACAATTAGTCCTCAGTTAAATACGGGTCTAGTCCCACTAACAAATCTTAAAATCAAAACCCAAAAGGATCATACTATTTTTTTCCTAAGTAACCTAACAGCACCCAAGGACAAACTTCAAAAATATTCATAAGAATATAAAGTGTCTAACACCAAACACCAACTTGACTTAATTAATATATGTGAGATGCTGCAAAGGAAAACATATTCCATAAATGCCTGTATTAGTAAAGAAGAAAGTTCCACCGGGGGGTTGGGGGGGAAGCAAATGAAACTGAAAGTAAGCAGAGAGAAAAAAATACTAAATATGAGCATATGAAACGAGAAATCAATGAAAACCAAAAGCAAGGTGTTGGGATTTGTTTGTGTTTTTAGGAAAATCAACAAAAGTGATAAACTTCTATCCAGACTGATTAAGGAAAAAAAGTAAAATATTAATATTACCAGTGCTGTTATTACCAGTTTTCTGACAAACTTTGCTTTTTTTTCCCCCAGTGAAACTGAAACTTCTTACTTGATATTAAATGCTAAATGATCTTCGAACACATGTATTTTTTACTTGGGACTTCTTGCATCTTATTAGAAACAGAAATGTCTTTAGGGTTGTGTATATGAAAAACACTTAAAATGTATAACAGATTGTCTTATCAAAGAAATTGAAATCTCCCAGCACCAGGAGATTATGTCTGGAAATGAAACCGCTTATGACCACCATCATTTCAAAAAACAATTGCTCTTCATCAAGTGACGGTAGTTGAAAACCTGATTTTTCTTTGAGCATGTATGTTTTACCTCAAAAACCCAAGACATGTTACTGTGAATTGAAGAAAGCCTTTAAGTGCTCAGACCTCAAGTATAAAAACATGTCCACATTTTCCACTGGTCTCGAAGATTGACCTGTACATCTTCTAACTGTGCTCTAAACATTTCTATCTATACTGATTGCTTTAAAAAAAAAAAAAAGGAAATCCTCTGAGATTAGTTAAATAACAGGCATTCTGTTTAGGGCTTATTTCCATCTTTGGGGCTTTATGAGGATGGAAGAAGCTTGCGATGTAAATTTCTCAAGTAAATATTCCTTGATTATCAAAATTAGATTTCTCACCAGCATTTTGCATTTAACATCAGAAAGAAAGATGAAGGGAAAAAAGGCGATGTTTATACAGGGAAGCTGGGCAGTTGTTCAGGAATGAGTTCCAGATGCTATAGCCTTGAAGACCTAGGCTTCCGTGGAAGGCCTTATGTCTTTCATGGTACAAGAGGCTCAGAAGAATAACTTTCCTTTCAAAGCCAAATAACTCAATCCCTTCAGTTGTTGCAACTTGAAAGAATAGGATTTACTTACTCTGTAAGGTGAGGTCAATCCACCTAACAGGACCATGGTGCAGGCAGACTGTCAGAGAAATCAGAACATCTCTAAGGAATCTGGATGCATGTAATATCAATTTATTGTAGATTCTGCTGCTATTTCATTCATGATGCTAATTTTTCACAGTTCAAAAGAATGAGAAGTTCCCTGTAACCTTATGTATGAAAAATGGCAAAGTCCAAAATTTACTGAAAGATACAAGTCTTCAAAAAATTTTGAAACTTTTTTCTTAAAGAGGAGCTTAATGGCTTCATAGTTGCTTATTAAATAAAAGATTATAATAGATATGAATACGTTGAAATGGCAAAGACTTAATTCTACCAGCAATGTTCTGTGAGTTATTTCTTTTCTACTATGAATTTTGTGCATATTATCAGGTTTAGATGGAACACTCTTTGTGTGACTCTGTAATTTTGTTAAAAGGAAGGCTTTCTGTTATCAGTTTTGTAGACCTGCCAAATCATGATGAATTTACTGAGCAGCAACTGTGGAGTATTGACCCTTGAACTTGTAGCCCATCCCTCATTTCTCAGTTTCTACCACTGCTCCCTGACAATCTATTCTCCAAACAAAAACAGTTAGAACAATCTTTTCTAAATGTAAACAATTCCTGTCTGTCTTCTGCTCAAGACCCTCCAATGGGTTTCCATCACATTCACAATAAAACCCAAACTCCCTACTCTAGCTTTAGAAGTTCTTCATAACTTCAAACTATTAGCAAGGTGAAAAGACAGCCTTCAGAATGGGAGAAAATAATAGCAAATGAAGCAACGGACAAACAACTAATCTCAAAAATATACAAGCAACTCCTACAGCTCAACTCCAGAAAAATAAACGACCCAATCAAAAAATGGGCCAAAGATCTAAATAGACATTTCTCCAAAGAAGACATACAGATGGCTAACAAACACATGAAAAGATGCTCAACATCACTCATTATCAGAGAAATACAAATCAAAACCACTATGAGGTACCATTTCACACCAGTCAGAATGGCTGTGATCCAAAAGTCTACAAATAATAAATGCTGGAGAGGGTGTGGAGAAAAGGGAACCCTCTTACACTGTTGGTGGGAATGCAAACTAGTACAGCCACTATGGAGAACAGTGTGGAGATTCCTTAAAAAACTGGAAATAGAACTGCCTTATGATCCAGCAATCCCACTGCTGGGCATACACACTGAGGAAACCAGAAGGGAAAGAGACACGTGTACACCAACGTTCATCGCAGCACTGTTTATAATAGCCAGGACATGGAAGCAACCTAGATGTCCATCAGCAGATGAATGGATAAGAAAGCTGTGGTACATATACACAATGGAGTATTACTCAGCCATTAAAAAGAATACATTTGAATCAGTTCTAATGAGGTGGATGAAACTGGAGCCTATTATACAGAGTGAAGTAAGCCAGAAGGAAAAACATAAATACAGTATACTAACGCATATATATGGAATTTAGAAAGATGGTAACGATAACCCTGTATACGAGACAGCAAAAGAGACACTGATGTATAGAACAGTCTTATGGACTCTGTGGGAGAGGGAGAGGGTGGGAAGATTTGGGAGAATGGCATTGAAACATGTGAAATGTCATGTATGAAACGAGATGCCAGTCCAGGTTCAGTGCACGATGCTGGATGCTTGGGGCTGGTGCGCTGGGACGGCCCAGGGGGATGGTATGGGGAGGGTGGAGGGAGGAGGGTTCAGGATGGGGAGCACGTGTATACCTGAAATAAAAAAAAAAGAAAAAAAAAAAAAAAAGAAGTTCTTCATATTCTAGGCCCTGCTTACCTGCCTAAAGTCCTTTCCTTCTTCCCTTTCACTCACTCTGCTCCAGCCACCTGCACCCAAACAGCAGTGGGAGCAGAAGTTCCCATTTTTCGTGTGCAAACACAGAGACTTGGTACTTACTATACATTAACAAATAACATACATGAAAAGGAGTTATTCTGCAAGTATAGAATTTAAATATCCTTGGACAGCATTCTACCCAGCTTTTCCTTCTGTGTGTGGACAAAGTACACTCTTGCATTCATTTCCTCTTTATCTAAAGATCACTGTTATCATGGGTATTCTAAAGAAGGAGATGGAGAGAAGGAGATAGCTAAGAGATTCCTTCTCAAAACAGATTTTAAAAATTAGTTTATATGTCTGCATTCACAGATTAAGATTCATTCCAGAAGGAGATGGAAATGATTTGAGAATCCTGACTACCTTACTCTCATTATTTGCATTCTGACTATTTTGCATTTGCCTACATATGAGGCCAGGAGAGGAAGGAGCAGTGTCAATCTGCCTTTTAGGTTCCCTACTTCCAGTTGGGGATTCCCTCATAGCTCAGTTGGTAAAGAATCTGCCTGCAATGAAGGAGACCCTGGTTCGATTCCTGGGTTGGGAAGATTCGGTGGAGAAGGGATAGGCTACCCACTCCAGTATTCTTGGGCTTCCCTCCTGGTTCAGCTGGTAAAGAACCCACCTGCAATGCAGAACTGGATTTGATCCCTGGGTTGGGAAGATCCCCTGGAAAAGGGAAAGGCTACCCACTCCAGTATTCTGGCCTGGAGAATTCCAAAGGAGTCACAAAGAGTCGGACAGGGCTGAGCGACTTTCACTTTCATTTTCTTCCAGCTGCAAACATGAAAAGGTATCCGTCTCTATGTTTGTGTTTTAATATAATCTGTCTTGTTATTTTAAGTTTTTTATATATCAAAAAGCAAACTCCATTTTTTCAATTCAATCTCCTACACCACTTCTAACTATCAATTATTGAGCACTTGCTAAGAACTAGAATCTCATTTACAGGGTTTAAATGACGAAACTCACAAGTACCCTGCAAGGTCAAATCATGGTGGACCTTTTATATTTGAGGAAACTGAGGCTTTAAGTGGCTTATCCAAATTCACGCATCTGATAAATACAACTGGACTGAACAATCAGGGAACTTTCTTTTATCTTGGGCCCCTAAAGTATTTGTGGCTGGTTAACTCAGCTGATTGGAGGTTGAAGTTCAGTGCTAATGAGGTCAATGTCATAAACATGAAGTTTAAGTGAGGGCTTTCCTCTGATTCATAACTGAAAGTTCAACATTTAACCCCAGACAGTGAACATATACTGTTGTTCACAATGAGGATAGAGTGAAAGAGTGGGTGGCTTAGTATAAATCCATCACAAATGCAGAAAGCAGTGCTCATAAAACATGTTTCCTGATAACTAGCCAAAATCATCTTTTCTCCAAACACAACAGTAAGTTACATTTAAGCTAGGAAGTCATCAATAGCAATAGTTCTCACTCTAACAGTCAGACAATGGCAGAATCACAGATTGGTTGAGCTGGATATTCTCATCAGATCTCTCTGGCACAATCCCTTCATTGGACAGATAAAAAACAAATTAAAAGTTAAGAGTAGGCACAGAGGCAGGGATTGCTGGATTATTTCCCCAATGTCTCTAAACCAGAGGTAGAACCTGATTTATCTGGCTCTTGGTTTATGGTTCTTTCTACCAAACTAAGGAGAGAGTATACTGTAGCCCCAGCCTGAGCCTGAGAGGAATTATTTTCTGGGCACCTCCTGACCTTCAGGAACACATAACTAACCTGTCTCCAGATGTAAAGAGAGAATGGAATGTGTTGTTTCCCTTTGGAAATGGCCAAATCTGAAGAACATTTTTTTTTTTTTAATTTCCATTGTAAGTCTTTACTTTCCCGTTAAGTTTAATGAAATTTACGTTTCAATTTTTTCTCTTTGCCTCATTGGTTCCCCTTTCTTCCTCTCAGAATCCTAAACCACACCATTCTCTGTGAACAATGACCCCAAGGTTGTCTTTCACAGAGAAAACACCATCCAGCCTGTCCTCAAGTCTGTGGGCCCTTCAAGAACAGGGCCCGTTCCCTGTAGATTTCTTCTCTTTGGTCGCAAAAAAAAAAAAATAGTAGGAATTTTCTAGAGAGAGAATGACTTTCATAGGAATACTGACTTCCAGCATATGTCTCTCTATATAGGTAAATTATCTTTCCACCTTTAAATTGTGTATCTTGGCAGGATGTTGACAATAATAACAAACATGGAGACCAGGAAATTATATAGAAAGAAAAACAAAACAAAGTAAAATAGGAATATAAATATTTAGTATATATATGACTCACCTTGTTTTCTGCCAGTTAGAGTCAACTTTTTTTTTTCCTTGAAATAGTTGAAGTCAAAACAGAAGAAAGTGTTATGATGGTATAACACATTTAATAAAGTCTTTTGTTTAAATCACCATCACACTTTTAAATTACACTTTCTAAGTTTGACTTCACATCTCCACGATACCTAATGAGAGCTGTGAATCAAGTAGTTGCATAGATTTTTTTTTCAGAATTATAACATCGTATGCTTAATGTTACTCATAAGCTTAAAACAACTATGATGGAATTCTTTGTGATTTATTTAGACCAGCGGCTCTCAAACGTAGTGGGTATCAGGGTCACCGAGAGGCTTTGTTAAACACAGATTGCTGGGTCCCCATCCCCAGATTTTCTGATTCAGTAGCACTGTGTAGTATCTGAGAATTTTCATTTGTTAAGAAGCTCCCTTAGAAAGGCCGAAAGTGAAGTAAGTAGTGAAAGTGTTAGTCGCTCAGTCATGTCTGACTCTCTGCAACCCTATGGACTATATAGCCCACCAGGCTTCTCTGTCCATGGAATTCTCCAGGCAGCATTCCTTTGAGTGGATAGTCATTCCATTCTCCAGGGGATCTTCCCGACTCAGGGATCAAACCCAGGTCTCTTGTATTGCAGTTGGATTCTTTACTGTCTGAGCCACCAGAGAAGCCTCATCCCCCAAAAAGGCTAGTCCTGCATATTTTGCAAACCACTGATTTATACTAATACTAGTCTGAATCCTTTCTTTCTATTGGTGTAAAGAGCCATCTTAACATATAAGCAACCTCTGACACAGACCATTTGGCAAGAATCAGATTTGGATTTTTCAAGCGTCTGGGGAAAATTATTGTGGACAATTTCAGTTTGCCTCTTTTCAACAAAGTCTCTTGATCCAGGTGAGCCTCAAGTGACTCCCAGATTGATTGTAAAATCTAATTCCAAATCCTAGGATATTTGGAAAATACAGTATGTTTGTAAATGCAATTGATCTTGTGAATACATTACTAGTGTCCTTAGAAAAGAACAGTTCATAGCTCATTTATGTGAATACTGCTTAATGTTCATAAAGTGCAAATAAGAAATACTGAAAAGAAAGAAGCAGCACTCAACAGTTTGGTTATTAGAAACTACCTGGGTGGCACCCTTCATTCAGCCTTGCTCTCATCCTGTAACAAAGTCAGTCTCTTTGCCAAGTAGTCAAAATAAACATTAGCCAGACAAGAGAAGAAGGATACAATGTGGAAAGACTTCCATAAATAATTACCTTATACCTATTTGTAACATTACTGCAGTTTTTATGCACAATAGAAGTAGTCCCAGTTTTTCTTCCATTAAAAGAGATCAGAATGGTAAATATAAATCATGCTCATTTACCTCCTCGGTGACAGAGGCAGCTTCAACAACACAGCTTGCTGAGATTTATTGCACCAGACAACTGTTTAAGATCCATGGAAGCTGTTCGGGGCACAGATAAGCACAGCCTAACCTGAGAAATGCTAAGTCTACTTCGGTGTGGTCTGGATGAATAGGCATTCTTCCTGGACTATTTCCTGAATGGAAGTAATCTGTTTTGCAGTGGGTCTGAGTGCCTTTTGTTACAGACACTCTATGTTCTGAACCATAAGCAGGAGCTTCAGGCTTCGATGCCATCAAGCCTCCCCTGAAAGGCCAGTTAACAGCTGTGAAAGAGTTAGTGAAAGCGTTTGTCATTCAGTCGTATTCAATTCTTTGCGACCCCATAGACTGTAGCCCACCAGGCTCCTCTGTCCACAGGATTTTCCAGGCAAGAATACTGGAGTGGGTAGCCATTCCCTTCTCCAGGGGATCTTCCTGACCAAAGGATCGAACTCGGGTCTCCTGCATTGCACAGCTATGAAAGGACTTAATAATTTAAAGTGAAAATTCATGATTATGAGTCTTAAGACCATAAGTGCCAAAAAGCATTTTAAACAGAAGACTGACAGGCCTGTCAAGCAGTAATACATCTGTATTTGCATCTGATCTGAAAGCACTTATAAAATCTGCAAAGACAAAAAGAAAAGAAATCAACTAAGGAAAAGTTGTCTTGGAGCAAAAGGTTAACGACGCAGCAAACTGCCTAGTTCTGGCAGGAGAGCCTGTCACCCCAGCTTTTCAGTTGTCACCTAGAATTAGACATCATTTGGAACAAGCTGTCTTTAGGGTTATACATTTGTTTTCTTATAGGATAAAGTAGGGGAAGGGGGATGAAAAGCATACACTTCCTGTCTTCTTCACTGCGATGGAGCCACAGATGCGGGGTCTAAGATGGAGACTTTGAGCAGCCTGTCACCTCGGGTGGACACCTCCTTTGTCACCACTTTTGCCACCAGCTTCCTTCTGGTCTCCTGTGGTATTCATAATTATTTCTTAGAATAAGGGGTTGGTGAAAGGTCTCAGTTTTATTAGATCGACCATAGGTCAAAGTCTCTGTTGATAAAGTGTGGACAGTGAAAGCCTAAAATATTTTAACCTTGGACTTCTTATTTTGTTCCAGCATAATAAACCTATATATGAAATCAATCAAATAGGTCTTACCAAGGCCTATGCCAGTTTAGAGGGAAAAAAATTAAAATGTTTCTCTTATCATTATCTGCCCATTATTCTCAACTGGCACCATGTCTATAACATAATGTGAATTTACTGGGTTTCATTGGGAATTTGAAGGTAATCTTATTACACTATATATTGTAAGTGTGGTAAATTGATCACATATATATGCCTTTGTAAGAAAGAGGACTTCAGAGTAATTTTACACTATCTTCCAGATATTCTTAAGTCCAATTTGTGTTGTAATTAACATAAGGAGAGCTCTCTTGAAGCTATTTACAGAATGAAATGTCTCTAGGGGTTAGTAAATTGCATGCTTTTGAGGTAATTTCCTAAGGAAGAAGCTTTTATACCTAAGGATGAAATCTCCTGGACACCTCCCATCGAGCTACAGTTGACTTTCATGTACAACATAATAACTACATGTCAGAGAGAGTGATAAACTGTGTCTTCAAAGAAATAGAAGCCCATGAGCTTTCTTGCTTTCTGTCGACACGATTAACATAAAATTAGCCCACAAAGATGTTGGAAAATGTATTTTCTTTTGCAAAGATGGGTGATCGCTTTTAACCTTACAAAGCAACCGTAGCTCCTTGTTTAAAATATTGTATTACTGTTTGGTTGGGAAAGAAAAAAATTCTTCAACAAAGTAAGGGTTTTGTAAAAATATAGACTTTAATAAAAAAAAATTGTATCATGTGTAATGAAAAAAACAAGTAAAAAAAAAATCTCTTGGTTGAAGTTTCCAGGAACTTAATAATTATAGGCTATAAAAAAGTAATTCCTATATAGGAGCCCAGATCCTGTATATCAGAACTTTGAAAATCCTAGATACTTTTCATGTCTTCAACTAGCATATCATGTGGCGTTCTAGCCTATCTTCTATCTGTCCTTCCTGCAATGCTTTTCAAATTTACACTATAAATGAGTATCAGTGCTATTCATAAAATGTCTATCTGTGGTAGCTTAGTGTGGATACGTATATATACATATATATATGTATATATTACAGGCCTGAGAGTTTTGTTTTTGAATTACTGAGCTATTCTAAGCACAACCAAATGCTACAAAAGAAGATCTTGAACAAATTATCCTACTAAAAGCAATTTATATAAAAATATAAAGTAGTTGGAATGACCTTGTCTCAACAGCAAATATTTCTAGCCATAATAGAAACCAAAGGAATAATCATATTATCTTGGGAAATTAATTCAACATAAAACAAGTTTAACTCCTTAAACTTTAAAAAGAAGGTTTTATTTGAGAAATTGGGTGTCATAAGAATATATTAACCTTCTGTAGTGTTTCTTGAGTTTGTAAAACACTTTCATATATATTACCTCTTCTATCTCCATAGTAGCTTCATAAGGTGGGCAGCATAAATCATCATTTTGTATGTTGGGAGACTGATGCCCAAATTAGTTAGGTTACTTGTCCAGGTTTATGCAACTCTCAGCTATGCCTCTGATTCCAGCCAAGTCAGAGTGAACACTTGAGTATAGGTGTTGACCCACTTCCTGCTGCTGATGACCATCCTCAGACATAAGCTGCTGAATGATCGCTTCCTTCCATAGGTTTCTCTGACTCTTGTAGTGGATGCTGGTTTCAAGGGAGCCCACTCAGCATCCAGAGTTGAGTCACCAGAAGTGTCAAGAAAGAAATACCAAGTGGGGCAATCTTCAAAAAAATGGGAGAAGGTGGACAATGGATAAAGCCTCTTCCTTTTGTGCTCTGTGAGAAGTCTTTTAGGTGGAGCTTTGGTGAGCCTTTATAAGACTCCTGAGAAGGCCACTGGCAACACGGCATTCTCTACCACCCTTAAAACAGCACTCTCTCCTTCCATGTCCCCTCTGCCTGGTTCCCAACTTCTGTTCACATCCCCAGATAACCTGCCGTATCTCAGACTCTACTTTCTAGAGAGCATTAAAGTTAAAAGTGGACACCTAAATTAAAGTCAGTGTAGGTAGTTGGAAATAATACAGCTTTGGACCTCAAGAGAGAAGTAAACATTTGAGACACATAATAATTGTTTAAAAGTAGTATGTAGGGAATTCCCTAGTGGTCCAGTGGTTAGGACTCTGCACTTTCACTGATAAGGGCCTGAGTTCAATCCTTGTTCAGGTAAATAAGATTCCACAAGCTGTGTGATGTAAAGCTTTAGGAGTATATGGTAGAAGATAAAGACAGAAGAGGGAGAATCCTGGAAAGAAAGAAGGGCTACAGGCAGACCCATAGGGAAGAGCAACATCAATAAAGGACAGAGAGGAAAAATATCTAACAAAAGAGAAAGAAAAAATAGAGAGGTAAGGAAACCAGAAGAAGATAGTCATGGAGGCCAAGAAAGGAATTTCTACAGAGAACCATTTTCCACCTGGGTTAGTGCTGTGTTCCAAGATGTCCAACATGAAAGACTAAAGAAAAGTCGGAACAATACAGGAAGGAGAACCAGTGTACTTTGCAGAACATATATTTGGTTTCGTGTTACAGACTGTAGCACATGAGCAAACAGATGATTCTTGGGCTTCATCCCAGTGGCTAGCAGATTCGTTTCTAATTGTGCCTTCCTATAGCCTCAAGCTGAAAAACGCAGTTCACAGTAGGTATCTCTAGGTATTTTCCTGAGCATGCTTTACAAAATAGAATGCCAGCTGTCCAGGGAGTTTATCATCCTATCTGGTCAATCACAAAGTGATCTGGAATACCACCATGAAATAATTTTTCAATGTTATTAGCTTTCTTTGTGAAAGTATGTGCTGAAATCCTCTGTGTGTGTGTATGTGTGTGCATTTAAAAAGTTTGGAAAAACATATACCAACATAACAGGGGCAATCATTTAGGATGGCTGGAAATTTTTAGTTTCCAAAAAATTTTTTATGTATTTTCTGAGATTTATGGGAAGGGTATGTTTTTCTCTTAGAATGAATATAAAATCTATAGAAGAGTTTAGCCTAAATTGAATTATGGAAAAAATATTTCCTCCATAAATTGTTGGCTGCTTAAAACATCTTCTCTTCCATATGTTGTCAGTTCTTCTATCTGAAGCCAGATAAATGGGGTTTTGTTCCAAAGTAGTTATCTGCAGGTGGAAATAAATGTGGTACAGGAATGTCTCCTTGCTGGCTTGGTATAAATACATCAAGGCAGGAAAACTGCACACTAAGGCAGCTCTTGTTGTTGGCAGATTAAAATATTTTAGTCTTTATTGTAAATATCTGGGGCATCAACTGGGGATTAATTTTCCCCTTTAAGGAGAGGTGTCAGGGGAAACTGACAAAACTTAATCCTAAAACTACCCAATTCTGAATCAGAGGTATTCTCCTCAGAAGGTGATGGTTGTATTTGTTTTTTTTGTTTGTTTGTTTTCTTAATTCCATTTCTTCAGGCTAATAGATGTGTCAACTTGAATGCTATCATTTGAAATGCTGAATGTTGAATGAGTTCAGAAGTTAGTTGATTTTCTCTAATAAAAACCTGACATATTTTCTCTTTTGAGAGTTTGGAGTCTATAAAATGGAGTATAAGAAAAACTCTTCATCTAAAGACTTTAATTTACAAGAGATAACTTGTGTCTTCAAAGACACGGCTTTGAACTCTCTAAAGATTTGATGTTGGGAAAACTCTGAGAGCAGTAAGAGTCTTTCTGGTTTACTGTACAGGACACCAAATCTCTCCTATCAGTGATTTTTAATTCCTCAAGGCTAAGAACTCACTCTACCAAAAATGGAAAAAAGACAGAACTCTGTGTAATATTGATAGTTGCTGATTAGGGAAATATGCAATGTCAGAAAGCTATTTGACAGAAAACAAAATTCATTATGTCTTTGAAATAAAGGTTTTATTTTGGAAAATTCCATCAATATCCACATAAAATGTAAGTCATTTACCTGAGAGTCTAGACAATGAAGAGGCTTCCCTGGTGGCTCAGAGGTTAAAGTGTCTGCCTGCAATGCAGGAGACCTGGGTTCAATCCCTAGGTCAGGAAGATCCCCTGGAGAAGGAAATGGCAACCCACTCTAGTATTCTTGCCTGGACTATCCCATGGAAAGAGGAGCCTGGTGGACTACAGTCCATATGGTCACAAAGAGTCGGACATGACTGAGCGACTTAACTTTCAACTTTCTTTCTAGACAATGAAAACATCAATAGTGGAAATTTCCAATTTTTCTCTATGATCATGAAATTTTTTACATCTCCTTTGCAATAACTGAAGGGCAATTTGATATAATGTATGATATGAAAGGAAGATGTCATTTTGTAGGAGCAAATCAGCAACATTGACAAACATGGCATTTGTCAACTATATGGCATTTCACGCTACTAAAATGCCCACACATTGCTCTTGCTCTTTGTATATTTTGGCAAGTAACAAATGTTTTAAAGATTTAAACTGCAACAGCTAAAATGCCTATTTTTATGCATCTTCTTTCTTTCTTAATCTATATAATAGAAAACCCAAAAGAATACATCCAGAAAATTTGGGGTATGCTTTTTTCAAATTGACCTATTGAAATTTTGGAATTAATTTGAAGGAGTTTATTTTCATCTAGTCTGAATAAACACTGTTCTACTTTGGAAGATGTATGTGGAAGGGGAAGTTTTTGAGACCTTACTGTCTATTTTGTCTCTTTTTGATTTTTCCCTCCCCTGCATTGTGGTCATGAAACACATTACATCAGTGGAGACCAAGAGTAAGGACTCTCTCAAAGTGAAAGTCGCTCAGTTGTGTCCGACTCTTTGCGACCCTATGGACTATACACTCCATGGAATTCTCTGGGCCAGAATCCTGGAGTGGGTAGCCATTCCCTTCTCCAGGGGATCTTCCCAACCCAGGGATCAAACCCAGGTCTTCTGCATTGCAGGCAGATTCTTCACCAACTGAGCTATCAGGGAAGCCCTAGGACTCTCTCAGTCACAGTACGAAGTGAAATCACCACAAAAGCTTATTGATTGGCTTCCCTAGAAAGTCCAAGCATGGCTAGAACCGAAGTTCAAATGTTGTATCTCGGCCCATCTCTACTCTGCTTTTCTCTGGACTGTTTCCACTGTCTTGTGGGCTCCCACACCAGCTCCCAGCAACTCCAGAAAGAAAGCCTCTATCCCTATAGTTTTATCTTTCCTATACTGGGTCTTACTGACCTGGCTTGGGTCTTCTGTGCATCTCTTACCCATCACTATGGTCACGGGGATAAAATGCTCTTGTTCATTGGAATTGGGTTATGTGCCCAGCCCAGCAAACATTCTTCCCATATAAACCAAACAAATTTACAGTAGGGAAGAGGTGTACTTCCCAAGGAAACCAAGGTGCTGTTACCAAAATAAGGAAAAGTTACTGGGCAGAAAAAAAGCAAATATGTTCAAATCTCATCTCAGAAATTTTTATACAAATGAAAGCAGATGTTGCTTGAAGACCACATTCTGACAGATCTTGAACCATATGGATCCAGGCAGCCTGGATCCAGAGAGCAGTAAGCCCTGCAAGGGAACCAGTAGGAAATGCAGGGGCCTCCCCATGCTTATGTGCTACACACAGACTGAGGACCTTGGTACAACCAAGGAAAAAGAATCCCAGTGATGATTATGACAGAATTTCCCATCAGCCTAGTATGTTAGGTGCTTGGTATTTGATAACTAAGATTTATGTGACCACCCATATTATTCAGCAACGATTCTGTACATGTCTGTTAGGTCTAATCGGTCTTTCCTATTGTTTACATTCTCTATTTCCGTATTGATCTTTTGTCTGGTGGTTCTCATTGACCTTTATAAGTCTCAGTTCCTCATCTGTGAAATGATGAGAACAGTACCTACCAGCCTACAAGTTGATATAAGCATCAAAAATGCTACTCCTCATAAAGTGTTAATACGCTTGACATGAAGTAACTGCTCTTTAATGTCAGCTACTACTATTAATCCCCAAGAAAGTATGTGAAGGTCGGAGTATATCCATCACCATATTTCAAACATCAATGCCAAATGCTTAGCCAAAAGACCAAAAGGTATAATTAATTGCATTGGAGAAGGAAATGGCAACCCACTCCAGTGTTCTTACCTGGAGAATCCTAGGGACGGGGGAGCCTGGTGGGCTGCCATCTACGGGGTCGCACAGAGTCGGACATGACTGACGCGACTTAGCAGCAGCTATAGCAGCAGCAGCAGCAGAAGAGGAATATGACTAATTTTATTTGTATTTGTAACCCCGTTGTCAGCTGGGAGCCTTCCTACATCCACCTGTAGCCATAAACCAGTCAAGAAGTCTCTGGCCCTCACCTAGATGCTCTAAGATTTAGGAATACTTGGCATAAATTCCTAATCTTCCTGACCTAGAAGTGTCCAGTGCCCTGCCCAAGCTCCCTACCAGTTTCTAGCAATTTGAACTCTGATATTTTCCCTGAAATTGTGTAGGATGCCTTGTTTCAGGCTCTGCTGACCTAGTTCCAAAATTCAGTTTCTTAGCTGCTTTCCACAAAAGATCAATTTGCAACACAATTTCATGCATTCTAAAGCTTTCCTAAAGTTTCACAAGGTCATGGGAAGAGGTCACATCCCCTTCTACTATCTTGCTAAGCCCACCCTATTCACTTTTTTCTTTCTTTTCTCCATCCTCTCTAGAGTAATAAACAATCCTTACTCATAATCTTGGAATGAACTTTTTACTTTCAAGTACAATTATCAAGATATATTTTCCAAATAAATATAGGTTTCTTATGAGGAATTCCATTGCAAGTATTAGACAAATAATGTTTTTAAGTCCATGATTTTCTGTTAGGCTTCATTATATACTCCCATTTGGTAGATAGAAATTGTATCCTTTCTTTATAAAAGTTATAGGGCAGGAGTGAGAGTTCCCTGCCCCCCACCACAATGCACAGCATGTGGGATCTATCTCCATTGCCCAACCAGGAATCAAACCTGTGTTTCCTGCAGTAGAGTGCAGAGTCCTAACCACTGGACCACCAGGGAATTTCCAGGAGTGAGACCTTGGGCAGAGATGCTACTGCAAATGAAATACCATTCCATCTCATTTTGGACTTCCCTGGTGGCTCAGATGGTAAAGCGTCTGCCTGCAATACGGGAGACCCAGGTTCAATCCCTGGGTTGGGAAGATCTCCTGGAGAAAGAAATGGCAACCCACTCCAGTATTCCTGCCTGGAGAATCCCAGGGATGGAGGAGCCTGGTAGGCTACAGTCCATGGGGTTGTAAAGAGTCAGATACGATTGAGTGACTTCACTTCACTTCTCATTGTACCAACAATGAATGCCAAGAGTATATAAAACTGTAAGAATTTTAAAGTGAAATATTAATATGTTTAAAACTGAAAATTATCATGATTATATGTGTTTACAGTTGACCAACTTTTATCTCTGTTGTTAATGCTGATATTTTGTATAATTTGTATTTATTTCATTAAACTCTGGAGATTGTTACTAAGACAAAGAATATGATTTTCTGGCCTATAGGAAATCAAGATTCCCTCAAACTGTCTGTATTTCTGAAAGAAGAGAACTCTGAGATTACAAAATTATTTACTTAGAAAGTTAGTAGATATAAACTCCAGGAAGATAGAAACTTCTGTTCACTGAAGTATTGCAAGTTCCTGAACAGCATCTGGCAGGAACTCAGTCCACTTTGGAAAAATTAATTAACATCTAATAATTTATAGAACTTCATATTTATCCAACACACATTTATTATATGATTATTTTATGTATGGCTATTTCCATGTGAATTAGACTTTCAGTGTATCCAATTTTTAAGTTCTCCAAATATTGAAACTTCCTTCACTTTCTTAGTGAGACTTACAGCTCTTCTAGTTAAGAAGCTTTCCCTGACAATCAGATGTTTCATTTTTCTTTTTATTCTTCCACACTACTCAATCCTTCAGTTTCCTTCTCAGTTGATCTTTACTATGTGCGGTATCTTTTCTGCACTATATGACTTGGGCTGAATAAAGCATGATATGCCAGCTGTGAACTCTTGAGTCATTTTTGCAAGGACATATCAGTTCTCTGGATTAAGCACAATAATTAGTTCTAGTTTTTGTTGCATTGAGTTTTTATATTTTTCACTGACATAATTGCTAATGAGAATTACCTCTTCTTTTTTAACCTTCATTTGGGGCTTTTTCAGGATGACTGTCTTTTGAGTTTTCTTCAGTATGTTACTTAAGCTAATACCTAAACAACTTCTACAACTAACTTGGAGAGTCATTTTATCTACATTATCTCATGCAATTCTCACAAAATAAAATCTCTGTGACATAAATACTACCATTGTGGCCATGATGTAGATAGAGGACAAGGTCATACAGCTGTATCTGAAATGTGAATCTGTTTGTTGTGACCCAGACCCTTAACCATTTTGCTCTTGTTGTCACACATTAGATTGAGTTTATTTACACTGCCTTTCCTTGACTACTTGTGATTTAATATTTAAACTTCTGTGCTTATTGTTGTTCTATATCTAAAGGACAAAATCTTAGAACTTAATTTTCTCCATGCTTGGTATAGTAATACACGTTCAATTCGGAAGTAGAAGTTTGTTGGTGGCATACCAGATATCCATTTCTCTTTCCCCTTCCTAAGAGCAACAAGATTTTCCTTTTGGGAATTAATCTCCCATTGTGCAGCAGGCATGTGATTTGAACAAAATTGACCCCACTTCCTGCTTTAGGTGTGGACTCCGAGTGACATCAATTCATCTATTAATGTAATCCCTGGTGGCTGAGGAAGGAACAGTCATTTAGATTACAATCAGGACATGACACTCATTTGATTTCAGAGACTGGTTTCACTTGGTCTAGGGTGAAATTCAAGTGTTTATGACACGGTGAAGGGAAGAAAGGCCCTTCTCTGTCTCTGGGTAGCGTCGTATATGCAAATGAAACCTGCAATTGCTGCAAATGTTTGGTTATTATGATTGAGACCGGTCTAGACAAACCGAATGCATAAAGTGAAACAGGATCAGGTGAACTGATAGGAATTTTAGCCAGTTTCCTGGTCAAAACATGACTGAGAACCACTCAGTACAGAGGAACTAATAATTGTATGATATATGCCAGTAAATTTTTTCTGACTTTCGTTACTTAGAACTGACATCATCCAAACTGATAGACCGACTCTTGTTTCTATTTCTTTTAAATTTTCCTTTTCTTTTACTTTACCAAGAAGTTTCTCTCAAATTGCTTCTTTTGAAGGATATATTCTACGTTTAACTTTGTCCTAGGAATAACATAAGATTTAAAACCTTATTTAAATTAGTTTCTAGAGTTCTCTAATATCCTGGTTGTTTCCTTTTTTGGTGAATTATTCACTTGAAATTCTTTCCCTGAAGCCTGTTTATTAGTGTACTGAATTATCACAGTTCAAGGTCATCATAGCAAAGTTGCCTCTTAATTTCACATTGCAAATTAATTAGTTCCTGCCAATAAGATATAAATATAATATAAATATTCCTGCCAGTAATCTGTGAATACAATATGGCTTTGCATCCATTCAGTTCACAAAAACCACATAGTCTTAATGCAAAAGGAGCCTTTGTGGTTGTTTAGTCGCTAAGTCATGTCCGACTTTTTGCGACCCCATGGACTATAGCCGGCCAGACTCCTCTGTCCATAGAATTTCCCAGGCAAGAACACTGGAGTGGGTTGCCATTTCCTTCTCCAGGGGATCTTCCTGACCCAGGGATCGAACCCGCGTCCCCTGCACTGTTAGGCAGATTTTAACCACTGAGCCACCTGGGAAGCCAGAAAGGAAACTTAGAGGTTATTTAATCTGGCTTAGGGCTTCCCAGGTGGTTCTAGTGGTAAAGAGCCTAACTGTCAATGCAGGAGACTTTAGAGGTGCAGGTTTGAGCCCTGGGTCAGAAAGATCCCCTGAAGGTGGGCATGGCAACTCACTCCAGTATTCTTTCCAGGAGAATCCCACGGACAGAGGAGCCTGGCAGGCTATAGTCCATAGGGTCACAAAGAGTCAGACAAGACTGAAGCAACTTAGCACAGCACAGTAATCTTGCTTAATTATTTTACAGGTTGGAAAATTGGAGCCAAAAGGAATTAAATGACCTGTCTAAGGTCACACAGTTAATGACAGGTCTCCTGTGATTCCTGGTTCTTGCCATTAAATTATGCCTCCTGGTGTGCAGTGAGGCCTACCAGAATTGAATAAATACAACCCAGTATTTCGGGAGACTAGTATAATTCTGCAATGTCTGGTGTAACCAGTGTGCCATAACCCATGGAAGCAACATAAAAAGGGCACTGAATGAATTGATTTTCAAGTCTCAGTGGAAACTAATATAATTTTCTGTGGTTTAAACTCTGTTTGAACTTTGACAATCACTGAAAATTAGTTTTTAATACATTTTGGATCATAAAGTTGACTTCTTAATGCTAAAAATTTTTCACTGACGATAAAATGTAAATTTATTTTTATAAAACAAGAGAAATTTTAAGTGCAAAAGAATTTGATTTGGGGTGGACTCTTCTTTCCCTACTTTAAGACAGTGATATTTATATATTAAAATTATTTTTCATGTACTTCTGTAGCACAGATAGATGTTCCTCTTTTTTCCTCCTCTTCTGTGGTATGGCTCTCAAAATCTCTCTAATCACCAGAATCAGTCTGGGAGATTTCTAAAATTGCAGATTCTCAGCTGCATCTAGAACCAGAAACTCAGGAGAGTTCAGATATCTGTATTGTTTTAATAGCTCCTCTGGTGATTCTGCTCGGAGAAGACAATGGAAACCCACTCCAGTGTTCTTGCCTGGAGAATCCCAGGGACGGGGGAGCCTGGTGGGCTGCCGTCTATGGGGTTGCACAGAGTCGGACACAACTGAAGTGACTTAGCAGCAGCAGCAGCAGCTGGTGATTCTGCTAGTCGGACAAATTTAGGAAGTATAGCTCTATAGCATTCTATCAATACATGTTTAGAAATGTCTTACTGTAAGAAGAAACAAAAATACATCAGCGTACAAACACACACATCTATTCTGTGAACAATGGATGATGACTACAAAACCTAACATGATAAATAGTCATATCTTCCTTGTTGGTGAAAATAAGTGGGCAAAAAAGGGCAAATTTCATTGACTCTTAAGACACCATTGACTCAGAAGCACCATTATTTCTGTACCACTGAGGGGAAAAAAAGTTAAACTGACAAGCCATCACTTTAAGATGCCTTGTGATTTCAGGGATGATAAAAACATGCATCTTAAGATTGATGAAGTACAGTGATTTCTGCTCTTGTCATTGGAGTTATAATGGTGCCTGCCAGGTTGAAAGTGAATAAGAGAGATTAGCTTCTAGGCTATTAGGATAAGGGGAAATCATATTAGTGCTCCTAGCAAGGCTACTAAGACATCTCTGTGGATCTTATATGCATCAACTTCCAAGGCTTTTCTGATAACCAGAAATCTATCCTGCTGAGGTATGAGCTCCCATGACATATTGGGGAGCTCTGGTTAAAACTTATGTTGAGATGGGGCTTTCATCTACAGATCTTACTTTGAGGCACGTCATCCCTACTCCCAGCCCACCCTACACACACTTCTCAGAGAGGTCACAGAGAAGCAAAGCATAGAAAGCAGAACATGCAAAAGAAAAAAAAAGTGACTGTTCATAAGAGTGGCATTCAATTGTTATTATGCATAGAGATGAGAGAATCTAATTTTAAAGGGTTTCATATTATTCTTGCTTGGACCAGAATCCTGGTTGTACTTCAGGTTTGGCTGCTCAACTTGGTTCCTAAAGCCAACTATAGAAATGCTTTTAGTTTGTCTCACAAAAGAAAAGCCATGATTTAAATGGAAAGTTTTGGGTTTTAATAGGTGAATAGTTATTTAAAAATATGGACTAAACTTACATTCTAAACAAAGTAAAGAAAGTGAAGTCGCTCAGTCGTGTCCGGCTCTTTTCGACCCCATGGACTGTAGCCCACCAGGATCCTCCATCCATGGGATTTTCCAGGCAAGAGTACTAAAATGGGTTGCCACTTCCTTCTCCAGGGGATCTTCCCGACCCAGGGATCGAACCCTGGTCTCCCACATTGTACGCAGACGCTTTTCCATCTGTGCCACCAGGGAAGTCGTTAAAACAAAGTAAACCTCTTATCCATTCTTCCTCCTTGCTATTCATTGCAAATAACAATACATCTGGGTTTATCTCTCTTCTTTTTTTCAAAACTACCTGTACTAATTTTGTGTACATCATATCCTTCCTTCCTGATTTATAATATTCTTGTTATATATTTTAGCATTCTCTCTGGCTGCCCTGCTAACAGGGTTCCTTTGGTACTGAGGATACTTTATACTGTTGGCTTTCCTGAGGAGTATGAGACTTTTGGATGGTACGCTCATCTTTACCATCAGGAGTCCTTATCAGATTGTCTTGACACAGCTATTCACGGAATGTCTTTGGGAGAACATGAATAACTGCTGCCGCAGTTTGCACGCCACACTGTTTTCAGTGAGGAAGGGGGCGGGGCAAGATATGCCCCTCGGCAGTGTCTGTTTTCATGATCTCAGGTGATTCCTCTTTTAACCAGGCTTCCCTGCCCATTTTCATTGTTTCTAATTGGAGGCAGACTTCCTCATTGGGTTTTGGGGTCCAAGGTAGGAACATGAACAGAGCTCAACATTCGTTTCTACCCTCAATGATCCTATCCCATGTCCCAGCTATGCTTGGCTTCCTCTAACTCTGTGGCTCACCGCTAGTGCTCCCCTGCACACTGGCCCACAACTTCTCTATTCGACTTGAGGTCATCTGCTTTCCAACATTCATGGGTTCATCATTGGTTTCAGTCTTCTAAGTTTTACGTAAGACTGTCATGAGCAGTTATACGTTTATGCATGTTGAATGGGTAGTTTGAGAGTTTCCGTGAAGGAAGGTGGAATGTCAGCTGGCTCTCTTTTCAGCTCTCTACTTCATACTGCAGTAAACTATGGTTCCTAGGTGCTCTTGTTTGCTTCTGCGTCATTTTGCTAATGACACTGGCCAAAGATTGGAAGATTGGAAGAGGGGAAAGCCAGGGTATTTTTCCTTCTTCTCTCTGTTTCTTTTGGCATCTTTACAATAGCTCTGCTTTCTCTGTGGCTTCAATACTCACGTACCCCCATGTTTTAGGATCCCAGTTAAAGGCTAAACCAATAGCTGTATGTTCTACCCTCTGAGCTTTGTTCCCAGAGCTTATAAATAGTGGCTTCCTGCTAATATATGCCTTTATTTCTCTCATCATGTCCTCTTTTCCTTCTCTGCATTTTGAATGTGTGCTAACCAATCCCCTGTACTAAATTCCTTTCATTTAAAATTCCTAGAATAGTCTGTTTTCTAGAACAAACTATTACCTAAAATAGTATGTTTTCAACATAGCTGGTCCATGTTGTCAACCCACCATCTTAAACATTTAGAAATGTTAGTAATATTTTAAGAGCACAGTTGAAGTGCTATTTCAAATCACCTAGGAAACAATGAACCTATTTTCTATTCTAAGTCTATAACTCCAGAGCTGAGTAATTTGATAGAGTGTTTGGGACCATTCTGGTCCTTACATAGTCCTCCATTTCCCAGCATACCTGCAAGTGTGCTTTAGTGACAATCATAATTATTTATCTAATACTATTTATTTCCATTTTTATATTTGCAACCTGAAAAAAACTGTTTTCAACATGCACTGCACGTGTTTTATGTTCAAAAGAATTTCAATGTCAACTCTGGCCAGTTGATGTCAACTCATGGCAGTTTGGTGCTGCCATGCTTGGCATGAAAGACATTGCTTCAGTTACCCAAAGCCTTTAATTGCATACTTTGATTTCTTTGGCAAGCACTTTTTTACCCAAGAAATCAAAATTGTTGCATTTTCTTTGTCCAAGGAGAATTTTCTCCTTACAGTGTCCTTGTCTCATGGCAAGTGAGGAAGAGAAAACTTCCAAGGGGCTACTGTATGCAACTGATATTTCTCCAAGGCCCTTTTCTTCTCAAGATTCACTAGTTACTCTTCTCCCAATTTACACCTTGCTTTCAACTGAAATTTTACATGTAAATTGATAATGATGTATTATTTTATATAGAATGATTTATGATTACCCAGTTACTAGTTCAGCATATTTTTTAGCTAGAGATTTTTTTAAGGCCAAGCTTATTTTCTTCTCTTGAATGTTTATACCTCTGAACTAAACAGAAGAGCTTTAAGTCATCCGTGTGATGGTTTGTTCCCAGGTAGTTGTAATTAAGCAGATCTATTTTAAAGTGACCTGCCATATGCACCCCACTCCAGTACTCTTGCCTGGAAAATCCCATGGACAGAGGAGCCTGGTGGGCTGTAATCCATGGGGTCGCTAAGAGTCAGACATGAGTGAGCGACTTTACTTTCACTCTTTGCTTTCATGCATTGGAGAAGGAAATGGCAACCCACTCCACTGTTCTTGCCTGGAGAATCCCAGGGACGGGGGAGCCTTGTGGGCTGCCATCTATGGGGTCACACAGAGTCGGACACGACTGAAGCGACTTAGCAGCAGCCATATGTGGACACATCTTATACATGAATTATAAACATCTATTATAATAAAACAGGACAACTAAAATTTCAGTTTAGATCTTCCTTCTCTAAATTTCTAAAGCAAGTCAGATTTTTTTTTTATAGGACCTGAGAAAGTGCAGTTTGATAACCATTTAACAGCTTTTGAAAACACATAACAGCTTTTGAAAAATAGCCTCTGACAAAGCAGATTCCAAACACAGTTTCACTAGAGTTTTTACGAGGACTGTCATTTCTTTGTTAAATCACAAAATCAGAAAAACAAAAACAACAAAAAAAAAACCTTGTTGGTTTACTCAGTCTAAAGTATTTCACAAGGGTAGGTCCTTTGAAGATAACTGAAGAACAGCTACAAATCAAGAAAACAAAGTTTTCATTTCCTCTGGAACTTAGAATAGCTGCTTCTTCGTTTTGCACGATCTCACCCACTGAAAGTTTCAGCCACTGGTCTGACTGAGGCAAAGTAAGTCATATACTGTATCTCAGATATTTGCTCTGGCGGCCACTGGCTTACTTCTCAAGGAAGCTAAAGCAAGGCACTGTGGAATATCATTGCATTTATGACTAAGACGCTCTACAAAGGAAGTGGGCAATGTATATCACTTTTATACTGATTGACTCACCCTTCCCCAGCTTTCCATCTGGAAGTACCATTTTCAAGCAATTATCCCAAATACGTGGAGGGCCAAATTGGCAGGTTTGTAAGTACTTATGCCTCAGAAACCTTTATTCAAGGCAAGGCTGGGTTCCCCTGGGACAGTCAATGTGGGCACAGTTAGCATTGGCTTTTAGTCCCAGCTCACTCCTTCCTGCCTGAGTTTCTGAGCCACATTTGCTTTAATCATTCCAGCCCACTGGTTCATTGAAAAATAAACACGGAGGTGATAATTAATTAGCAAGGCTACATATTCCTCTCCTACAGCAAGTTAAGAGTCTCTTCCTGTCAGAAATTGACTTTCTGGAAAGGAGGTGTGTAATATCCTTATGTTTGGGTTTATACCGGTTCATTTTTCATCAGATCCTCCAAGCTTTGATACCTGTGGCTTAATACTCGTAACAGTTTCCTTGGATTTTCAACTTTATTCAGAACCGGTATAACTTCCACAACAAGTTGAGAAAAACCAGATGAAAGATTTCAACCACATCCACTCACCAAACTAATTTGTTGCTGTTTTCTTAGGTTTCTGAATCCCATCTGTGTGACCTGGTCTGTGTGAGGCCAGATTTAGAGATGGGTGGGAATGTATTGCCTAACTAAAGGAGTGTTAATCATTTTCACTAAAAGAGAACTTTTTGTTGCTACTTTACTGATGAAATCTTTCTCCCAGGGCAGAAATAATAACAAAATCCCTCCTACCTGCCTGTCTCAAGAGAATTCTAATCTGTCTGGGAGACAACCATCCCTGCAAGAGGGCTTTTACTGAATCCTTCAGGGGGTGGTACTCCTCTGGAAAGAAGCAACTGGTTAGGAGAGCAAGCACTGAGTTTGGAGGTTCTGGGTTCTGGTTCTGGTTTGCCATTTATATCAGTTGTGACGGTGGAGAAGAACAGCCATCATTTACTGACCAGCACCAATTTGCCAGGCATTTTCCATTCATTTCTAAAAATGTCAATAATGCTACAATAATCATCAACCCCCTACTTTACAGATCAAAATGCACTAAGGCACAGAGAGATTCAGTGACCTACTCACGTATTAATAGCTAACTAGCAATTTGCAGAGCTGGGAACTAGCCCTGGGTTTGATTTTTCAGACTCCAAAGCCTCCTGCCGTTTAGCTATACAATGACAAGTAATTTTCCTTTCCTGGGTTTTAGTTTTGATTTATTTTAATCTGAAAAAAATAAGATGAAAATTGGATTAAACCTTAAAAACCCCTTTGAACTCAGATACCCTGTGATTCTAAGCCTTAAACTTGTAGAGACAATACACATATTTATAAAATGAATTTGGGCGGCGTTGGGGAGGAGTTGGTATGAGATTAGGGTCTGGAATTAATCTAGGAATGCTTCTGGCCTAAAGGGTTTTCCTCTGGAATAGGCAGGAAGAGAACTGCGTAGGGTGGCAGATGGGAAAAGGTCTCTGGATTCAAAGTGAGAGACCATTAGCAGGTCTGACGGGGTAAATGACAGACTCTCTGGACCAAGGCATCCACGCTGAGGAAATGGGGCCTCATTCAGTATTCTTCCCTCCATGGGAATTCAATAAACATTATTGACCGACTGGCTGAGGCGAACTGAACTGCAGAATTGCTTTGAAGCCCACAGTTACAAGCTATAATTGAGAAACTGTCAAGAGATTCAAATTCATGGAAAACCATGAAAGAATAATGTTTCCATGTTTCAGAGCTTGCCAAAATACAGTTTCCTTTCTGCTGTTCATTTCCTCCCCCTTCTAATTCATTTTTTAAAACTTTTCCATCAAGGAGAAGTCTATTTTGTAACTATGAATAATTAATGTCTAGCATCTTTCTTTCTTTTCAAAATGTTAGCAAATGTTGAGAATTGTAACTTTTCTAGTATCCTAGGGAGAAAGGGGCACCAGTTGTTAAAGAGGGCTCTATTTGTTTTCCCTGATAAAGGTCTGTATTAAGAATGGAATTCTAATAGTCACAGTATCACTAGCTACAAATGTAAATACATGTAGGTTGAGAACTATAGTCCAACTCTGTAGTGAGTTCTCCCAGTCTTTTCCCTCTAACACAGTGTTATCCACTCCTGAGTGGCTTTGAACCTATAAAACCTTTGAAAGATGTAATCTTTGAACCTATAAAACAATCATATATACCATATGCGAAGCACCTTTTGTTAGACACTTTTTGTGTACTATTTTTAATCTTGAAAGCAGTTTTTAAGGGAAAAGAGCTGCCAGGACACAGTCACATGCCGAAGGTGGTAAAGCCAGGTTCCCAGCCTGGTCTGTTTGACGTTGATCCCTTTCTGCCCCTCCTCTGCACCTTACAAGACAGGTATCGACCAGCAGGTACCTGTGTTTGTCCTCTAAAAATATCACTGATGTGATGTTTAGTGATTCTTTCAGAGAATCTTTAGACTAGTTCCTTATAGAATCACATAAAACATGCCATAAAGCTCAACTATTTACACCCAGATATGTCTCACACCTTGGCCTGGAATGAAATTTTCCATTTTGTAGTTAATGGGTGAAATTTTAAAGGAGGGGCATAGGTGTGAAGAACTGTTTACCAGAATGTTAAAATTACTCTTTAAACAGACCTCTTCATTAAGAAGTAAAGGCAAACCTAGAATCTGCTACATTCTCACACAGATTAATAACTGCCTTACAAACAGGGCACAGCGTGCAGACACTGTTGCTCCCAGAGAATTCTGTTTCTTGCAAAGATAAACAATAACATAGGCGCTGCTAAAATCAAATGCATCTGTTTAAACATACATGCCTCCATGCCCATAAATGTGTACATATGGTGTATTTGGTTGTTTTCATTTGACAATTTTTTAATTAATAAAAGCCACTCACATCTTGACTCTCTAAGGAAAACACAGTGCTTGATAATATTTTAGGTTATCTAATTGTGTGCCTGTTCAGTGGCTCAGTTGTGTCCTACTCTTTGCGACCCCATGGGCTGTAGCCTGCCAGGCTCCTTTGTCCTTGTATTTTTCAGGCAAGAGTACTGAGGTGGATCCCTCCTGTAGGAGATCTTCCTGACCCAGGGATCAAAACTGCATCTCCTGCATTGGCAGGCAGATTCTTTACCGCTTGAACCACCTGGGAAGCCAGGTTATTTGATTAAGTAGGTCGAAATACAAGTTTGCCCTTCCCAAAGGATCAATGTAATATAAATATTAGGAAATGTACAGCCTAATTCATCTTAAGGAAAGGAACTAGAGGTCTCAGAAATCACAATAATATGTTCATTTCACTTTGGTGAATAAAAATTATAGATGCCATGGCGATTTCAACAAAGCTAAGAAAATAGTGTGAAGGCAGTCCATGAGGAAATTAGAAGAACAGTCTTCTTGATCTCCTGACTTTAATCTGTTGCAGTTTATTATATATCTCCATGCTCTTTGAATCTCTGTGAAAGTTGTTTCCTTGTTCTTAAAGCAGAAGTTAGGCAAACACTAAGAATGAGACAGAAGTAAACAGATGTGTTCAGCCTATAAGCTCAGGGCTAAATCCCAAACTGTAGGTTTTTCAAGTCAAAACAAATGTGTAAACAAAGAAAAATGTCTTGGTAAACATCACCAACCCAAGTCTTCCCACAGGCAGAGAGCCTCAGAAAGCCTCAGCTACAAGACTCCCGTGGAAGAATGGAGTATTTAGAGACATTAGGTAGGATAGCCTCAGTAAGCAGATAGCATTTGGATCAATAAGCACTCCAAAAATAATCACTTCAAAAGGTTTCTTACTGTTTACATCAGATTTATTTTTCTATTCATGAACTTACTCTTGCCACAAAGATAACAAGTCATTTGTTCAAAGTAGAAAACTGCCATTATTTTATTTATTTCATGCCTTCAAAGTTAATACAGTGTCTTCTTTCTATGGCACCACTAATAAACTTGGTGTGTTCTTTCTTGGTAAATTCTTAAAGATAAACATTCAATAAAGACAGAAATTTTAAATTTCTTGAAATCTATGGAGACCCCTTTTTAGTTTTTTTTCTCTATAATGCCTCACTTTTCTTGATTTTTAAAGAATGACATAAAGTTTAGACTCAGAAGAACTTTCTTTTCCAATTCTGAAATGTAATTAGAAAACCTTACTTATTAAACAGTAATTGGATACCATTTAGCCGTTTCCCCTCAAAGTGTTGGCAGTATATATGGGCGTCTTTGAAATTCTCTGGCACATTGGACAACCTAACACCTTTAGCCTTTCCTTTCAGGGGAAGAACTTGCCAATAGATCTGTTTCCCTACAGTTTTACTAAGAAAATAGTGATAAATAATATTTTTTATATCAACCCAGGGAGGTAATCTAAGTGCTTTGAATTATTCGCTCACTCTTCTGAAAATGTTTAATGTGTATTTCCCTCATGTTTTAAAATGTATCCTATGAAACTGACTTACCTGGTCGTTGCAGCGGACCATCTCTAGAATGTGAGCCACATTCACAGAAGTAGCTGCTGTAATTGTCTGGTGTCTAAGTTATTGTTAACTTCTACCAGTAGCATGCAAATGAACTTATTTACAAAACAGAAATAGGCTCACAGACATAGAAAACAGACTTATAGTTTCCAAAGGGGATAGGGCAGGGGGAGCTATATTAGGAATTTGGGACTAATATACACATTACTCTGTATAAGATAGGTAAGCAATAAGGACCTACTATTACAAGATATTGAATATAGTTCCCTGTGCTATACTCAATATCTTGTAATAACCTATAATGGAAAAGAATCTGAAAAAGGATAGATAGATGGATATGTATAATGAATCACTTTGTTGTACCCTTGAAACAAACATACCTTATAAATTAACTATGTATTTAAGCTAAGTCTCTTAAGTCATGTCCAATTCTTTGTGACCCTATAGACTGTAGCCCGCTAAGCTCCTCTGTCCATGGGATTTCCCAGGAAAGAATACTGGAGAGGGTTGCCATATCCTCCTCCAGGGTATCTTCACAACCCACCTCAATTTAAAACTTAAATTATAAAGGAAAAAAACCAAACCGGCACCACACAATCAAGCCCAATAGACACAATCTATTCCTGCAACAAATCCCCAAAATAAAATGACTGTCTTTATGTTATCACATATAATGTATGTTCATTCCATCCATCGGTGTGATCTAAGTTCTGATTTCTAGTCTGTCTTAGTAAAGGAAAATATGGGGGAAAAATATGTGTTGACCAGAATTCTTTGCAGGGAAGACACTGACATGCTTCAGAAAAAAATTTCATAAACACTTGGGATTAAAGATACAAGTAGGCTGCTCTTCAAACTGTTCTGCTAGACAAAGTGGAAGAATTTCCTGGTTATATCAGAGAAGAATGGACAGGAGTGGAAATTAAAGGAAAATGGGAGGAGAGGAGAAAAAAAAGAGTGCAGACAAAACGTTGCTCCTACACAGTGAGACCCCATTCCCCTAATATCTCCCATAAAGGTGCGGAACTCCAACCTGCTTCACTTCACATAGATCGACCAGTAAATTTATCCACTTTTTAACTTAGTTTTTAAAACAGATGACAGGAGGGCAGCTGGGGCTACACATTGTAACAGAGAAGTGAAATAGACAAAGAAAGAGGAGATAAGCGTTAAATTTTAGGAACTTTGAGTCAAATTTTATTAATACCTCAAGGGGAAAATAGGCTTCAAATGGAGTATGGTTGCATACAGTTTTCCCAGAGCTTTTAAAACACCATTTAAAAGACTGTGAGATTAGTCTCATCTATAGAAAATTATCTCCTGAAGGATGGTACTCACTGCTGTTTGCCCTACATTCGTATGAACCTTTTTTTTTTTTTAATTGAATATTCTGATATTATACAGACTTACCTTTTATGCCTATAATCCTGAAGATTCTTCAGTTAGATTTTAGCTGAGATAGTTATGGACAAATAGAGGCATTTCAGGTATCTTTTTTAAAAACTATTTTATTTTTAATTGGAGGATAATTACTAAACAATATTGTAATGGTTTCTGCCTACATCAGCATGAATCAGCCATGGGTATACATATGTCCCCTCCCTCTTAAATCTCCCTCCCACCTCCTTCCCCATCCCACCCCTCTACGTTGTCACAAAGCACTGGCTTTGAGTTCCCTGTGTTATACAGCAAATTCCCACCAGCTATCTGTTTTACATATGGTAATGCATAAGGCAATGGCACCCCACTCCAGTACTCTTGCCTGGAAAATCCCATGGACGGAGGGGCCTGATGGGCTGCAGTCCATGGGGTCGCTAGGAGTCAGACATGACTGAGCGACTTCACTTTCACTTTTCACTTTCATGCATTGGAGAAGGAAATGGCAACCCACTCCAGTGTTCTTGCCTGGAGAATCCCAGGGACAGGGGAGCCTGGTGGGCTGCCGTCTATGGGGTCGCACAGAGTTGGACATGACTGAAGTGACTTAGCAGTAGCAGTAGCAGCAATGCATATGTTTACCCTCTCAAATAATTCCACCTTCTCTCTCCCTCACTGTGTCCAAACGTGTTCTCTATGTCTGCATCTCCACTGCTGCCCTGAAGATAGATTCATTAGTGTTAAGTGTCCTTTTATGCAAAGATTTCAAAATAATGTACATCTCTCAAAATGTTTAACATTTATCAGGAATTACATATTTTCAAAGTATGAGGATAAAGTAATTTATGAATTCTCTTTATGCTGTTACCATGTGGCAGTCCCCACAGGCGAGCTGATAAACAGAAGTGCTTGTCACTCTTTTTGATGTATATGGGGAAATTCATCTTGACTTATGCAGATTATTCCAGGTAGTTGGGAATGCTTCTTTGGCATACAGTAAGGTTGTCCTGATGTTAAAGAAATTGGAAAAAGCATCAGAGAGTGGCTGGCATAAGATATGGAACTTAAGTGACAGGACTACAACAAGTGGAAATGAGGAGGTACTATACAGAAAGAGGGAAGTCACGGAGATAAGAAATCAGATGTGTTGTGGGGGAAGAGCCCATGGTCCCATTCATCTGGAGAGTGAGGTACAGGAGTCGGCCTTGGGAGCCAGTTCTTGGCACCAGTGTGGATGTTCTCATGATGAAGCAGCAGTCAGGCTCCTTCAAGGAGTTTTTTATGCAGCAGGCGTTGACAAGAGGAAAGCAGAAAGGAAGAAGTTGGAAGATGCCAAGTGTTGACTACAGCTGGCAAATGGGTGTGATTGAGACCAAAATTATTAACATATGACTACTGCCAGCCTTCACCATCCACTGACTGGCTCAAGAAGAATCTTACTTTTTTAGGTCATTTCTTCCCTTTCTCCACCCACAGAGCAGGGCCATGCCTTGTCAGTTCCATTCTTTAGATTCTCACCATCTAGAATGGAAAGTTGACAAAAGAGTACATAATCAGAGAGGCAGAAGAGGGCCTGTGCCATTGTTACTGGAATATAAAGGAAGACAACAAGCTTCAGGAAAACCCAGTACACAAGCTGAAACAGCTTTTTTTTCTTCCTTTTTTTTTTTTTAAATTCTAAGCACAGTTAGGTAATCAGAACCAGAAGGTTAAGGAACATTGTCTGCAGGGGGTAGCTCAGGACCATTATAATTTGGACATAAATATAATTTATATTCATTGGTTAGTGGGATTGGGGCTATTATGGTAGTTATAAATAACAGACTGGGAGATTTTGCTTAATTAGACAAAGATTAGGGGGACGTTGAGGGCTCCTGAACAAGGCAGTGATGTGATTAGTATTCTTCTTTAGGAAGAATTATTTAGCAGCTTTATCCACATAAATGAAAGAGGAAAAATAATGAAGACAAGTGAAATCTGATAGGAGGCTTTGCAATATGCCAGGTTAAGGATAGGATGGTGAGGAGTAAAAGGGGAGAGGGGGGATAGAAAAGAAAAGATGGCAAGGTATTTGGAAAGCAAACAGCACCATTATGAGAGGCAAAGTAAAAGACATAACAATTTGATGTTTGAGGCCTTAGGAACTGAAGGAATAGAAGTGCCATTAACAGAAATGAGGATACCAGAAGGAAAAGCTGACTTCAGGGTAGAAATAATTAGCTCAATTTTACATGCGTTGTTTTTGACATGTATCTGGGTGAGAACGTCTCCTGGACAACTGTAAATGTAAGCTCAGAGAAGAAAGGCCTGCAGCTGTCTCTCAGCTTTCCCCATGGTATCTCTGAAGCCCAGAGTACAGCAGGTGACCAATAAACACTGCTGAATAAATGAAGACTGAGTGAAAGTCTACCAGTGCTCTGAGTTCTTATGATACATGACTGCAGTTTTCTCATGATTATTTCTCTTTATTTACAGATTCGGCTTTATACATATGCATCTTAGATCTCCATTTCCAGAGTGCCCTCAATACTTATTTGTTGAATTAATGTTAGTAGCTGCTCTTTTAGTTTAGACACAACCTCATTCGCAATTCTAATCTCCCTTTAGTATATTCAAAGAAGGGAAAACTCACTAAATGCAATATTAATAAAAATAGATAAATATACATATCTGTAGCACTTATTTTAAGGAAAAAGCAACACATAGAAGTAACTACAGGTGAAAGTGAAACTATTAGTCACTTAGTTGTTTCTGACTCTTTGTGGCCCCATGGACTGTAGGTCACCAGGCTTCTCTGTCCGTGGGATTTCCTGGGCAAGAATACTGGAGCAGGTTGCCATTTTCTTCTTGAGGGGATCTTCCCAACCCAGGGATTGAACCTGTATCTCCTGTGTTACAGGCAGATTCTTTACTGTCTGAGCCACTAGGGAAGCCCAGGTATTAATAACTAGTCATTTCAACACTTGGTTATTCTATTTGGTTAATAGCTTACCTGAAGTTGTCAAAAATTACATTTCTTTCCAACCACAAGGAGCCTGAAAATGACCTTTGGGCAACAACTTGGAAATGATTGTTTAAAAGGTAAATATGTTTTAATTTCATAAGTGGGTAGAGCTTTCCCATACTCAGCAGTTAACACATGACTCGTGACTCCACGGCACAAATTTGTAGAGCAAAGTGTGTGCAGGTTCAGTTGTGTCCGATTCTTTGGACCCCAAGGACTGGAGCCCACCAGGCTCCTCTACGGAATTTTCCAGGCAAAGAATACTGGAGTGCGTTGCCATTTCCTATTCCAGGAGATCTTCCCGACCCAGGGATAGAACCCACATCTTCTGCATCTCCTATACTGGAGGCAGATTCTTTACCACTGTGCCGCCTGGGAAGAGCAAATAAGGATCACAAAACTGACTGTCTTACAAGGCTCCTGGGATGTAAACTTTCCCCAAGGTCTTCTCTCTCTCCTCCTGCAGTGTGTGAGGGGCTTTATAAGGAACATGGTGCTTCTATTTCAGAAAAATGGCACATCCTATTTTAAAAGATTTGACAGTATATGAACAGTATATATAATATATTTATACTTAAAGGGTCTCTTTGGTCATTTGGATGATTCACTAGAGATGTTCCTGATAAGTATGGTTTACTAGAAAAATATAAATTCAAATTTTTAGTCTTCAGTGATTTCCCTCCCACCCCCACCCCTTGGGCTGAGATGGCTTCATGAAAGTTAATTTAAAAAAAAAAAAGGCAAACCTTGAAAACATCTGGTGTTGAGTTCAGAAATTAGAACCAGATATGCTTCCTTATCCGTATTTCAGTTCACATAAGTAGCCTGCCAGAATTGTGAAACGAAAAAGGTTTATTAATTTGATTTTTGTCTTGTTTTTGAAAAATAATAGAAATATTTTAATGCTCAAAGTAGTTATGGGTCTTTTTTTAAGAAGTATATAAACCATCCCTGAATATACATTAGAAATATTAGAATTAATATAAATTTTAGATAATAGCATTATAATAATTCACATTCAAAGGATTTACCAAAGGAATCCTCTAAATCACAAGAGCCAAACAGTATAAAGGGCTCATAGACTGCTTTAAAAGCAGTTTTTCAAATAATTTACAGTATATAGATTCCCAAATAAAAACTGAGAAAGCAAATAACTATTTAATTTCATTATTTTTTGAGCATTAGTAGACATCCCATTCAGAAAGCCATCATAAAAGAACAGCTAGAATTTTTGTTTTCTAAAACTTCAACAATAATCATTATCATTAAAAGAATAATTACAGATATGCACAGAAACATTGGGAAAGATATTGATAGAATTCTAAGCTGGTATTTAAAGTTTACCAAGCACTATGGAGTTTATTTTATTTTACATTTATAGTAAGCTTAAATTAAACGAAGCACATATTATTTCCATTTAACAGATGTTAAAATTGAAATCTTCAAACACAGTGTGTTACAGTTACTTTTGTAGAGCCTATAAGTACCAGAACCTAGAATATGTCTACCTTAGAGCTTTTTCTATTACATATTATCTTTCTGCATGATGAAAATCCAACAAACTGTATCTCTAATTGGTTGGCATTAGAAAGCTAGCTTTTAACTGCACTCAATTCTAGAAAAATCAACCTGAGTGAAACATCAGCTTTAAAAAAAGAAACGTATTAACACTGTACTTGAAATATCTGTGTGGTAAGGAATTCATTAGATCAGAAATTCATTGCTTTGACAAGATATCTTTATTAATGGATTTTTCCAATTGATTTTTTAAATATGATTTTTTTATTATCAGCATAATTTTTTAGTTAATTTTTTAAATGGTGTATACTTGATTTACAATGTTGTGTTAGTTTGTGCTGTATAGCAAGGTGAGTCTGTGATACATATATCCACTCTTTTTTAGATTCTATTTGCATACGAGTCATTACACAGTATTGAATACAGAATTCCCTGTGCTATTCAGTAGGTTCTTAATAGTTACCTATTCTATCTATATCTATTCTACCCTAAATAAAGTAGTGTGTATATGTCAATTTCAATCTCCCAATTTATCCCTCTTCTCCCTTTCCCTGTTGGTAGCCATAGGTTTGTTTCCTTCAACTGTAACTCAACTTTTGTCTTGTAAATAGATTCATTTGTAATATTTCTTTAGATTTCACATATAAATGATATCATATGATATTTGTCTTTTTCTGTCTGACTTCACTCAGTATGACAATCTCTGTGTCCATGTTGCTACAAATGGCATTATGGCATTCTTTCTTTATGACTAAGTAATACTCCATGGTATATATGTACCACATCTTCTTTATTCATTCTTCTATCAATAGACATTTAGGTAGCTTTCATGTAAATTGGCAATAGTGCTACAGTGAACATTGGGATACATGTATCCTTTCGAATTATGGTTTCTCCAGTTACATGCCCAAGAGTAAGATTGCTGGATCATATGCTAGCTTTATTGTTAGTTTCTAAATTTATCTCCATACTGTTGTTCTCCATAGTGTCTATACCAATTTACATTTCCACCAACAGTGTTGGAGGGTTCCCTTTTCTCCACACCCTCTCTAGCATTCATTCTTGTAGATGTTTTTAAATATGATTTTTACTCTCTACTTCTTCAGTTGTTTTACATGTAAGTTTGTCCATAATCTTTCCATTTCAAGCAATTATACATTATAAAAATATGTCCTTTGTTCATTCAAATGTACAAAAAGATTAAAAGTGTCTAATGCATATGCTACATGAGTCTGATTTATTTTTCTTTTGCGGGAGGAGGTGAGAAGCCATCTTTTAAATTCTGCTCTACATCTTACAAAGGAGAACATTGAAATGGAATATTTTCCTTTTTTAAAATAGTGTTTTTCCTGGTGGTACAGCTCTTGGCCATTCTGTCAAAGTCTGGTCCACAGTCTTATTCCAGTACTAGATTATCAAGTTTTCCAAAATCAGCATAAACCCGGGAACATTTTGCCTTTTTCTTACTCCCTCCCTAATTAATAGCAACAATAATAACAATAATAGATGTCTTCCATTGTTATAATTTAGTGTTTCTGGATGTGGAAATGTAGTAAGGAGGAATGAGAAATTTGTGATATAATGATAATGCATGCTTTTCTATACTTCATAGTAAATACAATTGGACTGACTCCTCAAAACCCATGACACAGACAGTGAAATTTGTATTCTTTCCATCCTAAAGAAATAAAAGTAGGGACTCAGAGAAGATAAATAAAATGTGCAAGCTGAGATAGCCAGTAAATGGCAGAGTGGATTAAGAATCCAAGCATCTCTACTCTGCTACTGGTTTGCAATGTTTACACAATCAAATTCTCTAATTCTGAAGCTACATTCATTTTGAATAGCCAGATAAGACAAGTGCAGACCAGTCTGAAATTCAGAAGCTCTGAATTCCTGTCTCCACCCTAACTTGGAATTCTCAGGAAACATGGCATCACAATTAAGGGCACGGGTTCCAGAGGCACCTAGACCTAACTTTACATTCCCATTCCTCCATTACCACCTCAAGGAAGCTTCACAAGTTAGTTTCTCCAAGCCTTAAGTTCCTCATCTGTAAAACAAAGACTGTTATGAAACTTAAATACAATAACAAATGTAAAGTCTTGGCCACAATAAGTGTTGCATAAATCATTGCTACTAGCACTTCACTTTATGCTGATTTCTCTTTTCCCAATTTTATTTATATATATACATATATATATATATATATACATATATACACACACACACACACACACACACACACTTTTGGAGGAAAGTGAAAACCCATATAGGTTTCATTGTGCACAAATGCTGACCACACACAGAGAGCTCTCCTCTAGGCATTTACATTTTAACTCTTAGACACCTTGGAATTATTGCACAGGTTCTTGAATGTAGATGTACATGAAGAATTTCTTTGAATTGAAAAAGTAGTATGTCTTACAGACCTACGTGACCATTTCTTTTATCTCTAGGCTTTTTATCTCATAATAAATAAATTGAAAATTTACTAAAAAGCTTTACTGAATTCCAGTATAGAATTTCCTGATGAACAAATAGAGTATCAGCATAATTATAGATGGGATTGGAAAGCACTGCTTTGGAAAAAATACTTAACGTTATTCAAAAGGGAATAAACACTGGCTTTCAAACTTCAGTCAACCTGAATTTATAAGTATTTCTAAAATCAGGTAGTCTAATTTGATATTGATTCCTTGAGGCTAGAGGATTCCATTTCATTTATGGATCAGATTCATTTCTTTAAATGTATCCTAACAACTAAATATGGATCAGGTTTGGTGAAATAATCATATTCAAAAGCTGAGTGTGAAAGAATTGATGCTTTTGAACTGTGGTGTTGGAGAAGACTCTTGAGAGTCCTTTGGACTGCAAGGAGATCCAAGCAGTCCATTCTAAAGATCAGTCCTGGGTGTTCTTTGGAAGGAATGATGCTAAAGCTGAAACTCCAGTACTTTGGCCACCTGATGCAAAGAGTTGACTCATTGGAAAAGACTCTGATGCTGGGAGGGATTGGGGGCAGGAGGAGAAGGGGACTACAGAGGATGAGATGGCTGGATGGCATCACTGACTCAATGGACATGAGTCTGGGTGAACTCCGGGAGATGGTGGTGGACACGGAGGCCTGGCATGCTGTGATTCATGGGGTCGCAAAGAGTCGGACACAACTGAGCGACTGAACTGACTGAACAATGAATACCCTGTTTTTTCCTTGCTCTTTTTAATTCTGTTGTCATTCCAAAAATATAGGGTTGAAATACAGTAGCAATAAATGTGATGGTGAGAAACTCAAGTATAATTTCAAGGGATTAATTCAAACATACCTCAAGACCTTTGTAAGAATATTAGTTGGTGGTGATTGCATTAATATACTTGTGTACATAAATTCAGAGTGTTTCTGTATCACTTACCATGTTCTCAGTAACAAGGAATTGGAGAAGGAAATGGTGACCCACTCCAGTACTCTTGCCTGGAAAATCCCATGGACGGAGAAGCCTGGTAGGCTGCAGTCCATGGGGTCACTAAGAGTTGGACACAACTGAGTGACTTAACTTTCTCTTTTCACTTTCATGTATGGAGAAGGAAATGGCAACCCACTCCAGTGTTCTTGCCTGGAGAATCTCAGAGACGGTGGAGCCTGGTGGGCTGCCGTCTATGGGGTCGCACAGAGTCAGGCACGACTGAAGCGACTTAGCAGCAGCAGCAGCAGCAGTAACAAGGAATTAGGTTCAAAATGGATTATACATTAAGGAAAATACTGGCTTTCATAGCTGGAAGTTCCGGGGTTAAGATGAACCTTGAAGGAGGCTTTGTCCAGTGGTTCTGGTTGGGTTCCACCTCCCTGGTGGCTCAGTTGGTAAAGAATACACCTGCAATGTGGGAGACCTGGGTTCAATCTCTGGGTTGGGAAGATCCCCTAGAGAAGGCAAAGGCTACCCACTCCAGTATTCTGGTCTGGACACGACTGAGCAACTTCCACTTTCACGGTTCTCTTAGCTGTGTCCCACTCCCTACATAACATGATCCTCAGGACGGAGCAGAATAGCATCAGAAGATACAAGCCGCACAACAATAAATGACCACAGCCTAGAGAAGAAAAAAATAGCTTTCAGAACTCTTCCATAAAAGAGAGGGAACTTCTTTCCTAATCTCCCTTCAAAGGTGTTTGGCTATAATTGAGTTGCATGCTCATTTGTATACCAGTGTTTGAGGTGGTAGAGTAATGGTATTATGGCCATGCAGTATAAACTGCCCCTGAGGTTCTTGGCTGCATAATAAAAGGGTAATGAATACACAAAATTGGGATTCTCTTGGGAAGAAATAAGTAGAGAACGCGTACTTCTACATAGGCAACCATCAGTATCTTCTACCTCTTACAGGCAGATTCTTTACCATCTGAGCCACCAGGGAAGCCTCTTCCAATATCTACCCATTTGTTTTTTTAAGAGGTATTAACTGAGATAGTTAAGATCCTGAAACATAAATATTCCTTCTGATATACACTTGGAAGAAAACTACAAATGTTTTAAGTATTAAATAAATTGGCTTGAGCCATGAAATTCTTATACTGCTGGCAAGCAACCATGTCACAAGGCATGGACAAGATTAAACTTTAATGGATAACTGGAATAAGTCCAAGTAAAGGAAAGGAGGCCTCTGCAAATATGTTTCATGCTCATATAAGGATGTATATCGCCTCTTAAAAATATAAACCAGAAGATTTCATGCAAGCTAGCATTAAAGAGGAAAAACAAGTTTTCTCATGGAAAGCACTCAGCTTTGGGATAGGCACCCAACAACGAGATGGTATTAAGATTCATATAATGCCAGCTACTACTATGGTCTGAGATTAATTTTAACCAGTGATCTGTTCAGAACCCAGTAACAAACAATACTTCCTTGGAAATGAGGTTTTATTTACAAAGAGATTTATATATGACAATATTCACCATGATTTTTTTAAATGAAAAATAAGGATTTTCAGAGTCTAATAAAACCAAGAGGAAAACAAAGATTTTCTGGAAATGCTGTTTTGGAGTGTTGACTGCATCAACGTACAAAATGTGTATTTTTATTTTTAGAATTTCTTTTTACTCATGCCTTATAATTGTTCTTAAAACAATTACAAATCTCTTTCCAAAGAAGAAATTGTGCTCTTCTCTAAAACTAATTTAACTTTGAAAAATACTTTATATTAACTGAGTATTTAAGTATTTATAAAATTATAAAAATTACAGATAAATAGCCTGGAGACAAGGATTGAGAAGATGCAAGAAAGGTTTAACAAGGACCTAGAAGAAATAAAAAAGAGTCAATATATAATGAATAATGCAATAAATGAAATTAAAAACACTCTGGAGCCAACAAATAGTAGAATAACAGAGGCAGAAGATAGGATTAGTGAATTAGAAGATAGAATGGTAGAAATAAATGAATCAGAGAGGATAAAAGAAAAACGAATTAAAAGAAATGAGGACAATCTCAGAGACCTCCAGGACAATATTAAACGCTACAACATTCGAATCATAGGGGTTCCAGAAGAAGAAGACAAAAAGAAAGACCATGAGAAAATACTTGAGGAGATAATAGTGGAAAACTTCCCTAAAATGGGGAAGGAAATAATCACCCAAGTCCAAGAAACCCAGAGAGTCCCAAACAGGATAAACCCAAGGAGAAACACCCCAAGACACATATTAATCAAATTAACAAAGATCAAACACAAAGAACAAATATTAAAAGCAGCAAGGGAAAAACAACAAATAACACACAAGGGGATTCCCATAAGGATAACAGCTGATCTTTCAATAGAAACTCTTCAAGCCAGGAGGGAATGGCAAGACATACTTAAAATGATGAAAGAAAATAACCTACAGCCCAGATTATTGTACCCAGCAAGGATCTCATTCAAGTATGAAGGAGAAATCAAAAGCTTTTCAGACAAGCAAAAGCTGAGAGAATTCTGCACCACCAAACCAGCTCTCCAACAAATACTAAAGGATATTCTCTAGACAGGAAACACAAAAATGGTGTATAAACTCGAACCCAAAACAATAAAGTAAATGGCAACGGGATCATATTTATTAGTAATTACCTTAAACGTAAATGGGTTGAATGCCCCAACCAAAAGACAAAGACTGGCTGAATGGATACAAAAACAAGACCCTTACATATGTTGTCTACAAGAGACCCACCTCAAAACAGGGGACACATACAGACTGAAAGTGAAGGGCTGGAAAAAGATTTTCCATGCAAATTGGGACCAAAAGAAAGCAGGAGTCACAATACTCGTATCAGATAAATTAGACTTTAAAACAAAGGCTGTGAAAAGAGACAAAGAAGGTCACTACATAATGATCAAAGGATCAATCCAAGAAGAAGATATAACAATTATAAATACATATCCACCCAACATGGGAGCACCGCAGTATGTAAGACAAATCCTAACAAGTATGAAAGGAGAAATTAACAATAACACAATAATAGCGGGAGACTTTAATACCCCACTCACACTTATGGATAGATCAACTAAACAGAAAATTAACAAGGAAAAAAAAAAAAAAAAAACAAAAACATGTATCTATAAAGCTCACTAAAGCAAAGCACAGTAAAATGAGGTATGGCAATAAAAGGCATTAAATTTATCAAATAAAAAATAAATAAAGTGCTGAAAAATTAAAAAAAAAAATTCATTATATGATATTAAATCTAGATGAAAAATGCTTATTTTTCAGTTAATTATTATTGACAAGCCTACCTTTAGAAGAACTAAGACAGGGAAACAAAAGATGATTATAATGTAATATGATTAAGATGTTTATATAAGAATGTTATTTTAAACAGTAGAGCTAATAAAGTGAATGTTTAAATTATATGAAAAAAAAAAAAAAAAAATGGATAGTATATCCAGAAAGAATTAAAATACATAGTTCCTGCCCTCAAAGAACTTAAAACTTATTTGAGGACATCAGTCTAAAATATAAGAAGCAATAGCCAAGAAAATATAGCATGTAGTTAACTGTGCATCAGGGCATAGTGATATAGAAAAGACTGGATGAAGAATATCATACCAAAATTACAGAAGCCTTACTAACATCATACTAACATCTCTCAATATTCACCATGTACCAAATGTGTTTAATAGCTTACCATTTAATCCCACTACAACCCTATACATTGCAATCATTAGCATCAATATTCTACAGACAAATGAATTGAGGCTTAGAGAGATTCACTTGCCCACGTTGAAAAGTTAGTAAAAAGCAGAACTGGGAAATGAACCCGTATAGTCAAATCCTACCATGTGATTGCTTAGCTACTAAGGTATTCTGCCTTCATGGAATAAGACAAACTCAATGAGCATTTTGAAGACTTAGTGGTCCTTCTAAATGAAGGAGGATGGAGAGAGGTATTTTAAGAAGGAGGACCAAAACCAGTGAGGGCATAGTCGCTGGAGTGTCCATGGTACATTTTAAGGCCCTTAAAAGAAACTGCCCAAACAGAATCCAAAGTTTGAACAACATTGAACGTGAAGACAAAATTGGACAAATTCAGTGGAGTTGGGTTACAGAGATTACAAAGGCATTGACGAGTTTTACAAAACAATTTTTCAGGTTTTTTTTTTCAATATAAAATAACTGTTTGAACTCTTTCATCTCCTCTCTGTCTCATCCTCAGCTGCATCTTCAAATTCCAAAAGACTTGAAATGAATCACGGGAGACCACCCAACATCTTTCAGACCTTTAGATTAAACTCAAAAGCACAGAAGTGTTCTTAATAGCTAAAAGGTTAATGCTTTTCAATCCTGGATCAGCCGACTCTAAGGAGACAACAAGAGACATCCTGGTGACCTGGAAATCCCACAGGCCCCCCAAGTGACCTCCCAGGGGTACTTCTCCACATTCCATACACTTGGCAGTCTGGTCTCACCCTGTCAGTCTGAAATGGAATGCAGTCTCACACCCTGTCAGAACAGAGGTTTTCCTACACTGAAGTGGAAATAGTTCCAACCCTGGAACAGCTTATACATGCATGTTTATAAACATGTGGTTAATCTCTGGGAGAAAACACAAAAACTGGCCATTGTGATTGCCGCAGGGAAAGATAGTTGGGTAATTGGGAAACATTCAAAGAAACTTACTTTCCATCTCCCTACCTACCCCTTGACTTCTCTTTGAAGGCTATACATATATTATTGTGTATTTGAAAATATGTTTATTGCAAATGAATTAACTTTCTAGTGGCTTTTTTTGCCTGTCCCACAATGCACTCAAAGCATCATTGCCAGCCAGTTCCCCAAGGCACAGCTCTTATCACTCCCGGCCCCTAGTCACAAACCTTCAATGCATGCCCACCACTAATAATGAGTTCCCAAGGTTCACAAGAATTGATTTCCTGATATAATTTATGTTTCATACCACATTTTGAAGTAGGTTATGCCTCATATGACAAGTAGTAGTATGGCATGTAGTGAATTTTAAAAATTTATTCAGGGCTACACAGCTAACTGGTCATACTGCTGAGACTTGGCCCCGGAATACATGCCTCTTTCTATGATATCATACAGTTTCTTACGTACAATATATTAAATTAAATCAAAACACTTTAGCCTACCATTGATTTCCAACCTTCCTGAGAAGTTTTCTCAGGCAAATCCCTAACATCTATCCTTTGCTCCAGGGAAACTGGTACTTAAACACGGGTTCCTCAAATATCCCTCACTCAACTCTCACTGTACCTTTCCTTGTTTTCTTTCTGGTCCTTTAGAATGTCTCCCTACTTCATTTGTCACTTATGAAAATCTTCCACAGTTAACCACAAGTGGTCCTCCTCAAGGCACCTTTCCTGAATTCCCCCAGTTCTCAACTCTTCTCTTCTCCATACTTTATTGCACCACTCACAAACTACATGTTAGTCTTAAATTATAATTAACTTGGTGTTTGTCTTAACCTAACTAAAAACTATAAACATTGAGAGGAAAGATCATGGCTCTCCATGTTCATTTTCCCAAATATCTAGGAAACTAGTTTCACTTATTAGAGGCTCAGAAACATTTGTTGAATTCAGTTTGCTAACTGATATTCTGGAACACCAGGGGTGCATTGTAAGATGAAGCGGACTTTGGCAAGAACCCAGAAACTGATTTTACGGTAGAGATCGTGAACTGGGGATCTGTGACACTCTGAAAAACGTGTGTGTTGTTAGCACAGAGTCATTTCTTTTGAGGGTTTAATTTTTTATTTGCATTATTTTCCAGCATTAAAAGCAGAAGATCTCATGTGAAAATCTAAATTTCTAAGTTTTTAAAAAATGGGAAAATCTAGCAAGACAGAGTCTGTCCTACCACATGAACAATTAGCTAGAATTAGTAAAACCTGCCCGTTTTCATGATGATATAGGCTGTCTGGTGTACCAAAGCCCACCCACCATTCATGGTTGTCTTACACTGAGGGAGCTATACTGATTTGTGATGCCTGTTGGATGCTATATATTCACATTTGCAATTCCTATTTGAAATGGTGATGCTTTTTCCTTCAGAAAAGAGTCCCTAAGTCTCATTAACTCTACAGAGAGCTCTGTACCTCTTTCAAGAATGGCCTTGTGAAAGAGATTTTCTCAACCATCTTTGAAAGAGTAACTTATCCTCCTCATGTAGGAAAGCCTCAATTAGAAGTTAAGTCAGGGGACTTCCCTGATGATCCAGTGGCTAAGACTCTGTTCTCCCAATGCCTAGGGCCCAAGTTGGATCCCCAGTTGGGGAACTAGTCTCCACACGCTGAAACTAAGAGTTTGCATGACATAACTAAAGATCTTGCATGCTGCAAGTCAGACCTGGCACAGACAAATAAATAAATTTGTTAAAGATTTATTTATTGAAATTGGAGGATAATTACCTTATAATATTGTGATGGCCTCTGCCATACATCAACTGAATTGGCCATAGGCATACATGTGTCCCTTCCCTCCTGAACCCCCCTCCCACCTCCCTCCCCACCCTATCCCTCAAGGTTGTCACAGAGCACCAGCTTTGGGTTCCCTGCTTTATATCTCAAACTCCCGCTGGCTATCTATTTTACAAATGGTAATGTATATGTTTTAATGGTATTCTCTCAAATCATCCCACCTTCTCAATATTTTAAAAGCAGTTAAGTCAGTTGTTACATTTGGGTATATTAATGGAAATAGAGAAAAATTCTATACAAAAAAACAAAATGTCATTTGAACTACAGACGTCACACTGAGACATGGCCAGGGGAGCGACCTACTAGTGACCCATAAGCAGGGAGTAGAACACTATGCAAGTGACAGAATTCCATAGCAAGGAGGGATCTGAAGAAAGGCAATCCAATGCTTTTATTATATTTTTTTCCCCATAACTTTTTTTCCCCCTCAAGTTCTTTGTGCCTGTTATCACCTGTATGCTTACAAGCATATTAACACAACAAATAAATGAATAACAGGCAAATAGCAATAGGAGAACTCAGAAATATGATCTCTTTATCATTTTTACTTTTTTTTAAATTTTATTTAACCTTACAATATTGTATTGGTTTTGCCATATATCAAAATGAATCTGCCACAGGTATACATGTGTTTCCCATCCTGAACCCTCCTCCCTCCCCATACCATTCCTCTGGGTCGTCCCAGTGCACCAGCCCCAAGCATCCAGTATCGTGCATCGAACCTGGACTGGCGACTCGTTTCATATATGATATTATACATATTTCAATGCCATTCTCCCAAATCATCCCACCCTCGCCCTCTCCCACAGAGTCCAAAAGACTGTTCTATACATCAGTGTCTCTTTTGCTGTCTCGTATACATGGTTATTGTTACCATCTTTCTAAATTCCATATATATACGTTAGTATACTATATTGATGTATTTCTTTCTGGCTTACTTCACTCTGTATAATAGGCTCCAGTTTCATCCATCTCATTAGAACTGATTCAAATGTATTCTTTTTAATGGCTGAGTAATACTCCATTGTGTATATGTACCACAACTTTCTTATCCATTCATCTGCTGATGGGCATCTAGGTTGCTTCCATGTCCTGGCTATTATAAACAGTGCTGTGATGAACACTGGGGTACACGTGTCTCTTTCTCTTCTGGTTTCCTCAGTGTGTACACCCAGCAGTGGGATTGCTGGATCATAAGGCAGTTCTATTTCCAGTTTTTTAAGGAATCTCCACACTGTTCTCCATAGTGGCTGTACTAGTTTGCATTCTCACCAACAGTGTAAGAGGGTTCCCTTTTCTCCACACCCTCTCCAGCATTATTGCTTGTAGACTTTTGGATCGCAGCCATTCTGACTGGCATGAAATGGTACCTCATAGTGGTTTTGATTTGCATTTCTCTGATAATGAGTGATGTTGAGCATCTTTTCATGTGTTTGTTAGCCATCTGTATGTCTTCTTTGGAGAAATGTCTATTTAGTTCTTTGGCCCATTTTTTGATTGGGTCATTTATTTTTCTGAATTGAGCTGTAGGAGTTGCTTGTATATTTTTGAGATTAGTTGTTTGTCTGTTGCTTCATTTGCTATTATTTTCTCCCATTCTGAAGGCTGTCTTTTCACCTTGCTAATAGTTTCCTTTGATGTGCAGAAGCTTTTAAGTTTAATTAGGTCCCATTTGTTTATTTTTGCTTTTATTTCCAATATTCTGGGAGGTGGGTCATAGAGGATCCTGCTGTGATGTATGTCGGAGAGTGTTTTGCCTATGTTCTCCTCTAGGAGTTTTATAGTTTCTGGTCTTACGTTTAGATCTTTAATCCATTTTGAGTTTATTTTTGTGTATGGTGTTAGAATTTTATGACATTCCTACCAAATTGACTTTTTAAACCTTCAATTCTCCAATGAGGGCAAGCCCCCACTTAAATTTTCACAATTTGTACTTTGAAAGAATTATTTTTCGCATGTTGGGAAAAAATGATGTATTGTAATTTTCCCCCCAATAGTCCTTCATTTTCCCTCTGGGGTAATGCTAATCACATGACAGACTTTTTTTATATTTAAAGATGATAATCATGACCTCCCTGATGACTCAAACGATAAAGATGCTGCCCACAATGAGGCAGACCTGTGTTCCATCCCTGGGTCAGGAAGATCTCCTGGAAAAAGGAAATGGCATCCCACTCCAGTATTCTTGCCTGGAAAATCCCATGCACATAGGAGCCTGGCAGGCTTCAGTCCATGAAGTCTCAAAAAAAGAATATTAGGACATGACTTAGCCAGCAGTTATTATTAGTCCATGGGGTCACAAAGAGTCAGACACAACTGATCAACTAACACTTTTACTTTCTTCATCATGTTGCCTCAAAGCCTCCCATTCTTCAGGTGAAACACCTATGGCTTCTGGTTAGTAAGACTCTCTTCATCCCCTGGTTGTTTCTTCTCTCATTATATTCCACCAAATTCTTGGCAGCCCAAGCTGGCCAGAGTATTACAGGTATTATCATGTCCAACAGAGCATAGCAGAGGATATTGAATCATTTCACTGTAATAGCTTTATCTATGCAGTCTTAAAGCTTAATTAGTTATTTCGGCAGCTGCAAATCTCTGTTGACTCACACGTGGTTGCACTCGACTGGAACCCCCAACTTCTGTTGAAGTTCATCTTTACCATCATATCCTTCCACAATTGGACATTTGGACTCCATATCTATCCCTATTAAGTCTCATCATGTTTATATTGGCCCATTATTCCAACCTGTCAAGGTTGGATTCGATTCTAGAACTCTCTCTTCTTTATTTCTATCTCTGCAAATATGATGTGTATGTAGTAAATTCTTCCCTCCAAGTCAGTACAAAATAAGCAGAGTAGGAACAGACTTTGCTTCAGGTCCTCCTTCCTGGTTTCCAGATTCAAGCTGGCCCCTCAATTTTTTTGAGAAGAGCCATTTACCTGTCAATGGCCTACTCAGCTCTGTTGTCAGCTTTCTACCTGTCTTTAAGAATGCTCTGGGAAAAGAATGTTCGAGTGCACATGCATGCACATAGATATATACTTTCCTTGGGAGAGGATTCATAACTTCCACCAGAGCTTCAGAAAGTTTCCTGACATAAAAAATATTAAGAAACATTAACTTTGTAAATTCTCTGAACACCCACCCAATATATTAAAATATCTATTTTTTAAATCTCTAATGATCATTATTTATTGAGTGCCTATTGTGTGCCAGGAGAGCTCTAACTATTGAGATTTTTAGAACACAATAGACCAATCCCCTGCCTTCATGGTGTTTACATTCTAGTGAGGCAGAACACTAGACCATAATGACCAAGAGTAATAAGGAAGCCAGTAGTATGTTTAATACTGATAAATGCCAAGGAACAAAAATAATGTAGTGGATATGAAGTGTTGAGCAAGAAGGCTCCCTCACTGAGATGACATTTGTATTAATACAGCAGCAAATGTGAGGCACCCTGTTAGACCGGACACTTAGTCTACCCATGAGCAGCAAAGCTGCAACAGAGTAAGCCAGGGGAAATAGTGGAGATGATTTGGGAGAGGATTGTGGGTGGGGAAGCCAGAATGGTCCTCCAACATAGGTTGCGGGGAGAGGGATTCCCCCTCGGGTGCATTTGGAAATGTAGGGGAGAGGTGTTTTTAGTTGTTACAATGACTCAGGGACCCTACTGACACTTAAGGGGCACAGAGACACTCTGTAGGGTTGTTTTGTATGGTGGGAAACTGTTTTGCCTCCAATGCCAACAACATCCCATTGAGAGACCCCAAGTAACTTTAGCCGTTGTATAAACTCTGGACTTTACTCTGAATGAGATGGGAAGCCATTAGAGATCTCAGTGAAGAAGAATGAATGGTCTAATGCGTTTCTCAAGGCCCAACCTAGCCATCCTGTTGGAGATGAAGGAGACCACGGCAGAAGCACAGAGATCGGTTCAGAGATTGTCACAATAATCCACGTAAATGATGATGGCTGGACCAGGGAGGTAGGAAGGAGGAGATGACAATTGGTTGGATTCTGAGTAAATACTTAAGATTGACAGGTATTGCTGATGCAATAGAAGTGGTATGAGAGAGAAAGAGAAGAGGATGAATCCAAAATTTTAGGCCTGATAAGAATCTATCAGTTGGAAGGATATACCTGTCATTTGTAGTTGTGATGGAGCACAACTTTAGTTGGAAGTGAAGTATTAGGAAGAAGGCCACATGACATAGCCACTTAGACTGATGGATGAATGCAAATATATGAGTACGTATTGTATGTAGATACAGTTACAGAGAGATAAAGATACAGATATGAGAACTGACATAGACAAAATATAGAGGTAGAGACAGAAAGAAATCTAAAAGAGACCAAAAATGTTAACACCAGCTATCTCTAGTTGTTTTAGATTTAATCTGCAGGTTTTTCTTTTACACATTTCCTAGATTAATTACATTAAGCATGTCTTAATTTTGTGAAATGTAAAACCTTTGAATATCTGCAACACCACTTCATAGAGCTTATTTATGAAAGCATCAGAGATCTGCTTCGATTTTTCTTTTCTGTGGACTCGGCCCCTCTTCCTCCAACTGCTTACTCATCAGTTAGCAATGGACTCCCTGCTTGCGAGGCCACTTGTCAGGATTTAAAATCTTAGCCTTACTCTACTGTGGTCATTATAAGCATGCAAGACATTTCCAGACCCCCAAGATTTTCATTCTGAGGAGAAATGAGGGAATTGTTAGCAGCTGAATCCTCTTTGAAAGAGCAAGCCACACATATTTATAGAGCTTTAGGGGATCGTACGAGGAGCAAAACAATTGTCACTCAGGTCCCCTTTCCTGGCAGCCCCTCAAAGCTTACCAAGTGAGAACAAGAGTGCCCAGCTGCCCTGAACAGCCAGAGAGAGTGAAATTTAAAACTCGAATTGCTTCTCTCTTCTCATTATGTATTATTTGTCAATCATGGATAAAAAGTGGTTTTTGCCCTCCAGCCGCTAGCCCTGGGGCGCACATATCACTCAGCAGTGCCACTTTCTTCTGGAACATTGCAAGAAAAATCAGTGATTACACCTTTCGTTGAAAGGAAGTGTGGTCTTTTGTCCTTTTTTTTTTTTTTTTCTTTTTTCATTTTAACCTGATGGTTTAAACTAAGAAGGCAAGTCACTTGGAAAAAAAATTAGTAAACTTGGTTGTTATGGTGATAGACATCTTAAATATGGAAATAATGTCTATTAGTACACAGATGCTTTCCTCTTTCCTATTGGAGCCAACATGTCTGAAAAGTACTTGATGGCTACAGCCTAGTGGGAGAGGGAGATTGTACTCCTTTGTACCAGACCTTGCAAATAAGCAATAAAATGCACATTATCAAAATGCAGACTTTTAAAAATAGATTCATTTTGATGCCCACCTTTCAAGCTTGTTTTACAACATCAAAACACATTGCCCTCATTTGTACGTTTCACTCATGTGACAATGGAGCCCTTTTTAAAATTTTTTCACACCATTTAGGACTCAGTAACTTTTTATTGTACTGTATAGGGAGTGACGATATGAAGCTTAGATATATTTTCAGTTGCTATGATAAATATACATTAAGCCATACTGCACACAGCTTTCTGTCTAATATTCTTAAACAATGTACCAAAACATCACCTCAGTTATTCAAGCACATTCTAATAGGAAACATCAGCATCTCTTTGTGTCTAAAATTTGCACCTTTGACTTGTATAAAGGAGAAAAGTCCCAATACAGCAATGCTGAAGTTTTTAGATTTCTTTAACCAGGAAAAGTGCACTGAAGGCATTAGTAGGCACAGCTCTGATTCTTTTTTAAGTTAAATACCACTCACCAAACAATTCAAAATTCAAAAACTATATGTTTCACAGGTGGATCAAAATGCTAACATAATTGATGACCTTCAATGAAACAGATCCTGTTACAGTAAGACAATATTGGCTCCCTACCATTCTTTTCTTTTTGTCATAATTCTATCTAGGAACAGAAATTGATGCCAACTGGAAAAATCCAATCATGGAAGCCCCAGCAGGTTCAGCTTCCCCTTTCATGTTCTAACTTACATGGCAATGTGAGGTGATCACATTGTCATAAATTTTACAGAATGTAGGTCAGGGCAGGAAGGACAATCAATAGTTTGGGCCCACCTACTGCTTCAAGCTTCTTATTTTCTGTGGGCAGGATATGGACCCTGCAGTAAGTTCAGGTTCAAATGGAAGGCACTGAACTGGCTAGGCTTCCGGCCAAAGCTGTGCATTGTCAAGGCATTTCACATGGTTTCCATCTAAAGCTACAGAAGACTGGGGCAGGTCTGTCTGTATGAATGTGTGTGTGCAGATTGCCACCTCGACTGGTTCTGATTTACACCTAATTCTCTCCAGGATCCCTAGAAGTGAACTTTGCTGAACTTCGTACAAGTTCAACCTTTGTAACCAGTCCTGAAATCCCAAAAGTGTTGTCTGGAATTCGATTTCAAAATGAAGACATGTCTTTCCAAGTTACATGTTTCCAACTATTGTTGAGTATTTGGCTCCAATATCTGTCATGTCTAATGCAGTACATTCCTAAATATCTAGGTAGTGTAAGAGAATTGGAACTTAGAGGAACAGCATCATGGAGTGGGTGGTTGCAGAAGATCTAGAGTTTCAAAGTGCGTCTCATTCAAGGAAGCTTCCAAATACCTGAGGATTTTGCAGTGGCCCTTGGCAACAAGTATCTATTAGTTGCTTTTAATGTTCTTCTTTATATCTCTTTTCTCTTCCCAACTAATCCATCAAAACCGAGATAGTAAGTCCAAACTGAATGCTTACCCTTGCTCTGTTGATTCTCTGGGTTTTCAATTTTATGCCTTTGTTCTCTTGTCCTTTACCTGAGCTACTTTTCTCTTTTTGCCCTATGTTCATAATCTCACTAATCATAAGGCTCCATTTACAAGCTCTTCATCCATGAAGCCTTGCTTGACCCTATCAACAGGAAATCATCCCCCCTTTATCTGAACTTCCATAACTCTGAATGGCATGGCATCATCATCCTGTATATGTGTGTATATTATCTCCCACACTAGACCATAAGATGCCTGGGAGCAAGACTATCACTCAATTGTTAGAAAGATGATGGAGTCACTCAAATGACATTCGTTGAAAGAATAATGAATGCATAGATGGATATTCATTCAAATATAAAGTGACAGGAGGACATAAACATAGGCAGCATCATAATAGAAGGCTGCAGGGACAAGAAGCATTTAAAGAGGAAGGACACTTTCAGCGTCCTCCCTGCCTCTGTGTCCTTCAGGTTAATGCCCACTTCACCGCTATGTGAGCCTCAGAAGGAAAAGCACCTCCTGGTCCTCACTCAAAGTTACATCTCCAGCCCCTTCAGCACAATAACTGGTCCATAACAGATACTCAATAAATGTTTGTTTGATTGAATAACATATTGAATTTTTAAAAGCAAAGACTCTTTATATAATGTAAGCCTCTAAGCTAGAGAAGGGAATTTTAGGGACATCAGGAGATGATAAGATTAAAAAAACAAAAACCAAAACCTAAAGCATCTTACGGTAAACCACTAAAAAAATGGTCTCCCAGTTTCTACCTGTCTGACCTTGTCTGAGCCTCCTTGAGCTTTGAGTTCTCTTCCTGTTCAATGTCAAGTTGATGAGACAGCCACAAGTGATAATCTGTGTAAACTCAACCACTCTCTCATTAGCCCAGAAACAGATTATAAAAACTGATACTGGCTCTTGAGAGTTCTTCTGTAGAGTACTCTCTTATTTCCAGAATGGCTCCAAACTTGATAAGATCCACGCCTTTGGAAGAGAGATTAGCATCAGACCCAGTGGGGATTTTTAATCACATTAAAACAAGATAACATATTATCTGAGAGAAAATTAATCCTCATTTCTAGGCTGTGTTATTTATGCAACTTGACAGATGGGAATTCTTTTAAATAGTTATCTGGTCCATTTCATTTCACAGGCTTTATTGCCTTGACATCTAAATATCTTTAATTTATAAGCATTCAAATGGTTCTTGATTAAAATAACTAGCAATTTTATTAGTTCTTGCTTCATAAAATAAGTCATATAATCAAACTCCTAAAGATAGCATATTGATATCATATTTCCAATTAGATTTCCAGGTTTATAACATCAGGTACCCAAAGATGACAGCATAAATAAATTCATTTAGCTCAGCACTTACAACTTAATATTAGTTGGAAGAGATCTGCAGAAAATTGTCTGGGATGAAGGAAGGTGGATACATATTTGAATGAACTTTGTAAAACAAGTAACTGCTTGTTTAAAATTCCTTGCATTTCCAGACAGTTCTTGTGATTTTTGATGGTATCATATCCTATTTCAAAATATGTAAAACCTTTATTTATAGAACCAACTATTCACACCTCTTTTCACAAATGACTTTAAATAGATTCCTCCTGAGTATGATTTCATTAGAAGTGAAAAGGAAAGTTTACAATATTAAACAAATTTTATCTACCTGGTTATGAAAAAATGAAAAGTATAAATGAGATAATAAACAGAGTTTAAGATATTTCAAATACCTTCTACAAATCTAGTAAGTATCATTCATATATCAATTACTTAGCCAGGAAATATTTCTCAATCACTAATATTAAGTAAAGCAAGTATAGGCAAAAGCTATTTAAATCCAGTTATATGAAAGTTAACATTCCTATATTATATCAAATTACACCCAATGAGTGACTAGTTCTTCTTATTTACTTGGAAAGCTCGTCCCAAAAGCTCTCTGTTATCTGGCTTGTTAATGTTTATAATTGTAATTATAATAGCAATCAAATTCCTATAAAGTCACTTAAAGCATATTAATATCACATTGTCAATTAAACTACAGTTTTACAATGTCAGGTACCAAAAAGTTAAGAGTATAAACAAATTCATTTAGTTCAAACACTTATTTTACCTTAAAATGTTCTACTTTGTGTGTGATATGAATTCTAGCAAACTACTCATAAGATGAATTCTAATCTTCAAAAACAAACTACAAAGGCCTGCATAATTACATTACTGACTTGGACTAATGCAGTAAAACAGTTTCAGAATTTTGATAAGGAAAGCATTCACTCAATATTTTAGGTAATCATTAATTTTTAACGTGAAAACACAAAGCATTACCTCAATGATGAGTTCAAGCTTAATCGTAGGTTCCAAAATGTTACATTAGTTAAAACATGACAAGCAACCACACAATCAGCATTTCTTTTTTACCCTCACTTATTCATGGAAATGCTATGACCAAGCTAAAGCTACGCTATCACATATTCCCCTTTTTGAAAGTTGAAACTGATAAAGTAGGTAGAATAGCATTCTCACTTCATTTTACATATGAGAAATTTGAGACTCAAAGAATCGAAGTTCCTCAAGACCACACAGTTGGTAAATAGCAGACCCAGAGAACCAGATTGGCAGGAAAAGAATTTACCAGCAAAATTAATGAAGCATTTTACACTCAGGTCAGCCAGAACTACCAGTTCTTCATTTCCTATATTTTTCCAAGAACCCTTATTTGCTTTTCTGTGGATCAACCTAATTTGCTTCTACTCTACTCACATGGTAGCATGGCTTATATATGTGATCCATTTATTCCAGTCAGATGTTATTTTTCCATTATCCTTGGATTCAAGTGTTGGTATCCTTACTCAGCTTTTGCTTTTGTAGGTTGTCAGTCAAAGGTCTTATAAATTTTTCTTCCTTTTAAAGTACTGTGTACCTGAGAGAAATTAGAGGAGCATAAAAAAGTTCAGCCACGTCAAAAACATATCTTAGAGAGAAATTTGCTTTGCATGCTATCATTTAACAAACAATCACTTGATTGATACTACCATGTATCTGAATATGACTGACAGAGTCAAAGCCTAACAAGGAAGACATATAATAAGCCAGAGATGACTACACGTACCGTGGTATGTGCTCTAATAGAAGCAATGAATTAGAGAGCTTCCAAGAGTAGGTACATAACACTGCGGGAGTTAGGGAAGGGAAATAGGCATGGGACAATTGAAATAACCATTGAAATGTGACGAAATCAGCAAAGAAGTTCAGTCCAGGCAAAGTGGCCCAACCTGATGTGGCACTTTTAAGAATCTGCCCCTTACTGGCATTATAGGATGGTGTTCCACAGAATTTCCCCCCTGCGTGCCCATTTTTACTAAATTTGTCTTCCTGAAACACCAGTTTTCACCAGCTTTGTATGACTCATCTGCTACTATAACTTGGCCTCCACCAAATCCGCTCGATAAAGGAGACAGTCTGTCTTACACTTTGATCCTAGCAACGGTTTATATCTCAGCATAATTGTGGGGAAACAATTATGGATTACACCGCACTCATTCAACCCAAAGTCTAGCAACTTTCAAGGATCCATAGCTCCTTTAAGCATTTTTCTATCAAGTCTTCCTCTTCCTCCTGGGCAGGACCTGAAAAAATGGTGGAAAATCAAAATATCCTCTGGAGACAGACAAAAGTTGAATATGGCTAAGAATGTTTGAGAAAAAGCAAATACTAGAGCTAGAAAGGTTAAAACAACAAAGTAGTAAAACTTTTCAAGCCCTGAGCAGTAATTAGGTGTCAGGCATCATGTCAAGTGTGTTTTGCATTATCTAATTTAATCCTTCAACTTCCCAGGTGGCTCAATGGTAAAGAATCTGCCTGCCAAGCAGTTTGATCCCTGGGTCAGGAAGACCCCCTGGAGAAGGAAATGGCAACCCATATCAATATTCTTGCCTGGGAAATCACATGGACAGAGAAGCCTGGTGGGCTACAACCCATGGGGTCTCAGAAGAGTCAGACATGACTTCAAAGATAAACAACAACAACAGTTTAATCCTCACAACAATTCATGAGGTAGATCCTGTTACTCTCCCTATTTTACAAATGAAGTAACTGAAATTCAGAGAGGCTCAGTACTTCCTGAAGATCACACACATGGTAAAAAGACCAGTCAGGCTCCCACTGACACTCCAGAATCCACACTCTTAAGCTATATGCCTCTCAAATACAGGTCATTATATTATATTCATTAGTATGGAATGCGGATTTACAATCCAACGTGACCTATATTTGGAATGAGCCATTGAAGGTTTTTAAGCATGGATGTATTTGGACTTGAATTTTGGAAAGATCATTCTGGGGACATAAGATGGGGTGAAGAGAATGGACAGAGTTCAAAGACCACTGCCGGACCCTGTGGTGATGAGATGAGGCCCTCAACTTGTGTGGTAGCCATTGGCAAGGAAATGACAAGAAATATTTGAGAACTTACCATGTGTGAGTGGATGAGGAAGGGGGATTGAAGAGGATTCCAAAGTCTCTGGTCTAGCTGGCTCTTGGAGGTTGCGAACAGTATCAGCAAAGAGAGAGAACTCAGAAGGAACTGGTTTAAGAGACAAGATGGGGAGTTATATGACAGCCCACCACCAGACACACTTCCCTCTGTGGTCAAGCTAGCTTGTGTTCAGATTGTTCTTCCAAGTCAACTTTATAACTGATTTTTTTTTTTTTTTAAGTAACTTTTTTGGAGATCTTTCAAAGAGGGTAAAATCCACAGAGACTAAGAGTCTGGACAGTCTGTTCTGATGGGTCTGGCTTCACTTTCCCTTCCTACTCCATTTTCTAGAATAGTCGTAGGCACTACAAAAAGAATCCACTAACATCATCCAAATGAGCTTCTAGGCCCTACAGGAAAAAGCCCACCCAGCAGGTTTTTAATTGCCTCTCCATCTCACCACCCAAACATCCTTGTTATCATCTTCTTTTTTTAATGCCATGACTCATCAGACCACCAGGTAAAAGCCCCAGGTCACCAAGCCAGCAGCCAGGGAGGGCATGGAAAGCGGAGACAATGACTCTTACAGTCTCTTATTTGAAAATGATTTTGTAGCTTACTTTTACTGAGCAGAAAGCACCTTTTGAGTGGTCAAATTTATTGAGATACCACAAGGATGACACAGTTGAAAATAAGCCTAATATGAAAATATAACTTGGCTTCCCACGTGAAAGGAAACAAAGCTAGTGACATTTCCATAGAGCCAAATATTTCATCACAAGAACGAAAGTCCTCTGTCTTAGTTCTAGGTCATGTGTCAATAAGAGGGTTGTTATTTTTTAAACCCCGTGTCATGTGACCCAACTGAATCATCTATAATAATTTTGGGGAGTGAACCAGACAACCAGGACCCTCTCTCAAACACAAATGCTGAGGCCGACTCAAATCAGCAGCTGCTTTGTGTTTCTGAATGAGTTGTTGTAATTTAAATGTCTCATCCCATTGGGAACTAAGGGAGGTGACATAACCCAGAAGAAGCTCGGAAGTGAGATTGTTTGTAGGGGTGGCTGAACTACGTGACCTTTAAGGCCTGCCCTCCAATTCTGTCTTCAGGAGTCAATGGATGTACTTCAGGAGTTTTTGGCGTTCAGGGCAAGCTTCTTGGGAGGTTTATTTGAAAGAAAAAGAAAAGTGAGGCTGCAAGTAGGTGGGTATGATGAAAGGTTTTTCTTTACATCATCTTCCATGGAAAGTATTTTTAAGTAGCTAGTTCAATGGTGAGTGTCTGTTATACTCTGTATTATGAGAAAAGAGGGAGTTCATCTTCTTGGACAAAATCCATACTACAATGCTTGAGCAGCAGTAATAGGCAGAGATGAAGCTGATTCTAGGACTTTGTTTTAATTCCTTTAAGAAGAGTATCACTAAGCACGCTATATTCTGTTGTTTAAAACACAAAATAGAGATAGTTAAAATGGACCTGGGACATGATATACAGAATGCCACTTCAGTTTTGTGGTCAAATGAAGGGCTAATCTTAATTTTTATTCTGAATTGTACAGAGTCGATTTTTCTGTGTACTAAATGGTATCATTTAGTTAGCATTCAATAATGCCTAAATAAAAAATTGTATGATTCACTCAACAGATGCAGAAAAGCATTTGATAAGATGATAAGATTCAACACCCTTTTAGGATAAAAATCTTCCACAAACTAGACATATCATACACTCTTAAAAGGAAGAAAATCCTTATTGTTTGCAATAATATGGATAAACCTGGCGGACATTATGCTAAGTGAAATAAGACAGATACAGAAAAATAAATACTGCATGATCTCACTTATATGTGGAATTTTATAAAATCAACCTCTCCAAAGCAGAGAGTAGTTTGGTAGTTACCAGAGGATGGAGGATGGGGAAAAATAAGGAAATGATGAAAGGATACAAAGCTTTAGTTATTTAGGATGAATACACTCTGGAGACTGAATGTACAGCATGGAAACTATTGTTAATAATACTGTATTGTACACTTAAAATTAGCTAAAAGAGTAGACTTAATCTTTCTCACCAAGTGAGTGAAAGTGAAGTCGCTCAGTCGTGTCCAACTCTTAGCGACTCCATGGACTGCAGCCCACCAGGCTCCTCCATCCATGGGATTTTCCAGGCAAGAGTACTGGAGTGGGGTGCCATTGCCTTCTCCAAAAGAGGGAGGGAAAAAAAATAGTATGAGATGATAGGTATATTAATTAGTTTGATTGATTATGGTAATCATTTCACAATGTATATATTTATCAAAATAGCACACTATATACCTTAAATATACAGTGACAATTTCAATTTGTCAATTATACCTACCTAAGGTTAGAAAAAAAATAAAGAAAAGAATGACTAATATGCTTCCACTTGGAATTTGGCTTGTATTATATTCCAGTTTGAGGAGGAGGGCACAATGTAAGATTTAATTCCTCACATTGGCTAAATATTCCAAGTGGGGTTTTCACTATTTATTGTATTATTAATCTTTAAAGAAAATTTATCAGCATGATCTTTTGTTTTAGCCAAGAGCATTTTATAGATTTATATTCATTCCAGTGAACAGTAGTGTGTACAAAAAATATCTTAGAAATTTTCCAGCTAGTTTAGGGCTTTTATCCAAAAGTTAAGATTGCTATCAAAGCTAACATTTATGGAAAGATCATGATGAGATTAAGAAAACATTGAGATTTTGTCTCTATAAAAATAAATGAGATCTCTGGATATAAGGGTCTAATTATCACAGTAGAAAGTCATGTGCCATATTCTAGACTTTATCATGAATTCTGAGTTTATGTTCTAAGTGATATATACTACTAATTTCAATTCCAAAGGATCTAGAAGTTACTCATATTTAATCATTTATTTTATATATTGAACCAATTTCTCACTCTGTGAGAAGTGCCTGGGAAGTTTTATGAGCCTGAAATTCCCTCATAGGCCATCTCGTGTGTATCCAAGGATTCTGTGTTATTTGGATCAAGGTGATCTTTTTACAGTCTTTGACATACCCCATGGCTTCCAGTGATTTCTGATGCTCTGTGAAAGTTTGGATTTGGGAGTGCTTGCCAAATGTGTCTCGTGGACACCAGCAGACATGGAGTCCTGCCCTGCTCTGTTCTTGCCCTCTCTTGACTCCCAAATCCAGCACTGCTGGCAGGATAGTTCATCCATAGCTCAGCTTGGAAGCAAAGCACACCCAACCAAGCCTTAAGGACAGCTTTCAAAATGACCTTTGGAGAGTAAATCTTCTCAAGCCTTCAATTGGGATTCTTTTCCAAACCAGTGCTGCTGCTTATTTGATGGGCTCAAATTGGAACAATTTCTCAAGTACTCTGAAGATCTCTCTGACCATGAGGAGAGAAGCAGAAATATTTCTGAAGCAGAGAGCAGAGAAACCACTGACTCTGCTGATCTCAGAGACCAAAGTGTCCTAGCCAGCAGAGATGATTCAGTCATATCAACTGCCTCCTACTTTTTCTGGCTTCTGATGGGCTTCAGTCTTGGGTTCTGTTCTGTTTTGTTCGTTTTTTTCTTGTTTTGACTTTGTTTCTGTTTTCTAGCTCTTGGCTTAGCTTGGCCTTTGTCTTTTATTGCTGAAATAGAACAGTTTAAAAAACAGTGATTAATGGATTAGTGTGAAATTGGAGGGAGCTTTTCAGAAACCTGTGCAGAGCATCCTTTGCCATATTCTCACATTCACATTCCCATGGCTTGGATAAGACATTAATGCTTGTCAAAGTTGCAAACTCTACATAGTAGAATTGATATTAATATGCTTTTTATTTATGCAGGGTTTTGCTTTCTTAAAAAGTTTCTACATATAGTGCCTCATTTGATTATAAGAATGATGGGTACAGATGATAAGATAAATTTCAGTTCAATATGAAGGACAGTTTTCCATAAACTGATCTGTCCAAAATTGAAACAGCAAACTTCACAAAGAAATGAGTTCCAAGCAATGACGATGTTTGAGTAGGTGGTAAACAATCCCCTCTCAGGGATTTTGTGTAAACAGCCTTGGTTTGGGTACAATCTTGGATTAAATGATACTATGATGAGAAAAAGAAAGAGAGAAAATGAGAAGATATATATGTTAATTCAAATATATTGTCTCAGGAGAGAGGAAAAGATGAGAACACAGGTTACAGTTTTCTTAAAATCTTTGGCAAGATTATAGAACTCCAAAATGTAGGCTTAATATACCACATGTAGTTGAGTAATTCATCATTTCTTAGGTTGTGTTTCAAAAGCTCAGTAAGAGTCTGAAATAGTATAGGCTTAAATCATGGTCTTGAGAACTGACCAAAAACTGAAGAGTTAAGGGGAGAGTTAAGTGTAAGTGGGAGCAAGATGCATATGAAGACTGAAGATAAGCCCCAGGTATAGAAAGAAGGATGGAGTGGGGAGGGCAGATGTGGAAAACACTGGAATGGCCAAAATGAAGGGAGCAGAATTACCAACCCAGCACAGGGCGGGGCTAGAATGAGGTCCTGCTGTATTAAACTCAAAACGAATCAACCAAATACCAAACTAGTTTGCATTAGTGCTCCCATAACTGGAAGAAGTACCTCCCTTTTTTCCTCCAAGACTCCAGTGGAATGTTTTAGTAAAATATCCACTTGGCCTAGTCCAACTTTACCTTAAAAAAATCATTTTTTAAGTTCTTAGAAGAAATTTTTAAAATGATTTTAGGGTTCTGAGGCGGGCAGGTAGGGCAGGGGACCAACACGTTTTCCTTTCTGTTTTACCAACGTGACTTTTGGAAAGTGTGATATAATGTAAGTAACATGTTGTAGTTCGGTCAGTCAGTCATGTCCAATACTCTGTGACCCCATGCACTGCAGCATGCCAGGCTTCCCTGTCTTTCACCATCTCCCAGAGCTTGCTCAAATTCATGAGTTGGTGATGCCATCCATTGTTTATAATGTAACATAAATAACATTACATTCAAGTCAGTTTCTCTTTCATATCTGACTCACATCACATACACGAAAAAAGGTTATGAAAAGTGTTCTTTGCCTAGCTTGGGTACATTTTCTATTGTATACCTGGATTGCCATTGACAGGAATGCCAGGCTAAAAATCCCAGATGTTCTTCAGATTTTATCATGTGTAAATGTGTCACCTGGAAAATGTTCAGGAAAGTTGCTCATTTTTTTCAGGAAAAACTGATTATAAATTACCAACAGGGCTTCGTAAAATGTTAAGCACCTAGGAATTCAGATCTTGCTGTTTTGTTTTGTGTTTTACCATTCTGCAATAAAAGAAACCAGCACTCCTTGGAGGAACATCTAATTCTAGGACTAGAGCAAGAAATATATAAAATGACCCTGGAGCATCTTACAGTGCCAGAAAGTAAGGAAGCTCTCGGAAAAAAAAAAAGCAAAAACAACAAAACAAAAAGACCCTAAAAAGGCCACAGTGATGGAGAATGTCAAAGAAATACAGGAGCCAACTGAAAACTCTCCCAATGGCCCAGCCAAAGCTGAAATGATTTGAGCAACAAAGTAAATACAGTTGTATTTGATAATAACCCAAAATATAAAATAAATATTTATGACTGAAAATGGCTATATGAAAATAGGATTGGTTAAAAAAAATAAATTGGATAAAAAGATAAATTGTTCATCCAAAAAGAATTCCACATAATTTATGTAGATATTCTGTCCTCAAGGAAATAGAACGTAACTCCCTACTCTGTTAGTTTGGATTGCACATCGGAATTAACTTCCTGGCCAAGAGTACTGTATGGAAAAGGTGAAAAAGAGTAGCTTTAGAGTGTAGAAGTTTGACAAATACCATCTGAACAAAGTGGTCAAGGTTAGTATCACAGTTATAAGTCATATGCATAGCTTGTGATGAGAGGGCACTTTACCTACATCTAGAGGCTCTTTAGTTCCTCTTTGCTTTCTGACATCAGGGTGGTATCATCTGCATATCTGAGGCTGTTGATATTTCTCCCAGCAATCTTGATTCCAGTTTGTGTTTCATCTAGCCCAGCATTTTGCACGATGTACTCTGCATATAAGTTAAATAAGCAGAGTGACAATATACAGCATTGATGAACTCCTTTCCCGATTTGGAAAGGGTCCATTGTTCTAACTGTTGCTTCTTGCTGCATATAGATTTCTCAGGAGGCAGGTATTCCCATCTCTTTAATAATTTTCCACAGTTGGTTATGATACACACAGTCAAAGGCTTTAGCATAGTCAGTGAAGCAGAAGTAGATGTTTTTCTGGAATTCCCTTGTTTTTCTATGATCCAACAGATGTTGGCAATTTGATCTCTGATTCCTCTGCCTTTTCTAAATTAAACTTGTACATCTGGAATTTCTTGGTTCACATACTGTTGAAGGATAGATAGCTTGAAGGATTTTGAGTATTACCTTGCTAGTATGTGCATGCGTGCATGCTAAGTCACTTCAGTCATGTCTGACTCTTTGTGACCCTATGGACTGTAACCCACCAAACTCCTCTATCCATGGGATTATCCAGGCAAGAATACTGGAGTGGGTTGCCATACCCTCCTCCAGGGGATCTTCCCAAATCAGGGATGGAACCCTCATCTCCTGCATTGGCATGCGGGTTTTTTTTTTTTTTTTTACCACTAGCACCACTTGGGAAGCACCTGCTAGCATGTGAAATGAGCACAATTGTCTGGTAGTTTGAGCATTCTTTGACATTGCCCTTCTTTGGGATTGGAATGAAAACTGACCTTTTCCAGTCCTGTGCCATTGATGTTTTCCAGATTTGCTGGCATACTGAGTGCAGTACTTTAATAGTGTCATCTTTTATGATTTGAAATAGCTTGCATGGAATTCCATCAACTCCACTACCTTTGCTCATAGTGATGCTTCCTAAGGCCCACTTGACTTCACACTCCAGGATGTCTGGCTCTAGGTGACTGATCAACCATCGTGGTTATATGGGTCATTAAGACCTTTTTTGTTCAGTTCTTCTGTATATTCTTGCCACCTCTTCTTAATCTCTTCTTCTTCTGTTAGGTCCTTTCTGTTTCTGTGTTTTATCACGCCTATCTGCATGAAATGTTCCCTTGGTATCTCCAATTTTCTTGAAGAGATCTCTAGTCTTTCTGTGGCTCAGATCATGAACTCCTTATTGGAAAATTCAGACTTAAATTGAAAAAAGTAGGGAAAACCACTAGACCATTCAGGTATAACCTAAATCAAATCTCTTATGATTATACAATGGAAGAGACAAATAGATTCAAGGGATTAGATCTGATAGAGTGCCTGAAGAACTATGGATAGAGATTTGTGACGTTATACAGGAGGCAGTGATCAAGATCACCTCCAAGAAAAAGAAATGCAAAAGGCAAAATGTTGCCTAAGGAGGCCTTACAAATAGCTGAGAAAAGAAGAGAAGCTACAGGCAAAGGAGAAAAGGAAAGATATAAGCATCTGAATGCAGATTTCCAAAGAATAGCAAGGAAAGATAAGAAAACCTTCCTCAGTGATCAGTGCGAAGAAATAGAGGAAAACAATACAATGAGAAAGACTAGAGATCTCTTCAGGAAAACTAAAGATACCAAGGGAACGTTTCATGCAAAGATGGGCAAAATAAAGGATGGAAATGGTATGGAGCTAACAGGAGCAGAAGATATTAAGAAGAGGTGGCAGGAATACACAGAACTATACAAAAAAGATCTTCATGACCCAGATAACCACGATGGTTGATCACTCACCTAGAGCCAGACATCTTAGAGTGCGAAGTCAAGTGGCCCTTAGGAAGGATCACCATGAACAAAGCTAGTGGAGGTGATGGAATTCCAGTTGAGCTATTTCAAATTCTTTAAGGTGATGCTGTGAAGGTGCTGCACGCCGTGTGCCAGCAAATTTGGAAAACTCAGCAGTGGTCACAGGACTGGAAAAGGTCAGTTTTCATTCCAATCCCAAAGAAAGGCAATGCCAAAGAATGGTCAAACTACCGCACAATTGCACTCATCTTACACGCTAGTAAAGTAATGCTCAAAATTCTCCAAGCTAGGCGTCAACAGTAGGTGAACCGTGAACTTCCAGATGTTCAAGCTGGTTTTAGAAAAGGCAGAGGAACCTGAAATCAAATTGCCAACATCCGCTGGATCATTGAAAAAGCAAGAGAGCTCTAGAAAAACATGTACTTCTGCTTTATTGGCTACGTCAAAGCCTTTGAACGTGTGTATGACGACAACCTGTGGAAAATTCTTAAAAAGATGGGAATACCAGACCACCTGACCTGCCTCCTGAGAAATCTATATGCTGGTCAAGAAGCAACAGTTAGAACTGGACATATGACAATAGACTGGTTCCAAATCGGAAAAGGTGTACATCAAGACTGTATGTTGTCATCCTGCTTATTAAATTTTATGCAGAATATGTCATGTGAAATGCAAGCTGGATGAAGCACAAGCTGGAATCAAGATTGCCAGGAGAAATATCAATAACCTTAGATATGCAGATGATACCACCCTTACGGCAGAAAGCGAAAAAGAACTAAAGACCTCTTGATGAAAGTGAAAGAGGAGAGTGAAAAAGTTGGCTTAAAGCTCAACATTCAGAAAACTAAGATCATGGCATCCAGTCCCATCACTTCATGGCTAATATATGGCAAAACAGTGGAAACAGAGACTTTTTTTGGGGGTTCTCCAAAATCACTGCAGATGGTCATTGCAGTCATTAAATTAAAAGATGCTTGCTCCTTGGAAGAGAAGCTATGACAAGCCTAGACAGCATGCTAAAAAGCAAAGACATTACTTTGCCAACAAAGGTCCTTCTAGTCAAAGCTATGGTTTTTCCAGTAGTCATGTATGGATGTGAGAGTTGGACTACAAAGAAGGCTGAGCACCGAAGAATTGATGCTTTTGAACTGTGGTGTTGGAGAAGACTCTTGAGAGTCCCTTGGACTGCAAGAAGATCCAACCAGTCCATCCTAAAGGAAATCAGTCCTGAATATTCATTGGAAGGATTGATGATGAAGCTGAAGCTCCAATCCTTTGGCCACCTGATGCTAAGAACTGACTCATTTGAAAAGACCCTGTTGCTGGGAAAGATTGAAGGTGGGAGGAGAAGGGGATGACAGAGGATGAGATGATTGGATGGTATCACTGACTCGATAGACGTGAGTTTGAGTAAGCTCCAGGAGTTGGTGATGGACAGGAAAGCCTGGCATGCTGCAGTCCATGGGATTGCAAAGAGTTGCACATAATTGAATGAGTGAACTGAACTAGTCTTTCCCATTCTATTGTTTCCCTGTATTTCTTTGCATTGTTCACTTAAGGCTTTCTTACCTCTCCTTGTTATTCTCTGGAACTCTGAATTCTATTGGGTATATTTTTCCTTTTATCCTTTGGTTTTTGCTTCTCTATTTTTCTCAGGTATGTGGAATTTTACTACACTAATGGCATCTGGTCCCATCACTTCATGGGAAATAGATGAGGAAACAGTGGAAACAGTGTCAGACTTAATTTTTTGGGGCTCCAAAATCACCACAGATGTTGATTGCAGCCATGAAATTAAAAGATGCTTACTCCTTGGAAGGAAAGTTATGACCAACCTCGATAGCATATTCAAAAGCGGAGACATTACTTTGCCAACAAAGGTCTGTCTAGTCAAGGCTATGGTTTTTCCTGTGGTCATGTATGGATGTGAGAGTTGGACTGTGAAGAAGGCTGAGCACTGAAGAATTGATGCTTTTGAACTGTGGTGTTGGAGAAGACTCTTGAGGGTCCCTTGGACTGCAAGGAAATCCAACCAGTCCATTCTGAAGGAGATCAGCCCTGGGATTTCTTTGGAAGAATGATGCTAAAGCTAAAACTCCAGTACTTTGGCCACCTCATGTGAAGAGTTGACTCATTGGAAAAGACTCTGATGCTGGGAGGGATTGGGAGCAGGAGGAGAAGGGGATGACAGAGGATGAGATGGCTGGGTGGCATCACTGACTCGATGGATGTGAGTCTGGGTGAACTCCGGGAGTTGGTGATGGACAGGGAGGCCTGGCGTGCTGCAATTCATAGGGTCGCAAAGAGTCGGACACGACTGAGCAACTGAACTGAACTGAACTGAAGAAATTTCTCTGAGATCAGTTTTTGCTGCTAAGGAAAACCACCTACAGAGATAAGAAGCTTTCTTAATTTTTCTCCATTATTACCTTGAAGATTACTTGTAAAAAGGAATGCTGGATACACACTTCTTGAAGGATTTGTCTGTGAGAAAATTAAAATGTATAATGAAATATGTGCCACTGTATAGAGCATTTATACCAACTCTTTTATGCATTTACCTCTGAAGTGGAGATTAGCTTCTTTCAAAATCCATTTGCAACATTTAAAATACATATATTTTAAGGCAGTAGTAAGCAATGGCACCCCATTCCAGTACTCTTGCCTGGAAAATCCCATGGACGGAGGAGCCTGGTAGGCTGCAGTCCATGGGGTCGCTGAGGGTCGGACACGATTGAGCGACCTCACTTTCACTTTTCACTTTCATGTATTGGAGAAGGAAATGGCAATCCACTCCAGTGTTTTTGCCTGGAGAATCCCAGGGACAGTAGAGCCTGGTGGGCTGCCATCTATGGGGTTGCACAGAGTCGGACATGACTGAAGTGACTTAGCAGCAGCAGCAGCATCCACATTATAGCAAAGTAGCTAGTTGAAAATGAAATGTTAACATGTTGGTTGTTTAGACTGTAGAAGCTATCAGGCAACAAGGGTGAACAATTAACATGAGCCAGCTCAGTTCGCTAAATGTAAATTTCCTCTGAAAGATCAATGAAGAATGGGCTTCACTTGGTATGAAAAGCAAATGTGTGTGCTTTTTTTTATTTTGTTCAAAATTTTGGTTTTTAAATTATACTGTCTTGAATGAGTTATCTTGAAAAAAAAATAAAAGTCATTCAAAATGCTTCAGTTTTACATAGCAAGGTAGGTGTGTCTGATCATAAAATTTCTAAGTTTAAATTAAAGTTTATCACTTTAAGAAAGATAAATCAATTGCCAATAAATACGATCACCCTTTGCCTTGAGTGGCTCTTAGAAGAAAATTATCCAAAAGGAGACAAAGCCCTGTTTTTTTGTGTAAAAACCTTGGGAAAGGGGGTATCAGTGAAGAGTTTGGCTTACTCTGATGGGTAGAACTGAGTATGAGATGTGGAAGGGAACATCATAAAAATATAATTTATATTACAGTGTAGAACCTGACTCTTCACACAATGACATCTATACTGGCCCTGCAAGAGATTCATCCTGAAATGGTAGGTAGTAACTGGGACTACTAATCTATGTATCTTCGGGACTCACTGGCGGTCTAGTGGTTAAAACTGTGTGCTTCTACTGCAGGGACATGGGTTCGATCCTTGGGGAACTAAGAAACTAAGATCTTGCATGCTGCGTGGTGTGGCCAAAAAAAAAAAGAAATCTATGTAGCTACACATGCAGGAGACAGATGAGAAAACAGGTGCACAGAAAGCCCCAGAAATCTGCAATCTTACCATCATGCAGGGGGTCCTGAACTGGGGCTCTGTCCATCCCTGCCTCTTTTAACTGAGGTTAATATAGGACCCCCTGCATGACGGTAATTAACCTCAGTAGAGACACCTACCTAGTGTGCTGGGAGACTACAGACACTTAAATGCCTGGTTAAAAACAGTCCATTAGTGAAGTTCAGGTGGATTGATCCCAATTCTTTTCTTAAAGCAGAAGGAAGGAAAGATGCTTCTACCCTTTCATTGTCTCCAGCCGAGACCTCAGAGGCAGGAAAGCTCTGTCTCAACGGTGTCACTTGGCCACACAAATTCGATCTGATGGGCTCAGACACGTGTGCAAAGCACAACAAGCTTGTGAAGCAATCACTCGAGGCTCATGGTGGGAGTCTAGACGTGTTCGGATGCACATTAAGAGCAGGAGATGTGTGCTGCGCATCTCAGCATTTGTGCAGGACCGACATGCTCACTGCTCTGCCTCAGGCAGAGCCAGCGCAGCATGCCCCCTTGTCTCCAGCTCTGAAACCCAAGTCCTGTGCTGAGGGCCAGAGGAGGGGGCTCTGTGCTCAGCTCGGCCAGCCCTGCTGTGGGCGGCTGCAGAAGCACATCAGTAATAATTTAGCACTCAGCAGCTGCAAGAGCAGGGGTCCCTGCCAAGTGCCAGTCTTTGATTCTCTTCTCTACCAGGCAGTAGCTAGTTCATTCCCTGGGCACCCAGCCACATTTCAGAGAAAGCAGGACGGCTGATGGCTGGGGTCAGCACAGACACCCAGCCCCCTGGACAAACCACCAATATGAACCAGCCTGCACCATTAACAGGGCTGAAGAATTGAGCCATTAGCCTATAACTAAGAGGACACAGAGAATGATTTACTTAAAGAATTGTATAGCCAGTAAAAAGAAAAAATAAGAAAGTTCTAAATAAACACATTCTAATAAGCAGGATGTGATTTAGAGCCCTTAGCTTGGGGTAGGGGGTGGGGGCGTGGGCATGTTTCTAATGTAAGATCCAGTTTTGTTTACATGGATTCTGGAGCTCCATTGGTTTTCTAATTAAAAAATAAATAAACAATCCACCATTTCCTGTCAGATCCCAAGATCCCAAGGTGCTTCCCTGGAGCCAAATGGGCATCAGTCATTCCAAACATAAGATAATCAATGGACTGGAGTGTGTGTGTGGGAGGTAGGGTTTATAAAACTTTGGTCGCCTCAGCAGTGTGTGAAAGGCTCCTTGAATTACCACTGCCCAATAGAAAATCTCATTCATATCTTCCCTAGTTTTTCACCCTCAATCTCATCTAGATCAGATCTGATATTTCAACAGCAAGTTCTGTTTGCTGTGGCTTTATTGAGGCCCTCTCTTTTTATTCGAAATGGCAGCCCTTATTCCAACAGACCCCATGGCTTCTGTTTGTGGCAGTCTGGATTTGTGTTTGTTGTCAGCCTAAGGGGTTAAAATTCATTTTAAATAACAGCATGATGGATGCAATCCTGCTTTTCACTTGCCATAGGAACCATTTGGTAATTTGCATTTAAAGTCACAGACCCTATTTGAGTTTAAAAGCAAATTGTATTACAATTAAGCATTTTTTTTTTAAGGTACAAGGAAAAATAAAATCTTTGGTTAATCGACAGTGAGCTAATCTAGGCATGTTGCAGAAAAGTTTTTGAATGCTAATGATAGGTTAATTCTACAATTTAAAATAGATGACAGTGTTATTGCAGTCACCACATTTTTAACATCTGTATGCATAATTTTTCAAGAAAGAAAGAACTTTGAAGCATCCTGTAGTCTTAATCTCTTAGAAGTCCTAAGGGTTGCTTGAGCCAATTAATAAAGAGCCCCCTCACCTGAAGTATTTAAAAGCCAACATTTGTGGTGAACAGGGACCATCAGTTAATCACATATTAGGAATGATTCCTTTGTTCATTGTATGAAAGTATCTTAGAGGAGATATTCTTAATATTCCCATATACAATATGTATCTTCTCAAAGCCAGACTAATTTCAACAACCAACATTTATATGGCATTTTCTTTTCTGTCTCTTAGAAAACAATTTAAGGGGCTGCACTATATTAGTGGGATTTTCCCTTTTTTCCCTAGTCTTCAAAAGATTTTCCTTTCATCTTCTTTTTCTTTCTCTCCAGCTACAAAATGTGCTCATTACAGTCCTATCTGCCAGCTACAAAAGGGAGGAGACTCCTTCTATTTCAGTAGGTATGAATCTCAATAGCTGCTTTCATCTCCTGAGAGCTCAATTCTGCTCTATTTAATAAAACCTAACACTTCAGTTATCAGAGTCATTAGGAGGAAGCAGGATTGGAAGAAGGAAAGCCTTCATTTTTTTTTTTTTTCAGTGTCATATATAATTACACCATTTACTTCCCCAATGGGCTCTACTTTTCCATTATCTTTTTTTTTTTTTTTTTTTACTTTCAGAATATTTCTGATGGAAAGTTCATCATGTAGAAAACAAAGACTAAGCAGTAACAACAACAAGAGCAAAAAACGCTCCTTCAGAAACCGGAGTAGTTCTAGTGCAAGGCAATTAGCACTCAGTAAGTGCCAGGATGCTATTCATTCCTATATAAACTAAATCCCCCCTGAAATCATTGTCTCTTTGTTTATTGTCTTTTACCCTCAACTAAGGTGAAGGGTATTTGATGAGCCAAATTTTCTGTATGGCACAGAATAAAAGAGGTTTAAATTTGATAACTGTAAAGGGCTACAAGTCTCTGTGGACTGCAGATAAGACCAATAAACATTATAAAATGCATCTTCTGAAGGTACAATCAGAAATCCAATATTGCATTAGTACATGAAAATCAACATCAATTAGTTAATTACTTCTAATCAACTGTCTTTTGCTTAAGAAACAGTTGCAATTAATTGAAAGAGCAAAATATCCTGAAAATCATCAGTGTTAGGTCCATAGGGAAGTGGATATCAATTGCTTTCCACCAAGGTCATCCATATTCGGATTCCCCAGAATTCTGTGAGTTATGAGATGAACCACCAGCTCTTCCTAAATGATATTAATTCATATGATTTAAAAATGAAATCATATCATCCTAGAATTTTTTAATCAGAAGAAACCCTCAAAACCCATATGGTTTGGAAATTGTTTACCTGGAGTTTATCACCTCCTGAATGTTTAAGCTTGATTATTTGTAGATTTGTGCATACTTTTTGGAAGAGGATCCTTAGGTTTTATCAGTTTTTGTAAAAGATTTATGACCAAGGAAATGTAAAACTTATTCAACCAGTTCATTCTCCATCTCTGCAAGTACTTGCTATATAAAAAGTCTGCATTTTTTCTAATGTTCTAGGCTCTTCCGTTAGTTGATCAGTTTGCATACAGTCAGCTAGCATTGTGTGACATTCTCCGCATACAGCTGTTAGTTCAGGGTATTTAATGAACAGAATCAGAAACTTTGCAACACAAAGCAATATGTTCTCTATCTTGGTCTCCTAGGTCAACTGCTTTATTATAGCCACATAGATTAATCTGATAATCTTCACTTTTCAGAAATTGTTGGTTCTTATTCGATCTCTCTATAAAATATAATATAAATAAATTTTGTGCATTTTTCATAATTTTCAAAGCCTTTTAAAGGTATGCTGAGCTATAATTTTTAGTCTTGATGGACTGAGACTGGAAATGTGAATTTCATTGAGGAGTGAACTGGAAACCTGTAAAGATTATGGGTGACATGTGCACCATATGGAAAACATTGTTCAAAATTCAAATTGTACCTTTCAAGTGTCTCTCACATCTCAACATGGTTTTGTTTTTCTAATATAAAAAGGTCAAATCACTGGTATTAGGTGTCTTTTGCTTCAATTTGACATCCTGCAGCACCAAGAATCTTTTCTCATTTTGTTTTTCTACTTCTTTTCCTGGTGTTAGTTTAATCCTCATCTCTTCCCCATCTCCTGCACTTCATGTATTCTCTCCTTCCTGCTCAGCCTTACCAACCAGAAAAAAAAAAATTAAACTTGTAATGTTATATAAAAGTAGACCAAAATAAACTGTTCTGACAATTATGTGGAAAACAACAAAATCAAAAGTCATTACAAAAGACAAAGACTCTCAGGCATCTGAAAATGAAAGGGAGCTAAAATCTTACTTTTCAAAATTTATGTGAAATGTATAAAGAAAGAGAAATATATTTTAATAGGTAGTCACAAATGGTGGTAATTTCCTCTAGATTTATTCAAGGAAAGGCTATGGGTCTGGTTTTGTTAAAACTAGTTTCCCTGGCAAGAAGAGAATGGAATTATAAGTGCCTCTTACTCTGTATAAATGTATACCACTGATTTCAAAACTGATGGTATTCGTGTGTCACTTTCTTTTTTCAGTAACACTTTCATTTATCTAGCTTACAGAATTCGGAGGTGCATGACATGAAGAGGGCTGACCTGGTGTCAAACCATCTAAGTTTCAGCCTAGCGCCACCGTATACTAACACTGTTTAACTCATCTCAATCTCCTGAAGCCTTCGTATATTTAACTACAAAATGGGGATAATAATAGTAACTACTTTACAGACTTTTCCTGAGGTTTTAATAAGATTGTGAATGTAATGCAAACTGTCTGACACACTCAAGTTTGCCATAAACATTACCATTATTAGCACTGTTATTTTTCTTAAGTTCCTGGCCTTGTGCTTTTGTTTCAGAAAACAAGCCACAGTGCCCTTCTCTTTAGATTCCAACTTGAGATCATTTTCATCTTCACATCCTTCTATACCAGTGGTTCTCAAACTTTAGCCTGCATCAAAGTCACCTAGATGGCTGGTTTAAAAACACAAATTGCTGGGCTCCATTCCCATCGTCTCTGATTCAGAAAGTCTGGGTGAGCCCAAGACTTAGCATTTCTAACAAGTTTCCAGATGGTGATGCTGCTGCTAGTCAGGAATCACACTTTAAGCACCAATGCTTCTATATCAGGGTTGGCAAACTTTTTCTCTACAGCACCAGACAGTAAATATTTCAAACACAACGTTGGACAATATGTAGATAAATGAGTGTGGCTGTGCTTTGGTCAAACTTTATTTCAGCACAGTGATACCCTGCATTTTACATAAGGAACTTGAGCATCTCTGGACTTTGGTATCTTGGCTGGGGGCAGGTTGGGGGGGGTGTCCTGAAACTAATGTCCCCAGGGACACAAAGGATGATTATATTAGAATTTTATAGAATTTTTACTTTATGAAACATAATTCTTTAAAAAATGTCTGAGTGATTAAAAACTAGTAACCATTCTTGTGGGTCATATGGAAATAGACTCAGGGCCATTTTTGGACGGTGGGCCATAGTTTTCAATCCTTGTTCTAGAGAGACCCAAATGCCTTCACTTGCCCAGTCTGAGGCAGAGTCCTCTACCTTCCTCCCTGGCTGAGCCTGAGCCTGGTGGTTTGTTTTCGTTTAGTCACTAACTCAGTGTCTGACTCTTTGCAACCCCATGGACTGTAACTTGCCAGGTTCCTCTGTCCAAGGCATTTCCTCAGGCAAAAACTGGAGTAGGTTGCCATTACAGGGCATCTTCCAGACCCATGGATCGAACTTGCATCTCTTGCCTTTCCTGCACTGCCAGGCAGATTCTTTACCCCTGTGCCACCTGGGAAGTCCCTGCCTGGTGGTTTACTACTACTAAATGGAGTCTCCCCATAAGGTTGGATGAATTACTGGTGATTGAGCCTGCTTACTACTGCTACTCCTATTCTCTAGCTTATTTGCTGCGGCTACAGCCTCTCAGAGCATATTCTCGAATATGTTTAAAGGAAAGTTTTCTCTCCAGCATTGATGTCCCTCTGTTTTCTAACAAGTTTACACTAACTTCCTTTACTATGTATGCCTAATTTCCTCCACTGGTGATGACCCAGTGATTTGAGTAGGTTAGGCCAATCAGAGCATCTGATTTCTCCTGGTCGTAGTCATTGGTTTAGGACGTCATTCTGGCCAATGAAACATGAAAGGATTTTTCTGGGGGAATATGGGAAAGGAGTTTACTTGCTCTTTGTCAGGAGCTAAGGAAGAGATCCTTTCTTTGTGGACTGCATGCATGCTCAGTCACTCAGTTGTGTCTGACTGCAATCTCATGGACTGTAACCTGCCAAGCTCCTCTGTCCATGGGATTTTTCCAAGCAATGCCATGAAAAGAATACTGCAAGCAAGAATACTGGAGTGAGTTGCCATTTCCTCCTCCAGAGGATCTTCCCAACCCAGGGATGGAATCTGTGTCTCTTGGATTGTCCAGCAGATTCTTTACCACTGCATCACCTGGGAAGTGCTGGACTGCATGGTAAGGAGGCACATTCTGAAATTGCTGTTATCCATTAATGCTATTGTGAAAGAAATAAGGGTGAGTCAAAAGCAAAAATATGGAGATTAGTGCAGAGAAAACTATATATAAACAATCAGAGTCTTATTCACCGTTCTAGATCTTACTTCTGGACCAAGCCACATCTGAATCAATAGGATTCCTTGTTAACTGTGATTAAGGTTCTTTGTAAGATTCTTTGATTTAAGCAGCCATTGAAAAACTTCATCAAATTTTCCCCTCTTCTTTTCTCTTATGGGATATACTTCAATTAAGCATTATACCCAGGAGTAAGGGATAAAAGAACAAGTAATTAAACCATTGCTATAATCTTAATTACCACTAATTGAATGAACCCTTGGTGTGGCAGAATCAGATTGTTTCTTGCCGTCCTTATGTCAAAAGGCTGTTTGAGGGAATGGAAGGATTGTCAAGGCAAGCTGGCGAGAATTATAAGTATCCTTTGATTCCCTTTCACATTTGTTTTTCATTATAGAAAGATGACCTATGACTTATTTAGAAACATCTGGATATCTTGAGGCATCTTCTAAGAACTCTCTCCTTATTAAAGGACTCAAATATATACAAGTGCTTGGGAAGTAAGTAGCATAATTATGACTAGAATCATAAGTGGAGTAGATACTACTTCAGTCATGTCTTGTGTTTTGCAGTGTTTAAAAGGATCACCTAGCTGTTGCTTGCCTTCATCTAGTTGTCCCTGTCCTGGTTAAGAGATGGGAAGCATTTAACCAACCACCTATTCTAAAGGACATTATTAGAAGGGGCACTTGACAATAAGGTCTTCGTGGATTCTTTAGTATAAAGAAATAAAATAATACTATGTATAAAATATACATAGTATATTATATAAAATATAATACTATAAAATAATATATAGTATAAAATAATACTATGCAATTGTGAGAGTCTCTGGGTAACTTACATGTCCTTGAACCCCAATCTGCCCCCTAAGAGGGGTGTGTTGGAATAGTTATTTTAGTTTCAAACAATAGAAACAAAACTTAGCTAATTTCAGCCAATAAATTAAAATAATAGAGTAGAAAAGTTACTAGAAAGGTTTTGAGAGTTCTCATAAGTATCTCACCAGAACACTGCCATTAATGCACTTCAGCTCCACTCACTCCAAGCTTCATTGTCTTTCCAAACCAGGTTTCAAATACTTGGAGGGAAGAAACCTATTTCTTGTCAAATTCCATCAGACTAACAGCACTTTGGCAGCAGATTTCCCTATTTTTTTTTTTTTTTGAAGGATTTTAACTCTTGTTCCTGGGATGTATGTGGCACAGGATTGAACATCTTCATAAATGAGAGTGTTCCTTTCTTTCCATTTCACGTATATTTACTTCTGGTAAGTCCCTTGGGGTGAGAGGATGGAAGAACGGCATGTTGGTTCCAGGTTCTGTATAAAGCCAGGGCAAGTATAATCATCTCATTGTCATTATTCCTGAGAAAATGATGTTTGTCCTCTTTTGCTACTATGTAGCCCTAGTCTCCAAATTAATACTCTGATTTAATCTCCACTTTCCAGGTGTGCACCACCCCCTCTTTTGTTTTTTACCACCTAGTGAAACGCCACTGAAGGGAATGGGAAAGCATAATGATTGGATACTTTTGATAGATATTTGCTGCTCTGATGCATGCTTAGCATTTGAGCCCTTTCTGGTAGGGTCCTTTCGCTCCTACATAAATAGAAAGGACCAGGTACTTTCTCTACTCGCCCCCATGGCAGCCAGAGCATTATCAGAAGGCCTAAACTTGACCAGTAGTAATTGTCACTGGAATAAATTGAAATATTAGACCCAATTCTTTATCCTGCCCTGTATCTGTGACTTCTGCTATGTGACTTCACAGCTCTTCTCTTTAGAGGTGAAATGGATTTCATTGTCCCCTTGACTTTGGGTTTGCTATGTGACTTGGATTTGCCAATGGAATGTTAGTAAATTTGCTCTGTGGAAATTCAAAAACTACCTACACAACTTGACTTGCCATCTTGAATTTCTACCATCATCATGAGAAGTCATGTCAAGTAGTTGACAGATGCAAAAAAAATGAGAGGAAAGGAGTTTAAATTGAACCCAACTTCAGATTTGGAGCCAAGTATAGCTTAAATCAGCTAACCCCCAACTTACCCACAAATGAACAAAAGTAAAATATTATATTAAGCCATTGACCTGCCTCTTGAGAAATCTGTATGCAGGTCAGGAAGCAACAGTTAGAACTGGACATGGAACAACTGACTGGTTCCAAATAGGAAAAGGAGTACGTCAAGGCTGTATATTGTCACCCTGCTTATTTAACTTATATGCAGAGTACATCATGAGAAACGCTGGGCTGGAGGAAGCACAAGCTAGAATCAAGATTTCTGGGAGAAATATCAATAACCTGAGATATGCAGATGACACCACCCTTGTGGCAGAAAGTGAAGAAGAACTAAAGAGCATCTTGATGAAAGTAAAAGAGGAGAGGGAAAAAGTTGGCTTAAAGCTCAACATTCAGAAAACTAAGATCATGGCATCCGGTCCTATCACTTTATGGCAAATAGATGGGGAAACAGCGGCTGACTTTATTTTTGGGGGCTCCAAAATCACTGCAGATGGTGACTGCAGCCATGAAATTAAAAGACACTTACTCCTTGGAAGGAAAGTTATGACCAACCTAGACAGCATATTAAAAAGCAGAGACTTTATTTTACCAACAAATGTCCATCTCATCAAGGCTGTGGTTTTTCCAGTAGTCATTTATGGATGTGAGAGTTGAACTATAAAGAAAGCTGAGTGCTAAAGAATTGATGCTTTTGAACTGTGGTGTTGGAGAAGACTCTTGAGAGTCCCTTGGACAGCAAGGAGATCCAACCAGTCCATCCTAAAGGAGACCAGTCCTGGGTGTTCATCGGAAGGACTGATGTTGAAGCTGAAGCTCCAATCCTTTGGCCACCTGTTGCAAAGAACTGACTCATTTGAAAAGACCCTGATGCTGGGAAAGATTGAGGGCAGGAGGAAAAGGGGATGACGGAGGATGAGATAGTTGGATGGCATCGCCGACTCAATGGAGATGAGTTTGAGTGAACTCCGGGAGTTGGTGATGGACAGGGAGACCTGGCGTGCTGTGGTCCATGGCGTTGTGAAGAGTCGGACACAACTGAGTGACTGAACTGAACCAGAGCCACTGAATTTTAGTGTTATGCAGCTCCTGTGCAACAACAGTTGACCAGTACACTCAGTCTTGGGACGTTGTAGCCCATGATGCATAGGGACAGTGACAGTGAAGAATTTATTTCATTCACATCGAGACTGCACTCAGGAACAAGTGATGGGGTGCTGATGACAAAGCTCAGTGTGCAGCTGGGGTATTAACTTGGCTGAGATTTTGGCTACCTAGCTTCCCTCTGTTCTTGTTTGATTTCCTTCCCTGGTTTGCTGGTCTTCTGGGTTATTCAATGAGATAACTAATATCCTTCCAATAATTTGTTTTCTGTTTAGTTTGGTCTAGGTCAGCATGTGTTGTTTGCAACTTTGTCTGATTTTTTTGCCCTTATATATCACTGGAAAGTAGAGGATTTGGAAAAGCAGAGGGTGAAAGAGGCCAATAGTGGAAGAGGTATAAACATGAGTTCATGGGTCTATAGTTCTGATGGCAGGGTGTGGAGAATTTCTGGGTAGTGTAAGGTGGGATTTTTTTTATGTTTCTGACAGCTTTCAATGATTGCTACCTTCACATGGAGCATGTGAGTAATGGGGTTAGTGAGTAGGTTATCTTTCAAAAAGATTGATCAAAGTATTTCAGTCAGTAACTTATGTTCATCAACAACCCTAAAACTAATCAGTTATGTCTCACTAACACTTCTATTCCTTATCTAATTGTTAATACTTAGATACTTTTTTGATATGCTCAGAATTCCTAGTGAGAAAGGTAGAAGAAATCATTAGGTTAGAAAGAAGACTTCAGTCATTAGCCACAACTTCTATATAATAAGTTTCTTCAAATGACACTCATTAACCTGGCTTCAGTAATTAACAGAATTTATGAAAAAAAAGTTTTATATGTCTGAAGCTATACATAACTGCTGGAAAACCATTCATGCTGATTTTCTTACTAGACTTGTTAAGTGTTTCATTTTTTCAAAAGCTTCAAAGTATACATAATTGAACGGTGTAATAAATACTAAATTCCCTAAGCATTATATTAGGGATGTAATGTGAATGGAGATATGTTTGCCATTAATGCATTAACCAGAGAATCAGGATATTTTATAAAGTTGACATCTTTGTGCCATGTTATTGAGGAGAGATGTATTTTATTTCATTTAAGATAGAAAAGAATCAAGTTTCATTGCTCAAAAAAATAAAATAAACTCATTTACTTAGCATTAATTTTACATTCTGTGTAAGGCACTTACTTCTGTAACTTGGATCACACTCACTGTGTTGTATATGTAAAACCTTCATTGACTAGTATATACATTTTAAGTTTATTATCTTTTGCCTTTACACAAAACCCTTGGCAGACTAGTCTTAATGCATATGTGTTCGAGATAACCAAGTCTGTTTCTTGTCAATTGTAAATTTAAATGATTTACTTTTCTTGATGGTTGAAAATGCTTGAAGTCGGGGCATTAGGGGCTAAATTCAGTCCATTGTGCTTCTTCAAAGAATTTAGAATTTACATGATAGATGAAAGTTTACTAAATACTGTTCACATTCTGGATTTAGAGATGCAAATAAGGAGTGCCCATCCTGAAATACATTAAATTCATATGAAACATCTAGTTTGAGAAAACGAGTGTGGGAGAAAGTGGGATAAAGGGAAGATTAGAGTAATAGATTTAGAGATAAAATGACAAAGACCTTTTATATTCTCATGGGAATGAAACAAAGAGAGGGAAAAAAATCAATAAAGCAAGCTGAAAAAGGAGTCTGATGGCCTGAAAACATAAGCATGAAGAAAAAAAGTAAAGCATGAAATTCAGTTGTACATTTGTTGCTGTTTATTTTATCATTATGTTTACCATAAAAATGCAGATTTAAAAAATAAAAGGGAAGAAAAACCACTGTTATTCCTACCCCCTAGAGAAAGTCTTCTTTGCATGTTGGTATATATTTTTATAGTCTTTTCCTATAAGTGTGTGTGTGTGTGTGTGTGCCCATATACACCCAGAGGATTTTTTTACACTAAGGGACTGGATTCTATAAAGTGTTTTGTAACATGATTTCATCACTTAATATATTACATGCATCTTTTCATGCCAAAAACTGACTTCAATATACATTCAAAGGGTGCATAAATATTCCATTTTGTAGAACAAACAAACAGATGAATTTTATCAAAATTTTCTGTAAACAGATCCCTCACAACTTCCATTATTAAAATGGAGCTACAGACCCACTGCACCTTGCGTGAGTGAAAAACTGTAGAAGCAGAGGCATCAGGAGGCTAGAGGGCGGTTGCATCTGGGGGTGCTTTGAAGATCTACAGCGCTCCCCAGCTTCGGCTCATTTCCCAGGTTCCTATTCTGATGTTATTCTCTCTCTCTCACTTCCCAGATGCCTAAATCCTTTTGCCCAGTGTGGGGAAACATCTCTATTTCATCTGGTGTCCTGCAAAGTTTGATAGAACTGGATCTAAACACGGTGCTTCCGTGGCTGATTTCCACATCTAACGCACACAGGTACTTCACTGAAGACACATGGTCTTGGGGGAAGGAGTGATTTAAAATGCATTGTGCCCGACTTTGCTGCGAATTGATAAAATATGAATGTTAAGCTTTTTAAGGGGTGACTTCAGTTTGCAGGTAGAGGTGAAGTGGGGTGATATTTCCAAGTGCCTTTGAAATAATCAGAAGTGAGCAGTCAATCCTTTTGGGTACATGTGCCTCTTACTCTTTTTTACATTTTAATTACTTAATTTATTTTTGGCTATCTGGGTCTTTGTTGCTATGTGGGCTTTTCTCTAGTTGTGGCGAGTGGGAGCTACTTTCTAGTTGCAGTACTTGGGCTTCTTATTGCGGTGCTTTTCTTGTTGCAGAGCATGGGTTCTAGGGCATGTGGGCTTCAGCAGTTGCAGCGTGTGGGTTTCAGTAGTTGTGGCTCCCAGGCTCTAGAGTTGTGCCCAGGCTTCGTTGCTCCATGGCATGTGAGATATAAATTCGTGTCTCCTGCACTGACAGTTGGATTCTCAATTATTGAGCCACCCAGGAAGCCTGTGTCTCTTATTTTGAAAAGGATACCTACCTGTTCATGCAGACCTAAGTGAAAAAGAATATGCACTTAACTTACGTATCTGTGCAATATAAATTAATCTTAGAGGACAGTGATGTGATTTGTGCCATGCTGTCCCTTTATAAATATGTCATTTCCAAAGTGGAAACAATATAATTATCCAGTAACAGTCTATAGGCTATATAAATAAATTATTATACCATATAGCAGAATACTCACCAATTATTTAAAATGGTATAATAGCAAAAATCTATAATTTGTGTAAATGTTCAGGATGTATTATTTTTTCAGATTTTATTTTTTATTATTATTAAACATTTTTAAAAATTTAATTTTCATTATATTTTATAGTTGATTTATAATTTTGTATTAGTTTCAGGTGTGCAGCAAAGTAATTCAATTGTTCATATACATATATTTATTCCTTTTTATATTATTTTCCTATGTTGGATATTACAGAATATTGAGTAGAGTTCCCTATGCTATACAGTAGATCCTTGTTTATCTCTTTTAAATACAGTAGTGTGTGTATATTAATCCCAAACTCCTAATTTCTCTCTCCCCCAACCTTTCCCTTTTGGTAACCATAAATGTGCTTTCTAAGTCTGTAAGTCTATTTTTGTTTTGTAAATAAATTCATTTGTATCATTTTTAGATTGCACATGTAAATGACATCATGTGACATTGTCTCTCTCTGACTTAGTTCACTTAGCATCATAATCTCTAAGTCTATCCATGTGGCTGCAAATGGTATTACTTCATTGTTTGTACGGCTGAGTAATATGCCATCATACATAAGTACCACATTTTTTAATCCATTTCTCCATCAGTGGACATTTAGATTGCTTCCCTGTCTTGGCTATTGCAAATAGTGCTGCAGTGAACATTGGGGTGCATGTATATTTTTGAATTATGATTTCCTTTGGACATATGCCCAGGAGTGGAATTATTGGATCACACTATTTTTAGTTTCTATTAAACTAAACAAACTATTTTTAGTTTCTTTCAAAAATTTTATTGAAGTATAGTTGACCCACAGAATTGTGTTAGTTTCAAGTGTATAGCAGAGTGACTGAACCATACATATACATGTTTTCATTCTTTTTCAGATTCTTTTCTTATATATGGTATCACAGAAAACTGAATAGAGCTCCCTGTGCCATATAGTAGGTCCTTGTTTGTTATCTATCTTATATATAGTAGCGTGTGAATGTTAATCCTAAGCTCCTGATTTATTCCTCCCCCCAACATTTTCTCTTTGATAACCATAAGTTGTTTCAACATCTGTAAATCTATTTCTGTTTTGTAAATAAATTCATTTCTGTTGTCTTTTAAAATTAGATTCCACAATGAATGATATCATTTATTTGTTGGCTTCCCTAGGACTCAGTGGTAAAGAATCCACCTGCAATGCACGAGACACAGGTCGGTCTCTGGGTCGGGAAGATCCCCTGGAGAAGGAAATGGCAATGCACTCCAGTATTCTTGCCTGGAGAATCCCATGGACAGAGAGCCTGGTGGGCTATATATAGTACATGGGGTCGCAAGAATCAGACATGACTTATCAACTAAACCACTACCATATATATTTTGTCTCCTTAGGTATGTTTATTCCTAGCTATCTTATTCTTTTTCATGTGATGGTAAATGGAATTGTTTCCTTAATTTCTCTTTCTGATCTTTTGTTGTTAGTGTATAGGAATGCAAGAGATTTCTGTGGTATTAATTTTGTATCCTGCAACTTTATCAAATTTATTAATGATCACTAGTAGTTTTCTGGTAGCTTCTTTAGGATTTTCTATGTATAGTATCATGTCATCTGCAGAGACAGCTTACTTCTTCTTTTCTAATTTGGATTAATTTGGATTTTATTTCTTCTCTGATTCCTATGGCTAGGACTTCCCCAACTATGTTGAACAAAAGTGGCAAGAGTGAAGAGTCCACTCTTTTTTTTCCCCCCATTTCTAATTATTATTAGAAATAATACATTTTATTTATTATTAAATTTTATTCTAAAAATAAAATAAACATGGAAGGTACTAGACCTAGTTAAAAGAAAGCATAGAATTTGATTGAGGGTTTCTAAGATGGACTTGCATAAATGGAGGTATATACCCTGAAATCAGTGTTATAAATATGAAATCTTTACCAAATTAGTATATGAATTTACTGTAAATATTTGGCAAATCAATACAATCATATCTTTGTCCTATTCCTGATAGTAGATGAAATGCTTTCAGCTTTTCACTACTGTGAATGATGTTAGCTGTGAGTTTGCCATATATGGTCTTTAATATATTGAGGTAAGTTTCCCTATGCCCACTTTCTGAAGAGTTTTTCATAAAAGGATGTTGAATGTTATTAAAAGCTTTTAATTTTATTAAAAGCTTTTTCTGCATATATTGAGATAATCACATGGCTTTTATTCTTCAGTTTATTATTGTGGTGTATCACAATGATTGATTTGTAAATATTGATGAATCCTTGGATCCTTGGGGTAAATCCCACTTGATCATGATGTACAATCCTTTTAGTATATTGCTATTTGGTTTGCCAGTTTTTTTGTTGAGAATTTGTGTCCATGTTCATCAGTGATATTGGCCTGTATTTGTGTGTGTGTGTGTGTGGTACTTTTGTCTGATTTTGGTATTAGAGTGATGCCTCATGGAATAAACTTGGGAGTGTTTGTTCTGCAAAATTTTGCAAGAGTTTCAGAAAGATAGGTGTTATCTTTTCTCTAAATGTTCGATAGAATTGAACTATGAAGCTATCTGGTCCCACACTTTCACTTTTGGGGAGTTTTTAAATTACTGTTTCAATTTCAGTACACGCGATTGGTCTGTTCATATTTCTTATTATGTTTCTTCCTGGTTCAGTCTTAGAAGGTTGTACCTTTCCAAGAATTTTTCCATTTCTTCTACGTTGTTCATTTTATTGGCATATAGTTGCTTGTAGTAGTCTCTTATATCCCTTTGTATTTCTGTGGTGTTGGCTGTAACTTTTTTCATTTCTAATTCTATTGATTTGAATGCTCTCCCTCTTTTTTCATGAGTATGGCTAGAATTTTGCCAATGTTATCTTTTCTAAGAACTAGCCTTTAGTTTCATCAGTGTTCATCAGTGATGCTGGCCTGTAATATTTTGCAATTGTTTTGTTTCTACTTCTTTTATGTCTTCCCTGATCTTTATAATTGCTCTCCTTCTACTAACTTCGGTTTTGTTCTCCTTTCTCTAGTTGCTTTATGTGTAAGTTAGGATGTTTATTTGAGATTTTTCTTGTTTCCTGAGGTAAGATGGTATTGCTATAAACTTCCCTCTTAGAATGGCTTTTGCTGTATCCCATAAGTTTGGGGTCATGATGTTTTTATTGTCATTTGTCTCTAGGTATATTTTGCTTTTCTCTTTGATTTCTCTAGTGATCACTGGTTATCTAATAAATATTGTTTAGCCTTCAGATCTGTCCATAGATCTGAAGTGGGTCTATTGTAGAGGGCATATATACAGGTTTTGTTGTGTATCTATTCAGCCTGTCTATGTCTTTTGGTTTGAGCATTTAATTCAGTTACATTTAATTATTAAAATGTATGTTCTTATTGCCATTTTGTTCAGTTCAGTCACTCAGTTGTGTTCAACTCTTTGTGACCCCACTGATTGCAGCACACCAGGCCTCCCTGTCCATACCAACTCCCTGAGTTTACTCAAACTCTTATGTCCATTGAGTCGGTGATGCCATCCAACCATCTCATCCTCTGTTGTCCTCTTCTCCTCCCACGTTCAATCTTTCCCAGCATCCGGGTCTTTTCAAATGAGTCAGTTCTTTGCATCAGGTGGCCAAAGTATTGGAGTTGCAGCTTCAGCACCAGTTCCTTCCAATGAATATTCAGGACTGATTTCCTTTAGGATAGACTGGTTTGATTTCCTTGCAGTCCAAGGGACTCTCAAGAGTCTTCTCCAACACCACAGTGAAAAAGCGTCAATTCTTCAGTGCTCAGCTTTCTTTATAGCTCAACTCTCAACATCCATACATGACTACTGGAAAAATCATGGCCTTGACTAGAAGGACCTTTGTTGGCAAAGTAATGTCTCTGCTTTTGAATATGCTGTCTAGGTTGGTCATAACTTTTCTTCCAGGGAGCAAGCATCTTTTAATTTCATGGCTACAGTCACCATCTGCAGTGATTTTGGAGCCCCCCAAAATAAGTCTGTCACTGTTTTCATTGTTTCCCCATCTATTTGCCATGAAGTGATGGGACTGGATGCCATGATCTTAGTTTTCTGAATGTTGAATTTTAAGCCAATTTTTTCACTCTCCTCTTTCACTTTCATCAATAGGCTCTTTAGTTCTTCTTCGCTTTCTGCCATAAGGGTGGTGTCATCTGCATATCTGAGGTTATTGATATTTCTTCCGGCAATCTTGATTCCAGCTTGTGCTTCATCCAGCCAGGCATGTCTCAAAATGTATTCTGCATATAAGTTAAATCAGCAGGATGACAATGTACAGCCTTGATGTAACCTTTCCCAATTTGGAATCAGTCAGTTGTTCCATTTCCAGTTCTAACTGTTGCTTCTTGACCTGCATACGGATTTCTCAGGAGGCAGATAGGGTGGTCTGGTATTCCCATCTCTTTCACAGTTTCCCACAATTTATTGTGATCCACACAGTCAAAGGCTTTGGTGTAGTCAATAAAGCAGAAGTACATGTTTTTCTGGAAATGTCTTGCTTTTTTCTATGATCCATCAGATGTTGGCAATTTGATCTCTGGTTCCTCTGCCTTTTCTAAATCCAGTTTGAACATCTGGAAGTTCATGGTTCATGTATTGTTGAAGTCTGGCTTGGAGAATTTTGAGCATTACCTTGCTAGCGTGTGAGATGAGTGCAAATTGTGCAGTAATTTGAACAGTCTTTGTCATTGCCTTTCTTTGGGATTGGAATGAAAACTGACCTTTTCCAGTCATGTGGCCACTGCTGAGTTTTCCAATTTGCTGGCATATTGCATGCAGCCCTTTCACAGCTTCATCTTTTAGGATTTGCAATAGCTCAACTAGAATGCCATTTTGTTAATTATGTGGATTTTTAAATGTTTGTTTCTACCCTTCCTCTTCTGTTCTCTTCTCTTGTGCGTTGATGACTAACTTTAGTGTCGTGTTTGGATTGCCTTTTTTTGGTGTGTGTATCTATTGTGTTTGGATTGCCTTTTCTTTTGTGTGTGTGTATATATTGTAGCTTTTTGGCTTGTGATTCCCATTATGCTTTGACATACCAGTCTCTATGTGTACAAGGTTGTGTTAAGTTGTTGGCTTCTTAATTTCAAATGCATTTTCAATATCCTGCATTTGTACTTTCCTAGCCTCTCAATTGCTGGTTTAGATATCATTCATGTGTGAATGATTTCCTACATGCCTTTACTAGTGAGCTTTGCCATTTGTAATTTTCTTGGTTTTAGCTGTACCTTTTTCTTTCTACCTAGAAACTTCTCTCTATACTTGTAAAGCTGTTTTGGTGGTGGTGAATTCTCTGTGCTTTGGCTGGTCTAAAAGACTTTTGATTTCTCCACCAAGTCTGAGTAAGAGCCTTGCTGGGTAGAGTATTTTCAATTGTAGGCTCTTCCCTTTTGTTACTTTAAATATATCATGCCACGCCTGTCTGTTCTTCAGAGTTTCTGATGAAAAATCTGATTACTTTATTGGGATTCCCTTGTATGTTATTTTTTGCTTTTCCCTTGTAACTTTTAATGTTTTTTCTTTGACTTAATTTTTGTCAGTTTTATTAATATGTCTCAGCATGTTGCTCTTTGGGTTTATCTTGTTTGGGACTCTGGTTCCTGGACTTGAATTTTTCCTTTCTCATGCTAGGATAACTTTTGGCTATAATTTGAGTTTTCTGTCTCTCTTCTCCTTCTGAAGCCCCTATAATGCAAATGTTGGTGCATTTAATGTTGTCCCATAGGTCTTTGAGACTATCTTCACTTGTTTTCATTCTTTTTCTTTATTCTGTTCCGTGGCAATGATTTCTACCAATGTTTTCCATTTTACTTAATCATTCTTCTGTCTCACTTATTCTATTGTTTCCTTCTAGTGTATTTCATTTCAGTTATTGTATTGTTCATCTCTGTTTGTCTGTTAAATCTTTTTATTAAACAACTCTTGTGTCTTTTAAATCTGTGCCTCCATTCTTTTTTCAAGATCTTGAGTCATCTTCACTATCATTACTCTAAATTCTTTTTTCAGGTAGCTTGCCTGCCTCCATTCATTTAGTTGTTCTTGGGGATTTTGATCTTGTTCCTTCATCTCAAATATATTATTCTGCCATTTTCTTCTGTCTCATTTTCTGTTTCTGGTCTCCTTTCTGCTGACTGCAGGATGGTATCTCCTCTTGTTTCTGTGCCTGCCCCTGGGTGGGCGAGTTTTGTCCTGGAATTTGTTCAGACTTCCTGTTGGGAGGGACTGAAGCCTGCTCACTGATGGGGGTTAGGTCTTGTCCTTCAGGTGGGAAGGACTATCAAATATTATGTTTTTAGAGGTGGCTGTGCAATCAGTATGGTTTCAGACAGTCTGTCTGATGATGGATGTTGCTGTATTCCTATTCAGCTGATTGTTTGGTATGAAGCATCAGGAGTCTGTAGCTGTTGGGTAGGACCAGGTCTTGATGCCAAAATTGTGACCTTTGGGAGCACTTACTCTAATCAATATTCTGAGGCCTCTGCCACCAGTGTTCCCCCACCTCACAGCCCCCTGGCAAGCTACAGCCTATCCCCGCCTCCCTAGGCAACCCTCCCAAGCCTCGTAGGTAGGTTTGGCCCAGGCTCCTGTGGAATTTCTGCTTCAGACTTGGTCCCAGTGCATATGTACCCTTGTGTGCACCCTCCAAGAGTGGAGTCACTATCTCCCTGTCTTACGGAGCTCCTTCACTCAGCCCTACTGCCTCCAAAGTCAAATGCTTTGGGGATTCCTCCTCCAGATACCAGACCCTCAGGCTGGGAAACCTGACATGGGGCTCAGGGCTCTCACTCATGTTGGGGAACCTCTGTGATGCAATTATTTCCAATGTGTGGGTCACCCACTCAGTGGGTATGGAATTTGCTTGTATTGCCTCTTCCCATCTCATTCTGGCTTTTTCTTTGTCTTTGGGTATAGACTATCATTTTTGGTAGGTTCAAGTCTTTTTTGTCAATGGTTGTTCAGGAGTTGTGATTTTGGTGTTTTCATGAAAGGAGGTTAGGCCAAATCCTTTTACTCTGCTATCTTGTTCAGGAATTTCCCATGATGTATTGTTAAATGGGGAGGGTACAAAAACATGTATTTTGTCCTTGTTTGTAAAAATAAATTGTATGCTTTGCCTTTACATGCATGTCTTTACATGACTATCTTTATATGAATTGTTAATGGTAGTTGTTTTTAGACTGTTAGGATTACTGGAAACTTTTATTTCTTTTTGTGTATTTGTACTTTTTAAGTTTTCTGTAATTCATAGATTTCACTTTTGTAATGAGAAAAAAAAAAAATTGAAGGGCCTCATTACACCATTTCTCAACCAGATGACTTATCATTTAGAGGTCACCATTCTCTTAAAAGGCAGAAATTTCAATAATTTCAATAGCAGAAATTAGAAATATCTCCCACTGAGTGACTCATACTATTCTAGGATGATGAGGGGTAAGGGGCGGCTACATTATTAGCATATTGCCTTGGATTTTTCCAAGTAAAAACATTTGGATGGCAGAGAGTAGGGAGGAATGATTATCAATTAAAGGCCCTAAAGTTATTTTCTTTATATTGTTTTACTCCCTTTTCTTTCAAGTTGATGTGGACATTTCCATTTGCATGGTGTAGCTAATAGGTGAGCTGATTCTTGCTGATATTCAGAGTAAGTTAATCTCATGATTAGGCTTAAAAAAAAAAAAAAGGTAACAAGCACATGCTTCCTGAATATTTTCTACTGAAATAACCACTGTTGTAATCACATTCTGTCTCCCATAACTCTTTAAAATGATCAAAGTGAGCCCTCACAGAGTTTCTGGCAAGGTGAATTCCTGTGTACATTTCACAAAGTACAACTTCCAAGCACAGTGGGGTTTCCAAGAATATGCCTGGAAAAAAATCAAATGAATCTTCACTCTCTAAGAGCTCTGTCTCTGCTTAACCAACTGCTGAGAAATATAAGTGGGGGCCAGTGAAGAACAACCTGTTCTATAAATACAGGCTAGTCATAGAGTTGGTCAAGCTTTTAAAGATCATCAAACTCCAATCTGAGAAAGATGAGACTCTCCCCAAAGTTCTGTATCTATTGTACAGATGGTGGCTCCCTTATCACCATTTTCCCACTATAAGTGAAGGAGAACTGTGTTCATTTTAAGCTGAAGTTCTATTACCTCACTCATATCTCTCATTATGCCTTTTGGCATTTATGCTACAACTGCAACTATTACATACCTCAGTGGAAGGAAGAAGTGGGAGTAGGATTTGCAACATGAGCTATACCTAGATTATGTGAATGAGAATACTAAATACTCAGGGATATGTATGCTCAGTCACTCAGTTGTGTCTGACTCTGTGACCCCATGGGCTGTAGCCCAACAGGCTCCTCTGTCCAGGGGATTCTCCAGGCAAGAACACTGGAGTGGGTTGCCATTTCCTACTCCCAGGGATATGTGTCTCTTTTCAAAAAAAATTAAGCAAAAGAATTCAGTTCATTTTAGTTTTAAATCTCAACAAGTTTATTTTCTGAGAGCCAATTTCTCTAGATGTCTAGAACTAAAAGACATTTTTGGATGGACAGAAAAAGTCCCTATGAAGTAGACAGTGTTAATATGCTTAAGTAGAAGAAACCATCTGTAGAATTAGTGATACATGACTAAGTTTCTGTAAAGTCTGCTGGTGTACCAGTGCTAGCTCACCAGTACCTTCCGAAGACCACTTATTTCCTTGTAACTCCACTGGGTGTGATTCAGAGTGTCCAAGATCATTTATCATTTCGTTGGACTTCTTCAGTCCCTCTGCTTCATGGCTGAGCTATTTATGTAACATTATTCCACATGGGAAAGCCCAGCTGTTAAAAGTTTTAGAATCAGGAATAAGAACACATTTTTATTAGATCTTTCTTCTTGTCTACAGTGTGTTTTTCTTGGTTTAAATATGAAAACAGTATGCTAGCTCCTCTGCCATAACTCACTCTCCTGTACATGTCTTTGGGGCGGGTAGGGGGAGAATGCCCGTGTTGTACTTCTGGGGTTCCAGAATGAGGCTTATATAAAACTGAATCTGAAATCTGTGTGGGATTGTGTAGTCACCTGTTGAGTTTGAACTCATATGCCCGGGGTAGGCACTGCAGAGGTTAAAAACAACAACTATGGATTGGTGGGAGCAAGGGAAGATGTGAGTCAAAGAGGAGTTTAGGGGGTTAGAGAGTTTCAGTAATAGAAGGAAAGTTGTACTATTTACAAAAATAAACTCAGAGAAGCAGATTTAGAAGGGATAAACAGCTTTGTTTCGAAAATGTTTTGAATTGCTGGGAGGCCATCCAAGTGGGTCTTAAGAGGGTGTGATGCTCTTGTAATGCGTCAGCTTGGTTGATACACTGCAAGCTTGGCCATCCTACATTTTTTTGAATTCTTAGTTTCTTATAGTTTGGTTTGAGTGGGCTACGTGACAGTCTCGTGTGAAATTTGGGGGGCAAAGGTGAAGCTACCACCATTTTGTTAGTTCACACAGGTTGTCACAGATGCACTAACCTTGTTAGCATGAGGCAATGGCTTGACCTATAACTATTCCACTTTCTCCTTCAGTTTTTCTGAAACTGAAAATTGTGTTTAGCTCCGAAGTGATGGGCACTGGCTTCCTTCTGCAGGACATCCACAGCATCAAGATTAGAGCAATAACTGACAATGGTTGCAGTCCATCCTGAGGCTTCTTGCCTGTCCTTCCATATTACCTACCCTGTGGAGTTTAGTTGCAATATGAGTGAGATCCAAGGACAGCCTTATAGACCCTATACCTCTAATTTCATAATCAAGTTATTGATTCATCCTTTATACGAGTCTCCCAGTCTTTTCTATGGCTCAAAGCAACTGCATAATTTGGTCCATTTTTCTATTTAACTTATACCATTCTTTGTCTCAGTTCATGCTAGTTTCTTATCAATTTCTCCACCTCAAGTCCTGAGTTCTTTCCCATCTCTCAGTCCTCAAGTATGCTGTTCCTTCTGACTCCTGGCTCATGCTCTTTTCATCTGCAAGTTTTAGCCCAGTTATCAATTTTATGGACTGGCCTTCTCTGACTACTCCATCTAAATCATCCTTTGGTGTCTTTAAGGTCCTTACTAGAGGTTGTGTATGCTTACCTAATTATTTTGGTTAGCTGGTCTTCACTAGATTCTAGGTTCTGTGATAGCAGCTTTGTCTTGTTCCACATTGGATACACTGACCCTGGCACACAGCCAGTTCTCAAAGGATTCTTCTAGAAACAGAAAAGGAGTTATGAAGGAATTTACCTTGTGTGGCAGACATGTAAGAGGGATTACTTTTCCATTATTTGGGAGTATAAAGATTATCCTGAATTCTACCCTTATTTCTAATGCAAGTCACATTAATTGCCCAGTGATTCAGGAGCCATCTCAATAGTTTTCAATGTCCAGTTTCCAAATGTTAAGAGATTCAATTACATCTCTTTCCAGGGATGCTTGTGAGGGCAATTCTTAAATATAAAAACTAGTATTGGAGTTGCCAGTTTAGTATGACTACAGTTTTAAGTTATGGGTTTAGAACTATTGTTACTATATGTTATTTTGGGTTTGATTCAGTCAAAGCTCAGAACAGTGACCCATTAGAGATCTGAATGAGGTTTAGATCACATACTCATAAAACTAAATTTTCTAAAAACTCATCCAACTTTATTATCCTATATTTTGCATTCTACAGCTCTCTTAATTTCATACTGTAAACTTCTTAAACATATTTTGTAAGTCAAAGTATTCTCATCACTTTCCAAGATTTAATAGTTTCCTCCATTTGGGAATAACATTAGCTACAAAGTGACCAAAGAATAAACAATACTTTTATTAAATAAAATCAAAAGGAACATCGTATCCTGTTTTGCAAAGGCCCTAATGAAATGTTATAGTGTTCTGTCTTCCGAACTTTGTCTCCAATGTCAAATCTTTTGGTGTTAAACCTTAAGTTTGCAGATCTCTTTAAAACTTCACTACTGGAAATATTCCTTTTTTGATTCCTTCTTGAAACGCCTTATGCCTTAAATGTTATCTTTAAATCAGTTTAGTATTTTTGTAAAATATTTTTCCAGTGTTTAGCCTAGACATACTACTTGATCCAAAATATTGAAATGGCTTATAAATTGTACATTTTAGCAATTTAGGTACAAAACCTCAATCACGACACATTTGCTCGTAGGCTACTTCCCTTGCCAAACAAAGCTCTAACAGTAGTAGTGTCGGGCTATTTTGCAGCTTCTGTGTGTTCTCATTCTCTACAAAGTATGTGTGAAGTGACTTACCCTTATTTCCAATATTATGTTTCTCTTTTTTTCCCTCCCAGCAATTCTGTTATGGTTGAGGATATTAATGCAAACCCTTTGAACAGAAAACAGATTTTGCTTTCCTACTATGTTAAACTCAATAGTCCCAAGCAAAGCCATTTTGAATTCTTTTGACATAAGTTGAAAATCAGAAATTTAGTGATTTTTATCAGTCTTACATCAACCAGTCTTATATCAACTGGTAGTTACAATGAAGCAGTGAGGGTGGTTTAAACTATACATTGAAGATACAACTAGGATATTGGTTTTCTACTTTGTATCTGAAGTACTTTTTTGAGTTCTAAACTCAACTAAAAATACAGTCGTTGTAATTTCATTTGGTTAAGTCAATTCTTTCCAGTAACAGGTCTAACAAAGATTTGTTTGTGTAAGTGGAGGGCTGGGAAGATAACAGTAGAAAGACCATGCTATCCAAAGCAAGGCACATAGTACATGTATGTTTTTTTCCTATTTTTCAACAAATGGTATAAATTGGTTAAATAATCTCACTCTGATGGATACTGCTCACAGATTTTGACAGCTACTTGCCAGAATATTTGGGCATCTGAAGGCTCTTAGTTGAGGACAGGTTGAAAGTAATTTTCAACAATTAACTGTCACTTTCACTCAGAATCAGATTTCCAATCTCTGGAGGGAATTCATGACTTCGTATTTAGTCATTTAGACTCTTGAAGGCTCACTCAAAGAAAGAGCAATGTAATACTATAGACTGAACAGCTTTAAGATGCAAAACAATATAAAAACTCCCCCAAACCAAACCTGACCAGCCACAAATTAAAATGCAGGCAAAAGAGAAACATATCTATTTGCATCCTACTCAAAAGGTGGCAATTTCAATACTTTTAACTTCTAAAACAACCCTCATTCATCTGACCAAAGACAAAAGTAGGAGGCTCTTGTGAGTTCATTTTGATTTTTATTACACACCACAGACATGTACACTAACCAGAGTAGGATGCTTCTTTGTACTCTCAAAATCACAGGAAATGTATTTCTACCTACCCTCTTTTTTGCAATACTGGAGTGGCATTTCAGACTACCATCTTGGAACTGGTTTAGGGCCAAGTAAAGGAAATCATGGAAGGCAATATATATAGCATAATCATGAGCTATTTTTGGAAGCTAGTAGTATCTACTACTTCTATAGCAGTAGAAGCTAGTAGCTAGTAGTTATTCTCAGGCAGACTGAAAGTAACAGGGCTGTGCAGTATTAAAAATGCTATTACTTGGGTATTAATTTTGTTGTTGTTTAGTCGCTAAGTTGTTTCCGACTCTTTTGAGACCCCATGGACTGTATACGGCTAGGCTCCTCTGTCCATGGGACTTCCCAGGTAAGGATACTGGAGTGGGTTGCCATCTCCTCCCCTAAGGGATCTTCCCAACTGAGGGACTGAACCTGCGTCTAATGCACTGCAGGCGGAGTCTTTACCACTGAGCCACCGGGGAAGCCCACTTCTTTTGTTCATCTCCTCTTATTAGTTAACAGGGAAAGTAAAAAAAGGGGGTCTGTAAGAATCTTTCATTCTTGTTTTCAACTTCCTGTGATACAGTATCTTCTCAAAGGGTTTGAAAGGAGCACATCTCCTTGTTTAGACTGAAAAGACTGGAAATCTCTTCTGTGCACCCAGCAAATGTAGAAATTACAACCACCTTCATGTTTGCACCTGTGCTTTAATAATCCTGACTACCCTTGGCATTGATAGAGTATGAGCTGCAAAGTTCCTAAGACTACCTGACCTCACTTGTAAGTTACCTTGGCTTTCTATGCTATGCATGTGTCTCTGAAGAGGATGCTATTGTATTCTTGGTCCAAAATAAGGTTGGCATGGATATATTCAATCTTTTTTACACATACACCAAGCGAGGAATTTTTTTCCCTACATTTTTTTTTTGTCAGGCAAGAGAAAACACATTCCACTTCAATTTTGAGGTAGGTAATGAGAAAAATACAGGACCCTTTAGGATCTAACCTCTCTCCACCTTTCTAGGCTTATGTCTTAATGTAGTTGACCCTTGAACAGTGAGGGGGTAAGGGGTGCTGACTCTCTATGCAGTCCAAAATCTATGCATATCCTACAGTCTGCCCTCCATAACTATGGTTCTATATCCGCAGATTCAACCAACTTGGGATTGTTTATTACTAAAGCATTTACTACCGAAAAAAATCCAACATGTAAGTGGAGCTACACAATTCAAACTTGTGTTGTTCACGGCTCAACTCCACTTCCTAAGTGGCTTTCACAACAATCAACGTTCTGATGGTCTATAATATATATCCCTGGTGCATTTGCGTATTGCTCTTAAATTCAGTTTAAGCATTGCTTCTCTGGAAGGAAGTTCATATCTCTGATTGAACTATCACCTTTTTATTTTCTTCTAGAATCCTGGTATTATCTTGGTAATAAATGCTATCATATTGTATTTCATAGAAATAACCTTATTTCTCTCTCACCCGCTACATTATGAACCACTAGAGTGAAGAAACTGTACTTGTCTTTCTATCTTCACTGATAATAGACCGAAGGCATTCTACTAATGCCTCTTAGAAATGTTGAAATATAAATATTCTATTTACAAGTGCTAGGTTTTTTCACAAAACTAGCCTGAGATCTGTTCATTTTTGACTTTGTGAACTTAGAGAAGTTATTTCATTCAAACCTCTATTTTGTCCTAGGTTAGGACTAGATCGATCTGCATTTTACTAAGATGATGGTGTCTATTACAAGTTACATACTACTACTTTTCCCAGCATAAAAGGGCTATTTTTGAACTTGATGATGCAAAGAACATTTAGGATAGTAGTGCCTGGCATAGCAGCATAAGCATTAACAGGATACTGGACTTGTATCTAAACTTTTTTAAGCCACAGATGGAATTCAACAGACTATGTGTTCTTTTGACCATCTTTTTATGACTGCCTGGAAAGAAGATACGCTCCTGCCATTGGTACAGCTGAAGCCAATCAGGAACTAAACATCAACACAAAAATTCCAAGCAAGCTGGAATCAAGATTCTGGAGCCAGGAAGGAGATTAGGGAGAGTATTCAAATCTAGTAAACTGTGGACTTTAGTGCCCATCATCCCATCCGGTCTTACACCAAGACTATGTGATACAGGCAGAACCTCTGATGTTTAAATTGATCCTTAATCCTCTTCTGCAACCTGTTAAGACCACAAAAGGAGTATCTGAATATTCTGTGGACTACTTAACTATCTTCTCTGCCCTTTAGGTTAGACAACAGGCTTCAGTGGTAACTCTTTGAAAAAAAAGAATATGCTGACTGCCTTTTTTCCCCACAGAATCCTGTGATTTTTTTTCCCACCTCCCAAAGATCTTAAGTTTCAAAAAGTCAGAATGGAGTCAGAAATAAGCTGTTTCCCACTTTGTTCAGCACCTATACACAGTAAAAAGAAAAAAAAAATGCTTATATGTTGCCATAAATTTTCCAAAGAAATTATTTCTACCTCTACTTCCACCTACCTCCACTGAAATTCCAACTTAAAGAGATAGCCTAGAACTGATTATCTAGAATATTCTTGCCCTCTTCATATTAGCTTTGTGTTAGTAAACAACTAAAAAAGTTAGTTGACATAGCTTTAGGAAAACCTAGCTGGCAGCAGAGTTGGACAACAGATGGCCACTCAGAAACTAGACCCAGGAAGGTTACTTACTCTCTGTATGCTGATAAGAGTTCTATTTTGGGGAATACCCTGAAAATCCTTGACCTAATGCAAAGGCCCAAGAGACAGTGCAGGTAGGAATAATTATCATAACCTGATTACCTGTCTAGGGCAAAATATACCATTTAAATCAGCTATAGATAAGCCAGAAATGTACAATAAAAAAGATACCGACAGCCTACAGAAGCTTTCATCTTTTGCAAAAAACAAACAAACAAAAAAAACCCAGCAACATGTAACAAGATTTTCTTAGATGTTTCCTAGAATTCTTACTAAGCACCTTAAAGTAGTCATAAAAATAAGTGACTTTTAGTTCCGTACTTTGTTTCTGCAGAAAGAGCTACTAGCAGGCTCATTTTATAATAACTCCAAACAGTTTTTTCTTAAAACAAAACAAAACAAAAAAGGTTTAGTCTTATCTTTATGGCAATTAATAGCTGACAACAGTATCTAATTAAAACTGTAACAGGCAATTTTTAGCTAAGAAGCTCTCTTTCGTTTTGAAATTTTAACTGAATTTTGGTTGAACCTTAAATGTTAACCATAAATGTGTAATAACTGCTCTACTACAAAATCTGTAAGTCACATTTCCAAAATTCCTGTTGCCTGGATGAAAATTACTGAAGGTTTTCCTTTATCAACAAAACTCAAAGACATTTATGTCATGGCATATGGTAAGTAGACTTGAAAGCTGTTTATCATCACTTACTAAGTTACACAAGATTCCAGTTCAAGTTGATATAGAAAACATAAACTAGATTGAGAGCAATGTATTAAATAAACAAAAACACAGTTTGTATTTTGGGGTAATTAAAAATGTACAGACCTCACACTAAAAAGAATGAAAAACACATCCAAGATTATCATTCTGTAATTGTTCTGTTTAGCTCTTTTTACTCTAAGCATGTAGTCTTATTTGGAGAATGACAGCTGGTCAAATTTTTGCTTAAGACATTTATCCATACTTAACCAGAGGTTTCAGAGATAATAACACCAGTCAGGTATTCTGAATTATTTTATGTTAAATAGGAGCATTTTCTCAATAGTCTTAACATTTTCTCTGAAGTCACATCTATCTTCCTCCTTAAGAACTACATAGGCTTGTTTTAAATAGTTTAAACACCTGTAATAAACTACAGATTGCTAAGAGTAGAGGTACTCTGGTTAATGCTCAAAATGGTATGGCCAGAGGAAAAGCCAGCATTATTAAATATGAATGCAATCCTTATACCAACACAAATTGAACCTTTTTTTTCCAATAAAAAAGCTAGTCTGAAAAAAAGGTCTCATTCTATAAAGATTTATCATTTCCAAATCACAGTGAAAGGAACTTGAATAATTTACCAATTTTGTTTTCTACTATGTGCCTTAAAGATACCTCACTAAAGACTGGTATCTAGCACAAAAGAATGACATATGCAGAATGTAATATTGTAGCGACAGTACTGAGGTTGATTGTTACAGACACATTTCAACTCTGCGTATTAAATGTTACATCCTAATTATTTATATAGAACATTGGTCCAATAACAAAAATGGAGAACAGCAGCTGAAAGTGTAGCTCATTCAATGTTGAGAGATAAAAGGGTTAACCATTCTTTCCACTATTTTCGGCAGATCAGTCCTTTTTTGTCATATTTAAATCTGATAGCGACTGGAATTCTGGCGTTGTTCCAAGCTACTGTATGAAAAGGATGCTGAAGGCCATCACGATACAGCACACTGCAACATACGGACTCTTCCGTTCACCTGGTGGAAAAGAGGCAGTTAAATACATTCATGTTAACTGAGTGGTGAACATAAGGTTATTACTACAGGGAGAGGCACGTACAAACCAAGATAAGATTTTTGCCTATGAAGTCCATACACTTAGGGGCAGGGGCAAAATGAACTACATGCAACATAAAAGTAAGTACACACCAGAATGAACTAAACGATACCGATCTAAGACCACCTCTTTGTCATGTCTTTAGAAAACACTGGATTCGCCATTTTAGTGTCACTGCATAAACCTACATATTGAAAAATGTAACAAAGAATGTAGGATAAAGACCCAAGAGGAATTATCTCAAAAAACTTGTAAGGGGAAAAAAATAGCATTCCTGAATGAAAATAAACAAGTATTCAACAAAACTGCATTTTAAAAATCAACATCACATAGAATGTCAAAAAAAAAAAAAAAAAAAAACAAACACGTTAGAGAAACCTAAACTATTTCTGAGATGGATTTCGTATCAAATCTTTTATAGTATAATTACTCTGGGTTAGAGACATAGAACAATCACTTCTGAATTAGTCAGTTTTCACATGTGTTTAAGGAGTGTCTGTTTATAGCTGGAGATTTTCCTTTGCATAAGTAGATCTGGAGTTGGCTTGTGCGATTGTCTTGCAAACAGAGATCCTGTGATTGTGAGCTCACTCAAACTTATCTTGTTCATTCCTGTTTCTTCAATAATTGCAAGACTGTACATACAAGGCACCGGGCATTTTTGTGCTGCTTTGAGGGCACACACGAAAGGAAGAAGGAAGGAAGGGGAAAGAGTGAGGACGTGCTACTTCTAGGAAAAAGCCTGAGTCTGTACCTGGTTCCTTTATAGAAGAGCTTCTCTGGTGGCTCAGAGGTTAAAGCGTCTGCCTGCAATGCAGGAGACCAGGGTTCGATCCCTGAATTGGGAAGATCCCATGGAGAAGGCAATGGCACCCCACTTCAGTACTCTTGCCTGGAAAATCCCATGGACGGAGGAGCCTACCAGGGGTCGCAAAAAGTCAGACAGGACTGAGCGACTTCACTTTCACTTTCCTTTATAGAGATGGTTTATACTCCCCTCACCTGTGTTTTTCTATGGTGTTTAAAATAATTTCTTTTCTAGTAACTAAGTTCCTTAATTCACATACCAAGGTTAGTTAATTATTTCTGGAAAATGTCAATCTTGATCACTCTTAGCAATTAAAACCTTGAAGGTCATTATTTTCAGAGCTCCCTCACTGACATCATAGGGATACAACTGGTAAGTTTTTATCTTTATATCTATTCAATGGCAATATTCATATGACACATTTTACACACATACAAACAAAATAAACATTTGGTGTTTTTCAGAGTGTTCTATCCACAGACATTTAATGAACTGTGTTCCAACTAAATGAAAATTCAGAAAGTGAGAAAATACAGTTTTCACAATATGATCTCAACTGGAAAAAACAAAAAAAAACTAGAAAATAGTGGTGTTCCTTGTTTTTTAGCAATGCTGATTCTTTCAGAGTAAAAAACTCAAGTTATCCAACAAAACAAGAACAAAAATCAGTCAGACCAAAATTTCAGGTAGATCTCATAAGGAAGCCTGTCCCTATTTCCATAGGGCTGCTGCTGCTGCTGCTAAGTCACTTCAGTCGTGTCCGACTCTGAGCGACCCTAGAGATGGCAGCCCACCAGGCTCCCCTGTCCCTGGGATTCTCCAGGCAAGAACACTGGAGTGGGTTGCCATTTCCTTCTCCAATGCATGAAAGTGAAAAGTGAAAGTCTAGATACCCTTATTGTCAAATACAGCCTTCTTAAATACTAAAAGAAGAAATTAATACTGTCCTAAATTTGCCATCTGCTAAAAATTAATTTTTGAGGAAGTTCTTCTCTTTCTCATCCTCCAACTTAGAATACTATGATTTACATATGGGTTTCATTTTCCTGTTTTTAATTTTCTTAAAAGAGACTGCCATGTGGTAGAGCTAAACATCTTTAGTTGAACTAGGGTGAGAATGTTACTTCTTGTCTGGTCTGAGGTCTCTCTAAGTGAATGTGAAACAGTTGCTGTACTGTGATGTGTAACATGATAAGATGCTCTGGCTGGGCCTTTTCCCATTAAAATTGCATCCTTTCTTTGGGGATATATTCTGTGTCAAGATAAGAGGAACATGTGGTTGAGAAAGCTGCATATCAGTACCAACATTTTCTAAAACCCTTTGCCAAAATGAAAAGCTAATGGTTTTCACATAATTGGCAATATGTGAATAACTGAACTATTTAACCTATGATATTCATGCAGTCAAGAGAGGAAAATGGAAATAGATGGGCAAGCAAAAAAAGAAAAGGTATAGTTTATAATTAGACATAAAAATAGATAATACTAACAGGATATTATTAAGAAAGCTATAAACTAGATGTCTGAAACCTTTACCTACACTTCCAAGCAACAACTGTGAACAAAGTCACCTGGATTAGTTACTAATGGAGTTGTACAATGTTTTCTAATATATTACATAAAAAAATGGATTTAAAATGCCTTAACATTTTCACCATAAGCCAATAATTTTAATGTTCGTATGACTCTAATCCTGAATATTTATTGGAAGGACTGATGCTGAAACTCCCATACTTTGGCCACCTGATGCGAACAACTGATTCATTGGGAAAGACCCTGATGCTGAGAAAGATTCAAGGCAGGAGGAGAAGGGTTAGATGGTAGGATGGCATCACCAACTCAATGGACATAAGTTTGAGTAAGCTCTGGGAGTTGGTGATGGACAGGGAGGCCTGGCGTGCTGCAGCAGTCCGTGGGGTTGGAGAGTCTGACACGACTGAGTGACTGAACTGAACTGATGACTCTAATCCAGTGATATTCCCTATCCCCTCAAACTGTCCATAATGTTTTTTTTTTTTTTTTTAACTGAATAGCTGATTTACAATGTTTTAGATATACAGCAAAGTGTTCAGTTATACATCCACATACATGTAAATATATACATACAGATATATTTATATATTTTTTCAGATTTATTTCCATTAAAGATATTACAATATAGTGAATATAGTTCCTTGTGCTATACTGTGCTGTGCTGTGCTTAGTCGCTCAGTCGTGTCCGACTCTTTGCAACCCCATGAAATGTAGCCTGCCAGGCTCCTCTGTCCATGGGGATTCTCCTGTCAACAATACTGGAGTGGGTTGCCATGCCCTCCTCCAGGGGAACTTTCCAACCCAGGGATCGACCCAGGTCTCCTGCATTGCAAGCAGATTCTTTACCTTCTGAGCCACCATAGTAGATACTTGTTATTTATCTATTTTGTATGTAATAGTATTTGTTAATGCCAATTTCCTAATTTATCTCCCCACCTTTGTTTTCAATGTCTGCAAGTCTATTTCTCTTTTGTAAATAAATTCAAGATTCTACTTGTAAGTGGTACAATATATTTGTCTTCTCTGTCTGACTTACTTCACTTAGTATGATAATCTCTAGGTCCAACGAGGTTGCTGCAAATGGCATTATTTCATTCTTTTTTTATGGCTGAGTGATATTCTACAGCTGCAATGAACATTGGGGTGCATATATCTTTTCCTTTTCAAATGATGGTTTTCTCTGGATATATGCCAAGGAATGTGACTGCTGACTCATATGGTAACTCATTTTTTGTCTAAATAACTCAATTTTGTCTAAGGTATCTCCATACTGTTCTCCACAGTGGCTGTGCCAATTTACAACAACAGTGCAGGATGGTTCCTTTTTCTCCACGCCCTCTCCACCATCTATTATTCAATGGCCATTGATGATGGCCATTCTGACCAGGAGTGAGGTGATACCTCATTGTAGTTCCGATTTGCATTTCTCTAATAATTAGTGATATTAAGCATCATTTCATGTGCCTATTCATGTATGTCTTCTATGAAGAAATGTCTATTTAGATCTGCCCAATTTTTGACTGGGTTATCTGTTTAATATTTAACTATACAAGCTGTTTGTGTATTTTGAAAATTAATTTCCTTGTCGGTCACATCATTTGCAAGTATTTTCTCCCATTCCATAGATTGTCTTTTCATTTTGTTTATGGTGTCCTTTGCTGTGCAAACGCATGTAAGTGTGATTAGGTCCTATTTGTTTATTTTTGCTTTTGTTTCCTTTACTCTAGGAGTTGTATCCAAAATAATACGGTGCAATTTATGTCAGAGAGTCTTCTGCCTATATTTTCCTCTAGAAGTTTCACAGTATCTAGTCTTAAGATACTTAAGACCTAAATATGTGTTTATTTTTGTACGCTGGTAGAGAATGTTCTAATTCCATTGTTTTACCTGTGGCTGTAAAGTTTTTCCAGCACCACTTATTGAAGAGACTTTTTCTCCACTCTATATTCTTGCCTCCACTGTTGTGGATTAATTGATCATAAATGCATGAGGTTTATTCTTGTCCTTTCTCTTAAAGGACACCCACAAAATTTCACATGTTTTAGCACCCAGGGCCAAAGCAGTGACTTGATAGGAGCCTCAGTCAAACCTACCTTCTGGCCTTGGAGAATCTCCTGGAGAAGCAAAAGGCGACTGCATCTTACCTTCGGGACACAGACACTGATGGGAGCCATTCTGAGTTACTTCTGTCATATGGACACTGGCAGGCACCACTGTAGAATCTTCCCTCTAGCTTATGAGTGGTAGGACCCAACTGTGTCCTTGCCCAACAGCTTACAGGTGAGTGCTGAGACACCTCAAGCTAAGCAACCCATCTGGTAAGAACAGAGCCACATCCATCAGCAGACATGCTGCCTTAAGAGCGCACAGCTGCCTCTGAACATGGCCCTATCCACCAGAGGGTTCAGTGCCCCATTCCACTTACCAGTGGGCAAGCACCAGCCCCAGAAACCCATGGAGCCCAGTCCTGTCCTCAGAGAAGCCTGTTCTAGCCTCTGGATCAGCCTCACTCTGACAGGGGGCAGACACTAAATGCTAGAAATTTAGTGACAATCCTGCAACCTACAGACTCAGACTGCCCCCTAAACCCCCATCGCAGCAGGCCAGGCCCTGCCCTGGGTCCAGTTGGGACATGGTCTGGCCCACTGGCAGGCCAAGTTTCAGAACACCCTAGATACTGTACCAAACTGTGTCAGGAACTCCTCCCCATCCCCACCAGTGGTGCTGGGAAAACTAGACAGCTACATGTAAAAAAATGAAATCAGAATAGCTAGTTCCTCACACTATATATAAAAATAACCTCAAAGTAGATTAAGGACCTAAATGTAGGACTGGAAAACATAAACTCCTAGAAGAAAATAGAGTGGAATACTCTTTGACATAAATCATATTTTCGGGGACATATCTAAAGGAAACAAAAGCAAAAATAAACTAACTGGATCTAATTAATGTTAAAAGCTTTTCCACAGCAGAAGAAACTATCAACAAAATGAAAAGACAACCTGTTGAATGAGACAGAATATTTGCTAATGCCATGACTGATAAGGGATTAATATCCAAAATCTATAAACAGTTCATACAACTCAACATCAAAAAAAAACAACCCAATTAAACCTGGGCAGAGGCCTGAGAGAAAGTTTGTCAAAGAAGACACACAGATGACCAACAGGCAGATGAAAAGATGATCAACATTATTAATCATCACAGAAATGCAAATTAAAACCAAAATGAGATGTCATCTCACACCTGTTAGAATGGCTATCATCAGAAGAGACACAAGAAATGTTGCTGAGGTTATTGGTGGAAATGTAAATTAATGCATCCTCTATAGAAAACAGGATAGAGGTTTCTCAGTAAAAACAGAACTACAATATGACCCAGCAATTCAAACATACAATATGACCCAGCAATAAGACCAAAGAACTGGTCTGGGGCCCAGAGGTTGAGGAGCCCTGTTACATACTATTTTGCATCAATTACACTTCAATAAAAAAAAATTATTGGTGAATAAAGTATATTTTAATTCATTTACTTACCAATTATTTGAGAATCTCGTATGTGCTGGGCATTGTGTTAAATACTATACATAATGTTATGGGACAATGAATATTAATATATATTGTTATCTAACCATTTACACACTTAAGATGCTACTAACTTTATTATGAAAAGTTAGAAGATATCCACGTTTACACAAAGTTCAAGAATGATCACATACATGGATTCAAGAGATGAAATAGTTCAGGTTTTCTAAAAGCAACTAGTAAGAGTCTATGACTTACCAGAGGACAATTAGATAGTTGCTCAGCAAGCCTTTCATGAAATGCAAAAATCATCCTCCGTTATGGAAACGGTACATGTTATATGAAGCAGCATGCTCTACACAATGTGTGCATATACATACTTGCCTGTAACCTCAAAACCAGGAATGCAGACTGTTTACTGTCTAAATTACAGAGACCTTTGACCTGCTTTCCATCTCCCTATTAGTGAATATTAGAAGGTATGTGTGAAACCGTTTTAAATAGAGTCAAGAAAAGAGTTATGTGGAACTCTATAAAGTACTGCAAAAAGGTACACAACTGGGAAGTCTGCACTTTAAAAACTGACATTTGGTTTGTTTGAATATAACTGGCCAACAGTTTACAGCATAATAAAGTACAGAGATAATAGACAGAGACTCACCAATTCTGGCACACTTCCAAAATATACCCAACAACCTGCAGAAAATAAAAAAGTAGCTACCGATTACTGGGAAAGACAAATTATTCAGTATCATATAGGTAATTTATTACATACTAGCATTTTAACTTTGATGTATTGCTTTACACTGAAATTCATTTGATATTGAGCCACTACTTATTTAGAAAAGTAGGACACAATAGCTTATCAACCATCAATGTACAGAAACTATTAGAAATTGGAACATATGTGGTGTCACAGGTTGGGCCCAAAGTAAATTAATGTAAGAATGGCAAAAATTTGCACAAGAGCTTACTATTAAAAGATTAATTCAATCAACTTCGAGCGCTTTACCTTCAAAAGCAAAAAACACATAACACTGATTTAAATAAACATTAATTTTGAAAAAACAGTAAATGGACACAGTTGGTTTTGGATAAATTTTGACATTAACTGAAAAACTTTCCTGAATGTAGTTCTATATTTAAATGATCTATAATCATGAACTCCAATGACAGTATTTATATGGCCATAACATTAAATGAGGAGGAATACAAAAATATGAGCCTATATTTCAATGTAATATATTCAATATAACATATCTCAACATAAGAAAACGTTGATTAGGGATACTGTATATGAAACTATAATTTCATATAAAATTTAAAATATATATTTAAAATACATATATTCTGGAAATAATAAAAATTAGACTAATATTTCTATTTCAGTTCCATGAATAAATATATTATAAATACATATTATATGGATATATCACTTATTTTCCAAGTATTAAAAAACACCAGCTTAAAAACAATGATATTCATTGAATAGAGATATTTGAAAAAAAATATTGTAGACAATTATTTTGATGTGACAAAAGAACAGAAATATATATGGCATTACACATGGTTACAAATCAAGATAAATTAACATTACTGCAGTGAATTAGAATTGTTATAGGAAGAAAATCATGTTTATATTTGAGAGAAATTATATTTTCTTTGCCCAAAGAGATGGCTGGCAATAAATCGTTATATTGGAATGGTTAAGACTGAAAAAAAAAAATGCTGACTCAATGAAGTTCCAAACATGTTCCTCCTCTGAAGTATACAGTAATTTCCTGACATCATAGCAAAAAGTCCCTTAGTTCAGATTAAATGAAATGGGCAAAAATATAAGTATTGTGAAGGATAGGAATTCTGACAGGTGAAACTTCACTATAGGAATAAAAAGGACAAATGTATACTCTTGAAAGCAAAGGATCAGGGCTAAACTGTGCCTAAGTTCAATTCTACTTAATTGGCTGCATAACTATGAGCAGGTTATTTTATCTCATTTTAACAGGGTTGCTATAAGGGTTACATGAGTTATTACACAGAAAGTCTTTAGAACAGTGACTAACATGTGCTGTGTTCAATATTACATAGGCTAAAGGTACGGACAATAACTCCAGGTATCACTAACATTGGCTTACACTTCATCAAAAAATGGAAGACAACTGGTTAGTGATCTGCAATGCCCTGCAAACTTGATTCTAAAAATCTACTGATTATAAAATGAATTATTGACTCAAAGCTGCTCGGACTGAGGTATTCAGAAGTAGGACACTTGAAGTTCCTCTATGGGAAGCTAAGGGCCCTTCAGAACAGTCTGAAACCATATCATCATAGTCAAGGTCTTTTCAGGTCTTATAGTCTAGAAATTAGCATCAAAGCATCAGTAGGAAATTGGTATAACAGAGCATATTAAAAGCTACTTAAATGAAAAAAATTCCTAATTTGGCAACATAAGAGATTATTTGGTACTGCTTTGGCCTTTTTCACATATTTCCCTACCTAGACATTTACACGATATCCCAAATGCTAAAAGGAACTTAAGCTGGTAAACACCAATACAAATATGCTGCTTAGTTTTTAAAGACATAAACCAGTAAGCATATATGCTGATAAAATTATAAAGTCTATGAAAATAGGAAAGTAGACAAAATAGCAACTCTTCTCTGCTGCTTTTAAGTTCTATACTATTTGAAGCAGCAAAAAATGAAGTTGCTATTTTCAACAGTGAAGTTATTAAGAACTCATTTTATCTAATTGGTCCATTTTATCTAATTAGTTCACTTAAGCATGGAACACTCAGTATAATCAAAGGAAAGTCTACTATGACTTTCATAAATATACATTTTTAACAGAAAAGAACAAGGACCAGTAAAAATGTCTTCCACAGAAATTATTTCATTTGTACAAGTCAAAATGAAAGGAGCTTAACATTTGTATAGAGACAATGTTTTTAGGGCTTCCACTGTGGCTCAGTGGTAAAGAATCTACCTGCCAATGCAGGAGACATAGGTTTGACCCCTGTTCTGGGAAGATCCCACATGCCGAGGAGCAACTAAGCCCATGAGCCACAGGAACTGAGCCCACGAGCTGCAACTACTGAAGCTTGCCTGGCCCAGAGCCCATGCTCCTCAACAAGAGAAGCCCCTGAAATGAGACGCCTGCACACCACAGCTAGAGAGTAGCTCCCACTTGCTGCAAATAGAGAAAAGCCCATGTAGCAAGCAATGAAGACCCAGCACAGTCAGAAGCAAACAAAAAGTTTTTCCAAAAACCTTTCAAACAGCTAACTGTATCATACATACTTTGAAATGTAAAAATAGGCATGCTATTTCTTTGCTTTTATGTAGGAGAAATATACTACTACTCAACCTCTACTGTAAGGTTGGCAGCCCTGAGAACTCCTTTTTTAATGTAGCATGTTGTGGATGTATTCCTGCTTCCAAAGGAATGAGAAGCAGACATTTCCACATGCAGCCTACTTTGTCACAGCACCAGAAATGTACAAATACTCTGTTCTACCACTAAGTGATTATTCATGAATGAAATACATTCTTTATTAAACATTATGTATTAGAAATCTAAACTAACAATCCATGAGATCGTTTACTGCATTCTACCATATGCTTTGTTGCTGTTGTGTAGTTGCTAAGTTGGGTCTGACTCTTCGCGACCCCATGGACTGTAGCCCGCCAGGCTCCTCTGTTCATGGAATTTCCCAGGCAGAATATTGGAGTGTGTTGCCATTTTCTTTTCCAGGGGATCTTCCCAACCCAGCAATTGAATCTGTGCCTTCTGCACAGGTGGATTCTTCACTGCTGAGCCACCAGAGAAACCCACAGGGGATTGCAGAGAAAGGGAAGGAGGAAATCAAATTGTTTAGCTGAGTAGAAAGGCTTCTTGTACAACTAAGCAACAAATAAAATTATGTAATTTCAACAAAGGGACTGAAGACTTAGTGCAATAAGAGTTCAGAGAAAAGGTCGAATGATAAGAACATAATCTCTACAAAGGAAGTGAGAAAAACCCATGGACAAATAACATGTTTTCCCCTTCAGTAGGTTAAATAAAATGCCTTAGGATGATAGAGACAGATCATCAGTTTATTGGATAAGATTATAGATCTTCATTATTCAAAACTGGGTAGGGGTTCTCTATGCCTTTATAGATGTTCAAACAAACCTACACAATAAAAAGAAACAGTAACAAAAGCCAAATGATTTAGATAATGGAATGTTTGAATAAATGTTAATTATGACCCCAAAGATATAATGCAGTTGAAGGGAAGATAATTATTTCCTCTCATAGTTGAATATCTACTACTTTGCTTCTTGTAGGAGATTTTTTTAGTGGAAGAACAGAGCCCGACTTTGCAGTATTCTAATTAGAACTTTTCCTTTCCATCAAAAACAAAAAAGGTGGAGATAATTAATTATTCCTATGTGAAGTGTTCTATTTCATCCTATTATTTCTTAAGATGATTAAGGATCTTACTATGAAAGGCTTAAGACAATTATTCACAGAATTAATCTGTAAGGCAAAGAAAGTTTAGACAGTTTTCACCATATGGTCTCTATTTTTTTTTTTTTTTTTTAATAAAATTGTCCTTCTGGTTGAACTCAACATGTATTTCTGTATGAGAAACATGGCACTTAAAAATTTTAAGTCTATGTAGTATCGCATTAAGCTCAATTTTAGCAGGAGTGTTAACATACAATTAAAAGGGATATGACATGCCCCAAACTTAACTTTTATTATTGCTTTAAGAAAGCTAAATTTCTCCAAAGATGTTTGCTTTATGATACAGCTGGGGAGCCTATATGATTAGAGCAGTCCTGGAGTGGAGATGGGATGTCTATACTAGTACTGTAGTGGACACAGTGCTTATAAACTGTTTCATGCTTTCAAGATAAGATAATGGATTTTACTATAAAAACAAAGGCCAAACCCTGTCTCTGAAACTACTAAACTGTAGCTATAATTTCAGAAAGAAAAACTATCTCATCTTTTAAAATACTTTTTTTTTTTTCAGTCCAGCACACTTCAGGTAACTTCTGATATTTATGTTTTTGGTAAGAATCTATGAATATAAAGATTTGGATTTTTTAAAAACAAGGAAAAACAATGTAAAAAGTTATTTTTACATAATTTAGTTTTTACATAAAATTTTACATAAAATTTATAATTTAGTTATACACACTAAATTACATATAGAAATTAAATTACTCAATGACTTTTAATAGTTGGCATTTAATATCTCTAAGAACTAACTTGGGTGATTAAACATTATTAGTAACATACCCAGTTTTATTTCTGTCCAGGAGGCTGGGTGCCAAGGATCGGATATAAGCACAGGTACATATAAGCAGCAAGATTACAGTCAACAGACTCTGAAAATTGAAAATGGCAGACTAAAAAGAGAAAAAGAAAAATTAATGTCACAAGATAAACTGCAAAGGTAAAAAAAAAGTCAGACAATTCCATATTAAGAATCACATTTTTTTCTTCAAAAAGGCAAACACATGTCTGAGAACGCTTTTTAAAAGCAGAAAGAAAGTGAGGTCGCTCAGTTGTGTCCGACTCTTTCCGACCCCTTGGACTGTAGCCTACCAGGCTCCTCTGTCCGTGGAATTTTCCAGGCAAGAGTACTGGAGTGGGTTGCCATTTCCTTCTCCAGGGGATCTTCCCAACCCAGGGATCGAACCCGGGTCTCCTGCATTGCAGGCAGACGCTTTACCATCTGAGCCACCATAGAAGCCTTAAAAGCAAAATCACAAAGTATTTTGAGACCATACCTTCTTCTCCATTCTTTGGGCTAAGGAATTCAGAAGATGCAACAAAAATTCTAAATTCAAGAACTTAAAAATACCACCAAAAATGTTACAAATCCAGAACAGCTCACCAAAGCCAAACCAATAATTTATACAGATGTCCTAGGATCCCAGACTACTAGGCAGAACATACGGTCTCCAAGCTCTGCAAGTAAGCTGGCTATCCAACCTCAGTTGAATACTGCCCTCTCTAAATCTGTTTCACATCAGTAAAACTAGGTGGAGAATGGGGAGACAGACTCAATGCTGGCTCAAGATTTTTCAATTCTGAAATTCTTTTAGAATAAGAATGCTTTAAGTAGTCACGTTCCATGCATTAACTAATAGTTGTCAATTAGGTTTTGGTGGAAAAAGGACTTGCTCATTCACTGCTGATACTTTAAGATAAAGAATTTAACACAAGAATCTGTTCTTAAATAAAACTGTTACACATTTATCATAATACTCATCCCTAAAGAGGGGACAAACTGAATCTCCAGCACCTAACTATCCGACAGCCACACAGTGGGAGCCCAATAAGAGATGATAGAGTAAATACTACAATTTTTTAAAAACACAGGAATGGAAAAAAAAAAAAAAAAAAAACAACACAGGAATGCTACTGTACATACAATAAAGAACAACTTTTCTATTATATACAGGTAGCTAAAATATATCAATCTCACACAGTAGCCAACAATATATTTACTTAGTAGACTCAGAAGTACTTCCTGAGGGGGATCAAGATGGTGGAGTAGGATGTGAAACTCACCTCTACCAACAAAACACATCAAAAATACATCTACATGTGGAATAATTCTCACAGAAAACCAACTGGAAATGGGCAGAAGATCTCCTATATAACCAAAGCTGCAAGCAAGATCTCCATGTAACCAGGTAGGACAGGGAAAAAAAAGGCATCAAGATGGGACATCAAGATGCCTCTGGTAGGCATGTGTAAAGGAGAAAGGGTCTACACAGGTAGGCTTGGGAAGCATCCTTGCCTGCTGGAACAGACAGAGGGGTTTCAGGGGCCTAGACTTGATAGCAATGTACGCGTGCTGGCTTGCTAACAATCAGGGTGGAGAGAGACTGGTGCTGATGGCTGCACCTCACCACACTTCCCAAAGTGTGAATCAGGCTGGGCTACAGCTAAGCAGTGACTCTTCACAGACACGCTCTGCAGGAGGACTCCATCTATTAACAGCTGCAAGGAGCCAGCTCTCAGGGTCTGGTGTTCCAGGTCTAGCCACAGAGCCCACAGTCCCGAGGCAGGAGGAAGATGGGCACCCACCAGAGTAAAGCAACTAGAGATTCATTCCCTATGGACTGCAACTCCAAGACAAAAATAGCAGCACAAATAAGGGAGGAGGCTGGGCCCTGCCCAGACCACACATTTCTCATTCAGCTTCTCATTCATTTCTCATTTAGGGAGTCATGAGACCTTCTCGACCACATTCCTGCAGAAAGGCTCCCTGGAGGTCAAAGCGGGAGTGATGTCAAAGGATATTCTACCCATATGCCTTTTTGGAAGAAGTCATCTTGGCTAAGAGATGTGTCCTCACACATGGGAGGATCCTGAGATATACCAAATATGGACTGTGAACCAGGCAAATCAAAATGACTGGCCAAAAGAAACCTGGAAGAAACTACCCCATAAAAGTAATTCAAACTGCCATGAGGGCGTGACTCAGCAACTCTTGAGTCTACCCATGTGTCTATCCACACATACTGTATTCTTTTTTTTCCCCTTTTAACAAATACTTTACTTGTTTCACTACTTTCCAACTTTGTGGGTACTCTTCTGCAAAGCTAAAGGGCCAGGGCCTTGTCACTGACCACTGGTCTAATGGCTAGGATTGGTGTTCTCACTGCCACAACCTGGCCTCAGTCTCTGGGTGGGAACTCAAGCCCTGCTTCAAGCTGCTACAGGCTGAAGCCACCTGAGATCCATCTGAAGCACCCCTAAAGTGGAGGTGGGGGTAAAGGGGGAAGGAGTTGGTGGGTGGGTCTGGGTTTTGGCAGTGGTACCGGGTGGACTTCGATATGCACAGAAAGGCATGTCTCCAGTAGAGAGCCCCTGTGGAGGAGTACTCAGTGCTCCAGGTCCACCCTTTTCCCACCTCTGCTTGGAGCTGGATCTGAGGTGGACAGGTCCTGAGAGAGGCCTGCCACAGAGGCAGTTAAGGTCCCAGGAAACAGCACAACCATCTTGATTCACGCAGCCACAGTGCCCTGGCCCCTAGAACCAGTCCACTCGGCACCACAGCCTACAGCTCAGCACTATATCTGGGACAAACACAATGGAAAAAGAGAAGCAATTTTGGGCTGCATATGGGCAGAACTGTGGCTGTCAAAAATATCGCACTCACACAGACTATACAGGGGTGCTCCCATATTAAAAACACACCTTCAAATCCATAGTAGAGAACTGTTTCTCTTAAATTCATAGAGCCAGAATGAAGTTAAAAAATATGAAAAAGCAGAGGAACTACTCAGATTTAAAAGTACAAGAAAAATTCCCTTGAAAGAAATGAAACAGCCCTCACCAGTCTCCCAGACCCTGGGTTCAAAAAGGAAGAAAAATGTTATAGGAATTAAAAAAGATAACTGTTAGAAATTCAGATCATTGTAACAAGGAATTAGCAACTATAAACATGAACCAATCAAAGGTAGACAATACAATTGCTAAGATAAGAGCAAATATAGATACAATCAACAGCAGACTAAATTACAGAGAACAAATAAGTGGTCTGGAGAATAGAATGATGGCAATCACTCAATCACAACAGCTAAAGAAAAAATTCTAAAAATGTAAACAAGAGATCTCTGATGTATCGTTTTGTTGTTGTTGTGATTTAGTCACTAAGTGATGTCCCACTCTTTTGATCCCCATGGGCTGTAGCCCACTAGGCTCCTCTGTTCGTGGGATTCCCCATGTAACAATATCAGGTTGCCAATTCTTTTTCCAGTGAATGTTCCTGATCCAGGGATCAAACCTGCATCTCCTGCACCAGTAGGTAGATTCTTTACCACTGAGCCTTCAGAGAAGTCCATCTGGTATATCATTAACAATTCAGGGGTCCAAAAAGAAGAGAAATAAAAGGGGACTGAAAATGTAGCTGAGGAAATCAGGACTAAAAACTTCCCAAACCAAAAGAAAGAAACATATTCAGGTACAGGAAGCACAGAGAGTCCCCTTAAAGATGAAAGCAAATAGACCCACACCAACACATATCGTAATTAAAATGGCAAAAATTAAAGACAAAGACAGAAGTCTAAAAGCAGCAAGAGAAAACCAAAGAGTCATATTCAAGAGAATCACCATAAGGCTATCAGCTGAATTCTCTGCAGAAACTCTGTAGGCCAGAAGGGAGTGGCATGATATACTCAAAAAGTTCTGAAAGAGAAAAACCTACAACATATTAAACCCTGCAAGATTATCATTTAGACTAGAAAGATAAAGAATTTCTCAGACAAGCAAAAATTTAAAGAATACAGCAATTCTAATCCTACCCTAGAAGAAATATTGAAAGGTTTTCTCTAAAGAGAAAAGAAGCAAGCCTTAATAGGAAAAGGGGAAATTACAATAGGAAAGGCAAGCATATAAAAGGATTAAGTAAGTAAAGTCACTCAACTTTACTTTGTCCAACTATTTGTGGCCTCATGGACTGTAGCATACCAGGCTCCTCTGTCCATGGGATTTTCCAGGCAAGAGTACTGGAGTGGGCTGCCATTTCCTTCTCCAGGGAATCTTCCTGACCCAGGGATTGAACCCGGGTATCCCGCATTGTAGGCAGACGCTTTACCACCTGAGCCACCAGGGAAGTTCTATCATTTAAATAAGCCAGTACATTGATTGAAAAATAAGAAAAAATGACAAAATGCCAAGTAGACATAGTTATGTGTCAATATACTTAAAAACCTGGTTTAGTTCAGTTGCTCAGTTGTGTCCGACTCTTTGCAACCCCATGAACCACAGCATGCCAGGCCTCCCTGTCCATCACCAACTCCCGGAGTCCACCCAAACCCATGTCCATCGAGTTGGTGATGCCATCCAACCATCTCATCCTCTGTCGTCCCCTTCTCCTCCTGCCCTCAATCTTTCCCAGCATCAGGGTCTTTTCAAATGAGTCAGCTCTTCGCATCAGGTGGCCAAAGTGTTGGAGTTTCTGGTTCACCACAAATCAAAAATATACAACAGACTGACAAAAATCAAACAGAAGGGATCTCAAGCATAATACAAAAGAAAACCAACAAACCACAAAAGAAAAAAAGAAAAAAAAAGAAATCAACAAAGAAGTACAAACGTAACTGGAAAACAAGGTTGAAATGGCAATAAGTACATATTCATCAATAACTACTTTAAATGCCAATGGACTAAATGACCTGATCAAAAGACACAGAGAGGCAGATTAGACGAAAAATAAGACACTACAATATGCCACCTACAAAAGACTCACTTTGGGTTAAGAACACACAGATTGAAAGTTAGTAGATGGAAAAAGATATTTTATGGAATTGGAAATGATAAGAAATTGGTGGTAGCAGTATTCATATTAGACAAAGGAGACTTAAAGTCCATAAAGAAAGGTAGGAAGGACATTATATAATAATAAATGGTTAAAAACAGCCAGAGGGTCTTACACTAATTACATATATGCATCAATGGCCAGATCTTTCAGACAGAAAATCAGTAAAGAAACAGATATCCTAAATGACACATCAGACCAGTTGGACTTGATATCTACAAGACACTACAGCTCCAAAAATCAGAATACACATTTTTTCTTTTAAATAAGCACACATGGAACATTCTCTAGGACAGACCACATACAAGATCACAAAACAAGCCTTAACAAATTAAGAGCACAGAAATTATCTTAAGCATCTTTTCTGACCACAATGGTATGAAAGTAGACATCAACCACAAGCGGGAAAAAAAAAAAACAGGAAAAGAACAAACATATGGAGACTAAACAACATGCTACAAGAATATAAATGGGACAATGATGAAATAAAAAAAAAAAATACTGTGAAACAAATGACAACAAAAACGTGCATGCTCAGTCACTAAGTTGTGTCTGACTCTTTGCAACCCCACGGACTGCAGTCTGCCAGGTACCTCTGTCCATGGGATTTTCCAGGCAAGAACACTGGAGTGGGTTGCCACTTTCTTCTCCAGAGGATCGTCCCAATTCAAGGATCAAACTAGTGTCTTCTGCATTGGCATGTGGATTCTTTACCACTGAGCCACCAGGGGAGCCCCCAAATGAAAAAACACCCTTACAAAATCTATGGGATGCAGCAAAAACAGTTCTAAGAAGAAAGTGCATAGAAGCACAGGTCTTCCTCAAGAAACAGGAAAAATCTCTAACAAACATCCTAATTACCACCTAAAACAATCAGAAAAAGAACAAACAAACCCCAATGTCACCTAAAGGAAGGAAATAATAAAGATCAGAAAGCAATAAAGTAGAGATTAAAAACAACAGAAAAGATCAGTAAAATAAAGAGCAAAGTTTTTGACAAGTCAAACAGAATCTACAAAATCTAGCCAGCTTTATCAAGAAAAGACAGAGAGCCTAAATAAACAAAATAAGAAATGAAAAAAGAAGAAATAACAAATGATACCACAGAAATAGAAGAAAATCATAAAAATATAAACAATTATATGCCCACAAATTGGACAACCCAGAAGAAATGTTTATAGAAACACAAAGCCTGCCAAAATTGAGTGAACATAACTTGAACAGATTGATCAAGTGAAAGAAAACCTGTAATAAAAATACTATTTGCAAACAAAAGTCCAGGACTGGGCAGCTTCACTGCGGAATTCTACCAAACATCTACGCTTCTCAAACTAGTCCAAGTTGAAAAGGACAGAATGCTACCAAATTCATTCCATGACACCACTATTACCTTGATACCAAAACCAAACAAAGACACTACAAAAAAAGAAAATAACAAGCCAATACCTTTGATGAATATAGATAAAAAATACTCAAAATATTAGCAAACTTAATCAAATAGTACATTAAAAGGACTGAACACCATGTTCAAGTGGGATTTATCCCAAGGATACAAAGGTTTCTCAATATCTACAAATCACTCAATGTGAGCAAACTGAAGAATAAAAAGCACATGATCACCTCATTAAACATAGAAAATGAATTCAAACAAAATGCAACATCCTTCCACAACAAAAACTAGAAACCTAGATATAGAGGAAACATCTCAACACAATAAAAGATATTTAGGACAAACTCACAGGCAACAATTCTCAAGGCTGAGAAGCTGAAAGCCTTCCTACTAAATTCAGGAACAAGGGAAGAATGCTCACTCTTAGCAATTCTTTTTTTTTGTTTGTTTTAATATAAATTTATTTATTTTAATTGGAGGCTAATTACCTTATAATATTGTAGTGGTTTTGCCATACACTGACATGAGTCTGCCCTGGGTGTACATGTGTCCCCCATCCTAAACCTCTCTCCCACCTCCCTTCCCATCCCGTCCCTCTGGATCATCTCTGTGCACCAGCCCCGAGCACTGTCTCATGCATTGAACCTCGACTGGCGATCCATTTCACGTATGATAATATACATGTTTCAATGCCATTCTCCCAAATCATCCCCCCCGCCTCCCACAGAGTCCAAAATACTCTATACATCCGTGTCTCTTTTGCTGTCTCGCATATAGATCATCGTCACCATCTTTCTAAATTCCATATATATGTGTTAGTATACTGTATTGATGTTTTTCTTTCTGGCTTACTTCACTCTGTATAATAGGCTCCAGTTTCATCCGCCTACCAATTCACATGTATTCTTTTTAATGGCTAAGTAATACTCCATTGTGTATATGTACTACAGCTTTCTTATCCATTCATCTGCTGATGGACATCTAGGTTGCTTCCATGTCCCGGCTAATATAAACAGTGCTGTGATGAACTCTGGGGTACACGTGTCTCTTTCAATTCTGGTTTCCTTGGTGTGTATGCCCAATAGTGGAATTGCTAGGTCATATGGTAGTTCTATTTCCAGTTTTTAAAGGAATCTCCACACTGTTCTCCATAGTGGCTGTACTAGTTTGCATTCCCACCAACAGTGTAAGAGGGTTCCTTTTTCTCCACACCCTCTCCAGCATTTACTGTTTGCAGACTTTTGGACAGCAGCCATTCTGACTGGCGTGAAATGGTACCTCACTGTGGTTTTGATTTGCATTTCTCTGATAGTGATGTTGAACATCTTTTCATGTGTTTGTTAGCCATCTGTATGTCTTCTTTGGAGAAATGTCTGTTTAGTTCTTTGGCCCATTTTTTGATTGGGTTGTTTATTTTTCTGGAATTGAGCTGTAGGAATTGCTTGTATATTTTTGAGATTAATTCTTTCTCAGTTGCTTCGTTTGCTATTATTTTCTCCCATTCTGAAGGCTGTCTTTTCACCTTGCTTATAGTTTCCTTTATTGTGCAAAAGCTCCTAAGTTTAATTAGGTCCCATTTGTTTATTTTTGCTTTTATTTCCAATATTCTGGGAGGTGGGTCATAGAGGATCCTGCTGTGATTTATGTCAGAGAGTGTTTTGCCTATGTTTTCCTCTAGGAGTTTTATAGTTTCTGGTCTTATGTTTGATCTTTAATCCATTTTGAGTTTATTTTTGTGTATGGTGTTAGAAAGTGTTCTAGTTTCATTCTTTTACAAGTGGTTGACCAGTTTTCCCAGCAGCACTTGTTAAAGAGATTGTCTTTTCTCCATTATCAATTCTATTCAACAGTGCTGAAAACCCTACTTACAGCAATCAAAGAAAAGAAATAAAGAGCATCCAAAATGGAAGGGAAGAAGTATTGCATTTCTTTACACTAACAATGAACTATCAGAGAGAAAAAGTAAAAAACAATCCTGTTTAAAATTGCATCCTCCCTCCCCCAAATAAAGCCCAGGAATAAATTTATCTGAGTTGCTGAAAAACTTATATGCTGAAGACTATAAAACACTGCTAAAGGAAACTAAAGATAACTCAAAGAAATGAAAAGATATCACATGCTCTTGGACTGGAAGAATTAACACTGTTAAAATAGCCATACTACTTAGAGCAATCTATAGATTTAAAGCGATCCATATCAAAACACCTGTGACAGTTTTCACAGAACTAGTAACAATAACCTTAAAATTTACATGGAACCACATAAGACTCAGAATTTCCAAAGCAATCCTGAGGACAAAGGACAAAGCACAAAGCTGGAAGGCTAAACCCTTTCAGACTTCAGACAAGAATACACAAAGCTACAATAATCAAAACAGCATCCTATCAGGACAAAAAATAAACATTTGATCAATGGACAGAATAGAGAGCCCTGTAATAAGTCCATACACCCAAGGTCAATTTACTGATGACAAAGGAAGTGAGAATACATAATGGAGAAAAGACAATCTCTTCAACAAGTGTTGTTGGGAATGCTGAACAGCTATACAAAAATCAATGAAACTGAAATTGAACACTCCCTCACACCATAGACAAAAATAAACTCAAAGTGGATTAAAGACCTAAATATAAATATAAATAAGACATGACACCATAGAAAGAGAACCCAGGCAAAATATTCTAAGACATAAATTGTAGCAGTATTTTTTTTTTTTTAAGATGAGTTTCGCAAGGCAACGGAGAAGGCAATGGCACCCCACTCCAGTACTCTTGCCTGGAAAATCCCATGGACGGAGGAGCCTGGTGGGCTGCAGTCTATGGGGTCGCTAAGAGTCGGACACGACTGAGCGACTTCACTTTCACTTTTCACTTTCATGCATTGGAGAAGGAAATGGCAACCCACTCCAGTGTTCTTGCCTGGAGAATCCCAGAGACGGGGGAGCCTGGTGGGCTGCCGTCTATGGGGTCGCACAGAGTCGGACACGACTGAAGTGACTTAGCAGTAGCAGTCGCAAGGCAAAAGAAATAAAAGCAAAACAAGCAAATGGGACTTAGTCAAACTTAAAATGTTTTTGCACAGCTAAGGAAAACCATCAAAAAAACAAAAAGACAACCTATGGAATGGGAGAAAATATTTGCAATGGGTGAGACCTACAAGGGGTTAATATAAAAAATATACAAACAGCTTGTATGATTCAAGTGAAAAAACACACAACCCAATTAAAAAATGCTAAGCAGGCTTCTCTCCAAATAAGACATTCAGATGGCCATTAGGTACGTTAAAAAATGCTTAGCAAGGTTAATTATTAGAGAGATGCAAATCAAAGCACAATGACGTATCACGTATCATCTCACACTGGCCAGATAACTCTCATCAGAAAGTCTAGAAATAAAAAATGTTGGAGAGGGTGTGGAGAAAAGGGTACCCTCTTATATCGTTTTGGGAATGTAAATTGGTGCAGCCACTATGGAAAACAGTATGAAGGTCCCTTTAAAAAGGAAAAACAGACCTACCGTGTGATCCAGCAATCCTACTCCTAGGCATATATCAGGAAAATATGAACACTCCAATCTCAAAAGACACACGCACCTCACTGCTCATAGTAGCACTGTGTATTAGCCAAGTGGTGAAAACAATCCAAGTGCCTAACAGAGGATTGGTTTAAGAAGATGTGACACACACACACTGGAAAATTACTCAGCTACAAAAGAGTGAAATACTGCCATTTGCAGCAAAATAGAAAGACCTAGAGAACACTACACTAAGCGAAGTTCAAGTCAGAGAAAGACAAGTATCATATGATATCACTCATACACGTAATCTAAAACATAATAAAAATGAATCTATATACAAAACAGAAAAAACTCAAAGACACCAGGCGGGGGGGAGGGATAAATAAGGAGTATAGGATTAGCAGATATACATTATTATACATAAATAGATAAGCCATAAGAATTTACTGTATAGCATAGGGAATTATATTCAATATTTTATAATAACATATGATGGGAAAAGTATCTGAAAAAAAAGAATATCTGAATCCCTTTGCTGAACAGATGAAACTGACAAAATATTGTAAATCAAACCATTCTTCAATTAAGTACAAAGTTCTTGTAAAGTGAGGAGTTAGACAAATAAGAATTATTAAAAAGATACTAAGATTAAATTGTTGCTTGAAAATAAGTGCTACCCTAAAAAGCCCAAAAGAATATAGAGAAAAATGACTATAGTTTATAAGGAAATTAAAACTGAGTAAGGTGGACAGGATCATAATATTTAAATTGATAGACTGCATAATTATAATATCAACCAGTAGAAAAAGGACCCCATTTATAATAGCAACTAGAACAAAAAGCTAAAATATTCAACATATAGGAACAATCTTCATAAGAAATCTGTAATACTGGCATTAAAGACCAAAATTGACAAAGCCTTAAAACATACTAAAGCACACGGAAGTTGAATGGGTGGGATACCAGGTTTTTATAGCAGCACTGTAAAGCTAATCTGTAAATTTAAAGTGAACCCAACAGCAACAAGTTATTTTTGAAGTTGACAACTGATTTTGAAGTACATATAGAAAAATAGGAAAAACAACCAGGAGAATCCTAAAAAAAGAATTACGTCTTTCAGAAACTGTCATAATATTTTTTTAATCTTTTACACATTTTTAATGATTTAATTTACAAACTATTCAAAACATTAAGAAAACTATACATGCTATTTGCCAATATTTTAAGGACAAAAAATCCTCCTGTAAAAGGCTAAGGAATGGGAAAAACAGGAAACAAGACTCACAATAAGTATATCCGTACTAGGTTAAGACTTCATGCAAGGAAGAGGAGATAATGCAGTGCTCTCTCTCAAACCTTTTTAACCTAATTCTCAACTTTCCTGAATTTCTCAAACTTTCAAAGTGTTACTATTATGGGCTTAATAAAGCAAAATTGATTTGTAATTACTGTTTTAATAGTTATTTTCATACAGGAAACTATGGGCACATATTCACTGCACTTGAACGATTCTATGATGACCTACAAGACCTCCTAAAACTAACACCAATGAAAGATGTCCTTTTCATGATAGAGGACTGGAATGCAAAGTAGGAAAATCAAGAGATACCTGGAGTAAGATGCAAGTTTGGCCTTGGAGTACAAAATGAAGCAGTGCAAAGGATAACAGAGTTTTGCCAAGAAAACACACTGTTGATAGCAAACACCGTCTTCCAACAACATGTAATTCTACACATGGACAGCACTAGATGCTCAATACCAAAATCAGATTGATTATATTCTTTGTGGCTGAAGATGGAGAAGCTCTATATAGTCAGCAAAATTAAGACCTCAAGCTGACCGTGGCTCAGATCATCAGCTCCTTATTGCAAAATTCAAGCTCAAATTGAAGAAAATAGGGAAAACCACTAGACCATTCAGGTATGACCTACATCAAATCCCTTACAATTATACAGTGGAGGTGACAAATACATCCAAGGCATTAGATCTGGTAGACAGAGGGCCTGAAGAGCTATGGATGGAGGTTCATAACATTGTACGGAAGGTGATGATTAAAACTATCCCCAATAAAGAGAAATGCAAGAAGACAAAGTGATTGTCTGAGGAGGCCTTACAAATAGCTGAGAAAAGAAGAGAAGCAAAAGGCAAGGAGAAAGGGAAAGATATACACAACTGAATGCAGAGTTCCAGAATAGCAAGGAGAGATAAAAAAGCCTTCTTAAGTGAACAATGCAAAGAAATAGAGGAAGTCAACAGAATGGGAAAGACTGGAGACCTCTTCAAGAATATTAGAGATATCAAGGGAACATTTCATGCAAGGATGGGCTCAATAAAGGAAAAGAATGGTAAGGACAAAAAAAGAAGCAGAAGAGATTAAGAGGTGGCAAGAATGTACAGAAGAACTATATTAAAAAGGTCTTAATAACCCAGATAACCACAATGGTATGGTCACTGACCTAGAGCCAGACACTCTAGAGAGTAAAGTCAAGTGGGCCTCAGAAAACCTAACTATGAACAAAGCTAGTGGAGGTGATGGAATTCCAGCTGAGCCATTTCAAATCCTAAAAGATGATACTGTTAAAGTGCTGCACTCAATGTGTCAGCACATTTGGAAAGTCAGCACTGGCCACAGGACTGGAAAAAGTCAGTTTTCATTCCAATTCCAAAGAAAGGTAATGCCAAAGAATGTTCAAACTATGATATAATTGCACTCATTTCACATGCTAGCAAGGTAATGCTCAAAATTCTTCAAGCTAGGCTTCAGCAGTATGTGAACCAAGAATTTCTAGATGTACAAGCTGGGTTTAGAAAAGGCAGAGGAACCAGAAATCAAACTGCCAAAATTTGTTGAATCATAAAAAAAGTAAGGGAATTTCAGAAAATCATCTACTTCTATTTCATTGACTACGCTAAAGTCTTTGACTGTGTGGATCACAACAAACTGGAAACTTCTTAAGGAAGTGAGAATACCAGACCACCTTAGCTGTCTCCTGAAACACCTGTATGCAGGACAAGAAGCAACAGGTAGAATCCTACACAGAACAGCTGACTGGTTCAAAACTGAGAAAGCAGTATGAAAAGGCTATACAATATCACTCTGTTTATTTAACTTACATGCAGACTACATCATGTGACATACCAGGCTGGATGAATGACAAGCTGGAATCAAGACTGCCAGAAGAAATATCAACAACCTCAGATATTCAGATAATATTCCTCTAACGGCAAAAAGTGAAGAGGAACTTAAGAGCCTCTTGAGGAGAGTAAAAAAGCTAGCTTAAAACTCAGTATTCAAAAAAAACTATGATTATGGCATCCAGTCCCATCACTTAATGGCAAATAGAAGGGGAAAAAGTTGAAGCAGCAACAGATTTTATCTTCTTGGGTTCCAAAATCACTGCAGATGGTGACTGCAGCCAAGAAATTAAAAGACACTTGCTCTTTGGAAGGAAAGCTATTACAAACCTAGATATTGTATTAAAAAGCAGAGACATCATTTTGCAAACAAAGGCTTGTATAGTCAAAGCTATGATTTTTCCAGTAGTCATGTAAGGATGTGAGAGTTGGGCCATAAAGAAAATGCCAAAGAATTGATGCTCTTTTTTTCTTTTTATTTTAATTGGAGGCTAATTACTTTACAATATTGTGGTGGTTTTGCCATACATTCACATGAATCGATGTTTCTGAATTGTGGTGCTGGAGAAGACTTTTCAGAGTCCTATGGACTTTAAGGAGATAAAACCAGTCAATCTGGAAGGAAATCAACCCTGAATATTCATTGAAAGGACTGATGCTAAAGCTCCAACACTTTGGCTACCTGATGCAAAGAGCTGACTCATTGGAAAAAACCCTGATGCTGGGAAAGACTGAAGGGAAAAGGAGAAGAGGGCATCAGAGGATAAGATGGTAAGATAGCATCACTGACTCAATGGACATGAATTTAAGCAAACTCTGGGAGACAGTGAAGGACAGGGAAATGTGAAATGTTCACATCATGTGAAATTTGGGGCAGATGAAGCACAAGCTGGAATCAAGATTGCCAGAAGAACACAACATCAGATCTGAAAATGATGTCACACTAATAGCAGAAAGTGAAGAAGAACTAGAGCCTCTTGATGAAGGTGAAAGAGAATAAAAAAGCTGGCTTAAAACTCAACATCTAAAAAACTAAGATCATGGCATACAGTCCCATCACTTAATGGCAAACAGATGGGGAAAAAGTGGGAACAGTGACAGATTTCATTTTCTTGGGCTCCAAAACCACGGTGTACAGTGACTGCAGCCACAAAATGTAAAAGATGCTTGCTCCTTGGAAGAAAAGCTATGACAAACCTAGTTCTTTTGATTCAGTTGCCCAGTCGTGTCCAACTCTCCACGACCTCATGGGCTGCAGCACACCAGGCCTCCGCGTCCTTCACCACCTCCCAGAGTTTGTCCAAGTTCATGTCTACTGCATCAATGATGCCATCCAGCCATCTCACCCTCTGACGCTTTTCAGCACACTGTCTAGGTTTGTCATAACTTTCCTGCCAAGAAGCAATCATCTTCTGATTTCATGGCTGCAGTCACCATCCACAGTGATTTTAGAGCCCAAGAAGAGGAAATCTGTCACTGCTTCTACCTAGGTCTGACAAACCTAGATGGCTTATTAAAAAGCAGAGACATCACTTTGTTTTTCCAGTAGTCACGTACAGATGTGAGAGATGGACCATAAAGAAGGCTGAATACAAGGGATCATAAGAGACTACTATGAGCAACTATATACCAATAAAATGGACAAGCTGGAAGAAAAGGACAGAAACTTAAAAAAGATACAACCTTCCAAGACTGAACTAGGAAGAAACGTAATAGAAAACATGAACAGACCAAACACAAGTAATGAAATTGAAACTGTGTTTTAAAAACTCCCAATAAACAAATGTCCAGGACCAGATGGCTTCACAGGCAAATTCTATCAAACATTTACAGAAGCGTTAACACCTATCCTTCTGAAACTATTCTGAAATATCGCAGAGGAAAGTATCCTCCCAAACTCATTCCATGAGGTCACCATCACTCTGATGGGCTTCCCTGATAGCTTAGTTGGTAAAGAATCCATCTGCAATGCAGGAGACCCCAGTTCAGTTCCTGGGCTGGGAAGATCCACTGGAGAAGGGATAAGGCTACTCACTCCAGTATTTTTGGGCTTCCCTTGTGGCTCAGCTGCTGAAGAGTCCACCTGCAATGTGGGCGACCTGGGTTTGATGCCTGGGTTGGGAAGATCCCCTGGAGAAGGGAAAGGCTACCCACTCCAGTATTCTGGCCTGGAGACTTCCATGAACTGTATAGTCCATGGGGTCGCAAAGAGTTGGACAGTGACCTTCACTTTCACTCACTCTGATACCAGAACAAGACAAAGATACCACACACACACACACAATTATAGGCCATTATCATTCATGCACAGACTCAAAAATCCTCAACAAAATACTAGTAACAAATTCAACAACACATTAAATGGATCATGCATTGTGATCAAGTGGATTTCAAGGATGCAAGGAATTTTAAATATTCCCGAATTAGTGTGACACTAACAAGCTGAAGAATAAAAACCATATGATCATGTAATAGGTGCAAAAAAAGCTTTCAACAAATTATACATCTATTTCTGATAAAAACTCTCCAGAAAGTGGACATAGAGGGAAAATACCTCAACATAATAAAGGACATATATGTCAAACCTACAGGTAACATTATATTCAATGGTGAAATGCTGAAAGCATTTCCTCCAAGATCAGGAACAAGACAATAAGACCAGTCTTACCACTTTTATTAAACATAGTTTTCGAAGTCCTAGCCATGACAATCAGAGGAAAAAAAGGATCCAAATTGGAAAATGTGTGATGTGTTACTGTTTGCAGATGACATGGTATTATACATAGAAAATCACGAAGAGGCTATAAGAAAGGTACTAGAGATCATCAATGAATTCAATAAGGACGCAGGAAAAAGAACTAATACACAACAATTTCTTTCATTTCGATACACCAACAGTGAAAGATCAGAAAGGGAAATAAACAAACCATTCCTTTTACCATTGCATCAAAAAGAATAAAATAGCAATAAACCAACTTAAGGGTACAAAATATATGCACTCTGACTATCCTACACAAGTCAATCTACATATTCAATGCAATCCCTATCAACTGATGACTGGTATTTTTCACAGAACTAGAACACAAAGTTTTATAATTTGTATGGAAACTCAAAGGACCCTGAATAGCCAAAAACAATCATGGAAAGAGAAAGAGAAGTGGACGAATCACATTCTGTGACTTCAGACTATACTACAAATCTGTAGAAATCAAAACTTGTTACTGGCACAAAAACAGAAATACAGATCAAAGGAAGAGGCTAGAAAGCCAAGAAATATACCAGTGCACCTATGGTCAATTAATCTATGACAAAGGAGCCAAGAATACACAATGCAGAAAAGACAGTCCCTTCAGTAAGTGGTGCTGGGAAAGATGGACAGCTACAAGTAAAAGAATGATATTAGAATACCATAAACAAAAATAAACTCAAATGGTTTAAAGATCTAAATTTAAGACTGGATACAAACTCCTAGAGGAAAACACAGGCAGAACACTCTGGCATAAATTGCAACAGTGTCTTTTTGGATCCCTCTCCTATAGTAATGTAATGAAAAAACAAACAAGTGGGGCCTAATTACAACTGAAAGCTTTCTCATAGCAAAGAAAAAAAAAAAAAAAAACAAAAAACAATGCACAGAATGGGAGAAAATACTTGCAAACAAAGTGACCAACAAGGGCTTAATCTCCAAAATATACAAACAGCTCACACAGTTCAATATAAAAAAACAAACAATGCAATCCAAAAATGGGCAGAATATCTAAACAGACATTTCTCCAAAGAAGACATACAGATGGCCGAAAAGCACACGAAGGATACCCAACATTACTAATTATTTGAAAAAATGTAAATCAAAGCTAGTGAGGTCTCCTCACATGGTCAAAATGGCCATTATAAAAAAGTCTACAAACAATAAATACTGGAGAGGATGTGGAGAAAATAGTGTACATTCTTACACTATTGGTGGGAATGTAAACTGGAACAGACACTATGGAGAATAGTGAGGAGTTACCTTAAAAAACTAAAAACAGAATGATCATACGATGCAGTAATCCCATTCCTGAGCACATATCTGGAGAAAACCTATACATCCCAATGTTCATCGCCGCACTATTTATAATAGCCAAGATAGGGAAACAACTTAAATGTCCATTGACAAAGAAACGAATAAAGACGGTGAGTACATACGCACAATGGAATATTCAGTTCAGTTCAGTTCAGTCGCTCAGTCGTGTCCGACTCTTTGCGACCCATGAATCGCAGCACGCCAGGCCTCCCTGTCCATCACCATCTCCTGGAGTTCACTCAGACTCACGTCCATCGAGTTGGTGATGTCATCCAGCCATCTCATCCTCTGTCGTCCACTTCTCCTCCTGCCCCCAATCCCTTCCAGCATCAGAGTCTTTTCCAATGAGTCAACTCTTCACATGAGGTGGCCAAAGTACTGGAGTTTCAGCTTTAGCATCATTCCTTCTAAAGATGACCCAGGGCTGATCTCCTTTAGAATGGACTGGTTGGATCTCCTTGCAGTCCAAGGGACTCTCAAGAGTCTTCTCCAACACCACAGTTCCAAAGCATCAATTCTTCAGCACTCAGCTTTCTTCACAGTCCAACTCTCATATCCATACATGACCACTGGAAAAACCATAGCCTTGACTAGACGGACCTTTGTTGGCAAAGTAATGTCTCTGCTTTTGAATATGCTGTCTAGGTTGGTCATAACTTTTCTTCCAGGGAGTAAGCGTCTTTTAATTTCATGGCTGCAGTCACCATCTGCAGTGATTTTGGAGCCCAAAAAAATAAAGTCTGACACTGTTTCCGCTGTTCCCAATTATTTCCCATGAAGTGATGGGACCAGATGCCATGATCTTCGTTTTCTGAATGCTGAGTTTTAAGCCAACTTTTTCACTCCACTGTTTCACTTTCATCAAGAGGCTTTTGAGTTCCTCTTCACTTTCTGTCATAAGGGTGGTGTCATCTGCATATCTGAGATTATTGATATTTCTCCCGGCAATCTTGATTCCAGCTTGTGCTTCTTCGAGCCCAGTGTTTCTCATGATGTACTCTGCATATAAGTTAAATAAGGAGGGTGACGATATACAGGCTTGACTTACTCCTTTTCCTATTTGGAACTAGTCTGTTGTTCCATGTCCAGTTCTAACTGTTGCTTCCTGACCTGCATATAGGTTTCTCAAGAGACAGGTCAGGTGGTCTATATTCCCATCTCTTTCAGAATTTTCCACAGTTTATTGTGATCCACACAGTCAAAGGCTTTGGCATAGTCAATAAAGCAGAAATAGATGTTTTTTCTGGAACTCTCTTGCTTTTTCGATATTCAGTTCAGTTGCTCAGTTGTGTCTGACTCTGTGACCCCATGAACTGCAGCATGCCAGGCCTCCCTGTCCATTACCATCTCCTGGAGTTCACTCAAACTCACGTCCATCGAGTCGGTGATGTCATCCAGCCATCTCATCCTCTGTCGTCCCCTTTTCCTCCTGCCCCCAATCCCTCCCAGCATCAGAGTCTTTTCCGATGAGTCAACTCTTTGCATGAGGTGGCCAAAGTACTGGAGTTTCAGCTTTAGCATCATTCCTTCCAAAGAACACGCAGGGCTGATCTCCTTTAGAATGGACTGGTTACTCAGCCATATAAAGAATGAAATAATGCCATTTGCAGCAACTTGGATTGACTTACAGATTGTCATAGTAAATGAAGCTAGAGAAAGTCAAACAGTGTATGATATCACTTGTATGTAGAATCTATGAAAATGATACAAAGGAACTTACAAACCAGAAGCAGATTCACAGACTTTGAGAACAAACTTATGGCTACCAAAGGGGAAAGACTGGGACAAGGGATAATTTAGGAGCTTAGGATTAATATAAACATAAAATAATCAACAAGGACCTACTGTTTAGTACAATGAACTGTACCCAGTATTCTATAATAATCTACATAAAAAAGTATCTGCAAAAGAATGGAAATATGTACATGTATAACTGAATCACTTCGCTGTACACCTGAAATTTACACAACATTGTAAACCAACTACACCCCACTATAAAATAAAAACTAAAAACAAAGTACATAGCATGGTTCCCTTCCTGTTAATAGCTAACAGCAAGAATTCACTGATATTCACTACATTCTTGTTTTGGATGATCTTATTCATCCTCATATTTGATGTGGATGTTATTAATATCCTAATTTTATACATGAGATAAGTAAGGCATAGAGCAGTTATAAATGAAAGAGAATAGGACATACATTTTAAAAACGAAATAGCAACTTCTAACATATGTAAATAACAACTGAGCAATGCTGACCAAAAAAAAAAAAGCCATTTTCACAAAGAAAAGTCACGAGAGGCTTCAAGGAATTGAGTCAAGCCTGAAAGGGCACAATCAAATGGCAAAGAATACAGAGCAGGCTCCAGAAGAGACAAAAGCATGGGAAATATCCCCAAAGAATCAGGAATTTGCATGTTCAGGGTATAATGAGCAGACTTACTGTACCAAGCAAAGGATTTACCTAATAAAGTGGATGGAAAAGAAATTTGCAAAGGTTTATTATCTTCCTAATAGAGTATCTAAATTCATGATTTTGCAATCTATACTTTATTCCCTGAATGTCTTGTTAAAGAAATGTACTTAAATGATATGTCTGGGATTGGTTTCTAAATAACCCAGTGTGTGTGTAGGGGGAGGTGTGGAGTTGATGATGAAATGTTGAGTATATGTGGCTTCACTATATTCTTCTTTCTACCTTACATGTTTAAATTTTTTATCATAAAAGATTTTTAAGAGGCACTTAAAAACATACAAGAACATTAAACATTAAAGAAGTGGGGTGTGTATACATATGTTAGTGTGTGAAATCATTTACAAATGAAAACCACTTATTAGTAGGTACTATATGATACGTACAACTTTGTTCCTGGGATTTACAGACTCTAAAATTTAAACAAATAATCTTAGGTGGTAAAGTCTTTTAGATGTACTTAGACTCTGGTCCAGAGAAGGCAACAGCACCCCACTCCAGTGTTCTTGCCTGGAGAATCCCAGGGATGGGGGAGCCTGGTGGGCTGCCGTCTATGGGGTCGCACAGAGTCGGATAAGACTGAAGTGACTTAGAAGCAGCAGCAGACTCTGGTCAAAAGTGTTTCAAACTCGCAGACGTTAGTCTACCACTGCCTAGCCTACCTAAGCACTCCTCTTAATGCTTAGCATCTGTTGTCAGCTGATACAAAATTTTAGTCTCAGAGTTAAAGGAAACAGATGTTACTGTAGTGTAGATAAGTAATTGAGGTTTTCAATAGGGAAGTGTTATTGAAGGGAAGGGAGGATGCTAAGAAGAAAGCAAGCATATTTAATCACAAAATAGAGGGAAATACGATTAAAAGAAAGGTGAAAATGGAAGTACAGCTCCCTTACTGTGTTCTTTTTTCCAGAGCCGTAAATCACGCGCTCCTCAAGGCACACTACGTTTATGTACATGCTGTACGTTTTTCCGGCTTCTGTCTCAAGAGTCGTCTCCTCCGTGAAGTCCTCCCTGTGCCCACCCCACTCTCCACACCAAGCAGAGGCTGGATCTTTGTGCATTTACGTGTTACACATATACCTGTCACCCGCTAGATGACCTTATAACTGTTTCCTCTATTTTATGGAGGTTCTTATCAATCTCCTGTGCTTATTAAATAAAATAGTACACAGCAGTCACTGAAAAAATACTGAATGAACAGGAACGTGAACACAACTGCAAATAAACATTTTAACAAATGCAAGAGCACCCTTAGATTCCAAATTAACAACGCATGTTATTAAAAAAATGTAGGTTAGACTGCTGAATGTTTTCTTAACTATTTAAGAGAAACCTTCACACACAGCTTTGCATTTATATTTACTTATCAATGGTATTTTGCAAAATTCAGAATGAAGAAACATATGTTTGTGCTAAGGGCCAGGGCTATAGGGTAAAATAAAGGTCTGAGGTAATTTCTTCTCAGCATCCAAATCTTGTATCACTAACCAGAATGCAGAGAAGTTCTATTGAGCAGTCATCCTTGAGGTGCTTGCATACGGGACAGTGTGTGTTCTTTTGAGTCCACTTAATTTGTAAGAGATATATCCTCATGAGTTCTGGATGCCTGAGGCAGCAGGCAAATTGGCTGGCAGAAAGTTCTAGACCCTCAAATCTAAGGTTTATCTAATTTTCATCAAAGACATCTTGTGACAATGCCAGGGAGATATACAGTGGCATGCTATTCAGTCTAATAAATTCAGCTCACTATTAAACATTAAATAACACACACTGGAACTAAGGAGTTACAAAAGTTACAAACTACAATAGAACTTGCTCCTTCTGGAGGCTTGAGGAAATAATCTGTTTTCTTGCCTTTTCAAGTTTCTAAAGGCTGCCTGATTCCTTGGGCTTGGTGAGCCACTCATCACTCTGACCTTGACAACTTCTTTTGTGATCATGACCCTCTTGCTTCCCTCTCACAAGGATTCTTGTGATTAAACTGCCCTGTCTCCTCGTAATTCAAGAAATAATCTTCCCATTCCAAAACTCTTAATCACACATGCAAAGTCCCTTGTGTCACCTAAGATAACATATTCAGTTTTTTGTTTTTTTTTTAAAGGGGGCTGGGGAGAATTGCGTTCTGTCCACCACAGCTACAAACAATTCCTTTTTATAAAGAGGTATCCAGTAACATTCCCTAGACTCAGGGCTGCCTGTAGCAACTTCTGGAGCACAACCTCAGATACAATCAGAATGGTAACCTTTGGGGTCCTGGAATACAGGAGTCCCACCCTGTCCATTATCATCAGAGTTGTGCTTGCTCTTCTAAAACTGGTAATGAATATCTCAACTTTTTTTTTCCCCTCAAAGGCCCCTTTTTACTATCCCTTCATACTCCAGACCCATCATACTACTTACAGCTAAGCAGAGCTTCTGATGTGTTTCAAATCACTGCACTGAATTTTAAATTTATCAAACTAGAAGGAAATAAACTTGATGAATCAGTCACTTTGCATAATTACTCTGAAGTAGATGGCAATTTATTAGGCCACTGAAATAATAAAAATAACCCAGACTTTCATTTGGTCACATTAGATTGAACGTTTATCAATAAAGGATAGAGACTCGTCAATGCAAAGGTTAGCGTCCAAAATGAAATTACCTCTAATGTTGACACGTCTCTTTAAAACTCTCTATTCTCAAGTTGATTTGAAAAGTTAGGAGTATTTATTTCATGTTCAATTTCTATCATTTTATCCATAAAGATATAATTTGTTATTTCCAGAGTCATTCCTGAATGTTAAAACTATACTAAGTATGGATATAAGGGCAAGACTTCAACATAAGAGTTTTGTTTTTAGATACATAAATAAAAATACTTCTAAGTTGAAAAAAAAAAAAACCAAAAAAACCAAAGCATTAGGAACAGAAGTAAAAAAGGGGGAAAGATTCAGGCACTAGAATAGTACAAAGAAAGAAACAATGAAAAACGCTAAAAAAAATACACATATTAATATGCTGAACAGTGCTCTGTCCAAGACTGCTAAATGACTAGTTGCTTGCTAACTGTACTTATCCTGCAGAAAAGACTTTGGCTAAGCCTCCAGCATATTCATTAGTCCTGGATCTCTTGAGTTCCATGGAGCTTATTTATTTTTAGGATTATCAACACAAATTATTTAGCCAGTCTCTTGATTAAGGGCCTTCTTTATGCATAACACTGTCTGGGAGCTTCAAATGTTGACTGCCTCCTACATGGGGAATACATTTTTATTGACATATTCTTACAGTTTAACTGAGAATCAAACTTAAATTTTTAAAACTCTAAACACTATAACTATTTTACTAATTTCAATATCTATTGCTTTCATGCAAAACTAAAGTTTTTGATCCCTCTCTGGAAGTGAAATGAAACCCAGAAATGATATTTCTGACCTAATTGTGATAGAAATTATACAGCACTGGAAAAGTAGGTCAGCATTTTATCATTTACAAATCTAGGTCAGGTCAGCATTTCCTAACTAGTTTCTATTGTAAATTCATATGCACCACTATTATCTCTTAAAATGAAAAACATGGAAACACAGGGATAAATGTAAGACAGTATGTGAATGTGCAAACACATACAACACCCCATTTCCTCAAGAGTAAGTCTTATATGATAGAAAATATTTCTAATAACATACAGGAATATTAACGTTTTCTTTTTCACTTCTACTCTGTTCGCCACTGGCAACACTGGTGGTCATTTGTGCCTATTTTCGTATCTCGTCAATAGGACCTACAGTGTGTTTGTTCTATTTGTGCTGCTTATTTTGAGCTTAGACATCTCACATCTAAATATGAAGCAACAAAAGTGTCACAGCTATTACAAAGAGGAAGCATGCATGTAACTACGACAAACAGTAGACTTAAGAAAATTGATGTAAATGCTTCACATCTCCTTGATAAATAAGAGAAAGTAGTCTGAAGGAAAAGTGCAAATTCTGTTATGAAAAAAATATTCTGATCATGCAAATAGATAAGACTGACAAAATGGAAAAACTTGCAAATAAATGAAGGCAAGCAGGGTATGAACCCTGGCTACTCACTTTACCTAGAGCTTTAAAAAAATAATCAACGCCCAGAAATTTGGACTAAACTCTGTGGCATGGGCAGATATCCATGCAGTACAGTAGACTCCTTCTGCAGGGTCTAGAAACCTTTAACTATGGGCTCTGGCTTTGTTGCTTGTTGACTATATTCAGAAGACACTGTATTTAGTCTAAACTTAAATTCCCATTCTAAAGAGCTAATGTGATTTTTGATCAGTTATCATTTAAAATCACTGTCATTTTTAATAATTTTAATCATTTTAATAGCCGGCACCTGGTTTTGCTTGTAAGACTTCCTCCCAGCACTTTTGCTGTGTAAACTGTTTACAGGTAACAATCCTTTAGGTTAGTACACTGACGCACTTGAAACTAAGGTGGAGTTATTATCTTAAAAACAAGGTGATTTGTTCTGATGTCTTAATGAACACTTTACTGTTACTCTTTTGCACTGAACTTTGCCTATTTCTGGGAAGAGGTGAATTTGTCCAAGGGAAAAACAGTTGTTTGTAATATTGACATAATGTCACTTTCTAATCATGATCATGGTTTAAAGGATTATCTTGGTTAAATATATACTGGTTTGATGGGCAAATGCTCTTATCATTAGCACAAATTACATGATTTTATAGTTTCCAGAGGTGGGTTAAGAGTGGCCTGTGAGGCAACTGGAAGCAAATGGTGCACAGAGACTATCCGGGGAAGACTTGGTGATAAGGGTCTCTCATAAAGAGAGCGAGGGAGAGAGACTGTGTAACAGCCAGTGTTACAGATTCACTGCATGGAAAAATATTTTCCAGAATTATGAATTACTTAACAGCCTGGAATTAATTTTTCCATATTGCTTTTCTGTTATATTTATACTTGATTTTGAAGGACTGCTTATGTCACTGGAAGCAATCAGTACCCAGTCATTGTGTAACACATAATGATACTTATCGTACAACAAAGCCTGAGTTTTTGCCAACTGTAAACCTAGTGTAAATCCATTCATCTGTACCATGGCCTTTTCTCTTCACACTCAGCAGATTCATAAGGTTATTTGCCTTTAGTGATTTCACTTTCTTACAGTATGAAATGATGAAGGTTGATAAAAGGAGAGATTACATTTAAAAAATAAATAATAAAGAACAGGAAAGCAAAGCTAAAAGAAACAGCAGCTCTAATTTATTTCTCTGTGAGAATCTCAGGTCTCCTTAAGTGTTTTCCTATTTTGGCTCTTCAAATCCAGCCTAAGCTAAAATGAAGAGGTATGGTAGATGCTGTTAACACATATGCACAGCTCCCAAAGACTTCAGTAGGGTAAGTAAAGACCAAAAGGAAGCAAAACTAAAAGAAGATAAAACAAGAGAGCTGGGTTCAATCCCTGGTATGGGAAGATCCCCTGGAGAAGGGAATGGCAACTCACTCCAGTATTCTTGCCTGAGAATCCCATGAACAGAGGAGAGCCTGGTGGGCTACAGTTCATGGGGTCACAAAGAGTCAGACACGACTGAGCGACTTTCACTCACTCACTCACTCACTGTGGGCTCAGAATTTGTCAAAACTCCCTGGGAGTTTTTACTTGCAGTTAGAGTTACAAGCCACTATGCTACAGAAGACCAGCATCCACTTCAGATACCTACCTACTAGCCTAACGCAGAGGTTTTCAAAGTGTAGCTCATGGAAATTCCTCATATATTTATGCAGTCAAAACTATTATTATAATACTAAGAAAATAACCTTTCTACTGTGATGTCATTTGTATTGAAGGTGCACAAGTAACAGTAGCTACAGAATTATGATCTTGACAAACAACCCACACCCTCACCCACTGAGGCATACAAATGTTGCTTTTCCTCTTGAATTCCCTGTGGGATTAATGGCGTTGTAGTATAAAAAGGGCCTGAGATTTGGTGACAAGTGGAGCTGTTAAGTTTAAATCTGAGCTTCACTACTCATAAGCAGTGTGGTCTTGGGGAAGACACTTAACAATTCTGCACCTTTTTTTTCATATGTACACTGTGGCCAATAATGTACGATTTTAATAAAACATCATATGTAAAGCACATGGCAGAGCTGGTGCTTAAACAATATTTTCTTCCAATCATCTAAACTGGACTTGTACTTCACCACTCTTTATTAAGCACCTTATAATGATTTTCTTATCTTTCAACCTACTTACACTTGTCAAGAGGGCAGTCATTCAATCAGTTTCTCAGATTTTAACCTTCTTTACAGATAGAAAAATTAAGACCTGGAGCTGACTGTGGCTCAGACCATGAGCTCCTTGCTGCAAAATTCAGGATTAAATTTTAAAAAGCAGGGAAAACCATCCAACCATTCAGGTATGACTTAAATCAAATCCCTTATGATTATACAATGGAGATGATGAATAGATTCAAGGGGTTAGATCTGGTAGACAGAGTGCTGAAGCACCATGGATGGAGGTTTGTAACACTGTACAGGAGGTGGTGGCCAAAACCATCCCCAAGAAAAAGAAATTCAAGAAGGCAAAGTGGTTGTCTGAGAAGGCCTTAAAAATAGCTGAGAAAAATATAGGGAAAGATAAACACAAATGAACACAGAGTTTCAGAGACTAGCAAGGAGAGATAAGAAAGCCTTCTTAAGTGAACAATGGAAAGAAATAGAAGAAAACAATAGAATGGGAAAGACTAGAGATCTCTTCAAGAAAATAGGAGATATTAAGGGAACATTTCATGCAAAGATGGGCATAATAAAGGACAGAAATGACAAGGACCTAACAGAAGCAGAAGAGATTAAGAAGAGGTGGCAGGAACACACAGAAAAACTATACAAAAAAGATCTTAATGACTCAGATAACCATGATGGTGTGGTCACTCACCTAGAACCAGATATCCTGGAGTATGAAGTCAAGTGGGCCTTAGGAAACATTAATGTGAACAAAGCTAGTGGAGGTGATGGAATTCCAGGTGAGCTATTTCAAAATCCTGAAAGATGATGCTGTTAAATGCTGCACTTGATATGTCAGCAAATTTGGAAAACTCAGAAGTGGCCAGAGGACAGGAAAAAAATTTTCATTCCAATCCCAAAGAAGGACAATGGCAAAGAATGTTCAAACTACCAGATAATTGCATTCATTTCACATGCTAGCAAGGTACTGTTCAAAATCCTTCAAGACAGGCTTCAGTGGTACATGAACCAAGAACTTCCAGATGTACAAGCTGGATTTAGAAAAGGCAGAGGAACCAGAGATCAAATTGCCAACATCCACTGGCTCAAAGAGAAAGCAAGGGAATTAAAAAAAAAAATCTAATTCTGTTTCATTGCCTATGCTAAAGCCTTTGTGTGGATCATGACAAACTGGAAAAATCTTCAAAAAATGGGAATACCAGACCACCTTACCTGCCTCCTGAGAAATCTATATCCACGTCAAGAAGCAAGCGTTGGAATTAGAAATGGAACAAAGGGCTTGTTCAAAATTGGGAAAGGAGTATGACAAGTATGTATATTGTCATCCTGCTTATTTAACTTATATGCAGAGTACAATGTGAAATGCTGGGCTGGATGAATAACAAGCTGGAATCACGACTGCTAGGAGAAATACCAACAACCTCAGATATCGAGAAAGGTAGAAAGGGAATGGCAGAAAGGGAAGAGGAACTATAGAGTCTCTTGATAAAGGTGAAAGAAGAGAGTGAAAAAGCTGGCTTAAAACTCAATATTCGAAAGACTAAGATCATGGTATCCGGTCCCATCACTTCATGGCAAATAGATGGGAAAACAAAACTAAAAAATGCCTGCTCCTTGGAAGAAAAGCTATGACAAAACTAGACAGTATATTAAAAGGCAGAGACATCACTTAGCCAATAAAGGTTTGTACAATCAAAGCTACGGTTTTTCCAGTAGTCATCTACAGATATGAGTTGGATCCTAAGGAAGACAGAGGGCTGAAGAATTGATGCTTTTGAATTGTGGTGTTGGAGAAGACTCTTGAGAGTCCCTTAAACAGCAAGGAGATCAAACCAGCCAGTACTAAAGGAAATGAACCAGGAATATTCATTGGAAGGACTGATGCTGAAGCTGAAGCTCTAATACTCTGGCCACCTGATAAGAAGAGCCAACTCACTGGAAAAGACCCAGATGCTGGGAAAGCTTGACAGCAAGAGGAGAAGGGGGTGGCAAAGGATGAGATGATCGGATGGCATTAGTGACCCAATGGACATGAGTTTGAGCAAACTCTGGGAGATAGATAGTGAAGGACAGAGAAGCCTGGTGTGCTGGAGTCCATAGGGTCACAAGAGTCAGACATGACTTATCGGTTAAACAATAACATGTAAATATATCCTCTCCATTGTTACCGGTTGGTTTTCTCAAGTGCACTCCATTCTTTTCCTTGCTCAAAGTGTTTATTAGGTACACAAACATTATCAAAATATAAAGACCTTGAACAGACTTCAAGATCTGGCCACAAGCTTTCTAGTCTCATCTTTTCACTGATTAACTTCAACTTCTTGCACTCCCCAGGCAACTGTTCAACTTCATGCTCTTTGTGTCCTTAACTACCTCATCCTTTATCTATCTAAAGGCTAGAGAATGTTTTCCCAGCTCTAGCTAATGACTCCTTCTCTAATCCTCAGTCACTCCTTAATACACAGGTCAGAGTGTTATCTCCTTGATGATGCCCTCCAGCAGTTCCCAGTGACAATTAGATGGAAAGTTATGACCAACCTAGATAGCATATTAAAAAGCAGAGACGTTACTTTGCCAACAAAGGTCCGTCTAGTCAAGGCTATGGTTTTTCCAGTGGTCATGTATGGATGTGAGAGTTGGACTGTGAAGAAAGCTGAGCATCGAAGAATTGATGCTTTTGAACTGTGGTGTTGGAAAAGACTCTTGAGAGACCCCTGGACTCAGTCCATTCTAAAGGAGATCAGCCCTGGGTGTTCATTGGAAGGACTGATGCTAAAGCTGAAACTCCAATACTTTGGCCACCTCATGCAAAGAGCTGACTCATTGGAAAAGACTGATGCTGGGAGGGATTGGGGGCAGGAGGAGAAGAGGACGACAGAAGATGAGATGGCTGGATGGCATCACTGACTTGATGGACATGAGTCTGGGTGAACTCCGGGAGTTGGTGATGGACAGGGAGGACTGGTGTGCTGTAATTCATGGGGTGGCAAAGAGTCGGACACGACTGAGCGACTGAACTGAAACAATTTCTCAGCTACAAGAGGAAATAAACTATTTAATAAACTATTTTACACCCTTTCCCTGGTACTCAATTTAATTATAAAATATGGGCAATAAACAGGTCCTACTTTGCAGGGTTTATGAACATTAGATGAGAATATCGGTAAGTCACTTAACACACCAACAGAAGAAGAAACGAAGATAAACTTCCTCAAGTAAAGGATGGTCGCTGGGAATGATTCTGACCCTGTTTGGTTTAGTCTAAAGCTCACGTTCTTTCTACCACACACGCTGTCTATGTCCTAGCAGATGACACACAAAGTTTACTTATTTAATACTCTCCCCCATTGGACTGTAAAGTCCTTGAATACAATGAGCATGTTTTACACGACTTTGTATATCCAGACACTCATTCATTTAAGTACTAACTCTGACCCTGTGATGTAGAGATTAAAAGACCTAGTCTCTACTTGTAAGAACTCTGCCTAGAGAAGGGAGAATTATAAGCAATATCTTACTGCTGTTTTCTATGCAAGAGGGACACTGGTGGCATATACATGGACTGGACTACAGACGTCCAAATAAACACCTAAAAGGAGAAGAAGAAAATTTAAGGTACAGGGAAGCCTTCTTTGGAAGAGATGAAACTAGAGATGAATCTTGAAGATTTTTAAGTTAGGGAGAACTAGGGTTTCTGGAGTTTTTAAAAGTATTAATTTGTAAATGATATAATTATTATACTGCTTATGCTCTGATAGTTTTAAATTATTATTGTTGATAAACATTTAATGGCCTTGAAATACATTTTAAAACATGGATTCATTGGGGGCTTCCCTGGTGGCTCAGTGGTACAGAATTCGCCTGCTAATGCAGGAGACTCAGGTTCTCAACCCCTGATCTGACAATATCCCACGTGCCGCAGAACAACTATAAAAGTCTGTGCCACAACTACTGAACCTGTGCTTCAGAGCCCAGGAGCCGCAACTCCTGAAGCCTGTGCACCTACAGCTCGTGCCCTGCCATGAGAGAGGTTACTGCGCTGAGAAGCTCGCACATCTTAAGTAGAGGGTAGCCCTCACTTGCAGCAACAAAAGCCCAGCACAGGCAGAAATAAATAAATAAAATTATGGGGGGGTGGGGGGGAGAATGCACTGGAAGGAGGATATTAAAAACTGAATGGTTCTTTCTAAAAAGAAAAATGGATTCATTAAAATACAGTAATTCAGATGTAAGTCATAATCACTGGTTGTTGTTCAGTCTCTAAGCCATGTCTCTGAGCTGCAGCAGGCCAGGCTTCCTCGTCCTTCGCTATCTCCCAGAGTTTGCTCAAATTCATGTCCACTGAATCAGTGGTGCTATTTAACCATCTCATTATCACTAGGCTACCTTGCAAATATACCAAGTTTAGGTACAAACTCAAAAAGAAACCTCACTGTGTAACTCTTCCAACTACAATGTACTTCTTCTGAAATACTGACATCTTAAGCTCACAGGAACAGAGCAAGAATGAAAACATTAATTACCTGGCAGTTATTTCTATTTTCTACCCACATCCGATTGGCATATTATATTTGAGAGCAACAAACCACTAAGACATATTTGATTTTCAGTTATGTTCTTTTCATTAACAATGGCATGAAGACTTTTGACATGCCTGACTTCCTTTGCCTGTAAACATCTACTCAGAAGTTTCGAAATGAGACAATACTTATAAGTTGATTTTTCAAATGCACCCTGGCACACAGCAATAGCTAATAAATGAGAGTTATTATTGTTTCTCTGAATAAACCAGAGATGGCCAGATGGTTCAAATACTGTTAATCTTAAATGGTATATGTCTTGCTTCTAAATAGAATATAAGACAAAAAGAAGAATCTATCTCTGCTTGTACTATGAGTAATCCAATTTCAGCCTCAAGGAGGATATATGCAAGAATTAAGAGTAACAGTCTTGCTACTCTTTTTGGATTGCCAAATGAACCACATTTTCTAAGGTAAATAACGGCTCACTCAGGACACAAGTCTATCCACTTGTGTCCTTTCACGTGATAGCTCAATTTTGGAACTGGAGAGTATCTTCGGCCAAGGAAGGAATAATCTGCCAATGTCATCCCCTCTATACATTGTAAACTTCTCCAGGGAAAAGACTGTGACTTATGCTCCAGCTATAACCAAAGCTGGCACAAAGTAAACAACAATTAATGAGTTTTCGATTAAAAGTCTAAGGGTTTTGTGCTGTATGGGATTCTGCAGGAACTTCTGGGAACACAAGCTCAGCAACTTTTCACTGTAGAAAAGCTTTTGTCATGGCTGCTTTTGATACTACAATAAAAGGCATGAACCTTTTATGAAGTCTGGCACACAGACCTCATAAATTCATGGCCAAGGCCTGGTGTAGAGGTTGTTAACATTTACCGTGACAAAGGTGAAATGCCTGCAGATCTTTGCTATTACTATTGATTATTTCATCTGTCCTCTGTCCATGTTGGTTTTATGTATTTTTCTCAGCTTGGAGAAGTAAACATTTCTCTTGTGAACTTCTGTGGCTTATTTCAAGCTTCTCTAACAGGCCCAAACTATTAAAGGAATCTGCAATAAGACAAAATAACACAAGAAATCTTAATAGTGTATGGAAGGGGAGGAAGACCGGAGGCCAAACACCACTCCAAGCACAGTAAGCTTCTAGAAAAACCACCTCAACAGACAACTCCGATCATTAAAACACAGCTTATAAAGTAGCATCTTTAGAGTTGAAAGAATGGAGCTGGGGAGACCTAAAAGGCCAATTAATTCGACAAGTGAAAATTAAGGTGGGGTGTTTGGGGTTTGTTTGACAACAATGAAACACCTGGCTTAGGTCCGCAATGAGATAACAAACCGCAAAACAAGAGCGCAAACCCGGCAGCTCTAAAGCCTGAAAATGACCACAAAGAGTAAGTAACGACGGGTTAAGCCAAACCAGCGCATTTCTTTGAAACAAGTCATTAAAGTAGCCTCTGCGTGTGAGGGGGGACTCTGCGGCCCTGAGGTTCTTTCTTGGGCTGTCGGCTCTGGTTGTCCCAGTTTAGACGTGTAGGGGCCACAGGGCTCCCGGGCCCATCTCTCCCTCTGAGCCCCGGGAGAGTCAAGTTAGTGACAGGGTTCCCCGGCCGGGGACTGCCACTCAACCCTCCAACCCTACTACTGGCTCGCAGCCCCTGCACAAACCTCAGTCGCGACCCCAAAGCCCCGGTTCTTACCATAGTGAGGCCGGCGAAGCCCCAGCCACATCACCCTTCCGGGCCCAGGGCGGAAGAGGCGTGCACGGCCGGCTTGCCTTTCTCTCCCCTTCCCGCGGTCTGGTTGGGCCTGTCAGGGTACCTCCTTCTGAGGCGCGGGTCTCGGGCTCTACGATAGGCTCCTCTCTACCGGAAAGGACGGGACCTAAATGACGTCATTCAGCCCCCGCGGAAGTAGGTGACACTCTCATTGGGTGCTGGATGTCCGCCTGTGGGAGCGGGCCTTTTGGAGAAGGCCGGAAGTGGAATTACTGAGAGGTAGGGTCCGGAAGTGGCGACTGACTCTTTTAATAGTAGTCGGTGGTCCAGTTATTGTTATTATTATTTTTTTTTCTTTACTTCTCTAGAACTCCTCAGCGCTCACTTTTTTTCCGGCGTAGACTCCCCTCGATGTGTAAGCTTCTGGCCCTTCTGTTTGTAAACTCTCGGGAACACCTGAGTTTTCTGGCGTTACCATCAGGTCGTGCGTCTCCTGGGCTCCCTTTTCAGTTTCTCCCTTTGCACCTGCGGGATTCTTTGTGTAAAGCGCCTTTGAAATGCCCTGTAAAGCTGTGGAATTAGGAGGACACTTGAATTCAGAGGGTTGTGTTGAGAAGGTGTTTGATCATTTTTCTAATATTGGCATTCTCTTCTAATTCCCAGCGTTTTGTAGATTGTCATTGGGTTCGATCTGAGGCTGAAAGGTGCCGATTGGAGTCAGGAAAGAACTTTCTGTGGGAACAAATGGAAAGGAGCTGCCCTTCCTGAATTAAGTAATTGATTAGGTGCTTTAGAGAAATGGTCCACCTGCAAGACATATACCAACTTTTTCTTTTAATCAGTATTATTATTTAACTTTCTCTAATTTTAACAATCCCATTAGATAAGGTTCTATTCCCTCTCCCCAGATTCTTTTTAGAATATTATCAGTTTTTTTAATACTTTGACTCAAAGTGGATTGAGAGAAACAGGAAAAGGAAGCTCATATAATGCATTGATTTATGTGCTTTTCTTGGCCAAACTATGTGACCCTTTTATATTTAGGGCAACACAGTGATTAGAATATTTGGGTTTCTACTATCTGTGATTGTATTGTTGGCTACTGCCCAAGTTTTTTTCTTTTCTTTTTTTTTTTTAACCATTACTAACTTTTTGTTCGAATCTACTGAATTGTCAAGAATTGGTTAAGTACACAAATTTAGCAAGTACTTAACTGAGCTTTTATTCATACCATCATGAGACTGCTGCAGAGGGATAAAGATGGCCTGTTCTTTCCAGAAATTTAATGGGCATGGGGAAGAGGGGAATAAGAAATGTATAAAAATATACTGTACCCTTGTCCTATCAAAAAACAAGCTGTAATGCTTTGTCTTGTGATTGCTTTACAATTTATTTTTTAAGTCTTACCATTCAAATTAAATAATCTTGGCTTGGTTATGGAAATTACGTTGTGCAACTCATCAAGATTGGTTTCCAAAGTAGTAAATGTGTCTGCAGACATCTTGATGTCATGTAGATTGTCTTCATTTACATGGACACTTTGAGGGTTATGTGTAATAGCTGAAGTGCATCAGGAAATTGAAGTTTTTAAAAATCACAGTTGATTTACTGTATTTATGCATTTTAATTAATTTTAGACTATAGGCTCTTACGTACTACAGCTTCAAAATAGGGAAGAACAATGCCAGTTATTTTAAAGTTACCCACAGAGGAAGCCAAATAGCAACAGATAAGACTGAACATACATTTATATATAAAGTTTTTCATGTAACACAACAAAGTTAATCTGACACGATCTCTTGGCAAGATCCCTAAGGAGGTGGTAGTTGAGATACATGGTCATTAAGCACATAAACTCCCTGCTCTTGGCTTCACTGCCAGTGAACTAATTTAAGCACTGTCTTACATTGCTATTTCAAAAGTCTCTTTTCTAGCAACTCTGGTATGGAATCTTATTTCAGACTATCTTGGATCATTTTCTTACACACTAAAAGTGAAATCTGATTCTTATAATTTCCTTCTTCAAAAATTATTGTCTCTCCTGCATCTAGACGAGTATTTTCAACTTTGATTTCTTAGGTTCAGTAAGAAATACTATTATCCTTTATATACTTTACATACTATTATATGTAAAAATAGTACATATTTATGTTTTTCTGTGCAAAGAATGCATGGACCTCCCTAGTATTGTTGGGTATTTGACCTGCACTAAGCACTCAATGGAGAAGGCAATGGTGCCCCACTGCAGTACTCTTGCCTGGAAAATCCCATGGACAGAGGATCCTGGTAGGTTGGAGTCCATGGGGTCGCGAAGAGTCTGACAGGACTGAGTGACTTCACTTTTACTTTTCACTTTCATGTGTTGTAGAAGGAAATGGCAACCCACTCCAGTGTTCTTGCCTGGAGAATCCCAGGGATGGAGGAGCCTGGTAGGCTGCCGTCTATGGGGTCGCACAGAGTCAGACAATGACTGAAACGACTTAGCAGCAGCAGCAGCAGCAGCAGCAAGCACTCAATGGGCTTCCCTGGTAGCTCATCTGGTAAAGAATCTGCCTGCAATGTAGGAGACCCTGGTTTAATTCCTGGGTCAGGAAGATCCCCTGGAGAAGGGATAGGCTGCCCTCTCCAATATTCTTAGGCTTCCTTGGTTCCTGAGCTGGTAAAGAATCTGCTTGCAATGTGGGAGACCTGGGTTTGATCCCTGGGTTGGGAAGATCCCATGGAGAAGGGAATAGCTCCCCACTACTCCAGTGTTCTGGCCTGGAGAATTCCATGGACCGTTTAGTCCATGGGGTGGCAAAGAGCTGGACAGGACTGAGCAACTTTCACTTTCAAGCACTCTATAAGGCTTGCATGTTTTGTATCTGGCTTTCTTTGTTCACTAAAATAAAAACCTTTTAAAGGGAGGGATAATGAAGGAGGGCCAGTTGACCTGAATGTTAAGCACTCAATGAATGGTTTTTTAAATTAAAAGTTTAAAAAATTGAATTGGTACTACTTTTAGTACCAGACTGCTTTCTCCCGTCCTTTTTTACTTGTCTCTAGTATTGATGGTGTTGATCATTTCCTTTTATCTGACTTTTTTCTCATTCAATATAGTAAAAAAAAAAATAATAATTTTACTTAATTTGTTTTCTTTGATCCTCAACTAGTCTCCATAGTCAGAGGTTGAAGTCCTTTATTATTTAGTGTTCATTTTCTCCTTTTTTAAACATTCTCTTTCCCCATGGCTCTTAGATTAAGACCCACAAAACTTTTGATTGACCTGCATGTTATTTTTTTCACCTTAAGAAGTGCTTCTCTTAATCTGTCTCTGATTCCAATGCCATTTATTTGTTCTTCTGAGCAAGAATCCCTTCAAGAGTTTTCTGTGCTCCAAGTTCCAATTTCTCTTTTACTCTTCTTTCTTGAGATCCCTTCAGCACAGTGCCTATGATTCCCCCAAATGCTCTTGTTAGTGTCAGTAAGTCTGAAACTGAATTTTCATTTCTGTTTATCATGCTATTTCTTGCCTCCAAGCCTTTGCTCATGTAGCTGCTTCTTCCTAGAATGTGTTTTCCTATCTTTTTTCCTTTCACTCCTAAACCTTTTCCAACTTCTAAATTATATATCAGATATAACTCAAGGAAGCTTCTTCTGAAATTTCAGACTGGTTAATGTGCTACATTTCAGAGGAGCTCCCATCTTGCCTCTGTATTTTACAAGCTTGCATAATAATCCTCTTTGGGTGTTTCTGTCTCATCAGATAGCTGGGAATATGTTTTACTCATCTTTGAGATGTTTAAAGCCTGGTACAAAGGATGTAGTCAGTGAATATTTTAATGCATTAATGGCATGACCAAAGTTACTCAGCTAGGAGTTTTGATTTCAACCTGAGTTTTATGAGGTATAAGTCAATGCTTTATTTGCAATACCTCGTTTTCAAGGAAAAAGGTAACTGTCTTCAAGACAGTTCTTATACTAGTAGGAGGTTTTTAGTTAATGCATTTTATTGCTCTGGGCAATATGCTCCTTGTCCTTTGTGAAGCTGCCAGTACTGGTGAGAAAGTTAGTTGTGACTTTTTCTAAAACACGGGCTGAAATTAGTGAACAGAGGGTTGTTATACTCAGCAAATTTTTAATATTGATGAAATTGGGCTCTTTATAGAAGAAAAACGCCATTGAGACTTCTGTTGCCCAAAAGAAAAAACCATGTTAGAATTCCAAATGGTTGATGAGGCATTCATGCTTTTGCTAGATACCAGTATTGCCAATAGCTTTAAATTAAACTTTTGCCTTTGTGCCACTGGGAAATCCCAGGGTATTTACAACATTTTACAAAGATTTTCTCCCAGTGGTATGGGAGTTTGTTCTTAAGATTAATAATGGTTGGTTTGTTAACATGATTTCTGATACTTGGCACAAAAATTAGGTGCACTAATTTTGCATATAAAACACTGTTTAATTCTAGATAATGAGCCAGACTTTCCAACTACCTTTTATGGCAGGCATTCTGGATTTTAACTGCTCTCCGAATATTGTCATCATTTTTACAGTCTGTAAACCAGTCTTTTATAAATTTGTCGAGCTTTTAGGACTAACAAAAAGGGAAATAATTTAATTCTATAAATTCTGAAAACACTTCAGTGCTTTCACCCTTAGCAATGGGATTGAAAATAATGATTAGGCTTAGAATTAAGAGTCAAAACAAGTGTTACTTGGAGTACACTTCTGAATTTGTGCCTTGTTTCTCTGAGCTTTGCTAACCCTGCAACAGTGACCAAAATGTTGAAATAAGCAAGGACTTCAATCTGGTCTTTGTGTGAGAGGATGCTATTAGCTTACTTGTAATTTTGTAAGAACAGTTAATGAGAATTTTATTGAATAAAGAAAAGTCTTTCTCAATTGGCAGAAATAAGTGGCTGCCAAGACATAAGATGCGGCCATTGTGAAGAGACTCATCAAAGTGTCCTGATAGTATAAATATTGATGTGCTGAGACATGTCAATATTTACCATAGAATCTGGAAGTTGCCAAGTTCCTGTTTAAGAAATATGACCCTAGCGTTGGACACAGTATATCAATAAATAAAGATCATGTCCAAATGAACAGCTGCTCAGAGAAGATCTCAGAGAAAATAGGATAACATCTGTCTAAACTTTAGGGCACTTCAAAAGTTGAATTTTAAAAATTTATTGATTCTTTTTTTGGTAATTTGTAGGTGGATGCTTGTATAATATAGTGTATTAATATAGTTCCGTATATGTGTTTGACTTAAGTATTTTTTTCTAAATTACAGCATGCTTGGTTGAAATTTATAATTTTGTAAATTAGTTGTGCTATGATACTCATCTCTAAATTGAATTTAAAAAATCTTGCCTTAATGTACTTAGGAACTGACTTCTTCATTTAGAGCATTTTTCTTACAGAAGTTGGCTCAAATCACAACATTACTTTTGGGAACCAAAAGTTTGTGCTCTGAGAATTTAGCAGTAGAGAAAATACAAGTTTCTGAAGTTTAACTGTAATGAGGAAATTTATCCTGATTATTATACGGCAACTATGTCTCAGAAGAAAATGTATAGGGTAATGAGCGACTAAAGTAAATATGTTTGGTTGAGTATCATAGATCACCACTGTTAATTCCCATGTGAGATTCACTGTAACTTAACAAGAGTATTTAATGAAAAATAGTTGCTTGAAACCTTTATATCAAGTCGCTGGAACCACACAAACAACCTTGCATCTGTTTTACAGATTTCTAGAAGGTTAAACTTAGCATTCTTAGAATAATAATAGTCCAAACAGTCCTAGAAAAGCATGAACCATGGCTATTGGGACTGGTCCTCTCATCATTTCTCATTTCTGATAGTGAAGATTGATAGCTTTTATACAGTAATCTAATTATGTTACCATATTGTAATGTTTATATTACATTACAACATAATGTCATGGAGGTTTGTGACACTGTACAGGAAACAGGGAGCAAGACCATCCCCAAGAAAAAGCAATGCAAAAAAGCAAAATGGCTGTCTGAGGAGGCCTTACAAATAGCTGTAAAAAGAGAAGCAAAAAGCAAAGGAGAAAAAGAAAGATACACCCATTTGAATGCAGAGTTCCAAAGAATAGCAAGGAGAAATAAGAAAGCCTTTCTCAATGATCAGTGTGAAGAAATAGAGGAAAACAATAGAATGAGAAAGACTAGAGATCTCTTCAAGAAAATTAGAAATACCAAGGGAACATTTCATATAAAGATGGGCTCAATAAAGGACAGAAATGGTATGGACCTAACAGAAGCAGAAGATTTTAAGAAGAGGTGGCAAGAATTCACAGAACTGTACAAAAAAGATCTTCACGACCCAGATAATCACAATGGTGTGATCACTCACCTAGAGCCAGACATCCTGGAATGTGAAGTCAAGTGGGCCTTAGGAAGCATCACTACGAACAAAGCTAGTGGAGGTGATGGAATTCTAGTTGAGTTATTTCAAATCCTAAAAGATGCTATGAAAATGCTGCAGTCAATATGCCAGCAAATTTGGAAAACTGAGCGGTGGCCACAGGACTGGAAAAGGTCAGTTTTCATTGCAATCCCAAAGAAAGGCAATGCCAAAGAATGCTCAGACTACCGCACTATTGCACTCATCTCACACGCTAGTAAAGTAACGCTCAAAATTCTCCAAGCCAGGCTTCAGCAATATGTGAACCACGAACTTCCAAATGTTCAAGCTGGTTTTAGAAAAGGCAGAGGAACCAGAGATCAAATTGCCAGCATCTGCTGGATCATGAAAAAAGCAAGAGAGTTCCAGAAAAACATCTATTTCTGCTTTATTGACTATGCCAAAGCCTTTGACTGTGTAGATCACAATAAACTGGAAAATCCTGAAAGAGATGGGAATACCAGACCACCTGACCTGCCTCTTGAGAAACCTGTATGCAGGTTAGGAAGCAACAGTATAGAACTGGACATGGAACAACAGACTGGTTCCAAATAGGAAAAGGAGTACATCAAGGCTGTATATTGTCACCCTGATTATTTAACTTATGTGCAGAGTACATCAGGAGAAATGCTGGGCTGGATGAAGTACAAGCTGGAAACAAGATTGCTGGGAGAAATATCAATAACCTCAGATATGCAGATGACACCACCCTTCTGGCAGAAAGTGAAGAGGAACTAAAGAACCCCTTGATGAAAGTGAAAGAGAGTGAAAAAGTTGGCTTAAAGCTCAGCATTCAGAAAACGAAGATCATGGCATCCGGTCCCATCACTTCATGGCAAATACATGGAGAAACAGTGGAAACCGTGGCTGACTTTATTTTTGGGGGCTCTAAAATAACTGCAGATGGTGACTGCAGCCATCAAATTAAAAGACGCTTACTCTTTGAAAGAAAAGTTATGACCAACCTAGACAGCATATTAAAAAGCAGGGATATTACTTTACCAACAGAGGTCCATTTAGTCAAGGCTATGGTTTTTCCAGTAGTCATGTATGGATGTGAGAGTTGGACTATAATGAAAGCTGAGTGCCAAAGAATTGACGCTTTTGAATTGTGGTGTTGGAGAAGACTCTTGAGAGCCCCTTGGCCTGCAAGGAGATCCAACCAGTCCATCCTAAGGGAGATCAGTCCTGGGTGTTCATTGGAAGGACTGATGTTGAAGCTGAAACTCCAATACTTTGGCCACCTGACGCAAAGACCTGACTTATTTGAAAATACCTTGATGTTGGGAAAGATTGAAGGCAGGAGGAGAAGGGAACAACAGAGGATGAGATGGTTAGGTAGAATCACCGACTCAATGGACATGAGTTTGGGTAAACTCCGGGAGTTGGTGATGGACAGGGAGCCCTGGCATGCTGAGGTCCATGGGGTTGCAAAGAGTCAGAGACGACCGAGTGACTGAACTGAACTGAATGTTATATTGTGAACAGGGAATGCTGAGTATAATTGAAATCATATATTCTTGCAAAAGCTACATTTGTGTCTGTAAACAACTTGATAAACATGGAAAAACAGATTTGCTTAGAGGATCATAAAAAAACTTTTAATGTGTTCAGTATATTAAAGATAGAAGTGAAAAACACATTTTAAAATTTAAATTGACTGAATATCTCTTTCAGAGAGGCATTGCCATTATTTTGAGGTAAGATCTTGAGTTTTTAGGAGAAAACATTAGAATTGTTAATTAGTGATTTTTAAAACTTGGGAAACATTTTTTGCCCTGTAACCAAGACTTGTACTTTTGGTTTGAGTAGACACATTATGATTGTTTTTTTAGAATCTTAGTGCCTTATACAAAATATTTGCTAATTGTCTTTTTGAACCACCTGTTACTGGTTATTTATTATGTGGTGACAACGAAGTCCCAGTGTTTTCGAAATGACATGTGTTTTGGATTTGATAAGAATGGAAGCATATTAAGTTGAAAATGTAAAACTTCTTGTTTGATGTTGAATATTATGAGTTCAATAGAGTGTTTCCTGAAGTGTGGTACACACACCATTGATGGAATATATACGTTTGCTTACTTACAACTTACTTTGCATGTACTTTAAGATAATTGAGATCCACATAACCAATGAGTAACAGTGAGGATTCATCTTGAAATGTCTGATTCCAAAGCCTGACACAAGATAGCTTAAGCAAAAAGGAATTTCTTGGCCTCATACCTAAAACATTCACAATTAGATCTAGATTCTGTAGCTGCCGTAATCAGATCTGAGCTGCTGGCCACCCCTCAGTTCTACTTTCTGCTTTCTTCATTTTGTTCTAAACATTTCCAGTTGTACAGCCTCATAACATCAAATCTGGTACAGAAGAAACTCTATGCTTTAGATGCAAATAAAAGTCTTGACATTGAGCCTTACAGGTTTTAGTTGTCCTAACTTGAATCATGTACTCATCTTTGAATCACTTCCTGGAGATTCAAATGTAATGTTGGTTTAGTCCAGATATGTATTCTACTGCAGTTTGGGATTAAAGTCAACTTGCTCATACCCTGTGGATGAGAACAGTGGAGGTGGGGGTGTGTGGCACTCAAGGATTTGTTGCTATGAGTAGGGAGTCTGTATTGAGTAATGCAAACCACCAAATTCTCTCTAAATGTTGGATAAATGAACACTTTTAACCTGAATTGGGTAGGGCATGGACCAGACACTGATGGCATTTTCTGATAAATGTTTAGCTATACCTAAATACAGAACTCTTCAGTTGGATACGAAGAAGGAAAAGTATCAGTGTAAACTAACATCATTCAAATTGGTATAGAGTAAATTAATTCAGCCATTTGAGTTAGAATTGCTTATTGATTATGTATAATAGGTATTTGACTCATATTGGTTAGATAAAAAAATTCTGATGTCAAAAGTCTAATGATGTGTCATAGGATGAAAAATTTTGGAAAGTTTGAGTACGATTATTACTTCTGGTTTCTTTATTGTGGATATTCTGTGCAGTCTTTGAATATACATTGGCTCATATATTGAATATTTTTTCAATTAATTTTTTCACATTTTGGCCTTAAGACCAAGTTATTAGTGTATAGCTAATAAATTTTGAAATAATTTTAGCTATTTTGATTACCAGCTTTTCAATCTATAATTCAAAAAAATTTTATCCTTAATATTAATATATTTGTTTCATTGTTGTAAAATTCACCAATGCATTATGCACCGGTGTCCCTGGTGTAATGTTTATCAGATAGAAGTATTTTCTGTGACCATTAGTGAATTTAATACTTATTTAGTTAGGCTCCTAAATTTTGAAGTATTGATTATATATTTAAGAATGTATTTCTAATAGATGACTTTTTCCTTTTACAAAAGTATCCTGTAACAGATAATTATCCTGATGGTCAAAGAAGACTTATTGAAACCATTTTTCTTTGTACACATTTTATTATGGGAAATATCAAACATATGTAAAAGAAGAGAATAATGATTTCCCATTATCTAGCACAAGAATTTTTTTGCATTCCAGTCCCCTATAATGAAAAGGACATCTTTTTTGGGTGTTAGTTCTAAAAGTTCTTGTAGGTCTTCATAGAATTGTTCAACTTCAGCTTCTTCAGCGTTACTGGACGAGGCATAGACTTGGGTTACAGTGATATTGAATGGTTTGCCTTGGAAATGCACGGAGATCATTCTGTCGTTTTTGAGATTGCATCCAAGTACTGCATTTTGGACTCTTTTGTTGACTATGATGGCTATTCCAAGAGATTCCTGCCTACAGTAGTAGATAAAATGGCCATCTGAGTTAAATTCACCCATTCCAGTCCATTTTAGTTCTCTGATTCCTAGAATGTCGACGTACACTCTTGCCATCTCCTGTTTGACCACTTCCAGTTTGCCTTGATTCATGGACCTTACATTCCAGGTTCCTATGCAGTATTGCTCTTAATGGCATCGGACCTTGCTTCCATCACCAGTCATATCTCAAGTGCGTGTTGTTTTTGCTTTGGCACCATCCCTTCATTCTTTCTGAAGTTATTTCTGCATTGATCTCCAGTATCATATTGGGAGTTATTTCTCCATATTGAAGTTATTCTCCACTAATCTCCAGTATTATATCATATAAGACCTAAGAGAACTAACAGCCAATAAAGATGTCCTTTTCATTATAGGGGACTGGAATGCAAAGGTAGAAAGTCAGGAAAAACCTGGAGTAACAGGCAAATTTGACCTTGGAGTACAGAATGAAGCAGGACAAAGGCTAATAGAGTTTTGCACAGAGAACACATTGGTCATAGCAAACACCCTCTTCCAACAACACAAGAGAAGACTTTATACATGTATATCACCAGATGGTCAACACTGAAATCAGATTGATTATATTCTTTGCAGCCAAAGACAGACAAGCTCTATACAGTCAGCAAAAACAAGACCGGGAACCAACTGTGGCTCAGATGATGAACTTCTTATTGCCAAATTCAGACTTAAATTGAAGAAAGTGGGGAAACCCACTAAACCATTCGGGTATGACCTAAATCAAATCCCTTATGATTATACAGTGGAAGTGAGAAATAGATTTAAGGGACTAGATCTGATAGATAGAGTGCCTGATGAACTATGGACTGAGGTCATGACATTGTACAGGAGACAGGGATCAAGACCATCCCCATGGAAAAGAAATGCAAAAAAGCAAAATGGCTGTCTAAGGAGGCCTTACAAATAGCTGTGAAAAGAAGAGAAGTCAAAAGCAAAGGATTAAAGGAAAGATATACCCATTTGAATGCAGTCTTACAAAGAATAGCAAGGATCAGTGCAAAATAAAAGAGGAAAACAATAGAATGGGAAAGACTAGAGATCTCTTCAAGAAAATTAAAGATACCAATGGAATATTTCATGCAAAGACAGGCTCGATAAAGGACAGAAATGGTATGGACCTGACAGAAGCAGAAGATATTAAGAAGTGGTACCAAGAATACACAGAAGAAGTGTACAGAAAAGGTCTTCATGACCCTTTTAGTTACGATGGTCTGGTCACTCACCTAGAGCCACACATCCTGGAACGTGAAGTCAAGTGGGCCTTAGGAAGCATCACTACAAACAATGCTAGTGGAGGTGATGGAATTCCAGTTGAGCTATTTCAAATCCTAAAAGGTGATGCTGTGAAAGTGCTGCAGTCAATATGCCAGCAAATTTGGAAAACTCAGCAGTGACCACAGGATTGGAAAAGGTCAGTTTTCATTCCAATCCCAAAGAAAGGCAATGCCAAAGAATGCTCAAACTACCACACAATTGCACTCATCTCACAAGCTAGTAAAATCACGCTCAAAATTCTCCAAGCCAGGCTTCAGCAATATGTGAACCGTGAACTTCCTGATGTTCAAGCTGGTTTTAGAAAAGGCAGAGGAACCAGAGATCAAATCGCCAACATGTGCTGGATCATGGAAAAAGCAAGAGAGTTCCAGAAAAATATCTATTTCTGCTTCATTGATTACACTAAAGCCTTTGACTGTGTAGACCACAACAAACTGTGGAGCATTCTTCAAGAGATGGGAATACCAGACCACCTGACCTGTCTCCTGAGAAACCTGTATGCAGGTCAGGAAGCAACAGTTAGAACTGAACATGGAACAACAGACTGGTTCCAGATAGGAAATGGAGTACGTCAAGGCTGTATATTGTCACCCTGCTTATTTAACTTATATGCAGAGTACATCATGAAAAACACTGGGCTGAAGAAGCACAAGCTGGAAACAAGATTGCTGGGAGAAATACCAATAACTTCAGATATGCAGATGACACCACCCTTATGGCAGAAAGTGAAGAAGAACTAAAGAGCCTCTTGATGAAAGTGAAAGAAGAGAGTGAAAAAGTTGGTTAAAGTTCAATATTCGGAAAACGAAGATCATGGCCTCTGATCCCATCACTTCATGGCAGGTAGGTGGGGAAAGAGTGGAAACTGTGAGAGACTTTATTTTTTTGGGCTCCAAAATCACTGCAGATGGTGATTGCCGCCATGAAATAAAAAGATGCTTACTCTTTGGATGGAAGTTATGACCAACCTAGACATCATATTAAAAAGCAGAGACATTACTTCTCCAACAAAGGTCTGTCTAGTCAAGGCTGTGGTTTTTCCAGTAGTCATGTATGTATGTGAGAGTTGGACTATAAAGAAAGCTTAGCAGCGAAGAATTGATGCTTTTGAACTGTGGTGTTGGAGAAGACTCTTGATGGTCCCTTGAATTGCAAGGAGAACCAACCAGTTCATCCTAAGGGAGATCAGTCCTGGGTGTTCATTGGAAGGACTGATGTTGAAGCTGAAACTCCAATACTTTGGCCACCTGATGCAAAGGGCTGACTCATTTGAAAAGACTCTGATGCTGGGAAAGATTGAGGGCAGGAGGACAAGGGGCCGACAGAGGATGAGATAGTTGGATGACATCACTGACTTAATGAACATGAGTTTGGGTGGACTCCGGGAGTTGGTGTTTGACAGGGAGACCAGGCATGCTGCAGTTCATGGGGTCGCAAAAAGTTAGACACGACTAAGCAACTGAACTGAACTGATAACAATTATCAGCTCAAAGCCCATCTTGTTTCATTTATATCTTACTCAAATTTTACTCTTCTAAATTATTTTTAAACAAATCCCACACATCATATCATTTCGTCTGTAAATATTCTAACATGTATCTTTAAAAAGTAAAGAAACTGGAGAAACATAACCACAATTCTATTAATATACCATAGAAAATTAACAATGTTTCCCTGTTGTTATCAAGTGCCTATTGTGTCCTTAAATTTCTCAGATTACTGCTTCATAAATTTTGATTGTTGGTTGAGTCATGATTTAAATAAGGTCTTTAAATTGCACTTACTTATGGCTTTTAAGTCTTTCTTAGATAGTCCAGCACTACCCTGCTTTTGCATTGAAGTTTGTTGAAAGAATCTGGGTCGGTTGCCCCATGAAGTGTCCCACAATGTAGATTTTGCTGATTGCATTGCTTGAGTGACATTTTACATGTTTGTGCACCCTTTGTGTTTTGTGTTAATTGAACGTTTGGTTTTATTTATGATGTAGTGTTTTTTTGTTTTTTGTTTTTATTTTAGCATGGGTATATCATTGGTAGTGCTGTGTAGAGAGTAAAAGCTTTTACCATGGAAACCAGTGGGGTATGAATTATTTTTGCTTTGGTTAAGCCAGTGGGTTATGAGTTCTTTTTGTTTATATCTCAATATACAGTAAGTTTGGCTTTGGGACAAAACTTGTATTAGGAAATAAAAGAAGTCAGAATGTGGGGAATACACACACACACAGACATGTTTACTGGCCATACATTTGTCATTACTTAGTAACTCATCATTTCTTTAATTTTAAAACAACTTATGCTAGGAGTTCTTGTTTTGAGCCATACATGTTTTCTCAAAGAATGTTTTCCTTTAGAATTTCATGAGTTCTCATTAGTAGAAGGATTGGCTATCTGTGAAAATTGTTTGTTGTTCAGATCAGATCAGATCAGTCGCTCAGTCGTGTCCGACTCTTTGTGACCCCATGAATCGCAGCACGCCAGGCCTCCCTGTCCATCACCAACTCCCGGAGTTCACTGAGACTCATGTCCATCGAGTCAGTGATGCCATCCAGCCATCTCATCCTCTGTCGTCCCCTTCTCCTCCTGCCCCCAATCCCTCCCAGCGTCAGAGTCTTTTCCAATGAGTCAAGTCTTCGCATGAGGTGGCCAAAGTACTGGAGTTTCAGCTTTAGCATCATTCCTTCCAAAGAAATCCCAGGGCTGATCTCCTTCAGAATGGACTGGTTGGATCTCCTTGCAGTCCAAGTTAGAATAATCTAAAATAAAGCAGTTATTTGTGGAGAAGGTATAATAAGGTTGTATAAAAAACTTTGCCTCTACTTTTGGAGTCTATTCACGGGATATTTTGGGTTACATGTCACCTGATGATTTAGAGTTGTGTTAATGTATTGTGATAACTTGTTCATAGGTTAAAAAACAGTTCAGTACCTTGATAGTTATAAAGGGATTAAATTCAGAGAAAGGCTGAGAGCCAGGAAGTAAGCTAAGTATAAGACTTATAAAGAGGCTGTCTAGGGTGGAGACAACCTTTAGGCAGTATGTTGGATAGATTTGTTTTTGAATGCACTTCTATCTTTACTACTCCTTACTGAATTTCAGTTTTCTTATTTTAGAATGGTTCTGAAGATTATGGCTATATATATTAAGTTTCCAGCATAGTTCATTTTGTTTCCTCACTGACAGTGCCATAGCTTGAGCTTTTAGGAGAAATGAATGATGTAGTAAAGCTCTATCTGTATCATACATTATAATTAGTTATACATGTACCTTTATTTTTCCGTGTTTATCTAGTAGTTTTTGATCCCAGATTATTACCAGTCTCTTTTATTTTTTCCTGAGTTGAAGAAATTATTAGATATTAAACCAGATATACCTGAACTGAATGTTTTCACTTAACTCTCTATGATCTTCATGTCCTAAAATATCCTAACTTGATTGAATCTTATTGCCATCAGTTAAATAGATGTCTCTATTACAGAAAATTTCCAGTCAAGCTTTAACCAAAAATTCAGTTCAGTTCAGTTCAGTCGCTCAGTTGTGTCTGACTCTTTGCGAACCCATGAAATCTCAGCACGCCAGGCCTCCCTGTCCATCACCAACTCCCTGAGTTTACACAAACTCATGTCCATCGAGTTGGTGATGCCATCCAGCCATCTCATCCTCTGTCATCCCCTTCTCCTCCTGCCCCTAATCCCTCCTAGCATCAGGGTCTTTTCCAATGAGTCAACTCTTCACATGAGGTGGCCAAAGTATTGGAGTTTCAGCTTTAGCATTAGTCCTTCCAGTGAACACCCAGGACTGATCTTTAGGATGGACTGGTTGGACCTCCTTGCAGTCCAAGGGACTCTCAAGAGTCTTCTCCAACACCACAGTTCAAAAGAATCAGTTCTTTGGCGCTCAGCTTTCTTCACAGTCCAACTCTCACATCCATAATGACCACAGGAAAAACCATAGCCTTGACTTGACAGACTTTTGTTGGCAAAGTAATACCTGTGCTTTTTAATATGCTGTGTAGGTGGTCATAACTTTCCTTCCAAGGTGTAAGCGTCTTTTAATTTCATGGCTGCAGTCACCATCTGCAGTGATTTTGGAGCCCCCAAAAATAAAGTCTCTCACAGTTTCCACTGTTTCCCCATCTATTCCCATGAAGTGATGGGACCGGATGCCATGATCTTCGTTTTCTGAACGTTGAGTTTTAAGCCTACTTTTTCACTCCCCTCTTTCACTTTCATCAAGAAGCTTTTTAGTTCCTCTTCACTTTCTGCCATAAGGGTGGTATCATCTGCATATCTGAGGTTATTGATATTTCTCCCAGCAATCTTGATTCCAGCTTGTGCTTCTTCAGCCCAGCATTTCTCATGATGTACTCTGCATATAAGTTAAATAAGCAGGGGAACAATATACAGCCTTGACATACTCCTTTCCCTATTTGGAACCAGTCTGTTGTTCCATGTCCAGTTCTAGCTGTTGCTTCCTGACCTGCATATAGGTTTCTCAAGAGGCAGATCAGGTGGTCTGGTATTCCCATTTCTTTCAGAATTTTCCACAGTTTATTGTGATTCACACAGTCAAAGGCTTTGGCATAGTCAATAAAGCAGAAATAGATGTTTTTCTGGAACTCTCTTGCTTTTTTGATCATCCAGTGGATGTTGGCAATTTGATCTCTGGTTCCTCTGCCTTTTCTAAAACCAGCTTGAACATCTGGAAGTTCACGGTTCACATATTGCTGAAGCCTGGCTTAGAGAATTTTGAGCATTACTTTACTAGCGTGTGAGATGAGTGCAATTGTGCGGTAGTTTGAGCATTCTTGGACTTCCCTGGTGGCTCAGACGGTAAAGCATCTGCCTACAATGTGGGAGACCCGGGTTCAATCCCTGGGTTGGGAAGATCTCCTGGAGAAGGAAATGGTAACCCGCTCCAGTATTCTTGCCTAGAAAATCCCATGAATGGAGAAGCCTGGTAGGCTACAGTCCATGTGGTCGCAAAGAGTCAAACATGACTGAGTGACTTCACTTTTGAGCATTCTTTGGCATTGCCTTTCTTTGGGATTGGAATGAAAACTGACCTTTTCCAATCCTGTGGCCGCTGCTGAGTTTTCCAAATTTGCTGGCATACTGACTGCAGCACTTTCACAGAATCATCTTTCAGGATTTGAAATAGCTCAGCTGGAATTCCATCACCTCCAGTAGCTTTATTTGTAGTGATGCTTCCTAAGGCCCACTTGACTTCATGTTCCAGGATGTCTGGTCTAGGTGAGTGACCACACTATTGTGATGGTCTTGGTCATGAAGCTCTTTTTTGTATAGTACTCCTTTGTATTCTTGCCACCACTTCTTAAAATCTTCTGCTTCTGTTAGGTCCATACCGTTTCTGTCCTTTATCGAGCCCATCTTTGCATGAAATATTCCCTTAATATCTCTAATTTTCTTGAAGAGATCGCTAGTCTTTCCCATTCTGTTGTTTTCCTCTATTTCTTTGCATTGATCGCTGAGGAAGGCTTTCTTATCTCTCCTTGCTATTCTTTGGAACTCTGCATTCAGATGCTGTATCTTTCCTTTTCTCCTTTGCTTTTGGTTTCTCTTCTTTTCATAGCTATTTATAAGGCCTCCTCAGACAGCCATTTTGCTTTTTTGCATTTCTTTTCCATGGGGATGGTCTTGATCCCTGTCTCCTATACAATGTCATGAACCTCCGTCCATAGTTCATCAGGCAGTCTATCAGATCTAGTCCCTTAAATCTATTTCTCACTTCCATTGTATAATCGTAAGGGATTTGGTTTAGGTCATACCTGAATGGTCTAGTGGTTTTCCCTACTTTCTTCAATTTAAGTCTGAATTTGGCAATAAGGAGTTCATGATCTGAGCCACAGTCAGCTCCTGGTCTTGTTTTTGCTGACTCTATAGAGCAGCATTTTCAAATAACAGCAGTTCTCCAAAATTGATTATGGCCATTATTTGTCCATGTTTTCTGAGCAAACAAGATATCCTACTAAAAGATAGAAAATGTTTTATACAAGATTATTTTTCAAAGGTTGATTATTTTAGTGTCTGGCTTTAGTTTGGAGTTATCAGATGAGATCAGTCACTCAGTCATGTCCGACGCTTTGTGACTCCATGAATCGCAGCGCGCCAGGCCTCCCTGTCCATCACCAACTCCTGGAGTTCACTGAGACTCAGGTCCATCGAGTCAGAGGTGCCATCCAGCCATCTCATCCTCTGTCGTCCCCTTCTCCTCCTGCCCCCAATCCCTCCCAGCATCAGAGTCTTTTCCAATGAGTCAACTCTTCACATGAGGTGGCCAAAGTACGAAGGAGTTTCAGCTTTAGCATCATTCCTTCCAAAGAAATCCCAGGGCTGATCTTCAGAATGGACTGGTTGGATCTCCTTGCAGTCCAAGGGACTCTCAAGAGTCTTCTCCAACACCACAGTTCCAAAGCATCAATTCTTTGGCGCTCAGCCTTCTTCACAGTCCAACTCTCACATCCATACATGACCACAGGAAAAACCATAGCCTTGACTAGACGGACCTTTGTTGGCAAAGTAATGTCTCTGCTGTTGAATATGCTGTCTAGGTTGGTCATAACTTTCCTTTCAAGGAGTAAGCGATTTTTAATTCCATGGCTGCAGTCACCATCTGCATTGATTTTGGAGCCGAGAAAATAAAGTCTGACACTGTTTCCACTGTTTCCCCATCTATTTCCCATGAAGTGATGGGACAAGACGCCATGATCTTCGTTTTCTGAATGTTGAGCTTTAAGCCAACTTTTTCACTCTCCACTTGGCAATTTGATCTCTGGTTCCTCTTCCTTTTCCAAAACCAGCTTGAACATCAGGAAGTTCATGATTCACATATTGCTGAAGCCTGGCTTGGAGAATTTTGAGCATTAGTTTACTAGCGTGAGTTTGGAGTTAAATCCCTTTTAATAATGAAAAACATTTACATTAGTGGGTATCTTTTTGGATATCTGTGTTTCTTTAATTTGTTGGACATTGTTGTACCTTGGCCAAAGAGGAGTATTCATGCAGGCAGAATTGACTTTACTAATATGCATTTCACTTATTAATTAAAGCTAATTTTCAAGGTATTGGGGTTACATTATGATTGTTTTTAGTGAATCTACCAGTTTCTTTTGTTATTTCATTTTATGAACACAGGATTCCTCATGTGAACGTATTCTTAATATCTCTTGTTTTTATTTTGGGCCTGTAATTATTTTTAAACATCAGAAAATGTAGAAACTTTATATATTATCTACCATGTATTAATATATCTCTTCCTTACTCTTTAATTAGTTCTTGAGCTCCCATCTAGCAAAATTATATACCATCTTGTATTTTAGTTATAATTTTGTACAACTCTATTTTGTCATGTGTTTGTAACTGGATTAAAATCTTCTAAGGGAAGACAACATTTCTTCTTCTTTTTTTTTTTAATCTACTGTATTTCTTATTGAGCATAGTTTGTACATAGTGCTTCCTCAATGAATGTTTGAATGGTAATAGAGTGGACTTTGGAGAAGGAAGTGGCAACCCACTCCAGTATTCTTGCCTGGAGAGTCCCGTGGATGGAGCAGCCTGGTGGGCTGCAGTCCATGGGTCGCTAAGAGTCAGACAAAACTGAGCGACTTCACTTTCACTTTTCACTTTGATGCATTGGAGAAGGAAATGGCAACCCACTCCAGTATTCTTGCCTGGAGATTCCCAGGGATGGAGAAGCCTGGTGGGCTGCTATCTGTGCGGTCACACAAAGTCGGACACGAGTGAAGCGACTTAGCAGAGTGGACTTTTTGTAATTAGTTTCCTTCAAATAAATGTCAGTTCATTATTTCAACCTAATGGAAAGTTTGGTTTTGTTCTGTGTACTGCCTCTGAAAGCTTCCCACTTGACACTAGTGGTAAAAAGCCCTGCCTGCCAGTGCAGGAGCTGCAAGAGACATAGGTGCGATCCCTGGACCTGGACGATCCCCTGGAGGAGGGCATGGCAACCCGCTCCAGCATCCTTGCCTGCTGAATCCCATGGACAGAGAAGCTGGACACGACTGAAGTGACTTAACATACGCACACACACTGGCTTTGAAACTAACTTAACTTTGAATGACTTTTCAGGTTAGCTTTTTAGATTCTTCATTACAAAATTTAAACTTATTTCTGTTCCACAAAGTAGCTTCATTTGTTGCTAAGTATTCTGTTGATTTGGAGAAGGAAATGGCAACCCACTCCAGTGTTCTTGCCTGGAGAATCCCAGGGATGGAGGAGCCTGGTGGGCTGCCGTCTATGGGGTTGCACAGAGTTGGACACGACTGAAGCAACTTAGCAGCAGCAGCATTCTGTTGAATCTTTGGGGAAAGTATTTGTTTTAAAAAAATAAATATTTATTTTTTTTCCTAAGCAATGTGATATTTTTGACTTCTTCCTAATGAGAAAAATCATCACTGATAATTCTGTATGTAGTTTGAATATTGTTGATGACTTCCATTGTATTTTATAGGCATGAACATCTCTGATTCATTTCTGTGTCAGAATCTTTTTAAGGATTTAACTTCAAAATTGATGTTCTGTTGCCATCAGAAGATGACAATGGATTGAATATTTTTCTGATTAATATTCTGATTAATATGGTTAATTTCTTAGCTGTACTATGTTTAGAAATTCAGTTGCATCCAACTCTTTGCAACCCCATGACTGTAGCCTGCAGTGCTCCTCTATCCATGGGAATTCTCCAAGCAAGAATACTGGAGTGGGTTGCCATGCCCTCCGTCAGGGGATCTTCCCAACCCAGGGATAGAACCCAGGTCTCCTGCCTTGCAGGTAGATTCTTTACCATCTGAGCCACCAGGGAGGCCCAATTTTTAGCTGTGCAACCTTATTTTTTTGCTGCCAGCTACAGGTATTGGCTTCCAGATACTGCCATTACACAGTGTAGAAGCACAGACTCCAAAATCCTTATACCTTAAGAACAAATGACTCTAATCTAGGTTAACTTCATTGCTTACTTTATTCAAATGTAGAGGTCCAAACATAGGAAGTCAACAGAGTGGTACTAGAATTCTGAGGCTGCCAAAATTCCATTTCAAAAAGTCAATAGATGTATACTCTAAACGCACTGTTGAGCGATTCAGTGGGCATAATTCAGCTCTGAGCCTCTTCACTCAGGAGGAAGAGCTGGTAGAATCTCTCTGAATATGATGATCCTGATATCCTCCCCATATTATGTCTTCTTTTTCCTCCAGTTGGGGAATGAGATGATTGACAGTGAGATCCTTGGAGGCTGATCATAACTGCTTTCAGTGCTCCTAGACCTTGAAACAACTGATAGATATTCATAGGTATAGACTCGAGGTGTTTATTTTAGGAGAGTAAATAGCTTAAGCAAAAGCGCAGTTGCAAGGGTGGATACAGAATTTCTTCTTACCTTTAGGTCTTAGACCTCATTTCCTCCAGAAAGCTTCCTATGACTCTATCAGTCTGGGTGTGTCTAATCAGGGTTCCCTAGTTAACTCTTCTACCTCTTTATGGCTCTTACCACAATGTTTTATAACATGTGTTTATTTGATTCTCTCTTCATGAGATTGTAAATGTTCTGAGGTTAGAGGATATGTCTATTTTATTCACAGATCTATTCCCAACACGTATCATACTACCTGTTGTCAGGCAGGATCTAAATAAATGCTTATGTTTGACTTGCCATGTTTCAAAAGTCACTGTATTTGTGAGAGGCCAACTTGGACCTTTTTATCCAGTGACATTAGGAAAGATCAGATTTCTCAGGTAAAGATTCCCTATTCCAAGAGTGTGGGGATAAAAGAATTAGTTTCTGAATTAGTAGAGGTTATACACCAATAGCCTTAAATAAAGCTGGACTAAAGCTGTTTTGTTTGGAACATTGGTGTGTTTTCCACCACCATTTATCAGTTCCTCAATTCTCCAGCACTAGCTGGATATCCAGTTCTGACACTGTCTACCTGGAGTTAGTGTCAGTTTCCATAGGTTAAAGGCTTCAGTCCCACAAGACTGCCCTCACTTCAGATGCCAGTCGCAAGTTCTGAGTCACCCATACTTCTGATGTGCAATAAATTGGAGTTTCCCATTGATTATCTTCTCAGGATTGATAATTTGTTAGAATGGCTTACAGAACTCAGGAAAATACTTTGTTTTTATTTACTGCTTCAGTAAAAAGGATACAGCTGAGGAATGACCAAACGGAAGAAATGCATAGGGCAAGATTTGGAAGGTTAGAGTGCAGGTCTTCTGATCATTGAGTGGGTGAGCTGCTCCCCAGTATTTTGAGTTGTTCACTAGCCCAGTGGCATTCCCCCCGCCCCATTTCTTTGTTCCAAAGGTTTTATAGAGCTCAATCTCCAGCTCCACACTCCTCTTTAGAGGTGGGTTGGGATTGAGGTTGAAAGTGCCAACCCTTTAATCTTTTGGCCTTCCTGGTGACCAGCTGTATCCTGAGGCTAGTGACCCGCCCTAAGTCAGCTTATTACTATAAACACCACATCCATGATTACTAGGAAAACCATAGCTTTGATTATTTGGACCTTCGTTGACAGAGTGATGTATACTTTTTAATATGCTGTCTAGATTTGTCATAACTTTCTTCCAAGAAGCAAGCGTTTTTTAATTTCAGGGCTGCATCTTTATGGGGTCACTTGTAGTTTCCCATTTGCCATCGTCCCCACTCTTCATGCAGTGAACGTGCATGGGCTTACACCTGACCTGCAGAGCCCTTGCAGACATTAAGACTCACACTCTTAGTAAAATGTTTGAGTCTTGGTTTAAAATTTAGGAATACAAATATCCATTCAATTTGAAAATGCATCGCCTAGGGGGACCCAGAATTGAATCTTTTCTTTTATCTTCAAACCTCCTTCCACTAGAATTATCCAAAATATGTTCAGGGATGTGGTTGAAAATGTCTTAGACTCAGCAGTTATGACAAGGAAGATATGTATGTAATTATCCAATTAAGTCATGATGTCCTGTTTATATTTATAACTTAGTATTATTTGAAGCATGTGATATTTTCGTCTTTATAGCTTAAAAATTGTTAAATATTGGCAATTTCATGCGGTTCCTAAATAGTTTTGTATGGCTGAGTTAGGTAGTATCACCAGTTGATATGTCATAGGGATTTTTTGGGGGCAAGTTAACTCTCATTGTACCCCAGTCTTATCATTCATCCTCTTGTTTGCCATTAGAAAATAGGCCAATAAATGAGTATAGTTTTAAGTAAATGGTGGATTTGTAAGTGGGGGAAAAGTACAGTACAAGTCTTGTTTTGTTTCCATACAAGTGCTTTTAGTTACATTTCAGTTTTCAGCAGCACAGTTTTCAAGTAGAAAAGACTGTTGTGTGATCAGACCACCCAAAATGGCTTTTCTTTTGCTTTGTACATCCCCTGCTCAACCAGGGCCTGCTTCACTTGACTGACCTTCTTACATACTTGCCCCAAGCCCCAGGTAGTGACTGTTCTTATTAAAAGGATGGTGAGGGGGCCTGCTCTTCTGCTACTTTCCCTGAGGAGCCCATCTGATGTCAGTTTCCCCTAAGATATACCCATTGAATGCAGAATTCCAAAGAATAGCAAGGAGAGATAAGAAAGCCTTCCTCAGTGACCAATGCAAACAAATAGAAGAAAACAATAGAATGGGAAAAACTAGAGATCTCTTTAAGAGAATTAGAGATAGCAAGCAAGGAAACATTTCATATAAAGGTGGGCACAATAAAGGACAGAAATGGTATGTACCTAACAGAAGCAGAAGATATTAAGAAGAGGTGCCAAGAATACACAGAAGAACTAAACACAAAAGATCTTCATGACCCAGATAGCCGCGATGGGGTGATCACTCAACCTAGAGCCAGACATCCTAGAATGTGAAGTCAAGTGGGTCTTAGGAAATATTACTACAAACAAAGCTAGTGGAGGTGTTGGAATTCCAGATGAGCGATTTCAAATCCTAAAAGACGATGCTGTGAAAGTGCTGCAGTCAATATGCCAGCAAAATTGGAAAACTCAGCAGTGGCCACAGGACTGGAAAAAGTCAGTTTTCATTCCAATTCCAAAGAAAGGCAGTACTAAAAAATGTTCAAACTACTTCTCAATTGCACTCATCTTACATGCTAGCAAAGTAATGCTCAAAATTCTCCAAGCCAAGCTTCAAAAAGTTCACATGAACCATGAACTTCCAGATGTTCAAGCTATATTTAGAAAAGGCAGAGGAACCAGACATCGTGTTCAAGCTCGATTTAGAAAAGGCAGAGGAACCAGACATCAAATTGCCAACATCCGTTGGATCATCCAAAAAGCAAAGAGATTTCCAGAAAAATATGTACTTCTGCTTTATTGACTACGCCAAAACCTTTGACTGTGTGGATCACAACAGATTGTGGAAAATTCTTAAAGACATAGGAATAGCAGACCACCTTACCTGTCTCCTGAGAAATCTGTATGCAGGTCAAGAAGCAACAGTGAAAACCTAAAATGAAACAGCAGACTGGTTTCAAATTGGGAAAGGAGTACGTCAAGGCTGTATATTATCACCCTACTTATTTAACTTCTATGCAGAGTTCAGTTCAGTTCAGTTCAGTCTCTCAGTCATGTCTGACTCTTTGCGACCCCGTGAACCGCAGCATGCCAGGCCTCCCTATCCATCACCAACTGCCGGAGTCTACCCAAACCCATGTCCATTGAGTTGGTGATTCCATCCAACCATCTCATCCTCTGTCAGCCCCTTCTCTTCCTGCCCTCAATCTTTCCCAGCATCGGGGTCTTTTCAAATGAGTCAGCTCTTCACATCAGGTGGCCAAAGTATTGGAGCTTCAGCTTCATTGGATCTCTTTGCAGTCCAAGCGACTCTCAAGAGTCTTCTCCAACACCACAGTTCAAAAGCATCAATTCTTCGGTGCTCAGCTTTTTTTATAGTCCAACTCTCACATCCATACATGACCACTGGAAAAACCATAGCCTTGACTAGACGGACCTTTGTAGGCAAAGTAATGTCTCTGCTTTTTAATATGCTGTCTAGGTTGATCATAACTTTCCTTCCAAGGAGTAAGCGTCTTTTAATTTCATGGCTGCAGTCACTATCTGCAGTGATTTTGGAGCCCCCAAAGATAAAGTCAGCCACTGTTTCCCTATCTATTTGCCATGAAGTAGTGGGACCAGATGCCATTATCTTAGTTTTCTGAATGTTGAGCTTTAAGCCAACTTTTTCACTCCCCTCCTTAATGGATGGTATTGCAAATAGGAGTCTCTTCACTCTTTCTAGAATTTAAATATGATCAAGGTGTCAAAATTTTGAGCTCTAAGAGGTCATAATTGCTAAATTTTTAGTGAGAAAGAACTGTTGGAGAAGGAAATGGCAACCCACTCCAGTATTCTTGCCTGGAGAGTCCCATGGATGGAGGAGCCTGGTGGGCTACAGTCCACGGGGTCTCAAAGAGTCGGACACAACTGAGTGACTTCACTTTCACTGTTGCTTAAGATAATATTATATTTCACAAACTGTCTTATCTCTTCATTTCTGTTGTGTCATTCTCATATGAACTCTGCCATTAGAACTGAAGTATTCTTGTGAACATTTAGAAAGTTTCCACAGTGTTAAGTATGCTCTTGTTCTTTCCACCAAGGTTACTGGTAATCAAGAGTATCCATTGATGAATATAAAAAAAGTCATAGTCTTGGTACTTTGAGTCCAATTTTATGGGCATTTTGGATCTAGGCCTTAGATTATATGTGGAGAATTTATTTAGGCCATTTTATTGTTTTTTAGTACTCCATTGGATAAGAGAAAGGAAAGCAGAGGAAGTAGAATTTGAAGAAATCACTGAAACTAATGATTATTAATGGTGTTTGCAAAAGATAAGCAGAGGAAATGAGCAGTAATATGATAATCTGGAATGCTAGCAGCTGGCATTCCAGGCTCATAAGGGATAATTGAGAAAAGTCTATATTCATGGCAAAGATGCCTTAGATTGTAGACTTATTTTATAGTTTTAGTGCTATATTCCTAAAGCATCAGATTGTTTATTTAATGTCTTCCTTGTAAGTAAGCTGTATATTACAAATTTTTGATCAAGATTATACTAACAGTATTAATTAAATTTTACTCTTACTTAGGGTAATCAGCCATCTTTGTTTGCCTGGGATTGTTGAGAGATTTTCTAGGACGTTGGACTTTCAGTGTTAAAACTGGGAAAATCTCAGGGAATCTTGGACAGATGGTCACCTTCCTTGATTTCAAAATTAACTGAGTGGAGAAAATCCCGATATGATTAGAAAGTTATTTAATAACCCTGTAAATTCTTTACCCTTAAAGTTTATAAAATTTTAATTTGAAAATGTTATTTCAGGAAAGCATTTCTTCTATGGAAGGTTAATTTTGTTTTAATTGCTTTGGCATTTATATGTAAATTGATTTCTTGGTCATTTTTCAAAAAGATCTTAATTTACCCTTTGGTCAAGAAGATAGCAACAAGCAGCAAGGTGATATGTTATTAATAATGAAAATGGTAGAAATAAACTAATTAAAAATACTCAGTGTGGGAATTCTGATAAGATAAACATGGATAATCAGTGCTTTTAAAAAAGTACTAAACAAATAAGAAAATAGTCCTCTTCTTAAATTATTATGTGATGTTTGTTTTTGAAATAGCCCAATGACTATTACATAAATCTTTCTTTCCTTTTTATCTAGCAATTATATAGAGTCCTGTCCTTGAATGTTTGTAGTATGATAGAACTTTAAAACATTTATCGCCACACTTTTGGTATATATTTTTCTTTTCCTCTTTTTTTTTTTTTTTTTAAAGGAAGGTCAAACGAAACAGTGTGATCAAGCATCTAATTACAGAATATTAACAGCATGTGCTATGTGCTAATCTTTATTCTGAACTCACTTAGGTATCAGCCTACTTTTCTCAACAAGGGGGCACTTAAGTTAATTGCTTCATTAGAAACATGCATTTAGCCTTTTCTGATCTGTAAGTACAACTCCTTGGCGTAGCTGCAGAAGTTTGAACACCTGCAGCCCAAGCAGCCTGAAAGGAAGCCGTAACTTACTATAAAGGAAAATGAAAGAAGCCCAAGTTCAAAATGGTGTTATCAATGATACAGTGTAGTCACTAACTTGAGCTGACCTAAGAGACTTGGCTTCTGCATGGCTTCTTATCAGCATCCAAAAGGGCATACAAAATTCTTTGTAAACTAATTTAAAAAGCGTCTTGTTTATTCAGAAGCAACTGTGAATGGTGTTTGTTCAGAGTCTAGATCACATCAATTGCATACCAGCCAACAACTTATTTCTCTTCTAAGAGAGAAGCCAAGTATCAAAGATACAAAGTACTAAAGATAAGCTTCTCAATTCTCAACTGTTCTGAGCTCTCAATAAAGCTACTGATGTACAAATTGGGGTGGGACCCAACTGTTTCCACCTGCAAGCTTGTCTTAGATCCTTGGCTCTGGCTGGGAGAGGTGCTGATATTAGTCTGACCTTTAGTGCCCTTAGAAAACAAAACACAGGCTTTCTTATGGCCCTGATCAATCAGTCCTTCCGAAGAGGATTCCACCCGCTTTCTTCAAGTATTAGTCTTGGGGCAAAAAACCCCACGGCTATTTCCTTTAAGTGCTGGTGAAAGCAAAGAGATCCTTGATTCGCTCTTACTGAATCTTAAAAGACATTCCAAGTCGTCTCTTTTTCTGTTTCTGTGGTTGAGTCTTAGAAATTTTGTATTTGGTATTTAATGAGATGGTGACCTCAGTAAGTAAGTGAATGAAGAGCTTTCAAAATTGGTTCAAATAGTATATTATAAGGAAATTAAGACTCAGTTGATATAAGGAAAACATTTATAAGGCTATTGAGCCATAAAATACTTAAAGGATACTGAGTTGTCAAATTTAGACTTTTAATATATCAAGTCCTTAGTGTGGTAACATCCAAAATTTCAAATATGAGTTTACTAGAATAACAGAATCTTTAAAATAAAATCATTTATTTTGCTTTCATTTAGTTTATTTAGTTTGATCATTCGGTTTATTTTCTGTGGTAAGTATCTAGAGTTAATCAGAAAATTGGAAAATACTCAAACATAAATAATTCAAAGATCTCAAAACTAATACATGACCCCTGAATGTCTTTTTAACATTATTGAGACTAAAGCCTTTTATGTTATTGTGGAAAGCAGGATTTACTGATAGGCATCTGAAATATTGAATTTTAAATTATTTTCTATAATTAGATATGTGTTACTTGTTTCAAACAAGCTAAGAAACAGCAGTGATACCAATTGCTGTTTTAGGGTATTTCTGAGTTACACTAATGGTAACAATAGCCAGGGTTCTTCAGGCACATTTTAAGAAGAAATGGTCTATATAAATGTGTGTGTATCTTTGTGTGTGTATGTACATTCTGTAGAGGAAAAAAAAAAAAGCCTATATCAGTAGTTTGTATTACCTTCTGCCTTCCCCTCCCAGAATTGTGGGATTTGGGTCCATTAGAATTATGTAAGCCTCTGAGTATGTCTTTTTCAGTGATTGGCATAGAAAAGCAGGAACACATTTGCCAGTCATTTTCAAATTTGGGAATTACAGAGCATGTGGGGTAATTTACTGCATGTTTAGTGTATTGACTTATTGATTTAAAAGAAAATATTTACAAGTGGATGAAGCATTTCAGAATTAAGTACCTCTAGGCAAAGAAGATCTCAATGTAGGAAAAATTATTGACTAAATGAAATATTTAAACATAATTATATTTTTTTCAGTGATTATATTGTAGTCAAATCTACAGATTTGCATATTTAAAATATGTTAGCATGCTTAATTGATGTGACTGCAAGTATGGTTATCTTATAACTTTTTTCACTGGGAAGAAGAATAATTTTCTGAGTAAACTTTAGGTTAGATATTATTGCTAATTCATCAATTTAGAGGTATATTACACTTTTAATTTTAGATTTTTTTTCTTTCATTCTGGCCATTTCTCTGCTTCCTTGTACTTTTTATGTAAGATATACAGCTCTAGCATTCTATAATTAAGCATGCCTCTCAACCCCACAGCAGATAGAGAAATCAGCTTAGTTTTGTGAAGAGTTGACAGAATGAGTTGTTTTTATTTTCATATTCACTTGTTGAGAAAAATATGATGCTTTATTTATGAGAACGTAATAGTTTTAAATTGAGAAAGCAGATTAAAATAGCTTAACAGTTTAGCTTTGATGAAAACTTATCAGTTATTAATGAAATAGCAATTAATATTACCTTTGGAATATCATATTATTTAAATTGGTCATAATAATTTGAGGCAATTTTATACTCTTCCCCCAAATAAAAGATTGGAGTATTCTTTTACCTTTTTTAGGATCATCTGGTAAGAGATTCATGCTATGTGACTAAAGAATAATTCTCTCTAGTTTTTCATCTTTGAAGTGTGTGCATTGTTCCTAGTTTTGACTTTTTATGTTTTTCTTGGCATATTTGTAATTTCTATGGTATTTCTTTAGTTTTGTTTGTTAGCTTCTGTAGCTTGTTGTGCTGTGCTGTGCTTCGTTGCGCAGTCATGTCCGACTCTTTTGTGACCCCATGGACACGTGGGGAGCCTGTTCAGTGCCTCTGTTCATGGGGATTCTCCAGGCAGGAAAACTAGAGTGGATTGCCATGTCCTCCTCCAGGGGATCTTCCCAATCTAGGAACTGAATCCAGGTCTCCCACATTGCAGGCAAATTCTTTACTGCCTGAGCCACTAGGGAAGCCCAAGAATACTGGAGTGAGTAGCCTATCTCTTCTCCAGGGGATCTCTCCAATGTAGGAATTGAACCAGGGTCTCCTGCATTGCAGGTGGATTCTTTACCAGCTGAGCTACCAGGAAAGCCCTTCTATAGCTTAAGGTTTTGCAAAGGACTCTGTTGGTACTCTTATGACTTAAATGGAGGTACGAGCAATACACCCACCTAATAATAGCAATTGATGTCTGAGAAGTTTGTTTCTAATGGCAAGCCACAGAAGTCCAATGCTTCAGCTTGTTCTGCTCAACATTTTACATAAGTGATTTTAATACTTAGAGGTTTATCAAACTTTTAAATGGCAAAGCCACAGAGAGATTATAAATGTGTTGGCTCATAGTAACAGAATCACTATTCAGTGAACCTTGACAAGCCAAGTATATAATATGAAATTGCACACCTGTAAAGAACAAACAAAACAAAAATTGAACCTTGTACACGTATTCAGTCACATGATTTATGAGTAAGGTAACCTAGCATTGCAATAAGAAAGGACAGTCTTTAATACATAGTACTGGGTCAATTATATATCCACATGGAAAAAATCTAGTTTGATCTCTTCTTGACAATTGAAGTACAAAATTCAGTTCCAGATGAATTGTGGATCTAAATATGATACATACAGTTATAAAACTTTTAGATAAACATAGAATAACATCCATATGGCCCATATAGTCAAAGCTATGGTCTTTCTAGTAGTCATATATAATGTAAGAGTTGGACCATACAGAAGGCTGAGTGCCAAAGAATTGATGCTTTCGAACTGTGGTGCTGGAGAAGACTCTTCAGAGTCCCCTGGACTGCAAGGAGATCAAACCAGTCAATTGTAAAGGAAATCAAACCTGAATATTCATTGTAAGGACTGATGCTGAAACTGAAGCTCCAATACTTTGACCACCTGATGTAAAGAACTGACTCATTGGAAAAGACACTGATGCTGGGAAAGACTGAAGGCAAAAGAAGAGGGTGGCAGAGGATTTCAGTAAGAACGTCAATATGAAGAATACAACTTAATAAAAGCATTGGCAAGATTTAACAGATATTCCCCAAAGCAGGATGTTCAAAGTGCAATCAAGATATGAAAGAATTCACCATCTTTAGTAATTAGGGAAATGTGAATAACCATAATGTAGTATTACATACCCACCAAAATGGCTAAAATTATAAAGATGGGAAATGTTTCTAAGAATATGGAGTGATCAGAACTCTCATATACCAAGTGTGTAAATTGTTTCAAACCTTTTAGACAATTTTTGGCTGTGTGGTACTAAAACTGAGCATATGCTTATCCTCTGATCTACAAATTACACGCATATACTCATAGGTATATACCCAACAGAAAAACTTAGATATTTGCTAGCATGTCTATGGCAGCACTCTTTGTGATAGTCAAAACCTGGAATGTACTCAAATGCCTGTCACTAGTGGATAAGTGGATAAATAATTGTACCATATTATTGAATATTGTACAATTGTGTGCATGATCTACAACTCTAAGAAACCATATGGATGGATTTCTTAAACATAATGCTGAACAAAAGAAGCCAGACACAAATAAAATGCTGTATTACATTTATGTGAAAGTGCAAAAATAAAACGCAAATCTCAGTTAAGAAAGTGGTTTTGGGGGATGTAGTGACTGGAAGGGGGGTGTTGTAAGAATGAGTTCTGGGGTCGTCGTGTGCTGCTTCTTGATCTAGGTACTGCTTATATGGATTTGTTCAGTTGAAAAGCTTCTAAGTTGGATTTTAGATATGTACTTCTGCCTTGATATAAATACTTAGATATTAAGTTTTTAAAATGTTGAAGATAGTAACTTTTATTCAGCTATACAACTTGGGCAAATCATTTGTCATTTATGAGTCTCTGCTTTTCTTATTGGTTAAAATTGTGAATCAATACTGAATAGAACTGTGATTTACTGAGTTTATGGTTGGCTATTAAACAACTTTTTGTTTAACTTATTTCCTTAGTGCTTTGTATAACTCAAGAGACCAATACAGAAAAGTCACTATTTGATAGTCACAGTTTCACGTAAAAATATTTATTTTTTTCTTTTATGACAGGTGATCAGAAATGGAAAGAAAAGTAAGCAGAATCTGTCTTGCTTCCGAACCTGATATAATTCATTTTCTACAAGTTGCTTGGGAGAAAACACTAGGATCTGGTTTTGTTATTACACTTACTGATGGGCAGTCAGCATGGACTGGGACAGGTAATATAAAAAGTGAATTTTTTAAGAAAAATTAATGTAATATGCTATATTTCAGTCCTTAGTGATACTTCAAATTAAATATTTAATTGATATTGGTTAAAATTAACATTTACTTGTTATTGCTGTCAAATTTACATGTAGATTTGTAATATTAATGCTGTTTTCTATAAGTGACATTAATAGAAATGAGGAAAAATACCCTTTTGAGTCATAGTACTTGATCAGAGTTTTAAAAATTATTTCTGGAGAACAGTGTGGAGATTCCTTAAAAAACTGGAAATAGAACTGCCTTATGATCCAGCAATCCCACTGCTGGGCATACACACTGAGGAAACCAGAAGGGAAAGAGACACGTGTACCCCAATGTTCATCGCAGCACTGTTTATAATAGCCAGGACATGGAAGCAACCTAGACGTCCATCAGCAGATGAATGTATAAGAAAGCTATGGTACATATATACAATGGAGTATTACTCAGCCATTAAAAAGAATACATTTGAATCAGTTCTAATGAGGTGGATGAAACTGGAGCCTATTATACAGAGTGAAGTAAGCCAGAAGGAAAAACACCAATACAGTATACTAACGCATATATATGGAATTTAGAAAGATGGTAACAATAACCTTGTGTACGAGACAGCAAAAGAGACACTGATGTATAGAACAGTCTTATGGACTCTATGGGAGAGGGAGAGGGTGGGAAGATTTGGGAGAATGGCATTGAAACATGTAAAATATCATGTATGAAACGAGATGCCAGTCCAGGTTCGATGCACGATACTGGATGCTTGGGGCTAGAGCACTGGGACAACCCAGAGGGATGGTATGGGGAGGGGGGAGGGAGGAGGGAGGAGGGTTCAGGATGGGGAACACATGTATACCTGTGGCGGATTCATTTTGATATTTGGCAAAACTAATACAATTATGTAAAGTTTAAAAATAAAATAAAATTAAAATTATTTCTCTATATAAAACATATAAAATAGTATTTTTTATATGTATCATTTCTTAGCACGCCAAGGAAATACTGAAAGGAACAGGAAGGTGAATTGGCTAGGCCAAAGCTTAGGAAAGTGAAGTGGTGGTTGTTTTCTTTTTATTTCATATTATTGTTTGAATTATTTCCAGTGAACATATACTACATTTGTAACAAAATGAAAGAGAACTGTTAATGATAATGTAAAATTTTGTAAACCATGTTTCAAACCCCTATGTGGGTTTTTGGCTATTATTTTATGAAATAGACTTTTGATTTTTTTGTCTTTGGTAATAACTGGATTAAATATTTACTGATCTTGGCCTCACCCATTAAAGCAAGACCCAGTTTTCCCCACAGTCAGTCTCTCCCATCAGGAAGATTCCATAAGCCTCTTATCCTTATCTTTCAGAGGAAGGGCAGACAGAATGGAAGCCACAACCACAGAAAACTGATAAAACTGATCACATAAACCACAGTCTTGTCTAACTCATTGAAACTATGAGCCATGCCATTTAGGAACATCCAAGACAGACAGGGCATGGTGGAGAGTTCTGACAAAACGTGGTGCTCTGGAAAAGGGAATGGCAAACCACTTCAGCATTCTTGCTTTGAGAATCCCATGAACAAAAGCAAAAAGATATGACACCAAAAGATGAACTCCCCAGGTCGATAGGTGCCCAATATGCTACTGGAGAAGAATGGAGAAAAAACTCCAGAAATAATGAAGGGATGGAGCCAAAGCAAAAACAACACCCAGTCGTGGATGTGACTGGTGATGGAAGTAAAGTATGATGCTGTAAAGAACAATATTGCATAGAAACCTGGAATGTTAGGTCTAAGAAAGTAAATTACAAGTGGTCAAACAGGAAATGGCAAGAGTGAACGTTGACATTTTAGGAATCAGTGAAATAAAATTGAACGGGTGAATTTAACTCAGATGACCATTATACCTACTACTGTGGGCCGGAATCCCTTAGAAGAAATGGAGTAGCCCTCATAGTCAATAAAAGAGTCTGAAATGCAGTACTTGGGTGCAATCTCAAAAATGAAAGAATGATCTGTTTGTTTCCAAGGCAAACCATTCAGTAACACAGTAATCCAAGTCTATTCTCAACCAGTAAAGCTGAAGAAGCTGAAGTTGAACAGTTCTATGAAGACCTACAAGACCTTCTAGAACTAACATCTGAAAAAGATATCCTTTTCTTTATAGGGGGCTGGCATGCAAAAGTAGGAAGTCAAGAGATACCTGGAGTAACAGGCAAAGTTGGCCTTGGAGTACAGAATGAAGCAGGACAAAGGCTAACAGAGTTTTGCCAAGAGAACACACTGGTCATATCAAACATCCTCTTCCAACAATACAAGAGAAGACTCTACACATGGACATCACCAGACGGTCAATACCAAAATCAGCTTGTTTATGTTCTTTGCAGCCAAAGATGGAGAAGCTCTATACAGTCAGGAAAAACAAGACTGGGAGCTGACTGTGCCTCAGATCATGAACTCCTTATTGCCAGATTTAGACTTAAATTTCCCCACTTAAGAAAGTGGGGAAAACCATTAGACCATTCAGGTATGACCTAAATCAAATCCCTTTTGACTGTACAGTGGAAATGACATATAGATTCAAGGGATTAGATCTGATAGAGAACCTGAAGAAATATGGATGGAGGTTCATGACATTGTACAGGAGGCAGTGATCAAGACCATCCCCAAGAAGAAGAAATGCACAAAGGCAAAAGGGTTGTCTGAGGAGGCCTTACAAATAGCTGTGAAAAGAAGAGAAGTGAAAGCAAAAGGAGAAAAGGAAAGATATACCTATTTGAATGCAGAGTTCCAAAGAATAGCAAGGAGAGATAAGAAAGCCTTCTTCAGTGATCAGTGCAAAGAAATAGAGGAAGACAACAGAATGGGAAAGACTAGAGATCTCTTTAAGAAAATTAGAGATACCAAGGGAACATTTTGTGCAAAGATGGGCACAGTAAAGGACAGAAATGGTATGAACCTAACAGAAGCAGAAGATATTAAGAAGAACTATACACAAAAGATCTTCATGACCCAGATAGCCACGATGGTGTGATAACTCACCTAGAGCCAGACATCCTAGAATGTGAAGTCAAGTGGGCCTTAGGAAGCATTACTATGAGCAAAACTAGTGAAAGTGATGGAATACCAGTTGAGTTATTTCAAATCCTAAAAGATGATGCTGTGAAAGTGCTGCACTCAATATGCCAGCAAATTTGGAAAACTCAGCAGTGGCCACAGGACTGGAAAAAGTCAGTTTTCATTCCAATTCCAAAGACAGACAATGCCAAAGGATGTTCAAACTACTTCTCAATTGTACTCATCTCACACGCTAGCAAAGTAATGCTCAAAATTCTTCAAGCCAGGCTTCAATACTACATGAACCGTGAACTTCCAGATGATCAAGCTGAATTTTGAGAAGGCAGAGGAGCCACAGATCAAATTGCCAACATCGGTTGGATCATTGGAAAAGCAAGAGATTTTCAGAAAAACATGTACTTCTGTTTTATTTTCCACACCAAAGCCTTTGACTATGTGGATCACAACAAACTGTGGGAAATTCTTAAAGAGATGAGAATAGCAGTGCACGAAAGTGCTGCACTCAATACGCCTGCAACTTTGGAAAACTCAGCAGTGGCCACAGGACTGGAAAAGGTCAGTTTTCATTCCAATCCCAAAGAAAGGCAATGCCAAAGAATGCTCAAACTACAGCACGATTGCACTCATCTCACACGCTAGTAAAGTAATGCTCAAAATTCTCCAAGCCAGGCATCAGGAATATGTGAACCATGAACTTCCTGATGTTCACGCTGGTTTTAGAAAAGGCAGAGGAACCAGAGATCAAATTGCCAACATCCGCTGGATCATGGAAAAAGCAAGAGAGTTCCAGAAAAACATCTATTTCTGCTTTATTGACTATGCCAAAGCCTTTGACTGTGTGGATCACAATAAACTGGAAAATTCTTCAAGAGATGGGAATACCAGACCACCTGATCTGCCTTTTGAGAAATCTGTATGCAGGTCAGGAAGCAACAGTTAGAATTGGACATGGAACAGTAGACTGGTTCCAAATAGGAAAAGGAGTAGGTCAAGGCTGTATATTGTCACCCTGCTTATTTAACTGATATGCAGAGTACATCATGAGAAACGCTGGACTGGAAGAAGCACAAGCTGGAATCCAGATTGCCGGAAGAAATATCAATAACCTCAGATATGCAGATGACACCACCCTTATGGCAGAAAGTAAAGAGAAACTAAAAAAGCCTCTTGATGAAAGTGAAAGTGGAGAGTGAAGAAGTTGGCTTAAAGCTCAACATTCAGAAAACAAAGATCATGACATCTGGTCCCATCACTTCATGGCAAATAGATGGGGAAACAGTGGAAACAGTGAGAGACTTTATTTTTGGGCTCCAAAATCACTGCAGATGGTGACTGCAGCCATGAAATTAAAAGACGCTTACTCCTTGGAAGGAAAGTTACGACCAACCTAGAGAGCATATTCAAAAGCAGAGACATTACTTTGCCAGCAAAGGTTCGTCTAGTCAAGGCTATGTGGTCATGTATGGATGTGAGAGTTGGACTGTGAAGAAGGCTGAGCGCCGAAGAATTGATGCTTTGGAACTGTGGTGTTGGAGAAGACTCTTGAGAGTCCCTTGGACTGTAAGGAGATCCAACCAGTCCATTCTGAAGGAGATCAGCCCTGGGATTTCTTTGGAAGGAATGATGCTAAAGCTGAAATTCCAGTACTTTGGCCACCTCATGTGAAGAGTTGACTCATTGGAAAAGACTCTGATGCTGGGAGGGATTGAGGGCAGGAGGAGAAGGGGACGACAGAGGATGAGTTGGCTGGATGGCATCACTGACTTGATGGACATGAGTCTGGTTGAACTCTGGGAGTTGGTGATGGACAGGGAGGCCTGGCGTGCTGCGTTTCATGGGGTCGTAAAGAGTTGGACACGACTGGGCAACTGAACTGAACTGAACTATCTGCTTCCTGAGTAATCTGTGTACAGGTCAAGAAGCAACAGTTAGAACTGGACATGGAACAATAGACTGGTTCCAAATTGGGAAAGGTTACGTCAAGGCTGTATATTGTCACCCTGCTTATTTAACTTATATGCAGAGTACATCATGCTAACTTGCTGGGCTGGATGAAGCACAAGCTGGAATCAAGATTGATGGGAGAAATACCAATAACCTCAGATATGCAGATGACACCACTGTTATGGCAGAAAGCAAGAAGAACCAAAGAGTAAAGAGTCTCTTGATGAAAGTAAAAGAGGAGAGTGAAAAAGTTGGCTTAAAACTCAACATTCGGAGAAGGCAATGGCAACCCACTCCAGTGTTCTTGCCTAGAGAATCCCGGGGACGGGGGAGCCTGGTGGGCTGCTGTCTCTGGGGTTGCACAGTCAGACACAACTGAAGCGACTTGGCAGTGGCAACCTGTATTTCTAGGGTCATCCCCATGCAGAATCATTGTGCAATTAGCTCACTTATTCACCCCGAATCTCTGAATAGAATTGCTATTAATGCCTTTTATACAATTTGAATTGAAGATTAATGATGGTCTTCCATGCTCATGTTTTTCTTTCACTGGCTTTCATGTTTCCTTTTATTTCTTTTCCCTCCAGCTGAACAAAACACTTTCAGGAAGAAAAATCTTTTTTCAAGGTTACCCTGTGTCTGTGGAAACATTGTTTTCTCTCTTTTTAAAGCTTTTAAACAATTGTCACCTTGACAACTATATTATCTATTTGGATTTTATTGAACAATATTTTCTTATAACTCTGCTAATAGACATTAAAAAAAAACAACTCAACATTCAGAAAATAAGATCATGGCATCTGGTCCCATCACTTCATGGCAAATAGATTGTTAAGATTTTGGCTTCCTGTACTGAACAAGCTTTCAAACAGAAAATTTTACAATGCACTGGAAGATGGCCATTTGTTTACAAAGATGTTGAAGTTTTCAGTTTCTCAAATGTTTAATACCCTTTATTGTTCACTTTTATTTTCTTGAGTGAATTTTAATTATAAAATATGTAACTAAGTAGCATAACATTGTTTCCATGTTTAGTTAAAGCTTACACATAAATGTAATTTGGTTTGGCACTTTACAGATAGACAATAAGATGATTAAGAACATTGAAACAATTAAATAATTGAAACATGAAAATGAATTTCCTTCCTATACCTCATCCTGTTTTTTGTACAATTTTTTGATTTCTGCAACCTTCAATTTGGGTAATTTTTTTTTCTCTTTTCATTTGAGTGAAATTAAAAGGATGTGGGGTTTCTTTTAATCTCCCACACACTAAACTCCGTGATTTCTTTTCCATTAGCAATGTTTTATCTAATGAATGTTTGGGGTCTAATTATCATGTGGTCTATCATCACTTGAACATTATAGAAGTTTATATCACAGGGTTAAATCACAAAGTGGGTTAATGATCGATAACTGTTATTTGACTTTCATAAGAATTAGTCAGCAGTAAAAAACTTATATCACTCATCTTGGAGTAAAATTCACTGAAGAATGAACTAAACTTTATTAATGACTTTATTATCAAATAATTATATCTGCTTATATTTGTTATAAACACTGATATATTTGGTGACCTCTATGGAAATTATGTTACAGAGCTCAGTATAAAAAGGATTTTTAATGAATGAAGAGTAGTGAAGTGGGTCCATGATGTGATGACTTATTAAGTCTGTATCTTCTCAGCTCTGACACAAACTTAGAATATATAGTCCTTCAGTTCATTCTACATTAGAATCCAAAGTAAAGAACCCTCTTTCCTTATTTTCATCTTCACCTACGTACAGATATTGTTGAAGTGATTCTTTCTTTTATCCTACCTGCCTGAAAACAATTCCTTATTTTTTGTTGGCCTGCTCACTTTCTTGCCATATTACGTCGTTCATCTGTATCCTTACTGAATTTTATTATTTCCATGGCTTTTATCCCCAGTCGCTGAAGTTTTTAAAAGGAGCATTGAGTGCTTACAGCTGTGCTTCCTCCAACACAAAATTCAAAACTGGTGACCCAATTGTTTTTCTAGGATTGAAGTTCTAAATAGGCAGTCAGAATTTCACATGGACTATTACAGGAAATGTTCAAGTAAATTTTTTTTCTTAAACTGGTACCTTGTTTTAAAAACATGTTTTTTAAAGGAGACGTGCAGATATAAATAATTTTCTTTCATATGTTTTCTTCTTCTCAGGAAATATTTCATAACACTAACCAATGCAGGATTCATAGATGGAGTAACATATGGGCGTAGCTAAGATAGTATCTAAAAGGATATCTGAAAAGATATCTAAGATGTCAGCACTTGAATCAAGGCTCCATAAGGCTGGCATTTTTCTCTGTCTAATGGTTGTTATCCCTGGTGCCTAGAATAGTGCCTGGCACATAATAGATGCTCATTAAGCAGTTTCAGAATTTACTTGTTTACTTGCTAAGTTGTATCCCACTCTTTGTGACCCTATGAATTGTAGCCTGCCAGGCGCCTCTAACCCTGGGATTTTCCAGGCAAGAACACTGGAGTGGGTTGCCATTTCTTTCTCCAGGAAATCGTCCCAACCGAGGGATTGAACCTTTGTCTCCTGCGTCTCCTACAATGCAGGCGGGTTCAATAAATGGACTGAATCAATATATTCCATTAAATGTTTTCAGGAAACTATCTTTTGATTGTAATGAAATTTAAAGTACTTTTTATTAGATGGTGTATCAGTAGACATACTTTATTATATTTTAATTTAATTTTTGTTTTATATTGGAATATAGTTGATTTGCAGTGTTATATTAGTTTCAGTTATACAGAAAAGTGATTGTTATGCATATACATATATACATTTTTTTTTCAGATTCTTTTCCCATGTAGGTTATTACAGGATATTGAGTAGAGTTCCAAGTATTATACAGTAGAGCCTTGTTGGTTGGTTAGCTATTTTATATGTAGTAGTGTGTATATGTCAGAGAAGGCAATGACACCTCACTCCAGTACTCTTGCCTGGAAAATCCCATGGATGGAGGAGCCTGGTAGGCTGCAGTCCATGGGGTCGCTAAGAGTCGGACACGACTGAGTGACTTCACTTTCACTTTTCACTTTCATGCATTGGAGAAGGAAATGGCAACCCACTCCAGTGTTCTTGCCTGGAGGATCCCAGGGTCAGGGGAGCCTGGTGGGCTGCTGTCTTTGGGGTCACAGAGAGTCGAACACGACTGAAGTGACTTAGGAGCAGCAGCAGTATGTATATGTTAATCTCAAACTCCTATTTTATCCCTCTCCCATTCCCCACCTTTCCTGTTTGGTAACTATAAATCTGTTTTTGAAGTCTGTTGAGTCTCTTTTTGTTTTCTAAATATGTTCATTTTATCTTTTTGTGTGTGTGTTTGTGTTTTCTTAAGTTTTTCTATAGTTACAGTCAAGATAGTTTCTATAGATTATTTTCTATTTCTCTGTGAAATATCAATAATATCTTTCTGTAGGTACTTATACTTTTCAAAGCAATCCAAACAGAAAATATGAAATTATTCCTCAGATAAAAAGCATTTGTCTTCTTATATGTTTTTTCAGAAGAGCTAAAAGAGTATTTGAAAAATCAATAGATTTGATATTGGTGATCTTAAATGTGCAATGCTTTAGAGGGAGAAAAAAATATGTCGAAGTATTTAGAAGCTGTAAAATTCCACAAGAATATTTTTATTCTTACCTTTTTTCAGAGACTGCATTTAAACTTAGATTTCAATATCAGAACTTATCAAAAACTCATTATAAAAGATACATGGATGCATTCCCAGACTCTCTTCCTCATTGCCCATCATGGGGCTTCTAGACAGTTGATGGCACATGGACCAAAGTTATGGAAAGCTGCTATATTTTAAAGGATTCTTTAATCAAGATTTTATTGTTTTTATACTATTTCATACTAATGTGTTAATTTTTAATATTATGGGAGTAAATAGTTTATCTAATGTCCCATATCTGTTTCACCTCAAACCAGAACAACCAGAGAGATATAAGTATGAATCCCAGTTTTATCACTTACCTTCTTCATGGTCCTTGACCATTACCTGATCTCTCTTGAGTTTTACTTTTATCATTTGTAAAATGAGAATATCTGTCTTTCATTGTTGTAAGGAATAAAATAGATAAAGTAAAAGTTGCTCAGTCGTGTCTGACTGTTTCAGCCCCGTGGACTCTTCAGTCCATGGAATTCTCCAGGCCAGACTACTGGAGTGGATAGCCTTTCCCTTCTCCGGGGGATCTTCCCAACCCAGTGATCGAACCCAGGTCTCCTGCATTGCAGGTGGATTCTTTACCAGCTGAGCCACCAGGGAAGCCCCAAAATAGATAAATGTAACCTTAAAAAAAAAAAAAACACTGTAGAACTATATGGGACTTTCATCATTGTGATCTCGAGTTGACATGGGAACCCAACCACGCATACATTCCAAATAAATATTAGATTAAATATTGTAATTTTAAAAGGCAATAAACAGACACATCACAGTCTTTAGAAAGAGAATCCCCAGGTGTCAAGTGTGAAGACATATCTGAAAACCAAAAGAGTTAATGAGAGCTAAAGAACTAAGCTCATGGACTTCTGAATAGATACGCATCTAATGACTGTGGTTGTAATACCTGAGAGGAAGGGCTTGTTGAGACTGCAGGCCTTTTAGGAATTGGAGCTGAACTGTAAAGATAAAGTAACCTGGAATTGATCCTATTAATAAAATCTTTAAGCAACAAATAACAAACAAAAAACTACCCTGGCTTAGAGATGTAGCATAGACTCAGAGTAGTCAATAAGGGCTCATTAGCTCATTTAATTGTAATGAGTAAATTAAAAGTCCTAGCAGAAATCAGAATCCTGTCTGTGTTATGTATGTGTGAGGGGTGGTGGGCTTAAATTTGAACTCTCTAAAATTTGCCACAAGTGTAAAAACTGAGTGAAGAAATTAACTTCCAAAACTGATGCAGAACTGGTGAAACCTGTAAGGACTCCAGGAAAGACCAACCAGCAACCTTTGTTTATGGCTACCTCTGTTTGCCAGATCACTTGATACTTTGGCTTAGGAGAGCCATGTTCAGACTTCACAAAGCACAGAAGCTAAAAAAAAAAGGAGAATGAGAATGTATCAGCAGCTAGAAGAAACGGAATTAATACTTTAGGAACCATGCATAGAAACTGATCTGAATGAAATGTAAAATGTCATATATATATCAGATCAGATCAGATCGGTTGCTGAGTTGTGTCCGACTCTTTGCGACCCCATGAATCGCAGCACGTCAGGCCTCCCTGTCCATCACCAACTCCCGGAGTTCACTGAAACTCACGTCCATCGAGTCAGTGATGCCATCCAGCCATCTCATCCTCTGTCATCCCCTTCTCCTCCTGCCCCCAATCCCTCCCAGCATCAGAGTCTTTCCCAATGAGTCAAGTCTTCGCGTGAGGTGGCCAAAGTACTGGAGTTTCAGCTTCAGCATCATTCCTTCCAAAGAAATCCTAGGGCTGATCTCCTTTAGAATGGACTGGTTGGATCTCCTTGCAGTCCAATATATGTTCAAATATTGAAAAGAAGGCCAGAACAGGATTTTATGAAAAAGAAAAAATGATCTGAAATTTGGACATATAATCGTTGAAGTAAAAATCACTATGGATGAGTAAAACATCAGCTTTAAATATACCTAAATGAGATAATTGATAGCCAGATATGTAATATAATGTATGCCATAGAGGAGTCAATAAATATTAATTCCCTTCCCTTTCTTTCCTCTAAGTGGTAAGACTCTCTTCATCTACTGTTTTTATTGTTGGGACATAATGAGATGAGAATGAACTCCATTTTTACTTTACTTTGACTCTACCTGTATTCAAAAGCAGAGACATTACTTTGCCAACAAAGGTCTGTCTAGTCAAGGCTTTGGTTTTTCCTGTGGTCATGTATGGATGTGAGAGTTGGACTGTGAAGAAAGCTGAGCACTGAAGAATGGATGCTTTTGAACTGTGGTGTTAGAGAAGACTCTTGAGAGTCCCTTGGACTGCAAGGAGATCCAACCAGTCCATTCTGAAGGAGATCAGCCCTGGGATTTCTTTGGAAGGAATGATGCTGAAGCTGAAACTCCAGTACTTTGGCCACCTCACGCGAAGACTTGACTCATTGGAAAAGACTCTGATGCTGGGAGGGATTGAGGGCAGGAGGAGAAGGGGACGACAGAGGATGAGATGGCTGGATGGCATCTCTGACTCGATGGACGTGAGTCTCAGTGAACTCCGGGAGTTGGTGATGGACAGGGAGGCCTGGCATGCTGCGATTCATGGGGTCGCAAAGAGTCGGACACGACTGAGCGACTGAACTGAAGTGAACGGATGTGAGTGAGAAATAGACTATAGACTATTTAATCTCTTTAATAATTGAGTCAAGGAAGAAGGATGTTTTAAAATACTGAGTTTATTAATCATTATAGAAAATGCTTTCTTCTGCTATGACCTTGGAGCAGGTACACAAGATGGTTGTTTCTGTGGTAATTTATAATCTATGTATTTCATCTGAGGACAGAGAAAGAATGCAAGGAGTCTAATGAGATTTGAGAGTAAATGTATTTATCAAAAATTGCTAGTTCAGTTAAGAGGTATAATTTGACTTAAAAATGTATGGTGTGGGCATTGATTTTTTTTTTGTTTAAATTTCTGTTGCTTAATAATAAATTAGCAACAGGTAAATATATCTTTTCTTATGTTTAGAAGTTTATTTTCAAATCAGACTTTTTATTACTCTTTCTCACAGTTTGTGAATCAGACATTTCCCAAGAAGCTGATGACATGGCAATGGAAAAAGAGAAATATGTTGATGAACTGAGAAAAGCATTGGTGTCAGGAGCAGGACCAACTGACACATACAAGTTTAATTTTTCTAAAGAGTCTCATTACTTCTCCTTTGAGAAAAACTTGAAAGATGTTTCAGTAAGTAAATCTTTCCATAATGTTATAAGTGGTAAAATGTCAGAGAGTACTTATGGAGAAATTATTTAAGTAACTAGCATATTATTCCCAAAACACCTCAGAAACAAAAGTTTGAAAAGTACTTGGAAAAATGCTTCAAAGTTAGTCATTAAATGCTTTACATTCATGAATTGTGAAAAATAATTATTGTAAAGTATATTTCATTTTTAGTGTTTTAAAACTAAGTTGTATTAAGATAATTACATGAATGAGAAGTTTTGAAAAATGGCGTCAGACGTTTTAGCTCATGAGACAGGCTTATTGAAATGAATTTGGGGAAATACTGATTTTAGAGAAAGAAAATAATATATTTTTCTTTGAATATTTAAAATTATGACCTGTTTTCTTCTTTATTAAAATGTACTTGCAATTACAAAATGATATAGTTAGGTGGAGTAAGATATATGTTTATAAATTAAGGTATTTTATTTACATTTTCAAAATTAGAAGTATTAAAATAGAAGGAAATAACTTTCAACCCAACCTTTTCAAAAGCTTGCAAGCTGTACAGACAAGGAATCTGCTATTTGTTCTGTTTGGTTTATACATCAGTTCAAATGAAAGTTTATTTATGAGAAGTGTACTACTTACTGTTTGTATATCTTAATTCATTTTAGTATAACTAGAGGTTGAATTATTTGTTTTTTTGTCAGTCGTTTATCAATCAGATATTAGATCTATAGTAGAAGAAAAAGAGCGACATCTTTACTACATTAATTTTAAAGACAGTTATTGACAGTTTGTACTGGAACTAAGCTGAGTTTAAAAAATTCTTTTTAAAAAACTCTTTAATTCAGAATGATTAAAGGGATTTCACCAATTAGAGAAACATTTGAAGCAACAGATGGAATCATTACTTTGAAATACATATTATCCTATATAGAATAATGCAGAGAGCCTGGCTTTAGTAATTATTTCTATTTAGAAAATATATACTTATTGTACTTAACTGCCAATTTATGTAAATTTCAATATGTTGAGGTCCTTAAAAATGATAGTTTAAAATAGGGTAAGTAATGTTTGAAATGTCTAGTAAAATTTCATTATTTGTCACAAAATGTTCTTTCCTGTGGCTTAAATACAATCAAGTGATGTTATATACTATAGGACTGCTGACTGTTTCTTCTAATATTTTGAAGCAGATCATTGTCAAATTGGGAGTAATGCCTTTTCCCATTAGAAAAACATTTGTATGTAATGATTAACATTATTTCATGCAGTTTCTGGTTTTCAACTGTTTTGTGTACACTAATGCATAACAAATTAAGAGTGTGAGAAGTACCTTTTGGTACTTGAAAGGGTTTTAGTATCTTTGACATGATGAAAAGGAAGATTTGGTCCGTTGGGCATGGATGGAGTATTTGTCGTGCTTGGCGATACATCTGATCTTGGTGCCTATGTGAAGAAAGTCATCGTGACTTAAGTCCTGTACAACTGGCTTAGCATGTGTCAGACTCAAAAACTGTGACAATAATCCTGAAAGACAGTTTGTGTACTACCCCCAAATTAATCAACTTTATCAGAGCCAAAGCCTTGAAACACTAACTTTTCAACAGGTTTTCTTAAAAAAGTAGAAACAGAGTAAGAAATTCTTAGTAATGCAGAAGAGTGTAGGTTGCCGAATGCTCATGCTCTGAAGCACTATGGTGCAGCTTAGATAGCTGCTGCTGCTGCTAAGTCGCTTCAGTCCTCTCCAACTCTGTGCGATCCCATAGATGGCAGCCCACCAGGCTCCTCCATCCATGGGATTTTCCGGGCAAGAGGACTGGAGTGGGTTGCCCTACCTCATTATTTATTAATTTGCCTATGAGAAAAAAAAAAAAAAAAGGCTACTCCTCAGAACAGTTTGACGAGGAGGAGTTTTTGACTTGACTTACTTGAGAGATATTTTTGGATATGTCTGAATGAGGTAAAACTTTCAGTATGAGGTTCTGCAGTCAGCTTCATGGATGCGGATGAAAATCACAAGTTTATTTGGCCAAACTCCCATGGGAATCTTGTTGTACTCTAGGATGTGCTTCTGTGGATTGAATTTCAGAGTGACAGTATCTTGTAAATTCATTTGGTGTCAAAAATATGCAGATGATTGGAAACATGGCAGAATACTTTTTAAAGCTGATTTTGCTTTAGATGACCTAAATATGTAAAAGGTATTTGCAGTCCTTTCCTTGATGACACAGACATCTGATTGTTGCCAAAAATAACCTCCTATACTTACAAGATAAGAATGAACATAGATTCAACCCAAAACCTTATAGTGAATTCTGTTGTTGACATCAGGTTACTCTCCCAAAGAATATTCCATGAGTTCTAAGTACATTTGCTACCAGTTTCATACCTAGTAGAGTCAGGATTTGGCGGCATTTGTTGCCATAAATTCAACAAATGGAGCTGTGGCTGCGCGGGCGCTGGAGGACCTAGAGGAGCTATCCAATGTTCACGGTCAGGAAGGGCTGTGGTGAGGAGATACCCCTCCTCCAAGGTAAGGAGCAGTGGCTGCACTTTGCTGGAGCAGCTGTGAAGAGATACCCCACGCCCAAGGTAAGGGAAACCCAAGTAAGACGGTAGGTGTTGCAAGAGGGCATCAGAGGGCAGACAGACTGAAACCATACTCACAGAAAACTAGTCAATCTAATCACACTAGGACCACAGCCTTGTCTAACTCAATGAAACTAAGCCATGCCTGTGTGGCAACCCAAGATGGGAGGGTCATGGTGGAGAGATCTGACAGAATGTGGTCCACTGGAGAAGGGAATGGCAAACCACTTCAGTATTCTTGCCTTGAGAACCCCATGAAGAGTATGAAAAGGCAAAATGATAGGATACTGAAAGAGGAACTCCCCAGGTCAGTAGTGCCCAATATGCTACTGGAGATCGGTGGAGAAATGACTCCAGAAAGAATGAAGGGATGGAGCCAAAGCAAAAAGAATACCCAGCTGTGGATGTGATTGGTGATAGAAGCAAGGTCTGATGCTGTAAAGAGCAATATTGCGTAAGAACCTGGAATGTCAGGTCCATGAATTAAGGCAAATTGGAAGTGGTCAAACAGGAGATGGCAAGAGTGAACGTCGACATTCTAGGAATCAGCGAACTGAAATGGACTGGAATGGGTGAATTTAACTCAGATGACCATTATATCTACTACTGCAGGCAGGAATCCCTCAGGAGAAATGGAGTAGCCATCATAGTCAACAAAAGAGTCCGAAATGCAGTACTTGGATGCAATCTCAAAGACGACAGAATGATCTCTGTTCATTTCCAAGGCAAACCATTCAATATCACAGTAATCCAAGTCTATGCCCCAACCAGTAACGCTGAAGAAGCTGAAATTGAATGGTTCTATGAAGACCTACAAGACCTTTTAGAACTAACACCCAAAAAAGATGTCCTTTTCATTATAGGGAACTGGAATGCAAAAGCAGGAAGTCAAGAAACACCTGGAGTAACAGGCAAATTTGGCCTTGGAATATGGAATGCAGGGCAAAGACTAATAGAGTTTCGCCAAGAAAATGTGATGGTCATAACAAACACCCTCTTCCAACAACACAAGAGAAGACTCTATACATGGACATCACCAGATGGTCAACACAGAAATCAGATAGATTATATTCTTTGCAGCCAAAGATGGAGAAGCTGTATACAGTCAGCAAAAACAAGACCAGGAGCTGACTGTGGCTCAGACCATAAACTCCTTATTGCCAAATTCAGACTTAAATTGAAGAAACTGGAGAAAACCACTAGACCATTCAGGTATGACCTAAATCAAATCCCTTATGATTATACAGTGGAAGTGAAAATAGATTTAAGGGCCTAGATCTGATAGATAGAGTGCCTGATGAACTATGGAATGAGGTTCATGACATTGTACAGGAGACAGGGAGCAAGACCACCCTGAGGAAAAGAAATGCGAAAAAGCAAAATGGCTGTCTGGGGAGGCCTTACAAATAGCTGTGAAAAGAAGAGGAGAGAAAGGCAACGGAGAAAAGGAAAGATAAGCATCTGAATGCAGAGTTCTAAAGAATAGCAAAAAGAGATAAGAAAGCCTTCTTCAGCAATCAATGCAAAGAAATAGAGGAAAACAACAGAATGGGAAAGACTAGAGATCTCTTCAAGAATATTAGAGATACCAAGGGAACATTTCATGCAAAGATGGGCCCGATAAAGGACAGAAATGGTATGGACCTAACAGAAGCAGAAGATATTAAGAAGAGGTGGCAAAAATACACAGAAGAACTGTACAAAAAAGATCTTCATGACCCAGATAATCACAATGGTGTGATCACTCACCTAGAGCCAGACATCTTGGAATGTGAAGTCAAGTAGGCCTTAGAAAGCATCACTACGAACAAAGGTAGTGGAGGTGATGGAATTCCAGTTGAGCTATTTCAAATCCTGAAAGATGATGCTGTGAAAGTGCTGCACTCAATATGCCAGCAAATTTGGAAAACTCAGTAGTGGCCACAGGATTGGAAAGGGTCAGTTTTCACTCCAATCCCAAAGAAAGGCAAAGCCAAAGAATGCTCAAACTACCGCACAATTGCACTCATCTCACATGCTAGTAAATAATGCTCAAAATTCTCCAAGCCAGGCTTCAGCAATATGTGAACCGTGAACTTCCTGATGTTCAAGCTGGTTTTAGAAAAGGCAGAGGAACCAGAGATCAAATTGCCAACATCCACTGGATGATCAAAAAAGCAAGAGAGTTCCAGAAAAACATCTGTTTCTGCTTTATTGACTATGCCAAAGCCTTTGACTGTGTGGATCACAATAAACTGTGGAAAATTCTTCAAGAGATGGGAATACCAGACCACCTGATCTGCCTTTTGAGAAATCTGTATGCAGGTCAGGAAGCAACGGTTAGAACTAGACATGGAACAACAGACTGGTTCCAAATAGGAAACGGAGTACGTCAAGGCTGTATATTGTCACCCTGTTTATTCAACTGATGTGCAGAGTACATCATGAGAAACGCTGGCCTGGAAGAAGCACAAGCTGGAATCAAGATTGCCAGGAGAAATATCAATAACCTCAGATATGCAGATGATACCACCCTTATGGCAGAAAATGAAGAGGAACTAAAAAGCCTCTTGATGAAAGTGAAGGTGGAGAGTGAAAAAGTTGGCTTAAAGCTCAACATTCAGAAAACGAAGATCATGGCATCTGGTCCCATCACTTCATGGGAAATAGGTGGGGAAACAGTGGAAACTGTGTCAGACTTTTTTTGGGGGGGGCTCCAAAATCACTGTGGATGGTAACTGCAGTCATGAAATTAAAAGATGCTTACTCCTTGGCAGGAAAGTTATGACCAACCTAGATAGCATATTCAAAAGCAGAGACATTACTTTACCAACAAAGGTTCATCTAGTCAAGGCTATGGTTTTTCCTGTGGTCATGTATGGATGTGAGAGTTGGACTGTGAAGAAGGCTGAGCGCCGAAGAATGGATGCTTTGGAACTGTGGTATTGAAGACTCTTGAGAGTCCCTTGGACTGCAAGGAGATCCAACCAGTCCATTCTGAAGGAGATCAGCCCTGGGATTTCTTTGGAAGGAATGATGCTAAAGCTGAAATTCCAGTACTTTGGCTACCTCATGAGAAGAGTTGACTCATTGGAAAAGACTCTGATGTTGAGAGGGATTGAGGGCAGGAGGAGAAGGGGACGACAGAGGATGAGATGGCTGGATGGCATCACTGACTCGATGGACGTGAGTCTCAGTGAACTCCGGGAGTTGGTGATGGACAGGGAGGCCTGGTGTGCTGTGTTTCATGGGGTCGCAAAGTTAGACACGACTGAGCAAGTGAACTGAACTGAAGTGTTGCCATAAATTCAGGAAGTTTTATATGTGTAATTCTGTTTTGGAGATCACTGCATAATTTGAACATTTTGAGTATTCAAGTCACATAAGACTTTTTTGAATTTATCTTTGTGTCAAATTTTCTTTGTTTTTCTATTTTTAAAAAGGAAGTAACTACTAGTTTTTATATTAAAGAAGAACTGGTTCTTTTTGAAATATTGCCTTGTGTTTTATCAGTGAAACAATTGTCAATTTCCAAACCAATGAAATATTTAGTATGTATAATGTGTAAGTTGATGTTTATATACAGTTTTCTGGGAAGGAATGGGTCCATTATTTTTACAAGGTTGCTTTGCTCTTATTGACTTTTCCTTACATATGACGTGGATTTTTAATTTTAGCTTAATTCTCATTGGGATAAATGTTGTACGGCCAGTTGAATGCTTTTTTTCTATACAGTGCCAACTTCTGGGACTCTCCCTACCCCATTACCAGGACACTTCAGTTGGCTGTAGATTGTTCTGGATGAAACATAATCTAGTACAAGCATTCAGAATTCATTATCTCTTACTATAAGTACTGTTGCCCACTCAGGAGATTATTCATGTACTTCGTGTCATTGTTTTCCCTCTGCTTTTCCCAGTTCATACTGATTTTGCAATATATACTTTATCATGAAAATACTGCATCTTAATTAAAAATATCTTCTTTTTTCTATTTCATAATTTGTTCCTTCAGAAAATGTTTTCATTCATGAGCCATTTAGAAAAAGACCTTATTTGTCTTATTTGATAAGAATAACCTTGGTCTCATGATTTAGATTGTTTATATATCTTTTTTCTCAACTATAAAATTTTGAGGTGATTTCTTTGATTCATGGCAGGTCATCTATCATACCATAGTTTTATGTTTCTAAAAATAGTCCTAATAAAGGAAAGCCATGAAATTTGAAGGAACATAAAAAATGATCAACACACACACATTACAAACATAAACATGAAAATTGGCTTTAGGTCTCTTTTAGAAAAGAAGAAAAATCTTAAATTTTGCATATAGAATAAAATTTTGAAATTAAAAAAAAGAACTTAATAAAGTCAATTTGCATTTTCTTTCCCTTTCTCTCCCTTGCCCCCATTATCAGATACTGGCCTTGGATACAGTTAGACTGAAAATTTGATGACTTAAATAGCATGGCAGATTCTTTTCTCTGATGTAATGATCCAAATAGGCAGGTCTGAATTAATATATTAGTTTTATGATGTGGAAGCTCAAGCTTCTGTAAGCATGTTCCTTTTCCCTTTTTACAAAGAAGTTTTTAATCTCATGGTCATGATTATTCTCACCTTTCAGGCAGCAGGAAAGGTGCCTCAAAAGAGAAAGTAAAGCACATGAGCATTTTCTTTATGACCTCCATACTAGTGTTGCATGCACTACTTTAGCTAGCATCCCTTTGTCCAAAACTAAGTCACATGGCTTCACCTAGCTGCAAAGGAATCTGAGAAGTGTGCTCTTCAGCTGTGTCCTATGCCCAGAAGTTTTCATTACTGTGTAAAAAAAGGGAAGGTGGATGTTGAGGGACAGTTAGGAATCTCTGCATGTTAATGTTTAGGAGAGATTGAACTGTCATTCAGTCATTTAGAAGGATTCACTTATTGTTACAGGAGTCTTTCTCTAGTATTTTCATTGCAAATAATGTTTCAGTTGTTTGAAAAATGTTGCAACATACAGTAAGGTATGTATGTACAGTAAAGTTAGTTTGCATCTTCCTATATGTCATAACTTTTCTTTTTTAAGTGGAAAATGCATTCTAAGTTCAACAGACCTCCCTACATTTAACTTACATTTCTCAGGTATATAAAAATGAAGTAAAATAAGTTATCCCAAAGTAGTCGAAGTTGTTTTTTAAAGACAGCAGTCCCAAATCCTGTATTACTGCCATGTGTCCCTGTGGTTTGGAAAACTTTGAAATCAAGTGGATTGGAGCATTTGTTATGGTACTCTGCCAAGGACTTTGTCAAAAATAGTAATGATTTTCAGGTTTGTGGGAGTATGGGTTGCAAATGTGTTGCTTGAATGCCTCAAAAAGAAATTGTAGTATTATTTCCATGATAAAAGTATTTGTATACATCTGCCATTTTTTTTTTATTAAACACTTTATAATTCTTGACCTTTTGAAATGTGGGAGCTAAATTAGTTATGTAAGTGGTGCAGAAATCCTGTTCAAAGTATATGTTTTGTAGTTAAACCATACAAAAGACTTCAAATTATTAGTTACACAGTTTTGTCTTTGAGAATTTATTCTCTTTTTCTTGTTTCATATTGCTCTGCTTTGATTTAAAATGTTTTCTTCTTTTATAAGAAACATCTCAAAGTCATTATATTTTAATTTTTTCAATTATTCCAGGATTTTTCAGAAAAAAAAAAAACAGTTTAGTAAAAACAAGAGTCTGAAGTAGCATGTGAAAACTGTGTTCCAAGAGAACTTTTGAGTATTAATAATGTTAATATTTGCTTATTACTTTTCAGTTAACACAGACTCTCACTTCATCATGTGACCTTGGCATTGTCACTGTTTGTATGTGAGGAAACAGTTGCTAAAAGCATAAGCAAGTTCCTAAGGAAAGTGGAGGTAGTAAGTTAGGTAGGGTGGAATCAGGACTCTATCAAAGCAAATTAAATTTTTTTTTTTTATTTAGTTGTAATGTACTATGGCACTGTACTCCAGTACTCTTGCCTGGAAAATCCCATGGACGGAGGAGCCTGGTAGGCTGCAGTCCATGGCGTCGCTAAGAGTCAGGAATGACTGAGCGACTTCACTTTCGCTTTTCACTTTCATGCATCGGAGAAGGAAGTGGCAACCCACTTCAGTATTCTTGCCTGGAGAATCCCAGGGACAGAGGAGCCTAGTGGGCTGCCGTTTATGGGGTCACACAGAGTTGGACACGACTGAAGCGACTTAGCAGCAGCAATGTACATATAATATACTGTACCTGTGTAAGATGCAAAGTTTTCATCACTCTAGGCAGTTCCTTTGTGCCTCTTTAAAGTCTGTCCCCAACCTATCATCTTTCCTTCTCAATCCTGCTAATAAGCCTAGAATACTCTAGGCTCCAAACAGCCACTAAACTATTCTTTGTCACTTTAGATTAGCTTTACTTGTTTTAGAATTTCATGTAAATGGAACTGGACAGTATGTACTCTTTCATATAACTTTATTTACATAGTATAATGTTTTTGAGATTCATCATTATGTGTTGTGTTTCGTCAATTCATTTCTTTTGATTACTTGATAGTATTCCATTGAATGGATATACCATATCCACTTTTTGATGAATAGTCTATGGGTGGTTTCCCGTTGTGGATTATTGTGAATAAAGCACTTATGTACATTCATATATAAATCTTTTTGTGGTTATATTTTTAAAATGGCTGTATTAAGATATAATGTACATATTGGAAGTGGACATTTTGAGAAATTTTAAAATATGTATGTACTCAGAAACAGTCATCACAATCAAGATAGTGAACACATCCTCATTCGTCCCACAGTTTTTTTGTATACCTTTGTAATCTTCCTCCCCCATCTCCTGATTTAGTCTTCAGACAACCACTCAGTTTTCTGTCAGTTTCTATAGTTTTCTTCCCCTCCATATCTCCTGATTTAGTCTTCAGACAACCACTCAGAGTTTTCTATCACGGTAGGTTATTTTTACATTTTCTAGAGTTTTACGTAAATGTAACCCTATAGTAGGTACCTTGAAGCCTAATCAGGTCTTGCTTCTTGTGTTTTGAATCTTCATTATAAAGTGCAGAACATTAAGGTTTGTCATGTCCCTGTGATGATTTGACCCTTTTATCATTTTGAAATGGCCCTGTAGCTGTTAAAATTATTTGATGTAAAATATACTTCCGGCTTTCTTTTGGTAGGAGTTAGCATGACATATCTTTTTCCATCCTTCTTCTTTTGCCTGTTGTATCTTTATTTAAATTGTATTTCTTTTAAGAAATATATGGTTGGATTTTGCTTTTTTAATCCAGTCTGGAAATCTCTGATTTTAATTGGAGTGTTTAAGGTATTTATATTTCATATGCTTATTAATGACGGTTTTAAAATATTCTGTCTCTTTTTATTCCACCTTTATTTCCTTGTTTCACTTAATGTGTCTTTTTTTAGACTACTTACATATATTTTTATAATACAGTTTCTTCTTTTTGGTTGGATTATAACTCATTATGCATTTTAGTGTTTGCTTTAAACTTTATAGGGCTTCCCTTGTGGCTCAGCTGGTAAAGAATCTGCCTGCAAGGCAGGAGACCTGGGTTCGATCCCTGGGTTGGGAAGATCCCCTGGAGAAGGATAAGGCTACTCAGTCCAGTATTCTGGCTTAGAGAATTCCATGGACCATACAGTCGGTGGGGTCGCAAAGAGTTGGACATGACTGAGTGACTTTCACTTAGAATTTATAGCATATATCTTTACCTTATCACTGTCTACCTTGAAGTGATATACTACTTTACAGATAGTTTAAAATTCCTAATAGCAACATATATTTTATGCACACACACATACACACACACCATACATCCATTTTTCCTCTCCTGGACTTTATGTTATTTTGGTCGTGTGATTTCACTTCCATATATGTAATAAACTTTGCAATATATTGTAATTATTTTTGTTTTTAGCAGTCAATTAACTTTAAAAATTTATTTTGAAATAATTTTAGACTCACGAGAAGTTTCAAAAATTACACATAGAATTCACTATACCTTGCTCCTGGGTTTCCCAATGATAACAATATAGTCATAGTATATTATTTAAAGCCGGAAATTGACATTGGCACAATATCATTAACCAAACTACAGACCTTACACAGATTTTGTTAGTGTTTACAAGTAATTTTTTTTTGTTTTTTTTTTGTTTTTTTATGTGTTTCTGTGGTTTTTTGTTTTGTTTTTGTTTTTCGTGTTTATAGTTAAATGAATTTTATTGCATGAAATTAAAAGACGCTTACTCCTTGGAAGGAAAGTTATGTCCAACCTAGATAGCATATTGAAAAGCAGAGACATTACTTTGCCAACAAAGGTCCGTCTAGTCAAGGCTATGGTTTTTCCTGTGGTCATGTATGGATGTGAGAGTTGGACTGTGAAGGAGGCTGAGCGCCGAAGAATTGATGCTTTTGAACTGTGGTGTTGGAGAAGACTCTTGAGAGTCCCTTGGACTGCAAGGAGATCCACCCAGTCCATTCTGAAGGAGATCAACCCTGGGATTTCTTTGGAAGGAATGATGCTGAAGCTGAAACTCCAGTACTTTGGCCACCTCATGTGAAGGGTTGACTCATTGGAAAAGACTCTGATGCTGGGAGAGATTGGGGGCAGGAGGAGAAGGGGACGACAGAGGATGAGATGGCTGGATGGCATCACTGACTCGATGGACGTGAGTCTGAGAGAACTCCAGGAGATGGTGATGGACAGGGAGGCCTGGCGTGCTGCGATTCTTGGGGTCGTAAAGAGTCTACATGACTGAGCGACTGAACTGAACTGAACTGATGGATTCATATAACCACTACCATAGTCAGGATACAAAACTGTTCTATTATCACAAAGAAACCTCTTCATTCCTTTGTATTACCCCTTTATAGTCATACTCTGCTCTCCAGTGTAACCCACGGTATCTTATTTTCTGTTCTTCATCACTGAGCTTTTGACATTTTGAGAATATTAATTAATAAAATCAAACAGTAGGTAGCCTTTTGAGATTAGCTTGTTTCACCCCACTGAGTATAATGCCCTTGAGATACATTAAAGTTATTGCAAATATCACTGGTTTATTTTTATTTAGTCCATTGTATGACTGTACTGGTTTCTTTATCCATTTAATGACTTTAGAACATTTGTGTTATTTCCACTTTTTGGCAATTGCAAAGCTGCTTTAAACATGCATGCATAGGTTTCTGTGTGGATATATGTCTTTGTTTCTCTAGAATAGAGACTGGCAACTACATCCTGTAAATCAGCTGCCCATTTTGGTAAATGAACTTTTTACTGGGACATAACAATGCCCATTTGTTTGTGCATTGTCTATGACTGCTTTTGTGCTGTAATGCTGAATGGCTGCAACAGAGACATTATGATATGTAATGACTAAGAAGTTTACTTTTGTCCTATTAGAAAGAGTTTGCTGATCTCTGCTCTAAGGTAGATATATAAGATTGTGAATACAGGATTGTATGATAAATATATGTGTTTACCTTTATAAAGAAACTGGTAACCTGTTTTCCAAAGTGGGTGATCCATTTTACGTTCATACCTGAAATGTATGAAAGATCCATATTCTTTCTACACTTGGTGTTGTCAGTATTTTTTATTTTAGCCATTTAATAGGCATATTATCGTATCTTATTGTGGCTTTAATTTCTGTGTCCTTAATGGCTAAGGATGTTGACTTCATGTGTTTATTTGACACCTGTAAATTGTTCTTGGTGAAATGTCTTTTCAGATTTTACCCATGTCTTTAGTTGGATTGTTTTTATTTATCAGATATGTGATTTGAAAATATCTTCTTCTAGTCTATCACCCGTCTGTTCATTTTATTAATAGGGTCTTATCAGGGTTTCCCTGAGAGCTCAGTTGGTAAAGAATCCACCTGCAATGCAGGAGACCCCAGTTCAATTCCTGGGTTGGGAAGATCCCCTGGAAAAGGGATAGGCTACCCACTCCAGTATTCTTGGGTTTCCTTTGTGGCTCAGCTGGTAAAGAATCCGCCTGCAATGCAGGAGACATGAGTTTGATCCCCTGGAGAAGGGAAAGGCTGCCCACTCCAGTATTCTGGCCTGGAGAATTCCATGGGCTGTCTAGTCCATGGGGTTGCAAAGAGTTGGACATGACTGAGCGAGTTTCACTTTTGTAGAGCTAAAGTTCTTATTTTTGATAAAGTCCAGTTTGTGGATTCTTTTTTTTCCTTTTATGGAGTATTCTTTTGGTGTTATGTCTAAGGACCCTTCATCTAACCCTAGGTCATGAAGATTTTCTTTTAAAACAGTTTTATAGTTTCATGTTTTACATTTAGAGCTATGATCTATTTTGAGTTCATTTTCGTTCAGTTTGCCCTTAATTTTCTTGGATATGAATGTCCGATTGAACTAATACCATTGGTTGAAGAGACTCTCCTTTCTCTATTGAATTGCTTTTGCACCTTTATTAAAAATCATCGACTGTACTTGTGTGGATCTGATTTTTGATTCTGTATTCTGTGTGTATATTATAAACCTATGTGTATATTCTTCCACCAGTACCACACTGTCTTAAATACAGTAGCTACATTATAAACCTTAAGACTGGGTTTTGTGATTGTTCCAACTTTATTCTTTTTTTCAATATTGTCTTAGATGATTTAGTTATTGTGCCTTTGAAAATTAATTTTAAAAGCATTCTATTTACAAAAAACAATTGAGTCTTCTAGTCCATAAACATTTTTTTTTTTTTTTAGGGTTTCCTTGATATCTTTCATCAGTATTGTAGAGTGTTTAGTACACAGATCTTTTCATATGCCTGTTGGCCATTTGTATATCCTCTTTGGAGAAATGTCTGTTCAGGTCTTTAGCTCAATTTTTGAGTGACCTATTTGTTTTGATGCTGCTACGCTAGTGACTATACTTTTATACTTTAAAATTTCACTACTAAAACAGTTTATAGCCTGCTGCACCTGTACAACCCATTCTGGACATGTTACTGTCACACTGCCTGACTACTTGATTTGAATCTCAGATGGATGTGCTAATACCTGATTTAATGAATTAGCATATAGGTATGTGTATATACCTTTTTTAGGACACTTCTCTTAACAGGTACTTTATAAATATGCATTGTTATTAATTATTTACTTGGCTGTCTCTTCTATTATATAGTAAACTCCTTGAAGGCAGTGACTGTGTCTTAGCTGAGTTTGAAATTCCAGCAAATCTGGATATTTTGGGGGTGGCCTTTTGTTGAGAGGAAGTGTGGCATAATGGAAAGAACTTTAAATCTTGTTTTTAGTCTTCTATCTATTTCTATTTATTTTAGATTCAGCAAGTCATTTGTCTTTAATGATGAAAAATAGTTCAAATAGGTTTATAATGAGAACTCCCAGATTTTATGATTGTGGGCACTAAGATTGATGTGTGTGTACAAATTCCTTGTAAATTGTGAATTGGTATAGTGTGAGGCCTGTCCTGAGAGACCACTGAGTTGATGCCTTGTATTCAGAAGGGTCTCCAGCATATACTTCTGATATTATCTGTAAATGAGTTTATACACATTGTTTTAGCAGACATTTTTTTATGCTAGTTTCAAATTGTATCCCATCTCAAGTGATACCATTTAAAACATACTATAAATAACATCAATTTAAATGTGTCAGTGCAATTTTTGTAATCTTTATTTCTGTCAATGTATGTAGAGATTAAAAAGTAGGAGTGACTTAGAATTTCCTTGACCTTGGAGAGCCTTGTTAAACAGATGTCTTTGTTATACTGTTTACTCTTTCAGATAAAGTTTGTTGGAGGATCCGAGCTTTGTTTTCTTTGTTGAATTTTCTAGTATAGTAACATATGTTGATGAAAACTGGCCACATAGTATAATGTTTATTCAAAACTGAAAGTATACAAAAAAATAGTTTTAAAAAAAGATATACTGTTATAATAATTAAAGGCTAATTGCTTTTTTTGTGCAACTTCTGGGGAGAATGTGATATTTCTGGCTACATGATCCAAAACCAGTGCAAGAGTGGAGATATGCCCATTGTGACTAGAACCATAACAGTGGATTATAATGGTATTTTCACTAATTTGTTATGCTTCTTGGTCATTTTATATCTTTTGACAGCTATTTTTTTAACTTGTTAATTTTAGAGTTACAGAGAAAGTGGCAAAAATACTGAGAAGAATTCCTGTATATCCTTTACTCTGTATTGTCTAATATTCAGAAAGCTTAGAAAAGAAAGTGAAGTCGCTCAGTTGTGTCTGACTCTTTGCGACCCCATGGACTGTAGCCTGCCACGCTCCTCCGTCCATGGGATTTTCCAGGCAAGAATACTGGAGTGGGTTGCTATTGCCTTCTCCAGGAGATCTTTCCGACCCCGTGTTAGAACCCTGGCCTCCCACATTGCCAGCAGACTCTACCCTCTGAGCCACCAGGAAAGCCCTAATCAACTAAGACCCAACATATAATCATAGTACAATTATTAACAATTAGAATGTTAACACTGAAATGATAATCTACAGATCTTATTTGATGCTTTTGAACTGTGGTGTTGGAGAAGACTTCTTGAGAGTCCCTTGGACTGCAAGGAAATCCAACCAGTCCATCCTAAAGGAGATCAGTCCTGGGTGTTCATTAGTAGGACTGATGTTGAAGCTGAAACTCCAATACTTTGGCCACCTGATGCGAAGAGCTGACTGATTTGCAAGACCCTGATGCTGGGAAAGATTGAGGGCAGGAGGAGAAGGGGATGACAGAGGATGAGATGGCTGGATCGTATCACCGACTCAATGGACATGGGTTTGGGTGACCTCCGGGAGTTGGTGATGGACAGGGAGGCCTGGAGTGCTGCCGTTCATGGGGTCGTAAAGAGTCGGACATGACTGAGCAACTGAACTGAACTGAAAGCTGTTTATGCTCTTCCATTTATTTTTTCAATTATTTATTTATATGCATATGTACTGTCATGAGTATATTTATAATATTCTATGGGTTAAATTGTTCTCATTTATTTTGTTACTTAAATTGTCCTCGATTTTGCCTTTGGGAGCTTACTCACCTTTTGTGTCTTTTAGATATGTCTCCATTACTTCTAGCCCTTCCTGACTTTCCAGCACCACAAGACCCATCTTGTCTTTCCTGACCTGGCTGTGCAATCAACCATTTATCCCAAGATCAATAGTTTTTTAAATTTAAGATTAAATATTGTAATAAATATCTGGGTACTAGGTGTGCTTCTAGGTACTGAGGTACTATTTCTTTTAGGTCCTTTCTGCTGACTCACAGAGCTAGCAAATACATGTGTGTTCTTATAAATATATGTACACACATCTGTATTTCTCCATCTGTATATATGTTAAAAGCCATTAGTTCAGCCCAGTGTCAGAGAGTTTATTCCAGCCTTCCCCCTCTTCTTAATTTGCAGCTTCCTCTGACAGTGAAAATTCTGGCTTTCAGTATCCACAATATGTTAGTTATTTACTCAGTCCTAGTATACACATATTTTCAGAATTGTTTACTCATATCCCAGTGAAAAACAAATTTTCTAAATATAGTACACTATTTGTATGTAGTTCTTTTTGTTTTTTGCTTTTGTTCAGTCACTCAGTCATATCCGACTCTTGGTGACCCCATAGACTGTAGTACTCCAGGCCTCCCCATCCTTCACCACCTCCTGGAGCCTACTCAAACTCATGTCCATTGAGTCAGTGATGCTATCCAACTGTCTCATCCTCTGTTATCCCTTTCTCCTCCTGCCTTCAATCTTTCCCTGCATCAGGGCTTTTTCTATTGAGTCAGCTTTTTGTATCAGGTGGCCAAAGTATTGGCGTTTCAGCTTCACCATCAGTCCTTCCAAAGAAATCTCAGAGTTGGTTTCCTTCAGGATTGACTGATTTGATCTTGTTGAAGTCCAAGGGACTTGCAAGAGTCTTCTCCAACAACACAGTTCAAAAGCATCAATTCCTTGACACACAGCCTTCTTTATGGTCCAACTCTCACATCTATACACGATTACTGGAAAAACCATAGCTTTGACTAGACGAACCTGTGTTGGTTATGTCTCTGATTTTCAATATGCTGTCTAGGTTTGTCATACCTTTTCTTCCAAGGAGCAAGCATCTTTTAATTTCATATCTGCAGTGATTTTGGAGCCCCCCCAATATAAAGTCTGTCACTGTTTCCACTGTTTGCCCATCTATTTGCCATGAAGTGATAGGACTGGATGCCATGATCTTAGTTTTTTGAATATTGAGTTTTAGGCAGGCTTTTTCACTCTCCTCTTTCGCTTTCATCAAGAGGCTCTTTAGTTCTTCTTCGCTTTCTGCCATAAGGATGATGTCATCTGCATGTCTGAGGTTATTGATATTTCTTCTGGCATTCTTGATTCCAACTTGTCCTTCATCCAGCCCAGCATTTTGCATGGTGTACTCTGCATAGAAGTTAAATAAGCAGGGTGACAATATATAGCCTTGACGTACTCCTTTTCCAGTTTTGAACCAGTCCATTGTTCCATGTCCAGTTCTAACTGTTGCTGCCTGACCTGCATATAGGTTTCTCAAGAGGCAGGTCAGGTTGTCTGGTATTCCCATCTCTTGAAGAATTTTCCACAGTTTGTTGTGATCCACACAGTTAAAGACTTTAGTGTAGTCAGTGAAGCAAACGTAGATGTTTTTCTGGAATTCTATTGCTTTGTCTATGGTCCAACCATAGAAATAGCTCAGGCAGAATTCCGTCACCTCCACTAGCTTTGTTTGTAGAGGTGTTTCCTAAGGCCCACTTGACTTTGCATTCCAGGATGTTTGGCTAGGCGAGTGATCACACCATTGAGGTTGTTTGGGTCCTTAAGATCTTTTTTGTATAGTTCTTTGTGTATTCTTACCACCTCTTCTTAATATCTTCTGCTTCTGTTAGGTGCCTACCATTTCTGTCCTTTATTCAGCCCATCTTTGCATGCAATGTTCCTTTGGTATCTCTAATATTCTTAAAGAGAGCTCTAGTCTTTCCCCTTCTGTTGTTTTCCTCTATTTCTTTGCATTGATCACTGAGGAAAGTTTTCTTATCTCTCCTTGCTATTCTTCAGAACTCTGCATTCTGATAGGTATCTTTCCTTTTCTCCTTTTCCTTTAGCTTCTCTTCTCAGCTTTTTATAAGACCTCCACAGCCAACCATTTTGACTTTTTGAATTTCTTTTCTTGGGGATGGTTTTGATCACCACCTCCTGTATAGTATCACAAACTTCTGTCCCTAGTTCTTCAGGTACTCTCTCTATCATACCTAATCCTGTGAATCTGTTTGTCACTTCTGGCTTCCCTGGTGGCTCAGATGGCAAAGAATCCACCTTCAATGTGGGAGACCTGGGTTTGAAAGATCCCCTGGAGGAGGGCATGGCAACTCACTCCAGTATTCTTGCATGGAGAATCCCCACAGACAGAGGAGCCTAGTTAGCTACAGCCCATGGGGTCACAAAGAGTTGGACACAACTGAGCAACTAAGTACACTGCGATAGTAGTACTGTAAAATCGTATGGGATTTGATTTAGGTCATACCTGAATAGTCTAGTGGTTTTCTTCATTTTCTTTACTTTCTTTTAAGTCTGAATTTGGCAATAAGGAGTTCATGATCTGAGTCACAGTCAGCTCCCCATCTTGTTTTTGCTGACTGTGTAGAGCTTCTCCATTTTTGGCTGCAAAGAAGATAATTGATCTGATTTTGGTATTGATGATCTAGTGATGTCCATGTGTAGAGTCTTCTCTTGTGTTGTTGGAAAGGGTGTTTGCTATGTCCAGTGCATTCTCTTGGTAAAACTGTGTTAAACTTTGGCCTGCTTCATTTTGTACACCAAGGCAAAAGTTGCCTGTTACTCCAGGTATCTCTCTTTTTTTTTTTTAAGCCTCAGTCATTGTCCTTTATTTATCTTTTTTTTAAATATAAAATTATTTATTTTAATTGGAGGTTAATTACTTTACAATATTGTATTGGTTTTGCCATACATCAACATGAATCTGCCACAGGTATACACATGTTCCCCATCCAGGTATCTCTTGATCTCCTATTTTTGCATTCTAGTCTCCTATGATGAAATGGACATCTTTTTTTGGTATTAATTCTAGAAGGTCTTGTAGGTCTTCATAGAACCATTCAACTTCAGCTTCTTCAGAATTAGCAATTGGTCATAGACTTGGATTACTGTGATATTAAATGGTTTGCCTTTTGTCTTTATCCTTCCAATATGCAATTAAAATATGGCTTCCTAAAATGTCCTAGATTAATTGTGTTTCTTCCCATCCTTTCAGTGTTCCTGTTCTATTTTGGGTTCAACTCACATTCTGGTTTCTGTTAATTATTTAGTTTTTGGGATCTGAATGATTGCCAAGAATCAGATCTGTATAGAAGGTATATTAAAAAAAAAGAGCCACTTCTCCTTCATTCCTGCTAACCTCTTCCCATTCCTACACTTTTTTCATTACATTCCTAGCAGCACCTCTAGGTAACTAAACTCATTTGTTTCTGGTTTATATGTCCCATACTTCTTTTGTACAAATGAACCTGTGTATTTTCTTATATTCTATTTTTTCTTATATTAAGTATAGTACAGCATCAATACTATTTCTTTGCATTTTGATTTTGTTCACATAGCAATGTGTCCTAGAAATTGCTCTGTGTCAATTCATAATTTCCCTCTTTCATTTTTACAAATATTTCTCATTCCATTGTGTAGAAATATAAATTTTCAACTTCCATCCTGTGTATGAGCATTTAAGTTATTTCTAGTATTTTGCAGTTCAGACAGTGCTGCAGTGAATTATGTGTGTATTTTTGTATTGTTGGACATTTATCTTCAGGGTAAATTCCCAGATGTGTAATTGCTAGAAAATGCAGATATTGTTTTCTTAGATACTGCCAAATTCCCCTCTATAAGAATTGGTCCAGGTTGCATTACCATCAGCAACATATAAAATTGTCTAGTTCACTAACAGAATGCATTGTTACACTTTTGAATTTATTCTAGTCTGACAGAGTATCTCAGTGTTAGTTTTCATGTTTCTAATTTTGCATGAATTTGAACACCTTTTTTATGTTTATGAATCACTTTATCTTTCTTATATGGTCTGTTCATATACTTTTCATTTTTTCCTGGATTTTGGTCCTTTGTACTTGAAATTTTACTATTTATATATTAAAAATTAAGTTGATGACATCCTTGTGTTGCCCATTTCCTTTATATATTAGAAACATTAGCCCTTTGTGTGGGTATTCTTTTAAAATGTTGCAGTGATATTCAAAAAACTAAGATCCGATCATCACTCCATGGCAAATGAAAGTGAAAGTCACTTAGTCGTGTCCAACTCTTTGAGACCCCATGGACTATACTGTCCATGCAATTCTCTAGGCCAGAATACTGGAGTAGGTAGCATTTCCCTTCTCCAGGGGATCTTCCCAACCTGGGGATCAAACCCAGGTCTCCCACATTGCAGACAGATTCTTTACCAACTGAGCCACAAGAGAAGCCCAAATAGGTGGCAAATAGATGGGGCAAATAGACCATGGCAAATAGATGGGGGAAAAGTGGAAACAGTGATAGATTTTATTTTCTTGGGCTCCAAAATTACTGGACCATGACTATAGCTACAAAATTACAAGATGCTTGCTCCTTGGAAGAAAAACTATGACAAACCTAGATAGCATAACAAAAAGCAAAGACATCACTGTGCCAATAAAGATTCATATAGTAAAAGCTATGGTTTTTCCAGTGTCATATATGAATGTAAGAGTTGAACCATGAAGCTTGAGCACGAAAGAATTGATATTTTTGAATTGTGCTGGAGAAGACTCCTTGAGAGTCCCTTGGACAGCAAGGAGAACAAACCAGTTAATCCTAAAGGAATTCAACCCTGAATATTCATTAAAAGAACTGATACTGAGGCTCCATTCCTTTGGCCGCCTGATGCAAAGAACTGACTCACTTGGAAAGACCCTAATGGTGGGAAAGATTGAAGGCACGAGGAGAAGGATGGCACAGAGGATAAGATGGTTGGATGGCATCACCGACTCAAGGGACATGAGTTTGAGCAAGCTGCAGGAGATATTGAAGAACAAGGAAGCCTGGTGTGCTACAGTTCATGGGGTCGCAAAGAGTTGGACAGGACTTTGCAACTGAACTACAACAATGAGATTTATTCAGTCAGCATGCTTCTTTGTTGTTAAACTTCCCAAAATAGTAAACTGAAATAGGTCAGCTTCAGATATTCTATTAATATATAAATAGCCTTATACTGAAAAAATAATACTATTTAAATCTCTTTTTTTTTTAATTTAATTTTATTTTTAAACTTTACATAATTGTATTAGTTTTGCCAAATATCAAAATGAATCCACCACAGGTATACATGTGTTCCCCATCCTGAACCCTCCTCCCTCCTCCTCCCCATACCATCCCTCTGGGTCGTCCCAGTGCACTAGCCCCAAGCATCCAGTATCGTGCATCAAACCTGGACTGGCATCTCGTTTCATACATGATATTTTACATGTTTCAATGCCATTCTCCCAAATCTTCCCACCCTCTCCCTCTCCCATAGAGTCCATAAGACTGTTCTATACATCAGTGTTTCTTTTGCTGTCTCGTACACAGGGTTATTGTTACCATCTTTCTAAATTCCATATATATGCGTTAGTATACTGTATTGGTGTTTTTCCTCTGGCTTACTTCACTCTGTATAATAGGCTCCAGTTTCATCCACCTCATTAGAACTGATTCAAATGTTTTCTTTTTAATGGCTGAGTAATACTCCATTGTGTATATGTACCATAGCTTTCTTATCCATTCATGTGCTGATGGACATCTAGGTTGCTTCCATGTCCTGGCTATTATAAACAGTGCTGCGATGAACATTGGGGTACACGTGTCTCTTTCCCTTCTGGTTTCCTCAGTGTGTATGCCCAGCAGTGGGATTGCTGGATCATAAGGCAGTTCTATTTCCAGTTTTTTAAGGAATCTCCACACTGTTCTCCATAGTGGCTGTCCTAGTTTGCATTCCCACCAACAGTGTAAGAGGGCTCCCTATTCTCCACACCCTCTCCAGCATTTATTATTTGTAGACTTTTAGATCGCAGCCATTCTGACTGGTGTGAAATGGTACCTCATAGTGGTTTTGATTTGCATTTCTCTGATAATGAGTGATGTTGAGCATCTTTTCATGTGTTTGTTAGCCCTCTGTATGTCTTCTTTGGAGAAATGTCTATTTAGTTCTTTGGCCCATTTTTTGATTGGGTCATTTATTTTTCTGGAGTTGAGCTGTAGGAGTTGCTTGTATATTTTTGAGATTAGTTACATAGGAAGGGGCCTATAGATCTTGAGAAAGATTATTTAAATTTCTTTGTGACAGAAATGAGGCAGATATTTTGAGCATCTATGTAAGGTCCATGTTATTCCCTAAATATCTTTTGCATATTCTATCTTATGAAAAGTACATATTTTTGTTGGTGTGTAGAAATGCCTTATTCATCAAGAAGTTTTCAGTTACCTTCTCCTTTTATTTAAAACTGGTGTCATCTTTCTTGTTATTCCTATAGATATTCTACAGTATTTCATAATTTGACTTACACTGAGTTGTATTCAGCTATGATAGCTGCTTAAGGTCTGGGGCTTTGTAATTGTCGTATTTCAGTCCTTTTACTGTGCTTAATAATGAGAGTGACCACTGTATACCATATGTTGTGCTACATGTAACCATGATGATTTTATGGAATAAGTCCTGTTATCCTCACAGTATTATGGATGAGGAAACTAACATTTAGTGGTATATAACTTATTAGAAGCCAATAGCTAGTGAGTTGGAGAAGGAAATGGCAACCCATTCATCTTGCCTGGAGAATCGTGTGGACGGAGGAGCCTGGTGGGCTGCTGTCCGTGGGGTCACATAGAGTCGGACACAACTGAAGTGACTTAACGTGTATGCGTGCCATTGGAAAAGGGAATGGCATCCCACTCCAGTATTCTTGCCTGGAGAATCCCAGGGACGGAGGAGCCTGGTAGGCTGCCATCTATGGGGTCTCACAGAGTCGGACACGACTGAAGTGACTTAGCAGCAGCAGCAGCAGCTAGTGAGTGGCAGAGCTAGTGACTTCAGAAGCATGTGGGTTAATTACCATGCTGTATATAAAATGTCTTTTAAATTTTGGATGTAGTTCATATGCTCAGATTTTTATCGCGTTAATTTGTTAAAGTCCTAAGGCATTCATAATACTCCAGGTGTAAATTTGGGAGGGCCTCAGCAAAGGAGCAGCAGTAAATGGAAAGACTCATGGAAGACAAATTGCACATCTACATGCAGCCAGTATATACTGAGCTAATGTGGCTAAGTTTGTGAGGATCTTTGAAATTTTATCAGGGTAAGCTTCCTTATTTTTAAATAAATTATCAGTAATTTTGATTGTACTTGTAAAAGTATCTCATTCTGTACATAGCTACTGGGTAGATGACGTTACTGAGATGTCTGTTTCCTTTGTATATGTTTTTAGAATTGTTATTCAGAGATCCCCAGCTATGATTTTATTTTTCTTTCTATGTGCTAAATGTTAGACATTATTAAAATTTCCTTCTGATAAATTACTTGTTCTCATAATTTTTATAAGGCCTGTTTAGCAGTTGTTTTTTCTTTTTTTTTCCAACTCGTTTTTTTGCTTGTCAATTTGGGATATATTACATGTGATACAGCTTTATTTTTATCATGTGATCTTTTATACTTCCTACCACTTTAACATAAAGATTCAAATAGTTATCAATGACAGAGTACTTCTAGATGAAAAGAGACAACATTTTTTCATGTTATTTTACAGCTTCCTTATCACTCTGTGGAATAGGTATTATTATTTCTTAAGGTGATTCAGGGATTAAATGATTTCCTATTCTAGTGCTCTTTTGATATTTGGAGAATCACCTTTTTTAGTGTTGGTATTTTAACTTACCATTATGCAAAAAATACTTAGGTAAAGTCTGTTGAACATTTAAATGAAATGAAAATATAGAAATGTAACATAAAACAATGGTTACTTAATTTTGGTGGGTGGCAGCTGTTTTTCAGTCTTGTTTCTTTGAGGCATTAGTACTCATCTGCATCATTGTTCTACTGTATATAGTGTGTTTATTTCCTGGTTGCTTTTAATAGTTTCTCTTTATATTAATATTTGGTTTTAAGCAATCTAACCATGATATGCCAAGGAATGGACTTTAAAAATATTTTATAGGAGTTCCTTAAATCTGTAAATTTATGTCTTTCACTAAAACTGAGAAATTCTTGGACATTATTTCTCAAAAAGATTTTTTTTTAATTGCCATTCTATTTCTTCTTTACTTCTGAGGCTTCAGTTAAAGGGCCCTGATGCTCTATTTATTTTAAAAATCCTTTTGCTCTCTGTCCTTCAGATTTGATTATTTATATTGATCTCCAAATTCATTATCTCTTTTTTCATCTCAATCCAATAGTTTCTGAGGTTAATATTTTTTGTTTGTAATATTTCCTTTTGTTTCTTTTTAATATTTATTTCTCCACTAAGATTCTCTACTTTTTCATTTATTGTCATCATATTTTGCTTTAAATCCTTGATTGTAGTTATATTGGCTGATTTAAAATCTTTGCTAACTGCAACATCTGGATAAATTCATGTCAATCTCCATTGATTGTATGCATTGTCTTTTTAATGTTTTTGTTTCTTCATTTGTTGAGAACTTTCAGATTTTGTCCTGGACATTGCGAATGATATTATGGAAAGTAGATCCTGTTGGACTCATTTGAGGAATATTAATTTTTTTTTTGTCTGTTTGTTTTTCAAGTCCGTTAGCTTGGCTGTACTCCAGCTTCAGGTTTTGTTTCCCATGTGGTGGGTATTAGCTGAAATTTCAGATCAGTGCTTTTAACCTTAGGAGGGCTACTTGGAGTCTGTCTCTTATATAATTGTTTTGAGGATTAGCAAGAGACTTGAATAGTTTAGCCATAGAATTTAGAGCTTCCTTTCTCTGGTTCTTTACAGAATTCTCCCTCTTACTTCTTGCTATGGTTTCCCTGGATGCTCTCTTCCAGTTCTATAGGAGAGTAAGACTACTGGTTTTGACTAAATTTTAACTGCTCTTCATGGCAAGGATTGGGGTCCTCACTCAGGACATAAAGATGAGAATCTTTTTCAGTGCAAATCTCTCCCCACCCCGGCCCCCCCACCAAATTTGGCCTGCTTTTGTTTACTGTGCCTTCAGATTTTTTTTTAAAACCTATTTTATTCAGAGTTTATATTTGTTATCTAGGGTAGGGTTTGTTTTATGGGAACTATTTGACTATGACTAGAAGCAGAAATCTGTACTTAAATTTTGAGTTTTCCAGTCCCTTATGGTCTTGTGGCTTTTCTCCATTTTTCAAAAACGTATGTTTATATTGTTGAACTTTCCGCTTGTTCAGAAATTGGTGCTTAGGCCTAATTCCTTAAAATCAGTCTCTCTGCTGTCCTAGTTTATGCCTTGTCTAATTAAAGTCATGCTTGTATTTGAAAAGTGGACAATTTCCAAGGAAAGTGAGCAGCTGGTATTGACACTCAAAAGAGTTTTATGAAATGAAAGTAAGCAAAGGGCCAGTTCAGCTGAACCTCAGGAAAAAATATCTAATGGTGAGATTTGTGAGACTAAACAGTCTGGCAAGGGGACTTTCTCTGAGCTGTTTCAAACTGAATTGGAAAAGTCAGAGAAAAAAACAAGTAATAAGCCCAGGTCTTGTATTGGCTGATGGACAGTTTATATGATCTCGTAGTTACCTTTCCTAGTGGCTATTTGACTGTGTGGTTATTAGCAAGAAAGCCTGTTAGGTTTTATTTTATTGATATGCATCTGTGCATTGAAGTAAGAAAACAAATTCCTCTAAAAAGTTTAAAATTGATAGTAAAATTTATGGAAGGGAAGCAATAATATGATACTCATTTTATAAGTTCTTTTAAAAAATTCTTGATTGCAAGGACTTTCTTTTGTTTATTATTATATTCTCAACACCCAGGATAGTGTCCTACTGATAGAAGGAATTCAATAAGTATTAGTATCCTTTGTGCTTTTTGATAAAAAATGACATAGTCTCAAATGAATGTCAGTTATTGAAAGTGAAAATTAACATTGAGTTTTCTATTATTTTTCTTATTCTTCTTTGTTTCTGTTTCCCCTTAAGTTCAGGAGCCTGAATTTCAGATATTTAGGTGTTCTTTGTAGTTTTGGTCACAGGAAAAAGCAAAAAGTAAATTTTGTTGCAATTGTGAAATGCACTTCAGAAGAACAGAAAATCAAATTTATTTGCTGGAAAAGAATATTAAACAAACTGGTTAATGATACCAGATCTAAACTGAAATAGTTCTCACTTTAAATTCTGGCTACGTGCTATACTTACTTGTGACCTTTGAAAACTTCCTTAACTTCTCTGAATCTCAGTTTCATCATTTTTTAAAAGTGTGGCTAATTAGTACCTATTTCATGTGGCACATGTGAGTTTAAAATGAGATTGATACATAAAATTATTTAGCATCATACAAGATACACAATAGGTACTTAACAAAATATAGCTGCTACTTTATGATGATTGTTCTATTCATCTTAATCTACTTTGTAGTTTCTTTTTTCTTGCTTTTTAGATAATTTTATATTTAACATCAGACTACTTACTATCTCTGTGACCTTGAACCTTTTTGGCTTAATTTTTGATCCTCAGTTAAAAAATTTAATCCTCAGTTTATGAAATGAAGACTTGAACTAACTCAGAGTTTCTGCCTTGTACCTTCTCTGACTGATGAGAGCTTCTTGGAGCACTACTGTTCAGAATACTCTGTGGCTACTCTCATGCTTCACTAGAAGACATCCTTTACTGATAATGAGTCTGGGAACCAAATTTGATTTCTCTTATCCATTCATAGGACTTCCCAGGTGGCGCTAGTGGTAAAGAATCCACCTACCAATGCAGGAAATGTAAGAGATGTGGGTTTGATCCCTGGGTTGGGAAGATCACATGGAAGAGGGCACGACAAACCAGTATTCTTGCTTGGAGAATCCCACGGACAGAGGAGCCTGGTGGCCCGTGGTCCATAGGGTTACAATGAGTTGGACATGAATGAAGCAACTTAGCAGGCATGCAAGCACCTATTCATAGTGTCAGTCTTCAACCTCCAGTAGAGGGAATGTAAAAGAAATCCCCTAAAGTCATGTTTATGTAACTTTACATTTTTTAAAACAAATACTTATTGAGTGCCTGCTTTATATAATGCATTGTGTTAGGTGCTTCCTTTGGGTCTGTGAGGGGTGAAGATATAAGTGAATAAATGCCTTTTCCTGGAATAGATAGCTCTGATAATAATAAAGAAATTACAGTAAAGACATAAGAAAATGTCAAAGAAATTGTATTAAGTGTACTCTAAACAAATGTTTTTAGCTGAATATTTAACAAGGTATAAGAACTTTAGTTCCTACCAGCAAAAAAAAGAGTTTATGATAGTTTATTTTTGCAGCATTATACAGTGAATAGCCCTATATGAAACAAAACATTTATTATTAAATCAGAATACTAAAATATAGTGTATTTTATATTTAATTATTAGATCACATAATTGTTGCATCAATATGACTGTATTGGTTTATATTTAAATTTGCTAGTGTTTTCTTCAACTAGGCAGAGATTTGGGTCAACCCATTAAGGGTTCTTTTGGATGGATCTTGAAATTTGAGAAAGATCTGCACTTTACATCAGTTCAGTTCAGTCGCTCAGTCGTGTCCGACTCTTTGCGACCCCATGAATTGCAGCACGCCAGGCCTCCCTGTCTATCACCAACTCCCGGAGTTCACTCAGACTCACATCCATCGAATCAGTCATGCCATCCACCCATCTCATCCTCTGTCGTCCCCTTCTCCTCCTGCCCCCAATCCCTCCCAGCATCAGAGTCTTTTCCAATGAGTCAACTCTTTGCATGAGGTGGCCAAAGTACTGGAGTTTCAGCTTCAGCATCATTCCTTCCAAAGAAATCCCAGGGCTGATCTCCTTCAGAATGGACTGGTTGGATCTCCTTGCAGTCCAAGGGACTCTCAAGAGTCTTCTCCAACACCACAGTTCAAAAGCATCAATTCTTCGGAGCTCAGCTTTCTTCACAGTCCAACTCTCATATCCGTACATGACCACAGGAAAAACCATAGCCTTGACTAGACGGACCTTTGTTGGCAGAGTAATGTCTCTGCTTTTGAATATGCTATCTAGGTGGTCATAACTTTCCTTCCAAGGAGTAAGTGTCTTTTAATTTCATGGCTGCAGTCACCATCTGCAGTGATTTTGGAGCCCCCAAAAATAAAGTCTGACACTGTTTCCACTGTTTCCCCATCTATTTCCATAGTATTCAACTATTTACAGAGTTTATGTTGGGCTCTTGTTCCTTCTAGTTAATCAAGGTTAGCATGTATTCTTCAAATGAACTGTCTTGACTGAAGTATGTTGAAATGTGTTATATTACCTTGCTCTTGGTCTACAATACTTTTATTTTTTTTTGAGATATAAGAAACATGTATAATGAATGTGTCATTGCATGTTATATTGTGTTATATGTTATACTTTAATAGTAGCATAATGCTTAAAAGCAACTTTAAAGAAAAATGAATAATTTATTCAACAAAACAGGAAACTCCAAATATTTTAGTATTCTGAATTATAATTATTCTCTTATTTGTATTTTGAAGAATGACCAAAGAAGTGGCATTTCTTTGTGATTCAGTATTTCGAAACATTAAGTTCCAACCAAAATAATATTTCATTAAAAGAGATGGTGTCATTAGAACTGATTTATAAAAGGCACTGATACACTAATCCTCTGTTATCTGACACTGTGTAAATGTTCTGTATCTGAGCACTTTTTTTTCCTCCAGTTTCAAGTAGAGAGAGCAGAAGATGTTTATTTCTATTAAAAATAACAACTTGTTTGATATATTGTGGCTAAACTGGCTTCAGTGTCAAAATGGGCCACCCACAAAGAGTCCAGGGAGTGCTTATTGAGGATTGGCTGCTTAAACTGCTGCTACTTACACTAATGGTATTGCCAGTTCTGTGATTTAGTGCTTGATCAAAGATAGTGATTACTTAGAAGTGTATCTTTCCAAATGCCTGATCTGCTGATATTCCATATTAAAAAATATGGGAAGAATTGTCTTTGATAAATCTAAAATCATATAATTAAATCAAATCTTCAAATAATAGCTCAACTATTCTCTTAAATGTTAGCATGACAAACATATTTTAAATAATGTCTAGTGTGCTATGAAATGCTGTCATTCTTTATTAAACATTAAATTTGTATTGTCTTTCTCTGTGTTTTGCCACAGAGAGAGTTTTGCCTCTGTGAGATTTTAAAGAATATTAAAAAAGCAGTTATCACTTTGATACCAATTTTATTTGGTATGCTTGAATCATACACATTCATAGCAATCTATCATAATGAAGTAAGTGTTTTACTTTTCAGGGGAAGTCTCTTGGTGTTAAATCTTCCTAAGTATGATGTGGTAGATCAGGGCTTGAGTGGTAGTATAACTGTTTGGTTTGAGAATATAATGTTTGGAATAGCAGAGGTCACTTGGAGTTCAGAGTGTTTCTCAGGTAATTTAACTAACTGCTCAATTAAGGGAAAAAGGCATGCTCTAAGATGAAGTTATATTTTCATTGGTCACAGAAAATATAAATGCAATGAAGATTTCTGTATTAACTGCTTACCAAGGGTTTAACATAAATACATACAAAGACATACAAAGTCCTTGCACTGATGGTATATGAACAGTGAGAAGATTATTGGACTTGTGTGCTATGAATTTATTCCAAATATTATTCTGTGTTCTGTCACACATCTATAAACTAGTGTGAAGGATTTCTAGGATTTAGTGTGGCTGAAATTGTCACTTTCATGATAAACATAAACCTAATTATTCAGAGAATTGTATGTATAACTCATAGTCTGCTTAATCGAGAAATTTTTTATGTTGCAATATATGTCATTATATAAATAAACTTGTGTGTTTTTTTAATATAGCAATTTTTAAAATAAGATTTGTTTAAAATAAAAACAAAATTTCTAACATAAACATTCTTGTGTAAACATAAACATATAGAACTTTTAAGTGGTTTGTTTGCCTATGGCCTTGAACATAGAGAGTGGTAGGTTAAGTGAAAATGAGTTAGTGTAAATTATGATGATTTATGTTACAATTATAGTGGAATCTTGAAGGAGGGCTAAGTTTTAAAGTCAGGGCCTAAGGTAATAGTTGAATGTAGTAAAAATTAGTCTTGAAATCCTTTAAATTTTTCTTAAGTATCCATGTTCTTAATATCCATGGCACTATAAGTCCAGCATAGGCAATTTTTTTCCTCTATTGATAAACTTCTTTCTCTGGCCACCAGGTAAAAAAATAAAAGCTACTTTAATTTAGGTGCTATATACCAAAAATATTTGCTTTTTTTTTTTTTGTAAGCACAAAAGTTGAATTTGCATATCTTAAGTATATGTATAATGTAACTTCACTGTATTGCTTGTGGTCATAGTCTAAAGCAGGTGTTTATAAAATGTTTCCTAGAAAAAAGGAACATAGTGGAACTACAACAAACAGCCAGAAAACAGTTAACAAAATGGGAATAAGTACAAACCTGTCATTAATTATCCTAAATACCAAACTTTCCAATCAAAGGACATAGGGTGGTTGAATGGTATACATGAAAAGCGACTCTTCTATTTGCTATCTACAAGGAACTTACTTCAAACCTAAAGACACTAATAAACTGAAAGTGAAGGGATAGAAAGAGATGTTCCATAAAAATGGAAATAAAAACAGAGTTGCATTACTGGTAATTATGTCAGACAAAATAGACTTTGAAACAAAAACTGTGAGACATAGAAGAGCAGCATTATGATGAAGAGGTCAGTCCAACAAGAGAATATAACATTTATAAGCATTTATACACCCAACATAGGAGCAACTAAATATATATAGCAAGTACGAACAGAAATAAAGAAATAAATAATATATTAACAATAGTAATATAGAACTGTATATGCCCCTCTACAACAGTGGATAGATCATCCAGACAGAAAATCAGTATGAAAACCCTGATCATCAATAACACATTATACCAAATTAATTTAATAGATGTATGCAGGACATTCTATTTTAAAGCAACAGAATACACATATTTTTCAAATGCACATGGAGCATTCTCCAAGATAGATCAAACATTAGGCCACAAAAAAAGGCTCAATACATTTAAAAAGACTGAAATCATATTAAGCATTTTCCCCAGCTGCAACAGTTTGAAACTAGAGATTAATTACAAGAAGAAAACTGGAAAAACATAACATATGGAGACTAAACAACATGCTACTAAACAGTCAGTGGGTAAACAAAGAAATAAAAGCGATCAGGAATACCTTGAGACAAATGAAAATGGAAGTACTAAATCTATGAGACACAGCAAAAGCAGTGCTAGGAAGGAAGCTTATACCTACCCCAAGGGTCAAGAAAAATATGAAATAATCTAGCTATATGTTTATAGAAACTAGAAAAAGAAGAACAGACAAAGCCCAGATTTAGTAGAAGCAAAGAAATAATAACAATTGGAATGGAAAAAATGAAATAGAAACTAAAAATATAAAATAAAGAATGGAAAGATCTTTATTTTTCATGATAAAAACTTTCAATGTAAAGGCCATACATTACAAGCCCATAGTTAATATACTCAGTGGTGAAAAGCTTTATGATTTTCCTCTAACATCAGTAACAAGACCAAAAATGTTCACTCTTGCCACACTTATTCAACCAAGTATTGAAAGTCCTAGCCCTAGTAGTTGAGCAAGTAAAAGTCATCCAAACTGAAAAGGAAACTGTAACTATAAACAGGTAGCATGATACTGTATATGCTAAAGACTCTACCAAGATACAGTTCAAGCTAATAAATTGTTTAGTAAAATTTCAAGATACAAACTTAAGATTCAGAAAACTTGCATTTCTATATACTAATAATTATTAGAATGAGCAATGCAAAAAAATCCCATTTATCAGTGTATGCAAATGAACAAAATATGTAGGAAAAAACTTAAAAAGGCGAAAGACCTTTTTGGTCTTTCATCAATATAAGACACTGATGAAAAGAATAGGAGATGACAAAGGAAAGGTACATGTGATCATGGATTTGATGAATCAGTATTGTTAAAATGTTAGTACTACCCAAAGCAGTCTGCTCATTTAATACAACTCCTATTAAAATACACATAATGTTTTTCATAGAGCTAGAACAAATAATTCTGAAATTTGTATGGAACCATAGAAAAGTCCTGACTAGCTAGAGGAATCTTGAGAAAGCACAAAGTTGGAGGTATTACATTCTCAGATTTCAAACTATACTACAAAAGTACAGTAATCAAAATAGTATGGTACCGGTACAAAAACATACAATAGATTAATGAAACAGAAATGAGATCCTAGAAGTATAAAATGTTGCCAGTATGTAATCAGAAGAGCATGGACTTTGGCGATAAATAACTCCTGGTTCAAATCCATTCCTTTCACTCAGCGCATGGTTCAGGGCATTTCTGTGCCTCAGACTGCTTACAATGGGAACAGTAATATTTCTCTAATAGTATGTGAAAGTGGTCTAGCAATAAGTTGACAGCAACTGTATTTCTGTTTTCCTTTTCTGCCTCGTTGAATATAATTATAAACATTTTTGAAAAGCAACTAGAATTGCATTGGTTAATTAAAAATTGCATCTAACTTATAAAGAGTTATTAAAGTCAAATAATTTGTCATTAGTCATAACACATTCTGTATCCCCTTCCTGATTAAACTATTTCAACAATTCTCCAAAGTTTTCTGTTAAGAGTGAAGGAGATCAACCTTCAAGGAGATCAAAACAATCAATCCTAAAGGAAATCAGTCCTAAATATATTGGAAGGACTGATGCTGAGGCTGAAGCTGAATACTTTGGCTACTTGATGCTAATAGCTGACTCATTGAAAAAGACCCAGAGGCTGAGAAACACTGAAGGGAGGAGAAAGGGACAAGAGAGGATGAGATGGTTGGATGGCATCAGCGACTCAATGGGTATGAGTTTGAGCAAGGTCCACAAGTTGGTGATGGACAGGGAAGCCTAGAGTGCCGCAGTACATGGGGTCGCAAAGGGTCGTCACGACTGAGCAACTGAACTGAACTGAAAGATAGTCAGCGTCATTAGCCATTAGGGAAATGCGAATTAAAACCACAGTGAGATAACACTGCACATCTATCAGAATGACTCGAATTAAAACTAGTGACAATAGCAGGTTCTGGAGAGGATGTGGAACTGGCAGGTGTGTAACTGGTGGGAATATAAACTGTCATAGTTACTCTGGGAAAACTGTTTGGCTGGTTATTATATTAAAAAAAATACACTTATCACATGATTTAGCAGTCATACTCCTGGACATTTATTCTAGAGAGATGAAAACTTATCTTCACACAAATACTTCATAATGATTGCAGTAGCTTCGTTCTTAGCCAGAGGTTGGAAACAACCCATGTGTCTTTCAGCTGGTGAATGATTGTACAAGCTGTGGTACATTTAACATGAAATACTACTAAACAATAAAAGCATATGAACTGTTCCTATAGAAAGTGACTTGGATAAATCTAAAGGAAATTATGCAGATTGAAAAAGTCAACTGCAAAATGAATCCATTTATGTAGAAAAATTCTTGAAGTGAGAAAGTATAGAAATTGAGAGCAGATTAGTTGTTGCCAGTTGTTGTTGTGACTGGTGATGGAAGTAAAGTCCAATGCTATGAAGAGCGATACTGAATAGGAACCTGGAAAGTTAGGTCCATGAATCAAGGCAAATTGGAAATGGTCAAAGAGGAGATGGCAAGAGTGAACCTCGACATTTTAGGAATCAGTGAACTAAAATGGACTGGAATGGGTGAATTTAACTCAGATGACCATAATAGCTACTACTGTGGGCAAGAATCCCTTAGAAGAAATGGAGCAGCCATCATAGTCAATAAAAGAGTCTGAAATGCAGTACTTGGATGCAGTCTCAAAAATGACAAAATGACCTCTGTTTGTTTCCAAGGCAAGCCATTCAGTATCATAGTAATCCAAGTCTATGCCCCAACTAGCTGAAGAAGCTGAAGTTGAATGGTTCTACGAAGATCTACAAGAACTTCTAGAACTAACACCCGAAAAAGATGTCCTTTTCATTATAGGGGACTGGAATGCAAAACTAGGAAGTCAAGAAATACCCAGAGTATCTATGGGGAAATTCGACCTTGGAGTACAGAGTGAAGCAGGGCAAAGGCTAATAGAATTTTGCCAAAAGAATGCACTGGTTATAGCAAACACCCTCTTCCAACAACACAAGAGAAGACACTACACATGAACATCACCAGATGGTTAATACTGAAATCAGATTGACTGTATTTCTTTGAAGCCAAAGATGGAAAAGCTCTATACAGTCAGCAAAAATAAGACCAGGAGGTGACTGTGGCTCAGATCGTGAACTCCTTATTGCCAAATTCAGACTTAATTGAAGAAAGTAAGAAAAACCACTAGACCATTCAGGTATGACCTAAATCAAATCCCTTACAACTATACAGTGGAAGCAAGAAATAGATTCAAGGGATTAGATCTGATAGAGTGACTGAAGAACTATGATGGAGGTTTGTTACACTGTACAGGAGGCAATGATCAAGACCATCCTCAAGAAAAAGAAATGTAAGAAGGCAAAATGGTTGTCTGAGGACAAACATAACCTTAAAACAGCTATGAAAAGAAGAGAAGCTAAAGGCAAAGGAGAAAAGGACAGATATACCCATTTGAATGCAGACTTCCAAAGAATAGCAAGGAGAGATAAGAAAGCCTTCCTCAGTAATCAATGCAAAGAAATAGAGGAAAACAATAGAATGGGAAAGACTAGAGATCTTCAAGAAAATTAGAAATACCAAGGGAACATTTCATGCAAAGATGCACACAATAAAGGACAGAAATGGTATGGACCTAACAGAAGCAGAAGATATTAAGAAGAGGTGGCAAGAATACACAGAAGAACTGTACAAAAAAGATCTTCATGACACAAATGATCATGATGTTGTGATCACTCACCTAGAGCCAGACATGCTAGAATGTGAAGTAAAGTGGGCCTTAGGAAGCATCACTACAAACAAAGCTAATAGAGGTGATGGGATTCCAGTTGAGGTATTTCAAATCCTGAAACATGATGCTGTGAAAATGCGGCACTCAATATGCCAGCAAATTTGGAAAACTGAGCAGTGGCCACAGGACTGGAAAAGGTCAGTTTTCATTCCAATCCCTAAGAAAGGCAATGCCAAAGAATGCTCAAACTACCGCACAATTGCACTCATCTCACATGCTAGCAAAGTAATGCTCAAAATTCTCCAAGCCAGGCTTCAAAAACATGTGAACTCTGAACTTCCAGATGCACAAGCTGTGTTTAGAAAAGGTAGAGGAGCCAGAGATCAAATTGCCAATTTCTGTTGGATCAGAGAAAAAGCAAGAGATTTCCAGAAAAACATCTACTTCTGCTTTATTGACTATGCCAAAGACTTTGACTATGTGGATCACAGCAAACTGTGGAAAATTCTTCAAGAGATAGGAATACCAGATCACCTGACCTGCCTCCTGAGAAATGTGTATTCAGGTCAAGAAGCAACAGTCAGAACTAGTTTTAAACAACAGACTGGTTCCAAATCAGGAATGGAATACGTCAAGTTTGTGCATTGTCACCCTGCTTATTTAACTTCTGTGCAGAGTACATCATGAGAAACGCTGTGCTGGATGAAGCACAGGCTGGAATCAAGATTGCTGGGAGAAATATCAGTTACCTCAGATATGCAGATGACACCACCCTTTTGGCAGAAAGCGTAGAAAAACCAAAGAGCCTCTTGATGAAAGTGAAAGAGGACAGTGAAAAGTTGGCTTAAAGCTCAACATTCAGAAAACTAAGATTATGGCATCTGGTTCCATTACTTCATGGCAAATAGATGGGGAAACAATGGAAACAGTGACAGACTTTATTTTTGAGGCTCCAAAATTACTGCAGATGGTGACTGCAGCCATGAAATTAAAAGACACTTGCTTCTTGAAAGAAAAGTCATGACCAACTTAGGTTATTAAAATGCAGAGATATTACTTTTCCCACAAAGGTCTGTCTAGTCGAAACTATGGTTTTTCCAGTAGTTATTAATGGATGTGAGAATTAGACTATAAAGAAAGCTGAACGCTGAAGAATTGATACTTTTGAACTGTGGTGTTGGTGATGACTCTTCAGAATCCCTTGGATAGCAAGGAGATCCACCCAGTCCATCCTAAAGGAAATCAGTCCTGCATATTCATGGGAAGGACTGATGCTGAAGCTGAAACTTAAGTACTTTGGCCACCTTATGTGAAGAACTGACTCCTTGGAAAAGGTCCGGATGCTGGGAAAGATCAAAGGTGGGAGGAGAAGGGACTGACAGAGGATGAGATAGTTGGATGGCATCACCATTTCGATGGACATGAGTTTGAGTAAACTCCGGGAGTTGGTGATGGACAGGGAAGCCTGGCATACTGCAGTCCATGTGTTTGCAAAGAGTCGGACACGACTGAGCGACTAACTGAATTGAAGGGACAGAACAACGTGAAGATATTTTATGGTTCAAGAAGCTATGATAATAGATTGTGTTCTCGATTTTGGTCATGGTACATGAACCTACACATAAAATGCCAGTACTTGGAACTTAATATTTCCATGAGAGAACAGACAGAAGAAGCAAGAACTACAATCCCGCAGCCTCCAAAAAGAAAACCACAGTCACAGAAAGCTAACCAAAATGAACACATGGATCACAGTCTTGTGTAACTCAAGGCATGAGCAATGTGCAGGGCCACCCAAAACAGACGTGTCATGGTGGAGAGTTCTAACAAAATGTGGTCTGCTGGAGAAGAGAATGGCAAACCACTTCAGTATTCTTGCCTTCAGAACCCTATGAACAGTATGAAAAGGCAAAAAGATATGACCCTGGAAGATGAACAGCTTAGGTCTGTAGGTGTCCAATATGCTACTGGGAAAGAGAGGAGAAAAGGCTTCAGAAAGAATGAGAAGGCTGGGCCAAAGCAGATAAGACACCCAGTAGTGAATGTGTCTGGTGGTGAAAGTAAAGTCCAGTGCTGTAAGAACAATATTGCATAAAAACCTGAAATCTTTGATCCATGAATCAAGGTAAGTTTGATGTGATCAAGCAGGAGATGGCAAGAGTTTGAAGAATGACATTGTGGGAATCAGTGAACTAGAGGGATGAGAATGGGTGAATATAATTTAAAAGACCATTAGAATCTACTACTGTAGGCAAGAATGCCTTAGAAGAAATGGAGTAGTCCTTGTAGTCAACAAAAGCATCCAAAATGCTGTACTAGGGTACAGTCTCAAAAGTGACAAAATGACCTTGGTTTGTTTACAAGGAAAACCATTCAACATCACAGTAATCCAAGTCTATGCCCTATTAATGCTGAAGAAGCTGAAGCTGAATGATTCTATGAAGACCTACAAGACCTTCTAGAACTAACAACAACAACAAAAAAGATGTCCTTTTCATCATCAGTTCAGTTCAGTTGCTCAATTGTGTCCGACTCTTTGTGACCCCATGAATCGCAGCACGCCAGGCCTCCCTGTCCATCACCAACTCCCGGAGTTTACCCAAACTTATGTCCATCGAGTCAGTGATGCCATCCAGCCATCTCATCCTCTGTTGTCCCCTTCTCTTCCTGCCCCCAATCCCTCCCAGCATCAGGATCAGGGTCTTTTCCCATGTGTCAACTCTTCGCTTGAGGTGGCCAAAGTATTGGAGTTTCAGCTTCAGCATCATTCCCTCCAAAGAATATCCATTCCTTCCAATGAATACCCAGGACTGATATACACACAAAGATAAATGCATATAAACCTGAGGATATCTGGTTGAGTAAATTGATTGTAGCAGTGTCAATTTTCAGGTTTTCATGTTATGTGAAAGATTTCCAAGGTGTTACCATTTGGGAAATTGGGTAAAGTCTACAGAGGATCTCTTTGTACAAGTCCTACAACTGCTGCTGCTGCTAAGTCGCTTCAGTCGTGTCTGACTCTGTGCGACCCCATAGACGGCAGCCCACCAGGCTCCCCCGTCCCTGGGATTCTCCAGGCAAGAACGGTGGAGTGGGTTGCCATTTCCTTCTCCAACATATACAACTGCATATGAATCCATAATTCTCTGACCATTAAAAATTTAATAAGAACATGGATGTTTCCAGAACACTCTTAAACTTAGAGCAATTATTTAAAATATATTTGAAGCAGTATAATAGTTGTTATATATTTGCATGTACAGTTAAATATCCTTGTTTTAATTTTAAAATAGGAAGGAGGAGGAATCTCAAAGTTCCTTAAAAATTAAGGAAATACGGTTGTATGTTTTTTAATTTGAATAATCAGGAATCAATATTTATCATTAACAGCAGTGAAGGTGACATTTTCAATACTTTATAATTTGGTAACAGTAGTAAAGGTGGTGGTTCTGTAGTAAAGAATCCACATGCCAGTGCAGGAGATACGGGTTTGATCCCTGAGTTAGGAAGATCCTCCCTGGAGAAGGAAATGGCAACTCACTCCAGTATTCTTGCCTCGGAAATCCCATGGCCAGAGGAGCCTGGCTGGCTACAGTTCAGGGGGTTGCAGAAGAATCGGAAATGACTTAGTCATAACATTGCAACAACAATTCATTACTTTTGTTACCAAGTGCTATTGTATCATTTAAAACTTTCTATAAAATATTAGTATGTTTTGTATCATGTAAGCTTTGTTCCGTTGCTGATTTGTGTCTGACACTTTGCGAACTCATAAACTTCAGCATTCCAGATTCCTCTGTCTTCCACTATCTCCCCGAGTTTGCTCAAATACATGTCCACTGAGTCTGTGATTCTATCTGACCATCTCATCCTCTGCCACCCTATTCTCCTTTTGTCTTCAATCTTTCCCAGCATCAGGGTCATTTCCAGTGTGTTGGCTGTTTGCATCAGGTGGCCAAAGTATTGGAGCCTCAGCATCAGTCCTTCCAATGAATATTCAGGATTGATTTCCTCTAGGATTGACTGGTTTGATCTCCTTGTAGTCCAAGGGACTCTCAAAAGTCTTCTCCATCACCACAATTCGAAAACATCAATTCTTAAGAACTCAGCCTTCTTTATGGTCCAGCTCTCACTTCCATACATGACTAGGGGAAAGACCATAGCTCTCATTATGGGACCTTTGTTGACAAAATGACGTCTCTGCTTTTTAATACGTTGTATAGATTTGTCGTAGCTTTCCTTCCAAGGATCAAGCGTCTTAAGTTCATGGCTGCAGTCACCACCTGCAGTGACTTTGGAGCCCATGAAAATAAAATATGTCACTGCTTCCAATTTTTCCCCATCTATTTGTCATGAACTGATGAGACTGGATGCTGTGATCTTACTTTTTTGAATGTTGAGTTTCAAGCCAGTTTTTTCACTGGCTTAGAAAATAATAAATAATTTCAAGCCATTATTCAGTTCAGTTCAGTTGAGTTCATTTGCTCAGTCGTGTCCGACTCTTTGCAACCCATGAATCGCAGCATGCCAGGCCTCCCTGTCTATCACCAACTCCCGGAGTTCACTCAGACTCACATCCATGGAATCAGTTATGCCATCCAGCCATCTCATCCTCTGTCGTCCCCTTCTCCTCCTGCCTCCAATCCCTCCCAGCATCAGAGTCTTTTCCAATGAGTCAACTCTTCGTATGAGGTGGCCAAAGTACTGGAGTTTCAGCTTTAGCATCAGTCCTTCCAAAGAAATCCCAGGGCTGATCTCCTTCACAATGGACTGGTTGGATCTCCTTGCAGTCCAAGGGACTCTCAAGAGTCTTCTCCAACACCACATTCAAAAGCATCAATTCTTCGGCGCCCAGCTTTCTTCACAGTCCAACTCTCACATCCATACATGACCACAGGAAAAACCATAGCCTTGACTAGACAGACCTTTGTTAGCAAAGTAATGTCTCTGCTTTTGAATATGCTGTCTAGGTTGGTCATAACCTTCCTTCCAAAGAGTAAGCGTCTTTTCATTTCCTGGCTGCAGTCACCATCTGCAGTGATTTTGGAGCCCCCCAAAATAAAGTCTGACACTTGTTTCCACTGTTTCCCCATCTATTTCCCATGAAGTGATGGGACCGGATGCCATGATCTTCGTTTTCTGAATGTTGAGCTTTAAGCCAGCTTTTTCACTCTCCACTTTCACTTTCATCAAGAGGCCTTTTAGTTCCTCTTCACTTTCTGCCATAAGGGTGGTGTCATCTGCATATCTGAGGTTATTGGTATTTCTCCCGGCAATCTTGATTCCAGCTTGTGCTTCTTCCAGTCCAGCATTTCTCATGATGTACTCTGAATATAAGTTAAATAAGCAGGGTGACAATATAATTATAAGTAGTTCTGTGAATACCTGGCTATCTCTAGCTCTGCTTTGGAGTACTTCTTGGTATCAGTCCTAGTGTCTGTTATAATGAAGTGCTTTAACAAGGGAAATGATGCATTTGGAAAATATTTTAATTATGTGTGATTTTGAATAGTTTCTGCTAAGTTGAATGTGTATTGTAAAACTTAACTTTTGTATTAGACATCAAACCACATATTCAGGTAATATTCTTATGTATCAACATCCATTTTTTGTTTTTCTTTCAGTCAGTTTCTAACTTTTCCCTAGTGCTGCAATTTCAGCAGAAATATGTTTATCAAAAGGAATAGCATACATATACCCTTGGTCATCAGAATGGAAAACTATGTGGCACTGGTGTTAAGTGAAGATTTTTTATTGTTGTTAATACAAGCACAGCTAAATAAAAATACCTTCCTTTGTGTTTATATTAATTGAAGATTTTTTTAGAAATAATTTCTGTTCATTAGCTTTTAGAGTCTGATAAGAATAATATACTTTTTAAAACTTTTCATTGATGAGATCTTTTGTAAACTTCTTGCAAAGGAAAAGATAATTACTTCTGGATTCAGTTACTGACAGTTCTTGTTCTTGATATATTACTTTTTTGACAATTGATAAGACTCCTATATTAGGAAGAAAGCCACCTGCATAGTAAATATCATTCTGGTCTCTCATATTATTTTCTCCAATTGTGACAGTCACTGGCTATACTATGTTCATAAAAGACTATCTTGGGGAGAAAATGCTGTCATGTTTATGATTTATGTTTTCCATAGAGTTCTGAATCTAATTTCAAGATGTTACCTTCATTCTTAAAAGTAAAATACATATAATGATTATGTTTTAATTTTATGAAGGTGTTATCTTTTCCATGCTTACCTGTGTATAAAATTTATAGATAGGTTTATATATATATTTATATATATTGATATCTTCTTGCTATTTTACAATACAAAGTTTTTGCATATAGTAGGTATTAGTTTCCTGTGGCTGCTGTAACAAATTACCACAAACTGGATGGCTTAAAACAAAAATTTATTCTTTTACAGTTCTTGAGGCCAAGGACCCTAAATCAAGGTTTCCATGTAGACAGGGCCATACTCCTTCTAGGTACACTGGGGAAAGATATGTTCCTTGCCTCTTCCAGGGGTTTTGTTTGGTATTTTCCAGTTTAAAAAAAGTTGTGGTGAAAAAATCATGTACTAGTTACACTCTAAAGTCTGTTTGACTGTAAGAGAAATTTTAAATGCTACAACGAAGTCAGATTGGGTCTGTTACCTCTCGGGCCTTGGATAAACTACTTACCTTTCTCTATATGCCTCAGTGTCTTACAAAGTGGGGATTTATAGTAGCACGTATCTTTTAGGCTAGTAGGGAGAATTAAATGAGTTAATTCATAAGAGTTATAATTATTATCTGAAATGTACATGCTTCTTAGAGGTCTACACTCCCAACTAGAACATAAATTCCATGAGGACAGGAAATCTGTCCCGTTGGATGCTGGGACTCCAGAAGCTAGAACAAAGCCTGATGCACATTAGACCCTCAATAAGTACACTTTTTATGTTGTCTTTTGCCAGATAACCCTTTATTTAGAAACCAACATTAATATTTTTGATATTTAGCTTTTTATTATATCTACATATGAACATCTAAATGCATTTACAATCTCCATCTGTGTCAGAGGTTCTCAGCCTAAGCACCATTGAGATTTTGGGCTAGACAGTTCTTTGCTGTGAGGTTGAGTATAGCTGTTGTGTAGGATCTTTAGCAGTATCTTTGACCTTTACTCACTAGATTCCAGTAGCAACTTCCCAGTTGTGTCAACCAAAAATGTCTCCAGATATTGCCAAATGTTCCTGGGGGTCAAAATTGCTGCAGTTGAGAATAACTGAGTTTAAATCAGATGACTCACTCTCTAGCCAGTATGTCCCTTCTCAAGCGTCCTGCTTGACCACAGGAAGTCTTAATCCCACTAGCTTTCCCCACTGTGGCTTCCCAGAGAAAGTTTCTCAGCACTGGTATAGTCCCCTGTCTTAGTTCCCTATGTGATAACCAACATTCTTTACAAGGAATTACACAGAGAAAACCACTGGATGCTGAATATGGCTGTTCTGAATTATCACATTGCAAGAGTTAATAAAAACAACCAAAAGGTGGTGAAATACACGTATAAAACTTACCATCTTACCCATTTTTAAGTGTGCCATAAAAATGACATTCACATTACTTTATTTGCCTTTTTTCGCATTTATTGCTACTGTTCCTTGGTTTATGGCCACGTCACTACAATTTTTGCCTCATCTTCACGTCACCTTCTTTGTGTGTTTGTGTGTATGTGTTTATGTGTGTAAACTCCTTCTGATTCTTTCTTAAAAAGAGGACAAGCTCTGTCTCTCAATATATTTAACTTAATCCCATCTTTTGCCATGTAATATTTACAGGTTAGAGGGATTGGGAAGTGAATAATTTGGGGGAGTCCATTATTTAAGCCTGTGACAGTAGCCATTCATTAAATATTTAATCATAAACAAAATATGGAGTTATTTTTAGGATTGTTTTATGTAAGTGATTTCTTTAAGTAGCAAGTTTACAAATCAACTGGACAAGTCAAGAGGTTACTACACAGTGCCTCCTGGCCCCATTCAGAATATGGCTCAGACTTCTTCACACAGCTTTTAAGGTGTTTATTAATTGACTTCTGTCTTCATCCCTCTTCATCTCTAATCATTCCCAGTCGTGGATTCTTATATATCCATACAGAGGCATGTGATCTACTCAGAAACCACTTTTTAATTTTTTTTTTTATTCTGTACTCTTGCTGTTGTTATCAGTTTTTATCCAGAATTCTCTCTCTCTTCACCCTTCATGCATCCTTTAAAACAAATAATTTTTAGCTTTAGGGCTGAGAAATGAGGAAGAAAATGGATATAATTTAAGCAGGCATATCTGGTATGATAATAATCATACATTTAGAAAAGTAACCATTTGTTTCATGTAATTTAAATTTAAATTACCACAGTTCATTTATCCAGTCACCTACTGAAGGACATCTTGGTTGCTTCCAAGTTTTGGCAACTATAAATAAAGCTGCTGTAAACTTATGTACACACAAAGATATGCATAAGGATGTTTATACCAGCTTGATCCATAATTGCCAAAAGCTAGAAGCAACCAAGTTGTCCCTCAGTAGGTGAACTGATAAATAAACTGTGGTACATCAGATAGTAGAATATGTTGATAATGGGGAAAGCTGATGCATATGTGTAGGGGGGTATATGGAGAATTTCTCTATCTTTCTCTCAATTTTGCTGTGAACCTAAACTTCTCTAAAAAAGAACATCTTAAAAATGTATTTACTACAAACAAAGCTTGTCAGATCTTGCTTGCTAAAAGTATGCTCAAGATTAAGTTCTTGATCAGACTTCCATGGGAGAGTCCTCATCAAACTCTGAAGAGAACTTGGATATATTTCTAAAGAGGGAAAGGATTAAAGTACTGTAACAAAATATAACTTTTGTCACCTTTAGAGAGCAATTCCCTCAGCTCCTATATTCAAGCAAGAGTATAGAAAACTATTAATTGCTCCATACATACCAGTCACCTGCCAGTTATGTTCCCTAGCCTAAAAGGGCTTTCAAGCATTAATTTCACGTGTTCTTACATGACATGAAATGAAAAGTACAAAATAAATGTTTACTGAGTCTCTAACTCTGTCCTCAGTAGATTTCATTCTAACATGTGAAGATTCATTTTAAATGGGCCTATTCTAGAATTAGAGTTAAAATCAGGAAGAAGCTCTTAGATGATCATAGTTTAGCATGTAGAATACTTTAAAATCATTTACACAATTTGAATATCAATATTCATTTGGTACCAAGAAAAACTTGAGAAGTCTTAAAACAATGATTTCTTTCAAAAATCACTTAAAAACTAAGAACTACTAGTATATTTTATTTAAAGCTTTTGTTGTTTTAGCTCTTTTTTTCTCTACCTTTATACAGACAATATCTGTACTATTCATGTCTTTTTTACATGTTAATTTTACTCTCATTAGTTATATGCTTTCTAGAAATTGGTAGCTTTAAAATGAAAGAGTAAATTAACCAAGCTATTATAACTGATGTCAGTTTTGAATTAAATATGTTCAGTGCCAGAAAACTGTTAGCTAATTTATTTCAAAATTTTTAGAAGGGCAAACTGAAAAGGATATAACCTTTCATTTTGAAATAAGGTCTTCAAGCATCATTTATTTACAAGGATATTCTTCAGGGAATGTAACCTGTCTTCTTTGCCTTTTGAATGACAAACATAGTTGAAAATTTAAGACATTCATCAAGGCATATTCCCTGGTCAGTAGTGGTCTGGTCCAGATGGGGTTTTCTCAAGTGCTTTGTCTGCACTAGTTCTCAGATGTGATGCGGCTTAAGTGAAAGGACATTCATCACATACCTAGGGAGATTATTGAGTCATTTGATAGACTTCACTTTAAGAAAATATTTTGCTTTGTTTAGATTTATTTTGTTATTGCAGTCATGCCCTTTTTTTTGGCATGACTCATCCTCTTTTTTGCCCCTACTGCTGTATTTACGTTTGTTTCAAGGTGATTTACTCATTGTATAGAAATCAAAAAGTTTTTTATGGAATGAGTCACATAGTACGAATGAGTCTTAGGGACTGAATTTAGATTTTTGGGTTTTATGTTCTTTGATTTCTTTTTGTCTCATCTTTCTAAACATTGTTCCTTTCATAGATAATATGGCGTATGAATAGGAAATTTTTAAGAATGAAGAGTATATTCTATTTTTTTAGTGTTTTTAGTGTAATTGGAAAAAACTTATTAAAGACATTAAAACTAAATGATAAAATTCTCGATGAAGATTATATGACTAAAGGCTGATAGCCCTGAGTGTATCCTTGGTATTCAAATAAATAATATACATTTAAGATTTCTTAATGTCTTGAATAGCTTGATAGCCCATTTCCTTTTTAGTGCCAAATAATACTCCCTTGTCTGGATGTACTACAGTTTATTTGTTCACCTACTGAAGGACATCTCCGTTGTTCCAAGTTTTGGCAATTATGAATAAAGCTGCTATACATTTCTATGTATAGATTTTTTGTGTAGATATGTTTTTGAGTCCTTTGAATAAATAGTAAAAAGTATAATAGCAAGATTGTGTGGTAAGAGTATATTAAGTTTTATAAGTTACTCTCCCAAAGTGAGTGTACCATTTTGCAATCCTACCAGCAATGAAAAAGCTTCTGTTGCTCTATAACTCTGTCAGATTTTGGTGTTATCAGTGTTCCAGATTTTGGCCATTCTGGTAGGTGTGTGGTGAGACCTCATTGTTTTACTTTGCATTTCCCCAATGACATATGGTGTGGAACATTTTTTATATGCTTATTTGTCATCTGTAGATCTTCTTTGGTGAGGCATCTGTTAAGGTCTTTATTTTTAAATGAGTTTGTTTGTTTTCTTATTGTTGAGTTTTAAGGATTCATGGTATATTTTGGATAAGTCTTTCATATTTGTTTTTGCAAATATTGTCTCCCAGTTGGTGGCTTATTTCTCATTCTCTTGACATTGTCTTTTGCAGAACAGAATTTTTTAATTTAAGTTCAGTTTATCAATTATTTCTTTGGCAGATTGTGTCTTTGGTGTTGTATCTAAAAACACCCTGGCTTAACCAAGGTCATCTAAATTTTTTCCTCTGTTATCTTTTAGGAGTTTTATAGTTTTGTACTATACATACAGTTCTATGCTCCCCATCTTGAGTTAATTTTTGTGAAGTGTGTAAGGTTTGTTTCTAGACTTTTTTTTTGCCTATGGATGTTCAATTGTTCTAGTGTCATTTGTTGAAACTGTCTTTGCTCCATTGTTTTACCTTTGTTATTTTGTCAGAGATGTTTTTCATTAGTTTTTATATGTCAGAGACTATGTTTACTTAAACACTGTTCTTCAAACATTACCACCCTATTCTTTTTGGCTAAGTGGAGTGAACTGATTGTTTGGCGTATTAGCTAGCATAAGTGTAAAATTTCTTTGAAGTGTCTTCATATATTGCTTTAACTATTTCATATGAGACTTTCTGTTAACATGGCAGAAATGAGGTATAAATTCCTAAAGTCAAGAAGAATAGTAGAGGATATCTAAGAAATATCTATACAAGTTTTGAAGATGGGAGACAAATGATTTGTAACTTAGTAAATGGAATGATAGAAGAGTCTGGTTCTTTTAGGAGAGGTTGCTACAGAGGCAAACTGATTCCTAAACAGAAGCCTCGGGAACTGGAGGTACCAGTTACCTCCAAAGCTGAGGGTATAGAATAGTGTGAAAACCATGACAATTTGTTTAAGGATAATAAGGGGCACTCAGACCACCCAGATAGCCATGCACCTAATTTTCCCACTTCTCATTCTCAGGGCAGGAAAAAAAATCTGGGTTCACAGATACCAAACAAAGCTGAAGAAAGATTGAGTGACTTTACTAAAAACATGAGGATTAAATGAAAGTTTCCATAATGAAACTAGAAGCAAGCTCCCTTCCCTTGCTTAATTTTAATACAAGCAGCCAGTCTTGAACTCCTACATGTAAAAATGAGCTGATCAAGAGTAAAGACTCTCAGATATTGGGGGGTGAAGGGGGGAGGTCTTTGAATACAATATGCATGATGACAACATATTGAGGCCTCCCCATATGCAGAATCAAGTTTTAGCTTTTCATTGTCAAATACAGATGGGCAGCAATGATTGCCAGACACTGGGGGAAATCCTGTAATATAAAATGTTGTTTTGCCTGAAAAATTCCATGGACAGAGAAGCCTGGCGGGCTCTGGTCCAAAGGGTAACAAAGAGTTGGACACAACTGAGCAACTACACACACATACATTTTGAGAGACATTCATAACTCTACTGGGGACTTAGGGGTGAATTAATGATAAGTATATAAAATACAAAACAAATGAAAAAATGAGGCAATAATTCATTCAGAAAAAAAAACAAATAAAATTGATTGTTGAATAATATGGGAGTTAGGGGCACTGACCTGTCCAGCCAAAAATCTGCCTGTAATTTTAAAGTTGGCCTTTTATACCTGCAATTCCTCTGTATTGGCAGTTCCTCTGTATCTGCATCTCTGTATACACCCCCTGATTTAACCAGTCTTGGATTGTATCATTTTGTATAAGTGGACCCATGCAGTTCAAACCTGTGTTGCTCATGTCAACTGTAGTTGTACAAGGAAGAAAATAATAAAATGTAGTGTATTACATAGTTCGGCTGTGAACAGTTTTACACATTATGTCATTATGTAAACATTGCGATGATTTATTAAAACATGTAACTTTGGTGAATGAGTGGAAGCAGAGAAAATGAACTAGGGGTGAGGAGTAGTAAGAGTTAAATCCACATCTTATAGTAATGAAGAGATTGAAGAAAGTCTATAAAGGAAATAATTAGTGAATGGCTAAAATTGACAAGTCATGAAAAATAGCTAAAAGCATGAAAAGGGTTGCTTTTGGTAAGATGGAATCTATGTGGAGGAATGGAATGGGGCTGTTTCAAGATAAATCTTGTAGAACTCCTTGACTTTTTAAATAATGTGTGCATTATTTTTGTTAAAAATGCAATTAGAATATGCCCATGACTTCAATATTCTCTTCCATAATATACTTGTGATAGTTTTAATATTAAGAAAAAATGTCCACCTTTCAACATGCCTGAGTTAAGTGTGCCAGTTGGTAATGTGGATTGCTGTGTCCACTTCCTTGGTTCATAGCCACATACTTCTAATATGACATAAAACCTACTTTGAGAAGTATGGATTTAAATTTTTTTTGTTACATAAAATAGTGCTGTGAGCATTTAAGAGCATGAATGCATTTTTAATAAAGAGAAAGTTATGATATAGTGCATTAATGAAAACTGTTAAGAAAAAACATATCCCCAAGCTTTGGTTATCTGGGATTGAAAACACAAATCTTGAAAATACAAATTTTGAAATTTATTGTCCATCCAATTGGCTGTTTATCAAGAACCTACATTTAGGTGAATAGTACATTATATGGTGAAGAGTTTGCTTATTCAAATGCAATTTGGAAGTTTTTGCATATAAACATATTACTGCTCTCTAATAACCTCATATTGAGGAAGCACTCCCTAAATCTAAATGCTTATGTGGGATTTTTATCTGTTGAAAACAAATTGAGAGAAGCTGACTATATTTAATAAGTTTAAATTTGTGAAACCATGGGATTTCTATCAAGTAAAGGTCTAAGACATCATCTTCTGTCATGATCTCTTATCCTTCTGGGCTAGGAATAAATCCATGACAGAAGATGAACTAGGAGATCTAATAGATTATTTTTCCATTTTAAAAGAATTCTTGTTTTCTTTTAAATAAATGAAGAAAAATAGCTACCCCACATATGACATTTTACACAAGGATTAGATTGGAGTTCTAGATTGTGAAAGAATTATTGTCCATATTCCAGAAATAATGTGAAAGGATATCATATTGATGATTAATGTAAAATTATTGTCAACCTATGAAAGAGATTTTTTCTGAAATATATTTTAAAAAAAGCAGAAATTCTTCTAATATATACAAAACAAGTTATTTCATGCAAAGATGATAGTAATGTCAATACTGTAAAGTTATCATGAATTTTAAGAAACAAAAGAGGAAAGTAGGGGGAAGTAATTTACGAATTTTAATGTTTGTCTTTTATGACTCAAAATATCAAAATTTGTGTAAGACTGTTGCATGTTATACTGGAGAACTGTAATCAGTTTTAATTGTATGAGACAGAAGGGGATGTTACTCAGTTTTTCATAAGAAACTGCTTTTTTTTTAGTTATGAAATAGAAAATATGATAATCAAAATGATCTAATCTTGTATGTACAAAATTGAGCAAAAGTATAAAGTAATTTTTAATTGGCATAGTTATTCATTCCTTTTACAGTTTCTTTTTTAACACTGCTCACCAAAATACTTTACTTCTCCAAGTAATATATGTCACTATAACACAGACATCCAAATTAAGAGAAGGAATATATTGGGAATTAAATTTCTATAACTTGTTAAGTTTTATATAATTTTTGTTAATGCAAAATTTTGAGATTAGTAAACAGAAGGAGGATACAATAGTCAATATGTTTGAGGATTACATAGAAAATATGAAAATAATAATTTAAATATTTTATTATATTCTAAAATATCTTGAAACTCCTCAAAATTATTGAAAACTTTCTATACTTTCTTTATTTGAAAAAATAGTGGTTGGTCATTTCAGTGTTGCTTTTATTTCCAAATCATATTTTGACCTATTTTCAAGGCAGATAATTCTCTTTCTTTAAAGAATTTATAACCTAATGGGACTGTCAGTCATTTAGATAGGTAGTTGGAGAAGATAATGAAGTTTGCGAATAGAGTGGAAATGTTTGATGCAGAGTGATGGTGCTTTCAGTTTGAGAGGCATTCATGAATGTTCCAGAACACTGCTATGTGGCTGAGAAAGATAGGCACAGTGAAGAAGATATATATGAATTTAGGAAATTTAGTGAAGACAAAATTGTAATATAGTTCCAGCATGACCAAGTTATGTGTAAGGCAGGGCTTTTTGGTCTGATGAAGGTAAAGGACCAAGGGACCTTTGAGACCTTGTTTCACAAAGGTTTAATCACTACTCTGTTTCACTCATGTCTTCCTGGGAGTTAGTCTCTAGTAATGAAAACTTGAGGAGGAAAAGTAGAAAATCCCAGAAAGAGTGAAATGAAAAATATATGATAATAGAATAAAATCTCCTGGAACAATTCATTGAAACATTCTTGGCAAAATTTACTTTGTGAAGGGCTTCAAACTTAGACTTAAAAAAAAAAATTATTGAAGTATAGGCGATTTGCAGTGTTTACAGTGTTGTATTAGTTTCAGGTATATAGCAGTGTTGTATAGTTTTAGGTGTATAGCATAGTGAATCAGTTATATATATACTAGATTCTTTTCCCATTATAGGTCCTTACAGAGGGTTGAGTAGAGTTCCCTGTGCTATATAGTAGGTCCGTATAAGTTATCTGTTTTATGTATCAGTTCAGTTCAGTTCAGTTCAGTTACTCAGCCGTGTCTGACTCTTTGCGACCCCATAAATCGCAGCACACCAGGCCTCCCTGTCCATCACCAACTCCCGAAGTTCACCCAAACTCATGTCCATAGAGTCGGTGATGCCATCCAGCCATCTCATCCTCTGTCGTCCCCTTCTCCTCCTGCCTCCAATCCCTCCCAGCATCAGAGTCTTTTCCAAGGAGTCAACTCTTCACATGAGGTGGCCAAAATATTGGAGTTTCAGCTTTAGCATCAGTCCTTCCAAAGAATACCCAGGACTGATCTCCTTTAGAATGGACTGGTTGGATCTCCTTGCAGTCCAAGGGACTCTGAAGAGTCTTCTCCAACACCACAGTTCAAAAGCATCAATTCTTCGGCACTCAGCCTTCTTCACAGTCCAACTCTCACATCCATTCATGACCACTGGAAAAACCACAGCCTTGACTAGATGGACCTTTGTTGGCAAAGTAATGTCTCTGCTTTTGAATATGCTATCTAGGTTGGTCATAACTTTCCTTCCAAGGAGTAAGCCTCTTTTAATTTCATGGCTGCAGTCACCATCTGCAGTGATTTTGGAACCCCAAAAAATAAAGTCTGACACTGTTTCCACTGTTTCCCCATCTATTTCCCATGAAGTGATGGGGCCAGATGCCATAATCTTCGTTTTCTGAATGTTGAGCTTTAAGCCAGCTTTTTCACTCTCCACTTTCACTTTCATCAAGAGGCTTTTTAGTTCCTCTTCACTTTCTGCCATAAGGGTGGTGTCATCTGCATATGGACTTATATTTTTGTTGTTTATAGACTGCTATCACCTAGGGCCAGAAGAGAAAGTGCAGACCTCTATGTCTTCCTTCCCTCTTCCCACCCCATCACAATTAAAGAAGACTAAATTTAAACTTGACTACTTTGAAACATTTGTATTTGAATTTGTCATATGGTATTCTAAATTTGTCATTTTTCAGGCATTTAATATAGCATTTATATAAGCCAAGATTGTTATAAGTGCTTTGCAAATATAAGCCAATTTAATAATAAAGCAACTGTGTGCAGTTGATACTATCATCCGCATTTTACAGATGAGGGAGCCAATAAAAAGAGACACTTAGCTTTTAAGTGACAATTTTTTTCTCAGTTCTTTTTACTTTTATTGGATGAATAATAAGAAACTTTTGACCCTATGATTACAAATAATACCTTTTAATAGATAAGAATAGAAATAATATCTGGTGAAAGAGGTCTAGGGAATCTTTGTAATACTTATTAATATATTCAACTCCATTTATGTATTTTATTTCAATTCAAATCAGTTGCAGTTTTTAAAATCTCAATAGAATTAGGTGCTAAAAGAGCACTGATTTGCTCCAGGTTTTCTCATGAAGTACTATTCTTTCTTTGACTCACCGTATTTGTTCATTTGTCTTTTCTATTAGAAATATAAAGAACTTTAATAAGTAGACTACATTTTCCATCTCATCCTTGAACCTGGACTCATAATTTTCTGTGAACTTGCTACTTAGGGCTTACTTATACCAGCAATTGTTTAGTACTGTTACCCTAAAGTCTGGTTAGCCATATACCTTTAAATCTTATGTAGTCTCTTTGAGTAGATATTGAAGCCCAAGACTGATGTAAAATCTACGTTCATTTATTTTCTGCAGTGAGGATGTTAATTCTCTTATGTAAGGTTAACCTGCTTGCTCTTGTCATTTTCAATTAAATTAACTGTGAACTATCCGAACTTCACTTGGCTATTCACTAGTTGACCTGGGAGTGGGGGAATTAAAATTAACTGCATTTTATTTCCTTTCTTGTCTTTGAATTCCTATTTTAATGACAGTCAATTTGTAATAGAGGAATTTATGGAGTATGCCAATTTCTGTTAACTCCGAACTACCTCTTAACCTGTACCTGGAAGTCTTTTGATTAAATCTTAAGTTGTATACCTACTAAAATGTATCACACATTTTGCCACTGAGGTATTTATAGCTGTCTCCTTTTTGTTTTTAATACACATTATTTTCCCATGTGAATATATCTCTAAAGTTACTTGGTTTCTAGAAACATAAATAAAGAACAGATGGCTACCACTCCTTGTGACGAATACAGTGGGGACAGAGGACTTTCATCACATCATGGTCAGCATGCGAACTGTCATGTGGCAGACATCTGTGGCTTTTGCAATAGTCTTTGCTCCTGTTGTGGAGTCTCTCAGGTCTGGTGTCAGTCCTTTTCCCAATAGCTTATCTTCAAGCAGTTGGAGTTCTCAGTTATTTATTAGTCTGGAAAAAAAGAAAAAAATAATTCAGAATAAATAAGATTTAGAAAGTGTCCTAAGTAAAGCTGTTCTTCTTTGGGATTGTCTGAAGTTGTATGAACTGATTCATTAATGTTGATTGAACTCTCATTACTCATCAGCACTGCCAAATTTGGGAACTGAATTTCATTAGTGAAATGATCTTAATGGACATGTTTCAGTACTTCTATACCTATGGACAGAGCACTGTAAAACAAAACGTTGCAATTTAATTCAGGGAGAAGACCAAGGATAAAAAGTTAAATCACGAGTTATATCAGTAAGCTTCCAATATTTATTACTATAGTATCCAAGTCATGATCAAAGTCTAAGGGTCTGTGGCCAAAATGATCAGTAATTGTCTGTAATCATGAGTTTTAATTTCTGAGTCACAGATTCTTAGGTGGGAGAGTTGCCTGCTTATCCACATATGATATGATATTTTGTTACAGTAACCTTTGAAGTACTCAAAACGCATCTTTTAAGAGAAAATGGTTATCAGGTCAGAAGGAAAATTTTAATGAATATGGAAAATACTCTTAATTTGTACAAAGGATATCTGAAACATGTCTCCTGAGAGCAATGTGACTTTGAAAATGTTAGGAGCTAGTAGAAAGGTTTATGTTTTGTAAATGTGAATTCCTAGAAAGTGAAAGTAAAAGTCGCACAGTTGTGTCCGACTCTTTGTGACCCCATGGACTGGGGCCTGCCAGGCTCCTCTGTCCATGTAATTCTCTAAGGCCAAAATACTGGAGTGGGTAGCTATTCCCTTCTCCAGGGAATCTTCCCAACCCAGGGATAGAATCCAGATCTCCAGCATTGCAGGTGGATTCTTTGCCAGCTGAGCCACCAGGGAAGCCCAAGAATCTAGGTCTCCTGCATTGCAGAAGGATTCTTTACTGTCTGAGCCACCAGGGAAGCCCAAGAATACTGGAGTGGTAGCCTATCCGTCCTCCAGGGCATCTTGCTGATCCAGGAATCGAAACAGGATCTTCTGCATTGCAGGCAGATTCTTTACCAGCTGAGCTACCAGGGAAGCCCTAAGATATTATAAAATCTATCTAGCATGTCAAAGGTCTTCCTGTATGAAGTTTGTAAATAAATACTACAGTATAGGGCATTAAGGTTCTTAAAACAAAATGAAGCAAATAGACAAAACCAAAAATTATTAGTTGTTAACTTAAATGATAATTTTAAAAAATTACCTGATTCTTAGAAAGAAATTTGAACTTTTAGGAAGTCTTATCCATTCTTAATGACCTTTGCTAACTATATAATATTTTACTAAACAGAAAAAAAAAATCTCAGTTTTATACTATTTAAATTATCATGAAATTTGAAACTGTAGAATATATAATACTTTATTTTATCAGCAGAGCCTAGGAGAGAATTTCAAATATTTAAGTTGTCTTTCAGATAAGTTTTTGTTAATATTTTACAGCAATATTTTTAATAAATTATTCTTTTTAAATAAAAAAATTATTACTTTTTAATACTAAGATCGAGGACTGGAAATTTTAAAAACTTAACAGTTTGATATATATTTTGGACATCTTATATATTGTTTTGATGTTTTTCTGGTTAAAAAAAACTTTCAATCTCTCATATCTTCTCCTAAGCTAAATAAGACTGCATCTACACATCACATGATTTTATTGTGTTAAAGACTGTAAGAAATTATTCAGAGTAAATTCATAATTACAATGTAAAAGTGTTACGAATATGAATTTGCTTTATGGAGGACATATAAGTTATGATTGTATTTCATTTGATATGTTTAATTTTAAATAACTAAAATCATTTTTTCTCTCAGTGCTCTAAATAATGTGAAATGTTAAAGAACCTATAATCTGATAAGATAATGTTTAAAATAATCCCATTATAAAATAGCATCATAGAGTTTTAAAACTGAACAAACATGCAGAATTAGTTATAACTTATCAATTCAAAATGAAAACAAATGTGAAAGTTTCCTGATCCAGAGCATAATGAAAAAAACCCTCTTTTCTAAATAAGTATAACCTATGAAAGGATTAATAAAATTAGTTTGTGTAAGGAGATATTCTTTCTGAAAAATCTCTTAGCATGTCTTGAGGTGATAAACATGTCTATGATTAGGATAATCACTGGACATAATTGATTTTATTAGATTTAACTTAAAATATTATGAAGAAGACACTGTAGAATTAGAGTATTTTATGTCCTAGGTAGAAATCTGTACTAGTGGAAATACTGCATGTTGAAATTGCTGATAACACTGATGAATAATCCTCATGCCTTTTGTAAATCCAGATGGACAGAAAACATGACCTTCTTGTTATTCACATTTGTGCTGAGCTGAGCACTCAGTAGATATTTAAGGATATTCATGGAAGTAATGTGAGTGATTAGAAAAGTGTTGTATGGATTTCTAGGACTGACGAATTCAATAAGCTTCCATCTCATTCCAGGTACATAAAAATGCTGAGGCATAAAAAGAGGGGTAAAATCTCCAGGGGATGAAAATGAAAAGATAACTTGAAGCTGGAGTTATGCTGCATTGGCCTGAGAGGTCATTTGGCCAGTATAATTCTAGGGGATTGAATTTAATGTCTACACAGTGATAGGGTATTAGGGATTTGTTGTGGGAGGCAGGGCAAGGGTGAAGAGGGAGGGAGCATCCTATGCACAGGTTTGAATAGAGTTAGACTTAATACTGTCCCCACAGCACAGGGATCTCAAGCCAAGAGATTGTCATAAATAATTTCTCAAACTCTTGCAAAAGCAACGGTAAGCTATTTAGAAGCTAGTACAAAGCGCCTGCAAATGGGAATCTTTTGGAGAGAATATTCTTTCTGAGGGTAAGTTTAAAATTAAAAACTCCAGCCCACATGAATTATCTAACTTTGACATAGTAGCAATCACATTAAAAAGATAGTTATTACCACAAAATATGAAATAATATAAAAAATACAATAACATAAAACCAGCCTACTTTAAGTGATTATGCATAGTTTAAAGGAATATGAAACATCATAAAATGGAGCAAAGGAAAAGTAAATACTTGGTAAACAGAGAAACAAAGTAATATGTAGAAATAAATTGGTAGATCAATTATGTGAATATAAATTCTCCTATTATAAGACAGATTCTATGAAATGCAAAATCCAACTTTAGATACGTTTATAAGAAACATCTAAAATACAAGGATCAAAATAGGTGAAAACAAAGATAAAAGTAATACATCAGATAAATATTAATCAAAGTATAATTTATAATGGAATTTTATTATTACACAAAGCTATACTTTAAGCATGTTTTGTGTCTATCACTGCTTGGGTGTATGTGTGTGAGTGTTAGTTGCTCAGTCGTGTCTGACTCTTTGCAACCCATGGACTGTAGCCCGCCAGGCTCCTCTGTCCATGGAATTCTCCAGGCAAGAATACTGGAGTGTGTTGCCATTACCTTCTCCAACACAGTCTCTAATTTTGCACATTATAAAATGTGGTACAGATATACAGTGGACCTTTGACCAACACAGGGGTTAATCCACCTATAATTTATAGTTGGTCCTTGTATCTGTAGTTCATCTGCATCTAAAAATTCAACCGACACAGAAGCAGCCAGTATTGTAGTATTTTACTGTTGAAACATACCTGTATCTAAGTGGAAGTGAGCAGTTCAAACTCATGTTGTTCAAGGGTCAGCTGTAGTTTTACTGGATCATAAAACACTTGATACTTCATTTGCCTGTTATCTCATTCTGAAGGAGTGTGGATTAACCCTATAGTTTATTTGAGAACTGCAGCTGCCACCTACCAGTACATTCAGTAAGACTGTGCAAGAATAGCTTTTTCTAGCCACTCATGAAATGAACATTTAAATAGCTATTCATTTCATTGTCTATTTCTGATTATAAATTCTAGCAACTCTCCTTAAGACTCTGAGTTTTACTGCCCAATTAAGGCAAGAGAAAAAAAAAAGACTTAAAAAGGGACCACCGCTTTATTACCCTGGACACCAGCTGTGATCTGTAGAGGACCAGCCAGTCAGATTCAAGTTGCAAGCCTTACGCACGGTAAGCGTTTCATGCACATATCCATGAGGGTGCACGTGAGCTGCCATTGGCCAACATAAAGATAAACTAAAATAGAGAGTCAGCACAGAGGAGAGCCAAAATGGGGGTGGGGAGTAATCTAACAAAGTTCGCCAAGAAACGAGGTTAAAAGAGCTGTCATTGCAGTCGCTCGGTTGTGTCCAACTCTTTGTGAGTTGGACAGCACGCCAGGCCTCCCTGTCCATCACCAACTCCCGACGTCCACCCAAACCCATGTCCATCAAGTCAATGATGCCATCCAACCATCTCATCCTCTGTCATCCTCTTCTCCTCCTGCCCTCAGTCTTTCCCAGCATCTATACTATAAGCCAATAAGTGTTGATAGGAATGGGGGAAACCAAATGACTAGGAAAATATTACAATTCTGAGAACCTGTGTTCACCTGACAACATAATCCTGAAATATGTAAAGCAACAATTGATTGATTCAACTGACTGAGTTGAAAATTCAATTTCAGTTGAAATTTAAAGATCAGATATTATGTTGAAAGTTTGTAAAATATTTCTCTCAAAACTCGATATATTAAGCATATGAGAAAACAGAAATTAGAAGATGTGAACAGTGTATTTTAACAAGGTTACTCGGATGGATAAATAGGTAGATAGATTAGTAGGTAGATGGATAAGTAGATCCCTTTATCTAACAATTAGAGAATGTACTTTTTTCCTCAAACTTACTAAAGGATGACAATATTTAACTATATGTGCTGTCCTGTGCTATACTAAGTTGCTTCAGTCATGTCTGACTCTTTGCGTTACTATGGACTGTAGCCACCAGCTCCTCTGTCCATGGGATTCTCCAGTCAAGAATATTGGAGTGGATTGCCATGCCTTCCCCCAGGGGATCTTCCTGACCCAGGGACTGAATCCATGTCACTTATGTCTCCTGCATTGGCACGTGGGTTCTTTACCAGTAGCGTCACCAAGGAAGCCCACTTAACTATATACTGTGCCACAGAAGGCTCTAGAGGATCAATATAGAGATATAATTTTCTGTAAATACTTAATTACAAAAATACCTATTACTTAATTATTGTCTCTTCCACAAATATAAAACATAGACATAAGAAAATTCATGGCCTAGAGAAGAAATTTAAAGAAAGGTTATGAACTATTTAAAATTGAACAGCATCCAAAAAAACACTGTGTATTGAAACTTGAAGCTAAAGAGTTAGCATAGTTTTTAAATGTATATTTTAGCAATGATTGAAGATTAATGAGCCAAGCTTTCAGCTCATGTCATGCAATCTAACATTAAGGAACAAGGTATACAGCAAAAAGAATCCTCAGGGTGATGCTGAAGGGAGATCCAGAATGATGGCACTGCAGTTGACTTAGAGAGCACTGGTCCATTTTGGAGCAGGAGTTGGTCAGAGAGCCACAAGGGATAAATTCGAGGGGGTTGGCGGTAGGTGTGATTATTTGATGTTTTGGATTGTCTTGAGTTAGAGGTGAAAGTTGCCAAATGTGAATTGTTTTTACTATTTCCTCATTATTATTTTAACATCTATTTTATGCTTCCATTTTTAAAAGAATATGTTTCAGATTTATTTTCTAGTATTTTGGAAAATAGCCATTTTTATAGCTCATTTCCTTTTAAAAATTATGGATTTTTTTTTTATTGTTTGGCCAAGTTTAAAGGGAAGTACTTTTGTTCGATTTAGAATGAATGCTGATTGGATAACCAAGACTACCCCCTTGAAAGTGTTCATCTGAGGACAGCTCTTAACTTTAAACACAATTTTCTCAGAGATTTTTATATATTTGTTGATTTGGAGTAGACTTTCATTTTTAATCTAAAGAGAACTATTCTCTTTAAGGAGAACTGATTGTTTACAAAAGAATGATGAAATACACAGCAAGTGCTATACTTACTAACATAAAATGAACAAAATGGACAAATTGTGTCATGGGCTACTTGTCTCCCTCAAGAGACAAAGACTAGACCAATCTGTGCTATCCTTCTATATTAAGTTAAAACCGCTGGAGTTTAACATTTTTCTTCTCTCAATCTAAAGACTAGAAAATGTTCATATTGGATCTTACTTGTCTTTTACACTTTTGGTCTCCTGTGTTTTTTTTGGCTTGCAATCTTGGTTAGTGTGCAGGATAAGTTTGAGGGGAAAAAAAATCCTTCTCATTTCAGGATGAAATATTTAAAATAAACAGGCTGTGTGTTTATTACTGTGGAAACCAGACAGTAAGTATGACTGTAAACAGAGTGATTTCAAAAGACTTAAGTAAATAAATGCCAAGAGAACTGTAATAATACTATCATTCTTTCATAACTTTTATTTCTACCATAATTATTGAAATGCTTTCTGAAATAATTTTACAATGCTGAAGTTAACCTTTTGTCATACATACATTTAAAGAATTTTAGTAGAAATACAGTCATTGCTGACTGGAGAAACTTGTAGTTGTACTTGTTTTCTTCTATCATGATGGCTAGAACCTTCTGAAGTTGTTAAATTCAAAGAAATTGCTTCATAATATTTTTCAAGTTTGTTAACCACCAATGAAATAGTGACTTTTTAAGTTTGCTGCATCCATCTGCTTTCTTCTCCAGCCCTGGCATGGGAGTATATTCTTGGAGAACCTTGTTATGACTGTCTAACTCTTTGATATAAACTTAAGATTTGATATAACACAGGTTATTTTTCATTCAACTTAGCGGCTAAACACCAGCAACAAATTTCTCATTTAGTGCCCGGTAGGACATTTGGGTAAAGCTTAATAAGACCAAAGTTGCTGGAAAATGAATCCAGCTTGACTCTGATTTGTGGTGGTTCAACCAACCTTATCTTGAATGAGTTCTTGTTTCATTCAAGAAATTGTGTTTTCTAAGCTAAATGTATTAGTTTTATATTGGTATATAACAGATTGTCACAAATTTAGCAGTTAAGGACTATTCATTATCTCAGTTTCTATAGGTCAGAAGTCCAGCCTTGGGACCACTGGATTCTCTGCTCGGGATCTCACAAATGTGAAATCAAAGTGTTAGCCAGACTGCATTCTCACCTGGAGCTCAGGTTCCTCTTCCAAGTTCAAATGGTTGGAAAAAAAAAAAAAACAGCAGCATTTATTTCCTTGCTGGCTGCTAGCCAAGGGTCATTCTCAGCTCTCAGGTCATTATGGCTGTCTCCATCTTCAAATCCAGCAACAGAGAATTTCCTTCAAGTTAACTCCTTTCTCTGTACAAAGATCCCACTCCAGTTTGAAGATTTGATTTGGTCAGGCCCACCAGAATAAATCTCTCTTGTTAAAAGTCAGCTCTACCATATAACCTAACATAATCATGGATGTGAATATCTCATTAAATTCACAAATTCTTACACCACAAAAGGAGAGGATTGCACAGGGCACATACATCAGTGACTAGAATCTTGACAGGTATCTTAGCATTCTGCCTGTCATTAAGATAATAGATGCTATTAGCCATCTATTTCTTCAGTTTCTTTTGTCCGTCTTCATATGTGTGTATATTCTTTTCTTCCTTTAGTTTCAGAAAAGACAGAATTTTTATTCTAAGTCTAAATTCTTCTGTCCTGGTCTTTCCTACTGCTCCTTGAATTCACTCTATTAGGCCTGCATATGTTTCCCCTCTCACACTCAGCCTTACTCTTGTATTTTCATTTTCCCCTCTTTATTATTTGCTCCTTCACTTCAGCTTGTATGTTGCCCGGTTTTCAGTGCTTTTCATTCAAGTTCTTTTCACTCTAAATTTGTCTGCACTTTTCTATAGCTCAGATTTAAGTCCACCATCTTTTTTGCAGCAACTTTTCCAAAAAACTGATCTTCCTGTCTCTGGTCCTCCCTACTCTCATCTACTACCAGAGGGACATTTCTAAAATGCAAATCTAATCACACTATTCTGCTTAAAAATCATTTGAAGTTCCACCTTGTTGCCTTTACCAGAAGACCAAATATGGACTATAGACATATTATGTTTTACCCTTCCATGCATAAAACATTTTAGACGAGTTTCCAATAGCTTAAATCGGAAGCTTATACCTAGAAATCTAGATTTCTGATCTTTCTTGAGAAATTAAAAATCTTAGTAGTCTGGTCCACATCTTCACAAGGCAACTACTCCTTCCACTGTTACTACTAGTAGCTGCCCCTATGGATAGGAATTGCTCTTTGTAGTTTGCCAGCCCATTAACTTTATTCATTTATTTTACCTGCATAGCCCCTGAAGACAGTAACTTTATAAACCCTAACCTAGAGAATAAGGACTAAATGTCTTAGCATGGCATTTATTATTTTTACTAGCTTCATCCCATTCATAGAAAGAAAGTGAAGTCACTCAGTCATGTCCAACTCTTTGCGACCCCATGGACTGTAGCCCACCACGCTCCTCCATCTATGGGATTTTCCAGGCAAGAGTACTGGAGTGGGGTGCCATTTCCTTCTCCAGAGGATCTTCCCACTTAGGGATTGAACCCGGGTCTCCTGCATTATAGGCAGATGCTTTACCATCTTAGCCACCAGGGAAGTCAATCCCATTCCTAATTTTCAAATATTTTGCATCTTAGTTGACTGATAGCATTTCAGTGTCTCCTGCAAGATTATAATTTCATAAGGACAGAAAGTATGCTTTGTTTATGCTTTCATTCTCAGCCCCTAATAATTTCTAAAACATACCAGGAACTCAGTGAAATTGATTTAAATGGTGCTGATCATACTTTCACACATGCTGATTTTATGTGTTCATATGTTTGCTAAAAAGGTAGTGCAGTCAAAAGTAGTTATCAGTTCTCTAGCATTATTGGACAAAATCTTAAAGCATAACTTTATGATTACCAAAAGTGAATCGATAGACTCATTTTGAGTGGCAGAGGATAATCACTGGAATACTATTTTAGTGACAGTGGGGGTTGAAACCCTTCAACACTATCAGTGTCTTATTCCTTTTATTTTTTCATTGGAGCTTAGGAACTGGGTCTCCTCTTATGGTGTTATATGTTCAGAACATAGAGAAAATAGGACTTTCAGTTGATGTTAATCCCTTTCTCTGTGAGATACTTAAAGACTTTCTGTTTGTTGACATCCAACTATCAAAAATATTTCTTAGTGCAGCTTTTCTAAATTGGTTTCCTAACCATTGCTGTTCACTTGAACAGCAATGAAGAGCATTTTGAACTATGGCTGTCTAAAGTATTTTTGAGAATGAAGATTTGGATTATTGGAGAATTAAATACAGGTGATTAGTGGAATTTCTGCTGTACTTCTTTATGGTTGCATAAAAACATGAAAATATAAATGAGTTATTGAACATGCAGATATTCAGAAGATTAAGTTTATAAGTGCTTTGTGTCCTTAAATTGTCTTGTTGGGGTTTATCTCTACAGATTTTAATTGTTCAGAAATATCGTGTTGAACTATTAAAAAAAAATCTGTTTCCAGTATCTCACAGAATCATTTTTGCATGGAATGAGAGGTAGATACTCATGTTAAAAGGAGTCATAGATTGTTGTTGGCAATGAGAGGGAAGTCATATTTAATCCAGGACAGGGTGGTTCCTCTCAGTTACTCACTGATGAAACAGATACAATGGAAAAATTTACATCATTTCTCCTTTTCTCTTTCTTGGTAAAATTATGAACAAATTCTTTTTGTGATTCTCTTTTTGTGTTGATCTCATAGGTTCAAATAATTCTGGACTGTTCCCTTTTTCAATGGTAGTTCATAGTGATGACATGAATTGTCTACAGGAAATTATTTCTGCATATGTTCCAACAACAGTCATTATTTGTGATATTCTCTGATTTTATTTTTAGATATTGTTCCAGTATTTCTTTATTTTGTTATTTATAATGGTCAATTCACACTCATAGAAAAAAAACTTCAATAAATGTAGTTCTTACCCTCTTCACTTTTTTTTTATTGAGTTGGTTATAGGATGACAGAGCACAGTGTGGAAATTTTGGGAAACGAGTTTTCTTTAGGACATAACTGTAAGCTCTTTAAGACAGAACTACTACCTGTATTATAGTTTTCAGAAGGAAAAAACCAAAAGTATCTCCTATATAAAATATCTATCTCTATAGAGATACATTATAAGATATTAGGTCACACAAGTGTAGAGGCTGAGAACTCTCACAATCTGGAGACCCAAGAAAGCTGGTGGTATAATTCAAAGGCCTGAGAGCTGAAGAGCTGATATTGAATTTCCAATTCAGATCTGAAGCGCTAAGAACCAAGGAGCTTCAGGGGCAGAAAAAGATTCATGTTGCAGTGAAGTTGCCAGACAGAGAGAGAATTTAACTTTCCTCTGCCTTTTTGTTCTAGTCTGGCCCTCAGCTCTATGGTTAGTGCCTGCTCACAGTAGGGAGGGCAATCTGTTTTATTCAGTCCACTAATTCAAATGCTAATCTCTTCCAGAAACATCTTTACAGGCAGACTCAGAAATAATGTTTAACCAGCTCTCTGGGCATCCAGATAAAACTGATACATAAAATAAAGCCTCACACTAGGTATTGATGGTCTTGATATTGAGGGTCTGATTATGGGCCTGTATATTGATATCATACTTAAAATTTCATGTGGCTACTATAATCCCCCAAATGTGCTTATCTATTCTGAAATTGATGTACTTGTGAAAATTTTAATAAGAATTTTTTTTAATTGAAGTATAGTTGATTTACAGTGTATGTTAGTTTCTGCTTTACAGCCAAGTGATTCATATATATATATATATATATATATACACACATACACACGCACACATTTTTTTATACTCTTTTCCATTATGGCTTATCACTATATAGTTTCCAGTTCTTTATAGTAGGACTTTGTTGTTGTTTATCCATTTTATATATAATAGTTTACATGTTAATGAGCATTTTAAATAACACTTTTCATACTATATAATGGGTATTTTTTTTGTTATAAGAGTCTCTTTGTGGGCAGAGACAGTGTTTTATTTCTTTGTACCTTTGATATATATATTCAGTTCAGTTCAGTTCAGTCACTCAGTTGTGTCCGACTCTTTGTGAATCCATGAATCGCAGCATGCCAGGCCTCCCTGTCCATCACCAACTCCCGAAGTTTACCCAAACTCATGTCCATTGAGTCGGTGATGCCATCCATCCATCTCATCCTCTGTCGTCTCCTTCTCCTCCTGCTCCCAATCCCTCCCAGCATCAGGGTCTTTTCCAATGAGTCAACTCCTTGCATGAGGTGGCCAAAGTACTGGAGTTTCAGCTTCAGCATCAGTCCTTCCAAAGAATACCCAGGACTGATCTCCTTTAGGATAGACTGGTTGGATCTCCTTGCAGTCCAAGGGACTCTCAAGAGTCTTCTCCAACACTACAGTTCAAATGCATCAATTCTTTGGCACTCAGCTTTCTTCACAGTCCAACTCTCACATCCATACAAAAAAATTCCCTTAAATTGTTTACTGGATTCAAGGTGTAAGAGTGAACAATTCTTTGAAGTTATATGGTAGTTTTTTTTGTTTGTTTTTGAATGCCATTCACGTAGGGTAAACAGATTGGACAGTAGTATTACTCTAAGTTTTTGAAGTTCAGAGATCAAGAACACAGCTTACTGGCAAAGCAACCTCATCTAGACTGTAATATTTATATTTGATATATCTCGTTCTGGAATTTAAGTACCAAGAATGTGGATAACATAAGGAAGTTTCAAATTTTAGAGTCAGGAAAACATGTTGGAAGAAAGAAGTGTTAAGAATAACCAAAATTCAAATTCAAGTGTCAGTCTTTGATATCACGTTTAGGTCTTAGGAAATAGCTCTTAAAACCAATTTAATTGTTACACTTGATAACCTCAAAATTTAAAGTAGACTTTGAATGTATGCTTATTAGAATTGTTGCTAATATATAGGATTGTTAAAAGTAAAAAACTCAGTTAAACAAATGCTAAACAAATAGTAATTTGCATTTGAGATAGATATACACCAATAGATATTCAAGTCCAGAACATTTTTCTAGATTGTAGAGTCAAGGTGGTCAGATTTCTTAAAATCATTCAGAGGAGATCTACAGAGATGAACCTTTGAGGGCAGAAGTATATTAAGAATATCCCTATGGATGAGAATAATTTGGTTAAGGGGAAGATACAGACAGAATGAGAAAAGCCTCTTTTGGCCCCCAGTAATGCCTGGCTTCTATTTCCTGTGAGACTAATGTTCAGTAAACTGGAATATTAGCTCTGTCCAGTTTAGGAAAACAACCTAATGTTATGGGCACTATCTTCTCTTTATTCACTTAAAATGACTACTTCCATAGTTATTCTAAGGGCACATGGACTGTGACAATTGCTGTCACTTAATATATAGAATCCCTTTGGGAAGACTTTAGGTCCAGTCATTTTAAAAGCAGTTGGCTGTTCCATGTAACTTTCTTTGGTTTATGCACTGGCCCAGTTAGCAATATTTTGGTGGCAAATTTGAGTTTATCCGAAGCATGAACTTGTCAAAACTTGTCATGATCTTGAGAAATTTACTTGCCTAGTTTAAAAGTTAAATAAACCTATTGGCACTACCTTTCTAAAAGGAGCTCTGTATGTGCACACCAGACAGCATTGCCTCCTTCAATTTATAGCCAAGCACTGATTTATAAACTTAAATCATGATGAGTTTTAGAGAGTCTACATTCTGTAGTTTTTTGAACTGACTTATTAAAGGGAATGTTTCCCCCACCCAGCATGTTGTAACCATGACAATAGGTACTAAAGTGTTTCCAGTGGTTAAACATACATCTTTGATCCAACATTTTGAGTCATACAAAGAAAAAATATTTTTTGAAAAATTTTATGAAATGTTCATTCTGTGTCTGACTTTATTTCCCTAATGGCTGTGAATTTTCATGTAATCATATTTCTCAGTATACACTGTATTTTTAGAATGCCACTCTCCTTTCTACTACTCCCTTACATGAGTTACAGATTCATCCCTTAGCACCCCATTGAATGAATGGAGATTACTACATTGTCAAAACACAATAACTGCTATACCATTTGGACATTTTTTGGCAATGAGTAAGTGTTCTCATTTGAGATTGCTTCATAAGAAACAGTTCACAGAAGTGGAACTACAGTATGCCAAAAGAGTTGATTTCTTTTGGACTTTAACTGACTGGATTTCTGGTTTTAATATTTGCTAACAGCAAGGTGCTATTCTATGTAACATGACTTATTTACATAGTTACCACAAAACACTTGGTATTTCATCTAGTAATGACATTATGTCATTGAAAACAGCAATTTTAATGCTGTACTATTTCGACATTTATTAATAATTTGAGCTTTTAAAGGCTAAAGATTCAGGTTATAGTTTGTATCGATTTTTTCTAAAATTAATCTATTAACATTGTAGACCTCATAAAATGCTACTGCTCTCTTTACATTTATGTAAAGCAAATATTCTACCTGATACATCTTTCTGTGATGTAGATTGCCTTGTAGTATACCTGGTAGGAACTAAAGAATATTTAATCAAATTTTAAATTTTTATTTAGGATTCTACAAAAACTTATTGACTATATACCATGTATTCCTTGTATGACTTTAGCCGTAGATGCAGAGCTCAAAATCTGAATTTATTCAGTCATTAATTGACATAATACTTGAAATATAGTAAGTACTCAATAAGTGTTATTATTATTAGAAAAATATTGTGGTATAATTTGATTTATTTCATCACATCTTGAGGATAGTAATTCATTGACTTATGGTATCCAATTTTATTATAGAAATCCAGTGCTATTCTAATCCTTATAATTAATTTACATATAATCTATCTTATTGCTCTGGAATCTTTTACGGTTCTCATTTTGTTCCAAATATTATGAAGTTTGAGGATGCTGTACCTTGCTGTGAGATCCCTGTTAATCAAGTGTGCTGGGACCTTTCCATTTGGAAATTTAAATCTTTCAGTTCATGCATTTCTTCTGCTTTTTAAATTCCTTCTCTTTTTTGTCTCTTTTGGCTAATTGTATCATGTGCAAATGGCAACCCTCTCCAGTACTCGTGCCTGGAAAATCCCATGGATGGTGGAACCTGGTAGGCTACAGTACATGGTGTCGCAAAGAGTCAGACACGACTGAGTGACTTCACTTCACATGCTGTGGTAAAGAACCTGCCTGCCAATGCAGGAGACTTAAGAGACTTAGGTTCAATCCCTGGGTTGGGAAGATCTCCTGGAGGAGGGCTTGGCAACCCACTCCAGTATTCTTGCTTGGAGAATCTCCATGGATAGAGGAGCCTTGCAGGCTACAGTCACGGGGTCGCAAAGAGTTGGATGCGTGGCTACAAGTAGAGACTTGTTCTGCATGAGCTCTAGGACTGGAGATTTCATGTGAGGCACAAGTCACATAAACATGCTCTTACCTGGTTTGAGTACTCTCAACTTGCTGCCTGCTTTCTGTCATTCTCCAGTCCTTGAAATAGGGTTTTGTTTTTTGGGTTTTTTTTTTTTTCAAATGGGAGAGAACCATCAGAGTTTATAATTGTTATCTCTAGGAGCATTAATCTAATACAGCTTACTTTGCTATTATCTAAACTGGAACTATCTCAATGTTAACTTTTAATTACATTTTTCTTTGCAAGAAAATTCAATTAAATGAATGATTACCATCCATTGTACTCTCCAGTCCTTCTCAATCTCATTAAAAATAGTTGTTAATTTTTATACTTTACAAGTAGATTTTCTATTAGGTAATTATCACCTGAAATAAAACACCTTGAAAAATTTAAAATGTTTTTTAGACCAGTAATTTCTTTTTATCTTGTCTCTAGGTCAATAACGAAATAAATCAAAATAAGTATGACTAGTTTTCTATATAAATGTTTTTGATTGGGATTTGCTTGTTAGAGATCTGCCACTACATTATTATAGGTGCTTTTTTTTAGGATTCTTAGTAAATATTTTGGGATGAAAAATCTGACAGAAGCATTTTTAATTCCTAGTTTAAAAAGACAGTTATTAAGCTTTGTGAAGATTTTTTGAAAGAAACTCATAAGCTAAACGAAAAATGAACATATCTTTTTCTGGATTCCTATACTTTATCACTTCATTTAAACTCGGATTTAAAAATACTTGGTACCTCTGTGGCTTGTTAAAGATCACCTGTTTTGAGTTTACTGGTTTATAATAACTGATTTTAAGGAAATGAAGTTATAGTTAACATAAGTGTTTATGATTTTTTTGTTGTTGTTTCCAGAAACTTCTAATGTCAATACAACGCCTTTAACCAGTCAGGCTATTTCATCAAATATATATAGTTCAGTGCTTCAGGAGTGGAAGAACGGAGGTTGGCTTTAAGTTTATGCAAATTTTTTAAATGGCAAAAGTCCAGGATTTATAATCAGAAAAAAATACAAGATTCTATTTTTTCAGTTAAATTGTCTTAAGAGAATGTTATGAGAGGCCTGAGCAGTTCTTACTAAACAGGGTAAACTGTTTTGAATACAGAAATAAATCATTCCATGATATTTCATACTATGTCCTATTAAGATATATTTCCTAAGTATCTCGTAGTAAGGTATTTTATCATGTTATAAGTTTCCCCGCCCCCCTCAGTGTTTGCTTCCTTATTGTTTCCACGAGGCCTTAGGAACTAAGCAACAGCAACAGTGAGCTCCCCAGTGAGATTTTTCTCTGTCATAGCCACACTGGAATGCTACTGTGTGTTAAAGTAATCAACCACTTTCAGAAGACACATCCAATTCAAACTGACTCTAGAGAGTAGAGTTTTTTGTGCCCTTTGGTGTTATGTCCATTGTGGCTTATTTGTAAAATCCTTCATGATCAGCCCTTATATTTTGTTCATGAATTTCTTATAGGATAAGTTATCATTTTGAATGGAGTGGTTACAATTGCTTGTGCAGGACACCACTTAAAATAAATGTCAGAATTAGGATTCTAAAACAGAGATTGCTTAGGTTCCCATAACCATATAATGCTTTTTATGTGACCAAGGAACAGAAAATGAGACTAAGTAGGCACTTACATTCATATTTCTACCTACAGATCATTTGGTAGTCTTATTAGCTACAGTGTAAGGGAGTCTGATTAAAAACTAAGCAGACATTATGGATAAGAGTATAGAGGTTCCTCAATAAAAATAGAACTACCATCTAAGAGTCCTACTCCTGAATGTATATCCAAAGAAAATGAAAACACTAATTTGAAAAGATATATGCACCCCAGTGTCATATGCACCCCAGCAGCATTATTTGCAATAGCTAGGATATGAATTTAAGTTTCCATTAAGAGATGAGTGGATAAAGGAGATCTGAAACACACACAATGAAATATTCAGTTCAGTTCAGTTCAGTTCTGTCGCTCAGTCATGTCCAACTCTTTGCGACCCCATGAATTGCAGCAAGCCAGGCCTCCCTGTCCATCACCAACTCCCGGAGTTCACTCAGACTCATGTCCATCGAGTAGGTGATGTCATCCAGCCATCTCATCCTCTGTCGTCTTCTTTTCCTCCTGCCCCCAATCCCTCCCAGCATCAGAGTCTTTTCCTAGGAGTCAACTCTTCGCATGGGGTAGCCAAAGTACTGGAGTTTCAGCTTTAGCATCATTCCTTCCAAAGAACACCCAGGGCTGATCTCCTTTAGAATGGACTGGTTGGATCTCCTTGGAGTCCAAGGGACTCTAAAAAGTCTTCTCCAACACCACAGTTCAAAAGCATCAATTCTTCAGCGCTCAGCTTTCTTCATAGTCCAAATCTCACATCCATACATGACCACTGGAAAAACCGTAGCCTTGACTAGACGGACCTTTGTTGGCAAAGTAATGTCTCTGCTTTTGAATATGCTGTCTAGGTTGGTCATAACTTTCCTTCCAAGGAGTAAGCATCTTTTAATTTCATGGCTGCAATCAGCATCTGCAGTGATTTTGGAGCCCAAGAAAATAAAGTCTGACACTGTTTTCCATCTGTTTCCCATGAAGTGATGGGACCAGATGCCATGATCTTAGTTTTCTGAATGTTGAGCTTTTTAAGCCAACTTTTTCACTCTCCTCTTTCACTTTCATCAAGAGGCTTTTTAGTTCCTCTTCACTTTCTGCCATAAGGGTGGTGTCATCTGCATATCTGAGGTTATTGATATTTCTCCCGGCAATCTTGATTCCAGCTTGTGCTTCTTCCAGTCCAGCGTTTCTCATGATGTACTCTGCATATAAGTTAAATAAGCAGGGTGACAATATACAGCCTTGATGTACTCCTTTTCCTATTTAGAACCAATCTGTTGTTCCATGTCCAGTTCTAACTTGCTTCCTGACCTGCATACAGGTTTCTCAAGAGGCAGGTCAGGTGGTCTGGTATTCCCATCTCTTTCAGAATTTTCCACAGTTTATTGTGATCCACACAGTCCAAGGCTTTGACATAGTCAATAAAGCAGAAATAGATGTTTTTCTGGAACTCTCACTTTTTTGATGATCCAGCGGATGTTGGCAATTTGATCTCTGGTTCCTCTGCCTTTTCTAAAACCAGCTCGAACATCTGGAAGTTCATGATTCACATATTGCTGATGCCTGGCTTGGAGAATTTTGAGCATTACTTTCCTAGCGTGTGGGATGAGTGCAATTGTGTGGTAGTTTGAGCATTCTTTGGTATTGCCTTTCTTTGGGATTGGAATGAATGACCTTTTCCAGTCCTGTGGCCACTGTTGAGTTTTCCAAATTTGCTGGCATATTGAGTGCAGCACTTTTACAGCATCATCTTTCAGGATTTGAAAGAGCTCAACTGGAATTATATCACCTCCACTAGCTTTGTTCTTAGTGGTGCTAAGGCCCACTTGACTTCACATTCCAGGATGTCTGGGTCTAGGTGAATGATCACACCGTCGTGATTATCTGGGTCATGAAGATCCTTTTTGTACAGTTCTTCTGTGTATTCTTGCCACCTCTTCTTGTTATCTTCTGCTTCTGTTAAGTCCGTAACATTTCTGTCCTTTATCGAGCCCATCTTTGCATGAAATGTTCCCTTGGTATCTCTAATTTTCTTGAAGAGATCTCTAGTCTTTCCCATTCTGTTGTTTTCCTCTATTTCTTTGCATTGATTGCTGAGGAAGGCTTTCTTATCTCTTCTTGCTATTCTTTGGAACTCTGCATTCAGATACTTATATCTTTCCTTTTCTCCTTTGCCTTTCTCTTCTCTTCTTTGCACAGCTATTTGTAAGGCCTGCCCAGAGAGTCATTTTGCTTTTTTGCATTTCTTTGTCTTGGGGATGGTCTTGCTCCCTGTCTCCTGTACAATGTCACGAACCTCATTCCATAGTTCATCAGGCACTCTGTCCATCAGATTTAGTCCCTTAAATCTATTTTCACTTCCACTGTATAATCATAACGGATTTGATTTAGGTCATACCTGAATGGTCTAGTGGTTTTCCCTACTTTCTTCAATTTAAGTCTGAATTTGGCAATATGGAGCTCATGATCTGAGCCATAGTCAGCTCCCAGTCTTGTTTTTGCTGACTGTATAGAGCTTCTCTATCTTTGGCTGCAAAGAATATAATCAATTTGATTTCGGTGTTGACCATCTGGTGATGTCCATATGTAGAGTACTCAGCCATAAAAAAATGAATTTTTTGCCACTTGCAACAACATGGATGGCCTTGAAGGGTGTTATGCTTAGTGAAGTAAATCAGACAGAAAAAAAAAAAAAATACTGTATGTGTTCACTTAAATATGGAATCTGAAAAATAAAGCTGATGAATGAATGTAACAAAACAGAAACAGACTCATAAATACGGATAACAAATTAGTGCTTACCAGTGAGGAGAGGGATTGAGGGAAAGAGCAAAATAGAGAAAGGGGATTAAGAGACATAGACTGCTGCTGCTGCTAAGTCGCTTCAGTCATGTCCGACTCTGTGTGACCCCATAGACGTCAGCCCACCAGGGATTCTCCAGGCAAGAACACTGGAGTGGGTTGCCATTTCCTTCTCCAACGCATGAGAGTGAAAAGTGAAAGTGAAGTCGCTCAGTGGTGTCCGACTACTACTAGGTACAAAATGGATAAGATGCAAGGATATAATGGACAGCACAGGGTATATAATCCATATTTTATCATAATGGTAATTGGAGTATAATCTATAAAAATATCAAATCACTATATTGTACACTGGAAATTAGTATAACATTGTTAATCAACTATACTTCAATTAAAAAAAAAGTTTAAAAAGAGAAAATGGAAACAAAAAATTAACAATGAGAAACAAACAAAGGACATAAAAATAACTCTTGATTAAAGAAGTGTAGTGATCCTGAATGGAGAAATTTCACTTTAATTCATATTAGAACTTCCCTAGGACTTCACTGGTGGCTTAGATGGTAAAGCCTCTGCCTACAATGCGGGAGACCCGGGTTGGGAAGATCTCCTGGAGAAGGAAATAGCAACCCATTCCAGTACTTTTGCCTGGAAAATCCCATAAACGGTGGAGCCTGGTAGGCTACAGTCCATGAGATCACAAAGAGTTGGACACGACTGAGCAACTTCACTTTCACTACTTTTATATTAGAAATATAAATTCCTTCTAAAATAACTTGAAAATGAGTGTGATTCCAAACCAAATTCCTCATATATATATATATATATATATTTTTTTTTTTTTTTTTTTTTTGCTTTTTGCTTTTGGTTTGTCTGAAGTTCTGATATGTGTCATCTTTCCCATGTTCTCTTGGTTAGAATTAGAAGCAAGTCACAGACCTACCCACACTTAAGGGGAGGGGATTACACACGGCCTGAATAATTGGAGGGTGGGCAGATTGGGGACAGTCTTAGAGGAAATGCTGAGTACTTTGTAAGCACTCATTTTTCTGCCTGTAATCTTCTGAGGGCTTTTTGTTAGAGTGAGTTCTGAACTTGTTACTGTAGTCCGCAAAATCCTGTGTGAATTAGTTTCCTATCTCTTTCCAATCCCATCTCTGTTCTCCATCTCAGTTTTCAGAAGGACTTGTTCTGTGACCACTATATCTAAGCCTACTCTGCCCTCTAGTCACTATCCTATTACCATTTTATTTTCTTCATTAAATCTACAACTGGATGAAATTATTATTTGTTCATTGGTGTTGTCAGTCCTCTACTAAAATATAAGGACCAAGTGAGTAGACAAATTGTTTTTCTTGTTCAAAATAGTGTCTCTAATGCCTAGCACATAGTACATACTGAAAAAGTCTGATAAATGAATGAATGAATACATTCTATATTTAACCATGTAAAAAAGGGAATGCTAATTTGAGTCATATATAGCTCCTATCTTTTTGTGGCTTTTGGACTAGTACAAGAAAAAAAAATACAGTATCTACTACTGTAGGCAAGAATCGCTAAGAAGAAATGGCGTAGTGCTCATAGTCAACAAAAGAGTCTAAAATGCAGTACTTGTGTGCAGTCTCAAAAATGACAGAATGATCTCTGTTCGTCTCCAAAGAAAACCATTTAATATCATAGTAATCCAAGTCTATGCCCCAATAACTAATGCCAAAGAAGCTGAACGGTTCTATGAAGATCTACAAGACCTTCTAGAACTAACACCAAAAAAAAAAGATGGCATTTCCATCATAGGGGACTGGAATGCAAAACTAGGAAGTCAAGAGATACCTGGAGTAACAGGCAAGTTTGGCCTTGGAATACAAAATGAAGCAAGGCAAAGGCTAACTGAGTTTTGCCAAGAGAACACACTGAGGGTCATAGCAAACACTCTCTTCCCACAACACAAGAAATGTCTCTACACATGGACATCACCAGATGGTCAGTACTGAAATCAGATTGATTGTATTCTTTGCAGCTGAAGATGGAGAAGCTCTGTATAGTCAGCAAAAACAAGACGAGATGACTGTGGCCTAGATCATGACTTCCTTATTGTAAAATTCTGATTTAAATTGAAGAAAGTAGGGGAAATGACTGGACCATTCAGATATGACCTAAATCAAATCCCTTACTATTATGCAGTGGAAGTGACAAATAGATTGAAGGGATTATATCTGATAGAGTGCCTGAAGGACTAAGGATGGAGGTTCGTAACACTGTACAGGAGGCAGTGATCAAAATCCTCCCTTCTTAAGAAGAAGAAATGCAAAAAGGCAAAATGGTTGTCTGAGGAAGCCTTACAAATAACTGAGAAAAGAAGAGAAACTAAAGGCAAAGGAGAAAGGGAAAGATATACCCAACTAAATTCAGAGTTCCCAAATAGCAAGGAGAGATAAGAAAGCCTTCCTTAGTGATCAATGCAAAAATAAAGGAAAACAATAAAAAGGGAAAGACTAGAGATCTCTTCTAGAAAATTAGAGATACCAAGGAAACATTTCATACAAAGATGTGCACAATTAAGGACAGACACAGTATGTATCAACAGAAGATATTAAGAAGAGGTGGCAAGAATACACAGAACTATACACAAAAGATCTTAATGATCCAGATAACCACAATAGTGTGGTCATTCACCTAGAGCCAGATGTGCTGGAAGCAAAGTCATGTGGGCCTTAGAAAGCATCACTAAGAACAAAGCTAGTGGAGATGATGTAATTCCACTTGAGCTATTTCAAATGCTGAGAATGTTGCTGTTGAAGTGCTGTAGTCAATATGCCAGCAAATTTGGACACCTCAGCAGTGGCCACAGGACTGGAAAAGGTCAGTTTTCATTCCAACCCCAAAGAAAGGGAATGCCAAAGAATGCTCAAACTACCACACACTTGCACTCATCTCACACGCTAGTAAAGTAATGCTCGAAATTCTCCAAGCCAGGCTTCAGCAATACGTGAACTGTGAACTTCCAGATGTTCAAGCCGGTTTTAGAAAAAGCAGAGGAACCAGAGATCAAATTGCCAACATCTGTTGGATCATCAAAAAAGCAAGAGATTTCCAGAATAACATCTACTTCTGCTTTATTGACTACCCCAAAGCCTTTGACCGTGAAGATCACAACAAACTGTGGAAAATTCTTAAAGAGATGGGAATATTAGACCACCTTACCTGCCTCCTGAGAAACTTCTATGCAGGTTAAGAAGCAACAGTTAGACCTGAACATGGGAAAATGAACTGGTTCCAAATTGAGAAAGGAGTACGTCAAAGCTGTATGTTGTCACCCTGCTTATTTAACCTATATGCAAAGTACATCATTTGAAATACCAGACTGGATGAAGGACAAGCTGGAATCAATATGTGACAAATATCAATAACCTCAGATATGCAGATGAAAACACACTTATGGCAGAAAGCAAAGAGGAACTGAAGAGCCTGTTGATGAAAGTGAAAAAAGAGAGTGAAAAAGCTGACTTAAAACTCAACATCAGAAAATGAAGATCATGACATCCAGTCCCATCACTTCATGGCAAATAGATGGGAAAACAATGGAAACAGTAACAGACTTATTTTCTTGGGCTCCAAAATCACTGCAGATGGTGACTGCAGCCATGAATTTAAAAGGCGCTTACTCCTTGGAAGAAAAGCTATGACCAACCTATACAGCATATTAAAAAGCAGAGACATTATTTAACCCACAAAGGTCTGTCTAGTCAAAGCTATGATTTTTCCAGTAGACATGTATGGATGTGAGATTTGGACCATAAAGAAAGATGAGCACTGAAGAATTGATGCTTTTGAACTTGGTGTTGGAGAAGGCTCTTGAAAGTCCTTTGGACTGCAAGGAGATCAAATGAGTCAATCCTAAAGGAAATCATTCCTAAATATTCATTGGAGGGACTGATGCTGAAGCTGAAACTCCAATACTTTGGCCACTTGATGCAAAGAACCGACTCCTTGGAAAAGACCCTGATGCTGGTGAAGATTGAAGGCAGGAGAAGAAAGGGATGAGAGAGGATGAGATGGTTGGATGGCATCACTGATTCGATGGACTTGAGTTTGAGTAAGCTGCGGGAGTTAGTGATGAACATGGAAGCCTGGCATGCTGCAGTCCATGGGGTCGCAAAGAGTTGGACATGACTGAGTGATTGAACTGAATTGAACTGAAGAAAAATGCAAGTAGATTTTGTAATGCTATGTTAATTGTTTCTAGAAGTCCTGACTTGAGAAAACGTATCACTTATTAATACACATTTGGCAATTTTTCAACTTATCTCTAATAACGGGAGCTGATATTGTGGATAACCATATAACTCTACAGAGAAAAAAGAGAATTAGATCAAGGGTCCTATCTAGGAAATATCACCATTTACGCTGTAAATGAAAGAGAAGCATACTATGAAGAAATGATTAGATAAGTGTTATGAGATTTAATAGAGTGCCAGGAGATCCAACGTACTGTTTCTTTTTCAGAACCTAATATCAAACTTATAGTAACAGGTAAATAATAGGCAACCCCTGACATCTACCTACCCTACTACTCCCAATCCAATTTACTGTTGCTAAAGTCTTTCATGCTAAGTAGCTTCAGTCATGTCTGACTCTTTGTGGCCCTATAGACTGTAGCCCACTGGGCTCCTCTATCCATGGGGATTCTCCAGGCAAGAATACTGGAGTGGGTTGCCATGCCCTCCTCCAGGGGATCGTCCCAGCCCAGAGTTCGATCCTGTGCGTCTTATGTGTCCTGTATTGGCAAGCAGATTCTTTACCACTAGTGTCAGCTGTTGATTCTAAATCTATGTATAGAGTATTTTTCATTGTTTATTATAACTCCTAATTAGACTAAGATAAATCTTCTTTTTCCTATATTTTCCGTGAACCAAAAGGTTTACCATCTCTATTTCAAGGACATGATGGAATAAACATTTGTAGTCATTTAAAGTAACAGTAACTTCTGAAATTCCCTTATCGCAAAGACATTTGGGCTTTTCATTTCATTTCTCTGATTCCTACTAATGAATTTTGTAATTATGAATACCAAATAATTCTTAGATGATACTTAATATATTACAGCATACAGCATACCGTTAAAAATGCTAATAATTTGTAGGTCTATATTAGAACTCAGTGTATTTTTTTTTAATTTTTGAATTATTGCATTTTGGTTGTAAGGACCTAGAGGGTCTACATATCTGAAGCCCTGCATATACAAGTCTTACTTGATCATATAATCATCTTAAGATATTTAAACATTTTAAATAGGTTTAAGAAATGTGAACAAGAAAATAATTGGAAAGTTGAGATTAATAGTCTCACAATAAAGTTCTCTTATCTGTTTAGAAAGTCCCATGAGCATTCTTTTCTCAGTTCCAGCTACTGTGGAAGATAAATATGCTCAGTTGTCAACCTAGGTACGTCACTGGTTTAGAATACTTATTTGTAATATTTTAAATTTAAATCTATAATAACGTTTCAAGCAGGTCACAAAACCAAAGAGTTAATGATACAAACATCTTAGTAAAAAATATTATTCTTGATTAAAAATACAGTTGATGATTAATGTAATTAGTCCAAAATATTACAGTTTAGTTTCCTTTTTACTATTAACTTGACTTGTTTCCTTTATTACTAGAATTTTGTAACTGTGTATTATAACAACTATGTATTTACAGCTATATGTTTTTCTATAATATAAAAATATCCTGTATTACAAACTCTAATGAATAGGGTTTGCTTTTTAGTGTACACATATCGAGACACAGCTAAACTTTTTAAACATGTCAATAAATTAAAAGCACATACTGAAAAAAAGGAATTCCATTTGTTTGCCTAGGAATCATCTCAAGATATCTTTATTCCTCCTTTTCCTTTAGGTTTACATCTTGGTTCCCAGGACAGTAACACAGATTAATTCTGCAAGGTTATTTAGACTACGTTGATAATGTATCAACCTCTTTAATTGATATGTTCTAAGCAGAGTTCAGCTTACACCTTGAGAATCCTCCTGTCCCCAGAAACAATAAACAATTCCCCTGAAATTAGTGTTTCTTTTGTGTATTTTACTGATACTATATATTCTCTTTTATCTGTGTGGCCATTCCAAAGAACCTGAAAACAATACATATACATTCTTACATTTTTCAAAAAACAAATCTTTTTGGGTTTTATTAAACCTATGTATTATCACAGTATCAGGAGCTATTACACAGTCTTTTAACCATGCCCTTTTTCTGAAATTATACTATTCAATAAAATAAAACTTACCTCTTAAAAGCTTCAAGATTTCTTAATTTGTATTTAGAGTATCACTGTCCCAATTATTTATTTTACCTGAAATATTATAATTTTATTCTCTTATTAATAAATATCATAGAAGTTTTAAAAAATTTAGGTCTTTTATTAAGCAGTATATGTCCAGAGCTCTATAAGACACTGTGGAAGTTAAGGAAGACATACAAGATATGGTCTCTGATCTCAAAGAACTAAAAATTTAAAGGAAAACACTGCATTTCTGAAGCAACAAGAGAGATACACAGAGGATGAAGCTGGGTGAAAAATTGTGTGAGACAAATCTGAATTATTAAGAATAGAGAAGCTAATACAGGCTAAAGTAGATAAAGAGAATTTGATCTGGGCTTTGAAGTGATGTGTAAAAGGATATGGCATTTAATCTTGCATTTAAAGATGTCCAGACTAAAACACCAGCTAAGGAAAATGGATATGTTTTCTGAAATTGTGAATTTTTAATGCAAATCAGATAAAAAATGCTTTGTTTGTGTTGCTTGCTAAAATAAATGACAGAGTCAACTAGTGCAACCTAATATGATTACAAGTATTTAAAAAATTGTTTTGAACTTTTTTGACAAAGAAAAATAAAAACATAGCTTAATAGATTATAGACTGAGTGAGGTGCTGAGTATAGATCTGTATATAGAAAATTCACCATAAGGTCTTAAGAACTAACTGCAAAAAATTTTATTTTTGCCCATTGTGGTTTCTGACTCTGGTTTTACTATTTGAAGTCCTAATTTTATATTGCAGATTATTTTGAAATTACAGAACTAATAAAGAATATCTGTGTTAATAGCCTTACATGTCCAACAAAAAATGAAAGTAAAGGACTTTTAAATCGATACAACCATCCAGTGTTACTTTTGTGGGAATTTGCTAACACTCATTTATTTATTTATTTTTTTTTTAAAATATAAATTTATTTATTTTAATTGGAGGTTAATTACTTTACAATATTGTATTGGTTTTGCCATTATAAAACACTGGTGAAAGAAATCAAAGAGGACACTAATAGATGGAGAAATATACCATGCGAGACAGCTAACACCTTTTTAAAGTTTCCACTTTTATTTGAAGGATGGTATAAAGATGGGTTGGATGTAGAGTTAGAACACAGAAATATTTTATGCTTCTCAATTCATTAGGCCTGATTTGAGGCCCTCTGATAAGTCCAGTGCAATTGGGCATGTGGTCCATTACATCTGTAATAAGGTGGACAGGCAGGAACAGAGATAGTGAGAGTGAAAGGGCGTTTCCTGCCTTGGTTCTGAACTATGTGGATACAGACAGGATGGTCCAGATGACTCATGTTCGCATACATTCCAGAATTTTTCTACAAAATAAGCGGAATATTTCAAGTAAAATATTTTTCTTGGATTGAATTTTAAATACTTCTTGATTATTTTCATTGTTTCAAATAATAGATGTTCACACCTGTTGCTGCTAAAGTCACTTCAGTCGTGTCCGACTCTGTGCGACCCCATAGACAGCAGCCCACCAGGCTTCCCCGTCCCTGGGATTCTCCAGGCAAGAACACTGGAGTGGGTTGCCATTTCCTTCTCCAGTGCATCAAAGTGAAAAGTGAAAGTGAAGTCGCTCAGTTGTGTCCGACTCTGTGCAACCCCATGGACTGCCGCCTACCAGGCTCCTCCGTCCATGGGATTTTCCAGGCAAGAGTACTGGAGTGGGGTGCCATTGCCTTCTCCATCACACCTGTTAAAGGACCCCAAATTAGTGAATATAATTAGAAAAATAGAAACTGAAAAATACTTGCCTGCTCTTAAGAAGAAATGACATTTTAAGCTTATTCTACACTGAGTAGCCAAGAAAAAAATTGAAGAATTCTCTTTTGGAATTTTGAATATAAGCATTTGAATGATATTTTGAAAGAAGTTGTTTGTTATTAGTGATTTAAAACTGTTACCTTTATCTTTTGCCATCTTAAATAGGTTAGGGGGTTGTGTTTACCTGTCCATTTGTATTTTACTTCATTCAGGATCAAAATGTGAGCCTGACTATAACACTCAATGGATAATGATTCATTATCCATTGACATTGTTGCAACTTCCAAGTGATAAAAAAAAAAAAATTATTTCCTTAATGTCCATCTTAGTCAAAGCTGCCCGACAATTGTGAAAATGTGAGAATATAAAATCATGGTTTGGGTTTATGTTTTACTGATGATCTATTGTCTAAAAATAAAATATGCTTCATTTTTCTTCTGTATTGACTCAAACAAGTAATATTCTATAGCTGATCTTTATCTTATGTGTGTTTGTTTGCATAAGAGAAGCTTTAAAAGGTTAAATACTCAAATTTACTTTCAATTCTTATATAATTTGCATAGATAAAACTTTCCTATTTAAACTTAAATACTTGTTAAATGGACTCATTATATGTACTTCAAAGCAAGAGTTTTTGGCCATTTGATTTTAAGTTTACGAGAAATAAATCAGATGTGACAAATAGTCTGAGATAATTTCAAACTTCTTGTAAGTTTTCCAAGTCTTTTTTGGGTAAAGGTTTAATAATAATAATTATGCTATTTTAAAATTATAATTTAATAATAATTGTAATGTTAAAATTAGAATTCAGTTTAAATTTATAATTTAAAAATTATAATTTTACTATTCTAATTAAAGTTAAGCTCAAATTGCTGAATTTAGGTTTTATATATATGTATATACACAACTATATGTACTCATTGAAATAAAGCACAATTTTTCTTAGTCTGTTTCCATTTTTTTAAGGAACAGAAAGAGGTGAGATAAAACAAATTAAAGCATCAAGCAGACATTATGACCTGCTTAGATTTCAAAAACAAAATACATAAATACATACAAAATTTATTTGTGGCTAAACCAGTATTCTTCAGTCCTTGTATAACATTTGTGCCCATAATACATTATTATGTGCCCATGAAAATGAAAGAGGAGAGTGAAAAACTTGACTTAAAACTCAACATTCAGAAAACTAAGATCATCGGATGGCATCCGATCCTGTCATTCCATGGCAAATAGATGGGGAAACACTGGAAACAGTGAGATACTTTATTTTTCTGGGCTCCAAAATCACTGCAGATGCTGACTGGAGCCATGAAATTAAAAGATGATTGCTCCTTGGAAGAAAAGCTATGACCAACCTAGGCAGCATATTAAAAAGCAGAGACATTATTTTGCCAGCAAAGGTCTGTCTATTCAAAGCTGTGGTTTTTCCAGTAGTCATGTATGGATGTGAGAGTTGGACTATAAAGAAAGCTGAGTACCGAAGAATTGATGCTTTTGAGCTGTGCTGTTGGAGAAGACTCTTGGGAGTCCCTTGGACTGCAAGGAGATCCAACCAGTCCATCCTAAAGGAAATCAGTCCTGACTGTTCATTGGAAGGACTTATGTTGAAGCTGAAACTCCAATACTTTGGCCACCTGATGTGAAGAACTGACTCACTGGAAAAGACCCTGATGCTGGGAAAGACTGAAGGCTGAAGGAGAAGGGGATGAGAGACGATGAGATGGTTGGATGGCGTCACTGACTCAATAGACATGAGTTTGAGTAAGCTGCGGGAGTTGGTGATGGACAGGGAAGCCTGGTGTGCTACAGTCCATGGGTTTGCAAAGAGTCGGACACGACTGAGTAACTGAACTGAACTAATACAAGAATATTAAAATCCTTTGTTTTCCTTCACATTTTAAGCAAGTATATGTAAATATTTTTCAACATCTAGGAATTCTCAGTATTTAAATCTTTTCACTGAGTTTCTATGATATTAAAACATCTATCTGTGGTTTTAATCTGAAAATTTAAAAGTAAATTGGTAAACATAATTCATCCAGAAAAGTTTACTCTGTGGGGTTAAACAACTGAATGATCCTAAATTATAGGAATTAACATAAATGTTTTATAAAGTACCACTCAGATTACAAACACTAGAGTTTTACTTTAGGACTTTTATTTTTATTTGTAGATTGACTGATATGATTAGTCTCAGAATTATCAATAATTATAATAATATAAAATTATAATTATTAATAATAAGTATTAATAATTAAGAAATTAAGTATTTCTTAATATATATATATAACATATTTATAGGAGTGCGTCTTTACAAATAAGATACTTTAGAAATATTCCTATCAGTGGATGCTGTAATAGAAACTACTTATCCAGGAGGCTAAATAACAACACAAACCAAAAAAAAAAAAAATTTCTGTACTCTCAATATTGCCACCTACTCAATGCCTTTAGAATCTCTGTTTAGAATTATGTGTAGATTTGGAAGCTAATTCTTCCTCTTACTTGTTGTTTGTTTAGCATACTCCTTATGTCAGCAAGTAGTTTAACAGGATAGTATAGTGGGATCTTGATTTTATTCCTTTGATATGTTAGATAACCACTCTGAACCTCAGTTAAAATGGATATAATAATAGTTCCATTTGGTGATGATTAAATGAGTTTATATTTGTGCTATGCTTGAGTTATACTTCAACTATAAGATATGATAGCTATATAATTTTAATTGTCATTTAAAATCTTATTTTAGTTATAATAATTCTAATAGAAAGGATAATTATGTGCTGTGTGCTTAGTCGCTCAGTAATATCCAACTCACTGCAACCCCATGGACTATAGCCCACCAAGCTCCTCTGTCCATGGATATTCTCCAAGCAAGAATACTTGAGTGGGTTGCCATGCTCTCCTCTGGTGATCTTCCCAACCCAGGGATTGAACCCAGGTCTCCCGCATTACAGGCAGATTCTTTACCATCTGAGCCACCAGGGGAGCCTAAGGATAATTATAGTCATTATTATTAAATCATTGTGTTTTAGTATCTTTATCTACCAAAACAAGGAGAGCCTGTGTCTCTTTTAGAATTCCTTAACTATAATAAAGATGTATTAAACTATTTTATTTTGTAGTGACCTCTAGTAGAAGATTTAAGATATTTTTATATCTTACTTCTGCACAAAAGTACTCAAGTTTGACATATGGCATTATCATTTATAATTTATAATAATAAATTATTGGTTTTTGACAGAGAAGTAATTACTGTTCCCAGGTTTATAAATTTAAAACCCTATATTTCTCTTAGATATTACAAAAATTTTGCTCTTTCTTCAGAGATAGCTTTTACTATCAGTATTAACAGAAACTGGAGTTTAGAATCTTCATGTATGGGCCTTCCCTCGTGGTCCAGTGGCTAAGACTCTGTGCTTGCATGGCAGGAGGCATGGTTTCCATTCCTTATCAGGGAACTAAGATCCTGTAGGCATGCCATGCAGTGTGGCGCAAAAAAAAAAAAAAAAAAAAAAAGTTTTCATGTGAAATTTATTTTATTATTCTGAGTATGAAAGTGAAGGTAGAGTCGCTCAGTTGTGTCTGACTCTTTGCGACCCCATGGACTGTAGCCTACAACGCTCCTCCGTCCATGGGATTTTCCAGGCAAGAGTACCGGAGTGGGTTGCCATTTCCTTCTCCAGGAGATCTTCCCAGCCCAGGAATAGAACCTGGGTCTCCTGCATTGTAGGCAGACGCTTTACCATCTGAGCCACCAGGAAAGATGTATAGTGATTTAAAATATGTACTAGACAGTAAAAACAGATGGTAGCATGTTTTTATGGTATTTATGTTGTTTTCATTTCTGCTAAAATGTGAGAGAGTGACTTACCACTTAATTTTTTTTCCCTTAGGTTTTATGTTGATTTATATGATAAACCTTAATAAGAAAGTAGGAGGTTGCCCAGTAGTTTTGTCCACTGTATTTATATCTGGTAAATGCACTATATTTAAATCTTACACCTTTTTTTCCCTCTCAGAAGAAAAAATATATATTTAAAACTGGGCCACTCAATCTTGATTTTCTCCCAAAACTAATCATGTTTTCTTTTGATCCTAGTTCAGGCTTGGTTCCTTCAAACTAGAGAAAATTGCAAGCCCAGCTGAGGTCATTAGAGAACTTATTTGTCACTGCCTGGACACCATTGCAGAAAGCCAAGCCAAAAATGAGCACCTGCAGAAAGAAAATGAAAGGCTTCTGAGAGATTGGAATGATATTCAAGGACGGTGTGTACATAATGTGCTTGTATCTTAAGAACACTAAGCTCTTTATATTATTGTAGCTCTGTTTATGATTTATACACTTATGCTATATGTAGAGTATCATATATTTAAAACGAAATGTGTCAATGATTATACCTCTACTTAATGTGATTAAACTAAATTATTGGTTGTTATTGTACAGTATAGGAGAACAGTAACACTTTTAGGTCATTCGTATTTGGTGGCACCAGCAAACTAATAACAGTAAGAAGTAATTGGACAGTGGTGATCAGAACCCATTAACAGTAAGCAAAGTTTAGGAAGTTTGGTATTTATAAGGATTAAAGTGAAAGTGAAGTCACTTAGTTGTGTCCAACTCTTTGCAACCCTGTGGACTGTAGCCCACCAGGCTCCTCCATCCATGGGATTCTCCAAGCAAGAATACTGGAGTGAGTTGCCATTTCTTTCTCCAGGGGATCTTCCTGACCCAGGGATCAAACCCAGGTCTCCTGCATTGCCGGCAGACGCTTTAACCTCTGAGGTTAATAATGAATAAAAAAGAGAAATGAAATATAAATAAACATAGTTGATTCCTTATTTGAAATCTTTTTATGAATGACATCTATTTCAGGTGAAGTATGTTTTGGCTCCTGAGAGAAACTTATTTTTTGCAGATTGATTGAAAGTTCATATTCTCAGCATTTTAAAAAGAAGTAGTTGTTACTCCTGGATAAGACATTTGGAAGCCTTTATTTTCCTGATTTTGCCTCTTTAAACAATGAAGAAGAAAGTGACCTATCTTCTCAGTTATGCAGTTTTCTCAATTATATTGTGATCTAGGCTGGTCCAGGGAATAGCTGTATTACTCTATTATGTACAAGATATTTGAAAGAAATGTATGTTGGGAATATTTGAATCTCTACAAAGACATATTAATATAATATGCATGTATTTGTTAGTATATACATTGTAACATATGAAAGAATTGTGCAGAATATATAAAATAGTAATAATGCTCATTATTACATCCAATATATAAATATTTTTTATCTTTTATTCAATCCATAAACATAAGAATATTTGAACATTTATCAATTTAGGGTCTTTTTAGGGTACTGACTAATATTGTTCTATATGTGCATCAGTAAGTATATGGGGAAGTGTATGAAAAATATGAAGGGTTTTTATCATTATATCCTTTTAAATGAGGTTTACTAGAAGAAATAATTTCTATACATTCATTTATATTTATTAATTAATGTAAGGCATGAACCTAACACCTATCACCTAAAACTTGGTTATATTTGACTCTCATTTTTATATTAATAAAGTATCTTATTTTCTTTTGGTTCTGAATTAATTTTTATCTCCAATTCTATAGTTAGACCAAATCAAAATTATGTAAATGTCAAGAAACCATACAGAAAAATATGTTATTTGTTTCTTTTAAATTTTCCCTTTGAAATTCTTGTTGCTGTGAATTAATATAAAATGTTCTAGAAAGCATGTTTTGGGACTTATACCAGTACTCTGGGTGTATTTTTCTATTTTATATTCAAAATAAATCAAATGAAAGGAGATGTACTCTGGTCGTGATAAGCCATTATTTTAAAAACTCAAAATACCCTCAGGATGATAGGAAATTTGATCCACAAATTGCCCACAAAAATGCAGACTGGGTACTTGGTACTTGAGCAAATTGCTTTAAAATGTCTGCCAGAGGTTGAAAGAGGTATTATCTCATCAGTATTCAACACCACTGCCATAGGATGGAAAGCAGCAGGGAACAAAGATGAGACAGTAGAGACAAATACACCCTGTGCTGTAAGACAGTGTGTGAGGGTACATATAATATGTGTCGCACAGATGCTCAATTTGCTATTTCTGAATTATCCAGAAAATTCTTTTGTGTCATTGTGACAAAAAGTTACCTATTTGATCAAATGCACAGCCATGTAGCTTGTCACCAGTCTTATGCTCCATCTATTCTTTTTTTTTTTCTGAGTCCTGGATCACATACCTTTTTCAGGAATTGAAGATGTGTGTTCTTGGAATGGCCCTCCAAACAGAGGAAACAAAATCTACTCCAGAGAATTCTAGGCTCTGGATGTATTCCAGATGTTAGATTAGTAGCTTTACCTAGTTTCCAAATTTGGTTTTCTTTCCTATCACACAGAAAGTGGCTGTTTTAAAGAGTTGTAAATACACCTTGGTCACAGCCAAACTGTATTTCCTGAACTGTTCCCTGTCCAGAGGCGTAGTTCACTGGGAAATGAGCGAAGGATTTACAACTACTGCTTCCATAAGGCAGTAGTACTGGTCAAGAGTCTTCAGAGAGATTAGAAATAGGACACAGACATTCGGAGTTAGGTATCTGTCCACATAGAAAATAGAGTTGAGGCCCTCTCTTTAGGCCTAGTCACAGTTCAGTTTCCTGGGCTGCTCCTGATTAGTCTTATATCAGTGTCCATTCATGATTCCATTATTTCTTTATCAGATTTTTTTTCTAGACTACATGTGCCTGGAGAGCGAGGAGGGGCACAAAATAGTTGCTGAGAATTCACTTAGAAGCTATGGTAGATAGGTCTGAAATATATTTAATAGAGAACTGAATATTATATGAGCAAAAAGCATATCATGGGAAATGTTTATGTTGTGTTAAGAGGAGAAATGTGAGTTACCAATATGGAAGGTATCTCATTTTTTGTAAAATACATCTTTAGATAAAGAATATCTAGAAGGAGAAAATTAAATGATACTAGTGTGTGTCTGTGTGGATCACAATAAACTGGAAAATTCTGAAAAAGATGGGAATACCAGACCACCTGACCTGCCTCTTGAGAAACCTGTATGCAAGTCAGGAAGCAACAGTTAGAACTGGATATGGAACAACAAACTGGTTCCAAAAAGGAAGAGGAGTACATCAAGGCTGTATATTGTCACCCTGCTTATTTAACTTATATGCACAGTACATCATGAGAAAAGCTGGGCTGGATGAAGCACAAGCTGGAAACAAGATTGCTGGGAGAAATATCAATAACCTCAAATATGCAGATGACACCACCCTTATGGCAGAAAGTGAAGAGGAACTAAAAAGCCTCTTGATGAAAGTGAAAGAGGAGAGTGAAAAAGTTGGCTTAAAGTTCAACATTCAGAAAACGAAGATCATGGCACCTGGTCCCATCACTTCATGGCAAATAGATGGGGAAACAGTGGAAACAGTGGCTGATTTTACTTTTTTGGGCTCCAAAATCACTGCAGATGGTGATTGCAGCCATGAAGTTAAAAGACGCTTTTAATTTGGAAGGAAAGTTATGACCAACCTAGACAGCATATTAAAAAGCAGAGACATCACTTTGCCAACAAATGTCCGTTTAGTCAAGGTTATGGCTTTTCCAGTGGTCATGTATGGATGTGAGAGTTGGACTATAGAGAAAGCTGAGTGCAGAAGAATTGATGCTTTTGAACTGTGGTGGTGGAGAAGACTCGTGAAAGTCCCTTGGTCTGCAAGGAGATCCAACCAGTCTATCCTACCGAGTGTTCATTGGAAGGACTGATGTTGAAGCTGAAACTCCAATACTTTGACCACCTCATGCAAAGGGCTGACTCATTGGAAAAGACCCTGATGCTGGGAAAGACTGAGGGCAGGAAGAGAAGGGGACGACAGAGTATGAGATGGTTGGATGGCATCAGCGACTTAATAGACATGGGTTTAGGTAGACTCCGGGATGGAGTTGGTGATGGACTGGGAGGCCTGGTGTGCTGCAGTTCATGGGGTCGCAAAGAGTCAGACATGATGGAGCAACTGAACTGACGGAACTGAAGTGTGTGTCTGGAACTGTGGATTAAATTTTCTTCTTGATAGTATTTTTTACATATATTTTTGTATTTAGATATGTATCATTATAATCAGAGCCAAATCTAAAACTATTTCCATTTGGGATCATGGGGGAGAATGAATACGGTTTGAGTAAGCAATGAGGAATTGCAATAAGAGTGAAAAGGATGAGCTTTAACATGTATACTTTTAACATATATTTGCTGTTATTTTTTATTTGCTATTTAATAATTGCAATCCTCAGTTCAGTCACTCAGTCATGTCTGACTCTTTGCAACCCCATGAATCACAGCATACCAGGCCTCCCTGTCCATCACCAACTCCTGGAGTTCACTCAGACTCACATCCATCGAGTCAGTGATGCCATCCAGCCATCTCATCCTCTGTCGTCCCCTTCTCCTCCTGCCCCCAATTCGTCCCCTTCTCCTCCTGCCCGCAATCCCTCCCAGCATCAGAGTCTTTTCCAGTGAGTCAACTCTTCACATGAGGTGGCCAAAGTACTGGAGTTTCAGCTTTAGCATCATTCCTTCCAAAGAAATCCCAGGGCTGATCTCTTTCAGAATCGACTGGTTGAATCTCCTTGGAAGGGACTCTCAAGAGTCTTCTCCAACACCACAGTTCAAAAGCATTATTCTTCGGTGCTTAGCTTTCTTCACAGTCCAACTCTCACATCCATACATGACCACAGGGAAAACCATAGCCTTGACTAGACGGACTTTTGTTGACAAAGTAATGTCTCTGCTTTTGAATATGCTATCTAGGTTGGTCATAACTTTACTTCCAAGGAGTAAGCGTCTTTTAATTTCAATCTTAGCTCCAGTTTAAACAAGTGACATTCCTGAATTCACTTACTTTTGTATAATTTATATGAGAAAGAAAACATTAGAATTATTGTATGTAAATCCTTAGGTCATTAGCTATATTTATTTTACTTTTTTAGTTTCAAATAACAATTCTCAAGTTCGGTGTTTGTGAGTAGGTCTTTTGTTTGTACTCAAGCATCAAGTTAGAAAGTCTCTAGCTTTACTCTGAGTTATAGTTATTAAACCTACAATTGGAGGCAGTTTTCAGCAGATTGAATTGGGTTGACACTCATGGAATCATTAGAATAGAAGAGACCTCGAAAGCTTTTCTCTGCCTTCAAGCTAGGATCACATTATAGCCAGATGAATTCAGTCTGATATTTTAAGACTCAAGAGATACCTTCAACTCCTATTGGTCGCCCATTACATTGTTTAAGAACAGTCACAGGCAGAAAATTCTTCCTTCCATCTATTGGTAATCTGAGTCCTTCATGGTATACTTGAAGGCCATTTCCTCTTGTTCTGTCATCAGAAAGGATGAGGAACAGCTGTTTACCATCTTCTTTAGTACTTAAAGGCTTATTAAATATCTCTTTACCACTGCTTTCTTTTCCATTTCTTTTTAGCATTCTTTGTCCTCTGAACTCTTGTGCAGATATTCTTTGTCTGAACAACCCTGACCTGGGTATAAACTTTGTCAGAGCTGAAAATACAAGGATTACTGTACTGTTTCTAAGTACCACATGTTAACATTTGTGTATTGATTTATTTTGGGTTATCATTTAATCTGTATTATTTGAGATGTTATTTTCTATGAAATCACCTTGTTTCTGCTCTCATTTTTGTTGTGTTTTTGACATTTATTCTTAAATTCCTTGTTTTCCCATCCAGAAATATTTTATTTTGAATATTCAGTGTTTTTTGTATTTAGTTTTTACCCTTTTAGTTTTTTTTTTAACTGGAGGATAATTATTTTACAATGTTGTGTTGGTTTCTGCTGACAACAAGCAGCTATATGTATACATTATATATACATGTATCCCCTCCCTAGTTAACCTACCTCCCACCCCACCCTCCAGTCCAACCCCTCTGGTTATCAGAGAGCACAGAGCTGAGTTACATTCCTTCAAGAAGTCCTCAACTACTTTTAAATGAATATATTGCATGAAATAATTTATGTTTTAATCTTTAAAATAGAGGTTTATTCATTGTCTGTGTGTAGGCACATATCAAGTATATTCAATTTCTGCTAGTCTACCTTCTTTATATATATATATGAGGGATTAAAGTTAGTACTGTCTCTTGTTAGCTCATTTGAATATTGTAGAAAAAATTATAAATGATAAAGAATTTTATGTTTTGTCCTATATACCTAAATTTAAAGTATATAGTGTTTTACATATCTTCTTCTACATATACATAAAATTTTACATAATTTCTTCTTCAAGTTGGATGCTTTCATTTATTTTATAAGTACATACATTTAATTGTGTGTGTATGTTTGCTGGATTATAAGATACAGCTTGGTATATGATGTTCTTGCTGTGGAGCAGTTCATAATCTACTTTGGGAGAACAGATTAGGTAAATCACTTAATCCCAAAATAAGATCATGGTTGCTATTATAGTAATATTAACAAAGTACCAGAAACAGGCTATAGTTACCTTTGTTTCAAATTTCTCTCACAAATATGTTCTTTTAGAAATAATCCAAAGATGTGAATAAGTTATTACATTTAGGAATTTAGATGTTTTAAAAGCTTTTTTGCTATGAATTTCCAATTTTGATCCTTTTCTCAGTGTGTAAACTACAAATGCTAATAAACAGTAAGTTCTAATTATTTGTTTACCAATATAAAACTTTAAATCAATGAAAACATTTTAAAGTGATTTTTTAAGTTGGAATTGTTTATTTTTAATTAATTTTTATTTAAAATGATTTTACTTGTATTTTTCTTGAAAAAAAAATTGAAATTGTCTTCAGTATTAAATTGAATAATGCTAAGAAAACCCCACACCATATATTAATTGGTTTGTTTATTCACATTTTAGGTTTGAAAAATGTGTGAGTGCTAAGGAAGCTGTAGAGACTGATCTTTATAAACGGTTCATTCTGGTGCTGAATGAGAAGAAAGCAAAGATCAGAAGCTTACATAAATTGTTAAATGAAGTTCAAGAACTGGAAAAGAACATCGAACATAAGATGTATTTTTTACCTTTCTGTTTTGGGATGGCAGAAGCATACATTTTAGTGGAATTTCTTCCCGAAGTTAATGGAAGTTAGATGCAAACTTTAGTGACATATCATAGCCTGGGGTTGGATGCTGTGGTTGTTAATTGCAGTAGACTGGAGAATACACAACATAATCTCTCCATTATCTGCCCAACAGTCACACCTACACTTAAATCATACAACTGCCATGAGACTGCTAAATAATAGTAGTTTAATTATTTGGCATCACTAAGGAATATATTAATTAAAAACTTTCATCTTCTCCAGAACCACAAAGGTTGGGCACACATTTGTAATCCTGATCTAAGTAGTTGTTAATTTTAGGATCAAATGGCTCTGAGTATGAATATGTACTTGATTTTTAAGGAAGAATCATAGGTGACTTATGGCTGATATGGCTTGAACAATTATAATTACTTTAGGCATTAACTGATACAGGTTTGGGTCTATTATTCCTGAATCTGAGAGAAAGCACAAATTTACTAATGGCATAATATAAAGAATATAACATTTAGTATCAGATGATCCTAGTTCAAGTGTTGATCTGGTACTGAATTCTAATGATACTTGGCTTTGTCCTTTAAACTCTCTGTGCCTCACTTAACTGTCTTCATAATAAGAGTAAAGGTAGCCATTTCAGAATTTGGGGAAGACCAAATGAATTCTGCTCAAAGGCAGAACTGCTTTGAAATCAGTAAAGTACTGACCATTCTGTGACACACAGAAGATAATTTAGGAGAGTAGTATTGTGATTTGACAGATGAATAATAAATGATAATAAACTGATTCAAGAATTAATTACAGTGAGCACTAAACATTTACATTAGGTAAAACAGACACTTGTTCTTAAGAGAGTTAACAAATGGTCTTTAAAGTGCTTTCTTAATTACATAATTTCAATATATATTTGTTTAATTACAATGTTTTTCTAAGGATATTTTCTATAAATACTTACTGGTGAATTTGATACCTGGCCAAGAATGAACCAATGATTTATAATTCCACCTTTCTCTCTTTCTAGGGAAACTCCAACATGTTCTGAAATGACTACTGACAGAGATGCAATCTATGATGAAAGTACTGATGAGGACAGTGAGATCCCATCTAATCCTTCTGTGTTAACTCCAGGTAAAGTAAATACATATATTTCTTTTGATGAATACCTCACTGGGGCTTATTTCTTATTACGGTAACAAACCGTAAAGAAAAATGTTTCGAAAATAATTTTTTCTACAAACACATTTCAGGGTTTTTACTCAAAAACCACAGCTACTTAATGTTAAAAATTAATATTCATTATAAAATGCAGCAACTCATTGGCAACAACAAAACAAACAAGCATGTCCACACATATACATACACACGTGTATGCCAAGGTACAGTGTTTCTTATTAAGCATAGATGGGTAAGTGGCAGGCAAGATATGACTGCATGATAAATATCTCCAGCTGAAAGCTGGCTGCCTTTAACATTTGAGGTCTTATCAGGCTAGAGCTACGTGAAGGAGCAGGGTGATCTAGAATGGTTTAGATTGTCCTGAGATTAAGTCCTCTCCCTATTCAGACGAGATCGGACACTTTCAGGGTGGTATGGCTATTGACTTCTCTTACGATTCAGAAAAGTGCTAGAATAGAGGGAGGTGGGTTAAGAAAAAAGATGAGAAATGGCAGTTTAAAGTACTTAAGCCTTACTTAATCGATCAGACCAGCAGCTTTTTAAACTCATGGATGATTTTTCTAGAGTTTTACAAATTGCTTTGAGGTAGGATCCCCTGAACTCATACATACAAGGTTCTGATATAAATGTTCGTTTATTTAACAAATATATTTTTGAGTGTTTATTATATACTGAGAACTTTTCTGTGCAGTAAGGGTGCAAAACACAGAAAGTTCCTCTTTCATGGAGTTTAAATTCTAGACAGGGAAACAGATAATAACAAGGTAAATAAATTTAAGTTTGTTGGGTAGTGATAAATGCTGAAGAGAAAAATAAACCAGGGAAGGATAACAAAAGATGTCAGGGAGGAAATAAGAATGAGGGTTGTGATTTTAGCTAAGGCACCAGAAAAGACCTTGGTAAAAAGGTAATAAGTCTGTCTGTGGAAAGAACATGCCATGCTGAAAAAGCAGTTGAATACAGAGGCCTTGATGTGTGAGTTTGCCTGATGTGTTCAAGCAATAGCATGGAGAGCAGTATGCATAAAGTGAAAAGATGAAGACAGGAAGAATTAGGACATGAGGGAGGCCAGATTGTGTATAAGGTCTTACAGGTCATTGTAAGGATTTCAGTTCGCACTCTGAGTGATACTGGAAACTGTTGCAGAGTTTTAAACAGTCAAGTGACATGATCTGACTTGTTTTAATAGGATTAATCTGTTGTGTTGAGAATAGGATCCTTACTATAGGAGGATCAATATGGAAGAAGATATAACAGACAGAAAGCTAGTTTAACAATGAGTGAAGGATTAGAGTGGCTTAGACCTGAGTGAAAGCAGTGAAGGTGATAAACGAAGGGAAGATTCTAGAAATGTTTAGAGGCAGCAGATTTGCTGTAAAAGTGAATTAGAAGGGAAAGACAGCAATGATGGTAAGCTTTTTGGAATGAAGTACTGAAGGCAAGCAATTGAAGGAACTACCAATTTGGGAGAGAGTGTAAGAGGAAGGTCTCCACCTCAGTTTCAGAAACATTAATTCTGAGATATTCAGCAGGGAGCTGGACATAAAAATTTGTACTTTGAGGGAGGGCTCGCTGCTGACATATAAGTAAAAATGGTATTTAGAGCTTGCTGAGATCTCAAGGGAGTTAGAGAAGACAAAAGATCAGTGGTCCAAGAATGCCATACTAACACACTTGAGTGTACAGAGGTGGGAAAGATGAGGAGACCAACAAAGTAGAATGAGGGGGCCGCAAATATTGTAGGTGTGGTATCTTGGAAGGCAAGTCAAGAAAGTATTTCAAGGAGGAGACAGTGATTAGCTGAGTTAAATGCTTCAAACTGAGCAAAGATGATAAGGATTGAGCACTGACTGCCGTATTTAGCAACACAGATATTATTAGGGATCTTAATAAAAACATTTTCAGTGGACTGGTGGGAAATAGAAGAGAATAGGAGATTCAAAAGGAATGAGAAGAGAGAATTGGAGAACAGATAGCAAGTATGAGCAATACTTTTAACAAGTTTTACCATTAAAAAAGAGGAAAGACCCAGGTCAGTAGCTGAAGAGGAGGGTGAGATCAAGAGGGTATTTTTTTTTTTTTCTTAAATGAGAGAATTAATGTCATGTTTGAATACTGATGGGGTGAAAAAGGAGAGAGGGGGAAAAAAGTGTCCAGGCAGTAGACAGAAGTAAGAAATCCTGGAATATTGTCTCTAAGTAGATGAGATGGGATCAAATACACAAATGGCAGGATTTAGTTAGCTGGGAGCTTGGTTGCTTCTCCCAATGATGGGAAAGAAGGTAGAATAAATGGATAAAGACAAAGAAAAGTGTCTACTTGTATTCATGGAAATATACTGGTGTTGATTAATTTAGTTGATTGATTAATTCGAATTAGATCACACAATCACACACAAATTCTCATTTTCACATGAGAGTAAAATTTCTTTTAATTTGGAGGCTGTGCTTGGTTTACATTGCTACTGCTACTGCTAAGTCACTTCAGTCATGTCCGACTCTGTGCAGCCCCATAGACGGCAGCCCAACCAGCTACCCCGTCCCTGGGATTCTCCAGGCAAGAACACTGGAGTGGGTTGCCATTTCCTTCTCCAATGCATGAAAGTGAAAAGTGAAAGTGAAGTCGCTCAGTCGTGTCTGACTCTTAGCGACCCCATGGACTGCACCCTACCAGGCTCCTCCATCCATGGGATTTTCGGAGGAGCCTGGTAGGGTGCAGTCCATTAGTGGCCCATTTAAAATGAAATCTCTTTTTTAATAATAATCAAATGTAATTGAAAGTTCACAAGGAAAGGGAATACTCTTTCCATTTGAACATTCTGAACTTCTATTAAACACAATGGCCTTTGATTTTGTTCCCTATTCAGAGTGTCTCACAAACCTTTGATGTAGATGAAAATTATTTTTGAAGAGAAAATATATGGTTAAATATGGGTATATGAGAATAGGGTCCTTTATGTGTTCAGTCTCTTTTAAGCAAAGCTTTAAGCTATAATTATACTATTTTAAATTTGGCAAAATTTCTCCTCTTCAAAAATGTTTAGATCATTGAATATTTTTTATATATTTTACATTATTTTTTCTTTAACCCATATCTAGTTCACTACATATTTGACCATGGGTCTCTGATTGTCTCTCTCTCTTTTTTTTTTTTTTTTGCATTTAACTTGCTTTTGACAAGTTTTAATTAAGAGCATTTTTATTAGAAATTTTAACTGTTCTTTTCTCTCTGCGTCTTTAAGAAGTATTCATGAAACTAAAGTTTGCTTTAAAGAAAAGTGAATCTTAGATAGAAAGTGCTTGATATGTCATTAAGCACTGGACTAAACAGATATGAGGAGAAGCATTTTATATGTTAAACAATAAAATGAGCCTCATAATATACCAGATTTCCATAAACTATTCTTCTTTGGTGACAAAATATATTCTTAGTCCATGGGATTTTCTCTTATCTAGCTTAGTCCTTTGGCTTTTTATATATTATTATTGAGTATTTGGGGAGAGCAGTGAGAATTTCTTCCTTAACTTATTCTGCCATTTTGACAATAACTTCTTAGAGTATAAGTAAATACATGAATTTATTTTAGATATTGCAGGTTCATGTATGCTTTCTATACTATAAGAACAAGAGGAAAACAAATGAATGGAATTTAATACATTTATCTTTCAGAAAACCATTTCTTTCAATGGCTAAATGTGTAACTTGATAATTTTTATTATGTAAATATATTTTCATCATTAATTATTAAAATCACCAAATTGCCTCATGAGTTGTTTACATTATTACCTCAGTCCTACAGAGGTTTAGTGAGACCAGGATCATTTAGTGATTCCACAACATTCATTCAAGTAAAATATTTCTTTATGTGTATACCCAGAAGTAGGGTAGGAGTGTCATAGTTTGTAAGAAACTAATAGGTAACCTCATGCGAAGAGCTGACTCATTGGAAAAGACTCTGATGCTGGGAGGGATTGGGGGCAGGAGGAGAAGGGGACGACAGAGGATGAGATGGCTGGATGGCATCACTGACTCAATGGACGTGAGTCTGAGTGAACTCCGGGAGTTGGTGATGGACAGGGAGGCCTGGCGTGCTGCGATTCATGGGGTCGCAAAGAATTGGACAGGACTGAGCAACTGAACTGAACTGAACTGAATAGGTAACATTTTTATGAATAAGCAATCTGTTTTATTACTTTTTTCCTCCAACATTTTTAAACTTTCCTCATTGTTAGGATTGTTGAGGAAATAACTAGTGACAAGTAGTCCAATCTAATAAATGACATCATGTTCATATGTACTATACCACATTTAAAGGTTTACGAAAAGTCTTTAAAGCATTCATGAACAGTTTATTAACTAACAGGAGATCTCTGAAGTATTCTGAAATTGGAACATCACAGTTGATACCACCCCGTGACTACATTTTATATTTTTCTGTAGTAAAATTTGCTTTCTCTATGTTCTAATTTCCAAAATTTCTAGAGAGCAGTGGTTTTATAAACTTTATTATTTCCTACATTGTGACTGCATACTAAGTCCTGGGGTTTGTAGGTATTGCACTTTATTTCAGATTAAGATTATGATAGATAAGCTAGGTGCTGTGTTTGCTATTTATAACTCGGTTCTCCGATTACAAAGGAGGATAGGTCATTTCACTCTCTTCTAGTGGGTATTAGTTCCTTGTGGCATTAAGACTCCTGGTTAGTCTGGATTTTTCCTACCTCCAGGATTGTTTCTGTTTTTTAACTCAGTGGAAACCTACTGGGTTATTATAGGTATCATTAAACGATCTTCTCTACAGGAAACCCTCTTTCTTTAGTTACCATTCAAGGTAACACCTGATGTCCATTGCTGTGGAGAAACTTCAAGTTGAATTATGTGCAGTGAATAACAGAATCTCACCAAAATATCCAGTGATATAAGCATAATTGATATAGCATCTTAGTAACAAAACATTACTAAGCAACAGTTTATCCAAGTGGCTTTTCAATTGCCCCAACAATATCTGATCTAACCTAAGAAATAATTTAGGATTATGCAGATTTTTATAGTTTCCTAATCATTTTATACTATATTAAAAGTAGAATTATGTGAAAACAGTTTTTAAATATATATGAATGTTCTAAGAATTTTAAAAATTATCATAAAGCATTTATTAGTCTTAATTCAAATTGTGTGTGAATATTTAGTGGAAAAAATTAGATTTATTTTATAGAAATAGGATCTTTATGTGAAGTATTTGGAAAACATGGTTAACTGTGTTCTACTTAGCCACCACAAGGGGAATTATTTTAATGTCTCATTAATTATGTTTAATATAATTTAAAACTTACTTTAATGGATAGTCAATATTTTTTAATTATAATTATTTCTAATAAAAATTAACAAATTTCTTACATTTAGAGAATAGTTAAATCAACCTTCCTAAAAGTACAAATAAGAAATATACTTATTCTAGAATGTTTTTGCTTGCTACACTTTGTATTAAAGGTCCACAACCACGAAAATCAGCTTTCTTACCACTTTCTCCATAATTATTAGCCTGAAATTTAGCACATTAGTTTAATTAGTCTTCGTTCGTATCCAACAGGAAGGTCCCTGTATAACTGCTATCAGTAATTCAGGCTTTTGCTTAGTTGGTGGGCTTCCTGAAAGGAAGTGTGATTATAGAATGGCCTTTTTGAAAATAAATGAATGGCTATGTCAAACAGTTGATGAATACTGATATAGTAGCTTTTAAAAATAGAACAGAATCCAAAATTTCCAACTATCAAAGAGCTCGTTGCTTTGAACACTGAATGTCCACTCACAGAAGGGATAACATGTCCTGCCAAAGAGATTACTCAGAATTCAGCTTTAGAATCGTAGATTATGTCCTTAATATTCTCCAGCTTGTTTATCATAGACTCATTTGTTTCTAAACTCTAAATAAAAAGCTTGATTTAGAATAACCTATCACAAAACTGGAAAATCAATTTGAGTAAATTTCCTAGCAATCATGGGCTCTTATTCATAAACTACCTTGTGGAAGAATGATGACATAATTTGAGGCATCTAGATCTAATATAGTTATAGATCTTCTATTATTAATACAAGCCCATCATTTTTCAGAAGAGACAGAAGCCTAGGAAGGTTGAGTACATTACTGTTGGTCACACAGGAGAAAATAATGAGAAAGTGTTTGCCCTCTTTAATGATTGATTGCCTACCTTTGCACATTTCTTTTTGAGCTATTATAAAAACCCTGGGGAATGTGCTAGCACTAAGGAAGTTGTCACCGATGCAATACAATAATGATAACATGTTTTTCTTCTAAAGAGAAGAGAAATCCTAAAGAGAAAAGAAAGCATAAGTTTTCCATAGAGATAGTCAGTATTATTAAATAAGGAAGGCTTTATGACCTAAACCTTTTGGAGAAAATTCCAGAATGTACATATTTCTATTGAGGTCATCCTTTGTATATATTTTTTTAATTGAGATACAGTTGACATGTGACCTTGTGCAATGTGTAGATTTGGTACATTTATAATTACAATGTGACTACCACTGAAGCATTAGCTAACACCTCTATCACATGACATATCTAAATATCATTTCTTTTTTCTGGTAAGAACAATTAAAGATCTAGTCCCATCGAAACTTTGAAGTTTTTAATTCAGTATTATTGACTCTTAATTATTATGCGATGCATTAGATCTGCAAGACTTACTGATCTCCTAGTTGTAAGTTTGTAATCTCAAGTAGTATTTCTCCGATTTCCAACCCCCGTCCCCTAATAGCTGTCATTCTACTCTGATTTTATGAGTTTGGGTGTTTTAAGTCCACATATAGGTGCAATTATACAGTGTTTGTCTTTTTCTGTCTGACTAACCTCACTCCCTGTGTATTTTAATTGCTTTAGACTTTAACTTAGTATATTATTTATTTGAGAACTCTCAAATGTATCAAAGGTTTTTAGCAAATCTATGATAACTTCTCTGTATCCCACTATTAAAATGTAACTTTGGTATAACTTCCTAGTGATAGCTTATGGTGAAGGGTGTCAGATTCGTGATCTCTGAAAGAAAGAATTTCACTTTGGGACCAAAGACATAGCTTCAGTCACTTGGAGCTTCGTGTGGCATTTTTATTAATGGAAATGGATGGAGAAAGCTTCTGACATGGACATCGGAGGGGTATAGAGAGCCCCACCTGCTAGTCTTATCAAGTCCTTATGTACTTTTTCAATTAGTTACTGATGATAGAAAGGTCTTACCAGACCCACTCCCACAACATACGTATCCTTGAGCAAGGTGAGTTATTTTTTTGTGTGTGTAATCATTAGCTCTGGGATTAAAGAAACTTCAGTTCAGTTCAGATCAATTGCCCAGTCATGCCCAACTCTTTGCGACCCCATGGACTATAGCACGCCAGGCCTCCCTGTCCATCACCAACTCCCGGAGTCCACCCAAACCCATTCCATTGAGTTGGTCATGCCATCCAACCATCTCATCCTGTGTCAACCCTTTCTCCTCCTGCCCTCAATCTTTCCCAGCATCAGGGTCTTTTCCAATGAGTCAGCTCTTCACATGAGGTGGCCAAAGTACTGGAGTTTCAGCTTCAACATCAGTCCTTCCAGTGAACACCCAGGACTGATCTCCCTTAGGATGGACTGGTTGGATTTCCTTGCAGTCCAAGGGACTCTCAAGAGTCTTCTCCAACACCACAGTTCAAAAGCATCAATCCTTGGGGGCTCAGCTTTCTTTATAGTCCAACTCTTAAATCCATACATGACTACTGGAAAAACATGGCCTTGACTAGATGGACCTTTGTTAGCAAAGTGACATCTCTGCTTTTTCATATGCTGTCTAGGTTGCTCATAGCTTTCCTTCCAAGGAGTAAGTGTCTTTTAATTTCATGGCTACAGTCACCATCTGCAATGATTTTGGAGCCCCCCAAAAATAAAATCTGCCACTGTTTACACTGTTTCTCTGTCTATTTGCCATGAAATGATGGGATCGGATGCCATGATCTAAGTTTTCTGAATGTTGAGCTTGAAGCCAACTTTTTCATTCTCTTTCACTTTCATCAAGAGGCTCTTTAGTTCTTCTTCACTTTCTGCCAGAAGGGTGGTATCATGTGCATATCTGGGTTATTGATTTTTCTCCCAGCAGTCGTGATTCCAGCTTGTGCTTCATCCAGCCCAGTGTTTCTCATGATGTACTGTGCATATAAGTTAAATAAGCAGGGTGACAATATACAGCCTTGACGTACTCCTTTTCCTATTTGGAACCAGTCTGTTGTTCCATGTCCAATTCTAACTGTTGCTTCCTGACCTGCATATAGGTTTCTCAAGAGGCAGGTCAGGTGGTCTGGTATTCCCATCTCTTTCAGAAATTCACACAGTTTGTTGTGATCCACACAGTTAAAGACTTTGGCATAGTCAATAATGTAGAAATAGATGTTTTTCTGGAACTCTCGCTTTTTTGATGATCCAGCGGATGTTGGCAATTTGATTTCTGGTTCCTCTGCCTTTTCTAAAACCAGCTTGAACATCTGGAAGTTCACGGTTCATGTATCGTTGAAGCCTGGCCTGGAGAATTTTGAGCATTACTTTACTAGCGTGTGAGATGAGTGCAATGTGCAGTAGTCTGAGCATTCTTTGGCATTGCCTTTCTTTGGGATTGGAATGGAAACTGACTTTTTCCAGTCCTGTGGCCACTGCTGAGTTTTCCAAATTTGCTGGCATATTCAGTGCGGCACTTTCACAGCATCGTCTTTTAGGATTTGAAATAGCCCAACTGGAATTCCATCACCTCCACTAGCTTTGTTCGTAGTGATGCTTCCTAAGGCCCACCTGACTTCACATTCCAGGATGTCTGGCTCTAGGACCTCTAGGTGAGTGATCACACCATCTTGATTATCTCGGTTGTAAAGATCTTTTTTGTATAGTTTTTCTGTGTATTCTTGCCACCTCTTCTTAATATCTTCTGCTTCTATCAGGCCCATACCATTTCTGTCCTTTATTGTGCCCGTCTTTGCATGAAATGTTCCCTTGGTATCTCTAATTTTCTTGAAGAGATATCTAGTCTTTCCCATTCTATTGTTTTCCTCTATTACTTTGCACTGATACCGAGGAAGGCTTTCTTATCTCTCCTTGCTATTCTTTGGAACTCTGCATTTAAATGGTATAGTTTTCCTATTCTCCTTTGCTTTTCACTTCTCTTCTTTCACAGCTATTTGTAAGGGATCCTCAGACAGCCATTTTGCTTTTTTTGCATTTCTTCTTCTTGGGAATGGTCTTGCTCCCTGTCTCCTGTACAGTGTCATGAACCTCCATCCATATTTCATCAGGCACTCTATCTATCAGATCTAGTCCCTTAAATCTATTTCTCACTTCCACTACATAATATTAAGGGATTTGATTTAGGTCATACCTGAATAGTCTAGTGGTTTTCCCTATTATCTTCAATTTAAGTCTGAATTTGGTATATTGTCCGTGATCTGAGCCACAGTCATCTTCCAGTCTTGTTTTTGCTGACTGTAGACAGCTTCTCTGTCTTTGGCTGCAAAGGAAAAAAAAATATAATCAATCTAATTTCGGTGTTAGCCATCTGGTGATGTCCATGTTTAGCATCTTGTGTTGTTGGAAGAGGGTGTTTGCTATGCCCAGTGCCTTCTCTTGACAACCCTATTAGCCTTTTTCCTGCTTCATTCTGTACTCTAAGGCCAAATTTGCCTGTTACTCCATGTGTTTCTTGACTTCCTACTTTTACATTCCAGCCCCATATAATGAAAAGGACATCTTTTTTCAGTGTTAATATTAGAAGGTCTTATAGGTCTTCATAGAACCATTCAACTTCAGCTTCTTCAGCATTATCGGTCAGACATAGACTTACATTACCGTGATATTGAATGGTTTGCCTTGGAGATGAACAGAGATCATTCTGACTAAGAAAGTTAGTCTTAGGCAAAATAGATTGTTGCCATAACAACTCAGAGCTTAAAAAAAAACATCTTATGTGACTAAGACAAAGAAATATAGAAAATAAAAGTTGTTCCTTTCTCCTCCTAGAGGGACCCAGATTCCCTATCAACCTAGCTAAGAATTAACTCTCTCATTTGGTAACTATTTCTATATCTTTATATGTTCTTGAAGAGATAAAAATAAATTCTGTTAAGAATATTTGTCTCTGGCTGTGGGTGAATGAGAAGGTTGGCACATTCTCTCCTCCAAAAGTAACTGCAGATCTAAAATTGCCAAAAAGGAGATAAATACATTCTTCATTGCTCTTGAAATCAGCAAAAAGCAAACAGCAATAAGAGAGGTGCCTGAGTGTGTGCTAAGTTGCTTCAGTTGTGTCCCACCCTGTGCGACCCAATGGAGTGTAGCCCACGGCTCCTCTGTCGATGGGATTCTCCAGGCAAGAATACTGGAGTGGGTTGCCATGATGTCCTCCAGGGGACCTTCCCAACTCAGGCATGGAATCCTGGACCAAATAGGACTCACTTAATTATCAGTGAAGGGTGATCCTCACATCCAGTAGTATTGTTGGTGACAGTAATGCTCTTGGCAACAGTTGCTAAGTGCGTTGGGCCAATGTTGTAAATAAACTGAGGTTAGATTGCTGTGTGGCTATATTTATACCATTTTTCTCCAAGCATCTAGAAATAGGATTTTACTGACTATGGCAACTTGAAATAAGTAGTCATCTACATGATGCTTCAGTGGGTAATATATATATGAGAAAAAGGTACAGGGTAACTTATTTAACTTAAACAAGTTTTTTCTTTCCTGTGTAACTTCTCAAAGTCTTGAATATGTTAATATTCATAACGATGAATCCAAGAAAGTATTGAAAAACACATCTCAAGTTTATAAGACCTTGAGAACTTTTAAAATGGGTTTTATTATTCTGTGACACCCAAGTAAGAAACCCTGCTTTGTATGATTTGATTCATATATGAATTAGGTGAGAACAGGGGAAGTATCTAAAGAAAATAAATATTTCCCATATTTCTGTATGTCTCAGTTTTAAGGGGACATGTACTGAATGTGGACGGAGGAGCATGTAAGTAAGGTTATAATCTCAAAAGGTAGCGTAACCCATGAGACTATATTAAACCTCAGAACATGCAGTGACTTGTACTAGTTCTGAGAATGGTTTAAAAATGATATCTTACTGTTGTTGTGGTAAGAAATCTGATCTGAGAATGGACTCTAGGACAAGTGTTGGTTGATATAGTTAATGTTAATTGGTGACAGAAACTCTACATAAATTCTTTTCAACTTGGTCTGTTCAATCCAGTGAGATCTTAACCTCTGGTTCTTTTTTTCTTTTTTAGTCATTTCATTAATTTATTTACTTTTGGCTGTATTGGCTTTTCACTGCTGCGTGAGCTTTTCTCTGGTTACGGAAAGCAAGGGCCGCTCTCTAGTTGTAATGCACAGGCTTCTCATGACGGCTTCTGTCGTTGCAGAGCACAAGCTCTAGCAGACTTTAGTAGTTGCAGCATGTGGTCTCAGTATTTGCAGCTCCCAGGCTCTAGAGCCCAGGCTCAGCAGTTGTGGTACATGGGCTTAGCTGTCACACAGCATGTGGGATCTTCCCGGATCAGAGATCCACCCCATATCTGCTGCATTGGCAGTCAGATTCTTTACTACTGAGCCAACAGGGAAACCTTTAACCTCTGATTCTTAAATAATGTTTAGTGGGGGGATCTTTGAGCCCTTTGGAATTATAATTGGATAATAATTATCCAATTTTTTCATGTCCATCAAGTCGGTGATGTCATCCAACCACCTTAATCTCTGGCATCCCCTTCTCCTCCTGCCTTCAATCTTTCCCAGCATCAGGTCTTTTCCAGTGAGTCAGTTCTTTGCATCAGGTGGCCAAAGTGTTGGAGTTTCAGCTTTAGCATCAGTCCTTCCAATGAATATTCAGGACTGGTTTCCTTTAGGATTGACTGGTTTGATCTCCTTGCAGTCCAAGGACTTTCAAGAGTCTTCTCAAGCACCACAATGCAAAGGCATCAATTCTTTGGTGCTAAGCCTTCTTTATGGTACAACTCTCACATCTGTACATGACTACTGGAAAAACCATAGCTTTGACTATATGGACCTGTGACCGTAAGCAAAGTGATGTCTCTGCATTTTAGTATGCTGTCTAGGTTTGTCATAGCTTTCCTTCCAAAAAAGAAAGGGTCTTTTAATTTCATGGCTCCAGTCATCATCCACATTGATTTTGGACCAAGAAAATAAAATCTGCCACTGCTTCCACTTTTTCCCCTTCTATTTGCCATGAAGTGATGAGACTAGATGCCATGATCTTAATTTTTTTAATGTTGAATTTTAAGCCAGCTTTTTTACTCTGGTTTTCTACATTATATCTTTATTTTACACACTTAAGATCTATTTGATCTTAAAGTTTAGAAAAGTTCCATCTGAGACTAATTCTGTGGTTCTAGAATATATTTATATTATTGTGAAAAAAAATCAGATTTTACTACCAAGTCATGAAACCTTTAGGTGGGTATAGATGATTGTAGGTGTAACTGAGTATTGCAACACCTAATAAATGCAGAAGACGTTGTACTGTTTGTGGGTTTTTTTGTTTTGTTTTGTTTTAGATTCATTGTAGTAAAACAAATTTCAGAAATCTGTATTACTATATTTATAAATTTGACTGAGAAAAATGAAGCTAAACATTTTCACTGTCACTTTAAAACTGCAAACCATGACCCTGTTGAGACAAAGCGTGTAATGCATCAGCAATCTCTAAATCAGCTGAATGTCTATACTGTAATGTGTAGGATTCTCATCTCTCCGTGACTGTGACAGGGATCACCACCAGAAACAGCACATCTGGTTCCTTTAGTCATTTCATCAATATCACCTATAAGCCATACTTAAGATCAAAAGGATAGAGAAGGTTACCAGTGATGAGGTTCTGGAATGTAGCCAGCCCACCAGCATTGACAATGTTGCTTGCTGCAACTTAACTCTGAGGGCCTGGGTATGTGTGAAAGATGGATATCAGCAGGCTTGCTAAGTAGTCTGAATGCATGACATAGTCACAGAGAACAGTTACAAGGAGGGTGGGCAAAAGAAAGACTTGAAGTGAGACCCTAAGTGTCAAATCCAAGCCTTGTAAAACTTGGGAATGCTGAAAAATAGTAGCTGCAAAAATATACATATCAACACTCAGGATTTTGTGGAGAGGGTGGAAGGGTTATAATTTGGGGAAATGAAAGAATAAAAAGAAAACTTAGGGTACGTTCAAGCACAATGACTAGGTATGCTAACAACCTTCTTTCTTTCGATTTTAAATGGCATAACTTGGACTAAATCAGAGGTTGTGAATTGTTAATTCTTGCTAAAGATCTATGTCACATACTTTGTTTTTCCTCAGTGACATCAGTGTTTCAAGTAATAAATTTGAATGTATTTAAACAGGGCATAGGTTTTCTTATTTTCTGTACTCCTCAATACTTCTCTTAGGTCTGGATTACTTCATTCATTGATATCACTTGTGTAATTTCTGGAAATATTTTAATGTGTGACCCCCTGGAAGTTGATGATTGTACTGACAATGAAGATGATCACAATAGTTCTTCTAGCTCTACTCCTATGATATCATTAATACTGTTACTATTACTACTGTTACCACCACTACTACGATCACTGCCATTACTACTTCTACTTTTTCTATTACTGTTATTGTTCTGTATGGTTCCACTACCATCACTACTAGGAGAATCATCACGACATCCACAACTACTACAGACCCATACTCATGGCACTTACAAGTGGGTACCAGAGTCTATTCTAGGTTTCTTAGATGTATTGTTTCATTTACACCTAATAACAATCCTACAAAGTTTGTACTATGACTGTCACCAGTTTAATCTTAGTTCTCCCAGCTTATCACCATAAGCTGGGAGAACTGAAGCACAGAAAGATTAGAGAACTTGCCCAGTGTAACAAGGCTAATAAATTATGGAGCTGAGATTCTGACATCTCTGAGAACCCTTCCTGCTGTAAAGTTATTTGTATTCAATAAATAGAACACTCTAACTTATTAAAATCTTAGAGTTGAGTATGATTTTATATTTTTCAATTCAAGTATATTTTGATGCCTTCATTTTTATAAAATAAGGCTCCTAAAAAAGGAAGCATGGAATATTTGGCCTCGTTCTTACTTAATAGAATGGGCACACATTCTTCTAGGAAAGCTACAGCCTGGTGACATTAATGCACCATTAAGATGAATGGGAATGTTCATGTGTCTGTTGAAAGCCCATAATTTAATGGCAAAGCAAATAAGGCAGGAGATGGTGATTTGTACTCAGTACTTGATTAAAAGGCTCAGGTAAAGAAGTGCTTAATAAATATTAAATAATACTATGAAATGTCCATATAGACATTAAAAATACAGATTTGTAGGTTTAATTATAGTTTTAAATATAGACTTATTCTGTATGCTACTCATATGTTATTTTATGGATATAAATTAAGAATTATTTTATCTTTCTGGTGAATTGACTTTTTCTTAGCATTATGAAATATCTCTCCTATGTCTAGTAATGCTTTTTTCCTTAAAGTTATATCTGTCTGATACTAGTACAGCTCTTTGTTTTCTATGTATTTCAACAAAATATTACAGCTTCTTTGGTGCAGAAAAACAGAGACCAGCTTGGTTTGCAGAGAATTTGTAAAATGTAAATTAACACCTTAACTGAATCCCACTAAAAGATAATTAAAATCAACAAAAACGACTCCAGAATTTAAACACTATACTTCATCCTTTCCATGTCTCTTGGTATAATGCTCCACCTTTTATTGTTGGAGGTGGGTTTTATGGTATTGTGAGCTGGACTTGAGATACGATGCTTTGACATGTACTGTGATACTCTTAGGCATTATGGTGGCAAATATTGTGATGACTACAAGATGCATTAACTAAGATTATACATGTCAGGTTGAACTCTTTCTTCAATATATCACCTTGGTGACTCCAAGGTTATTAAAACTGCTGAGACCAGGAGTGTTAACAGTTGGTGATAGGGTTTCAGGGATAATTCTGTTATTGTTGACTGAAAAGATCAATGATGGATTCTTCAGAATGCTTTGCTTTGAATGCATTTCTGATGATTTTTCTTTGGGAAAAAATGGTTAAAATTGAGTACTAACAAGATTAATTTGAATTAGAGAAGTATCTTCTGACAAATGATCTTCATTCTATCAAAACTATTCTAGCAGGAAATATTAACATATTTTTTGCTGAAAATGAGTTTTGTGGCCAAATGAGTTGGGAAAACACCAAGTTAATAAAAATTAAACCTGTTTCTTTACTTCTAAATTGTTCAATCTTTAATATGGTAATTAGTATGCATTTTTGAATACAGCATGCACTATTCCACAGATCAACATTTGCATTGTTAGAAAGTTAATTTATTTCCAACAGAACGTGAGGTTATTAAAAATTAAAGTGTGCAACAATATTTGGTATACTTTTTAATTTGCATTCCTATATTGAAATTAATTTCATTGATATTAGATTAAGTTTTTAATAAACAGTGTTTACTGAAATAGAGGCTCTGTGTGTTTATTTACTTTTATTGATTATCCTTTTTTCATAGATACATTTGTAGCATACTTGATATGGAAGTACAAAATTATGAAGTTAGGTAACACAACATTTTAAAATAAAAAAGTTTAATGGTATTAATTTTTGAGAGTTAAAAAAATGTTAAATAGGTTTTGTGTGCCTGACAAAAGCACTTGCCACATTCTTTAATAAAAACGACTAATTTCAAAGGCTAATTAATATGACTTTCTTTTTGAAAACTCTGAAGGCTTCTTTTCATGATTTTTCAATTGCAGATCAAGCCTTCACAGGAGCTCTTTTTCTGCTATATTTATGGTATACCTTTCCAAAATGAAATAAAATTAGACTTCACTACTATTAGAGTCAGAATTCTCATGAATAGTATCTTTAAAACATGGTGTGTGCAAAGTATTTTATACTTGCTGTAATTTCCATTACAAAGGACATCAGCAATAATGAATCATTTCTTTAAAAAATTTAGTTGCTTCTAAGTGACAATCTTTCATTTACATTATATTTTTAAACTGAAAGATAAACTAAACAAACAAAAAAATAGTGTCTGATAGTTAAATGGAGAACCTCCCATAGTCATGCTGTCAGCCAGAAAGCCTTTATTTTCAAAGCCAGTTTCTTATAGCTCATGTTACAAAGGGTGTGATTGGCAGCTCAGTCACTTGGTAACTCAGAATAGGGAGTGTTGCTTTAAAAACAGAAGATGAAGGTGCTGCCACTTGATTAGCATCTTTGTATTTGTTGAACATTCACTTCGTGCTTGTTTAGGACCAGAGAATTGAAAACCAAAAAATAAACACTTTAAGAACTATTCTGTGTGTCTCACTTAGAAGACAATTTTGACATTTCTTGAATCAACAGTTCTTTGTGATTGTGAAGAGGAAAAGTCAGCCTCTTATAAGAATTCCTTTTTGCCTAGGTTGCTTGTGTATTGTTCTATTTGCTTGTTTAAATATCATATAAATTGTAACAATTCACATGTTTTAATGGTACCTCATCCTAGTGCTACTTCTTTATTTGAATGTCAGTGTCATGAAACTAAAACACATGTTCATAAGAAGCTTAGCCTATTTTAATGGAAAAGATTTAGATGGTGAGCTGAGAGCTCATATGTAATCTTCCTTTTATTATTGTGGATAAGGGTAGGTGTCCCTTACCTCTAAGCCTGGCAAGGATTCTGAAAGCCATGTATCAATAATATATATGAAAATGTACTCTGTAGAGTACATAGACAGTAGTATTCTTATCAACGTTACTCTTTGATTTAGGAATGTACGTATGCCAAAGAACTTTTTTAGACACATCTTTCTTTGTTTCCCATACTCTTTGTTCTGTGTTCTAAGAGGTAGTAAATTCAGTGTTATTCCTGCATCACCTAGCACAGGGCATTGCTCACAATAGGATTTTAACATTTGTTTATAAAGTGAATGGATCCTTTACCATATAATTGAATGTAGTTGACATGAACACAGTAAATGCAGTTTACATTGGATTATATTTTTAATTCATTTTACCTGTCATGTTTTTAAACATCATTAGTAAAATTGGACAGATTTGGTCTTTTATTGTCATTACCTGGCATAACATCAGGACTGCCTCACAGTTTATTTTAGCATCGTAATATTGTTAAACAAAGCCCAGCAGTTATGACTTTTATTTGGCGCAATTTCCTACCTATTTCAGAAGGATAAAGTATGGTTTATTCAGTTGTTTTTCTCTAAGCTTCATAACACTTATTTAAACATTGTGTTATATCCAAATTAGCCTAAAAGACTCCATTCATTCTCTGTTCTTTGGCTGGTGTGCCACTTACTCACAGATTCATTGACTATGATTGATTATAAACTGCCTGTGAGACCCACTTACATGGATTCGTCATTTGTTAGAGTTTAAATGAGTCACAATTCCCTCTGCTGTTGGACTTTACAACGTGTAATAAGGTGTTTTTAATGGCTTTCTGTACAAAATACACTTCTTTCATCTGCAGGTTCAGCTTGGTTTAAACCTCTTTTCTTGAGACCATCAACCCAAAGAAGATTTTTATTCTTGATTATTCATTTCTTTCCATGAAATATTTTCTTTCTTAAAATATTTTAAAAGCCAGAGTACAAACTGATTATGCTTCCGTAAAATATTTTCACAGAAAAGTTGCAGTATTCTACATTAGTGTTTTCATCAAAATCACCTTTTACATTTTCTGCATTTCTGATCAATTTTAAAATGTTTGACAAATGCGACCAACTTAATTAGTTGTCTACTTGCCTGATCTTGAGCTTCTAAAGAAAAGGGACGATACCATAGTTTACTCTTGCTTCCCAACAGCAGTACAGTGCTTTTTACCTAAGGAGTAGCCAACATTTTTTGTCACACTGAATTGTCCTAATATTTCTATAAAAAGTCTATTGAAAATCTTGCTAGGAAGAGCCGCACAGAGGTTTTTAGTAGAACTATTGCCTCAAACCGAAGAACCAAATAGTAGCCAAGCTGTCATGTTTCTTAAGTGGCTGGGCGAGAGACTAGGCATAAAAGCATTAGGACTTTGATCTGAAAGTGCTCATACAGTTTGAGGCTGAATATGTGGAGTTTTGTCCAAATTCATAGATAACCTCTTATACCCCTTTCATCCTAATACCTAAATTAGGATGCCTGTGATTACTGTAGTCAAATCCTACTGAAGACCAAGGTCAATGAAGCTGGTAAGTTTCTGGCCAAAAGAGTAATGGGAAAGTGAACTAACATTGATTTTATGCTGCTCTGTTGGGATGCCATACTAGGTGCTTTACATAATTTATCTCATTTTATCTTGCCCTCAATCAATATCAGGCCTTAGAGCTCTCAATTCAAGAGAGGTTAAGTCATTTGTCCAAGGTCACTCACTTAGTATGATAAACAGCCAAAATTTGAACTCACTTGTGGCTGACAACTCAACCCATTATTCAGGCTCTTTTATTATTAATTAATAGCTAGATTTGGTTGTTAAATCTTAACTTCTATGCGTGAGTTGATAAGATTTAATATAAAGAATATTAAAAAAACTATTTTGACATTTATTATACTAGAAAATAAATAGTTATTGAGACATTATTTATTATTTACTTGGATGCATAGAAAGAATAAATCTGTAAAGAACCCTTTATATAAGTCCAGGGTAAATGTAAATCTTGTTAAATCTTTAACTTTGACTTGGATACCCATGTGTTCCTGTGTCTGTCTGTGCAACAGGCAAATGGAAGTATCCAACTAGTTCTGATTTTCTCTGGATGTGAGTCCAGAGAAAGAATAAATGCCTCTTTTACTTTTCCTTATCCTTTACCACTATTGCTGTTGTTAATAATTGACTAAAGGCCTTCTTTGGTATCCGTGGGGGATAGTTTCTAGGAACCCTGTGGATGCCAAAATCCCAAGGATGCTCAAGTCTCTTCTATAAAATGACATAATATTTACATATAACCTATGCATACCCTTCCAAATATTATAAATTGTCTCTGGATTACTTATGTTATACAATACAGTGTAAATCCTATATAGTTTCCAGGGTGTAGAAAATAAGTTTTGCTTTTTGGAACTTTCTGAAATTGTTTTTCCAAATATTTTAATCTGAAGTTGGTTGAATCTGTGGGGCTAACTGTATGTTACTTTTGAAGCATTAATTTAGTATAATATTATTAATAGTTGATTTTTTCTTACTTCGACGCATTAGGAGCAACTCATTTATTCCCAGAAAGGGACAGAACTCTCTTGAATTTATATATTGTCCAGAAATGTTTATTTCCTATAACTTCTGTTTCAGAAAGTTTTAGTTACCAATAGTAATTATCAAGTGATTTATATCACGATTATTTACAGCACTGTGGAAGCCTAAGATTCCACTGTAGTTCTACCAGGACCTTAGTTCTCTGATCGAAGCATTTTTTGCTAACCTCTTGCTTCTCGTTTTTCTCATCTATAAAATTTAAGGAGAAAATTAGATAATCTCTGAAGTTCAACCAGCTCTAAATTTACAATTCTCCAATGCATTTAAAGTTTACTGTTTCTTCCGTAATGAGGTCAGGAAAAGTCTATGGTGGCCTTGGAAGACTGTTCCCAAGTTTTCTCCTATCTGTTGCCATCCCTAAAATTCTGAAAGGAATTATATAAATGACACCTGCTGAAATTACAGCCTTATTTTCATTCATCTGATTTTTGAGAAGTCCTAAATTATTGGATAATTCAACCCATCAGATTATAATCTAGAAACATAATCAAGGGAAAACTTAATATAGTTATAAAATCAGTAACTCTGAGCTAGAACATTTATCTAATGTCACCAGGAAAATGTATGCTTTACTTTATTATATTGCTAAGTTGGGGATATATTAATGGAGAAAAGAAAGAAAGAAAGAAAGTGAAGTCACTCAGTCATGTCTGACTCTTTGCAACCCCATGGACTGTAGCCAGCCAGGCTCCTCTGTCCATGGGATTATCCAGGCAAGAATACTGGAGTGGGTTGCCATTTCCTTCTCCAGGGGATCTTCCCAACCCAGGGATCGAACCCGGATTTCCTACATTGCAGGCAGATGCTTTATCCTCTGAGCCACCAGGGAAGCCCCATATTAATGGAGACTGACTTTTAAAAGGTTTAATTTTAATCCTGTTTATATATTTATGATTTATATATTAATATAGTATTAATTATGCATTTAATATAATATTCATCAGTTCTCAGTAAAAATTAGCTGAAATTAGCATTATTATTAATATCACTATTACTATTGGTAGTCATGGTAAGATGTGCCACTGTTAAATGAAATAAAATACTACTACTATTTTATTTAAATCTTCAAAAAATATTTAAATAAAATGTTGCTAAATAGCATTCATTTTAGAAATTCAAATATTTATAAGAAATATTCTTGGAAATTAATAAGAGATTTTTGAAGAGATGTATGGAAGGTACTCAGATAATGAAAACTTGCCTCTTGAACAAATACTTTTGATTTTAGGAAAGGATCTGCCAGGCTTCAGGGAAATATAACTCGTTAGAATAAACAATGAACCATCATCCCTGTGGGCCTTTCAAAATTTGGGCAAAGCTGCTGTGTGCTAATAATCTTATAGTGCTTATTTGGATCAGTAGATGTTATTAAACACTCACAAAGTTCCTTTTTAAGCAAATTCTGTAATTTGCAGATTGATTTTAAATAACATAAAGATAAATATTAAAGAGTGAGCTAGGAAATAAAATAATAAACACTAATAAATGCTAATAGAAACAAAACATTAATCTATGTGTCAATATGAACAAATAAGAATGAATTATAGTTACTTAAGTGATTTTGCTGATGTTGAAGTGAGTTTGACTTTTCCATGAGCCAGTTTATTTTTCAAAAAAGAAGTAAGCTTACATCATACCTTTTAGCTATATGGTTCCCAGGTTCATTAGTAATAAGAAAATTAAAAAATTTTCTTAGGAAATGTAAAATTTTTAAGATAGAGAATTTTTGAAGCTTAAGAAACTAGGCAAAATAGGATTCATTTCTTTCAGAAATAATTACTAAGAGACCACCTATAGATGTAATGATTCCAAGTTACAGGCAGCTCTTAAGTAAGCTTGTATAATAAAAGTTGTTTAATTCCTGTTCACACTAGACTATGTCATTAATAATTAATTGCCTAATGACTCAGTTCTCAGAATTTCAAATTTTGTCAGGCATCAGATTAATTTACATCAACACTTGTTAAGTGCCTGTTAGGTGTTAGGCCTGATATCTGGCTCCAGAGGTGCCACATTAAATAAGCCGTTATCTCTGCTTTTTAGGAGTTTACCTTCTATTTGAGGAAAGAAACATCTAAGCAATTAATTACAATGTAAAGTAATACATGTATGGTCATAGAAGGTACTTGGTATGGCAAGGGAATGAATGATTAATGAATGTATATTTAAAATGCTATGCAGAAAGTGTTGTGAAGAGAAAGGATTCTTTACAGAGCTGGTGAGGTTCGAGCTGTATATTCTGAAGAGTGAGAAACAGAACTAAAGAGTAAGCAAGTTGAGAAGGTAGTACATTCCAGGTAGAGAAAACAGCATACACAAAGGCATGAAGGTGCCTTGTTTGGTTGGTTTTTGTTTGTTTGGTTTAAGAAGAAAAAAAGAGTAGGACAAATTCAGTCAAGGAAGACTAGTTGTATATGACTGGCTTAGAACACACTGGCTTCTCACAGAATGGTGAGAAGCGGCTGGACAAGAAACTGAAGTCTCTCAGTCGTGTCCAACTCTTTGCGACCCTATGGACTGTAACCTACCACACTCCTCCACCCATTGGATTTTCCAGGCAAGAGTACTGGAGTGCGTTGCTGGACAAGAAGTCTGAGATTAATACAGTTAGACTAATGTTTTAGAAAATTCTGGTTAGAGTGTGGAGGATGGAGCAGAAAGAAGAAACCCAGAAGGCAGAGATGAAGTGAAAAGGTATTGAATTAAAATGAGAGAAAGCAGTGTCCTCCAAAATAGAGGAGGGAGAGACAGCAAGCTATTGGAAATAAAATTGACAGAACTTGATGATTTCTTCCACACTAATGGGAGCATCCTGACTTTTAGGCTTGTGTTTTAATTTAGTAGGCTGATGGTAAGACTGAAAATCAAAACTAGTGATTTTTTTTAAATTTTATTTTATTTTTAAACTTTACATAATTGTATTAGTTTTGCCAAATATCAAAATGAATCCGCCACAGGTATACATGTGTTCCCCATCCTGAACCCTCCTCCCTCCTCCCTCCCCATACCATCCCTGTGGGTCGTCCCAGTGCACTAGCCCCAAGCATCCAGTATCGTGCATCGAACCTGAACTGGCATCTTGTTTCATACATGATATTTTACATGTTTCAATGCCATTCTCCCAAATCTTCCCACCCTCTCCCTCTCCCACAGAGTCCATAAGACTGTTCTATACATCAGTGTCTCTTTTGCTGTCTCGTACACAAGGTTATTGTTACCATCTTTCTAAATTCCATATATATGCGTTAGTATACTGTATTGGTGTTTTTCCTTCTGGCTTACTTCACTCTGTATAATAAGCTCCAGTTTCATCCACCTCATTAGAACTGGTTCAAATGTATTCTTTTTAATGGCTGAGTAATACTCCATTGTGTATATGTACCATAGCTTTCTTATCCATTCCTCTGCTGATGGACATCTAGGTTGCTTCCATGTCCTGGCTATTATAAACAGTGCCGCGATGAACATTGGGGTACACGTGTCTCTTTCCCTTCTGGTGATTTAAAATTTTCATGTACTAAATTTATGTCTGGGAGACCTCAGATTTTTTAAAAAATGTATTAGAAACCATCGGAATCCTCTATCAGGTGGCACTAGTGGTAAGGAGGAGATGTTTGTGACGTGAGTTTGATCCGTGAGTCGAGCAGATCCCTTGAGGAAGGGCATGGCAGCCCATTCCAGTATTCTTGCCTGGAGAAGTCCATGGACAGAGGAGCCTGGCAGGCTGTGGTCCATGGGGTCGCAAAGCATAGGCCATGATTGAAGTGACAGCATAGCATAGCATAGCGTCCAGAACTAGGAAAGCACACAGCAGTAGGTGCTTTTGCCCTTGTGTGTAGATGGTTGCTGAAGCTGTGAAAGTGGGCAAGGTCACCAGGGAGAGCCAGTCATGAGATACTGAGACCTGTGAAACTTACCCTCTAAGGGCACTGTCAGAAAAACAAAGATTATTTTGGGTTTCTAAAGTAACCCAGTGTAAGTATTTAATACCGACTTGTGAAAACCAATCTTTGTATTTGACATATGGTTAATGTCCCACAGGACTTTGAAAGAGTGATTCATTCACTGTGTTAAATATTCAGCAATACAAAGTAAATAAATTACGAAAATAAAAATTTGAGTTGTAATATTCTTAAGTTAATGTATTTGTTTAATCATTGCATTCATATTATTTATTTTAAGGTCCAAAAAGCACAACAAATCAGTTTCTTTGTAATGAATATAATGTACAGATGAATTGATTCTGTTGAATAATATTTTCCCAGTGCCAGTTCACTGATCCTTTTTTCTTCTCACCCCAGAAGAAAAGTCTATCTCTGTCAAAAATGCCTTATGCTCTAAAGTAAGCTTTCCAGCCTTTACTTATGCAGTAAGAATATATTTCACATTTCAACTGAATAAACACAGTTGTTTTTATGTGTGTGTAAAGGCAACACACATTTCATGAAACATTGCTTACCTTTGTTATATCTCATGAACTCTGATATTCTCTAAGATACTTTATTTTAGAAAATCTGATTACCATCCACTTAATTTATTTTATAACTTACTAATGGGTCAGAACCTACGTTTTGGAAAACTCTGGTCCTGACACATTTGATCTCCTCAGTCTCTTTCAGTGTTTTGTTTCCCTGACGCTCCTTCTTTGACCTGAACTGTTGCTTCTGACATTGTAAAGATGTTTGATTCTCACTTATCTTAAAATAAATTTAAAAACTCCTCTTTTGCTCGGCTTATTTTTAAAATTATTATTGAATCTAACCTTCATTTATCTCCAAATTTCTCACATATACTCCCTTAGCAGTACCATCTGAAATCAGTTCCCTTGATAATATTAAACACACATAATCGTTAATGTTCCAGGCTAGGTGCTCTACAAATGTTAACGTATTTAACTTACAACAGCAATATGAAGTAGGTACTGTTATTATCTACAGTGAAATTAAATAGTTTGCCAAGGTTACACAGATAGTCAGTAAGGAAACTGGGATTCAAATCCAGGGGTCTTAACTTGTGTAGCACAACATTGCTGTTTGTAATTTCAAAGAAGAAACTTCTTCTCTCTCTCTCTCTCTCCCCCAACCCCTGACCTTTATATATTGTTTCCATTCAAAATCAAACTTACTATGTTTAAAGACTAAGATGTTATATTTGAATACTGGCCTAGAAATAGCAGTTGTTGGTAAATGTTTGGGTTATATGCTTGTCTTACTTCAAGGGATAAGAATGGTGTTTTAATGGATGCGGTGTCATTAAGTTAGTTTTGCAATGATGAGGAAGTTGAGTGAATGTTACAGGTTTGCTAGGGCTGCCATATTAACATTCCACATCCTGGTGGCTGAAACAACAGAAATTTATTTTCTTACATTTCTGGAAGCTGGAAGTCCCAGATCAAGGTGTCAGTAGGTTTAGTTTCTAGTCTCTCTTGTTTGCAGATGACTGCCTTCTTGCTGGGTCACGTCATGTGGCCTTTTTTCTGTGTGTGCCTATCCCTGGTGAGTCTCTTCTCTTAAGGACACCAGTCATATTGGATTGCTACTGCTGCTGCTGCTAAGTCGCTTCAGTCGTGTCCGACTCTGTGTGACCCCATAGACGGCCTCCTACCAGGCTACACTGTCCCTGCGATTCTCCAGGCAAGAACACTGGAGTGGGTTGCCATTTCCTTCTCCAGTGCATGAAAGTGAAAAGTGAAAGTGAAGTCGCTCAGTCGTGTCTGGCTCTTAGCAATCCCATGGACTGCAGCCTACCAGGCTCCTCTGTCTATGGGATTTTCCAGGCAAGAGTACTGTAGTGGGGTGCCATTGCCTTCTCTGCATATTGGATTAGGGCCACTCATATAACTGCATTTAACTTTAATTATCTCTTTAAATCCTGATCTTTAAAACAGTCACATTCTGAGATATACTAGGGGTTAGGGCTTTTAAAATATGAATTTGGGCAGGAGGATACAATTCAGTCCGTAAGAAGGAAGTTTCTTATCATGAAAAAAAAGTAATATCCTGCACATAGTTACCTGGATTGTGGATCAATTTAATGAAAATGAGACCTTGCAAAGAGATATTAACAGATATAATATTGATCTTGAATACTGATGTCAGCAGGATAAAGGAGACAATAGGTTAGGAAACTGGAAACACATTTTAATGACATGGAGGAAGGAGGGACAGGACAGGAAAATGTGCTAGATTTGTTAAACCTACCCAGCCTCCCTAGTTGAAAGCAGAAAGTTGATATTCAGCTCTGCAAAGGTTGCATATTGCTTCATGCCAATCACTGAGAAAGTCTAAATTAATAGAGCGTGGAGTAAGTGATAGCAGAAATGTGGCAGATGAAGGCAGGCTTTCAAAACATATCTTTTTGAGATAATGCGTGAAATTAAAATGTTTTGGGAATTGAGGTGTAATTTAAAAATACTATTTTTCTAAAATTCCAGACTGCTATTTTACAATGGTGAATATAATAGAAAACTGAATGTAACTTTCTTTATCATGTACAGTATTTGAAGTATTAGTAACTTCTTCCTTACTGTGGATCAAATTTTCCTATTTTACATGTTTAATAATTTTTTAAAATTATATCTAGACATTGTGATCTTTATGTTGTTGAGAGTCTAGAATCTGTTTTCTTCCTTTAAGTAGTGTTGAATTTTGCTCTGGTGGGCAGTTAATTTACTGGCAAACAAGCTTGATCCTTTTGCTTTTCTTTTCGAGCTTTCTTAGGGTGGGTTTAGACCTTTTAGGGGTATCATTGACTGCTCAGCGATTTCAGTGTGGTCTTTTTCTCCACCAGTCAGAAGTTCTGCATCTCTCAGTATTTGTAACATCTGGAATATCTATTCAGCTCATAGCTCTGGCTCATCAACTATTTTCTGCTGGGTCCTACAGTCTTGCTCTCTACACTTGCAAGCTTATTATTTATTCAATAACTTAAGGTCACTCTTTGAAGGGCTCATTTTTTGTGCAGTTACCTCATTTTCAGTACCCAGCCCTTCTGGTTCCAACTGTTTCAATGGCACCAAACTCTTAATTCCTGCCTCTTTAGTTGAATGAAATCATTCTACTTGAGTTCTGTCTACCTCCATGTGCTGAGGTCCAGAAAGTGTCACCAGTCAAAAAGACAGAGTGCTCCTGGGCTCACCTCTTATATTTCTCTTTTTTCTGGAAGAAGAGTAGTCCTGCACTAACTATTGTCCAGTGTTGGAAACCTATCATTTCTTCTTGAGAAGGTGAAAACATCTTTATTCTGGGTTATAATAAAAAATAAATTCAGCTTTGTAGAGGTTGTCTTTTGCTGAGCACAGTTTTATATACTCATACTGATATTACTGTTGTTTTGAAGAAGTTAAACATGGCTATATGTTAGCAATTTATCAAAGATAAATCACACCAGCTTGAAACATTAATATAAACCACTTTATAAGAACCCCATCCTGAGAAGGAGCAGCATGTTAAAATCACTTGTGTTGAGAAAGTGTTCTGAAAATGGTTCCCTTAAAAGAAGTTTGTTTTCTTACCTTTTAATGTCCTCGGGTAACAAAGTCAACATTCTTCTGTATTTAATGAAAACAGGTTTAGATATAGTAGCAGGTATTTTGGTAATAAAAAACGATTCATGGCTTAAATCATTAGGGGGCCCTGTTTTCTTTATTATAATTACTGAAACAAGAGATCTTGAAATTAATCTGTTGTTGTATAGATTTGAAGAAGGGAGTCTAGGAAGTCACCTTATTGATCTTTGCACCTTTCATGTTTGGTGTAACAACTTAGTGGACTTTAAAATAATTTGTTATCCAAAGAGGTACACAGAACAGAAACATGTAAGCACTAGAAACCAAAGAATATCATTTTTATTATCATCATAGAAGTAACATGTTAGTAACTATAAAAAAAATGAAGAGAAGTTAGAAATTACTTTTGAATAATTGTGTAACATTTTTTTGTGAATGTTAAAATGTGCCCATTTATTTAAATTTTCAATTTCAAAAATATTTGTATATCTGTGTTTAAAAAGAATAATTGTTTACCTAAAAATACACTGATAGAATAATTATTTGAGAGATATTTAAAAATATTTCATATGATCAGTGAAGAAAAAATACAAATTAATTTCAGGTAGGGGTTCAGTAAATATTTGCTTCTTGGTCTGTCTTCTCTCCCTCCACTTCATTCTCCTCCATCCCCCCTTCACCCTTTCTATTTCTCTCTCTCCATCCCTGCTATCTGACTCAATTTTAAAAATAAATACATAAATTTGTATCTAATATCATTGTATATTATTGTGATCTACTGGAAAAAAAAAAAAAACAAACCCTTGAAGCTAGATCTCCCAAAGTGATGAGATAGTGATCTGGGTAACTCAGGCAGAGGTTTCAGTTACTTCCCTGAGAGATAGTATTTGCATTTGCCAGTGTATCTGGATAATTGCCTCTAAATTCTGATTTTCTTTTAATTGTAGAGGCATAGCATTAGGGTGTGTTCACGCCATCCTCTTTCCCAACCTTAATACTTTATGGTTGAATTGCTTATTTTGCCTTATTTGTGTTCTTTCTACTTCCCTAAATTCAGAATTCAAAGCGATTGTTTGAGTGTCATGATGGGCCTGACATATATCTCATTACACTGCCAGGCAAGGTCCAGCTCTTGGCAAGGTGCCAAATATTGCATGATTATATTTAATGTTATCATTATAAACATTTGAAAACAATATGAAACCACTTTAAATAAAACAGAAAAATTTAAGCTTTATAAAATTTCTGGTTGCAACTTAAACCAAAATCTTGAAAATTTTCTAAGTGTTAAGAAAGGAAAAGTAATTTTTAAAAAACTCTTATGTATTTTCTATTCCATTATTGTTCCCGGATTATTATCACTTATGGGTAGTTATCTGCTAAGTTGCTTCAGTCATATCCAACTATTTGTACTTTGGTGGACCATAACCCACCAGGCTTCTTTGTCCATGGGATTCTAGATCTAGGCAAAAATACTAGGAATGAGTTTCCATGCCTTCCTCAAGGGGATTTTCCTGACCCAGAGATCGAGCCCACATCTCCTAAGTCTCCTGCATTTACAGACAACTTCACCAGTAACACCACCTGGGAAGCCCAGGTAGAGATTGGGTGTATTAATTTTTTGAAGGGCAGTTTTATAAAGGACGTGTATCTGTTTAATGCATGGTTTTCCTGACAGTAATATGTAATTAATACTCTATAATAGTTCACCTATAAAGAACAAATATGTGAGTCTGTATCTTGACTCTGCTATTTATTACCTTTGTGATCTTGGGTACTTAATGTCTCTTGAGTGACAGTTTTCTCATATGGACTATAAAGATGATAACAGTACCTCTCTCACAGAATTGTTGAGATTCAATAAGTTAATCTAAACAAAACTCTTAAGTTAACTTAGCAAGATATTTGCCATTATTATTAACTAATTTTTTCATATGCTAATATTTTAAAATCTGTTTTCAGTGTTCTGTGTAAGCTACTGTATATTCTGTGTGCTTCCTTATGTGAACAGTAGAAGCAAGTTGTGTGCATTCTGCTGTGATCAGAATGCTTGTCTGCCCCATCCTGAAATTCAGGTTGAAATTCCAGTGCCCCACTGTGATGGTATTTGGAAGTGAGGCCTTTGGGAAGTGAATAGGTCATGAGGGTGGAATCCTCATGAATGAGATTAGTGCCCTTATGAAAGAGGTCCAAGAAGTGTACATTGTCCCTTCCACCACGTGAAGAAGGAGCAAAAAGTGAACAATATGCAACCCAGAAGAGGGCCTTCACCAGAATCTGACCAATCTTGCAAATCAGAATTTAGAGGCAATTATTTGGAAATACTGACAAGATGCAGTCTTTACCAATCTGACTAGCCTCTAGAGCTGTGTGAGATAAATATGTATGTTAAAAGCTACCCAGTTTGTGGCACTTTGTTATAGCATCCCTAAAAGACTAACATATGTTCCTATTCCCATTTTCTTAAATAACATTAAGTTTCTGTTTGATTAAAAGCAAAAATAAGGCATTTTCATTCAATAGTCTTACTAGAATTTAGAAATATGACCTTTCAAAGTTGATTTTCTATTTTCAGAAGTATTTCAGTAGAACACAAGGTAACCTAGACTTAGAACTTAGATCACTTAGAAGACAAAGATTTAGTCTAACCCAGTAATTTTGAGCTTAGGAAATTTAAGACTAGTGGAGTTAAGTTATATTTTGAACTACACTTCACAAGGCTGACTAGCTGGTCTCCTAATTCAGATCTACTGTACTTTTAACTAGTGTGGTGATATTATAGGGCTCTAAAAAAGGGGTAGAAGGTCTTGGTTGTCCAAGTAATTAGAGAGAAATGTATTTCAGTTTGTCTAAGATATCTGATTTGGATGATAAAGTTTGTGGATATGTGTCTTTCTCCTGCCTGGTAGCTACTCTCTGTGTCACTGCTCTTCTGATGGTTCACAGATTAACACAAATATCTGAGAAAGAATTGTGTATTATAAGAAAAGAAACACAGGCTTCATTGCTTCTGCTGTGTGAAAATGTATTCTTTTTAAGATGTAAAATATTTATGAATTGACAATAACAAATCTGCTAGAAGATTTAAAGCAAGTGGAACTTTGTTTCTTTGTCCTCTGAAGTTATCATTGGTAACTGGTACTTGAGTTACCTATTGTTAGCACTGTTGTGTATGAAATGGATTAACATCTGTTGAAACTTTTCAAAAATGTAAATAACAACCTATGACCTATTGAGTCAGAATTTTTAACAGATAGGGGCTCAGGTTTTATATTTTAGAAGTGCTTAGGATTATTATAAAATGCACCTCCTGTTAAAATGTGTTGCATTAAAAGATGGTTTTGGTGGTGATGGTAAATGGTTTAAAAACCCCACCATCTGAAAAAAGCATGGTACCTGGGTAAAATCATTTGTATTGTTGCTACAAAATAAATAAATAAATAACTCTCTCCAATAATGTATAGAAATCTCTCCAATAATATCATTTACAAATATGTTGTAAAGGACAATGGGTCCTCAATATGTTGTTGTTACTCAGTTGCGTCCAACCCTGTGCAACCCTGCGGACTTCAGCATGCCAGGCTTCCCTGTCCTTCACTGTCTCCTGGAGTTTGCTCCAACTCATGTCCATTAAGTCAATGATGCTATCCAATCATCTCATCCTCTGTCACCTGCTTTTCCTCCTGCCCTCAGTCTTTCCCAGCGTCAGGGTATTTTCCATCAGGTGGCCAAAATACTGGAGCTTCAGAATCAGTCCTTCCAATGAATATTCAGGATTGATTCCCTTTAGGATTGACTGGTTTAATCTCCTTGTATTCCAAGGGACTCTCAAGAGTCTTCTCCAGTGCCACAGTTAGAAAGCATCAGTTCTTTGATGCTCAGCCTTCTTTATGGTCCAACTCTCACATCTGTACATGACTACTGGAAAAAACACATCTTTGACTCTACGAACCTTTGTTGACAAAGTGATATCTCTGCTTTTTAATACACTGTCTAGGTTTCTCATAGCTTTTCTTCCAAGGAGCAAGCGTCTTTTAATTTCATGGCTAATATGTTTCAATAAGGGAGTTGGAGAAGTAGTCTGTAAACAAGTTTAGAAAACACAAACTTTTTATGCTTAAGATCTTCAAAATGTTAAAAGAGTTGTTTCCCAATTCATTTATGGATTCTTTTATGGTGGACTCTTTGGTATGTCCTATATACCAAAAACAAAGCATATTTATGAAACAAAACAATTGGGAATTTTCATACTTAAAACTCTGTTAATTCTGAGAAATCTTACCATAGGGAAGATTGCGGGCAGGGGAACCATTAAGGTTACTGAATAAAAACGTTGCTGCTTTGTCCCTATTAATACCAGCTTAATTTCCTACTTTTAAGTAATTATTTTACTCTTCTCTATCATTATGAGTCAGGATGGAACTCTAAACCTTTCCCTTTCCCATGCTTATTTCTACTAAGTCTGTATTTATCTTTAAAAATCTTTATTATACAATACTCTAGATGACATTTACTAAACTATTAGAATTAGCATCAAAAATGATATCCTAAAAATGTGGGTATGCATTTTAATGCTTCTGTCAAACCATACCTGAACCAGAAGTTTAAACAAACATTTTGTGCTATGTCCACTGTAAGACAAAAGCATCAGCTTTTACTCAAATGATTTATGAGCTCATTAAATTTACCTTTTTTTTCCCCTGCAGTTTACACTGGTAAATCCAATGGCAATTATTTAGACAGTAACTTTAAACCTCTTTGTATAGTAATCCACAGTAATCATGCAACTTACAAGACGTGTTATTGTCTGTTGAATACTCATTCTTAAAGGTCTCCATTTCTCTTATCACATGTTTCCTTATTTTCTTGAGTTATTTATCTAAGCTTCTGCCCTGTTATTTTCTATCTTTGACCTTGGTTAGATATACTACTTCTCACTTTTATTTAGAGCCTGTATAATTTTTTATTTTCCAATTTATATGTAGTCTATATGTATTTATATAAATACAGATATATTTATCTATCTGCATATACACTGACAGAAATACAGACTTTTTTTTTCTGCTTCTGTACTTTCCCAGCTCTGTTATGATAACTTCCCTGTTTAACTGTGTTTCTTGGCTAAGATATCTGGTAACCAATATTTATAAAAAATACACTATTTTCTAGAAGGTTAGAATATTCTCCACAAGGGCATTTTAAATTCCAACTGTAATTTAACATATTAGGTTTTGAATTCATTCATTTGATTTATAATAAATAGTTTTTTATTAATTAATTTATTTTAATTGGTGATTAATTACTTTACAATATTGTAGTAGTTTTTGCCATACATTGACATGAATCAGCCATGGGTGTAAATGTGTTCCCCATCCTGAAACCTCCTCCCACCTCCCTCCCCATCCCATCCCTCAGGGTCATCCCGGTACACCAGCCCTGAGCACCCTGTCTCATGTATCGAACCTGGACTGGCAATTTATTTCACATATGATAATATACATGTTTCAATGCTATTCTCTCAAATCATCCCACTCTCGCCTTCTCCCACAGAGTCCAAAAGTCTGTTCTTTACATCTGTGTTTCTTTTGCTGTCTCGTATATAGGGTCATCGTTACTATCTTCCTAAATTCCATATATATGTGTTAATGTACTGTATTGGTGTTTTTCTTTCAGAATTACTTCACTCTGTATGATATGCTTCAGTTTCATCCACCTCATTAGAACTGGTTCAAATGCACCCTTTTTAATAGCTAAGTAATATTCCATCCTATATATGTACCACAGCTGTCTTATCTATTTGTCTGCCAGTGGGTATCTAGGTTGCTTCCATGTCCTGGATATTTTAAACAGTACTGTGATAAACATTGGGGTACATGTCTCTTTCATTCTGGTTTCCTCAGTATGTATGCCCAGCAGTGGGATTGCTGGGTCATATGGCAGTTCTATTTCCAGTTTTTTAAGGAATCTCCGCACTGTTCTCCATAGTGGCTGTACTAGTTTGCATTCCCACCAACAGTCTAAGAGCCCTTTTCTCCACACCCTCTCCAGCACTTATTGTTTGTAGATTTTTTGATAGCAGCCATTCTGACTGGCATGAGATGTTACCTCATTATGGTTTTGATTTGCATTTCTCTGATAATGAGTGATGTTGAGCATCTTTTCATGTGTTGGTTAGCCATCTGTATGTCTTCTTTGGAGAAATGTCTGTTTAGTTCTTTGGCCCATTTCTTGATTGGGTTGTTTATTTTTCTGGAATTGAGCTGCAGGAGCTGCTTATATATTTTTGAGATTAATTCTTTGTCAGTTGCTTCATTTGCTATTATTTTCTCCCATTCTGAAGGCTGTCTTTTCACCTTGCTTATAGTTTCCTTCATTGTGCAAAACCTTTTAAGTTTAATTAGGTCCCATTTGTTTATTTTTGCTTTTATTTCCATTACTCTGGGAGGTGGATCATAGAGGATTCTGCTGTGATTTATGTCAGAGAGTGTTTTGCCTATGTTTTCCTCTAAGAGTTTTATAGTTTCTGGTCTTACATTTAGATCTTTAATCCATTTTGAGTTTATTTTTGTATATGATGTTAGAAAGTGTTCTTCAGTTCAGTTCAGTCACTCAGTTGTGTCCGAATCTTTGTGACCCCATGAATCGCACCACGCCAGGCCTCCCTGTCCATCACAAACTCCCGGAGTTCATTCAGACTCAAGTCTATCGAGTCAGTGATGCCATCCAGCCATCTCATCCTCTGCGTCCCCTTCTCCTCCTGCCCCTAGTCCCTCCCAGCATCAGAGTCTTTTCTAATGAGTCAGCTATTCACATGAGGTGGCCAAAGTACTGGAGTTTCAGCTTTAGCATCATTCCCTCCAAAGAAATTCCAGGGCTGATCTCCTTCAGAATGGACTGGTTGGATCTCCTTGCAGTCCAAGGGACTCTCAGGAGTCTTCTCCAACACCACAGTTGCAAAGCATCAATTCTTCGGCGCTCAGCCTTCTTCACAGTCCAACTCTCACATCCATACATGACCACTGGAAAAACCATAGCCTTGACTAGATGGACCTTTGTTGGCAAAGTCCTTTGTTGAATATGCTATCTAGGTTGGTCATAACTTTGTTGAAGGACCTTTGTTGAATATGCTATCTAGGTTGGTCATAACTTTCCTTCCAAGGAGTAAGCGTCTTTTAATGTCATGGCTGTAGTCACTGTCTGCAGTGATTTTGGAGCCCCCCAAAATAAAGTCTGACACTGTTTCCACTGTTTCCCCATCTATTTCCCATGAAGTGATGGGACCAGATGCCGTGATCTTCATTTTCTGAATGTTGACCTTTAAGCCAACTTTTTCACTCTCCACTTTGACTTTCATCAAGAGGCTTTTGAGTTCTTCTTCACTTTCTGCCATAAGGGTGGTGTCATCTGCATATCTGAGGTTATTGATATTTCTCCCGGCAATCTTGATTCCAGCTTGTGCTTCTTCCAGGCCAGCGTTTCTCATGATGTACTCTGCATAGAAGTTAAAAAAGAAAGTGTTCTAGTTTCATTCTTTTACAAGTGGTTGACCAGTTTCCCAGCACCACTTGTTAAAGAGATTGTCTTTTCTCCATTGTATATTTTTGACTACTTTGTCAAAGATAAGGTGTCCATAGATGTGTGGATTTATCTCTGGGCTTTCTCTTTTGTTCCGTTGATCTATATTTCTGTCTTTGTGCCAGTACCATACTGTTTTGATGACTGTAGCTTTGTAGTATAGCCTGAAATCAGGCAGGTTGATTCTTCCAGTTCCATTCTTCTTTCTCAAGATTGCTTTGGCTATTTGAGGTTTTTTGTATTTCCATACAAATTGTGAAATTATTTGTTCTAGTTCTGTGAAAAATACTGTTGGTAGCTTGATAGGGATTGCATTGAATCTATAGATTGCTTTGGGTTGTACACTCATTTTCACTATATTGATTCTTCTGACCCATGAACATGGTATATTTCTCCATCTATTTGTATCATCTTTGATTTCCTTCATCAGTGTTTTATACTTTTCCATATGTAAGTCTTTTGTTTCTTTAGGTAGATTTATTCCTAAGTATTTTATTCTTTTCGTTGCAGTGATGAACTGTTTCCTTAATTTCTCTTTCTTATAATGAATAGTTTTTTAGAAATAAATTGTCCAAAATTGTTTTCAGAAGCTTTTTGAAAGAACTTATGTTTATGGGTAAACAAATCAGTCAGACTTATTTTAATTTTTTAAAATAATTTTTATTGGAGTATAGTTGATTTACAATGTTGTGTTAGTTTCGGGTGTACTGCAAAGTGAATCAGTTATACATATATCCACTACTTTTTAGATTCTTTTCCCATATGGAACAGAGAACTCTACTCAATACTTCTAATGCTTATTTTGTTATTTTTGTTTATGTTTAACAACAATTGTTTTGCTCTGTTTCAGATTCTATTTATAAAATCTTTGATATTTTCCTTAGTGATATTTTGATTCAGCAATGAAAACATCAGTAATTTAAATAATTTCATTCAGCAACCTACAGCATAACAGGAAACACGATAAACTATTTTCTTAAATGGTCAGTTTATTATGGATTAATCATAAATATAAAAAATGTGAGAATACACTGCATTTACATTATTTGAAAGACATTTCTTTATTGGTAGTCTTATCTTTGTTTATTTTATTAAAATTATAATACCTAAACATTTCTAGCTCTTCATAGTAACAGTTTGCCTATTTTGTGACACCACACTTATGGCAGAAAGAGAAGAACTAAAGAGCCTCTTGATGAAAGTGAAAGAGGAGAGTGAAAAAGTTGGCTTAATTCTACATTCAGAAAACTAAGATCATGGCTTCAGGTCCCATCATTTCATGGCAAATAGATGGGAAAACACTGGAAACAGAAACTTTATTTTGGGGGGCTCCAAAATTACTGCAGATGGTGACTGCAGCCATGAAATTATAAGACACTTCTTGGAAGGAAAGTTAGGACCAACCTACACAGCATATTAAAAAGCAGAGACATTACTTTGGTGACAAAGGTCCATCTAGTCAAGGCTATGGTTTTTCCATAGCCTTTTTCGTCATGTATGGATGTGAGAGTTGGACTATAAAGAATCTGAGCACCAAAGAATTGATGCTTTTAAACTGTGGTGTTGGAGAAGACTTTTGAAAGTCCCTTGGACAGCAAGGAGATCCAACAAGTCCATTCTAAAGGAAATCAGTCCTGACTGTTCATTGGAAGGAAGGATGCTGAAGCTGAAACTCCAATACTTTGGCCACCTGACCTGATGTGAAGAACTGGCTCATTTGAAAATACCGTGATGCTGGGAAAGATTGAAGACAGGAGGAGAAGAGGATGACAGAGGATGAGATGATTGGATGGCATCAGCAACTCAATGGACATGAGTTTTAGTAAGTTCTGTGAGTTGTTGATGGACAGGGAAGCCTGTCTCGGTGCAGTTCATGGGGTCATCGCAAAGAGTCAGACAGGACTTAGCCACTGAACTGAACCGTACTCATGATTATATAACATCAATCTATCTTGCTCGAGAACATGTTTCTTCTTAACAAAAACCTTCTGACTAATAGTGTTTATGTTAAGATGTATTTTGTGGGAGTGGGTCTGGTGAGACCTTTCTATTGTTAGTTCTAATCTTGTTAATTTAAGATCTATGTTGTGGGAGTTGGTCTGGTGAAAGTATATAAGGCCTTGATAAGACTAGTGAGTGGGGCACTCTCTGTCCTCCTTGTGATGTCTGTGTTAGAAGCATTCTCTTGTCCTTTTTCACTGTAATAAATCTTCTGCCACACAAAAGTTCTGAGCGATCAAGCTTGATCCCTGGTCCCAAAGTTAAATCTTCTTTGGAGATCACAGATCCAGCATTGTTCACTGTAGGCTATCAAATGCATCTGTGCATAAAGCTTGTTTTATGAATTTCAGGAACAGGAAGATACATAACTCTGTGAGGCCTGCTATGCTATCACGTCACTACTTCCTCTTGCATGATTAAAATACCTTGAGAGATTGAAATTTGGACTAGTCATTTTTTAATTATACTGAAGTGGCATCATATAAATACTTAATTTAACCTTATTTAATTAAACTTTCTAGGTAAATTTAGGTTTAAAAACAAAAAAAGTTACATTTTTAAATAGTTCTGCCAACTGTGTATGTCTACAGGTGTGGATGTGAAAAATCTAGGAACAAGTATGACTAACTTTGAAGTTTTTAACTATTGACAAAGAAACAAACAGTCATCATTATTTAGGTTGGCAAGCAAATAAAGTGATGATGTGACCCAGGAAAGAAAACAGTGAAAAATTAGTTTGGAATCCTAAAGAAATCTGACTAAGGAAAGATCAGAAAAACTGATATATATTTCATACAAGATTAAGATTAAAGTAGCAGAACACAAAAGTTGAATCTTTCCAATCATAATTCCATTCATAATTATATGTATTCAGTGGAGTTCATAATTCTGTTCATAAAATTGATAATCTGTTTCCATTACTGAAAATCATGGGTAATTTTCTTTATGAATTTAATTTCTCTATGAAACTGTATACTATGGTGTTCTTTTTTTTTTTTTACTATGGTATTCTTAAATAGCTATGCATGAATATTATCATGTTTCTGTTCAGTAACCCAGTCATGTCTGATTCTTTGTGACCCCATGGACTGCAGCATACCATGCCCCTCTGTCCCTCACCGTATCCCAAAGTTTGCCCAAGTTCATGTCCATTGCATAGGTGATGCTGTCTAACCATCCCATCTTCTAATGACCTCTTCTCCTGCCCTTATGAGTCAGCTGTACAGTTATATATACTATGTATTATTAAACTTAATGGGCAGTTTAAGAAATGTTCAAGGGTAGTTTTGCTTAACTGTGATTATCTGCTCTATGCACTGTCTTTAAAATAAAATTTAATACCAGTTTATCTACACTCTTTAGGAAAACCCCAAACAGTTTTCCCCTACTTTATTTTTCTCTATCTGTGACCTTAATTACTCCTCTGTACTTTGGTGATTGTTGTTATTTTTGTTGTTCATTTGCTAAGTCATGTCTAACTCTTTGTTACCCCATGGACTGCACCATGCAGGCTTCCCTGTCCTTCACTGTATCCCAGAATTTGTTCAAACTCATGTCTTTTGTGTCGAAGATGCCATCCAACAATCTAGTCCTCTGTCACCCACTTCTCCTTTTGCCTTCAATCATTCCCAGCATTAGGGTATTTTCCAATGAGTTGGTTCTTTGCATCAGGTGGCCAAAGTATTGGAGGTTCAGCTTCAGCATCAGTCCTTCCAATGAATATTCAGAATTGATTTCCTTTAGGGCTGACTGATTTTATCTCCTTGCAGTCCAAGGGATTCTCAAGAGTCTTCTCTAGCACTGCAATTCGAAAGTATCAATCCTTCAGCACTCAGGCTCTTTTATGGTCCGGCTCTCACATCCGTACATGACCATTGGAAAAACAGCTTTGGCAATATGGACCTTTGTCAGGAAAGTAATGTCTCTGCTTTTTAATAAACTCTGTAGGTTTGTCATAGCCTTTCTACCAAGGAGCAAGTGTCTGTTAGTTTCACTGCTACAGTCTGTCTGCAGTGATTTTGGAGCCCAAGAAAATAAAGTCTATCATTGTTTCCATTGTTTCCCCATCTGTTTGCCATGAAATGATGGGACCAGATGCCATGAACTTAGTGTTTTGAATGTTGAGTTACACCAGCTTTTTCACTCTCCTCTTTCAACCTCCTCAAGAGGTTCTTTAGTTCCTTTTCACTTACTGCCATTAGAGTGGTATCATTTGCATATCTGAGGTTGTTGATATTTCTCCTAGCAATCTTGATTCCTCTTTGTGATTCATCCTCCCTGGAAATTCACATGATGTACTCTGCATTTAAGTAAAATAACCAGAGTGAAAATAACCAGCTTTGATATACTCCTTTCCTAATTTTGAACCAGTCCGTTGTTCTATGTCCAGTTCTAACTGTTTCTTCTTGACCTGCATACAGATTTGTAAGGAGACCAGTAAGGTGATCTAGTGTTCCCATCTCTTTAAGATTTTCCACAATTTTCTGTGATCCCCACAATCAAAGACTTTAGCGTGTTATAAAGCAGAAGTAGGTGTTTTTCTGGAATTCTTTTGCTTTCTCTATGATCTAGTGGATATTGGCAATTTGATCTCTGATTCCTCTGCTTTTTCTAAATCCAGCTTGTACATCTAGAAGTTCTCATTTCATGTACAGCTGAGGCCTAGCTTGAAGGATTTTGAGCATCAGCTTGCTAGCATGTGAAATGAGTGCAATTGTATGGTAGTTTGAACATTGCTTGGCATTGCCCTTGTTTGGGATTTGAATGACCACTGACCTCTTCCATTCTTGTGGCTACTGCTGAGTTTTCCATATTTGCTGGCATATTAAGTGCAGTACTTTAACAGCATCATCTTTTAGGATTTGAAATAGCTCAGCTGGGATTCTGTCACCTCCACTAGCTTTGTTCATAGTGATGTTTCTTGACTTCATACTCGAGGACATCTGGCTCTAGGTGAGTGATCACACCATTGTGGTTATCTGGGTCATTAGACCTTTTGTGAATAGTTCTTTTGTGTACTTTTGCATCTCTCGTTAATCTTTTCTGCTTCTGTTAGGTTCATACCATTTCTGTCCTTTATTGAGCTCATCCTTACATGAACTATTCCCTTGATATCTCTAATTTTCTCAAAGAGATCTTTAGTCTTTCTATTCTATTGTTTTCCTCTATTTCTTTGCATTGTTCATTTAAGAAGGCTTTCTTATCTCTCCTTGCTGTTCTCTGGAACTCTGCATTCAGTTGGATGTATCTTTCTCCTTTCTCCTTTGCCTTTTTATTCTCTTCTCAGCTATTTGTAAGGCCTCCTCAAATAACCACTTTGCCTTCTTGCATTTCTTTTTCTTGGGGATGGTTTTGTTCACCACCTCCTGTACAGTGTTATGAACCTCTATCCATAGTTCTTCAGGTACTATGTCTATCAGATCTAATTCCTTAAATCTGTTCATCACCTCCACTGTATAATCTTAAGGCTGCTGCTGCTAAGTTCTTCAGTCATGTCCAACTCTGTGCGACCCCATAGATGGCAGCTCACCAGGCTCCCCCGTCCCTGGGATTCTCCAGGCAAGAACACTGGAGTGGGTTGCCATTTCCTTCTCCAATGCATGAAAGTGATAATGTTAAGGGGGTTGATTTAATTCATACCTGAATGGCCTAGTGCTGCATTTTGGACTGTTTTATTTTTATTGGAAAATTAAGAATCTAGAAGCATTATGAAACAGTGTAAAATGTTTAGGAATGTATGGATGTTTGGAAATGAAATTTCTAGAGAAAAATTTTCTCACTTGGGCAGAACATTTAACCTAAAACTAACTTAGAAGTGCTTCAGAAAGGTCTGAAAGCACATTTGTTTTTCTAACAAAATTTAGATAATATCAATTACTAAGATAATCATTTTTTAAAAGCATAGTAACTTAAATTTTAGAATCAGGACATTTTTTAATGCCAGGAATAACTATTTGGTCTAATTTCTCCACACCTGAGTTTATGGAATAAAAATAAAATCTTTCACAGAATTGTTACATGATTTGCACTAAGTCATTAAGACACTGATTAACAGAGTCAGGTTTAGGATCCTTGTGAAGTATTTTATTAATTCAGTATAAATGTTATCTTAGTTATTTGACCATTTGGCACATGTTTTTGCTTAATCCTTTTTAGTGAAAGGATTGCTTTAATCACATTTGGTTTGAAAGCTAGTTGGCACAACATGTTTAGCACCATGGATCTGGGAATCTCCCTTTTGAAAAAATACCCCACAGTTTTCAAGGACACCTTGGAAATTCAGCTTCATTTTTGCCTCTTCATAGAATTACTCCATATGGGCTAAGTTACACCAAAGAGGCACCAAAGAGTTACACCTTATCATAAAGGGGTTTACAGAGGTTTGCCAAAGAATGCTCGAACTACCACACAATTGCACTCATCTCACATGCTAGCAAAGTAATGCTCAAAATTCTCCAAGGCTTCGACAGTATGTGAACTGTGAACTTCCAGATGTTCAAGCTGGTTTTAGAAAAGGCAGAGGAGCCAGAGATCAAATTGGCAACATCCGCTAGATCATCGAAAAAGCAGGAGAGTTCCAGAAAAACATCTATTTCTGCTTTACTGACTATGCCAAAGCCTTTGACTGTGTGGATCACAACAAAACTGTGGAAAATTCTTTAAGAGATGGGAATAGGAGACCACCTGACCTGCCTCTTGAGAAATCTGTATGCAGGTTAGGAAGCAACAGTTAGAACTGGACATGGAACAACAAACTGGTTCCAGTGTTACTGTGCTTATTTAACTTACATGCAGAGTACATCGTGAGAAACGTGGGGCTGGATGAAGCACAAGCTGGAATCAAGATTGCCGGGAGAAATATCAATAACCTCAGATATGCAGATGACACCACCCTTATGGCAGAAAGTAAAGAAGAACTAAAGAGCCTCTTGATGAAAGTGAAAGAGGAGAGTGAAAAAGTTGGCTTAAAACTCAACATTCAGAAAACAAAGATCATGGTATCCAGTCCCATCACTTCATGGCAAATAAATGGAGAAACAGTGGAAACAGTGGCAAACTTTGGTGCTTTTAAACTGTGGTGTTGAAGACTCTTGAAAGTCCCTTGGCCTGCAAGGAGATTCAACCAGTCAGTCCTGAAGGAAATCAGTCTTGGTTGTTCATTGGAAGGACTGATGCTGAAGCTGAAACTCCAATACTTTGGCCACCTGATGCGAAGAGCTGACTCATTTGAAAAGACCCTGATGCTGGGAAGGATTGAAGATAGGAGAAGGGGACAACAGAGGATGAGATAGTTGGATGGCATCACCAACTCAGTGGACATGAGTTTGAGTAAACTCCAGGAGGCCTGGCTTGCTGCAGTCCATCATGTCACAAAGAGTCATACATGACTGAGTGACTAAACTGAACTGAAAGGGGTTTAAAGAAGTGCAGATAAAACACTTTTTGTTAATGTATCAAAGTCTATCTAATTCTTTCTAAGATTGAGGAAATTCTAGCAAAATGAAATGGGCAAGTGTGTCATGTCACAGAACTTGTCAGTCAAGTTCTCCTTCTCACCCCTGTGAATATTCAAAGAAAGGGTTTATGCTCTAGATTAATGACCTTTACCTACTCAGTTCACCAGGTAATTAAGCAGCGCTTTACTTTCACTTTCATCCTATTCTCATTTTGACCTAGTTGCACTAGTGACCTTGTCCTGCTGCTGCTGCCGCTGCTGCTAAGTCACTTCAGTCGTGTCCGACTCTTTGCGACCCCATAGACGGCAGCCCACCAGGCTCCCCTGTCCCTGGGATTCTCCAGTCAAGAACACTGGAGTGGGTTGCCATTTCCTTTTCCAGTGCAGGAAAGTGAAAAGTGAAAGTGAAGTCGCTTAGTCGTGTCCGACTCTTAGCGACCCCATGGACTGCAGCCTACCAGGCTCCTCTGTCCGTGGGATTTTCCAGGCAAAAGTACTGGAGTGGGGTGCCATCACCTTCTCCTAGTTCTAACCAATTCACCTAAAGTCACTGCAGACAATGTAAAATAACAGTGAACTGGAAGATTTCCTGTACCATTTTGTTAAAAAGTTTTTATATTTCACTTATTTTTGTCCATTTTTTCAATTATACTAGTTCAATAAAATCCCCTTAAGCAAAAAGTGTCCAGGTTTTATTAAAAGTTGAGCAACATCAAAAAAGAATGAAGAATTTAAAAAGCTTTAAATCTATTAAGAAAATGCTGAAAAAAAAAGTCGTAAGTTGACAGAAGTCCATACCTGACTCTTGTACAACGATGAAAGCTTTATATTGTCTCCAAACATTTCATGACGTAGGTCATAGGCAGAGACCCTTTGAAAACGCTGGTGAAAGCTGAAAAATTGTAGTTTTGTTTTCTGAAAACTTACTAACCATTAAAACTGCTTTCCAATGTTTATTATTTTTAATTATAAAATAATATAAATTGAAAGCTAATGTTGCTCTTTCATAAACTGCTTTTCTCCACTAATATTTTTATTTTCTTAATGTTAACTAGCCTGGCAACCATAGCTAATCAACAATATAGTATTTTACATAGATTTAAAATATTTTTAAGAAGTCATTAACTCTATTAGTATTTTAGAATTTATACCCATTATGTATTAGAGACCATGCTAGTCGGCCTATACTCATACTATCAGTAGTGCATAAGGAACTCAGTCTCTACCTTCACTGAGCTTTATAAATATTAGATAAATTATTAAAAGTGTGATGAAGCCTGTTAAGGATGTTGTGGGGCCATATGAAGGACTATCTTTAAGGTAATTTTAGAGTTTTAATTCAGATATGTTGTTTGACTTCACTTTGAAATTAAAACTTAATTTTGAAACCCAGTCATTTCTTATCAGTTTGCTCAGAGCAAGCTAGTCTTTTAGTTTTCTCTTTTGGCAAATTTACTTTAGAGCCACCTGATACTAACAATTAAGCTTTTGAAAGTAATACCTAAGGAATGATGCTAAAGCTGAAACTCCAGTACTTTGGCCACCTCATGCGAAGAGTTGACTCATTGGAAAAGACTCTGATGCTGGGAGGGATTGGGGGCAGGGGGAGAAGGGGACGACAGAGGATGAAATGGCTGGATGGCATCACCGACTCGATGGACGTGAGTCTGGGTGAACTCCGGGAGTTGGTGATGGACAGGGAGGCCTGGCGTGCTGCAGTTCATGGGGTTGCAAAGAGTCAGACACAACTGAGCGACTGAACTGAACTGAACTGAAGAAAAAAAAGAAAACAGAATACAAAATCAAATCTTAGTGTTTCATCATGAAAAAGAGAAATTAAAAATTCACAGATTAATTTGAAAATATCAGTAAAAATTTGGAAACTTGTGCCTATCTTCAGTTCAGTTCAGTCGCTCAGTCGTGTCCAACTCTTTGCGACCCCATGAATCACAGCACGCCAGGCCTCCCTGTCCATCACCAACTCCTGGAGTTCACCGAAACTCTTGTCCATCAAGTCGGTGATGCCATCCAGCCATCTCATCCTCTATCATCCCCTTCTCCTCCTGCCCCCAATCCCTCCCAGCATCAGAGTCTTTTCCAATGAGTCAACTCTTTGCACCTATCTTAGAACTTTCAAATTTGTTCCTCTATAATTGTTTGTATAACTTACTGCTTTCTTGCAAAAATAGTTGTGTCTTTCTGCCCTACTCAGTTGTAAGCTTTTTGAATGCATGGTGAAGGTACCTTTGGGATGGTGCCTGACTCATAGAAAATACGCAGTGAATATTTTGTGAATAAGTGAAATAATAAATACATTTTTAAGTAGATTGTTTTATGGATATGGAATAATCCTTAGTATGTTCAACTTACATTTTTTTCTGTATTATGAATACTTCTGGAGTCTGTATTTTATCTTCAGTGGCCCACCCTGCCTCTGACATTGAAAGTGTTAGATTTCCAAAGATGACCTTTTGGGTTACCCCAATATAGTAAAGCATTTGTCATTACACCTGACTCCCAGCTGTGCTGGCTAAAAGAGGAGCCTGACTTTTGGAAAAGTCTGTTTTGCACATGGATATACACATGCATGTGCGCGCACACACACACACACTTTTAAGAGTTTAGTGCACTGTTTATTATCCATTTATTAAGTGATTGCTGATAATAGGTTAGATCATCAGCCTTCCATGTAAGATGTTAATCAGTTATTCAAGTTAGGTTATGAAAACTGGGTAGAAAATGATAACATATGAAAAGGGCTATTTGATGAATGGTGAGGGAAAATAACGTGTGCTTATTTGGTCACATTAGAAATTTACTACCTCAAGATAGGTCACTTTAAGATACTGCTTATTGAGGTATGATGTGATTGACCTTATCTCAGTTTTTTTTTGCTTATCTTCATACCTGTCAGTAAGACAAACTACAGAGGCACATTGATTGGTTATTTTCTTTGGTGAGAGGAAGAGTATGTTTTTTGAACTTTCAGATTTACTAAAGGTAGTATTTTTAGGTCTGGATTTTCAGTTTTCCCCTCAATATTTTATATCTTTCGAAATAAAACACAATGACTTAATGATTATAAACATTTGTGAAATGACCAACTGAATAAAATAGCAGGAAACAGCCATAGGAGTCTGGCTACTCTGTGTTCATAACAAATAATAATACTAGGACAATTGAGTTATTTTGAATTTGGAAAACCATAAATTTATCTTACCTTTTACTTTTTTAATTTAATTTTTATGTCTCTAAGAAGCTATATAAGATAGCCTGAAAGTTCGTCAGATTCACCTAAATAAAAGTCATTTTACAGATGTTGAACTATGATGCTGTATACCCGAAACTTATATAATAGAAAATAATAGTAGTAAACTTTTAAATTGAGTAAGTAAATGAATCTCAGATCTTTTGTAAGGACACACACATTTTGTCAGTAATACTTATTGCTGATATCAAATATTTCTGACACTATGATTTATAAAACAGTTTATATTAACCCATTTAATCATAGTTAATATCCATTTTCTCACAGAGGAACTTAAAGATCTGTAATATGCCCAAGGTAAATGGCAGAAATAGAGATCCAGATCCAGGTCTTCTGGTTGGATTTTTCTCTATACTTCTGAGGACCATAAGTAAATGAGTTTTGATTAAAAAATAAGATACACATTTCAGAATAAGAGTTCAAGTCATCATATTCCTCATGTATAACACTATTACATAATACATTGGGGATGTAGCTAACTAAGACATGGCCTCTAGTTGTTGGGTGTTCATAATCTATTTGAGAAAGAGGAAATACACATAAAAAGAATAACAGTACAAGATCGTATGTGTAAAATGAGTGGTTCAAACTATAAACCCTATAGAGTAGGGGAGATTGCTGTGGATTGAAACTATTAAAACTGGGAGTGACTGAAATGGCTGAAATGAGCTGTGCTGGAAGGGGACACATAGTTGAGCCAATAGAAAATAGGAGGACATTGAAGACAAGGAAAGTAAGGAATGAAAAAGGAAGGTGGAGGAACCCTAGAGGCCTTGGAATTCTTTAGCAGAAGATTGTGGGAGGTATGGTCAGAGAGGAAGGTGAGGATTTCATTGTAGAGAGATTTGAATGCAGGACTAGGATCTTAGGATCTTATTTTATAGGTGATGTGAAACCACTCAAAGTTTTTGTTTGAACATGGCATACTGAAAATAGCACATATTTTTTTTTTCATGGTCAAAGGACCTAAAGATCAGAGCTCCTTCATTCAATAATTTAAGAGCGAAGTAGTCATTGTCATGACTAACATGCCTCAGGACATTAATTTTGAGGGGAGGAGGTGGGTTCAGGGGCTCTAGAGAGATGTATATGTTTGGAGGGGGACAGGAATCTCTGGTGGCAGTCTCCATTAGAATTCCATAGATACGTGAAGTAATGCATATTAGGAAGAAGGGGGAAAATGTCCATAGCTATGAGATAATAATGAATTCCTAATAAAATGAATTATAAACCTAAAAAATTATTTTTAAAAACATTGAGATTTAGATGTTTAACCATCAAAGACGTAACACATTATTGACCCAGGGATTTTTGTAGAAACTAACACCTGTGACCAGCTATATGCTATGTAAGTGAATATTGAAACACCTCCCAGTCAATAATGTTCGGGTGACAAAAGACATATTAATATGTGTCTGGTCAGTAATAGACGTTTACCAGGTAGTTTAACTCGTGGGGCTTAGGCAGTTTAACCAGCAGTGCCATTTTATTTCGCCCTTGAGAGTACCCAGGATGGCCAACTCCGAGGCATTCTCATGTCTGAACTCCTGCTGCCAAGATCCTGCAGTTCTTCTGTCAGACAAGAAGAAGTGTGGCTTTCTGTGGAGCCACCTTTCACAATAACCAAGCTTGTATAAAGATTCCTCATTTTCTAGATGCAGTGAACCCAATTAGAACTTGAAATTCATCCCACAGCTCTCCTACTCACTATTTCAGCCATAATAAGTTAATTGGCAATAGTTTTTTTTTCCTTCTTTATTTCCTTGAAATAGTGAAAGACACATTGTTGTGACAAAGAAACTGATGATAATATTAAAAACTGAAAATTCTGGGTGTGGAATCTCAGGAAAAACAAAACAAAACTCTTCAGTCAATATCAAATTCAATATTCTGCCTGGATTTGGAAGCTTGCAAATTTATTGAGCGTATCTCTGTATCTTTTTTTTCATTTAATCCTTCCCTGCATCCTATACTTAACCAATCTCGTTTCCTGCATTTTTTTCTCTCACGAACATTCCTCTATATAGGCCAAATTTCCTCTCATTTCCCTTTTAACATTTGTCATGCTTTCCAACTCTATTCAGATTCTTCCTCACAGCTAAAATGAGTATGTATTAAGTAAACTTCATGTAAATTGATTTTTTCCCTTCAAAATGGGATGTAAAACTTGTAAGTGAAGACTTTGTCACCCTTAAAATATGTAAAGTTATAAATAATATGGGCTTCCCAGGTGGCGCACTGGTAAAGAATCCACCTGCCAATGCAGGAGACTCAAGAGACTTGGGTTCAATCCTTGGGTCAGGAAGATCTGCTGGATAAGGAAATGGCAACTAACTCCAGTATTCTTGCCTGGAAAATTCCATGGACAGAGGAGCTTGGCAGGCTACAGCCCATGAGGTCCCAAAGAGTCCAACATGACTGAGCACAATGAGCATGAATAATATAGACATTTTGGAGGCTCCATAAAGTTTGACTTTGTGTGGATGTGGTTCAGACACCTTCTGCTGTATGTAAAACAGCTTTGCTTGTTTTGAGACCCAGAATCAATGTTCAAGGCATCTGGGGTCAGAATAAAGTATCCAGCCTTGAGACCAAATGAAATGTGAGGACCAAACATAAGCACAAGTAGTGGATAGAGGTGGGATGGTTCAAATTTGAGGAATGCTTGAAATGATCAATTAATAATATGTAGGTACCAGAGATTGGAGTAGCACCTCTTTTTTTCCGGTTTCTGAAATTGCAGGGTGAAGAGGAAAGGACAGGATGGAAATTTTTCCTTTTAAAAGTCTATATAATTATTAACAAAACTTCATTTAAAGCCATATATAAATTAAGGGAATCTATTACAGTATGATTTGCTATTACATTTATATAGTAAGGGCTTCCCTGATGGCTCAGTGGTAAAGAATTCACCTGCAATGCAGGAGAGATGGGTTCCTGCATTCCTGGGTCAGGAAGATCCCCTGGAGGAGGAAATGGCTACTCACTTCAGTATTCTTGCCTGGAAAATTCCATGGACTGAGCACACACTCATGTATGTAATAAATTGAAGGGAAAGCTGTTTCTCATGGTGCAAAAACAAACCAAAAGAGGGATACATTTGGTTTAACTAGTAAATAAGTTTATATGGTAGCCCTTTTTCCTTACGGCAGTGTTACAGTGATCTACATTGTAATTGTGAAGAGAAATGTATAAAAATGGACCAGTGAACTGAACTAAAACTCTTGGTTATACAGAACTCAAGTTCTTTGCGATACATCATAGTCGTCACCAAGAAGTTTAAACTGTAGAAATAATGATAGTAAATTATCAGATTAGGTTTTCTCACATACACAGTTGGCAACAAAGTGAAAAGTGAAAGTGAAGTTGCTCAGTTGTATCCGACTCTTAGCGACCCCATGGACTGCAGCCTACCAGGCTCCTCCGTCCATGGGATTTTCCAGGCAAGAGTACTGGAGTGGGTTGCCATTGCCTTCTCCGGGCAACTAAATATTTACTACCAAATATAAAATAATTCATTAACCTGCTCTATAAGCTTGAAGAAGTCCCAGCTGTATGTCCTTGAAGGTGTCCCAGTCACTCACTCATATCAAACCTTCACTTTTGACAAATATAAAGATTCCTGAGGTAGGAATGGCCGGTTTTCTTGGCATTAGACAACTGTAATCATCCAGAAGTCACAACTAGACAGAAAACTACTTGAAGATTCAGGACAGTACATCATCTCTAAGAATAAATAGCCCTCATTAAATTCTTATAACCTGTCCATAAAATGGAGGGGAGTATCTCTAAAATGCTTTAGCCAATCTGTGTATCTAAAATGCCTCTAATTTTACTCATGAGAGCTCATATGCAGTATTCATCATGCTTGTTTTCATGCCTTGTTTTCACCAATAGATACACATTTTTGTCATCAGTTATTGACATGCAAATAACAAAGGTGCCTCTAGTAGCCTCCTCAAGTATATGGACTTTATTATTAGAATCCCACAAAATTGTTCCTGGTCTGTGATTCTTGCGTAGATGCAACACTCTTACTAATACACACCTTTAATCACATTGCATTTTAAAGTAAATTATTGGCATTATAAAAATAATATAACCATTCGACATATAAAATACGCTGTTGAGTGCCAAAGTGTAAGTTGTTATCTGGAGTTTTGGAATTAATGGCAGAACTTTTATGTAACTTTATTTTTTAAAAATTCACCTTACATTTTAATTTAAACTTAGCATTCTTTCCTCATAAATGTCCAACATGTAATTAAATGAAATCTTTCTCCATTTTACAAGTCTATCTACAGTTGAAACATCCTCTAACTCTGACACTTTTGCTAGTTTTATTCATGGACAAGATTGTACTTTGTTGATTGCTTATGCAGTTGATTAAACCCTGTATGACAGCTGACTGGGTAAGAAATCAGGAAACCAGAATTATCTTCCTTAGTCGCCTCATAGCTTTATAAGAATAAAGGAATCATTCAGCTGGAATATGTTCAGAGAAACATCTGTTTTTTAAATTTATATTTCTTTACTCCCAATACATTTTAATAAAATAATGTATAAGAAATCAACTATAACTTATGTGTCTTTAAGCAGCTTTGGAAAGTAAAATATGCTTTGATGGGCATATTTTATCAAGAAATTTCTACCCACCAGGCAGAAATATTTTTTGATTGTCATAATGATAAAATATAAAAGCAAAAGCTGTGTGATTTGGGCAAGTGTCTTAACTTCTCTAAATTCTTGGTTTCCTCATAAGTAAAATGAAGTTCACAGATTTAAAGATTAATAAGATAATATTTTAAAAACCCATAGTAATGTGTCCAGCACTGCATTCTCAAAACTGGTAGTTATATCCAGGAAAAAAAAATTAAGAAAAAAAAAACAACATTTCTAGAGAGGGATCAGTAGTGTCCGAGTGATGTCAGGCCACTCAGAGAAGCTTGGACTACATAGAATGAGAACCTAAAATGCAGCATTTTCTAGAATGTGACATATGTATGCCTGAACAACTATTCACTCTGCAAACTAACACACTAAAATTAATAGAGCTTTTGGAAGAAAAAGTTAAGGTTTGGGCAGAGCACTTAAAATCGGTGTAGTTTTACATTCTTGTTGTTAGTTCTGTAGTTACAATCCTAATAAAAATATTAACAGTTAGTAGATCTTTAACCTTTTCACCAAACGTCAGTCACCTAAACCTATGCGTCATCACTGCTGCTGCTGCTGCTAAGTCACTTCAGTCGTGTCCCACTCTGTGCAACCCCATAGACGGCAGCCCACCAGTCTCCCCTGTCCCTGGGATTCTCCAGGCAAGAACACTGGAGTGAATTGCTATTTCCTCCTCCAATGCATGAAAGGGAAAAGTGAAAGTGAAGTTGCTCAGTCGTTTCCGACTCGTAGCGACCCCATGGACTGCAGCCTACCAGGCTCCTCCATCCATGGGATTTTCCAGGCAAGAGTACTGGAGTGGGGTGCCACTGCCTTCTCCATGTGTCATCACAGTTCTACAGTTCCTCTTAAATGAAAGAGATGGGAATTACTGAACACATTTGATTACGCTAGTTTCTTCAAAAAGTTAAATGTCTGAGTAGAGATACAGGGAGAAATGTCTTCACAGATTCTTCAGTTCTAATTGCATCTTTGCAGAGAGCTTAACTTTTGAAAAGTGTAGGGTTCTTGATTTCACTAAACCAGCCCCTTTTTTAGTGCTAAAGGGATGGACTTGTATAGGATTTTTAGCCCTCATTTCTACTTCTTAAGGCTTTTATACATTGCTAAGTTTTTCTTTTTCATTGGGATGGAAGCTTGCTCCTGATCACTTTAAAACATTAACAAGCTGGGAAAAAAAATCATATGAACCAACAGGATAATCCAAAGTCCAAATTATGTTGATATTGTTCATTATTTGCCAATAACAAAGGAGCTCTTTTATTTTACAGAAAAATGTGTGATAGAATATACTATGTATTGAGTGAAAGAATATTTTGAATTCCCCTTAAGCTCTTTGCAATTAAGTTGTTAATAGAAAAAAAAATATAAATCAAGCATATGTCTTTTGTTGCTTCTATTTCATGTATATGAAATATTTTTTAGGGTAATTTAGTGGGTTAGCCGCATTAGCAATATGTTAGTACTTTCTTCCATTTTTCTTGTATTTATTCCCTACAGTTGACTGAGAAGTTTATGAAAATTATCTCTAGATCACTAATGGAAGTCTCCATTCCTGCTGATAATTGTTGTTTTCCTGTCAGTTTGATTCATTATCCCTGTAGCAGTGTCTCCCCCCAACCTCTTTAGATGTGCCTCTAATTCACTTTTATTTATGCATTTCAGAAGTTGTTGTTCAAGATAGGCAAAGACCATTTTGATCAAGTTGTTCCATATATACAATATATTTTAGGTTTTATATTGGTATTGAAATATTACATACTAACTACTCATTTCATCAAATTGAATAATCTTTTTTATTTATTTTTAATTGAAGAATGATTGCTTTACAATATTGTGTTGGTTTCCGCTATACCTCAACATGAATCAGCCATAGGTATACCTGTGTTCCCTCCCTCTTTAACCTCCCTTCTGCCTCCCACCACATCCCACTCCTCTAGGTTGTTACAGAGCTCCGATCTGAGTTACCTGAGTCATACAGAAAATTCCCATTGGGTCTCTGTTTTACATATGATAGTGTATCTGTTTCCATGTTACTCTCTCCATTCATCCCACCCTGTCCTTCCTCTCCCCACCTGTGTCCATAAGCCTGTTCTCTATGTCTACGTCTCCATTGCTACCCTGCAAATAGGTTCATCAGTAACATCTTTCTAGATTCCATATATATGTGTTAATATATGATGCTTATTTTTATCTTTCTGACTTTTACTTCACTGTGTATAATAGGTTCTAGGTTCATTCACCCTGTTACAACTGACTCAAATGTGTTCCTTTTTATGACCGAGTAATATGCCATTGTATACATGTACCAAAGCTTCTTTAACCATTCCTCTCTTGATAGGCATCTAGGTTGCTTCCATGTCCTAGCTATTGTAAATAGTGCTGAAGTGAACATTAGGGTACATGTGTCTTCTTCAGTTTTAGTTTCCTCAGGGTATATGCCTAGTAGTGGGATTGCTGGGTCATGTGGTAGTTTTATTCCTAGTTTTTTAAGGAATCCCCATATTGTCTTCCATAGTGGCTGTATCAATTTACATTCCCACCAACAGTGCAAGAAGTTACCTTTTTCCCCACACCCTCCTTAGCATTTATTGTTTGTAGATTTTTTTGATAATGGCCATTCTGACCAGCGTGAGGTGATATCTCATTCTAGTTTTCATTTTCATTTCTGTAATAATGAGCAGTGTTGAACATCTTTCCAGCATCTTTTCATGTGTTTGTTAGCCATCTGTTTGTCTTCTTTGGAGAAATTTCTGTTTAGGTCTTTTGCCCACTCTTTGATTGGGTTGTTTGTTTTCCTGGTATTGAGTTGTTTGAGCTGCTTGTATATTTTGTAAGTTAATCCTTTGTCAGTTGTTTCATTTGCTGTTATTTTCTTCCATTCTAAGGCGTGTCTTTTCACCTTGTTTATAGTTTCCTTTGCTGTGCAAAAGCTTTTAAATTTAATTAGGTCCCACTTGTTTATTTTTGTTTTTATTTCCATTACTCTAAGAGGTGTGTCATAGAGGATCTCACTATGATTTACTTCAGAGAGTGGTTCTGCCTGTGTATTCCTTTAAGAGTTCTATAGTTTCTGGTCTTACATTTAGGTTTTTAATCTATTTTGAATTTATCTTTGTGTATGGTGTTCGGAAGTGTTCTAATTTCATTCTTTACATGTAGCTGTCCAGTTCTCCCAGTACCACTTATTGAAGAGACTGTCTTTTCCCTATTTGTATGTTCTTTGTCAAAGATAAGAAATCTAATAAATTTATAAAAATAGTTTTGCTCTATTTTAATTGTGTCACTTTATATAGGTACTAAAGCTGCAAATTAATACTGTACTCAAAAAATATACATAGTTTTTATGTGATTTTATTTTAGCTACTGTAAGAAGAGATGATTCCATTATTTCAAGTCCTGATATCCCTGATATTGCACCAAGTAGAAAGAGGAGGCAACGGATGCAAAAAAATCTGGGGACAGAACCTAAAGTGGCCTCTCAGGAGCAACAGCTTCAAGAAAAGGAAAAGTAAGTCATCTTATTCTTTGCTAAGTAGTGAGGTGACATTAAAAGAATCTACATAGTCTTCAAATTATCTTTTTATTTCTGAACTTACTTCAGGCTATTTTTTAGAACGAAAATAATGATTTTGGAGATTGTAAAGTGTTTGGATCAATACATTTTCCCTGGCATTTAGTTAATTCCTATTAATATTTAGAGCAGATTTGCTAAAAAATATAGCAATTTTTTTTCTTTTGGTTTCTATGGATTAATTAGAAGTGGCATGCTTAGTCATTCAGTCATGTCTGACTCTTGGCAACCCCATGGACTACAGCCTGCCAGGCTCCTTTGTCCAAGGGGATTCTCCAGGCGAAAATACTGAAGTGGGTTGGCATGCCCTTCTCTAGGAGAAATGGCATGTAGGGTACTAAAAAATATTAAAATCCAGCTTGGGTTCACTAAAGTATTTTGATCTAATGTACTGCTTTGAAGAGACTCATAGAACATTCAACTTAGCCACTTGATTTCATTCTTCTTGATATTTTTTCAAGTAAAATGTCTCTTTGTAGTCATCTACTTATTTCTCTTAGATTTTGGAATTATACACTGAATTTGTGCTGTTTTTCACTTTTTGGTTCAGACTGTCCTCCTTCAGTAAACATCCCAAATTGGTTGTCATGAGTTGAGATGTTAGGATAACGAACATTTCATTGAGGCAAAAAGTCTGCATCAAACAGATTTGCGAAACATTGCCCTCACAAAATTTTTGTTTGGGAAATGTAATGATTTTTATGAAGAATATGTTATTGCATGTACTGGGTTTATTATTTTTAAATTATTTCTTATGTAGTTTAAATTTTTCTCAGTTTTTATTTTGAATATGGCAAATAGAGTCTACATGAATAAAAATTGTTGAAGTCCTCAAGAACTTTTGAAAGTGTAAAGGTACCCTGAGAGCATGAAGTTTAGAATTCTGATATGGACAAAGAGGATGCCAAGACAGGCACAGTCTATACCTTGAGGAAACTGAGCCTGACAGGAGAGAGGTTTCAAATTTCTTGATAAAAGTATCCATTGTACAGTTAGTAGTTGTATTGTTTTGTTTGTCTATTTATCATTGGGTTTTGTGTTTATGGTCACATTACCATGGCATAATGAACCCTTATATCTGACTAAACTTAGCTGGGAAGCCTGACTTCATTACTTGCTTTCAATTTTAAGCATCTGCTGGATTTCAAACATTTATTGTCAGAGGGTCGCAATGATATTTCCTCTATATCTCCTGCAGTAGCCTCTCAGTAGATTTTGCATTCATTGTATGACTTCCACATGATTTCACATCGTCTAAGGAAATGCATAGTAGATACAGTTTTTTGTTGAGAATAAATAATTTTGACTATGACTTGCCCACACTCATTGATTCATCCATTCGTGTATCTTTCTTTTATGTTTACATGCTGAGCAAACTAGATACAGCCCCTGATGTCATAAAGCTTAGTCTACGTGAGAGAAAACAAACATTATTCATAGATATGAGGAGTACAGTAGTGGAGTAGAGAGCAGAGATTTAGGCAGAGAAAGCAGCCTGTGAGCATGTACCTAAGGGGGACTGTGTGAAGGTTGTGGGAATGGAGGTGGCACAGAACGGAGGGAGTACAGTGAGGCGGAGGCTCCTCAGAGGCCAGCCCAAGCTGGGCTGTGGAACCTTCTTAAAAATTAAGCTTTTTCTCATGTATATGATAGCATTTCTGTTTTGCACATCACAGAGGACTTTTCTTCTTGGGTTCCCTTGCTTTTTGCTTTTTGAGTTATTGAAATATTAGATTCACTAGATATCTCTGATATTTCATTCGTTACAGTGTCTTCTCACATATAGTCATTTAAACTTATATAAAGCTATTATACTTCATTTCATTTTCATTTTTTAGCTCTGCTTTCAAACTGCTAAATGTTGTACAGTTTTGGATTCCCAATAATAAAACTCATTCTTCTGAAACACAGGAAACTAGAAAATTGAAAACATACTGAAACTTATGTAGAGTACTCACAGGGATAATAGTTTAATTTGGCATGTGTTAGCAGTCCTGAGGTGCAAAATTGTACTGACATTTTGCCTTTTTTTTTTTCCCTTTGATAAATATGCAGGGTTTTTTTTTCAGGAATATTTTTAGATCTTTTGATGATTTCCTGTTTTTAATAAGACTCTGAAATCCTTGAGTCTGGTATATATTGATAAATATTCATTAAAAATTCGAGTGTGACTAATCCAGTCAATATGATTTTACTTGGGGAACCCTCATCCTATTCTGTCAAATAGCATCAACACTAAGAGTTATTATTCAGTATAACCATCTGCTGTACACTCCTTGCTATTTACTCTCTTACATCACTTGAAATTATGATTTGTAGAGTTGTTTGGTATGTCCTTTTAATTTTACATATTAAACAAAATGAACCAGCTAGCAAAGACTATAGAGACTGTGAAATTATTTTCATCCTTATACATACTGTATTAATATCATTAGATAAAATTCTGAGTATAAATAAAAACATGGCAAAATTATTTTCTATAAATATACAATGGCACAGTATGTATGTAAATTAACACTATATTCACTTAGCTTAAATTATTAATGCTTTTTCATGTAATAACAGAAAGAATTTTAATTTCAGGTTTTTCTAAATTTAGGAGCTCTTATTTTTTCAACATCCTGAAAAATCTAATATAATAAAAGTCTACTAATGCCATTGTGTTGGTATGACATGAAATCGCTGTGACTAGGTGGAATAGTTGTGTTATTTTAACAAAATGAATGACCCAGTCGTTATTCACTTGTTTGTCTAAATTGAGTCAGTGTCCCAGTCTTACTGAAATAAGCAGTCAATTAACAAAAGTAGCCAACTAACAAAATGCTCAGCCGAAATGATTTAATCAACTCTTTAATGTCTGTAACTTCTTCAACTATTTCAGCCCATTTCTTCCCACCTAGAAATTATGCTTTACCTTCTAATAGCTGCTCTGTTTCTTATCTCTATAGATTCTCTATATCAAAAGCAAGCTACTTTTAAGAGATACTGAAATTAGTATCTGAACAAGAGACCTATAAATGAAAACTTTGTCTCAGAGTCAGGGCTCCAGATCCTGGGAGAGGTGGCTAAGAAAAGAGCCAAACCCAAGTTACAGCCAAATAAGTTTGTGCTAGAGACCAAGACAAGGAGTCAAACACCAGGCTACACCATACAGACCTAGTTACCAGAACCTAGATATGAAGTTCTTAATAGAGCAGGAACAAGGATTATTGCAAATCTCAAGCAACTCTAACTTAACTTTGAGCTCTTCCTTAAATGACCCTTGACTAGAAAAAAGCATTAGCTTCTGTGGTCAAAAGAGCTGCTAAATATATAGGTAAGAACAAAATGCCTCTCGCTCTGAGATTTGGATAAGTGAGGAAAGAAAGTCAGATGTTAATTGAAGTTAAATGATATTGAGTACAGAAGTTATTCTTTATGATATCATTTACAGACTTCATTCTATACAATTATATAAGTGAAAGTGAAGTCACTCAGTCGTGTCTGACTCTTTGTGACCCCATGGACTGTAGCCCACCAGGCACAAAGGGTTTCATATTCAAATAAGTTTAAAAATTGCTGCACACCGTATCACAACAAACTTGGAAAATTCTTCCAGATATGGGAATACCAGACCACCTTCTCTTCCTCCTGAGAAATCTGTATGCAGGTCAAGAAGCAACAGTTAGAACCAGATGTGGAACAACAGACTGGTTCTAAATTGGGAAAGGAATACGTCAAGGCTGTATATTGTCACCCTGTTTGTTTAACTTATATGCAGAACATCATATGAAATGCCGGGCTGGATGAAGCACAAGCTGGATTCAAGATTGCCAGGGGATATATCAATAACCTCAGATATGCAGATGACACCACCCTTATGGCAGAAACCAAAGAAGAAATAAAGAGACTCTTGATGAAAGTGAAAGAGGAGAGTGAAAAAGTTGGCTTAAGACTTAACATTCAGAAAACTAAGATCATGGCATCTGGTCCCATCACTTCATGGCAAATAGACGAGGAAACAATGGAAACAGTGAGAGACTTTATTTTGGGGGGCTCCAAAATCACTGCAGATGGTGACTGCAGCCATGAAATTTAAAGACGTTTGCTCCTTGGAAGAAAAGCTATGACCAACCTAGACAGCATATTAAAAACCCTAACCTTTGCCAACAAAGGTCTGTCTAGTCAAAGCTGTGGTTTTTCCAGTAGTCATGTGTGGATGTGAGAGTTGGACTATAAAGAAAGCTGAGCGCCGAAGAATTGATGCTTTTGAACTATGGTATTGGAGAAGATGCTTCTGATTTTCTTGGACTGCAATGAGATCCAACCAGTCAATCCTGAAGGAAATCAGTCCTGAATATTCATTGGAAGAACTGATGCTGAAGTTTCAGCTCCAATACTGTGGCCACCTGATGCGAAGAACTGACTCACTGGAAAAGGCCCTGATTCTGGGAAAGATTGAAGGTGGGAGAAGAAGGGGACGACAGAGGATGAGATGGTTGGATGGCATCACTGACTCGATAGACATGAGTCTGAGCAAGCTCCAGAAGTTGGTGATGGACAGGGAAGCGTGGCATGCTTGCAGGTCATGGGGTTGCAGAGAGTCGGACACAACCAAGTGACTGAACTGAACTGATATGGCTCCCATGCTCCATTATGCTCCAACCTCTAAAACTTTATAGTTTATATATTAATGAAGATTTATATATTAAAGGATCTAAAAAATCCATAGTAAATTATTCATTTGACTTGTTTAATCATTGTTCAAAAGTACTTGATGCATAGCACCCTCATGCAGTCCACCTCCCTCTCTCCCAAAAAGGGCTTAGTGACAGTCCAAGGGATAGCATTATTTTGGGCCATAGTTTGGGATATAAACTCTGAAAATTCTCAAACATCAGTGATTTTAAATATATAAGAAATTTCCAACCTTAATTAGAGTTTTAGGCATTAAATTTATCTCAAGAACGAAATTTTAGTTTGTATATTGGACCTTTTTCCCCACCTCCCGATCTTCCCATAAATCTACTACTTGTCCAACTGTTTGATCATCTAGGAGCAGCAGGGTTATTTTCTAAGAGAATTGTAGTGGTTGGAACAAATTTGTACCCTCTAAAGGAAGGAGTTGGAGAAGGCGATGGCATCCCACTCCAGTACTCTTGCCTGGCAAATCCCATGGACAGAGGAGCCTGGTGGGCTGCAGTCCATGGGGTCGACAAGAGTCGGACACGACTGAGCGACTTCACTTTTACTTTTCACTTTCATGCATTGGAGAAGGAAATGGCAACCCACTCCAGTGTTCTTGCCTGGAGAATCCCAGGGACGGGGGAGTCTGGTGGGCTGCCGTCTCTGTGGTCGCACAGAGTCGGACACGACTGAAGCGACTTAGCAGCAGCAGCAGCAGCAAAGGAAGGAGTTGAACATTCTCAACTGCAAGATAAAACCATTAAAATAGTTTGGGCCAAAAGTACAAAAGAATACTTGTATAGTCTTTAGATAATTTTATATTCTCTTTATTCCTGTATGATAGCAAGTAAAAATATATATGTTCACATATCTCAGGCGTGATTTTGTCTTCTTTGTGATGGATGTCTTCTGAAAACACAGAATTCGAAAACATTCTTCCAAACAACCTTAAACATATTGGTAATTTGTAACTTTTCACAGATGTTGCTTCTTGAACTATAAGGAAGAAGTTTTAACTGTGTGTTCTGAATCAGCCTTTCAGCAGTCCCATTTAGTAGTTGTGTAGCTGCAATATTTTAGGTGATTGGTGGGTTGTAAATCACGTGTGTGTGTGCACATTCATGGCAAATACATACACACCCCTAGGTTAAGTTCATGATTTAATTATCCATGGTTGCACCATGTTATCATAGTCCGTGTGGCTACACAGAGCAGGAAATGATGCAGCACATCTTAGCAGGTATTTCCTCACTTCTTTGGAGTGGAATGTGGTGTGCATTGCCACCACTGATACACTTTATATAGGATACAGTCTTCTTCTACTCAAAGAAGCTCTGTTCTTGCCTTTTAAACTAGAAGCTAACAGCATCATCTTGGATGAAATTGTACAATCCATGTACTTTTGTTTAGAGAAATAACTATACACATCAGGCTTTCCTGGCTCTGAACCAAAGTTCTCATTTTATACTCTGAGGGCGAACTTCTCTCTTGACGTCCTGCTTTTGCATTCCAATCCCCTATGATGAAAGGGACATCTTTTTTGGTGTTAGTTCTAGAAGTTCTTATAGGTCTTCACAGAACCGTTCAACATCAGCTTCTTCAGCATTAGTAGTTGGGTCATAGACTTGGATTACTGTGGTGTTGAATGGTTTGCATTGGGATCAAACCAAGATCATTCTGTAATTTTTGAGACTGTACACAAGTACTACATTTTGGACTTTTTGTTGACTATGAGGGCTACTCCATTTCTTCTAAGGGATTCTTGCCCACAGAAGTAGATGTAATGGTGATTTGAAATAAATTTGCCCATTAATTAAATTCTTGTTCATTAATTAAATTTGACCACATCCAGTTTACCTTGATTCATGGACCTAACATTCTATGCAATATTGTTCCTTACACATTGGACTTTACTTTCTCCACCTGACATATCCACAGCATAGTGCTGTTTCTGCTTTGGCCCAGCCTCTCCATTCTTTCTGGAGTTATTTCTCTGCTGTTCCCCAGTAGCATATTGGACACCCACTGACATGGGGGGAGGGCGGGGCTCATCATCCAATGTCGTATCCTTTTGCCTTTTCATGCTGTTCGTGGGGTTCTTGAGGCAAGAATATTGGAGTGGTTTACCATTGCTTAACCTTTAGAGATGTCTTTTTTCTATGATATTTACTGATTATTGGCATTTCATCTTTTGTTTATTATCTATCTATAATCTCAGCTTATTTTCAGTGGAGGTCTTTGTCCCCTACTGCTTCATTAAAAAATGTTACTTTTATGTTACCAAGAGTATCATTTGCCTTTTAATTAATATTAATGACATTTTTGTATTTATATGAGTTATTAGGCAAATCCATCTCTCCATAATAATGATAATATTTAACATTCATTGAATACTTATGATATAGACATTGTGGTAAACCCTTTATATTCCTTTTATATGTTTCACTAAACTATGCTCATTTTATAGATGGAAGATTGGACCTAGAGATATTAGATAACTTGCCTGAAGACAAAGCTGCATCTGTGATTTTGAATGTAGGATCATCTATTCCAAAGACCATACTTTTTAGCTACTTTATTATACTGGATAAATAATAACTGATATTTAGTTTGAATACTGTGTGCCAAAAGTTGTGTTAAGCACTTAAATTCCTTTAATTTCTTTAATTCTTACAACAACTCAATGAATTAGGGCCCTGTATTTTAAAAGGGAAGGAAAGTTATGACCAACCTAGATAGCATATTCAAAAGCAGAGACATTACTTTGCCAACAAAGGTTCGTCTAGTCAAGGCTATGGTTTTTCCTGTGGTCATGTATGGATGTGAGAGTTGGACTGTGAAGAAGGCTGAGCGCCGAAGAATTGATGCTTTGCAACTGTGGTGTTGGAGAAGACTCTTGAGAGTCCCTTGGACTGCAAGGAGATCCAACTAGTCCATTCTGAAGGAGATCAGCCCTGGGATTTCTTTGGAAGGAATGATGCTAAAGCTGAAACTCCAGTACTTTGGCCACCTCATGCGAAGAGTTGACTTATTGGAAAAGACTCTGATGCTGGGAGGGACTGGGGGCAAGAGGAGAAGGGACGACAGAGGATGAGATGGCTGGATGGCATCACTGACTCAATGGACGTGAGTCTCAGTGAATTCTGGGAGTTGGTGATGGACAGGGAGGCCTGGCGTGCTGCGATTCATGGGGTCACAAAGAGTCGGACACGACTGAGCAACTGATCTGATCCGATTTTAAAAGGCCAGTAAATATGAGATGCAGTGACTTTCGACTGCTTGTTCAAAATTTCTGCAGTACACAGTAGAGATAGGACTTCATCTGTGAGTATAAAGAGTGGTTTGGTAATACCTCCTGCCTGCTTTTCAACATGGATATGAGGGTTAGATGAAATCCCATGTATGTAGCACTATCTAAGTAGTAAGCTCTAGGAATATGATGCATTGTTATTTTTAAAGCACTGTTTTCCCCAGGCTTTAGGCTAAATCTTGGAAATCTGTTCCTGGAAAGTAAACTGTATTTATGGAGTTTTTAAACCTTTAGTGTTTCCTTTCCTCATAATTCTTATGGAAATGAGGATCTCCAATAACCTTCTATATGTTAACTCAACAAATCTTTCTGCCCACTTAGCAGTCAATAAGATAATATTAAAGGACAATAACCAAAGTAGAAGACCAGGTTTTAGAAGCAAATGGGAAGACAGAAAGAGAGTAGAGGGAAGAGAGGAAGGGAGGAAAGAAGAAAAAAAGAAATGTGGGGGAAGGGAGAGAGGGAGTAAGGGTAGAAAGAAGGATTTATGTTTTATATATATATAATTTCTAACTCATTCAAAAATTTACTCATTTTAACAATTTATTTATTTATATCTGCCAATCTAGAATATGGTGGTTGACCAGCCTTTTCTTTCAAAAAGAATATGTAAAATAATTATGCTCCAATTAAATAAATTAATTAATTTTTAAAAAATCTGTTTTCATGTTTCTGCCTTGATTCTTAAGAAAATACCTAAAAATTTATTGTGTGCTTTTTTTTCTAGTTTAAACTTCAGTATATTTGATTTGTGTGTGCATGTGTGTATTTAATTTTTATGGATAATATAATTCATCAGATTCAAATATCTAATTCTTGAAGATTTTCAGTAACTGAACTTTAAACTTCTTCAGTGTCAAGTTAGGGACATTAAATGTTTGTGCAATTGCTATACGTTTACTTTAGTCATCATTAGCAAACCTCATTTTTTACACAACTTTAATTTTATCATAATGTTTATCTTAGTTGCAAAAGTAAATACAGTGGTGGTTTTAAAACGAGATAGGTTTTTATTAGCTTCACTGAGTGTTTACCTAACTGTTCAGACCGCGGTTTTCACTTTCCTTGCTGCGCGATTTGATTAATGGCCCCCTGGACTTGTTCCAGAATATACTGATTATGGTCAGTACATTTCAAAGATGATTTATTAATTGTGTTTGCAACTCAAAATAATTAAGTAAAGATTGATCATATGCATTATTATAGGTTTGCCAATAAAATCAGCAATTACACTTTAAGATAAAGGTTGCCCAAATGGCCATTTTTTAACTATACAGAAAGGACAAAATATTAATATTTTAAAAATATATACAGTATCAACCACAGTGTTGTGGCCTTTTACAGCATGATTATTAAATATGTGAGAAGCTTAGTCTTATAACATGTATTTTAAGTTCTTTTTTAACATAATTTCAAAATAATATGTTTCAATGGAGATTACATAGATGTTTAAATAAAGTATTTCCATGTTTATAACTCATTCTGGAAACAACCCTTACTACAATTCCCTCAGGCTATTACATGCATTTAGATTTCAAATTAGTGACAGACTTGGATTTCTGTTTTTAAAAAAATTTTAATAGGGAGCTGTTATAATCCTGTGTTTTAGGTAGAGGGACTTTATCACATATTTCATATATATTACGTTTCTATCACTTGAAAGACTTTCTCCCATAAAATTTTTCTAAATTTAGCTTGACAGTAGTTATTGTTTCAGGCATTTTAAGTACTCTATCAACACAGAATAAAGTGTAAATATTCATTATACCTGGTCAAAGGGGTTATTAATCAAAGGAAATGACTCCTTGTTCATAATTTATACTTTAATATTGAAAGAAATAGAGATATATTTATTTTTTCTTATTTGGCATACTATATTCAAAATTTAAGTTTTAACTGAAATTATATAACTTAAATCATCTACTGTGATATGTAACTAGATGTTAAATAGATATTTCTTTTGTATTAAAACACAAAGAAACTAAATAAAATGTTTTATCAAAATAGAATTGAAGACTGTTTCATGTTCTAAGCTTGTGTGAAAGTATAAACTACCCATGTCAAAATAAGAAAAGAGAAACTCACAAGTAATTGAGATCTTGGCAAACAGTAAAAACATCAAATATGAGAACAAGGTATAAGAAATGAATAAACAAAAAATCTAAATAAATTAAACGTATATAACTATTCATAAGCATTATTTCATGATTTTGTTCAGTTTTGGTAAGCGGGTTCCTCTCTATCAGGAACAGAATGTTTAAATGTGTGGAGAAAGAGTCTGGAAGATTGGGGACCAGTGACCATATTATGAGATGCATAGAATGTAGATTAAACTAGCAACGTCGACAGAATTTGGGACTCCAGTGCTAAGCTGATTTACTTGAATTTCTTTTATGAATGCAACAGTGACTTGCTAAACATTTTGAGCTAAAGGATCACAAAATGAACTGCACTTTAGGCAGTTTTTTCTGGAAACCATGCATTTGAAGGAGGGAATGTTTTCAAATTGGCAGTGAAGCTAGGATATCACAGTGGGCCAAGAAAAATTATCTGAAGAAAAAATAATGATTGTAGGTATGAGCATGATTAAAAAAAAAGAAAGGGATGGATTGAGTAACACTTGAGGTTGCTATCCTTTTACTAGGGAAGAACTGGGAAGCCTCATCAGCTATTGAAAGCTATTTGTTAAACATTGTCTTTATAAAAGTAAGTCATCTGTCTTACTTTAGAAATCAGCCTACCACAAAGGCTGGATAAACAAAACTTGGTGGCCGTGGGCATTGACTTCCCAAAACTGGAAAAGTTTCTTTTGTCAGGCTGGCATATTTATACACTCAAGTATATAGACATACACTACATTAATTTTATATTATTTTACTTCTTTTTTAATTCAGTTTTTAACTTAATTTTTAGCATATAGGAAAGTATTTTAATCAGTAAACTATGTCTAAATCACATTTTGAAAAATGCTGTCATTCTGGAGTATGTACTATATAGCCTCTGAAAGCCTTCCTTGATGTAGCTGGTGTTCTTGTTAACCTCAATCCCAGAGAAATATTTCTTTCGGACATATATTTTCATTTCAGTTTGAAATTATGGGATTTTTCTCACTTGGAGATATATTCTACTTATGGACTACAGAGAAAAATCAACTTTTTCACTGCCACAATCTGTTATGGATGTAGTCTTGATTTTATAAAGTGTTTTGCCTAGGGCCAAAAATACATAAGTTTTGTAGGAATTTCCAGACTATAGGGGATAAAATAGGAATTGTATTCACAAATGAATTTGGCAAACTAATGAAGTTATGAGATAATGATATAAAGGCAAACAGACTTATATATCCAGAAACCATGAAAATAATACTTCTTTATTTATTGTGGTTTCTTTTTGGTTAAGCAATAAATGGCACATATAAAGCACAGAAACTATTAAAGAAAATATTTCATTTATTCTTAACTGCTATATGTGGGAGTAAGACAAATGAAATTCTCCATGTTCTTACTGAATAATAACATTGTCTTTCAGTCTAAAGTATGCTTTTGGAGTCTTCATATAAACTGTTGGGAACATGCATGAGTAATTTCTAGAGGAAAAAAACCCAGCCTAGGAAAGAAAATTTGCCATTATAGATTATCATTAGTTATGGCTACAGTCCTCTGTATCTTATCTCACCCTTAGTATAGTAATGGAGAACCCCTACGTGCCGAGTGCTATGCCTGGTGCTGGGGCTATAGCACCAAATAAGACAGACCAGGTACTCCCCCTGTGAGAGGATAGGATATAGTTGAAGAAATGGATCAGTAAGTAATTACAATCCAGCATGATAATGAAGCCATGTGACATAAGAGGTTCAGGTACATTTGGAATGCCTAACTAAATTGAATACAAATAACACAAAGTAAAAATTATTACCTTTTTTCCAGTTAACCCAGGATGGACGTACAAATAAATGACCGCAAATGAGAAAATATATTACATGTAGAGTTCAAAAATCCCCAAAGTTGGGGATTTAATGCAAATCATCCGTTACCAAAAAACTCTACAACTAGCATGATACCTGGTGCGTAGTAAGTACTCTATAATCATCAAGTAAATGAAGTAATAAACAGATCTCTAATGAGATACAAGAGATATTAAAGTAGATTTCACGTGGTTGAGTCTTCCTATTCTTGGTAAATGTTTCTACCGTGTACACAGTAATGATAGCCGAAATTAAGTATCATCCTGAACTCCTCCCTCTTCCTCACACCCACATCCAGTCTAGCCGCTCATCTCATACATTCTGCATTTAAAATGTCTCTTGTTGCTTACTTCTACTGCCACTAAGCTAGGGTAAACCACAATCATAGTTCACCCAAATACTGCAATTGCTCATTCTTGGTCTCCCCATTTCACTTCTCCATCTTCTAATTCATTCTCCACATAGTGAACTTCAGAAAACAGAAATTTTATCTTTATACTTTTCCCCATCTCTCCCTGCTTCCTATACTTTGCCTAAACTATTCCAATGGCTTCACTCTGGAAAATTGAAACTCATTACCATGCTCTGAATGACCTTGCCCTACCTCTTGAACTAATTGTGTGATTCACTCATTTGTTTAACAAAGATTTGGGGAACATAGGCATATACAGTCAGTTCTCATTCATAGTAGTTATGTTCTGTCAAGTTTCTGGGAACATGGAATTAACAAAGACTGTATCATTGGCTCAAGGAGAAACATGGGGTTAGATTCCTGGAGCCTCTGGTCATAACGTTTTTTATCAACCAGTCGATACTTAATCGGGTTTTAAATATGTTTCTGTTTAAAGACACCATATTTGATACATATTGTTGATTCATTAACATTGAACTCAGGGCCAACAGGATTGTAACTCATGCTTGAATGAAAGTTAGCAAACACATTTTTTCCTACAAGGACCATCATAGCCTTCTTGTGATTGTAAATATTAGGTAGCAAGTCAGTTCTATATTTGAGAGCCACTTTGAAAAGCAAAATCATCAATAAAAAGCATAAAAAATGCAAAAAATAAAAGGCACTAAATACACTGCAAAAAGGACAATTATTTACAAGTATGAGAAGTAAAACTGGAAGATGCTAACCTCATTGCACCTCAGCCGGGTACATGCACTTCAGGGACTCAAATTTTTCACTGCTCTGTTCATATGCACGTCTGCTAATGACTGAGAAAACACTTAATTATTGATTTGAAGGTTGGAAATAAATTTTAGCAAGTAGGTGAATTTAGAAATACAGAACTCATGAATAATGAAGACTGACTGTAACTAGTATTTAAAGCCATGGGAACAGAGAAAATTGTGAATAAAGGATACCCAGGATTGAACACGAGAATGTTTGTTTCAAGAGTGGAGATTAGGTTCCACACACATCACCTATGAGAGAACAAGGTCTGAGGAAGAAAGACTATCACATAGGAGGAAAATGAGGTGATTATGATTTAATAAAAGCTAAAAAATATGTTTCAAAAAGAAAGGTCAACTCTCAAATGCTGCTGAGAAATCAATAATGACAGAGACACTGCTAGGCCCTCAGGGGCGTTTTGAGACAGATGACTAACTAGAGTAGCATGAGGTAAGAATTAGATATGCAGAATATGGGAAAAACTTTGAAGGAGGTTTCCTCTGAAAATAAACAGACAAGAAGAGAAGTAGCCAGAGAGGGCTGTTGATTGCTTATTTAATATAGGAAGTAAGAAAATATATTGTTATGCTTTTGTTAATGACACCAAGTCAAGTAGAAACTATGATCTTGATGAAATTATTCAACATTTCTTTGCCTTAGTTTTTCTCTCTAAAAAGCACAGAACTTAACCAGACACAATTATCTTAATTTACTTTATATGTAGTGAAACACCATATTATAGTGATTTAGAGTATGGATTCTGAAGTCCAACTGCCTGGGTCTGTGTTATAGCTTCACAACTTACTACCTGTCAGATTGTGAATATCCCACTCAACCTTTATACACTTTGGTTTCCTTATCAGTAAAAAAAAAAGGGGGGGGAATAATAGTACCGATCTCGATTTTGAGGTATTGAGATATTGGATGTAGAATTCTTAGCACTGTGCCTGTCACAAATATTAGCACTCAGTACATGTTAACTGTTTTGCACAATTTATAATCATTTTTATCCCCTCTCTCTAATATGCTGTTCTCTGTGAATTCCATATTCGTATCACTTTTAACTCTCTGCACATACTCTCTAGTATATACAGTATAGAAATATCTTCCACCATTTTCTGTTAGACTTTTATAAACAATGATAATTTCAGGTAGTGAACCAGCAGGAAGTCCCATATTTAAAACAAGACTGTTTGGAGGAGACAGTTTTTCTAACTAAGAATTATTCAGCAAATATTTGAAGGCCTAATATTTGCCAGGCACTGTCTTAAGTGATTCAATAGTGAACAGAACAAAGTCCCTGCTTTTGTGGAGCTGAAGTCTTAGTCAAAAAAGAGAAATCTTGAACTCATCACAAATTTCTATTCTTTTCAGAGTCCTATAACTTATATTTTTGAAAGTTTAGGAAAGAAAGTTTTAAAAAACAAAAGGAAAGATTTTTGGAAGAAGACAAACATAAGAAGAAGAAGGAGAGGGAATAATAAGGGAAGAAAAAAATGGGAGGGGAACGAGTCTCAGTATGATGATATGTAAAGTTTTAAAGTTTATTTTTCTGGTTATCTAGAGTCTTGTGAATATCTGCCAAATCCTCCTTGGGAGATCTGTTATTAATTATTATTTTTCATGATTTAAATTTGCTGTCATTTAAAAAAAATCATCTAATTTTAATCTTAAGGTTATCAGGTCAGCGGTGTTCACTAATATATTATGTGTGTGTATGTATGTATGTGTATATATATATATATATATAATCTCAGAATTCAGGCCCACGCTTACTGAGAACCAGGCACCATATTATTCCTTTTTCTCAAGGAGCTGGCACCTAAGCCATATACTTAAAAAGATAATGTCTACATGCTGCTGCTGCTGCTGCTAAGTCACTTCAGTCGTGTCCAACTCTGTACGACCCCATAGACGGCAGCCCACCAGGCTCCCCCGTCCCTGGGATTCTCCAGGCAAGAGCACTGGAGTGGGTTGCCATTTCCTCCTCCAATGCATGAAAGTGAAAAGTCAAAGTGAAGTCGCTCAGTTGTGTCCGACTCTTAGCAATCTCATGGACTGCTGCCTACCAGGCTTCTCCATCCATGGGATTTTCCAGGCAAGAGTACTGGAGTGGGGTGCCATTGCCTTCTCTGAATGTCTACGTAACAGCTTTTAAAATACGATGTACACACGCTACATATAGGAAAACAGAAGGGATTTTATTTAGCCTTTGTAATCAACTGCTGACTGACATGTTCCAGGATTATGTTTCAGTCATACTATTGTACCTTGTCTTTTCAGTGAACCTAATTTTCTTTTCATTAAAGCCACCTGAAATGTAGAAAAAATCTTGTTCCTTTTTTTCCTAATTTTTCACTTTTTAAAAAATCTTGTTTCTTTTGGCATTTATATTCTTTTACTTAATTTTCTACTGTCCTTTGAACTTTTATTTAAATGTTATATAAGTATTATAATTCTGTTATTTCAAATAATTTATAATGATAAGACACCCAATCCAGTGACTCATTCAGTCTGAATTTTGGAGATATCATAGATCACTGGTTTAGTCTAAGATTCTTAAGTTTATTTATTTATCACACTCCCATTGGATTTCAAGCAATGAAGGGAACACTAATGTGGATAAAGTAGCAGATGATAATTCTTTTCTTCCTACTATTTTCTTTTTATTTGGCCCACTTGTTTTGGATAATTATTGTGTTAGTATTAGAATTGAATTTATGTTATCTAACACAAAACATATGGCCATGTACTCTTTACATAAATATCAATAATTTGTGTGTCAGAAGTCCTACTGCTTTAAATGAAAGTTTATTCACATGCTCACGTCCACCTATTAGCCCTAGTTCTGCCTTCTGTTGCTCAGTTGTGTCCTACTCTTTGCAACCCTATGGACTATACATTCCATGGAATTCTCCAGGCCAGGTAGCCTTTTCCTTCTGCAGGGGATCTTCCCAACCCAGGGATTGAAGCTCAGTCTCCTGCATTGCAGCCTGGAAAATTCCATGGACTGTATAGGCCATGGGGTCACAAAGAGTTGGACATGAATGAGCGACTTTCACTTTTCACTTTCTGCCTTCTGTTTCATATCAGATAAATAGTCTACATTAAAGTCACTCATATAGAGTGGAATTGTCTTCTAAGTGCAAATAACTGATGCACATTCAACATATACTCTCAATCCCTGTCTCCCACCATAAAAAGTGGAGGAAGAAAGAGACAGGAAAAAGCACAATTTAAATAATTCTGGGCATTCTACTCAATCAGGCCCAGAAGTGGATGTCAAGTGGGAAACATATCTTCTTATCCCCTGATTTCTCATTATCCTTCCATAATATGAGCAGCACACCTAAAGATAAATCTTTTTCATAAAACTGACTACTAGACAGAAGGTAACTGCTTCACAAAAAAAAACATTTATCAAAATAGGAGGAATACCCTATGGTGCTGGGTTAATTAAAATTGGTATACCATGCTGGAGTATAATATTTTATGAAGGATTTTTCAGGATAATTTGGTTTTCACATTAAGACCTACCATTAAAACCCAACCCCAACTAAGATATCACTCCATTTAATTTGGAGACCATTACATCCTCTGAGTTTTCTCCTCTGCACACTAGAAGAGCCAAAGGTTATTTTCATTCCCCCAAAATAATATGGTTTTACATGAGCAGTCTCTTGGTTGGGATTGCCTTTCACTGAATGTGTATAATTTGCCACTGTTCCATTAAGTCGTGTTCCCAGAGTCCTCTTATATTTCAAATGTGGTGCAATTCATACAGAGAATAATGGGACACCACACTTATTAATGTGGGATGTTCCCTTGCTATTCACTCCTGCAATGCCATTATTTATTTGGAAAAGCTACTTAAAAAGATAAGTACTATGATCCTGAATTTTCTAAAGTTTAGTCGTGCATGGGCCACCATTTGGATTTACGTTGTATCTGAGTTTCACCACCTACCTCATTGACTTTTGCCACTTCTTGGTAGCTCTTTCACTATAAGTTAATTATCTTTTAAATCACTTTGCTTATTAAATAAGCCTATTAAAAATGAAGTTACACATTCTTAGATGGAGAACCAGTTTCACTTGAACATAAATGTAAAATTTAATACAATATAAAGTTAATGAGTATAATAAAATATGATGGTTACCTGAAGACACCACACCTGACTATGATTCTCTCTCTATTAAAAGGCCTACCAGCCATCAGCTCTTTGAGAGAGAGAGAGAAAGAGCACTGATTTTATGACGGTAGCAGCTGCTGCTGCTTCTCAGTCAGGACTCACGACATAACTGCCTTCTAAGGTCATGCCATAGAGTAAAGAGTTCCAGATAGATTAATATCCTAACTCTGATAGTTGCTATTTGATTTTGGGCAAGATACTTTATCACTCTGAGCCTCAATATTCTAATTTCTAAAATGGGGTTAGTAATACACAACTCATTAAAATAAATAAAGTGATGGATATAATGTACTAGGCATGTGGTAAATGCTCAATATAAATTACTACTGCTACTCTGTTCTTGTTCATTTTATTTTCTCCTTCTAGTGTCTGTCTAGGTTTGAATGCAAATGGTTTTCCAAGTTAATTACTTTTGATAAAATGATACTATGAAAACATTTAGTTTATATATTATTATGTTTGATAATTTATAATCTAATAATTTTTGTCATTGGAATTCCAGAGTAATTGTAAAGTGGCCAAAGATTAACTTAGAAGTGTTACGTGATATAATGTTTTTATCTTGCTGGCTGATACCATGTACTTTGTACATACTCAAATCATAAATACCTTTCCATACCTATTTGCTCACTACCTAGCATGAGCCAGGTGCCGATCTAGTCAAAAAGGATACAAGGCACAGCACAAAACAGCTAACGTTACATTCTACTGGTGTGAAATAAGCAAAAAAGAAACCAGGATACATCAGATAATAATCAAAAGATAATCAGACATCCCTGCAAAGACTGGGAGAAAATAAGTAATGCAAAGGCCTGAAGGTGAGCCAAACCTGGCATGCTGAAGGAATAGAAAGCGGGTCCGGGCAGTGGGAAAGCGATGGAGTGAGGTGTACTCTAACCGTGTGGTCAGTGAAGTGGATTCAGTCAGGTCATTCAGGGCTTTGAGGTGGATATTCTTTCTGTTTTATTCAGAGTAAAATGGCAGATTTTAAGGAGGGAAAGGTCATGGTTTGATGTTTGTTTTAAAGACTGTTATGACCACTATGTGGAAACTGGATGTAGAGGTGGGGGTTAGTGAAAACAGATTGGTTAGGAGGTTTTACAGTAGTCCAGGCAAAAGTCAATCATGGCTCGGGCTATCCGGGAGCAAGAGCAAGGTGTTCTTAGACCATGGGTATGTTTTAGCAGTAAAGTTGCCAGGACTTGCTTCTAGGTTTGACTTAGAAGAATAAGGGGCAGAAGTGAATCAGGAAGATCCCTATGTTTTTAGCTTGAGAAACTAGGTGAGTGGTGCTGTTTTCAGACCCAAGAAAGACTAAGAAAACAGTAGATTTGTGGAGCAGAAAAATGAAGTTCTGTTTTGGCTAGTTTATGTTTAAAATACTTAGAAGACATCAAAGCAGAGATATCAAGATATATGATTCTAGAGTTCCTGGAAGAAGTGAGGTCTGGAGATAAAGATTTGAGAGTCCTAAACATTTGGGATTTATGGCTGTCATCTTAAAGTGAGAACACTCAGTTTGGGTGAGTGTTTCTCTTCAACAATGCCTGAATGGTTCCTAATGTGAAGCTTTAAATAGCAAATGCAGTGAAGGTAAAGAGAGACGATATTGTAGTGTCAGAGCTCCAGGCTTAATTCTTTAATAGATTGTAACATCTGTGGAAAAATGAATTCAGTCCAGTTTTGATTATCTAGTTTATGATTATATCTGGATTTAGTAGCCAGATGATTACTTTCTGGGCTGTCAGTTTATCTGAACAATTTTGTTATCTATTTCTGGCAACTTTAGTATTGTATCAAAACTAAACTTTAAAATACAGTATTAGGAGAAAAGTTCCAAAAGGACATAATTACTTTATTGAAATCACACTTTAATCAAGCTGTCCTCTTCATGTACTGGATCAAAAGAATTTGTTGGGAGCCTTTAAAGTCATAGGTTCTAACTTCGCAGTCCAGCCAGGTAGGGAAAACAAAGATACATGAAACCATAATAGGCCAATTATTTGGGCAACTGTGATAGTCATTAGCTATGTTCACTAAATATTTCCAGCTCTCTGTCATCTGGGCACATGGTAAAATTGAACTTCATGGCTATAACTGAGTGAGGCTGTGATTCTAGTTCTCACTAGCAAGATTTGCTTAAAAGTGTCATGTGTAATTTCCGAGCCAGAGAACTTTCTTTCCTTCTGCCATGGTGACTGGCACTGTTGGTAGCTGCCCTGCCATCCAGTGTCCTATAATGAGGACAGTACAGAGTGAAGCCCCCTGGCTACTCCCGATGAATATATGGCACTAATGAGAATTTGAAGCTTTGTTTTTTCAAGCCACTGATTTATTGAGATATTTGCTCCTATGGTATAACTTAACCTGTACCAACCAATAGAATACAGAGACTAGTCCACGTAGCATATTCTTAGTACCTTCACACTACTGTTTAAAAAATAGTCATAAGACAGCATCAGTTGAAAGTACAATCCCATTTCTGTGACGTGAACACTAACACCCTGGCCAACAGAGTAGAACATCAGAAGAAACCACTGTTTAGCTACATTATTACAAACTCACAAATATATAACATCACTTCAGACATTACAATTTGGAAGTTTATTTTCTCTCACTACCAATGTAATTGTATAATATAGAAACTTTAGCAAATATCAAATGAGTCAGCAGTTTTGCAAACAAATTAATATCTGTTTAATAAAGAAAAGTATAGCATTTTCAGCTTTTTCTAAAGCAGGTAGTAGGGATAGATTTTATTATTTACAGAGCTATTTAACAAATGTTCTTTTACAAGTTCATCTTGTGTCAGTCACACAAACGGAGTCCAGTTCCCATCCAAGAGGTTAAGAGAGAAAACACTCAGAGATTTGACATCACTTCACCCCACCTAATGACTTCACTTTCCATTTGACTAGCTTGTGTTGTCTGGCTGCGTTATTCATTGAACTAAAAAATATACCAACCAAATTAAAGCTTCAGTCTTCACTTGCACTTCGTATGCAAGGATTAACCACTATGCCAATGATCCAGAAATTCATAAATTGAGTAATTTTTAGACATAGAGTTTTGGGTGCAGAAATAGAATAAGATAGTCCTTTCTTTTCCTTGACCAAATAGTTAATAATATCGTCATCCATTATTTAATTGTAAACTGGCATGGACTGTTAGCCAGTGAAATGTCTTAGCCGGGCTTTATTCATGTGTCTTGCCCACCGTTTGTCTCCTCACAATTTCTCTGTGTATCCTGCAGTTTATCTTAGTGCTGCAGTGTTTGCCTACAGTATACTAATAGTATCTACAGAAGAAAGTTCTGGCGTTTCAAGGTAATGTTTGTAGAGAATCTCCCCTGTACCTTATTAATTGCAAACTAAATAAGATTCCACTCAAAAAGGTATCCTAAAATGCTGGTATGATTATATCAAGCAAGAGGTAGAAGACCCAGGTTCAGATTTCAACTGTAATTTACTAAACCATTTGCCTTGTTTAACATCTTTCAAATCTGTCTCCTCCTTTCCGTGTCCCTGTCACTGCCTTGGTTTAAGCCCTTGTTACATAGCAACCTTCCAGACTTCACACAGCTGCCAGAGTGACCCTTCTAAGATGTTAATCACTTCAAGTCTTTTAATGAGTCCCTACAGTTTTCAGGATAAAGTCCAAACCCCTTAGCTTAGTACACAGAGCCTTTCATGAGCTGCCCCTGGCCTAGCTCTTGAGCCCTGAGGTAGTAAACTGGCAGGCTATTAACAAAATTCAACTCACATATATGTTTGGTCTTGTTTGTACCATGTTTTCTTTAAAATTTGGTACCAACACTGGTTTAAAAATTAAGAGATCTTTGGCTTCTCTTCAAATTATAAGATTATCCCCTCACATGATGACAGTGGGCTGTACTGACATTTTCTTGTTAGAGAGGAAATTCACTCTAATTTATCACAGACCTCACCCATGAAATTTCACCCATTTATATAACTTGTGTGCATGCAAATTTTAACTCCCTGGTGGCCTCCTCTCCAGCTACTTTTTAAGGTTTATTCTTCAGAGTGCTGAATGATGCCCAGTTCTTCCTAAGTTTTATGCTTACCCTGTCTTGGGAGGTCTTACTCCCTTGCCATTTCTTTATCTCACCAGCCCATTAATTTCCTTCAATGTGGAGTAAAACTGTTGCCTTCTTCAGAAAAGGCACCCAACCTATACTTCTGAGGCACCTGTGCTGCCTTATTCTCCCATAGCATTCATCACACAGTGTAGTTGTTGTTGCTTTGTTTGTTGGTATTCTGGCTAGGCTATCAACTTATTGGGGACAGCCACATTGTATCATTTGTGACATATTTGTCACTGTGTCATTATTTGCACACGAAGAAGCCCCTGTGGGCCTTGGTGTCATCATCTATAAAATGAAGACTATAGATTAGATAATCTCCAGGTTCTCTTCCTATTTGAAAATCTGCTCGATACTGAGGTCTGAGTTTGCTTTGAATAGATTTTAACCAAAGCTCAGATACAATAAATAAGACTTAAAGTATGGCATGTTGTGTCCTTGGGCACCAAGTAACAAAGATATTCCCCTCCAAAGGGGAGTATATCCTTTGGCTGGTAATTCCTATGTAGAAGCTGACTGCTTGACAGATCATTGTCCGAAGAAAGCAAAAGACCAATCCAGTAGGTGTCTAGTATCATTTATCAGAAACGAATTATTGGTGCTTCAAAGATAGCATTTATTTAACCTTAATAGAAACTTGTTTGGAGTCATGAAAAAGAGAAAGGGAAGATGATGAAATATGTCAGAAATAGAATCTGATTCCAATTTTACAGATGGATTGTGCTGTGCTTAGTCACTCAGTCGTGTCCAACTCTTTGTGATCCTGTGGATTGCAGACCTCCAGGCTCCTCTGTCCATGAAGATTGTCCAAACAAGAATACTGGAGTGGGTTGCTATGCCCTCCTCCAGGGGATCTTCCCAACCCAGGGATCAAACCCAGGTCTCCTGCATTGCAGGCTGATTCTTTACTGTCTGAGCCAGCAGGGAAGCCCAGTAACAGATGGGTTAGTTACTGTTAAAAACAGAATAGGAAATAGGTAACCCCTGCTGGTGTTAACTGGTTTCGAACCAGGTAATCTTTAGAACTGGTTGGTATGACAATGAATGAAGATCATCTGATCTAGAAATTGAGCCTTCAGAAATTATCCTAAGGAAACAACCATTACTGTGTACAAAGACCTGAATGTTATTTATAACAGCAAAAACAAACACACACCTAGCAAACAGCATAAATGTCCAACATTAAGAAATTAAGTCAATATTTTTAAAATGGTACTTTTTAAAATACAAGACTCCATAGGAGTATGTTGATAATCACCTCAGAAAAACCCTGACCCATCATTAGCATTTCAGACTATTTTAACTTTTATTTCTTGTACATTTTAAGGTTACATGTGAGATTTTCTTTACAAAAATAAAAGATTTTGCGCATAAAAAATTTGAAAACCACTGGATTCAATAAATTAATTAATATAACAATAGGTAAGGAAATGTATATGTTAACCAAGGCTTCCCTGGTGGCTCAGATGATAAAGAATCTGCCTGCAATGCAGGAGACCCAAGTTTGATCCCTGGGTCAGGAAAGATCCTCTGGAGAAGAGAATGGCTACCTGCTCCAGTATTCTTGCCTGGAGAATCCAATGGACAGAGGAGCCTGGCGGGCTAGTCCATGGGGTCACAAAGAGTTGGACACGGCTGAGCACACTATCTATATTAATAGGTCACATTATCTTTGGGTAGTGATTTTAGGTCATTCTTTTTCTTACTTCAGTTTGTCTGTTATTTTCCACATTATCTACATATAACATGTAATTATTTCTGTAGCCAGACCAAAAGAAAAAATTTTGGTTTTTGGAAAACAGAACTAGTTGACAGCAATAAATAGTCCAGAGCCATTAAAATTTCCCAGGTTACCATTTTTGACATTCAAATCCTAGATTTTATAAACCATACCATTATGAAAATTTTCCCATGAAATATATAAGTTGTAGAGAACCTTGAAGATCCAGTCCAACCCCCTCATTTTATATTTAAAGATACTATAATCTAAAATGTTTCAACATACTAAAGCTAGAGCTGGGAGCCTGTGGTTTTCTGATTCCATATGTTTTTTCTGCCATTCACCTAATTTATAGAGTGGATAGTTAAAATTTTCATCTCTCTCATTTTTGTCTACCTAGTCTGAGCATCTGTCATTGTGTTATTGCTTGCTTTTTCCTATGAGTGAAAAGCTTTTTTGAAGTACCAGTGGTCAGCATTTCTCTATTTAGAAAAATTGGCACAAACTATAAAATATTAAAACTGGTCCTAAAACTGTCATGTGACTCATTGTTCTGATTTATACAATTAGAGTTTTATAATCTACTCTATTCCACTAATTCAATAAATATGTATGTTCACTCAGATTTATAATTTGGAGTGGGATTAAACTGACCTCAAATAATTCTTACAGTTTGCCTTCACTCTTGGCATCTGGAAGGTAGACATTAGATACATGTTCCATCTACCACACCTTCCTTCTCAGACATGAGTGTATTTGGGAAACTCTCTGACTTACTTGTGTTTCAGGATCTTTACTCATTGCTGAGTTATCTTGCTATGATCACACTGACACCCCCTAAAATGTTATGGCTTTGTGTAATATTTTTTTTATGTGTATGTATATATGTCAGTACTTTCCCATGGTTCTTTTTCACTTAATGTTAAGAGGTGAAAATTACGTAGACATTTGAATTTAGAGATGCTCAAGAAATAGTGTGAGGTAATGTGTTTCAAATAAAGGAAATTGGGTTGAGAAATATCAGTCATTCCCCCAAAACCCTCTCCCCCCGCCTCCACCCTCAGCAGCAAAAAGTGGGTAATTCATAATGAAAAACAATCAGAAGAAATACACGGCAGTTTTCAATTTAGGTGAAGTTGATATTGTCTGTTACTAAACTAGAAATGAGGAGTTTGTAGAGCATTCTTTTTTTAAACTATTATCCCCAAGAATATTAATATCTGAATTCCCTTAAAATACAGACCCATCAGGCTTCTATCTTATAAAAAACATTTTGTTAAACAGAGTTGTAACTAAGAATGAAATAATTTACACAGTTGTTTTTGCTGTTATAAAATAGTTTGCTCATATAAAATACCATATGAAGTAGATTTGGGACAAATTTTAAAATATTTCTAAATGTCATAGTTTTGCAATCTCTTTTCTGATTTAGTTATTCTAATTGTTTTAACACATTAGGGCTGCTGATCATTTACTCCAGGAATCAAGCAGAGAAGCTCACAGATTTAAAAATTAAATCGGATTCCTTTTATTTCTTTTTTTGCTCTGATTGCTGTGGCCAAAACTTCCAAAACTATGTTGAATAGTAATGGTGAGAGTGGGCACCCTTGTCTTGTTCCTGACTTTAGAGGAAATGCTTTCAATTTTTCACCATTGAGGATAATGTTTGCTGTGGGTTTGTCATATATAGCTTTTATTATGTTGAGGTATGTTCCTTATAAAGGAATCCAAATTGGAAAAGAAGTAAAACTCTCACTGTTTGCAGATGACATGATCCTCTACATAGAAAACCCTAAAGACTCCACCAGAAAATTACTAGAACTAATCAATGATTATAGTAAAGTTGCAGGATATAAAATCAACACACAGAAATCCCTTGCATTCCTATACACTAATAATGTGAAAACAGAAAGAGAAATTAAGGAAACAATTCCATTCACCATTGTAACGGAAAGAATAAAATACTTAGGAATATATCTACCTAAAGAAAATAAAGACCTATATATAGAAAACTATAAAACACTGGTGAAGGAAATCAAAGAGGACACTAATAGATGGAGAAATATACCATGTTCATGGATCAAAAGAATCAATATAGTGAAAATGAGTATACTACCCAAAGCAATTTATAGATTCAATGCAATCCCTATCAAGTAACCAACAGTATTCTTCACAGAGCTAGAACAAATAATTTCACAATTTGTATGGAAATACAAAAAACCTCTAATAGCCAAAGCTATCTTGAGAAAGAAGAATGGAACTGGAGGAATCAACCTACCTGACTTCAGGCTCTACTACAAAGCCACAGTCATCAAGACAGTATGGTACTGGCACAAAGACAGAAATATAGATCAATGGAACAAAATAGAAAGCCCAGAGATAACTCCACGCACCTATGGACACCTATCTTTGACAAAGGAGGCAAGAATATACAATGGATTAAAGACAATCTCTTTAACAAGTGGTGCTGGGAAAACTGGTCAACCACTTGTAAAAGAATGAAACTAGAGCACTTTCTAACACCATACACAAAAATAAACTCAAAATGGATTAAAGATCTAAACGTAAGACCAGAAACTATAAAACTCCTAGAGGAGAACATAGGCAAAACACTCTCCGACATACATCACAGCAGGATCCTCTATGACCCACCTCCCAGAATATTGGAAATAAAAGCGAAAGTAAACAAATGGGACCTAATTAAACTTAAAAGCTTCTGCACAACAAAGGAAACTATAAGCAAGGTGAAAAGACAGCCTTCAGAATGGGAGAAAGTAATAGCAAATGAAGCAACTGACAGACAACTAATCTCAAAAATATACAAGCAACCCCTACAGCTCAATTCCAGAAAAATAAATGACCCAATCAAAAAATGGGCCAAAGAACTAAATAGACGTTTCTCCAAAGAAGACATACAGATGGCTAACAAACACATGAAAAGATGCTCAACATCACTCATTATCAGAGAAATGCAAATCAAAACCACTATGAGGTATCATTTCACGCCAGTCAGAATGGCTGCAATCCAAAAGTCTACAAGCAATAAATGCTGGAGAGGGTGTGGAGAAGAGGGAACCCTCTTACACTGTTGGTGGGAATGCAAACTAGGACAGCCACTATGGAGAACAGTGTGGAGATTCCTTAAAAAACTAGAAATAGAACTGCCTTATGACCCAGCAATCCCACTGCTGGGCATACACACTGAGGAAACCAGAAGGGAAAGAGACATGTGTACCCCAATGTTCATCGCAGCACTGTTTATAATAGCCAGGACATGGAAGCAACCTAGATGTCCATCAGCAGATGAATGGATAAGAAAGTTGTGGTACATATACACAATGGAGTATTAGCCATTAAAAAGAATACATTTGAATCAGTTCTAATGAGATGGATGAAACTGGAACCTATTATACAGAGTGAAGTAAGCCAGAAAGAAAAACACCAATACAGTATACTAACACATATATATGGAATTTAGAAAGATGGTAACAATAACCGTGTATACGAGACAGCAAAAGAGACACTGATGTATAGAACAGTCTTTTGGACTCTGTGGGAGAGGGAGAGGGTAGGATGATTTGGGAGAATGGCATTGAAATACGTAAAATATCATATATGGAACGAGTCGCCAGTCTAGGTTCGATGCATGATACTGGATGCTTGGGGCTGGTGCACTGGGACGACCCAGAGGGATGGTATGGGGAGGGAGGAGGGAGGAGGGTTCAGGATGGGGAACACATGTATACCTGTGGCGGATTCATTTAGATATTTGGCAAAACCAATACAATATTGTAAAGTTTAAAAATAAAATAAAATTTAAAAAAATAAATAAAAATTAAATCGGATTTGTGAGCAACTTAATAACTTGAACTTACATGCAATGTTACTATCTCATGATTAAACTTTAGTGCAGTGCTACCAATGAAGCATTCAAAGCTAAGAACATTGTGCCACTAGCTGAAAATTGCAATATTGTGACACTTCTTGGTTAAAATTTCTATTGAAATTCCTATTATATATAGTTTTAGAGTAGTAGTCACTATTTGAGTTCATTTTCCAGATAAGAAGCCATATTTTATTCATATACATATATAACAGCTTTTGGAGCACACACATGTATTACTTCATTTAGTTTTTACGCAAAACCTGTGAGAGAGGGAAATGAAAGATTATTCAAAAGTGAGGATAGTGAGGTTAGTGTGATACCCAAAATTTCATGGCTGTGCAGAGGTTTATAGAACCTTCTGTGGAGGGAGGAGCCAAGATGGCGGATCTCAATTATGGAATTTAGAAAGATGGTAACGATAACCCTGTATACGAGACAGCAAAAGAGACACTGATGTATAGAACAGTCTTATGAACTCTGTGGGAGAGGGAGAGGGTGGGAAGAAAAAAAAAAAAAAGAACCTTCTGTGTATCTACCATTATTTCCACTAATCTTTTAGCCTCTATAAATAAATGTGAATATCCTAGAATTTCTTGCAACTTCATAAAAGCAAATTGCTAGCTTGTACATACATTCAGTTCAGTTCAGTCGCTCAGTCGTGTCCGACTCTTTGCAACCCCATGAATCGAAGCACGCCAGGCCTCCCTGTCCATCACCAACTCCCGGAGTTCACTGAGACTCACGTCCATCGAGTCAGTGATGCCATCCAGCCATCTCATCCTCTGTCGTCCCCTTCTCCTCCTGCCCCCAATCCCTCCCAGCATCAGAGTCTTTTCCAATAAGTCAACTCTTCGCGTGAGGTGGCCAAAGTACTGGAGTTTCAGCTTCAGCATCATTCCTTCCAAAGAAATCCCAGGGCTGATCTCCTTCAGAATGGATTGGTTAGATCTCCTTGCAGTCCAAGGGACTCTCAAGAGTCTTCTCCAACACCACAGTTCCAAAGCATCAATTCTTCAGCGCTCAGCCTTCTTCACAGTCCAACTCTCACATCCATACATGACCACAGGAAAAACCATAGCCTTGACTAGACGAACCTTTGTTGGCAAAGTAATGTCTCTGCTTTTGAATATGCTATCTAGGTTGGTCATAATTTTCCTTCCAAGGAGTAAGTGTCTTTTAATTTCATGGCCGTAGTCACCATCTGTAGTGATTATGGAGCCCAAAAAAATGAAGTCTGACACTGTTTCCACTGTTTCCCCATCTGTTTCCCATGAAGTGATGGGACTGGATGCCATGATCTTCATTTTCTGAATGTTGAGCTTTAAGCCAACTTTTTCACTCTCCTCTTGCACTTTCATCAAGAGGCTTTTGAGTTCCTCTTCACTTTCTGCCATAAGGGTGGTGTCATCTGCATATCTGAGGTTATTGATTATAAGGACAATTAATTTAAAAAAACATAAAATACCAAATATTTTCTATTGGTAAAAATGATTTTGAAATGTTGTGTATACACTGTTCATAATGGCTACCTCTGACGTGGGTATGGATTGCAATTGGGGACAGGGATGAGTATCTCAAAGAAGATTTTAGCTTTAGGTAAAGTACAGTCTAAATACATTCATGTATGATGTAAAGTACAGTCTAAATACATTCATGTATGACTTACTGAATTAAAAGTAAAATAATTCTTTAAAACTGTAAAGAACATAGAGTTGGATTCTGGGAGTTATTGGCCTATACCAGGAAGGAGAAGAGATTAGATAGAGAGTAAAGTGGGAGTTGCTATGGTTTTTGTAAATAAAAACAGGTCGTTACATTGTCTTCGGAATCTCTATGTAATATTTTTTGTAGCTTATTTTGACCTACTGGTTGACAGAAACAAAAAATCGAAAGTAAGTATCTTTTCATAATTGTAAGTATCTTTTCAGAACCATTCTAGTTTGTTCATAGTTTTGGGAAATAGTCTGCCATCAAAGAGAAATTGGCTGTGGTGCCATATTGTGCAACAAATTAATATCAGTCAAAGTGGGGGGTGATGTTTGTTTCATCACAATAGCTTTGGTAAATTAAAAGTAATAAATTCAGTTGAAAACCATGAGTATTTTCTTGTAATTCTGCATGGTATCATTTTTTTTTGGTCCTGTTGGTAATTCCTTTGGGCTTTGTCCAGAGGGGCGGAGGCATGGACCGTGATTACCTCTGCTGTCACTCCACCCTCCTGGAATGTAGCATCTGATTTACAAAAACGAAAACCAGGACTTTTCACAGGAGCTTGCTATTACTTTTCTCAAAGTTTGTTTGAATCAGAGTGGGATTAGTGTAAAATATCCCCTGCCCTTGGCTTGTGTTCCTTTAGAAAAGTCAGAATATCCAGCCCTTAATTCTTGGTTAGTAAGATAATATCCATAGCTGGGCGAGGTTCTGGAATAATTTGGCATAGCACATCTCTGACTGAAATCTAAATGTGACCCTTGGGACCAAAGGACTATGAATTGGTCTGCCTGTGTTAATTTCAGTGTTTCTCCACTAATCAACGTCATGTCTAAAATCTCTAAAAGAGCTTCCTGTTACAGCTCTTCTCTAAACTTTTTGACTCCCAAACGTTCTTTTCTGTCTGACAGCATGCCACCTTTATTCCATGCCCAAAGCAGCCTCAGCGATCCTCACCCTCACTTAGTGGCTCTCTGAAGCAATTCTCCAAGATATACTTTGTAATACAGGCAACCTTCTATATTTGAGATAACAGTAATAGTGATAGCAACAATAACAGCAGCCATAATTTATTTAGCACCTACTGTGTTTTCAGCATTCACTGCATAGATTTTCTAACAGTCTTTCAAGGTAGGTCTAGGTATCTGCAAGTTAGGTCCTGTTACCCTCAATCAGCTCATGACGAAAACAGAGACATGGCAAGGTAAGGATATAGCTGCTGCTGCTGCTAAGTCGCTTCCATTGTGTCCCACTCTGTACGACCCCACAGACAGCAGCCCACCAGGCTCCTCTGTCCCTGGGATTCTCTAGGCAAGAATACTGGAGTGGGTTGCCATTTCCATCTCCAATGCGTGCATGCTAAGTTGCTTCAGTCATGTCCAACTCTGTGCGACCCCATGGACAGCAGCCCAAAGGCTCCTCTGTCCACAGGATTCTCCAGGCAAAAATACTGGAGTGGGTTGTCATTTCCTTCTCCAAGGATATAGACCCACATCTAAATAGTACACCAAAATAAGCCTTGCTAATAGCAGGTCTCCATTTCTTCTAAGGGATTCCTGCCCACAGGAGTAGATATAATGATCATCTGAGTTAAATTCCTCCATTCCAGTCCATTTGAGTTCGCTGATTCCTAAAATGTCAGTGTTCACTCTTGCCACCTCCGGTTTGACCATTTTCAATTTGCTTGATTCATGGACCTAACATTCTAGATTCCTATGCAATATTGCTCTTTACAGCATCAGACCTTGCTTCTATCACCAGTCCCATCCACAACTGGGTGTTGTTTTTGCTTTAGCTCCATCCCCTCATTCTTTCTGGAGTTATTACTCCACTGATCTCCAGTAGTAGCATATTGAGCACCTACCAACCTGGGGAGTTCATCTTTCAGTGTCCTATCTTTTTGCCTTTTCATACTGTTCACGGGGTTCTCAAGGCAAGAATACTGAAGTGGTTTGCCATTCCCTTCTCCAGTGGACCACATTCTGTCAGACCTCTCCACCATGGTCTGACATGGGTCTCTCTCACCACATGGGGTGGCCCCACACAGCATGGTGTAGTTTCATTGAACCGTGAACTTCCAGATATTCAAGCTGGTTTTAGAAAAGACAGAGGAACCAGGATCAAATTGCCAACATCTGCTGGATCATAGAAAAAGCAAGAGAGTTCCAGAAAAACATCTATTTCTGCTTTATTGACTATGCCAAAGCCTTGGACTGTGTGGATCACAATAAACTGTGGAAAATTCTGAAAGAAATGGGAATACCAGACCACCTGACCTGCCTCTTGAGAAACCTATATGCAGGTCAGGAAGCAACAGTTAGAACTAGACATGGAACAACAGACTGGTTCCAAATCGGGAAAGGAGTACATCAAGTCTGTATATCGTCACTGTGCTTATTTAACTTATATGCAGAGTACATCATGAGAAACGCTGGACTGGAAGAAGCGCAAGCTGAAATCAGGATTGCTGGGAGAAATGTCAATAACCTCAGATATGCAGATGGCACCACCCTTATGGCACAAAGTGAAGAAGAACTAAAGAGCCTCTTGATGAAAGTGAAAGAGGAGAATGAAAAAGTTGGCTTTAAGCTCAGCATTCAGAAAACTAATATCATGGCATCCGGTCCCATCACTTCACAACAAATAGATGGGGAAACAGTGGCTGACTTAATTTTGGGGGGCTCCAAAATCACTGCAGATGGTGATTGCAGCCATGAAATTTCAAGACACTTACTCCTTGGAAGGAAAGTTATGACCAACCTAGACAGCATATTAAAAAGCAGAGACATTACTTTGTCAACAAAGATCCGTCTAGTCAAGGCTATGTTTTTTCAAGTAGTCAGATATGGATGTGAGAACTGGACTATAAAGAAAGCTGAGCACCGAAAAATTGATGCTTTTGAACTGTGGTGTTGGAGAAGACTCTTGAGAGTCCCTTGGGTGGCAAGGAGATTCAACCAGTCCATCCTAAAGGAAATCAGTCCTGGGTATTTCATTGGAAGGACTGATGTTGAAGCTGAAACTGCAATATTTTGGCCACTTGATGTGAAGAGGTGACTCATTTGAAAAGACCCTGATGCTGGGAAAGATTGAGGGCAGGAGGAGAAGGGGATGACAGAGGATGAAATGGTTGGATGGCATCACTGACTTAATGGACATACTGCTGCTGCTAAGTTGCTTCAGTCTTTTTCGACTCTGTGCAACCCCACCAGGCATCGGGTTTGAGTAAACTCCGGGATTTGGTGATGGATAGGGAAGCCTGGCTGGAGAAGGCGATGGCACCCCACCTTCAATACTCTTGCCTGGAAAATCCCACGGACGGAGGAGCCTGGTAGGCTGCAGTCCATGGGGTCACACAGAGTCAGACACGACTGAAGTGACTTAGCAGCAGCAGCAGCAGGGAAGCTTGATGTGCTGCAGTTCGTGGGGTCGAAAAGAGTTGGACACACTGAGCAACTGAACTGAACTGAATAGCACATCTAAATGCCAAAGACCTACCTAAGCATTGCGTCGGTATCATTGGAACACTTAAGGCAGAAGTGAACCAATAGAGAATTTTGTGTCAATCAGGGTTCTTCAGAGTGACAGAGGCAACAAGAGAAGGGTGTGTGCGTGTGTACATACACATGTACATACATACACATTCATTCGTCTCCTGCATTGCAGGGAGGTTCTGTACGGTCTGAGTCACCAGGGAACCCCACATATATATATGTATATGAACATATGTATGTATGTGTGTATATATATATATGCATTGTGTGTATCAATATATAATATATGTATATATGCATAAACAGTTCTAGTCAATATATTCTTAGATAGGAGATTGGAAATGAAAGATATACATATTGTATCTGTCAGTGGACTTGTTTTTCTGCCCATTCATATGGGTTCAGGGACAAAATAAGAAAGAAAGAAAAATATTTGGGGCAACATTATTGGCAGAAGCCTATATCTGACAAGGAAATTTGTTTTCAAACAGTGTACAACTCAAGACCCTGGGGCAGGAGGGAGAGGATAACACAGCTCTCTAAGACCTTATTTGCAGATATTTATCCAAAGGGTTGACAAATAAAGCTGAATTAAGTTTTACTAATGTTGATATTTGATTATTTCAGCCTGACAGTTTATGATACCGTTTTGTAGTGCAAATTGTAGTTTTCTTTGCTAACTGTATAGATGATTCAGGATGGAAGTATAGGCAGGTAACAAATGTCTAATCATAAAATCCTTATGATATATACTTAGTCATAAAATATTCAAAAAACTGTGGGCTGCTATCAGTGTTTTCACCTTCTGTACTATGTTCAGTCTTTCCTTCAAATGTTTAATTTTCTTATTTGAATATATTTTAAATGAATGAATAAATTCAGTATCATATTCAATATTTGCAGTTTAAAAAGTACTTCCATATACATTGTCTAGTGTAATAATTTTATCATGTTTTCATGAAACAACCTTTGGTTTAATTGATTTTCTCTGTTGTTATTTTGTTTTCAATTTCAGTGTTTTCTTTCCTGATATTTGCTATGTCTTTTCTTGTGCTTGCTATAAGGTTCTTTTCAAATATATGAATTCAAGGCTATAACTTTCCCTTTAGGTACTGCTTTTCTTGCAATTGTCTACTTTTTCCATTACTTAGCATATTACATTACATTTCCATTACTTAGAATACTTAGCATATTCATTGTAATTATTTTAAATTCAGTTGTGTTCTGATGCTTGCTTTTACTCTTAATACTGTTTTTTTTTCTTGCTGTCTATCATGTCATGTAATTTTTTGTTGAAAATTAGACATTGTATTGAGCGATAGAGGCTGAAGAGGACTCTAATGTGAGGATTTATGTTACTGTGCTACAAGTTGTGCTGTATCTAATGTTTGTTGTCAGAAGCTTCAGATTCCCTCAGTGCCCTTTTTTTTGCCTCTCCTCTTATCTTTGACTTGCCTGAGTACTTCTCCTCAAAGAGAGTCTACATCTTCCAGCTCTTTCAACTCTAATCTACTGGTATTTTACTGAAACCCTATTGAAGTGATGATATGGTGTAGGAGAAAAGCATCCTATCTTTATATAATTTAATATCAGTCTTTTAGCAGACTTGTGTCTTGGGGCTGTGAGTTTCACAAGTGTTTCTGGGGTGTTATAGCTCCCTCCCACCCCTGCCCCTTAAGTGATATAAGAAAGGGAGAGGGGTCTGGAACATGAGAAAATCCTTACCCCATGTGGAAAGAGGGCTTCTTAGGTGGCTCAGTGGTGAAAAATCTGCCTGCCAATATATTCGATCCCAGAGTGGGGAAGATCCCCTGGAGAATGAAATGGCAACCCACTCCAGTGTTCTTGCCTGGGAAATCCCAGGGACAGAGGAGCCTGGCAGGCTACAGCCCATGGATTCACAGTCAGACAAGACTTGATTTTGCCACTGAGCAAACATGTGAGAAGTGCAAATCAAGTATTTTTCTCTGGAGGGTAGGTAGGCCTTTGTTATGGAGAGTCTCTATCAGCATATTCACAAAGATGACATTGCCTAACCACTGCTAGAATCAGGAGAGGATCCTTCTTGGATCTTCACCGGGAGAAGCTGGTGGGATTCCTGGAGGCAAAATCCAGCAAAGGGTGGGGATTCCCCAAAATTCAGCCCCCACCGCCCGCGCCCCCAGTGTCTTACTCTCAAGCTAGTCTACATTCAGCTTCCAGCAACTCACTAAGATTCCCATTTAACAGTTCACGGTTCCAGGGTCCTCAACTCCAGAGAAGCACATCTCAGCTATGATACTCTGGATTAACCTCTCTCTCCAGATTTGAGGGTGATGGTTTACTCTGCAAACTCAATTATCTGGTTGGTCCAAGAAAAGTGACTGATTTTCAGTTTCTTCAACTTTATTTGTAAGGATAAGCGTGATGACTTCCAACCTCTTTACAAATTAGAAATGCAACCAGATATTTCCCTCACATAATACATTAAATTTACTTAATCCAAAATAGAGAATTGAAATAGTCTTGACTACATTTGGTTTTAACAATGAAGACATAAAAATGGGATTATGTATACATTATGTAGAATGGTATATAAAGTCAATACTTTTATTGATTTTGTTTAACAAAATCAAAATTTAAATGTCTGTTTCATTCATTTTGTAAATATTTATGATGATTTTGCTACCTTCCAAGTACTCTGTTTATATTCTGTACCATGTGTCTTATAAGGATTCTCTGCTAAAAACAAATCTTCATTACTTGGAAACTTAGAAAGCACATTAAGGCTCAAGATGGTCATTTCATGACCAAAAACTAGTTGGAAAGAATCTTTTTCACGTTGTTATCTGCACAAAAGGAAATCTTTCATTATTCATGACTTCTTATTTAAGAGCTCATATAATAATTTAGAGGGCTCCGGGATTTTCTAAATTAGTACAAAGAAGTCTTAAATTCTTCACAATTTTCTGTTCTCTAAAAAATTGAATTTTTATCCTTTTGTCAGTATCCACTATTCAGAGATTTATAAAATGCTGCAAAATTGCCACCCCTCATGAATATTGGCAGGTAAATACGTGCTTTTCCTTACGCATGATAATAACAGAGTCACTTTTAAAGGGGAAAAGTACACAGTCGTTACTTTGTTGTGTTCTGTAATCATTCAGCGTTGGCAGATTTTGCAAGTCTTGTCAAGACTTCAAAATCAGCAGATAAATATGAATAAATTCAGATAGAAAATAAACTAAACATTACTGGTAATTTTTAATATTTAAACATTAGGTTCATAGAACACAAACACAGAATGTATTCATGTGTCTTATTTTTCTGCAATGTATGAAGATTTTCAAAAGCAAAATAAAATATAGGAGGCACTCTGGTGAATTGCAAAGCCTAAGGTACAAAGAATTGGAAGACCTGGGTTTTAAGCTCTGTCTGGTTAGACCACAGGTTTGTGTGACTTTGAGTTCATTTATCACTTCTCCCTCTTTTTAAAATTTCACACATAAATGAGAATATTGGACCAGGTCATTAGTAAGAGTTTCAGCTCATAAATTATATAATTCTGTGTCACAATTCACACTAAAATTATGCAATTATAAAATTGATGAAATATGTATTTTAAAAAGATTTGTCATTTTCCTGTAAAATTTGCCTGAGTTTTCTTTCTCTATCTCTTTCTTTCTCTATTTTCTGTTTCTTTTTTTTTTTTTGCTTTTGTGTTGGGAAGGGTGGGAGAAGAACAATGAAAAATTTAAATACTTTTCTTGAAATATAATTGCAGTGCTTCCCTTCGATGAAAATTTATTACTGGACCTACATGTAAGCAAGGTAGATAGATGCTGATATAAAATAGTTATTGGATGAGCAGAATAGAAACATCTTCCCTTTGATTTTATCCACCTTCAAACTTCATCTCCCCTTTTGCCACAATACTATTTATGATTTATTTCTTTAGATTAAGATTAATAGCCCTATTCTTTTAAAATTTTTGTATACTTGATTATTTTCAGCTTTATATGCCAAAACATTTTAATTTATTAGGTGCTTTTGTATGACAGCTGATTTGGAGGCATTTTGTGTTAAGATTTTTGATTTGGGTTAAAGGGAAGGAGAAGACAACTCTATCCTTGGGCTTTGCTCAGGGAGTGTAAATTTTTATAGGTAGATAGATATGAAAGATATATACATATTTAAAGTTTTGTATCTACATAAATGTAACTATATATATGTGTGTGTGTGTATATATATATATATATATATATATATATATATATATATATGTATGAGTTCCCTCCTAGCTCAGCTGGTAAAGAATCTGCCTGCAATGCAGGAGACACCAGTTTAATTCCTGGGTCGGAAGATCCCTGGAGAAGGGATAGGCTACCCACTCCACTATTTTGGCCTGGAGAATTCCATGGACTGTATAGTCCATGGGGTCACAAAGAGTCAAATATGACTGAGAAACTTTCATTGTGTGTGTGTGTGTGTGTGTTATATTTGAGGTGTGAGGCAAGATATGGGACTAGAGGACATTCTGTGAATAAGATATAAAGAAAAGTGAAGTCAAACTACCAAAGTTTGTAGGGAAAAGTGAATCACATCATTTCTCACAGAGGAGCATCTCAGAGTTTACTACTTGAAATAATAAAAAATGTCTGGCAAATAACATGATCCCTAGCCATCTGCTTTGGGAAATCTACAGGCTATAGCCCTTCCTTGAGATTCACAATGAACCTTTCTTTGCATGTTAGCCTTATTAAATCAACATTTTGCAAGTATGTTTGAATTTAAAACACCCTTTACTGGAGTGTCTCAAGGAATTTTGGAAAACACTTGCAGAGAGCAGGTTCTGTTTACAATTATTACTAATTCTAGTAAGTATCCCCCAGAATGATTGGGATTGACTAGATGTTTTTCTGCTGAAGAATTCAGTGTTTCATGCTATTCATTACCCATATACTTAAGCTCCAATGTCTAATTTGAAATAAATCTTTAAATACACATTTTGTTCCCCACTGTTTTCCTTATGGTAATGAACTGGCATTATTTTATTTCATATAAATGACATTTTGAATTATACCATATTTCCATAGTTAATGAAATGATTTAATTTCTTTTTGTAGATAATAGTAATTTCTAGTTCTGCAAGTTAAATGCAGCAGGACTCTTTATTCTCATTTTTACAGGCCAGTTAGCATCCCACTGGACTGAAGGCACAGGTGATTCTTTCTTTCCTTCCCTTCACCACCCACCTCTTTTTTTTGGTTTAGTTGTTTGATAAGTTGCATATTAATGAAGTTATTATTTTTGATAAATTCAAAATTTCATCAAATGTGTGTCTGATATTTATTTTGTAGACTAACTGACAAAAATATATTTTGGATTTTTCTTAGGTCACAGGAAAATAGAGGAACTTAAGTCTTTACTGTAGCTTTAGTGACAGGATAAAGTGATCTTTTAAAATTCAGTATATTAACTTGAGTAGAATTATTTCCAATTGTCATAAACAATAGAAATAATATTGAGCCTTATTATTGACCCATTTCTTGCTCAATGTAATTCTATTTAACAATTATAATTTAAATGTAAATGAGGATATGGATCTGCATTTTTGTCAGCTGACTAAGCAGTTCTTTCAGTGGTTACATTCCCAGGCCACCACTTCGGAGACTTGTCTCTAATCACTGACCCGCTCCTTGTTCTTTGTCACCAGTCATACTCATCTCAATGTGTCACTATAGCTTCTTTCCTCCCCTCCCAGAGAGAATGATGTCCTTTTTCTAAGACCAGACCTTCACAATCTTATCTCCTAATACAATGCTATACAAGTTAGATTTACTGAAATTCCACACATATTTCTCATCCCTCCACTTTTATATATATTTTTTCCTAAATTGTTCTCTCTGCTTGGAAATTATTATTTCCTACTTCTTTTATAATCTTAGCCTTCAAAAATCACCTTTTACCATGGAAATTATGAGTATAACCTTTCCTCTTTGAGCATGTAGGCTATTAAGTGATAACTATCCTTTAATTTTTAATCTATTTACCTGGTATTTATCTATGGGAATTATCTATGGGATAATTATCTATTATTTATCTATGGAAATTATCTGAATACTCAATTTTTAAATTGCTTGAACACTGAGATAGGACCCCAGCGACTTCTATATTCCATTTAGTAAGATACCATTTAGTAAGATACTTGTACTTTGAGTGTTAGACATACATGAAATATTTGTTGAATTAATAAATGAGAGAATGAATGTGATTTTACATTAGATTACCCCAGAAAAAGATTAGAATATACAAGAATTAGTTCAGTTCAGTTCAGTTCAGTCGCTCAGTCATGTCTGACTCTTTGCGACCCCAAGAACCACAGCACACCAGGCCTCCCTGTCCATCACCAACTCTCAGAGTCCACCCAAACCCACGTCCATTGAGTCGGTGATGACATCCAGCCATCTCATCCTCTCTCGTCCCCTTCTTCTCCTGCCCTCAATCTTTCCCAGCATCAGGGTCTTTTCAAATGAGTCAGCTCTTCGCATCAGGTGGCCAGAATATTGGAGAGTTTCAGCTTCAACATCAGTCCTTCCGATGAACACCCAGGACTGATCTCCTTTAGGATGGACTGGTTGGATCTCCTCGCAGTCCAAGGGACTCTCAAGAGTCTTCTCCAACACCACAGTTCAAAAGCATCAATTCTTCTGTGCTCAGCTTTCTTTATAGTCCAACTCTCACATCCATACATGACCACTGGAAAAACCATAGCCTTGACTAGACGAACCTTTGTTGGCAAAGTAATGTCTCTGCTTTTCAATATGCTATCTAGGTTGGTCATAACTTTCCTTCCAAGGAGTAAGCATCTTTTAATTTCATGGCTGCAATCACCATCTGCAGTGATTTTGGAGCCCCAAAAAATAAAGTCAGCCACTGTTTCTGCTCTTTCCCCATCTATTTGCCATGAAGTGATGGGACCGAATGCCATGATCTTATACATAGCTACAAAAGCAGTTTTTGACAGAGTGGATTACAAAAGTTTCTTTTAAATTAACTCTAAAAGAAACCAATGTATAGATATTTTAAAGTTGGCTTAATTTTATAAAATAATGTCATTTATACATTTTAATAATGTGATTAATATCAAACTTTACCTCTTTTTAAATCTCTTTTCTAAAATGGAAGGATATTTAACTTTGTCTTTTTCTTTTTTTATCATGAAAAGTGAAAATGAAGTCGATCAGTTGCGTCCGACTCTTTGCAACCCCATGGACTGTAGCCTACCAGGCTCCTCAGTCCATGGGATTTTCCAGGCAAGAGTACTGGAGTGGGGTGTCATTTCCTTCTCCAGGGGATCTTCCTGACCCAGGGATTGAACCCAGGTCTCCTGCATTGTAGGCAGACGCTTTACTGTCTGAGCTACCAGGTAGATATAAACAGTACTTTATATACTCTGTTGAATAAAGAATAAAATATGACAAAAAGGAAATAACCACGACTAACTGTTTACACCGTCTGTTAGTAGATGAACAGACACACTTGTCCTTAACCAGGGGCATGCATATCTATGAAAGTTCTGAAGTACAGAAAAGAAACTTAGAAATATTTTTCTGTTCAAGTAAGTATTTTGTGCCAAAGGAATAATCAAAAGATAATGGGAACAATAGAAACTCAGTATTGTTGGTTGTCAAGGTTTAAATTTTTTGATTTTTGAACCAAAATAGTTCAAAGATAGAGTAAAAATAAAGAAAAAAAAAAGAGTAAAGATAAAGTAGTAGCTTTACCAATGGAAATTTACCTTCACCATAGTATGCTGTGAACTTCCCTGGTGGCTCAGGGGTAAAGAATCTGCCTCCCAGTACAGGACATGCGGTTTCAATCCCTGGGTTGGGAAGATCCCCTGGAGAAGAAAATGGCAACTCTAGTATTCTTGCCTGGGAAATGCCATGGCCAGAGGACCCTGGTGGGCTATAAGTCCATGGGGTCACAAAAGAGTCGGACACAACTTAGTGACTAAACAACAACATATTCTGCTATAAAAAGCCATGTATTCCAAGTTGAATTAATAAATGAGAGAATGAATGTGATTTCATATTAGATTAGAACAACAAGTATTCACTATCAGTGAAACTTCTGGTAAACTGGCTAAACAAAAATGTTTTCTTGTCAGTGAACATTCAAGTAATATGTACATTACTCCAAAGAATATGTGTGGCCTATAAAAACCGTATGCAGATATTAACATTAACAGCAAATTCTAAGCAGCCTTGTAGGAATTAACTGAGAAAACTTCTGGTTGCCTTATTAGATCACAAGCAAAAAAAAAAAAACACAAAGTAATAATGATAACAATAACTATAAAATTAATATAGATATGGTTAAAGAACCATGTTTCAAAAATAAAACACACAAAATAGAAAATCTGGATTTAGGCCTGAATTTTAGGTATGCATAAATTTTTAATGATTTATTACTAGTTCATGGCATTAATGATGGAAAAGGAATGGCAACCCACTCCAGTATTCTTGCCTGGAGAATTCCATAGACAGAAGAGGAACCTGGCGGGCTACAGTCCATGGGGTTGCCAAGAGTTGGACACAACTGAGCAACTAAACAGCTTCAGTGATAATGCTTTTCTTCCACTTCTTGACATTTTTTAGAACTTTAAAAGGCATTTTTAAGACATCTTAAGACATTTTGGGGAACATTTTTAAAAACATTTTTATAATAGAAGGGTTTGGGGGGAGAACTGTTTGGTGCTGTGATAAAATCCTTGAATTCATTTAGGTAAGTAAATACAAAAGACAGTGGACAAGTTGTTCTTCCCTGGAACTCTGTAGTATCATTTCTCAAAGTTTCTTATGTTGAACACTTAATATCTCAGGAGGTTAATAAATGCTACTTAGTAAGGAAATTAAGGAGTTTCCAGAATCTACAAATACAGTAATCAATGGATTGAGTAAAAGTAAAACAATTTCTTTACTTCTGGAAGCTTTCAATATCTTAATATGCATCAGGGACCCTCAGGAAGAACATATAGTTTGTAGGACTTGCAAAGAATTCTTTGACCTAGGATCATGTTTTCACCAAACACTATGCATTAGTATGGAACATGCTTTTTAAAACAGTCTTATTATTTCAGAGTAAAAAAACAATAATGTGCATATAAAATAATCTACTTTATATGTCTGTAATAAGAAATTATATATAAAAAGGTGCCATTAGAAAAGACGTTCACCACTCTCACTACAGAGTTTACATGTTAGGTGAAAAACTTTATAAAAAATCAATAAATATAAAAAACGATTGTACGCTATGATGTATGCTACTGCTACTGCTGCTAAGTCGCTTCAGTCGTGTCCGACTCTGTGCAACCCCAGAGACGGCAGCCCACCAGGCTCCACTGTCCCTGGGATTCTCCAGGCAAGAACACTGGAGTGGGTTGCCAATTCCTTCTCCAATGCATGAAAGTGAAAAGTGAAAGTGAAGTCGCTCAGTCATGTCCAACCCTCAGTGACCCCATGGACTACAGCCTTCCAGGCTCCTCTGTCCATGGGATTTTCCAGGCAAGAGTACTGGAGTGGGGTGCCATTGCCTTTGTTTGCTAAGAAGGAAACAAAACAAGGAGTTGAGTGGGTGGTTAGGAAAGGCTTGAGGCAGTTAATATTTAAGCTTCATATAAGCGTAAGGAGTAGGCTTTTAAGAGTGAGGTATTCCCTGAAGACAGAATGGTATATGCAAAAGTTCTAAGGTGGGAAGAAACTCAGTGTGGTTGGATAACAACATATACAAGAAGTAACACACACAGACAGGCCAGATCATGCCGACCTTAGAGCTCAAAGTAAGGGAGTGTGGATTTTATTCTGTGTGCTTTGGGAAACTTATAGAGTTTTAAACAGTGGATTTTATTTGAAATACTTTGTAAGATCACTTTTTGTGCTCTATGGTAGACTGAAAGTGGACCAGAGTGGAACTCTGGAAGACCAGTTGAGAAGCTGCACTAATCCAGATGAAAGATGAAAGGGATGATGTGTTGTCAGATTTGAGACACAGTTTGATGCTTTCTAGCAGGAGATAAGAGAGAAGTTGCAAATAAGCATGACCTTGATCTCCTTTTCTCTTCTCTGTTCTTCTTTCCAGATAGCATCATCAGAAATATGTAGCATTGCCTATGCCAAAGTATAAATTATCTAAATTACAAATTTCTCTCTTGGATTGACTTTAATTTGATGTATTGTTTGGAAGAGTTCCAAAATGATTGGTAGAGACAATGTGTAATACCCCTTGGAGTCACATCTATCTCTTTGCCTGTTCCATTTATCAATTCTGACATTTTATTTCAGCACATCCTTTCACTATAAATGAACTTCATTTCCTTTCACTTTAATTATGACACTCTTTTATAGGACATGAAAATGAATATTAATTTGGTACTATGAGAAATGAGAACTCTTTTGGCAAAGATAGGCCACCGTGGCATTCTCTGCAATAGCCATCCTTATTAACACTATCATTTACACTCTGTGTGTGTGTGTGTGTGTGTGCATGCTCAGTTGTGTCTGACTCTTTGTGATCTTCTGGAATGTAGCCTACCAGGCTCCTCTGTCCATGGAATTTTCCAGGCAAGAATACTGGAATGGGTTGCTATTTCCTGCTCTGGGGAATCTTCCCGACCCAGGGATTGAACCCACATCTCTTGTGTCTCTTACATTGGCAGGTAGATGCTTTACCACTGCACCACTTGGGAAGCATGATTTACACCAGCCAAGTGTTATTCCTCCCAAATTTAAATCGTGCTTCCTACCACTTATGGCCCTTGAGTCTATGATAGAAAACAAAAGCAAAGCTAAATTAGGGAAGGACCTTGTTCATATATAATGTTTGTGCTACACAGATATATTATTCAGATTAGTTTTAGTTTTATTGTTTAAATTACATATGTTTTCATGTTAGCCAAATTTCATGTAAATAAAAATTATAGAGTTTAGTACTTGCTTCATTTGTATTTACAAATTCCCTAAAAAATCTATGTGTAGAAATATTTTACTTTGAGTTTTTTAAGACTATTTAATGAATACACTAATATGCAAGTAGTTTAAGTGTCTCTTAATAGCAGGTAACAGAAATATGCAGTGTCTTTGCTTTAGGGGATTGGCTGTGAAGAAGTACCTAACAGTGAGAATGATTAAACTTTAGACAATATTAAAGAATGAAAAAAGAGAATACTTTGAAAATACACTTAATTAAAAAATAAATCTGTACCTGTATCTCTGTAATATATGTGTGTGTGTGTGTATATATATATGTATATACATAGATGTATATAAAGGATACCATAACTCAGTTGCATTTTTTTATGTCACAAAGACATTTGCCTTGAAGATTGCCCCTTATATTCTCTCTTTTTAATGAAAAAAATTATGTGCTTTAACATTCTGTTATTCACCAAAGAATTTTAAAGTAATAGTTATACATTTAGTAGACCTAGTTTCTGTTAGTTCTCTTTGGGACTTAAATTACAAATAGGAAGATAGATATTTGTGAAGATATGTCCTTTGATGTGCTCTTCAAGTCCACATTTTTTTTCATCTGGTGTATTATCAGTTCAGTTCAGTTCAGTCGCTCAGTTGTGTCCAGCTCTTTGCGCCCCTATTGACTGTAGCGCGCCAGGCTTCCCTGTTCGTCCCAACTCCTGGAGCCTATGAAACTCATGTCCATTAGTCAGTGATGCCATCCAACCATCTCATCCTCTGTCATCCCCTTCTCTTCCCGCCTTCAATCTATCTGAATATCAGGGTCTTTTCCAGTAATTTGGTTCTTCGCATCAGGTGGCCAGAGTATTGGAGTTTCAGCTTCAGCATCACTCCTTCCAATGAACATTCAAGACTGATTTCCTTCAGAATTGACTGGTTGGATCTCCTTGTTGTCCAAGGGACTCTCAAGAGTCTTCTTCAACACCACAGTTCAAAAGCATCAATTCTTCGGCACACAGCTTTCTTTATAGTCCAGCTCTCACATGACTACTGGAAAAACCATAGCTTTGACTAGATGGACCTTTGTTGGTAAAGTAACGTCTCTGTTTTTTAATTTGCTGTCTAGGTTGGTCATAGCTTTTCTTCCAAGGAGCAAGCATCTTTTAATTTCATGGCTGCAGTCACCATCTGAGGTGATTTTGGAGGCCAAAAAAATAAAGTCTCTCACTGTTTCCCCATCCATTTGCCATGAAGTGATGGGACTGGGTGCCATGATCTTCATTTTTTGAATGTTGAGTTTTAAGCAAACTTTTTCACTCTCCTTTTTCACTTTCATCAAGAGTCTCTTTAGTTGTTTCTCACTTTCTGCCATAAGGATAGTGTCATCTGTGTATCTGAGATTATTGATATTTCTCCCATCAATCTTGATTCCAGTTTGTGCTTTATCCAGCCCTGCATTTTACATGATGTATTATAATTTCTTCCTAACATATCTCCTTCTAGTTGCCCCTTTCTCTAAAGCCATTCTCGGTCTTGCTGCCAAAATGATCTTTATAAAACATATCTAATCATGCCTTTCCTTGTTTAAATTCATTATTTTAAAATCCAAACAACCTCTCATTGTTTGTAAGATTCTCTTGTGTATACCATCGTTGCCCCATTTTGAAGTTAAGAGATTGAAGCTCAGAAAGGCTAAAGAACTTCAACAATGTCATAAAACTAGTAAGTGGCAAAGTTTAGGTTACATACCATATGAATTCAGTCCTTTGAAGTTTGTTGAAAATTTTCTTATGGTCCCATAAATGTCCTATATGTGCTAGAAAACAATATGTCTGCATTTGCATTTGTTTGGTAAAGTGTTCTTTATATGTCTGGTAGATCAGATTTGTTAATTTTCATATTAAAATCTATATCCACATCCATTTTCCTAAAAAGAGCTGCATTAAAATCCTTCACTACTATAACAACTGGACATGGAAAAACAGACTGGTTCCAAATAGGAAAAGGAGTGTATCAAGGCTGTATTTTGTCACTCTGCTTATTTAATTTATATGCAGAGTACATCATGAGAAACGCTGGGCTGGAGGAAGCACAAGCTGGAATCAAGACTGCTGGGAGAAATATCAATAACCTCAGATATGCAGATGATACCACCCTATGGCAGAAAGTGAGGAGGAACTAAAGAGCCTCTTGATGAAAGAGGAGAGTGAAAAAGTTGGCTTAAAGCTCAACATTCAGAAAACTAAGATCATGGCATCTGGTCCTATCATTTCATGGCAAGTAGATGGGGAAGCAGTGACAGACTTTATTATGGGGAGGCTCCAAAATCACTACAGATGATTGCATGGTGACTTCATGGTGACTGCAGCCATGAAATTAAAAGACGCTTACTCCTTGGAAGAAAACTTATGACGATCCTAGACAGCATATTAAAAAACAGAGACATCGCTTTGTCAACAAAGGTCCATCTAGTCAAGGCTGCAGTTTTTCCAGTCGTCATGTATGGATTTGAGAGTTGGACTATAAAGAAAGCTAAGCAGGGAGAATTGATGCTTTTGAACTGTGGTGTTGGAGAAGACTCTTGGGAGTCCTTTGACTGCAAGGAGATCAAACCAGTCAATCCTGAAGGAAATCGGTCTTGAACGTTCATTGGAAAGACTGATACTGAAGCTGAAGCTCCAATACTTTGGCCACCTGATGTGAAGATCTAACTCCTTAGAAAAGACCCTGATGCTGGGAAAGATTGAAGGCAGGAGGAGAAGGGGACGACAGAGGATGAGATAGTTGGATGGCATCACCGACCCAATTAGACATGAGTTTGAGTAAACTCTAGGAGTTGGTGATGGACAGGGAGGCCTGGCATTCCGCAGTCCATGGGATTGCAAAGAGTCGGACATGACTGAGCAACTGAACTGAGCTGAACTATAAAAAGCTTGTCTATATTTCATTGTAGTTGACAATCTGTGGCTATATTATTAGATAAAATAGTTTAATATTTCTGAAAAATGAAATTTTTTATTATCAAATCACTCTCATTATTTCTAGTAATGTTCTTCATCTCAATAAGAAATATTAATATAGCCACGGGAGGTTTCTTTTTTTTAGGATTTACCTGGTATATATATTTTTCCGTCTGTTCTACTTTCTACCTTTTTGTATCCTTACCTTTTGGAAACCTCTCTGATGAACTGCATTTAACTGCATTTTTTGCTTTTGTTTTTTATCTCATCTGATAGTTTTTGTCTTTTTACTGTTTGCGGGAAATACACTGTTTCTCTTCTTTTAGTAGCTACAATTCCAACATGTTTTCTTAACTTATGAAACTGTAAAAGTCAATCAAGTATACTTTTGCTCCCTTTAGAGAACTCAGTATTTGGAACACTTTAATTCCTTTAAACTTTAATTCCCTTAAATTCCTTTAATCCCGAAATCCCACAAAGTTAACCTTATTTTTGCATATTTGGGGACACTTTAAGTCTTTTTTTAAAGGACATTCTCATTATTAGTTTGTATATATAGCCAGTGCTCATTTAAATCATTTAAATTTATCTACAAATGTATAACTTTCACTGTTTTTTTTTTTTTTTTTTTCTACTTGGATTTACAACTTGCATTTAAAACAGCTGTCTGGGATTATTTTCAATTTATCTGAAATACATTTTTCAGAATTTCCTTTAATGATACTCTGGTGGTTGGTTTAGTCGCTAAGTCATGTCCGGCTCTTGCAACTCCATGGACTGTAGCCTGTCGGGCTCCTCTGTCCATGGGATTTTCCAGGCAAGAATACTGGAGTGGGTTGCCACTTCTTTCTCCAAGCAATGATACTCTACTAGAGGCAAACTTCTCGGTTTAGTTGGTTGGAAAATGTCCTTATATAACTTGTGCTCTTGAAAAAATTCTACTGAAGCTAGACTTTGGGTTAGTAGTTATTTTCTTTGAACACACTAAATATTTGATTTCATAGGAAACTGAACATTTCTTGACATTCCCACAATCACTCCTTGAGAGGAATCTGCCTTTTCTGACTGGCTACTTGTAAGATTACCGCTTTGTCTTTGGTATTCTAAAGTTTCACTCTTAATGCATCCAAATGTAAATTTCTTTTTGGTCATTTTGCTTGTGATTTGTGATTTCTAAGGGAAATAATTGATCACTTTCATTGGTTCTGAAAATTACTCAATCTTTATTTCTTCAGATATCTCTTCTATTTTATTCTCTCTGTCCCTTTCTTTTGATGCTCAAATCATGCTTAGGTTAGGCCATCACACTCTATTTTCTATGTCTCGTTACCTTTATTTGACTTTCCATGCTGAATTCCACATAGTTCCTTCTAGTCATGTTTTAGGTTACTAGTTCTCTCTTCATATATAAAAGGCTAATCTCTTAAGCTTGGTCACTGAATAATTTCAGATATTATATTTTTATTTCTAGAAATTGTGTGTGTTTCTCTCCAGATATGCTTTATCATTGTTTATAGTTTCCTGTTACTGTTCTTGAGTATCTTTTATTTTTGAAATGTAGTAAGCATTGTTATTTTATTGTTTTCATAATATTTGAAATCTCCACAACCGATTTCTGTTGTTTCTTCTGTTCTTATTCATAAGCCTTATTTTCTTATGAGTGAAGTAATTTTTTACTGTGTGTTACTCTTTTTTTTTTTTTTTCTTAGAAAATTACTTGTAGGAATTCTTTGAGACCTAGTGTAAAGGTGTTTTCTCTGCAAAATATTTGTCATTGCTTCTGCCACATAGGGGCACTAATGGTCTTCAACTATTTTAAATTACCTGGTTTGAGATTTTCTTGTTTGTTTATTTTTCAGTTTTAATGAGATATAATTGACAAGTGAAAGTGTAATGTATTTAGAGTGTATAGCATGATGATATTGTGAAAGGGTTACCACAGTATATAACGCATTCACCATTGAGAATTTTTAAACCACCTGCTGCTACTGCTGCTAAGTCACTTCAGTCGTGTCCAACTCTGTGTGACCCCATAGACGGCAGCCCACCAGGCTCCCCCATCCCTAGGATTCTCCAGGCAAGAACAGGAGAATGTTCCCACTGGAGTGGGTTGCCATTTCCTGCTCCAATGCAGGAAAGTGAAAAGTGAAAGTGAAGTCGCTCAGTCGTGTCCGACCCTCAGCAACCCCATGGACTGCAGCCTACCAGGCTCCTCCGTCCATGGGATTTTCCAGGCAAGAGTACTGGAGTGGGGTGCCATTGCCTTCCTAAATCACATTAATTTGAGCTGCAAATATACCCAAGCGTAGGCTTGTGGTTACTAAATGAATCTTTCATGACCTTTATGAGGGAGGGTCTCCTCTTTGGGCAAGCCCTAAGATTTGTCTCTATCCCGCTGTATCCCACAATTGTGTGAAAACTGCAGTTTAAGTTCACTAAGTTCCAGTAAATGTCTTTAGGCAAAAAAAAAAAAAAAATGTAGTCATTTTATCTCTCTACGATCCTGCCTTCCTTTAGCTTTTATTCTAATAATTTCCTTAGTACTGTATCAGTTCTCTGATGCTATTAAGTAAAAAACAAATGTATGTAAAAATGTGGGGCTTCCCTCATAGCTCAGTCGGTAAAGAATCTGCCTGCAATGCTGGAGACCCGGGTTCAATCCCTGGGTTGGGAAGAGTCCCTGGAGATGGAAATGGCAACCCACTCCAGTATTCTTGCCTGGGAAGTCCCATGGACAGAGGAGCCTGGTGGGCTACAGTCCATGGGGTTTCAAGTCTCGGACACATCTTAGTGACCAAACCACCATGTAATAATGTACACACACACACTCTCAAGCATGTTTAGTTCTTTTAAGCAAGAGATATGCAGACACCTAAGCTTTCAAATTCAGAAGCTAAAATTTAGCAAGATTTCTACTAAAGGTATAAGTAGAATAACTTAATGGGTAAAGTTAACCAGCTGGCTCTAAAGCAGCTTACTGTGACAAGTAAATGTCATCTTTAATAGAAAACAAATTATGGAAGACCTAATTCAAGGAGAAATAGCTCATAAGAGCTCTTGGGAGGGTGAAAAATAATACTACCAACAAAAAATAATGGAAGGAATAATGACAACATTTTCTTCTCAAAGGAATCTTTCCAATTCAGGGATCGAACCTGGATCTCTAGAATTGCAGGCGGATTCTTCACTGTCTGAGTCACCAGGGAAACCCCTCTCATATATAAAATGGGGATAAAAATGCTAACTGTATATAAGAAGACCGAGACACAGAGAATCACAGATAATAAGTGGGCTAACAAGGACTCAAACCTAGGTAGTAACAATCTAAAGTCCATGCTTTATCTATATTGCTGGTGTGTGTGCTCAGTCTCAGCTGACTCGTTGCCACCCCATGGACTGTAGCTGCCAGGCTCCTCTGTCCATGGCATTCTCCAGGCAAGAATACTGGAGTGGGTTGCCATTTCCTAACAGTAAGGGAAAATTAAAGTTATTTGTTAAATTTGTGTGTGGGGAAAGGTTTCAACTACATAGTGTAGGAGATATCACATACATGTTGGTTTGTTGGTTAGTTACTAAATATTCTTTTAAGAAAGCTTTGATTATAATTGTAGCAGTATTATAATAAAGTATAAGGAAAATATGTAGAATAACAGGAATAATTTACTATACTTGTAAATTATAAAAAAGACAGTTTTCTTTCATGACAAATCTTAAAAACTGGGTCAGTTAAAATAACTTCAATTGTATACTGCAATAACTTGGGAAAGTCAAGTATAATCTAGCAAAAAACCTAGCCAAAAAAAAAAAAAGCACAATAGAAAATTCAATTAGAGAGACGAAGAACACCACATTGCTTACTTATATTTAGTTAATATTATGTGGTATAAACTGCTTAAGAATGAAGGATTTGAGGTAATGATTCAAATGAGTACAATTTCAATTCAAAAAATGGTTACAAATATAATTAGGAAAAAATTTGATAATATTTGCCGATGACGCATGGCAAATCAGGAAACAACTTGAGACTATAGTAAAACTAGTTACATTGAACTCAACTACAGTCAACCCTTGATTAACTGGCATAAATGGGGTGATGAACAGATAGAAAGGAAACCACAATTACTCAGAATCATCATTGAAACAAAAGGCAATGGCACCCCACTCCAGTACTCTTGCCTGGAAAATCCCATGGATAGAGGAGCCTGGTAGGCTGCAGTCCATGGGGTCGCTTAGAGTTGGACACGACTGAGCGACTTCACTTTAACTTTTCACTTTGATGCATTGGGGAAGGAAATGGCAACCCACTCCAGTGTTCTTGCCTGGAGAATCCCAGGGATGGGGGAGCCTGGTGGGCTGCCATCTATGGGGTCGCACAGAGTCGGACACGACTGAAGCGACTTAGCAGTAGCAGCATGAAACCAATAACAATATGACACAAAATAATTTATTTAATAATACAGTAGTTTGACAGTCCACAGATATTACCCAAAAGTGTAAAAATATTACAAGTACTTTGATTTAAGGCCATCTGCCAAAAATTACTGGGCTGTTAAACAACTTCATAGTAAAGATCCTTGTATTTATGAGTCTGGGATTAAGCAGACACATGCCTCATTTCTCTTTCATTACTACCCTTAATTAGAGGTTCACCCAAAATTTTTGCTCTGCAGTGTTAGAATACAGGCATACATTGTTTTATTGAGATTCACTTATTGTACTTCTCAGGTATTTCTTTTTTTTTTTAATAAATTGAAATTTTATGGCAACAATGTGTCAAACAAATCATTTTTCAATAGCATTTTCTCCTATCATGACTCCATTTCACATTTTGGTAATTCTGGGAATATTTCAAATTTTTTCATTTTTATTATATTTATTGCAGTAATCTATGATCAGTGATCTTTGATGTTATTGTAGTAGTTGTTTTGTTATGCCATAAAACATTCCTATGTAAGACAGCAAACCTAACCAATAAATATTGTGTGCGTTCCCACTGTTCCACCAACCAGTCATTCTCTAATCTTTCTCCTTCTCCTTATGCCTCCTTGTTTCCTGAGACACAATACAATGTTGAAATTCGGCCAGTTAATAATCCTCCAATGGCCTCTAAGTGTTCAAGTGAAAGAAAGAGTCTCACATATCTCACTTGAAATCAGAAGCTAGAAATGATTAAGCTTTTTCCCTTTAAGGAAAGACATGTCAGAAGGACATGTGAGGAAGGCTTGTGAAAAACAGAGACAGGCTGATAGGTGAGCTTCCTATAACAAACAATTAGCCAGGTTGTGAATGCAAAGAGGCTAAGTTCCTGAAGGAAATTAAAATCACTACTCCAGTAAACACATGAAAGATAAGAAAGCAAAACAACATTATTGCTGATACAGAGAAGGTTTTCATGGTCTGGATAGATCAAACAAGCCACAACATTCCCTTAAGCCAAAGCTTAATCCAGTGCAAGGACCTAACTCTCTTCAGTTCTTTGAAGGCTAAGAGAGTGAGGAAAATGTGGAAGAAAAGTTGGAAGCTAACAGAGGTTGCTTTATGAGGTTGAAGGGAAAAAGCCATCTACATAACATAAACATGCAAGGTGAAACACAGATGCTGATGTAGAAATTGCAGCAAGTTATACAGTAGATCTTGCTAAGATCATTAATGAAGGTAGGTGCACTAAACAACAGATTTTCAATTGTATACAAAACAGCCATATACTGGAAGAATATGCTCCTTTGACTTTCATAGCTAGAGAGGAGAAGTCAATACCTGGCTTCAAAGCTTGAAAGGTACTCTTCAAAGGTACTCTTGTTAGGCAGAGGTTGATGTAGCTGGTAACTTTAACTTGCAACAAATGCTCATTTACCATTCTGAAAATACTGGGACCTTTGGAATTACGCTAAATCTACTCTGTGCTCTGTAAATGGGACAACAAAGCCTGGATAATGGCATATTTATTGACTGCATGGTTTACTGAATATTTTAAGCCCACTCTTAAGACCTACTGCTCAGAAAAAGATTGCTTTTAAAATATTACTGCCCATTGGCAATGCTTCTGGTCATTCAAGAAATCTGATGGAAATGTACAATGAGATTAATGTTTTCATGCCTGCTAACAAAACACCCATTCTGCGCCAGTGGATCAAGGAGACATTTTTACTTTCAAGACTCTTATTTAAGAAACACATTTCATAAGGCTATAGCTGCCATAAAGAGTGATTCCTCTGATGTATCTAGGCAAAGAAAATTGCAAACCTAGAAGGGATTCACCATTCTAGATGCCTTTAAGCACATTTATGATTTCATGGAAAGATGTCAAAATACCAACATTCATAGGAGTTGGAATTGGTTGATTCCAACTCTCATAGATGACTTTGTGGAGTTAAAAAACAGTGGAGGAGGCAACTGCAGATGTAGTGGAAACAGCAAGAGAGCTAGAATTAGAAGTGGAAAATGTGACTAAATTGTTGCAATCTTATGATAAGACTTGAATGGATGAGGAGTTGCTTATTTTGGATGAACAAAGAAAGTGTTTTCTTGAGATAGAGTCTAAGCCTGTTATGATGCTGTGAAGGTTGTTGAAATGACAACAAATAATTTAGAATAATTATATAAACTTATTTTAAAAAGCTATGTCAGGGTTTGAGAGGATTGATTCCAATATTGAAAGCAGTTCTACTCTGGATAAAATGCTACCAAACAGAATTGTATACTATAGAAAAATTATTCATAAAAGGAAGAGTCAGTTGATGTGGCAAACCTCATTGATGTCTTATTTTAAGAAATAGCCACAGCCATCCCAGACTTCAGCAACCACCACCCTGATCAGTCAGCAGCCATCAATGCTGAAGCAAGATCATCTACCAGCAAAAAGATTAAAACTCACTTGAAGTCTCAGATGATGTTTAGCAATTTTCTTTTTTTTTTAGGAATTTTTCACCTTCCCCAACTGAAGCTCTAACCTATTAGGCACTAACTCTGCATCTCCTCCTCCCCTAATCTGCCTGACAACTGCCATCCCACTTTCTGTGAATTCAGCTACGCTCAGTACCTCATGTAGGTGGAATCCTGCCGTATTTGTCCTTTTGTGATGGCTTATTTCCCTTGGGTTAGTGTCTTTGAGCTTCACCCATTGATACCATGTGTCACTAATGCTGAATGGTAGTCCGCTGTGTGTGTATGTGTTAGTCGCTCAGTCGTGCCCGACTCTTTGTGACCCCATGGACTGCAGTCCACCAGGCTCCTCTGTCCATGAGATTCTCCAGGCAAGGATACTGGAGTGGGTTGCCATTTCCTTCTCCAAGCAATTTTCTTTTTAGAAATAAACATTTTTTTTTTTTAACTTAGGTATATGCATTTTCTAGACCTAATGTTGTTGCACACTTAATAGACTATGATATAGAGTAAAGACACTTTTATATGCACTGGGAAACCAAAAGAATTTGCGTGACTCAATATTTGCTTTATTGTAGCAGTCTTGACCCCAGTCCACAATATCTTTGAGATCTGCCTGTACCCCACAGCTATGAGCTGAGGGACAGGGCCTGGTCTATCAGGCTATCTTCGACAGCTCCATATCATCTGTTCATTACTAAACAGGTTATCTTTTACTATATAGATATTTTATTCATAGTAATTTCATTTCTTCACAAATACATGCTTTATGATTATTTATTACTTTAGTTTATTTTCTATCATATAATCAAGAGTTGGGTACACTCCCAAATATATAGTCATTTAGATAATCTCTAGAGAAAATTAACCTTTGCTTCGTTGCTATAAAAATTTCACATAAACTGTTTTCACATGAATTGATACCTAGAAATTAGATTTCTTAACTTCATCTTAGTGTTATTTCATGTCCCATATGCAGTTCCCAAATTAACTTTTTTAATAATGGTCTTTATTTTTTAGAAGAATTTTAATTTAGATTTACAGAAAAATTGAGACAGCTGTACAAAGTATTCCCATGTGCAACACACTCAGCTTCCCCTATGAGTCACATGATACTTCAGTGTAATACATTTGTTTCAGGGAATACACCAATACTGATACATTATTATCAACTGATGAGATGGCTGGATGGCATCACTGACTCAATGGACGTGAGTCTGAGTGAACTCCAGGAGTTGGTGATGGACAGGGTGGCCTGGCGTGCTGTGATTCATGGGGTTGCAAAGAGTCGGACACGACTGAGCAACTGAACTGAACTGAAGTGTTTACTCAGCATTCTTCAGTTCTACCTAATATAAATTAATTTAACATGCTCCTTATTAGTGTTCTTGAGGGGAAGGGAGGTAAAAAGTGTCCTGTTGTAAAGTCAGTTTGGAAAGTGCTAAGTTAAACAAAGTAAGAAAGCATATTTCTTGCCTGAAAACCTCAGACTCCTTAAGATACATAATGTAAATTTCAAAATGGAATTAAGAGTATGTTGTGTCACCCAAAATGATTTGGTAACAGAACTCTTTGAGATAGGACATTTTGAAGGACTCATATTCTGAAAATCACTCTCTGGAAAATTGTCCTATACCATATCATGGCATGCCACATCAACTTAGACTAGGTTGATATATAAATCTGAAAACATTTAAAACTCACTTTTGTTAGAATTATCTGTGGAAATGGAGCTAAAAAATTGATAATACTAGTTAGTTCCTAGAGGTAATTATTGGCTGAAGGGGTAAGATCTATTTTTTGTGTATCATTGTGTACCTTTAAATTTTGTACCAAGTATATATTACCTATTCAAAAATTAACAAAATACTAGAGTGAATTACTCTGTAATTCAGTCTATCCTGGAAAAAAAGGTTTACTCTGTAAATATGGCTTTTGTTACCATAATTTGTTATGATACATGTCTACAGCAACAAAAAATTGTTGCTAACTATATACACATATAACCTGCTCTCAAGTATAGGATAGTGAATTAAGATAAAGCAATCAGTGTAAGAATATTTTAGAAAATAAGCAATACAAAATGTTCTTAGATAAGGTCATAAAAGAAATAGAAAATCGCACTCATAAGACATGCATATCTATAATTTGATTAAATGAGTAAGTGCACTAGAGTGGTGGCTGCACGGTGCTGGAATGACTTCGAGGAGGTACCCCACATCCAAGGGCAAAGGAGAAGCCCCAGAAAGACAGTAGGAGGGTTCCCCTACTGTCTTTCACATTAAGAATCAAACACCATACCTGCCAGAGACACTCAGAGGGCTCAAACATACCTGTGCGCACCAGGACCCAGAGACCCCACAGAGACTGAGACAGAACTGTGTTTGAGTGTCTCCTGCAGAGGTGCAGGTCAGCAGTGGACAGGGGCAGGGGATCTGGGTGCAGTAGACCTGGGTATAGCACAAGCCCTCTTGGAAGAGGTCACCATTTACCTCACCATAGAACCACCAGAACTTACACAGGACTGGGAAACAGACTCTTGGAGGGCACAAACAAAACCTGTGTGAACGAGGACCCAGGGGAATGGAGCCGTGACCCCACAGGAGACTGACATAGACTTGTCTGTGGGTATCCAGGAGTCTCTGGCAGAGGCGTGGGTTGGTGGTGGGCTGCTGCACAGTTGAGAGCACTGAGTGAAGAATGCATACATGGGACCTTTGAAGGAAGTCGCCATTATCTTCATTGTCTCCACCATGGGTTGGCCTCAGGTCAAACAACAGGGAGGGAACACAGCCCCGCCCATCAAAGGAAAATTGGATTAAAGATTTACTGAGCATGGCCCCACCCATCAAAACAAAATCCAGTCCTCCTTCCCCCCCACTCACCACCACCAGTCAGTCTGTCCTATAAGGAAGCTTCTATAAGGTCTCTTATATTTCTCCAGACAAATGAAAACAGTCATTGAAAACTAAGCAAACTGATCACATGGACCACAGCCTTGTCTAATTCAATGAAACTATGAGCCATGACGTGTAGGGCCACCCAAGAGAGACAGGTCACTGTGGAGACTTGTGACAGAGCGTGGTCCACTGGAGAAGGAAATGGCAAACCGCTTCAGTATTCTTGCCTTGAGAACACCATGAAAAATATAAAAAGGTAAAAAGATAAGATACTGAAAGATGAACTTGCCATCTTTAGTAGGTTGGTAGTTGCCCGATATGCTACTGGAGATCAGTGGAGAAATAACACCAGAAGAATGAAGAGACGGAGCCAAAGCAAAACCAACACCAAGTGGTGGATGTAACTGGTGATGAAACTAAAGTTCGATGCTGTAAAGAGCAATAATGCATAGGAACCTGGAATGTTAGATCCATGAATCAAGGCAAATTGAAAGTGGTCAAACAGGAGGTGGCAAGAGTGAACACTGACATTTTAGGAATCAGCGAACTCAAAAGGACTGGAATGGGGGACTTTAACTCAGATGACCATTATATCTACTACTGTGGGCAAGAATGCCTTAGAAGAAATGGAGTAACCATCATAGTCAACAAATGAGTCTGAAATGCAGTACTTGGATGCAATCTCAAAAATGGTAGAATGATCTCTGTTCATTTCCAAGGCAAACCATTCAGTATCACAGTAACCCAAGTCTATGCTCTGACAAGTAATGCTGAAGAAGTTGAAGTTGAATGGTTCTATGAAGACCTATAAGACCTTCTACAACTAACAACCCAAAAAGGTAACCTTTTCATTATAGGGGACTGGAATGCAAAAGTAGGAAGTCAAGGAACACTTGGAGTTACAGGCAAATTTGGCCTTGGAGTACAGAATGAAGCAGGGCAAAGGCTAATAGAGTTCTGCCAAGAGAACGCACCGGTCATAGCAAACATCCTCTTCCAACAACACAAGAGAAGACTCAACACCTGGACATCACCAGATGGTCAACCCCGAAATCAGATTGATTATATTCTTTGAGGCCAAAGATGGAGAAGCTCTATACAGTCGGCAAAAACAAGACCAGAAGTGGACTGTGGCTCAGATCATGGACTCTTTATTGCCAAATTCAGACTTAAATTGAAGAAAGTAGGGAAAACCACTAGACCATTCAGGTATGACCTAAACCAAATCCCTTACAGTTATACAGTGGAGGTGACAAATAAATTCAAGGGATTAGATCTGATAGAGTGCCTGGAGAACTATGGACACAGGTTCATGACTTGCTACAGGAGGCAGTGATCAAGACCATCCCCAAGAAAAAGACACGAAAAAATGCAAAATGGTTGTCTGAGGAGGTCTTACAAATAGCTGAAAAAAGAAGAGAAGCAACAGGCAAAGGAAAAAAGGAAACATATACCCATTTGAATGCAGAATTCCAAAGAATAGCAAGGAGACATAAGAAAGCCCTCCTCAGTGATCAATGCAAAGAAATAGAGAAAAACAACAGAATGGGAAAGACTAGAGATCTCTTCAAGAAATTTAGAGATACCAAGGGAACATTTCATGCAAAGATGGGCACAAATAAAGGACAGAAATGGTGTGGACCTAAGAGAAGTAGATAAGAAGAGGTGGCAAGAATACACAGAAGAAATATACAAAAAGATCTTCATGACCAAGATAATCATGATGGTGTGATCAGTCACCTAGAGCCAGACATCCTGGATTGTGAAGTCAAGTGGGCCTTAGGAAGCATCACTACAAACAAAGCTAGTGGAGGTGATGGAATTCCAGTTGAGCTATTTTAAATCCTAAAAGTTGATGCTGTGAAAGTGTTGCACTCAATATGCCAGCAAATTTGGAAAACTCAGCAGTGGCCACAAACTGGTAAGGTTTGTGGAAAAGATTCATTCTAATCCCTAAGAAAGGCAATGCCAAACAATGTTCAAACTACCTCACAGTTGCACTCATCTCACACACTAGCAAAGTAGTGCTCAAAAGTCTTCAAACCAGATTTCAACAGTACATGAACCGTGAACTTCCAGATGTTCAAGCTGGATTTAGAAAAGGCAGAGGAACCATAGATCAAATTGCCAACATCCATTGGATCATGGAAAAAGCAAGAGAGTTCCAGAAAAACATCTGCTTTATTGACTGTGCCAAAGCCTTTGACTGTGTGGATCACAACAAACTGTGGAAAATTCTTAAAGAGATGGGAATACCAGACCACCTTACCTGCCTCTTGAGAAATCTGTATGCAGGTCAGGAAGCAATAGAACTGGACATGGAACAACAGACTGGTTCCAAATCGGGAAAGGAGTACATCAAGGCTGTATATTGTCACCCTGCTTGTATAACTTATATGCATTAGAAATGCTCAGAATCAAGATTTCCAGGAGAAATATCAATAACCTTAGATATGCAGATGATGCCATCCTTATGGCAGAAAGTGAAGAAGAACTAAAGAGCGTCTTGATGAAAGTGAAAGAGGAGAGTGAAAAAGTTGGCTTAAAGCTCAACATTCAGAAAACGAAGATCATGGCATCTGGTCCCATCACTTCATGGCAAATAGATAAGGAAACAATGGAAACAGTGACAGACTTTATTTTTAGAGGCTCCAAAATCACTGCAGATGGTGACTACAGCCATGAAATTAAAAGATGCCTACTCCTTGAAAGGAAAGTTATGACCAACCTAGACAGCATATTAAAAAGCAGAGACATTATTTTGCCAACAAAGGTCCATCTAGTCAAAGGTATGGTTTTTCCAGTAGTCATGTATGGATGTGAGAGCTGGACTATAAAGAAAGCTGAATGCCAAGCAATTGATGCCTTTGAACTGTGGTGTTGGAGAAGACTCCTGAGAGTCCCTTGGACTGCAAGGAGATCCAACCAGTCCATCTTAAAGGAAATCAGTCCCGAATATTCTTTGGAAGGACTGACTGCTGGAGCTGAAACTCCAATATTTTGGCTACCTGATGCAAAGAACTGATTCATTTGAAAAGACCCTGATGCTGGGAAAGATTAAAGACGAGAGGAGAAGGGGATGACAGAGGATGATATGGTTGGATGGCATCACTGACGCAATGGACATGGGTTTGAGTATGCTCTGGGAGTTGGTGATGAACAGGGAAGCCTGGTGTGCTGCAGTCCATGGGGTCGCAAAGAATCGGACATGACTGAGGACTGAACTAAACTGAAGTATACCTTATAGATTATAGTTTTAATATTAATATAATATTTTTTATAAGTTTAATATAATATGTTTTTAAAAGTTGTTTATTCTTGGTTTCCCTTGTAACTCAGCTAGTAAAGAATCTGCCTAAAGGTGGGAGATGTGGGTTCGATCCCTGGGTTGGCAAGAAGGGAAAGGCTACTCACTCCAGTATTCTGGCCTGAAAAATTGCATGGACTGTATAGTCCATGGGGGTCGCAAAGAGTTGAACATGACTGAGTGACTTTCACTTTGTTTTGTTTCAGTATTCTGGGAAAAAATAACCCAAAGTTTCCAAGGAAGATCAAAGTTCATTAAGCAACATGTTCTGCAAGAAGGGATTCATCATAATTTAGCTTCCCTATTAACAGCAACTTTTCCATCCATTTCACTGGGAGATGTGTATCCAAATAAAATTGTAAAGTATTCACCTGGAGGGGCTTCTGTACTATTAACATATCATTCTGATTTATGTTATAACCTACTTTCATCTATTTCCCATATATTTGTATCATTATTATCCTTTTTATTATTTTACCCTTTGTAAAGTTGTTGCCACTTTACAAAGCAAAGGAGGGACACAGCAATAAAAGGTCTTTTTCTAGATTACTCAGAGATTTCAGAGCATCATCAATTGCACTTTATTGACCGAGGTCAAGGGACCACCTCTTTTTACTATCCTTTCTGACTATAACTACAGCTTAATTATACAAAACCATAATAATTAATAATTCTAGCAGAATTAATTAAAAGAGAGAAAGAGGATTTAAGTATTAATATTTTTAAAATGTGTCCAAGGAATTTCAAAGTAATCTCTCAGGATTGCAACAGTGAGAACTGATTCTCAGGATGATCACATGAAGGTGTTAAACTTTGATCTGCAGACTCTATTGATTAGATCAGAAAAGTAGGATGTATGTCACCAGTTTTCAGCTAACATATTTTTCATTAGTGATCAGTTATCCAGGAAAAACTAAAAAAACTGTTAACCCTACCAATTTTATCCCTGTACAGTTCAGTGAATTTTCTACTGAAGGTTGCAAAATCTTAGTGAGTAGTAAGCATGTGGTCCTCATCAAGAGTTGTTGTGATACCTATATGCACTGATGCATAGTTGGTGCTTATCTGTATGTATCAATAAATATTCATGAGGACCAAGAAGTAGGAAACCAAGTAGTTATTAAAAACCATGAAATTTGGCATCACTTTAAAATTTATTTAAGATTAATCTGTCATTCTGTGTTCATCTCATTTTAAACATGAAAAACATTTCAGTAGATGAAATCACAGATTATTTAATTCCCATGTTAGGCTTTATAGTCGCAATTTAAAGCAGGGCCAAACTTAATAAAAACGTTCAAGTAATCAGGTAAATCTCTTAAGATTGTGGATTCTTCTCTTAAGATTGACTTTAAGTGCCGAATGTTTAAGATTTTATATTAGTAAAAATGATTTTATAATCAACGGAGGGAGTTGTCATAGAAATGGAGTCATACAGTTCCCAGCCGTTGTTATTTTAGACTTTGGATGGTTTAGGATTTTCAAATTAAGCCAGCAATACATGACACTCCTGGAGAGTGGATGGTGTGAGCAAAGCCACAGCAACAGTATCCCTCCCCAACTCCAGTGAAAAGGCTGATTAGGCAACAGGAATCTGCATCTCTGAACTGCTTCAGCTTGGCCAGTTTCTCTATCAGAGGCTGGAAATCCTGACTCATCTTTGTGGCTTCTTTTCTTCCCATGTGAGGCACAAAATACAGAACAGAGAACAGAACACACACACACACAAACTCACACACACAAAACAGGGGAAAGGAGAAAGGGAAATTTTGTAACTCTAAAATATTTCATCGTTCAAACATTTTGGTCAGACCTTATTTCTGTGGGAGTGAGTAGTCAGAATTGCTCATGTTGGGGAATTCAAGGCTTTTTACTACACCAGAGGGAGAGCCCAGTTTCCTTCATTCCCTGTCCCCCTGTTAGGTATTCTAGCCTCACCTTGGGTGAATATTGAACACAGACTTTTCCCCAAAGTATTTCAGTCCAGCACATTTTTCTTGCTAATGGAAGAATTCGAAAAGTTCTCAGGGAATTCTGATGGGGTTTTAAGTTTTATTAATTCAAACTAGTAGTGTTTCTAAAAAGTGGTTATACATTGTTTCTGCCAGTTGTTTGGGATCTAGGGACAAAGGAGGAGTTGTAGAGGATAGATAATTTTTCTATTGATGGTCCTTCCATAAGCAGTTCTGAAAGATTTCACAATATTCAGCACTGAGAACTGCCAGCTTTCCTTAATGTATTCCCTGAGCATACCTATAATTTAGCTGAGGGATGAACAAATACACAGAATCTATATTTTAAGGCAAAATAGGCTATATATCTTAGGAAAACTACAGGAGAATGTTTTTATTTATTAAGAGGATTATAAGCAGGGTGTCATAGGCCAGGGTGGAAGGAATACTATCAGGCAGTCATGACTATCAATAAGCTTTATTACTGAAGTGATAAAGATCTGGGTTTGTGAATGGTGGAAACAAGGCAGAGTCCCAACAGAGGATGACTGATTCAAAAGGACAGAAATAGGGAAACAAAAAATATGTGTGAGAGGCAGAAAGCAGTTCTTTCTTAGTAGAAACATAGGGCATAGCAGGAAGATTGAGAGAGAGAACTGCATAAGTAAGGTGAAAACTAGGAGGCATTTTGTGATTATGTATTCAACTCTTTACTACATGCAAGTGTTACAGAGAATTGACTCTAGAGCCAGGTAGAATTCTAGATGGAAAATTCTTTTTCAAATAATTATAAATGATTGAACCTTATGTTTTAACTTTTGTGAAGAAAGTCTTTATGAAGCATATAGGATATTCTGTGTCCACTGAAGCGTATTATATATTCTACCCTTTTCTGACTATGTTTCATGAAGCTCCAAAAATTTTTAAATATATCTTGGAGGACCAAGGGACCTGGTGGTAAGTAAGAAGGTCTTTCTTCTTCACATCCTTTTTGTTTCTTGAATAGTAAGAATCAACTCTCTGCCAAATCATTCTGAGGTGGCTATTCATGGTGATCACATTAAATTAAACAACATTGAAATATCAAAACTGAAATTTTCTCTGGGCTCTGTTAAGCTACTTTTGTTAATATTTAGAGGACTATAATCTATGCTTTTTGAACAGAAAGAATTGTTTTAGGTCTTCTTACAGATTGATTAAAAATTTAGGAAAAAAGGAATTTTTACATTCCACCTACTATATTTCTTTGCAGTTGGTTATTGGTCTAAGTACAAAGAGAAAGCACAGAAAATTAATAAGAATTTTAAAACTATTGTTTGTGTAATAGGAAGTTTAGAGAAAAATACACATATTCCATATACATATATAAAAATAGACCTATGCTAATGAATAGATGTATCAAACCGCTACACCTCACAATGTTATATGTGTTATGTCTGTTTTTTTTAAGTCACTCTTTAAAAAAGATAAACATGATCTTTAAGATAAGTAGCATGAATTTTCTTTAGCTGTATCCAGAAATGAGAAATAATTAACTACCTGTGAATGCAAACTGATGTACCGCATCTGATCACTTCCTGATCTGATGTCCAGGAACTTACATTCCTTCTGGGGATAAAGATGTGGTCATAAGTGAAGATAACCACACACAGTCATAAATCTTATGGTGGTAAAGGCAACATTACAGATCTCAAAACTCCCCTCTAAGCTGAATTGATGGGGGAAGATTTGAGGGAGTGGGAAGGCTTTCTGTTGGTCCCTGCAATGATGAGGGAGACCTGGGCTGTAGGGAGAGGAAAGAGGAAGCCTTTCTACCTAGACAAGTGAGAGGAGCAGAGGTGGGGAGGACATTTGGTCCCTTGCAGAAGTTTTACTGACTCTAACAGGCGGTTTATCTAGGAGAGTAGCAGGAAGCAGAGCTAAATAGAAAGGATGGGCCAGATTTGATAGAAGAAAAGAATCCTCCTGGCAGCACTTAAAGTTTCGTTATTTTTATATCATGTTTTCACATGTATTCTATTCCTTTCTGGGGCAGGTAGGATAATACTTCCTCCTATCCCCGATCCAAGATGTCAGCTTCCTATGTCTGGAGCCTGGGACTGTGTTACCCCATGGGGTGACATGTGAAAGAGGAAGGCATGGTGTGGTAGGCTTAATAATAGTCCTGAAAGACATCTGATAAGTCCTAATCCCTGGAACCCAGGGATGTCATCTTATAGGGCAAGTGAATTTTGCAGCTGTAATTAAATTAAGGATAATTAGGTACGGAAATTATTCCAGATTGTTCAGATGTGCCCTAATGCCATTACAAATGTCCTTATTTAGGAGGAGGAAGAGGGAGATTTCAGACAGAAGAGAAAGAGGCTATGTGATGGAAGCAGAGTCAAAAAAGATGTTAAGGTGCTGAGTTTGAACATACAGAAAGAGGACATAAGCCAGAGAATACAAGAAATGTATTTCTAGACACTGGAAAAGGCAAGAACGTGGACTATTCTACGGCTTCTGAGGGAGCTTAGTCCTGCCAACACCTTAATTTGAGCCCCATAACACTCATTTCAGACCTGTGGGCTCGGAAACTGTAGGAGAATAAATTTCTGTTGTGAGAGCCACCAAATTTGTCATAATTTACCCACAGAAAATTAATACACATAAGGCATTACGTGCTTATAAAATCATTGGAAAACCTGGGCTGGGCTCTAGTGGGCTTCTTGTAATGGTCTACCTCGGTCTGCCATCAGAACACAAGAAGTCACTACCATAACTCTGGTCCAGTTAGCAGGAAGCTCCTCCACTTGACAGCCTCAACGTTGGTGAATTTATGGTCACTGCAACTTGAATTCTGACCCTCACCTCAGCCGCAAGTGCCTCTTGAAACACATAAAACTGAAAAATGAGCACAGGAATCTGCTACAGAAAAAAAAAAAAACAAAAAAACAAAAAACCCTCTTAATTTTCTATCAAGATTTTGCTTTGGGGTAGATGGAGAGGGACAGTCAAATAAGTCAAGAAGGTATCCTTTGCCTCCTTTTCACCCTCCTGATCTCAGTAGTTTTACAGAGGAGACAGATACTGTTTTTAGCTTTCCAGCTCCTGCAGTAGTAAAAAGTGATCCTAAAAAGAGAATGGACAAAAGACTAGCAGAAAAATCCACAGAATTCATACAAAAGCTTTGAGGTTATACATACATATATAGGGTATGATGTTATATATATATATATTTTTTTAAAATAAATTTCAATTGACTTTTGAACAACATGATTTTAAACTATGTGGGTCCATTTCATTGTGGATTTTTTTTTCAATAGTAAATACTACACAATCTGCAGTTGGTTGAATTGGCCGATATATAGACAAACTGCTTTTGAGGGTGTATTTTGACTCTGCAGAGGGTTTATGACCCTTCACTCCCCATTGTTCCAGGGCCAACTGTACTTTCTAAACAATATGAATTAATAAGTTTGCCAGTTAATGCAGCAACATGAGTAGAATGTCTGCAGTGTGAGGAGTATCAAATGAGGTCAAAATAGGAAGATACTAAACAAAGGAAAGACTTGGTCCCTGTTCTTTCAGAGAGTATATGCTTGACGTGAAACAGAACTGATGTGTACCTATATCTAATACAGGATAAATTATGTTTGGAAGTTCTGGATGAATTCAGAGAGTCATCATGTGGGAAGAGAGTTTTGAAAGAAGAGACTTGCCCTGAGTAGGAAATCCATCTCTGGATGATGGAGGACAGCTTATCTGGAGGATGGAAGCAGGAAGGAATGTAGTCATACATGTCATTCTAGTTGGTTGTTACATGAGTCAGTATGGAGAAATTATGGAAATGAAAATGCTAAAGGTTGATATAGTTGCTAAGTAGCCAAGAAGAAATTGAGGAACTGATTTTTTTCTTAGTAAAATTATTATGACCTGGTAAAATCGTTGGAATAAGCTCTGAGAAAGGAAGTTAGGAAATGGAACACTTGCAGAATTCATCTAAGGTTGCTGAGATGGCATCCAAGGGGCAAAAGGCAAAAACTGTTACATCAACAGCTGATGAGAGTTGATTCATCAACTCTCAACAAATGACCCTGCCTCATTTATACAAATAGCTCTTTTTCTTATTTTTTAGAATAAAAGTAATATAGAGAGATTATTTTTAAGTACAGAAAAGTATAAAATATAAGTAAAAGCCCCTCTCATTCTTCACTCCACCACTGGATCTTCTATCTAAAGGTTTCTGCTATTAAGCCATTTCCTGTGTGTGTGTTAGTCGATCAGTCATGTCCAACTCTTTGCGACCCCATGGATTGGGGTCCTGCAGGCTCCTCTTTCTTTGGGGTTTTCCAGACAAGAATGCTGGAGTGAGTTGCCATTCCCTTCTCCAGAGGATCTTCCCAATCTAGGGGTTGATCCCTGGGTCTCCCACATTGCGCAAGCAGACTCTTTACCAATGAGCCACAAGGGAAGACTGTCAACCATTTCCTATGTATCCTTTTAGAAAGCATTTTCTGACTTAAAGACCACGTATTAATATAAACAAATAGGATCAGGGTATTACACACTGCTATCTTTTAATACCAGCATATTTGCTGCTGCTGCTGCTGCTAAGTCGCTTCAGTCGTGTCCGACTCTGTGCAACCCCATAGACGGCAGCCCATCAGGCTCCTCCATCCCTGGGATTCTCCAGGCAAGAACATTGGAGTAGGTTGCCATTTCCTTCTCCAATGCATGACAGTGAAAAGTGAAAGTGAAGTCGCTCAGTCATGTCCGACTCTTAGCGATCCCATGGACTGCAGCCTACTGGGCTCCTCCGTCCATGGGATTTTCCAGGCAAGAGTACTGGAGTGGGGTGCCATTGCCTTCTCCAACCAGCATATTTAGATCTAACTTATTCTTTTATGGCTCCAAAAGTATCTCATTTTACATGATTCTCATGATATATGTAATCAGTCTACTGCTGCAGAATATTTATGTTGGCTTTTTTCCTCCCCATTTTTTACCTATCTGTCCCATTTACCTCTCTGATCTCATGGATTCTTCTCCCTCAGTCTCACTTTGCTCCTGCCACTCCAGCTTCCTTTGTGTTCTTTGAACACATTAGTTATAGCTCTGCTTTTGCATAAGCATTCCTCAGCCTAAGTGCTCTTCCTTTACATATCCACTTGCTTCCTCCTTCACACTGTAGCTCACATTTCAACTTCATCTTTGATGAATTATATATTATAATTCCATCCCACTTCCAATCTACTTCCTTTCTTAAAATTTTCTCCATATAACATTTCACTCTTTATAATACCATATGCTAATTTACTTGTCTCTTTTTTCACTAAAATTTAAGTTTCATAAGCAGACTAATTTTTGTATATTATTTAATTGTTACTAATACCTTAAAGAGTTAAGAACTGCTCGACATATTATGTCTAGACAAGAATATAATCTTAAATAAAGTCTTGTGTTCAGTAGCTCAGTTGTGTCTGACTCTTTGCACACTATGGACTGTAGCCTGCCAGGCTTCTCTGTCCATGGGATTTTCCCAGCAAGAATACTGGAGTGGGTTGCCATTTTCTCTTCCAGGGGATCTTCCTGACCCAGGGATCAAACCCAAATCTTCTGCATCTCCTGCATTGCAGTGAATTCTTTACCACTGAGTCACTGGGGAAGGCCCCAAATAAAATCTTATTCTCAATCAGATTGTTTAATTATCTTTAATTACATCTTTGCTCTAGATATCTCTCTTTTGATTTTCAAATATCTCCTAACACTGTAGACTTTTCCTTTTAGTAAATGTTGCTTTAATACATATTCCTTTAAAGAGCATAGTCTTAGCACATAGTAGATAGATACCAGTTTTTAAAAAGCTATTTTTTGGATAAATAAATCATACTCTTTGCTCAGAAAAGGGATAAAAGCAACACAGTCCTATACTCTGATAATTATCCCTTAATACCACTTTAAAGAATACCTGGTCTAGTGAAAGAAAGTCATTTGCACAAAAGTATTCTAATTGTAAGTAAAATTATTATATATAATAGTCTGGATTCTCAGTACCCAAAATGGAAGGAGATAGTAATTCAAATAATGTAGATGATAACAGCTTTCAATAGGCCCTATTGTTCCAGTATTCAGTAAACAATAGTTTTGAGCATTATAACTGTTATAAATTTATATTAGTTTCACTTCTTTTTTTTGAGTTGCAAAATATGCCACAAATTTCATCAAATATTTTGAAATGACATAGCAGGGTACATCAAGAAAATATCCAAATCTGTTAACAGTAAGTGATGCTAGAGACTTTAGGTCCTTCTCCTTCATGGAAACATTTGTATTATTAACATAGAGAAACTTAAAGTATATTCTTGGTAACCTGGCATGTAAGAGCTTCTTTATGAGAATGAAAGAGGAGAGTGAAAAAGCTGGCTTGAAACTCGGCATTCAAAAAACTAAGATTGTAGCATCCGATCCCATCACTTCATGGCAAATGGGGAGGGGGGAGTGGAAGCAGTGACAAATTTTATTTTCCTGGGCTCCAAAATCACTGTAGACGGGGCAGTCATGAAATTAAAAGACTATTGCTCCTTGAAAGAAGATAAACCTAGTGTGTGTGAAAGTGTGAAAGTGTTGGTCGCAGAGTTGTGTCTGACTCTGCTACCCAAAGGAATGTAGCCCACCAGGCTCCTCTGTCCATGGGATTCTCCAGGCAAGAATACTGGAGTGTGTAGCCACTTCCTTCTCCAGGGGATCTAACATATAAAAAAGAAGAGAAAAAACTTTGCCGAGAAAGATTGTATAGTCAAGGCTATGGTTTTTCCAGCAGTCATTACTGATGTGACAGTTGGACCATAAAGGCTGAGCGCCAAAACATTGGTGCTTTTGAACTGTGGGGTTGGAGAAGATGCTTGAGGGTCCCTTGGACAGCAAGAAGATCAATTCAGTCCATCCTAAAGGAAATCAGTCCTGAGTATTCATTGCAAGGACTGATGCTGAAATACTTTGGTCAACTGATATGAAGAGCTGATTCATTGGAAAAGACCCCAATGATGGGAAAGATTGAGGGAAAAGGAATGACAGAGGATGAAATGGATGGATGGCATCATTGACACAACAGACATGAATTTGAGCAAACTGGGGAGATAATGGAGGACAAAAGAGCCTGGCATGCTGCAGTCCATGGGGTCCGAAAGAGTTGTACACAACTTAGTAACAAACAGCAGCATGGCACGTTCTGTTAAGCCACAGCAAATATTTGTTACTAAGGTTAACAGTAACTAAGTATTTGTTAATAAGCTAACAATATTCACCTTTTTATTCTTCAATCTGCTTTAATCTCAAGTACATTTTGGAGAACAAACATACAAACAATTTGAAAAAGAAAAAGTATTTGGATGAGTTATATCTGTCTACCTTACAGGCCCAGGTATGGAAAGCTTATTTCATGGCATTAACTAGAATTGTGAAATACAAGTAGGAACATCAGTTCAGTTCAGTTCAGTCGCTCAGAGTCATGTCCGACTCTTTGCGACCCCATGAATCGCAGCATGCCAAGCCTCCCTGTCCATCACCAACTCCTGGAGTTCACTCAAACTCATGTCCATTGAGTTGGTGACGCCATCCAGTCATCCCATCCTCTGTCGTCCCCTTCTCCTCCTGCCCCCAATCCCTCCCAGCATCAGAGTCTTTTCCAATGAGTCAACTCTTCGCATGAGGTGGCCAAAGTACTGGAGTTTCAGCTTTAGCATCAGTCCTTCCAATGAACACCCAGGACTGATCTCCTTTAGGATAGACTAGTTGGATCTCCTTGCAGTCCAAGGGACTCTCAAGAGTCTTCTTCAACACCACATAATGTAATTGCGGAGATGAAGTGATCCCTGAAGAATTGCCTCCTCTAGCGTGACCTTTACCATCCATGATCAAGATATAAAGAAATTTTAATGTGTTGTGATACTGTTCCTTATTACTCATGACTAGGTCATACCAAAATGGCGCAAGACGAGGAAAGTAGCTATATATTCACCAGAGCAATTCATATTCAATCTCTAAGAGATCCAATTGACTTCTGTGAGTTAGTTAATAATTCATTACCTAGTGTGTTCAATATATAAACCAGTCCTTTAAAAGGTATTAGTTGCAGATATGTGAATTGTCTTTTTAATTAGGAAAATAATGAGCTTGCGTGTGTGTGCTTAGTTGTTCAGTCATGTCTGACTCTTTTGTGACACCATGGACTGTAGCCTGCCAGGCTCCTCTGTCCATGGGATTTTCCCAGCAAGAATACTGGAGTAGATTACCATTTTCTCCTCCTACTGATAAGCTATTTCTTATTATATGTTCTGTGCTTTCACTTTTAACAGTTATTTAATTATTTATAAACTTTCTGGCTGAAGAATTTTTTCCTTATTTGATGTCAGCGTAATTTTTGAATATTGTTAGTTGTTGAATGGGCTTCCTAAGTGGCACTAGTTGTAAAGAATTCGCCTGCCATGCTGGAGACCCAAGAATTGTGGGTTTGACCCCTGGGTCAGGAAGATGCTCTGGAGAAGGAAATGGCAGCTCACTCCAGTATTCTTGCCTGGAAAATCCCATGGACAGAGAAGCCTGGCAGGCTGCAGTCCACCAGGATCACAAAAAGTTGGACACAACTGAGCATCTAAGCAGAGGCATTGAATAAAGCATTATGCTATGTTATGAAACATTCAGCTATTCAATATACATAACACTAGTAGCACTATTAGCCTGTTAAGGCCTCTAGTCAGTTTTTCTTGATACTGAATTCTACTAAATGCTATAAACTCACAGTTTTGCATGGTTTTATATACAGATAAAACCAGTGAAATTATGTATGTTTGTTTCTTCAAGTTATATAGCCTTTACTTTATACCAGCTGATATATTTAATACTAAGGACCGAAGATATCAACATGAATAAGATACCGCTCCCTTACTAAGGGTGATAGGCTGGGTAATTGCCCCTTAGGATGTTCATATCTTAACCCTTAGAAGATGTGAATGTTACCATATATGGCATGGCACAGGATCTGTAGATGTGATCAAGTTAAAGATCGTGGGATTATCTTACAATTATCCTAGAATATTGAGGTGGGCCCAAATGCAATTACACATATTCTTTTAAGATAGAAGTCCAGGACGATTTGACACAGAAAAAAGAGAAGGCAGTGTGACAATGGAGGCAGAGACTGGGACAATGTGACTCCAAGCGAGGGAATACTGCCTCCCTACTACTACTACTAAGTCACTTCAGTTGTGTCCGACTCTGTGCGACCCCATAGACGGCAGCCCAACAGGTTCCCCCATCCCTGGGATTCTCCAGGCAAGAACACTGGAGTGGGTTGCCATTTCCTTCTCCAATGCATGAAAGTGAAAAGTGAAAGTGAAGTCGCTCAGTTGTATCTGACTCTTAGCGACCCCATGGACTGCAGCCTACCAGGCTCCTCCATCCATGGGATCTTCCAGGCAAAAGTACTGGAGTGGGGTGCCATTGAGAAACTGAAAGAAGCAAGGAACAGATTCTTTTCCAGTGTATATAGAGGGAGCCCTGCTGACCTTTTCATTTTGGCCCAGTGATACTAATTTTGGACTTCTGGACTCCAGAACTGTGAAAGAGTAAATATGTATTGTTTTTAATTACCAAGTTTGTGCTGATTTGTTGCAGCAGTCACCGGAAATGAATATACTGAGATTGTCAACATTTAGTAAAACAGACAAACACAACCAATAATCATTGTGAAGTGGGAGCTCTCTGGGAGTTGTGTGGGAAAGGAAGTGGGAGACAGGCGTGGGGCACTAAATCTAGCAGATCAAATTCTATAAAGCTACTTAGAAGATCCGAGCTGAGGCTGCAAGAGTTTTCCAAGCAAGGAAGGGAGTGCAAAAATGTCGAAACAAAAAAAAGTGCGTTAAGTTTTATAATACAAAACTATATTTTAAAATGCATAGCTTATTTCAGGAAATACTAAGCCCTAAAGTAATTTTCATTTATTTTTAATATTTTAAATAGTCATCATATTTATCAAAGAAGAGTTTAAGGCTAATATGAAGCATTCTTAGAAAGAGTATTATCATATACACTACAAATAAAGGAATAATCCACTTTTACAAAAATAAAGAATAATGATTATTTCCTGTCATTGCTATGTTTTAGAGTGGTTATTACATAGAAATTTTGATTAAAGTCATCTCAACAGTGTTGTAGTTTCATCACTTGGAGGAAGAGAGATCATTTATTGTAGTTCTACAAATAGTCACCAGCTACTCAAATCATAGTAAAAATAAGACAATAATTTTAATAAAATATTTCTCTTGTATTCTTTCATTTTATTTGGATTAGTAAGAATTTTGCCTGAAAATTTTCAGCCAAGTAAAAAGTAGAGACAGGTCATTTCTCTGTATTCTTTTGTCAAAAATTAAATAGAAGTAGTGAGGATGACTAAAACAAAACACCTGATACTGTGCTGGGGACTCTTAGAAATTTTGCAAACTGGATAGAATCTAGATGAATTTTGAACTCTATTTTCAAAATTGAATTAAGTAGTAGAGACAATGGTAACAAAGAGAAGTTATACATCAAGTGCATATTTTCTACAACATGCATTAGGTATCAGTGGTTTGACTGAAAAAAAGGGAAAGATAAATAATTATAATACAAAGGATGATTAGATTATCCAGGGGTGACAAGAAAAGTGAAAGTAGAAGGCCGCTGTTGATTTTAGTTCTTTTCCCAGAGCCACGAAACTGGATTAGCTATCACTAGATACTAAGATAATAGTATAATGGTATGGTAACCTATAGAAACAATACATATACTGATATTAAACTTGTTTTAAATATTTTGCAATATTTACTTCTCATCTTACTGCAAAACTAAAGATTTCTATGATTATCCAAAAAATATACTTATCCCTTAGTTTTGTAGTGTGATACCCAAGTGTTTCATGTATATTGGTAGTATCATCTGTTTACAGAGATATATACCTTCCCATTAAATTTCAAGGATTTTTTCATAAGTTGTGTCCATCAGCTACTCTGTTAAAAAATATGGTCGTATACTGTCTCTATCTCTCTGATTTCTATCTACATCTGCCTAAGTCTTGAAGCCACTCATTCCAAAATTATTTCGTCTGCTAGTTTCTAGACAATGAATTATTTCAGCTTTCCACCATTTGACAATAATAGGGAAACTAGACTGAGATGAGCCAATATACCGATATGAATTTTACAAAAGTTGCAATTATTCTTGGATACTGTGTAATTTATTTAGAACAGTTAACAGACCTCATGCGAAGAGCTGACTCATTGGAAAAGACTCTGATGCTGGGAGGGATTGGGGGCAGGAGGAAAAGGGGATGACAGAGGATGAGATGGCTGGATGGCATCACCAACTCGATGGACGTAAGTTTGAGTGAACTCCGGGAGATGGTGATGGACAGGGAGGCCTGGCGTGCTGGGATTCATGGGGTCGCAAAGAGTCGGACACAACTGAGCGACTGAACTGAACTGAACAGGCCTTATCCTTGCCCCAACCTTACAGATATAAAAGAGAAACAGTAAAATGCTTGCATTAATACTTTTTTTTAAAGCACACACAATGGGTTTGGCTTTTGCTATCCCTACAGCTTTTTTGTGCAACTGGAAAAGGAAAATACAGTTTTTATTATTCTAGGAAGAATACAGTATGCTCTAGTAATAAGTCATAAGACTATATAAGGTTAGGACCTGTTTGACAGTAGATGGTCACCTTAGATGGAAAAAGATTTTGATTGACTCAAGGTAATATACCTATTGGTCACCATTTAAATTTAAAAACAAGCTCACTTTGTAAAACAGGCTAAAAATCATTTGAAAATAGAATTTTGGGGAGCTCACAAGATTAACTTGGGTCCTGAGTAATCAACTACAGTGAGATCTCTCCCCGCTTTTTGCTACTTTCACAGATAAAATGAGGAGCCTTCAAGTGACTTTTAATGAAATTGCTTCCTAGACGATGTGGAACAGAATGGTCTTTCTTGGCATGTAGATGTTTCCTATTCTACTCCCTACTATGACCTAATTCCAAAGTCAATATTCCATTTTTGCAGTGAAGCTGGAAATGTTTCTGCCTCATAATCAAAGCTATCACATAGTTCAGCTTATTGTACTTTTAGAAACTGTGACTTTACTTGCTTTCAGCCAGATTCACTTATTACTAATAAGCAGTTTTCCTCCAGATTTCATTTTATTTATTCATGATAGAACCTGTCTCTAATTTTTTAAGTATAATTGAAATAAATTAAGTAATCCTTCTAACCAGGCTTGAGCCATTTCACTTTAATATTTTTTATGGGAAAATCCACTTTGAATCTGTGTTTTTTACTAATATCATGTTTTCCGCTCTTCCATTGTGAACTGCAATATGGTTTATTTCCTGAAGTTTTGCTTTGACAAGTGTAAATTTTGTCATTGCATAACATGAGTTTTTAGTAGTTACTGTACATTTTGTTTGGTCTTACAGCAAGTAATTCTTGCCAGAAAGCATTTCATAATCTATTTCTTAAAGCACATAAAGAAATAGAAAATCTTAAGAAGCGTATTAAACATCCCTTGACAGTTTGAAACTAACAAGCCCCTTCCTTAATTGCTTTCCTCCATTTCCAGAGGATTGGAAAGAAGTTATTCCTGTTCCATGAATACATAGTTCACAATTAACAATACACTGTATTTTTTAATCAGTAGATTTTAAAAATAATAACAGCTCTGTATCTTAATCAGAAATGAAACTCTTATCATGAATATAGCTTGAAAATGCTCTTTTAGAGGAAAAATTGCTACCTGTTTTTCATTTGTTTTGCTTGTTGAGGTAAAACTACCATAAAGTAAAATTTATGAGTCTTAGTTGTATAATGCTATGAATTTTGACAAACATACAATCAACCTCGGAAATATTTCCATCAGCCGGCAAAGTTTCTTCACGCCTGTTTGTAGTCAATACTGTCTTCCCACACCCAGTCCTGGAAACACTAATTCCCAGTAGTTTTGCTTTTTCTAGAATGCCATATAAAATCATGCATGTAGCTGTTTTTGAGTCTGTCTTCTTTCAGGTAGCATGATGCCCTTGAGATCTTCCCTCTGGCTCTGTGTCAGTATTTCATTGCTTCTAATGAGTAGTACTCCATGTGTGGGTTTGTGTGTTTATCCACTTTATAAATTATTCTATTATTAGTTATTGTTATTATAAATATTTGTCTATTATTTTAAAGTACTTATTATGTGCTAGGTACTATTGCAAACTTTTTACGTTATTTCAATTGATTTAATGCTGCAAATTATAAGAGTGTTTTTATAAAAATGGAGTCAGACTGTAGGTTTGCATCCTATCTCCTCCACTTACTGGTTTTATGGCCTTGGACAAATTTCCTAACACTGTTTAATTTTACACAGATATGCAAAGGAGATGATAATAATACTGCTTCATAGGGCTGTTGTAAAGTTTAAATGAATTAATACCTGTAAGTACTTATAAGTGTGTATGGCTCTTAGTGTTCAGTAAGTATCAGTTATATTTTATTATGTACTTTTGAACAGTCATATAACATAGGAGTTAGTATCCCCGATTTGAAGAGAGACAGACTCGGAAAAGTTCAGACTTCCTCAGAATCACATGATAATGAAAGTGACAGATCCAAGGTTTTAATCCAGCTTCATCTGACTCTAAACTAGGTACGTCTTCCATGACAAGACGTTACTTATTTTTAAATTAAAACCACTGAATCTTTCTCTGACATTACGGCAAAGTAGACATTCTGAGAGACCCTTCCACTAAAATGTAAAATGCATGAATAACAAATACACATATTTTTTCCAGTGCACACAAAAAAATGAGATTAAAGTTGTAAGGATCTTCAAGACTGAAACAACAAGCTGAAAGCAAAGCAGGCACCTTGCTATGAACAGTAAACAAACTGAAAAATAGGGCTGCCCTGAGATCAAAGTGCTGATTGAATACAGCCACTGAAAGACTGCACTAGGCCCTGAGCACCCTGGGGTAGTGCCCCTGCCTCAGTGGAAACAAACACAGATTCTCTCTGGCGGAAAGTCCTCAGCTTTTTCAAGGAATAAATCATTCTAATATTATCAAACTTTTCTGGCAAAGTAAATAGGAGAATACTCCCAACTAATTCTGTAAAGCTAGCATAACCTCAGTTACCAAAAAAAAAACCAAAAAACAAAAAAATTAACAGCTTGACAAAATTACAGACCAATCTGATTCCTGAACATAGGTGGAAAAGAAAAATCCTGAATAGTATCAGAAAACTAAATCTAACCATGCATAATGTAAGCATGAGAAATGTATGATGAAAAAGTTGGTTTTATTTCAGGAAGGAATAATCAGAATATACCATATTAACAGATAAAAAGAAAAAATATATGATCAACTCAACTGGCGCATAGAAATTTAATGAAACTCACCACTCAAACTACATTTCCTTGAAAATAAGGTTTTATAGGAATTTCCTTATGTACATAACAAAACCTCATGAGAAATAGAAGCATTTTTTTTAGATTAATCTTCCTATGATCACTACTTCAATTCAATATTGTATTGTTTGAAAATAAAAAACTAGGTACAAAGATGAAATATTTGCAACCTATATAATTGAAATAAAATTTGTGTTCTCTTACTAAATCAATAAAGTAAAAAGCAGGCAGCAATGGAAAAATGGGCCAAAGACTTAAGCAGACATTTCAGAGAAGATATACACAAATAACTTTCAAATGTGAAAAGATGGTCACCTTCATTATTTCTTCATAAAACACATTAATGACAAAGAGGGAACAAGAGACTTTAGAGTAGAGAAGCATGGCAGACACCAACTTGTGATCAAAGTGAACGGCATCAGTAATGGTACAAATTAGAATCATACACCACGTGAGCAGTTGCAATAAAAAGAACACAGCAGCACTTCTGCCACTGTCCTGCCAAAGGTCTGTAACTTTAATCAAACCACAAGAAAAAGTCATTCTACAATATAACTGGCCCTTAATTGTCAAAAGTACCTCAAGAAATGACTGAGGAAGTGAGAAAGGATACTAAAGAGATGTGACTACTGAAGTTATGTGTGATTTTGAACTGAACCCTTTTGTTAGGATCTTTTGGGGACTATTGGAACTTGAATGGAGGCTGAGGATTAGATGGTAGTAATATGTCAGTGTTAATTTTCCGATTTGATGGTGTATTGTGATTAAGTAGGAGGATGTTTATAAGGACATTTGTGCTCGTCAAAGACTCACTAAAGTAGTAAGATAGCAGGGACACTTACATTGGCAATTTATTTTCAAATAAATTGGCAATTTATTTTCAATTTGATACTTCAAATTTCTTTCAAAGAAACGAAATTCCCTTTTTCTTTCAACCTAAAAAGTAAGATTCTTTTAATATATCTCTGTAGAGATACATTTAACATCATTTTAGCAGAAATTTAAAGTTCTGAGAGTATCAAGTTTTGGAAAGGAGTTGTTTTTTTTTTTTTTTAACTATGCCTTGTGGCTTGTTGGATCTTAGTTCCTCAACCAGGGACTGAACCCAGGTCGTAGTAGTAAAAGTGCTGAATCGTAACCTCTGGACTGCCAGGGAATTCCCTGATCAACAGGAACTTTTAAACACTGCTAATGGGCAATGCCAAAGAATGCTCAAACTACCGCACAATTGCAGTCATCTCACACGCTAGTAAAGTAATGCTCAAAATTCTCCAAGCCAGGCTTCAGCAATACGTGAACCATGAACTTCCTGATGTTCAAGCTGGTTTTAGAAAAGGCAGAGGAACCAGAGATCAAATTGCCAACATCCGCTGGATCATGGAAAAAGCAAGAGAGTTCCAGAAAAACATCTATTTCTGCTTTATTGACTATGCCAAAGCCTTTGACTGTGTGGATCACAATAAACTGTGGAAAATTCTTCAAGAGATGGGAATACCAGACCACCTGACCTGCCTCTTGAGAAATCTGTATGCAGGTCAGGAAGCAACAGTTAGAACTGGACATGGAACAACAGACTAGTTCCAAATAGGAAAAGGAGTATGTCAAGGCTGTATATTGTCACCCTGCTTATTTAACTTCTATGCAGAGTACATCATGAGAAACGCTGGCCTGGAAGAAGCACAAGCTGGAATCCAGATTGCCGGGAGAAATATCAATAACCTCAGATATGCAGATGACACCACCCTATGGCAGAAAGTGAAGAGGAACTAAAAAGCCTCTTGATGAAGGTGAAAGAGGAGAGTGAAAAAGTTGGCTTAAAGCTCAACATTCAGAAAACAAAGATCATGACACCCGGTCCCATCACTTCATGGAAAATAGATGGGGAAACAGTGGAAACAGTGTCAGACTTTATTTTTCTGGGCTCCAAAATCACTACAGATGGTGACTGCAGCCATGAAATTAAAAGACGCTTACTCCTTGGAAGGAAAGTTAAGACCAACCTAGATAGCATATTCAAAAGCAGAGACATTACTTTGCCAACAAAGGTCCGTCTAGTCAAGGCTATGGTTTTTCCTGTGGTCGTGTATGGATGTGAGAATTGGACTCTGAAGAAGACTGAGCGCCGAAGAATTGATGATTTTGAACTGTGGTGTTGGAGAAGACTCTTGAGAGTCCCTTGGACTGCAAGGAGATCCAAGCAGTCCATTCTGAAGGAGATCAGCCCTGGGATTTCTTTGGAGGGAATGATGCTAAAGCTGAAACTCCAGTACTTTGGCCACCTCATGCGAAGAGTTGACTCATTGGAAAAGACTCTGATGCTGGGAGGGATTGGGGGCAGGAGGAGAAGGGGACGACAGAGGATGAGATGGCTGGATGGCATCACTGACTCGATGGACGTGAGTCTGAGTGAACTCCGGGAGTTGGTGATGGACAGGGAGGCCTGGCGTGCTGTGATTCATGGGGTCGCGAAGAGTCCAACATGACTGAGCGACTGAACTGAACTGAATGGGAATGAAAATTAGGTCAAACATTTTGAAAAACAGTCTGGATTGTTCTATAAAAAGGTTGAAGCATTCACATACAGCATGACCTAGGAATTTAGATCCTAGGCATATTACCTATGAGAAATTCTAGTTGACCATTGGAAATGACCTCGATGCTAGGAAAGATTGAAGGCAGGAGGAGAATGGATGACAGAGGATAAGATGGTTGGATGGCATCACCACGCAATGGACTTGAGTTTGAGCAAGGTCTGGGAGTTGGTGATGGACAGGGAGGCCTAGAGTGCTGCAGTCCATGGGGTCGCAAAGAATCAGACACAACTGAGTGACGACGATGACATATGTTATAAAACTCTCCTTTTAAGGCAAAGTAATGATTAACACACAATAATAGGATAAGGTTATTCCTCTGCAGGCAGACAAGGAGAGAAGGTTGTGAAGAAGCATGTTGGATTTACCCATATTGGTGATTTTATATTTTTAAATTAAGTGGTAGCAATGTATTAGTTTTATTTTAGCAATGTATTAGTTGGATTTATTATGATGATTTTATCTTATATGTGTTTATATAGTATGTATCAAACATTGCATAAAAGTTTTTTTACATTATTGAAAACACCGGGTAATTTGAGGTAACAGATTTGAGTTTTCCCTTTTATGGAAAGGGGAAGACATAGCAAATCAATATACCAAGGCATTTTTGACTATGTAGTCAAACAATAAACAGAAAAAAAAAAAAAACCAAACAAACACCTGGTTAGAGCATTAAAATACCGCTCAGTATTTTGTCCCAAGGGCCCAGATTATTTGAGAATACTCCCAACTGTTTCTACCTCAGCCTTAGAATACAGCAGGGATGGGTGGATACAATACTCTAGACGCCTTTGATGCTGTGTGCCCTCCTGGTATATCGTTTCCTAACCAGAGTTTTCCATAGAAGTAGACGTTGGCATGCTGATTTTATTTGTTTTAAAAAGCCTCTTTGAAGAATAAAACTAAACTCTTAAAAGGCTTTGCTTTAACTAAAGAGGACCATCTCTAGTCAGACAGTGCCCTGACACATGCGAAACACAAGCCATCGATTATGTAAATGGGTAGACAGCTTTATGAAACACAGACTAGTGACCCTTGGAGCTCAGAGAATCAATGCTGCAGAACTTAGATGATTCCTGACAGCTTTTCCATGGGTTTTGTTTAACTGCAATGAATGCATATATATTGAATCAATATTTAAACTACATGGAAAAGAAAACCTTTGTAGTAGTTTAATACTGAGCTCACATTCTGAGGTACTGTAAATGAATATTTACCCTAACAGTCATTAATTAGATATAGAAGAGTTGTGTGGTCACTAAACATTTTATTTTCTGTTGAAGTTAATTCCTTTGAAATGGAGAGGATATAATGTAAACTTTATTGGCACAATCTTTACTAGTAAAATGCGGCAATAGACATCTGTCCCAAAGACATTTGATTGAACACATGTAATTATCACTTACCTCGCCACAAGGATAATACAGCAAAGCAGCAGAAGAAGAGTTTATATTTTAGCATCTAAAAGTACCCATTTTTGTATTTTCCACTACTTCAGGATGGATAGTACCATATGGCTTCCACATAAGTGGACCTGTTACCAATAAACTGGGACTGATGTGTAATTACGTTTTCAGTGATTCATCTGTGAAACACCCTGGGTTATTTTACATGGAAGCATCTGGTTCACATGTGTACAGTGGTTATTTTGTGGTGATTGACATCTGTATTCTTGTAGTAAAGTCCCAGTTGCCCAGATGTGAGCCATTGCCTTCTTTCTTATACAGACAAAACCTGCATTTGAAAAATCCTTACCTCGACCCTGAATGTGAACATTTCAATCTTCTGCATGCACATACAGACACACACAGACACACACACACACACCCAACTTGCACTGTGACTGGAACATAATATAAATATTTCATGCATTGTATTTCAGTTGTTGAACAGATGTATGTAGGCACCTTTGTCTCTTTCTATGCTTGTTTATACCATGACATCTGTTTTAGATTGTAAGCTCAAAGAGGGCAGTGGCCATGTCAATTTAATATTATGCAGACAATATCCAGTAAAGCATAATTCACCTTCAAATGTTTGTTAAGTATACGTCCATTAAGATGGTGATGTTAATGAGTTTAGGGAAAATTAGAGTTTATAATCTGACTGTAAATGCCTTTTTGCACTTTAAGAAATATTTGCTGTAAATGGCCCAGCTTTCAATTTCACACATTATAATTAGCCAGGTAACACATAAGGCTATCTTTTTTTGAGTAGAACTACTTTACTTTATATTAGGATAATTTTATAATGATGTGTGATATGAGATTTTCAGAGAGACAAAGTGACAAGACGAAGAGACAAGGCAAGTTCCATGAAGGTGTAGGATTTTAGCTGAGGATTCAAGGGTTAGTAGAGTGTAAGCATGTAATAATGAAAGAAAAAAACATTTGAGGCAAAGAGAAAAAGGGAAAGAGGCACTGGTTAAAAGCATGGAGAAGGCCAGCAGGCCTGGGTCCGAGTCCCACATTGGCCATTTATGAATAGTGAGAACTTGGGTGAGTTGCTCAATATCTAAGGTTTGGTTTCTCGTCTGGAAAACAGAAACCATATAGGACATAGGGTTGTTGTGACAATTATATGAATAAGGATTTTAACACAGTACTTGGTATAAGGAGAACATTTAACAGCTGTTAACTGTTGTTCGTGGAACATCTAAAATTTCTAGTTGGGATTTTTATTTGCACCAAAAAAGGTCAAGATTCTCTTCTTATCAAGTCATCTTTTTACCTCCTAAATTATTCTCTTCAATTTCATGTGTGGCAGAGTGACATCGGAGCATAATTATGTATCCTTGAATTAAAATATCAGTATATCAGCGAATAAGAAACTTCCCAATGAGTAAATCACCTTTGTTTTGTTTTTGTCCTTTTATTTGTCCTGTGCACACAAGGCTCAGATGCCTTGTCCACTCTGACTCTTCCTGAATTCTGTGAAAAAAAGAACCTTTACCTTATCTCCAAGTTAATAATAGCCATTTATTTCATGTTTAAGAAAAAAGAATTTGGCGCATACATCAGCCAGCAAACACAAAGCAATTATCCTCTGTAATAGGTCAGATTTGTACCTGTGCTTAGTTGCTCAGTCGTGTCCGACTCTTTGCGATCACCATGAATTACATGTAGCCCACCAGACTCCTCTGTCCCTGGGATTCTCCAGGCAAGCATACTGGAGTAGGTTGCCATGCCCTCCTCCAGCAGATCTTCTCCACCCAGGGATTGAACCCTCCTCTCTTACATCTCCTGCATTGGCAGATTGCTTCCTTACCACTAGCACCACCTGGGATAATCTTTATTTTACTCTATTTTAATGAATTTTTTAAATTCTTTGTAATATGCATATATATTACTTTATAAAAACCTCAAATAGTTTTTGTTGCTTGCATCCACTAGGATGTTATAGAATTTTAAAATTTCTATATTTGAAGCTCAAGTTTTCATAAAAAGACTTAGGAAAATTCATTATTTGTTTTTACCAAATGTTTATTTTAAGAAGTAACTATTTCACCCTAAGGAATATTTTTTTATTATGATTCAACACCCAAAATAAGGAGAGAAAATAATATAGAAAATTTATATTCATAACTTTGTTTTAATGTTTATTTATTTAGGTATTTATTTGTTTGACTGTACCAGGTCTTGGTCACAGCATGTGGGGTTTTTAGTTGTAGTATGTGGGATCTAGTTCCCTGACCAGGGATCAGACCTGGGCCCCCTCCGTTGAGAATATGACGTCTTAGCCACTGGACCACCAGGGAAGTCCCTAGACTCATAACTTCGAATGAAACCTAAATGTTACTCTATTCCCTTCTATCCTGAAAATGCAATACTATAACTTTGGACCTAGCAGGGAAATTCAGATGTGGAAATAACCTTTTAACCTCATCCCACCTAAATGTTGGATATTTGGATTGGATTTGTCTGGATATTGTCTACTATTATTTTAATGAAACTCTCATGAATATAAACAAATGTTTCCCTTAAATATTCAGTGTTCTGATATAGCAGTCAATTCCATTTTCTTTATGGGAAAAGTTGCTTGAAAAAAGAAAGCGGTTATAACTGTTATGAATAAAGCTTATTTTTGATCTTAACAGTCAACTATCTCTTCAGGAGTTACCGGAAATCACCATGTAGTAAACATCAAATAGCGTTTTATGTGTAACATGTTAATTTTTATGTGTACAACTGCAAGTACAAGTAAGCCTTATATAAACACAGATGTGTTCCTGACATCTAGATTTTGAACTTAAAATGTTTTTTAACCTTATAAATCAATACTATGTACATACTTGATCACAGCATGTTATATTTAATGATTGAAATACATTTTTGCTCAGCTGGACTGTGAGATTTTCAAATTCTGAGATTATGTTTTATTTGTTCATCTCATAGGCTAGCATAGTGCCTTACACTGATAAAATATTAATCGAGGGAGGAGGGTTCAGGATGGGGAACACAGGTATACCTGTGGCGGATTCATTTCGATATTTGGCAAAACTAATACAATATTGTAAAGTTTAAAAATAAAATAAAATTTAAAAAATAAAATAAAATAAAATTGAATAAAAAAATATTAATCGAAGTAAGGAGTGTATGAAAAACTGGTTATTATAATTATGTTGACTGCTAGTTCTCCTTAATATTTTCTAATAGTTTGTTTATATTGTAGGCTAAGTGGTCTTTGTGATCTGAGAAAAATCTATTATTTATAACATTTCTAAAAAATATCCTTAGTTTGTTCAAAAACACTTTGTTAAGAACAATTCTTTCCTAAATCATTAATCTCCTGTGTGTGGTTAAACTACACAAAGACAACCATGGTTCCTGCCTTCTGGAAATTTAAGATTCTTACAAATGGAATCTTCAGTGCTCCTTCTAGTCACTGCCAAATTTCTTAGTTACATTAAGAGAAACATGTTCAGTAATAGATTAGGAAATGCCAAACATCTTTCTTCTTTTTCAGTTTGATAAAGGGGCCTGTTTTTACAGAAAGCCAAAAAAAAAAAAAAAGAATGAGAGGGGTTCAGGATGGGGAACACGTGTACACCCATGGCAGATGCATGTTGATGTATGGCAAAACCAATACAATATTGTAAAGTGGAAAAAATAAAAATAAAGAAAAAATAAATAAATAAAAGAAGATTTTGAAAGTTTCTCTGTTTCTCCATCCATAGAGGCCCACTAACATTTTGAGAAGACTTTGGGGGTTATATATATATATATATATATATATTTAAGGGACATTATGATCAGGCTGTAGAATCTCACTGACTGTTTTCCTTGCATGTCTATAGCCTGTTCAATTTTCATGGTTGTCTTTTGGGGCCACATGTGAATTTATGGATGACAGCTTTTCCTAATTCCAAACAAGTGTTAGAATTTCTTGGTGTAACATTTTAATTTCTGTTTATGGTTTCTGATTTTTGAAATCTGACCCCTCTTCTTCATTGGTCATCGATGGTGAGATTGTGGGTGATAATTCCCTGTTGCTAACAGGAGTCACATTTCTTCTCAGAATAAAGGATGCATGGAGCTGAAGATGTTATTTCACTTCTGACTTTTACTTGCAGTAGGAATGAAAGTGTAATTGCTTCTTATTTTTCCTTGTAGTTTCTCAATAAGCAGATAGCAGAAGTTTAGATTAATCAACAGTCCTAAAGCTTAAGTAATAATAATAACAAGAACAACAGTTTAATGAAACTTAATAGAAAATCCAACTAACTAGAGTCTTTTGAGTGTGTGTTTACTTAGAAGTTGACCAGCATTTGCTAGTGAGGGTTTTAGCCACGAGGATTGAAACACCATTCATTTAACCATAGATCTCCCTTCCCAAACATTCCAGTGAAGTGGAGTATAACCAAACTTAGTGGTATTTGTGTGAACTGGTAAGCATATAAATTTGTAAACATCCAAAACTACTTGAAAAAAAAAATAAGTTACTTCATAATGGAAAGTGAGCTAACTAATGGTCAGCAAAAGCTGTAAGAAATTAAAATTTCCTTCCTTAAATATAAGTTTTATGTGATTGCATTTCTAAAAATCTAGAGTTGCCCTTCTGATCTGGAATGGTTTTTATTCTGTGCAAATTGTGTATGAAACTAGCTAAAGCTTTTTTCATGCTCAGCTCTAAGAGAAAAAAGGCAAACACCCTCAACAAGACATTTCTTAGTCTATTTCAACACACACAGTTTGTTCTTTTAGGAATTGTGCCAAATTTTGAAAGAAACAGTGATTCTAAATCATAGTCCTTGTTCTCCAATTGCTTGCAACATAAGTGACCAAAGATGTGCAGAATTAAAGTCTGTGGTTGATATTCCTTCCTTTAAAAGTGGTTTCTATGTCTCTTCCCTTTAAATCTAGATGGGCTTTTGATGTGTTTGTAAACAGTAGAATGCAGAAGAAGTGATGCTTTTGCTTTATCAGAGGATAAAAACCAGAGACATCACTTTGCTGACAAAAGTCCACATAGTCAAAGCTATGGTTTTTCTAGTAGTCATGTATGGATGTGAGAGCTGGACCATGAAGAAGGTTGAGCACCAAAGAATTGATCCTTTCAAACTGTGGTGCTGGAGAAAACTCTTGAGAATCCCTTGGACAGCAAGGAGATCAAACCACTCAATCCTAAAGGAAACCAACCCTGAATACTCATTGGAAGGACTGATGCTGAAGCTGAAACTCTGATACTTTCATTGGAAAAGATCCTGATGCTGGGAAAGATTGAGGGCAGGAGGAAAAGAGGGCAACAGAGGATTAGATGGTTGGATGGCATCGACTCAATAGACATGAGTTTAAGCCAACTCCGAGAAATAGTGAAGAACAGGAAGCCTGGCGTGCTGCAGTCTGTGGGGTCGCAAAGAGCTGGACATGACGGAGCAACTGAACAAGAAGTCAGCAGTGGCACCTCATGCTTACAGCCCTAAGCTTTCATGGAAGAAGCCTGACTACCTAGGCTGCCGGGCTACAAGGAAGCCAGGCCACTGAAGAGTCTCTAGGAACCAGTCCTAGTCTTTCAGGGCTCCCAGCCAAGCACCAGATATGGGTGAATGAGCTTTAAGAGGACTCCAACTCCCAGCCACTGTGTCAGCCCAGTTTTCCAGTATCCCCCAGTTAAGGCCCGGACACCAAGGCACAACAACAAACTATCCTCACTGTGCCCTTTCCGTATTTCTGATTCACAGAAAGTATGAGCGTAATAAAATTATCATTGTTTTGTACCACTAAGTTGAGGGTGGTTTGTTACACCGCAGTGGTTACAGGAACAAAGACCTACTTGATTTAAGATGTGCTGCTGTAGAACAGAAGATAATTAATTCCTCTGCCTAGGAAGGTTTCCCAGAAGCAAGGACAGCTGAACTTGGCTTTTAGTGAAGAGTAGGAGCCTACCAAGTAAAGAAGGTAGGAGAAAGAGTTCTCAAACTGAGGGAACAGTATGGAGAACTATGGCAATGAAGACTGAATGATGCATTTGGTGGATGACAAGAAGTTGGTTGTGGAAGTGCACTGGCTAGTTAGAGCCAAAAAGGCAGACATGAAGCTAGACATTTTGTAATAATTTTTTTTGCTATGCCAAGGGAGTTTCAACTAAAGCCTTGCTGGAGTACAAAGTAATAATCAGACTTGTGTTGTAGCAAGGTAGTTCATTCATAGCAGTTGGAAGATGGGCTGAAGGAGAAAACAATAAAAGGCAAGGAGAAAAGTCAGTAATTATATAGTTCAGATTGCAGATGATCAAAGCCGAGATACATACATACATAGTTTTCTTATAAGAGCAAAATAAGATCAGTTAGGTAACAATGGTTATTTAAATTGCTAATCAGTTATTTACTGAATGTGTCTGTTCAAGCCTTAATAATTAAATGCTACAGCCAGTCATACATTTTGGCAAATCAAACCAATGCTTTTACAAAACATTGATCTCATTACATTTGTTAATGATACTTCTGAATGCCATGTAAAAGCTTCATCCACTATGAATTTTGGATAATTATGATTATTTTTACATTTTTAAAGAGACTCTGATTGCAGTGGGACATTTAAAGAAATAAGACCAAATTGTACCAGTTAAAACACTACTGGAACCATATGTTGCATTTATGCTACTTCCTCAAAATAAACATTAGTTCACTAAAAAAAAATTCTTGAAAAAAGTTGGTAATTTATGTAATCATAAAGATATCACAGTGAGAGAGTGTGTAGTACTTAGTAAAGATAGTTATATAAATATAACACACAACTGTAGTCAACAGCTTTCTGTGTGGACTGGATTGCAGTTTAGTTGTGACTTCTGAGCTTTTCTTGAAATTGTGATACTATACACGTAATAAACTCTTTAAGGGCAAAAAATGCAGATAGGTCATTCTGAGCACATAGACTGAATCCTCCATGGCTTGTTCTGCCTTATCTCACAGTGACTTGTCACCAGTTGTGACGTATAGTGAGTTGTTTTAAAAACATTCTATACAATAGTTTTACTTTACACTTTGGTTGTATTTTTAAAGTCAACTGTAAAGTTTAATCTTTTTAATTCAAAATCAGAATCCTCAGAATTTTGTAGATTGCTTCCATCTGCCTTCTCACAGTTTCTGGCACATTTCCTTAAGACAGACAGAACATCTCCCAGAATTTGAGCAGAGACCCTCTACATTTGCCAGTAATACCACATTATGTGTATCCTTTGTGAAGAAATGTTTTTTGTTTGTTCTTTTTTCTGTATCATTTATATGATACTCATTTTATGTAAAAGTCATATGAAGTTGATGATTGTCCAAGATAGTTTGTCTCCTTTAAAACGTCTGGCTGCCACATGATCCTGGGTCACCCATTCCATGAAAAGCCCAGAAAAATATTCAGGAACGATTTGGGGCAGACTGCTACTCAATAGATCAGAAGAGAAGGAGATAGGTAGGTCACAGCACGGGATGGCACTCATGACATGTTTGCTGCTTTGTGAGCCAAGGAATTAATTAGAGTGGGTAATTTTGAGAATACTAAGAATCGAGTCCACTACCAAGTACAAAAATAATGGGCAAATCTAATTAAAATAGAAACCAAATTCTCTTACTGTAAAACAAAAGACCACAGAACTTCAAGAGAGAAAGAGAAGGCAAGGGAGGAGAAGGAGAAACCTCACAAAGCAGAGTATTTATTTGGCAGGAAACTGCATTCATTCTTATTTATTTATAGGTTAAAAAAAAAAAACAAAAAAACTACCAGTGTAAAAATTCAAGTATCTCCCTGAAGAAAAAAAGCAAGTGCTTTTTAAGTGTTAGAAAAGAGGTTTACTGGTGATTAGGGCAATTAAGGATCAAAACTAGGTTCTGAAGAGGACAGCATGAGTCCATACAGCAGTACATAACCAGTTTTTTTTTTGAGTCCCATTGTTTATTGGCCCCAAATAAATATGAGCAGTTGTTAGGTTTGATTTGAGTCTGGTGTACAAAGGTCACTGAAAGTGCCGGGTTTGGACAGATTATAATAATTTGCAGGCCCAGTGCAAAATGAAAACGCAGAGCCCCTTTGTTCAGAATTATTAAGAATTTGAAGATAGTGACAACAGAACATGAAAGCAGAGATGAAGCCCCTCTAAGCTTGTGGCCTTGTGTGACTGACAGCATAGTCATACACCCATGAAGGTGGCATTGTCTGTGGTTCTTTAACAACCTTACTCATTAGAGCTGTCAGTGAAGCAGCTGTTATCCCCTAGACAAAGGCTGTTGTTAGTGTAGATTCAGGGGAGCTCAGCACTCAAGGTTACTTCTGCCTTGGAGCATTTGTTTGTTCCCTTTGTATCCCAAGCATGTTGCACAGTCTCTGACCCATGGTACTGTTACTGCTGCTAAGTCACTTCAGTCGTGTCCGACTCTGTGTGACTCCACAGACGGCAGCCCACCAGGCTCCCCCGTCCCTGGGATTCTCCAGGCAAGAACACTGGAGTGGGTTGCCATTTCCTTCTCCAATGCATGAAAGTGAGAAGTGAAAGTGAAGTTGCTCAGTCGTGTCTGACTCTTAGAGACCCCATGGACTGCAGCCTACCAGGCTTCTCCGCCCATGGGCTTTTCCAGCAAGAGTACTGGAGTGGGGTGCCATTGCCTTCTCTGCTGACCCATGGTAAGCATGCAGTAAATAGTGGATAGAGTAGATGATGGATTATGTGACTGCCAGCCTCTCTCAATGATTCCGGTTCAGTTCATCTCTAGATAAGAAGCCCCAGTGTGGATTGTTTTGCATTTCAGTTCATATTGCAAAGACCTTGCAGATGTCTCCTCCAGTCAGCTTGGAGGTTTCTTTTAGCTCTGGGCCTTGGGAGTCCTGTACTTACTCAGGTCTGTTTCTCTTTTAAGTGATCCTGAAACGTTTAAACTCATAGATTAGAATAATATTTGAGCCATAACCAAGTTAAGACTAGACTAATGCTCCCTCCTCCATGCCCCCAGTACAAAGATGTCTACCTCTTAACTCCTGGAAACTGACACTATGTTAGAGCACATGAAGAAATTTAAGAAGAAATTTAGAAGAAAATTAAGGTTGCAGATAGATTAAAGTCACTAACTAGCTGACCCTAAAAGTGGCTAAATTATCCTGGATTAACCAGATAGGTCCTGTGTATCACAAAGGCTATTAAAGAAGAGAGGGGCAGAAGAGTCAGAGGAAGAAATGAAACCAAGGAAGCAGGGTCAGAGTGAGATGCTAGGAGAAGGTGCCCATCTGCCATTGCTGGCTTTGAGGATGGAGAAAGGGAGTAGCCTCTGGAAAACTCTCCATTGGGGCTTCCAGAGAGGACACAGCTCTGCCAACAACTTCATTTTAGCCTAGTGAGACGTGGGTCAGATTGCTGACCTCCAGAACTGTAAGATAATGAATTTGTGTTGTTTTAAGCTGCTGTGTTATGGTAATTAGTTACAGCAGCAGCAGGAAACCAACAGCTGGTTCCACATTGCGGCAAAACGATCACCCCTGGTCCCTGGTTCGTTAGGAGTCGCTAACCTCCGTGGCAGGGCATTATTTTCTGCCCATGTGTTTTCCACTTCTTTGGGTAGCCTTAAGTAGAGTTATGTATGTGTGTGTGTGTTTTCTGTGTTTTTAATTTCCTTCATTGGACCACTATAATACGTTTTTGGGTTCAGGCTAGTAGATGTTACATTCTAGAGAAAGAAATCAATGCAGGCTGTTCCAGAAACACTAGTTTCTTGGGATATTAGTAGTTGAGAGAGAGTGAAAAAAGAGGTTTCGGCTGCCAAATTCATTTGTAAAACAGGATAACCAATCTACGTTTCTTTTTCGTAAAACATTAAAAATATAATCTGTGTATAAATAGTTTTTTTAAATCTTGATAGTTTAAGAGAATATCCAGCAAAAATTATCCGTCCTTCAGCTCAAGTTCCTCTCTCCAGAGTCAGCCATTGCTAGTTTCTTGTGAATCCTTCCAGAGATATTCTGATATTATATATATATATATAAATGCACATACACAATACATATAAATATGTGTGTGTGTGTACACGCACACTCTAGTTTTCTACATACACTCTCCTGTACCTTGCTTTCATTTTACTTAATAATTAAACAAGTTTATGGAAGAACTTCAATAGCTTTAAATGTATAATATACACATGAAACACTTACAGGACTTAATGGAGAAAAATAAATATTTTCCAAACATTTTGGACCACAGATTTCATTTTTTTAGAGTGAAATCTTTTTCATTTAGAGTACTTTTTTCAGACACACTGAACAACACCAAGCTGCCTTCCTCTGAAATAGAAATAAGAATGAATGACTCCCGTACACAGATGTAACAAGAAGGGTATGGATTTGGGAGTAAGGGAAACCTAGACTAATGTCCTCATCCCATTGTTGACTTGCCTGCCTGCTCACATGCGTGTTTACTGGCTGTGTGGCTTTGAGCAGGTTGCTTAACTTACTGAGCCTTCTTGATAATACTGTTTACCTCATTTGGTTATTTGTTTGTTAATTAAAACATGAATTCATTGGAACATGTATGAGCTCGGGTGTGTAAAGCAGAGTCATTCTACTTGAGAAGCTTCTAGTCTAGTGAGGGAAACTTCACTTGTAGCACACCAAGTAGCAAAAAACAGTGGCCTATCTTAAAACTAAAGTTGTAGAAAATCATTTTCTATTAATATGACAATTTTCTACTTTTATAGGCACAGATCACTAGAAGCAAATGTCACCTATACCACTTCAAAACTTGTAAGGAATACAGAAAGTTTAACATAAGATTTTTCAAGTATTAATTTTTTTAAAGTATGTATGGACTTCGATATTGCTCATCTAATGAATTATCAGAGTAATGTTATTTATCTAAATAAAGTAAGAAGGACAAAATCCTTCAATTTATCATGAAATTCTTGCATAAATTCTGGCATGGTTGTGGATTATGGACGTATTTATCTTAATGTCTTGTGACTTTAGATGTTGAGTTGGATAGAACTAGATAATCTTATTTTTGGACTCATAATATGAATATTTTACAGAGAAATTGTATAATCATTCTTTTCCAATATCTATAAGGCATACAAGTGCATTTTAGCATTGGTTGTTTACTCTTCATAATTCTCTTTTCTGTGTTTTATTCAAAATTACTCATTTCAAAGCATATTTCTATTTTCATATTGTTCTTGATAAACAGCAAAGGAATATTCATTAGAAAAAAATGTTTAGGAATTTAATTGAAAATAGCTAATGCAGTTTATTTTATTTGCCATTTTGGTTGCCAGAAAAAAAAAGCTTCAGCTTATTTTCATTTTCTCAGACCAGTGAAATGCTGTCTTGGCCTGTTGAATTCCAGACAATGTTCAACACTTGTTTTACTGAATCCTGATGACTTCAGTCTGTTAATTTATTTGGGAGACACTTTTGGTTTTTATAAGGTCAACTAGAAATGTGTAGCTATTTTCCCATTTATTTGAGGTTCAAATATTTTTTAAAATACTAATATTTAACTTGAAAATACAGTGGTAACTTTGGTAATGTCAAATCTTTAAGCCCATTATTTATAACTTTTGCATTTAAAAGATGTTTCTCTGAGTTTGTTCCATAAAGGCAACTCTCAAGGCCGGTATGATAGCTGCCTAGTTATTTGATAGTAGCAAGTACCTAATACTTGGACTTGCCTGTTTTTTGTCATCATTTTGATGATGGTTTGATTTGTTACATTCTGAAAAACAACCCATTAAGTACTTGACTTTTCTTATTGCCAGGTAATGTATGTCCCAGCCAGTGCTCAGTTGTTTCTCTCCATTGCATTGCCCTTACCTCATCTCTCATCTTCATCCCTGCTGCACATCTGACCTTTACCCAGTCCCAGAGGAGAGTCAGAGATGAGATGTGTGGGTGTCAGGCAAGTTGGTAGTAAAGGAAAGCTCTCTCTCGCTCTCTCTCTGTTTATAGATAGATAGATATAGATATAATTTTCATCATAATGCGAGAGAAAGAGCTACTTCAGATGCCCTACATTGGTGGCCAGGCAGGCATTGACCATTGGCCATTTGGCTAGATTTTTGCTGTGATGGCTGCAGTCTGAGAGTTTAAGACTATCTTTCCTCCCCAAAGAAAACATTGTCTGTTCTTCTTGTCTATAATGAATCACAAGCATAACAACATCCTTCCAGGTTATTCTTTTCAACTCCAGATAATTCTTAGTGGTGAAATAATTTACCTAATGTGTGTTTACAGATTCAGCAGTCAAAGTTGTATGGAAACCCAGCATTTTGGGTGGGAAATGGGAGTAGCACAAGCCGTGGGCATACAGAAAACACTGGGTTCTTGGCTTCTGCGACAACTCTCTTCCCTAATTCTCCCCATAACTTTTGAATCATTCTATTTCAATCTTTTATTCATCTCTCTCTCTTGCCATCTGCCTCTGCAATTTTCACATTTCCTGAGATTCTATAAGGCGTTCCACATTGACTCAGTGCTAAAGAACCCATGTGTCAGTGCAGGAGACATGAATTTGATCCCTGGGTTGGGAGATCCCCTGGAAGAAGGAACTGGCAACCCACTCCAGTATTCTTGCCTGGGAAATCCCAGGGACAGAGGAGCTTGACATGCTACAGTCCGAGGAGTCTCAAAGAGTCGGACGTGACTGAGCACGCACACATGCACAGGATTCTATACCAAACTTTTTGTCTCTGGTAGACTATCTCTGGGAGTCTCTTCAACTCATTTGTCTTTAGCGGCCAGTGATATGACAGTGACTGCTATCTCTGTACATGTAGTCCAGTAATCTCCCCTGAGCTCTACATTTATAAGCTTATATATTATAAGCATTTACCTACTCAGCATCTGTCTCTATTTGGGTATCGTATGGTCACTTCAGGCTGACTCATTATAACTGAAATGGAATCCTTTATGCATAGTACTCAACTTGCCCCTTCTGTGTCACCATCTTCACAACAGCCAAAATCACAAGACTCCAAAATCTGAGAGCATTGTAATGAGAGAACAAATAAGATCCCAAACTATTACGTGTATACACAGATACATACATACCAGTGTTCCAAGAGTAACATTATATATATAGTCTTGCGTATTTTTGACTTTAAGTAGATAGAACCATATTGTGTATTATTTTGTGCCTTGCTTTTTTGCTCAACATCTCACGTTTGAGATTCATGCATGTGTGCATGCCATTGTGTGAAAATTCTATAATTTACTTGCTCATTTTTTCTGTAGAGAGAAATTTGGGGGGTTTTCAGTTTTTCACTATTATAAACAATGCACATTTGTTTACTATCTCCTGACACACATATGCAAATATTTGCCAGAGTATGTAACTAGAAGCAGAATTCCTGGTTATAAGTACATAAATCTTCATATACCTGGACAGTTATTGCCAAATTGTTATCTAAAGTGGTTTCAAATGTTTACACTCCAGCCAGTAGTAATTCATTCTTGTCATTTCATGTTCTCTGTGATCTTTGCTATTGTTGGACATTTTTGTTTTTGCTAATCTGGTGTAAAATACTTTATCCTGTTTTTTATTTGCTTGGTTGAAACTTCCTTCGTTTCTAATGAAGTTGAGATAATTATCATATGCTTATTTGGCCCCACTGTTCCCTCTTCTTGGAAGTTTCTGTAGTCTTTGGCATATGCTTTTAAATTATGTTGGGGTTTTTTTTAATTGTTTGTACCTTTGGATAATAATCCTTTGTTAGTAGCATATGTTGCAGTATTTCCTCTCAATTTGTGATTTCTTCCATCTCTTTAAGATGTTTGTACTTATTTCTTATGCTTCTAATGTAATTGAATTTATCTATCTTTATCTTCATGGTTTCACTTTCTGCCTTAAAAAAAAGAACATCACTATCCTAAGATCCTAAACATATTTTCTTCTAAATGCTTTAAAGTTTGGCCTTTTCTCATTGATTGTTCAGTTCACCTGGAATTGAATTGTATGTGTATCATGTACAGTTTGTTCTTCTTGTTTAGTCAGTAAGTCATGTCTGACTCTTTTCCAACACCGTGACTATAGCCCACCAAGCTCTTCTGTCCATGGGATTTCTCAGGCAAGAATACTGAAGTGGGTTGCCATTTCCTTCTCCAGTTAGCCCACATACAAATTGACTTTTGGTTTTTGACTTTAGAACCATTGTTCATGTCACAGTCAAAGGAGAATAATTTTTCAAGTGTCATAATGCCATCAATCATTGTACATCTTCCTGAACCTCTCAGTCTGCTCAAACTGGCTCATTGACATTTTTCAGAAATATTATTTTCAGAGTATGTTATAAAATGCAAGTAGTTCACTCTAAACAATACTAATGGTTCTCATTTGATAAGAAAAGACTGATATTACAGCCATGCTGATATCAATGTTAAACTTGACTGAGAAAATTTCTTTACAAAATGAGCCAATAACTAGAAATATCATTTTAAAAGTTGTTGGTAATCCAACTCCCAGAAATTTACAAGAGAAAGTCAATTATTCATTCTAACATTTTAGGGAAGCTTTCCCAGGATGAATAATTCTTGTGCCAGTCTAACTTTTGATCTACACTATTAATTAGATGGTGGTAATGGACTGCAAGGAGATCCAACCAGTCCATTCTGAAGGAGATCAGCCCTGGGATTTCTTTGGAGGGAATGATGCTAAAGCTGAAACTCCAATACTTTGGCCACCTCATGCGAAGAGTTGACTCATTGGAAAAGACTCTGATGCTGGGAGGGATTGGGGGCCGGAGGAGTTGGGGATGACAGAGGATGAGATGGCTGGATGGCATCACTGACTCGATGGACGTGAGTCTCAGTGAACTCCGGGAGTTGGTGATGGACAGGGAGGCCTGGCGTGCTGCGATTCATGGGGTCGCAGGGAGTCGGACACGACTGAGTGACTGATCTGATCTGATATGAATGCAGTTTGATTCAAGCTCTAGTGTGTGTGTGTTTGTGTGTGTTTTAATGCAGTGTGAAATCAAGTTATAAAACATAGAACTCTCTGAAACTATATTATTGAGGCTATGCTGCTGCTGCGGCTAAGTCGCTTCAGTCGTGTCCCACTCTGTGCAACCCCATAGACGGCAGCCCACCAGGCTCCACCATCCCTGGGATTCTCCAGGCAAGAACACTGGAGTGGGTTGCCATTTCCTTCTCCAATAAGTGAAAAGTGAAAGTGAAGTCACTCAGTCGTGTCCGACTCTTGTCGACCCCATGGACTGCAGCCTACCAGGCTCCTCCATCCATGGAATTTTCCAGGCAAGAGTACTGGAGTGGGGTGCCATTGCCTTCTCCGTATTGAGGCTATAGCCATTTTTTAATAAGGCTGTCATGTTCTGGAGAAGCTTCATTTATTCACTTTATTTGAAAAGTCCTTATACTTTAGCCTTTGTGCAATGATGATTTCTCATTCTGTCATTAACCTTTCCTTTTTAATTCATAGTTTTCATTTTATTCCACAGGTATTTGTTCAGAGCTTGCATTTTGCAAAGTAGTCTATTTGAGCATAACTGTCTCAGAATTTAGGGACTAAAGGAACTCCAAGATCTTTTATATTATCCCTAACTTCTACAACTTAAAATAAGACACTGAAATCCAGAAATGTGCCATCACCTGCCAAAACCTTAATGTGATAAAGCATAAATAAAGATCTCCCAACCTTGGATTCAGAATTCTTCCATTGAACCATGTTGTCCATAAAAACTAAAAATATACTTGAATCCTAAGTCTTAATATAATGTTTATAACACTCCTAAAGGAATTTCGTGAACAAATTATATTACAATCCTTGCCTTAAAGCTACTTATAAAATGTTGAGGATGAAAAAACATATTTGAAAAAAAAATGGAGAAAGTAAAAAGTTTAACTGAAAGCTTCCTGAGGGGCAGAAGTTATGTGTAACCTTTATCAAATTTGATATGTTTCCCTAACACAGTGAGCTAATCGTAGTACATACTTAAGTATTGATTGAATGAAAAACTATGTATTGAAATATTGGATGCAGACATTAGGTACTTTAAATGATCAGAGAAAATAAAAACTAACCTCAATTTGAAAAGTAAAAACAAAAAAAGAAAAGTCTTCAGGGAAGATTTAGAACTTAAAGTGGGTCATAACTAATGGTTGCAATTTAATTAGAAGCAGAGGAACTCCCATTTTAAAAATACTTGTTTAGCTCAATTTCTATTAAGACTTTAGGTACAGGTTCTCTGAGTTATTTGCTTTCAGATTTCACCTCTTAGCATGAGTGCTTGGAATAAACATGTTCATGAAAAAATAATATGATAAATATGCTAAGATATGGGTATAAGGATTTTAATTGTTGTATTATTTATAAGAGCATTAAGAAATAGAACCAACCTGAACAGTCATCAGTGGATTAATTGTTAGTACAAACAATTTAAAATTAATGGTGAGTATAGCAGAGGTGATGGAATTCCAGCTGAGTTATTCAAATCTTAAAAGATGATGCTGTTAATGTGCTGCACTTAATATGCCAGCAAATATGGAAAACTCAGCAGTGGCCACACAACTGGAAAAGGTCAGTTTTCATTCCAATCCCAAGGGAAGGCAATGCCAAAGAATGTTCAAACTACCACACAATTGCACTCATCTCACACCCTAGCAAAGTAAAGCTCAAAATTCTCCAAGTGAGGCTCTACCAGTATGTGAACCAAGAACTTCCAGATGTTCAAGCTGGATTTAGAAAAGGCGGAGGAACCAGAGATCAAATTGCCAACATCCATTGGGTCATCAAAAAAGCAAGAGAGTTCCAGAAAAACATCTACTTCTGCTTCATTGACTACACCAAAGCTTTTGACTGTGTGGATCACAACAAACTGTAGAACATTCTTAAAGGGATGGGGATACCAGACCACCTCACCTGCCTCCTGAGAAACCTGTATGCAGGTCAAGAAGTAATAGTTAGAACCGGACATGGAACAGTGGATTGGTTCCAATTTGGGAAAGGAGTACGTCAAGGCTGTATATTGTTACCATGCTTATTTAACTTATATGCAGAGTACATCATGCAAACGGCCTGGCTGAATGAAGCACAAGCTGGAATCAAGATTGCCGGGAGAAATATCAATAACCTCAGATATGCAGGTGACACCACCCTTATGGCAGAAAGTGAAGAACTAAAGAGCTTCTTGATGAACGTGAAAAAGAGTGAAAAAGTTGGCTTAAAACTCAGCATTCAGAAAACTAAGATCATAGCATCCAGTCCCATCACTTCATGGCAAATAGATGGGGAAACAACAGAAACAGTGAGAGACTTTATTTTCTTGGTCTCTAAAATCACTGCAGATGGTGACTGCAGGCACGAAATTAAAAGGTGCTTGCTCCTTGGAAGAAAAGATATGACAAGCCCAGACAGCATATTAAAAAGCAGAGACATTACTTTGCCAACAAAGGTCCATATAGTTAAAGCTATGGTTTTTCCAGTATTCATGTATAGATGTGAGAGTTAGACCATAAAGAAGTCTGAATGACGAACAATTGATGTTTTTGAGCTGTGGTGTTGGAGAAGACTCTTGAGAGTCCCTTGGACCACAAGAAGATCCAACAAGTCAATCCTAAAGGAAATCAGTCCTAAATATTCATTGGAAGGACTGATGCTGAAGCTCCAATCTTTTGGCCATCTGTTGAGAAAGTAACTCATTAGAAAAGACCCTGATGCTGGGAAAGATTGAAAGCAGGAGGAGAAGCGGATGACAGAGGACAAGATGGCTGGATGGCATCACTGACTTGATGGACATGAGTTTGAGCAAGCTCCAGGAGATGGTGAAGGACAGGGAAATATGATGTGCTGCAGTCCATGAAGTTGCAAAGAGCCAGACATGACCGAGCAACTCAACAGCAACAACAGCAACAATAGATCTATATTTTTCAACATGCAGAAATATTGATAATATATTTTAGAGTAAAAACATTAAGCTGCAAAATTATATATATAATCTTGTATTTGTAAAAAAAAAAACATGAAAACACAAATAATGCAAAGCAGGATGGTGGACATTTTAATTTTCTTTTTCATGCTTTTCAGAATTTTTATAAAGTCTTTCAATAAACATATGTTACTTATAAAAATGTTTAAACTTTTTATCTGGGTGTGGGAGAGTTCTAAATTTATTTTCTTCACTTACCACAGATATGAAATCTGTAGAACAGTGATCTCCATTCGTGGAACAGCTTTCACTAAGCACCTACTATGTACTAGACACTAAGAACAAAAGAGTCAAAATCTATTTCCTGGGCTCCTCATGGCTAGAAAGAGATGGAAATCTGAAATGGAGAAATAGGGATCGGTTCCCTTCAAACTTGCCACCTCAGAGCGGTCCCTTTGTCCTATACTGCTTTTTTTTTTTTTAAACTAAATTGATGGCTGTCTGTGTTGTGCTTGTACAGTGTCTAGACTATGAATAAAATTACAGAAGTTTTTCCATGTATGACTTTTTAATTGAAATAATTCAACTCTCTCTTTTGCTAGAAGAAAAAGTAATTCTAAGACATTTAGGGCTAGACAAAAATGTGTAATGTGTTTTGAGTTGACATTGAGAACTTATACATGTAATAATTATGATTTTGTTCTGTACTGTATAGTTTTCTCCTTCTATAGAATATATTTTCAGAAATTTAATTACATGTTACAGTAATTATGTTAATATTTGTTGTTAATTTTAATACTGATTCTCCCAGAGGGTTGTACTTGTCATCTGGAGAATGTACTAATGCCTAGCATTTCAGCATTCCTGTGAGGGTTATGTTTTCTGAACTTGGCTTGCTCAGGATAAGACAGAGCTGTCCCAGATCTAATGGCAGCCAGCCATGATTAATTGTATGCAGTCAGGAGGCCAAGGAGGACCCTGTAGAGGATTCATCTTTAGCAATCTGTACAACTAAGTGTGAGTACAGGCTTTTGGAAATACTCATCTAAACACACTCAACATTTGTGGATTTTTAGTTGATTATTCTTTTAAATTAAAGAAGCTATTAGCAGGAGCACTTTTATAGTTTATGTTGTATCAAGGGCTAAAAATAATAGTTTCCAAATGTTTTGTAGGAATTTATAAGCATTTTCATTTATAATATCTCATTTAATCTTTAGACCACCTCTGAGGCAGGTATTATCATCTCAGTTTTACAGGTGAGAGAACAGAGGTCCATTTAGGTTAAATGACTTGCCTGAAGTCACCTAGCTAATAAGAAATAGACCTGGATTCCAACCTAAGAGTCCTGACTTCAAATCCTGTTCTTTTTTAGCTATACCAAACTTTGTGGTTGGAAATATGGGTATTTATTTGCGTACTACTGGGTTGATTCTAACAAGGTTCATACAAGGGCATAAATATACATTCCTAAGCTCTTCTTTTGATTAAGCTGTTACCTTCCAGTTCACCACTTTTAAGACTAATTATGAGTTAGTGATCATGCCTTTTGCCCTAGGACTCAGAATATTTACGTAAATATAGAGGTTAGTCCATTGATATAGTAACTGCAGTACTGAAACTGAAGAAATTCACTCACTAAATGAAGATATGTAGATTCAGTAAATGAATGCGGACCAACTGCATTTCATCAACAGCTGTTTATACAACAAGGCATTATACACACATATACAATTGAATGACCCCTAAAAGAAATTTATGTGATCAGAACTTCCTGCTGTTGAGCTTCAAAATGCATGTTCATAGTTAGAATTTAAAGGAGCTGAAGGAAAATGTAAATTGTTTTGAAATTATTAAAGAAATGGATTGAGAAACCTTCTGTATCTTGACATAAAAATACAGCATAGAGGATATCTTATTTCTTGACCTTAATTACGAATACTGTTGTAAGGTCTTTGAGTTTTCATTAGCTCAGAAAAGAGGCAGATAAATTCCAAAGCAGTTAAAGAAATTAAATTCCTTTCATTTATCTTTATGTTAATGCAACAGTTTGGAAGCAGGGTTTAACTTTTATTTCACTTATGTGTCTCTTAAAATTTTCTTTTATTCTATATGTAGGTTTTCAAAATAAAATTATTTTGATTTTTTTCTTTTTACTCTAGGCTTGATCCTCCACTACCTGAGATGCCGAAAAAGGATCATGGCCCAGCTGAAAACATGTCCTTAGAAACTCTAAGAAATAGTAGTCCAGGAGACCTCTTTGATGAGATTTAATTGTCTCAAAAAGTACTTTGATATTCACAAGACTATGTTTTCTATCCCATTCTTTATACTGCAGAAACAAAATTTCAGCTCAGCAGCAGCCCTTAGTGCACCTTACAATTTAATTACATACATAGTGAGCTGAAACCATTGTGCAAAATGGATTACACATGTATATGAAAATATTTGATGACAGTGGCACATTATTCTGATGTGTTCATTCAGCATGCCTGTAATTACGTAAAATTTCAGACCTTTTTATTGCAAAGGTCACATGTACCTTATTCATTTCACACATATTATATGTAGTAGCTGTCTATCCTGTCTAGGAAGATTTTGAAAATAGGACAGATAGAATGTCTACAAATCCTTTTTCAAATAGTCTTTTCTAAACACTGATGTTTGAGTATTTTAATTTGTGGAATGATGTGCAAAATCTAGTTTTAGTTTTTACACAATCTGAAAATCTAGTGATAAAACTTTTGATTGAAGATTTTGTGTTCTCAATAAAATGTTATCTTGCTTAACTTTTTCCTTTACTATCAGGTCTTTATAGAGTGCATATTAATGTAAATGTAACATCGTTTTGTATCAAAGCATGTTTTTCAGAGATCTCAAGATCTCAGAACCATTGTAATGTTGGTCCCTCTGCCTAGAATGTTGATCTTTGTACATTTGGTTTCTTTTCACCTTTCAGATCCAGAATCAAATGTCTCCTACTCCAAGGTGCTTGCTCTGAAATATACTTTTAAAAAGATGTGCATATTCCCAGTCACTGTATCCCATGGGAATGTTTTTTTCACTCTGTATCACTCGGCTTCCCTGGTGGCTCAGAGGGTAAAGAATCCGCCTACAGTGTGGGAGACTTGGGTTCAATCCCTGGATTGGGAAGATTCCCTGGAGAAGGGAATGGCTACCCACCCCAGCATACTGGCCTGGAGAATTCCATGGACTGTAGTCCATGGGGTCGCAAAGAGTTGGACATGACTGAGCGACTTTCATTTTCTTTTCATGTATCACTGTCTGGAATTACAATTTTTTTTCTTGCCTCTTATCTCTCTCGTCTCCTTCCTTCTATTTGTCTGTCTTTCTCTCACTAACCTACCACTGTCCCCACCCCCCAGCCCCCTGTCTGTCTGCCTATAGAAAGTAAGCCCCACCATAGCAGAGGCATGACCATCTACTTTCTCTCTCCATCTGCCAGTACCTAGGACAGGGCTGGATTCCTAGAGGCTTAATAAGTGTTTACTGAAGAAATAAAAGCATGTCCATTACAGTGTAGGCACTCAGATGATCTAGTTGCCTTAAGTTTCTAGATCACTGTGAACACAAACTCATTAAAAGACTGAAATCTAGCTGGATGATTTGATACAAAGAAAAAATTTTTCAGAAAACATAACTACCTTCTCTGATTAATTAAAAATATACGTATATATACACACAAGCTTGACTACAGAAAGATAATGAGAAAGAAATGATAGATTATTGTTTATATCAGAAATGGGATTTTCTTGAGAGTTCCATGGTGATCCAATGGCTTAGTCTCTGTGCTCCCAATGCAGGGGCTGAGGCCCAATCCCCGGTCAGGAAACTAGATCTCACATGTCACAACTGAGGGTTCGTGTGCCACAACTAAAGATCCTGCATGCCACGACTAAGACGCAGCACAGCCAAGTAAATCTACTAAGAAATAGAAACAGTTTTTAAAAAGAAATGAGATTTTATTGTCCATGGAACCACAAACTATTTTAAATAGAAATTTTCCTGCATTTTCATTTCTATACTGGTTTCCATTTAAGAGGGAGATTTTTAATTAAGTGTAAATATAAATGTGTGAAATATAAAATTTTACTTGGTCACATAAAAAATTCAGTAATGAATTTGTGTAATCCAGGATTTACCTTGGATCTTTCCAAGGGGATTTGGTACATAAAGTACCAGAATCTCAAAATAATACTATCACATCTGAATAGACCACAAATGACTGACCAAAATTAGTATACATCAGTGTATGTGTATATAGGTATGTACATATGTGTATGTTTTATATATATGCATATTTATATTTTTTTAAGAGAAAGAGAAAACCGAATTTTGGCTGTTATCTAGCAGTAAGAAGGGAAAATGTTTCCTAAGTAATGGTAACAATACAATCTATAGTTCATGGTATAGTAGACTCTCAAACAACATGGGGTTGAACTATGCAGGTCCACTTATAAGGGGATTTTTTTCAATAGTATATAATATAGTACTATACAATCTGCAGTTGGTTGAGTCTTCAGATGCAGAATTGCAGATTTGGAGGATCTGAAGATATTGAGGAACAACAGATATGAAGGGCTGACTATAAATTATACTTGACTGTCTAGAGGGTTAGCACCCCTCTCCCCAACTGTTCAAAGTTCAGTTGTATTTTACTTTTTCAGGGTTCTCTTCAACCATTGCTGTGTGTCAGATTGATTCAGCTGGTTAGAATAGAGCATAATAAGCCCATAATCATGGTTTCCTCTTTTCTATTTATTGCTATTTTATAGTTCTTGTTCTCTGTAAACAGACATCTATAGGTTTGGTTGAGAGGCCCAGATTCTGTAATTCCATGCTATGATTTTTTTCCCACATTTTTCCTTGTCTATACCCTAAAATAGATTTTTGTAGAAGATACTGCAATGGAAGGCAAATTAATTGAGTTATAATGCAGCCTGGCTTTTTTGATCTTGGTGCCCTCACTTCTAAAAACAAGGTGATTACATTTCTGAAGGGTGTTTTTTGGCATAAGGTTTATAATTATTGGCCCTGGCATCAGATGGTATGGGTCAGGCCTCATTAGGGAAGTTCATGGGAGAAAAAAAATCCCGTCTCAGGAAGAGATGTCTTTATTATGTGGTTTTTAAAAGGTCAGGAAACTACTTAAAATGTGTTCTTAGTGGCACATAACTCAAATTTATAAAATTCTAGGTCCCATGTTTTAGAGCCAAGCAGCTCTTTATTGGGTAAGTTTGATTCAACAATGTTTATAAAGGATTAGTTATGTACAAAATACAGAACTGGGCCATGTGTGGAAGTGAAGGATAAATCCATCATTTACCAGGTATTTGTTAAGCATTCATGTTGACCTCCACTCTGGGCATTAGATGAGGCAATGAATAATACTAGCACTCTGTTACTATAGAGTTTATATCCTAGCAAGTGAAATTTGGGGTCTGGTCTCAAAAACTGGAGTGTATGAGATTGGGGCTTGAAACTACTATGTAACGAACCATAATATCAAGGAGTATTAGAATAAGCGACTTAAAGAGAAAAATTTAAAAATTAAAGTTTTAGATGAGAATCCATAGAAGATAAAAGATACAACTGGGAGATTAAGAGAAATTGGTAGGAGTTGGGGAGAGTGAGCTAAGGATGTAGCTATCTTCAGATCAGAAGAGAGTATAGAAGGTGCTGGGGCATCAGCTATGAGGTTAATTTCCAAGTTTACAATTGTGAATCCTCAGAATGAAGAAGACAGGTTAGAAGATATTCCAGGGGGACTGTTGGCCCAGGGTGTTTAGGAGCGAGAATCTCAGTTGTATAATAAAGGTATGGCAAGCATTGAGCCCCACAGGTCTAACTAGCACTTCCTTGGGAAGGTATGGGCTGCCAGAAAACTTCAGGTCATGCAGACCTTGCTGGGCATCTGAGGATGGGAAAGGAAGGCCAGTCTGGAGGCCTCTCAGCAGATACTTAAAAGAAGCAGCCAACGTGTATCCTTTCGTGTCTCTCCCATTCTCTTACTATTATTTATACAGAATCCATTTTAAATAAAGCAAGATTAAATAGCTGACATCCAAGCCCATGAAAGGCCTCATGAATTTATCTATAAATCAGGAAATTAAAAAAAATAGGTTGTTAACACATTTTGTAAGGGAATATATAGTAACAAAAGAACTATTCATGTATCCTTGTGTAGCTGTTGTCTGAATTAAAACTTTCCACTGCTAATCTGACAGTTTCTAGGTAAATGCTTCTCAGGAGGGCAGATTTCATTTGCAAGTGTTCAGTGCACAAACATGAAATGATTGTCTCCATTTTAATAACTGGAAAAGGATGCCTTGGAAAATACATGACAGCATGCATTTTGTGGTTAACTGACCATCCAACCATCTCTTCTCCTGTCTCCCAGTTCTCTTTCTTACCTAACTCAGCCTAAAATGCTCTCCAGCCTCCCTTCTAATTTTCTCCATTTCAAATATCCACGTCGTCTCATTTACCAACTATTATCCTTCCTTATAATTTTCCTCTCCTCTGTGTGTGTGTGTGTGTGTATGTGTGTTTAGTCACTCAGTTATGTCCGACTCTTTGTGACCCCGTGGACTGTAGCCTGCCAGGCTCCTCTTCTCCGTGGGGATTCTCCAGGCAAGAATACTGGAGTGTGTTGCCATGACCTCCTCCAGTGGATCTTCCCAACCCAGGGATCAAACTGGGGTCTCCTGCATTGCAGATGGATTCTTTACCAGCTGAGCAACCAAGGAAGCCCTTCCTCTCCTCTACTTGAATAAAATTCAATATGAATTTTATTGTTCATATGTTGTTTTTTCTTCTCTCTTTTGGAGGTCCTTCATCCTAAACTATCATCTCACAATCTCACTGATAACTGTATGTCCTGAGTGAGGGTCTCTTTGTCCCTTAAGGCTTTGAGATCTATAGAAAAAGAGAGAGAGGGAGATTGGAGCCTATTTCCCTCTTGATAGTATCAGTAGATGTTCCTGTTAAGGGCAGGAACAATTTTGGTGGCTACTGTTACAGTAAATGGAATGTAGGTTAGTCCTGAGCTGCTTACTTTTTAAAAATTTATTTTTTATTAAAGTATAGTTGATTTACAATGTTGTATTAGTTTCTGTTGTATAGTAAAGTGATTCAGTTATACATATACACATATAACATATATGATGGTGGGGATGGTTTAATCACTAAGTCGTGTCCAACTCTTGTGACCCCATGGAATGTAGCCTCACAGGCTCCTCTGTCCATGGATTCTTCAGGCCAAGAATACTGAAGTGGGTTGCCATTTCCTTCTCCAACATACATATATATATTTATGTGTATATAGATATAGATATATATTATCTATATATAATGTACATATATATTCTTTTTCATATTCTTTTCCATTATGGTTTATTACAGGATATTAATATAGTTCCCTGTGCTCTACAGTAAGACCTTGTTGTTTATTCATTCTATATATAATAGTTTGCATCTACTAATCTGGAACTCACAATCCATCCCTTTGCTGAACCACTCACTTTGGATTTAGAGATCATCTCCAACTTCCCTACTATCTTAGGTATAACATAACCAGTCAAATAATATAGATGAATGAGATGATTTTTATAGAACCTGCTCATATAAGACTCTTATAGAAATCTATCTTACTCTATACTCCTCTGAAAACCAAGCCTTAGACCAGGGCTTGCACACAGGCAATTTATTTGGGGAATATCATCTCAGGGAGCAAAAGTGTGAGACCAGATGCATTAAAAAGAAAAGGAGGAAATGCCAGTGCAAAAGCCTCATCAAGGCAGATAGTTCTTTGGATGACGTATCCCCAGCCTGACCAGGATCTTCTGAGAAGTGCAAGTGGTGGTCTCTCAGTTGTATCCGACTCTTTGGGACCCCATGGACTAGGGACTTCCAGGTTCCTCTGTCCATGGGATTCTCCAAGCAAGAATACTGGAGTGGATTGCCATGCCCTTCTCCAGATGATCTTCCTGACCCTGGGATTGAACCCGGATCTTCTGCATTACAAGCAGATTCTTTACTGTCTGAGCCACCAGGAGCCAAGATCTTCTGAGGCATCTTCTAAAAAGTATCTCAGAACTCTGCGTCCAGGGGCAAAAAGCATTTATCCTTGGGTTTCTGTTTCTCATTGCCCACATGCTGCACATGCCCCTGCGTGAACACATATAGCAGCAGGCGCTGTGTGACCTTCACGCCTGATGGGGAGAGTGGCTGGTGTCTACAGTAGCTTCAGGTCCTGATATATTTCAGAGCCAGTTCCAGTACATGCATTTCCTGAAAAGCCACTGCTCCCTTTTTTGAAACATTTATTAGTGGAATGGTTTCTTCAAACAAACAAGAAAATACCCAACTAATAGGGAAATCAAATACATTCTCCAGAGAAGATTTCAATTAATTCTCATTATTGTCAATTAACAAATTGTCATTAGTTAACCTTACTATTAAAAGAATGTTTCACGAATTGCCAGTCCAGGTTCGATACAGGATCCTTGGGGCTGGTGCACTGGGATGACCCAGAGGGATGGTACAGGGACGGAGGTGAGAGGGGGGTTCAGGATGGGGAACACAGGTACACCTGTAGTGGATTCATGTTGGTGTGTGGCAGAACCAATACAATATTGTAAAGTAATTAGCCTCCGATTAAAATAAATAAATTTAAATTAAAATAAAAATAAAAGAATGTTTCAAGACAGCTATAACAAGGTAAAACCACTTTCATTATTAAACTTTGTATAATATTTTATAATATAAATTTCAAAATTCATTAAAATGCCATTGAAATTTTAAACATAAGTGAAAGTGTTAGTTGCTCAGTCATGTCTGGCTCTTCTGTCCATGGGATTTCCCAGGCAACAATACTGGAGTGGGTAACCATTCCCTTCTCCATGGGATCTTCCTGACCCAGGGATCAAACCTGTGTCTCCTGTAGTGGGAGGCAGATTTTTTACCACTGAGCCATCCAGGAAGTGCAGCTACGCCAGATGTGTCTTCAAATCATTGATGACTTTTAGTAATAGTATAAAATGTCTGATCTTTGTCAACATGGGCCAGTACTAAAAATTTTATTTATAAATGAATTTTAAATGTGAGATGTTACAAAGGTGCCACCTTTGGTAGAATAATATATATATTTATCCTTTAAAGAATACAAAGCAACATAATTTTTATCTTGGTTTTTCTCAAATGGTCAAGAGACTACTTTTACATTACAGCATTTCTATGCAGTGACTAGGGCTTCTCTCTCTCTCTTTGTCTCTCTGTCTCATAATTGATCTGATTGGGACTTCCCTGGTGGTCCAGTGGTTAAGAACTCGCCTGCCAATGCAGGAGACATGGGTTCGATCCCTGACCCAGGAAGATTCCACATGCTGTGGGGCAAGTAAGCCCTCGTGCCACAACTGCTGAAGCCCACACACCTAGAGCCCATACTCTGTAACTAGAGAAGCCACCGCAATGAAAAGCCTGTCAAGGAAGAATAACCACTGCTCATTTCAACTAGAGAAAACCTGCACGCAAGGAAGACTCACGGCAGACAAAAGTATAAATAAATTATTTTTTTTTTTTTAAATCTGATTGAAAACCTCATGAGACTTCTATAATAGAATCCCTATTAGGACAAAATGGTGGCAATGATGATGGAAGAAGTAGGCTTGAAAGTGCTCATTTTGTCCTTAAGCTCTGGAAACATTTAGGGAATTCACGCATGTGAATTTTTCCAGAGCCCTTTTAAATACTATTGGAAACAATCTTGTTCCTCTCCCTTAAGAGATATACTATATGTCTCTGAGGAACTAAATTTACAGAGGAGTAATTAGATCACTATGAAAGATTAAAACATTGTCCATAAATGTTTTGCTGTTCACCACCACCACTCAGTTGACTTGCTTTGGCTAATAAAATGTGGATGAAATAGTCATATACATGTTTTGAGCCTAGGAGTTAAGAGGCCTTACATTTCCTCTTTTTCCCTTTGGGAGCTCCTGATCTCTGCCATGAGACTGACATGTTCCAGGTAGCTGCTGCCTCTCCTGCCCAGGCCGTTGATGACACACAGAGCAGAACTGGACTCGGTCCCAAGCTGGAGCCAAGCTCACTATCCTGAAACCTTTAGAAGAGCCTTGCATCTGAGCCCAGCTATAGTCAACCATGCTGGCTGTGAGCATGAAGATAATTGCTTGCTACTCAAAGCCATTGAGATTTGGGGTCGTTTTGTTATATAAACGTATTTTGACATGCTCTGACTAAAACAGTTCATCACGTAGGATAATGAACAAAGATAATTTTACGTTTGTAATAGCTTTCAGTGTTTATGTTTAAAAAAAAAAAAAAGTCCAGTAACTTCTGGCTGCAACCTGGTAATAGAAAAAATAGAAATGTGAATTTAGGGATCAGATTAAGCCAGCCTTCAACTCTCTGTCTGCCAGCTATTAACTGTCTAACCCTGGGCAAGTTCTTTAAGTTTTCTTATCCATACAATGAGAATTAAATAAGATAATGCAGATAAAACCCTTAGCCCAGGGCCTGCTTCATAGTAAGTGAAGCACATATGGAATATCTTAAGATTGTCAAGATACTGTCTTATTTTATGATGGTTGTGTTGCATGTAATGGATCAGCACAGTTACATACAACCAGATTATCAGTTAAACTGACCTTCTCTTTGAAATTTATTGGCTCACGCTACTTGTCCCTGATCTTTTCTAGTCTGATGCTCTTCCCACGATTTTCGATTTTCCTGGATTCCTGTGGGATTTATTTTCATGGCTACCTCTGCTGTTAGTTCTGCTGGGATAAGTCTCATGTGTTATCAATCCTGATTTTCTCCTGTCTCCCCTCCATGCCAGTTCAACCATGGAACTCATTTCATTGTCTTTGATTTACATGGCAAAAGCACTCAGAAATCTCTGTGTATGGTGGAATTTATTAAAGGTGCAGGTCAGAGAGAGGCAGTTTATCTTAAAACAAGCACTTATATTTGATTTTACCATAGCTTTATTCATTTAAGTAGTCTTCTGAAGGAGATGGAAGGGAGGTCTGCAAAAGAGAAAAGATGGCGGAGTAGAAGAACGTACATTCATCTTCTCCTGTGAGAACTCCAGAATTGCAGCTCTCTGTAGAACAACCATTGACAGGAGAATGTTGGATCCCACGAAAAAAAAAAAAAAAAATACCCCACATCCGAGGGCAAAAGAGAAACACAACAGGACAGCATAAGGGGTGAAATCACATTTAGAATCAAAACCCCAAACCCACCAGAGACACTCAGAGGGCTGAAACAAAATCTCCTGCACACCAGGACCCAGGGACCCCACAGAGACTGAGCCAGACCTGCCTTTGGGTGTGTGAGTGTCATCCACAGTGGCACAGTCAGCAGTGGCCTGCACAGGGACGGGGCTCTGGCTGCAGCAGATCTGGGAGGCCTGGCATGTGACTTAAGTCCTCTTGGAGGAGGTTGACATTAGTCCCACCATAGGGCCATGGAGCAGACAGCCCACAAACTGCAGAACAATTACACCAAAGAAGTTCTTGCACTGTTATGAAAGTTCTAGGACTCGCAGCATATTTCCCAACCTGGCAAAGGGACTGAGAACCCCCAGGGAATATCACCTTGGAGGCCAGTGGGATTTGATTACAGAACTTACACAGGACTGGGGAAACAGTCTCTTGGAGGGCACAAACAAAACCTTGTGTGCACCAGGACCCAGGAGAAAGGAGCAGTGACCCCACAAGAGGCTGACCCACTTGCCCGGGAGTCCAGGAGTCTTCAGCAGAGGCATGGGTTGACAGAGGCCTGCTGCAGGGTCAGGGGCACTGAACACAACAGTGCTGGCATAAGCCCTTTTGAAGGAGGTCCCCATTACCCCACCACAGTTTGGCCATAGGCCAAACAACAGGGAGGGAACATAGCACCACCCATCAAAAGAAAATTAGATTAAAGGTTTACTGAGCACGGCCCCACCCATCAGAACAAACCCAGATTCCCCCACAGCCAGTCTCTCCCATCAGGGAGCTTCCACAAGCCTATTGTCCTTATCTATCAGAGGGCAGACAAAATGAAAACCACAATCACAGAAAAGTAGCCAAACTGATCACATAGGTCACAGCCTTGTCTAACAATGAAACTATGAGCCATGCTGTGTAGGGCCACCCAAGACAGACGGGTCATGGTGGAGAGTTCTGACAAAATGTGGTCCAGTGGAGAAGGGAATAACAAACCACTTCAGTATTCTTGCCTTGAGAACCATGAAAAGTATGGAAAGGCAAAAAGATATGAACAGAAAGATGAACTCCCCAGGTCAGTAGGTGCCCAATATGCTACTGGAGAAGAGTGGAGAAATAACTCCAGAAAGAATGAAGAGATGGAGCCAAAGTGAAAACAGTGCCCAATTGTGGATGTGACTAGTGATGGAAGTAAAGTCTGATGCTGTAAGCAACAATATTATATAGGAACCTGGAATGTTAGGCCCATGAATCAAGGTAAACTGGAAGTGGACAACAGGAGATGGCAAGAGTGAACGTCGACATTTTAGAAATCAGTGAACTAAAGTGGACCGGAATGGGCGAATTTAATTCAGATGACCATTGTATCTACTACTGTGGGCAAGAATCCCTTAGAAGAAATGGAGTCGCCCTCATAGTCAACAAAAGAGGTGGGTATGCAGTACTTGGGTGCAATCTCAGAAACGACAGAATGATCTCTGTTCATTTCCAAGGCAAACCATTCAATATCACAGTAATCCAAGTTGATGACCCAACAACTAATGCCGAAGAAGCTGAAATTGAATGGTTCTATGAAGACCTACAAGACCTTCTAGAACTAACACCCCAAAACGATGTCCTTTTCATTATAGGGGACTGGAATGCAAAAGTAGGAAGTCAAGAGATACCTGGAGTAACAGGAGCTTGGCCTTGGAGTACAAAATGAAGCAGGTCAAAGGCTAACAGAGTTTTACCAAGAGAACAACCTGGTCATAGCAAACACCCTGTTCCAACAACACAAGAGATGACTCTACACATGAACATCACCAGACAGTCAATACCGAAATCAGATTGTTTATATTCTTTGCAGTCAAAGACGGAGAAGCTCTATACAGTCAGCAAAAAACAAGACCGGGGGTGGACTGTGGCTCAGATCATGAACTCCTTATTGCCAATTTCAGACTTAAATTGAAGAAAGCAGGGGAAACCACTAGACCATTCAGATATAACCCAAATCAAATCCCTTATGATTATACAGTGGAAGTGCCAAATAGGTTGAAGGGATTAGATCTGATAGACAGAGTGCCTGAAGAACTATGGACGGAGGTTCCTGACATTGTACAGGAGGTGGTGATCAAAACCTACCCCAAGAAAAAGAAATGCAAAACAGCATAATAGTTGTCTAAGGAAGCCTTACAAATAGCTGAAAAAAGAAGAGAAGCAAAAGGCAAAGGAGAAAAGGAAAGATATATCCATCTGAATGAAGAATTCCAAAGAATAGCTAGAAGAGATAAGAAAACCTTCCTCAGTGATCAATGGAAAGAAATAGAGGAAAACAACAGAATGGGAAAGACTAGAGATCTCTTCAAGAAAATTAGAGATACCAAGGGAACATTTAATGCAAAGATGGGCACAAATAAAGGACAGAAATGGTATTTACCCGATAGAAGCAGAAAATATTAAGAAGAGTTGACAAGAATGCACAGAAGAACTATACAAAAAAAGATCTTAATGACCCAGATAACTGCATCAGTGTTATCACTCACCTAGAGTCAGACATTCTGGAATGTGAAGTCAAGTGGGCCTTACGAAGCATCACTACAAACAAAGCTAGTGGAGGTGATGGAATTCCAGTTGAGCTATTTCAAATCCTAAAAGATGATGCTGTGAACGTGCTGCACTCAATGTGCCAGCAAATATGAAAAACTCAGCAGTGGTCACAGAACTAAAAGAGTCAGTTTTCATTCCCACCCCAAAGAAAGGCAATGCCAAAAAAAAATTCAAACTGGAAGGACTGATTCATTGGAAGGACTGATGCTAAAGCTGAAACTCCAATACTTTGGCCACCTGATGGGAAGAACTGACTCATGAAAAGACCCTGATGCTGTGAAAGATTGAAGGTAGGAGAAGTCTGAATTTGGCAATAAGGAGTTCATGGTCTGAGCCACAGTCAGTTGCTGGTCTTGTTTTTGCTGACTGTATAGAGCTTCTCCATCTTTGGCTGCAAAGAATATAATCAATCTGATTTCGGTGTTGACCATCTGGTGATGTCCATGTATAGAGTCTTCTCTTGTGTTGTTGGAAGAGGGTGTTTGTTATGACCAGTGCATTTTCTTGGCAAAACTCTATTAGTCTTTGCCCTGCTTCATTCCGTATTCCAAGGCCAAATTTGCCTGTTACTCCAGGTGTTTCTTGACTTCCTACTTTTGAATTCCAGTCCTCTATAATGAAAAGGACATCTTTTTTGGGTGTTAGTTCTAAAAGGTCTTGTAGGTCTTCATAGAACCGTTCAACTTCAGCTTCTTCAGTGTTACTGGTTGGGGCATAGACTTGGATTACTGTGATATTGAATGGTTTGCCTTGGAAACAAACAGAGATCATTCTGTCGTTTTTGAGATTGCATCCAAGTACTGCATTTCGGACTCTTTTGTTGACCATGATGGCCACTCCATTTCTTCTGAGGGATTCCTGCCCGCAGTAGTAGATATAATGGTCATCTGAGTTAAAATCACCCATTCCAGTTCATTTCAGTTCGCTGATTCCTAGAATGTTGACATTCACTCTCGCCATCTCTTGTTTGACTACTTCCAATTTGCCTTAATTCATGGACCTGACATTCCAGGTTCCTATGCAATATTGCTCTTTACAGCATCGGACCTTGCTTCTATCACCAGTCACATCCACATCTGGGTATTCTTTTTGCTTTGGTTCCATCCCTTAATTCTTTCTGGAGTCATTTCTCCACTGATCTCTAGTAGCATATTGGGCAGCTACTGGCCTGGGGAGTTCCTCTTTCAGTATCATATCATTTTGCCTTTTCATACTGTTCATGGGGTTCTCAAGGCAAGAATACTGAAGTGGTTTGCCATTCCCTTCTCCAGTGGACCACATTCTGTCAGATCTCTCCACCATGACCCTCCCATTTTGGGTTGCCACACAGGCATGGCTTAGTTTCATTGAGTTAGACAAGGCTGTGGTCCTAGTGTGATTAGATTGACTAGTTTTCTCTGAGTATTGTTTCAGTGTGTTTGCCCTCTGATGCCCTCTTGCAACACCTACCATCTTACTTGGGTTTCTCTTACATTGGGCGTGGGATATCTCTTCACAGCTGCTCCAGCAAAGCGCAGCCATTGCTCCCTACCATGGACGAGGGGTATCTCCTCACCGCTGCCCTTCCTGACCTTCAACGTGGGATAGCTTCTCTAGGCCCTCCTGCACCTGCGCAGCCACAGCTCCTTGGACGTGGGGTTGGTCCTCCCGGCCACCGCCCCTGGCCTCGGGCTTGGGGTTGCTCCTCCCGGCCACCGCCCCTGGCCTCGGGCTTGGGGTTGCTCCTCCCGGCCACCGCCCCTGGCCTCAGGCTTAGGGGCATGGGGTATCTCCTCCCGGCCGCCGCCCCTGACCTCAGGACACCGGGTAACTCCTCTCCTTGCCGCCCCTGACCTCGGACGCTGGGTATCTCCTCTCAGCTGTAGACCATTCAGGTATGACCTAAATCAAATCCCTTATGATTATACAGTGGAAGTGAGAAATAGATTTAAGGGCCTAGATCTGATAGAGTGCCTGATGAACTATGGAATGAGGTTCATGACATTGTACAGGAGACAGGGATCAAGACCATTCCCATGGAAAAGAAATGCAAAAAAGCAAAATGGCTGTCTGGGGAGGCCTTACAAATAGCTGTGAAAAGAAGAGAAGTGAAAAGCAAAGGTGAAAAGGAAAGATATAAACATCTAAATGCAGAGTTCCAAAGAATAGCAAGAAAAGATAAGAAAGTCTTCTTCAGCGATCAATGCAAAGAAATAGAGGAAAACAACAGAATGGGAAAGACTAGGGATCTCTTCAAGAAAATCAGAGATACCAAAGGAACATTTCATGCAAAGATGGGCTCAATAAAGGACAGAAATGGTATGGACCTAACAGAAGCAGAAGATATTAAGAAGAGATGGCAAGAATACACAGAAGAACTGCACAAAAAAGATCTTCACGACCCAGATAATCACGATGGTGTGATCACTGACCTAGAGCCAGACATCCTGGAATGTGCAGTTAAGTGGGCCTTAGAAAGCATCACTACGAACAAAGCTAGTGGAGGTGATGGAATTCCATTTGAGCTATTCCAAATCCTGAAAGATGATGCTGTGAAAGTGCTGCACTCAATATGCCAGCAAATTTGGAACACTCAGCAGTGGAACAGGCCTGGAAAAGGTCAGTTTTCATTCCAATCCCAAAGAAAGGCAATGCCAAAGAATGCTCAAACTACCGCACAATTGCCCTCATCTCACACGCTAGGAAAGTAATGCTCAAAATTCTCCAAGCCAGGCTTCAGCAAAATGTGAACTGTGAACTTCCAGATAGATGTTCAAGCTGGTTTTAGAAAAGGCAGAGGAACCAGAAATCAAATTGCCAACATCCTCTGGATCATGGAAAAAGCAAGAGAGTTCCAGAAAAACATATATTTCTGCTTTATTGACTATACCAAGGCCTTTGATCACAATAAACTGTGGAAAATTCTGAAAGAGATGGGAATACCAGACCACCTGACCTGCCTCTTGAGAAATTTGTATGCAGGTCAGGAAGCAACAGTTAGAACTGGACATGGAACAACAGACTGGTTCCAAATAGGAAAAGGAGTACGTCAAGGCTGTATATTGTCACTTTGTTTATTTAACTTATATGCAGAGTACATCATGAGAAATGCTGGACTGGAAGAAACACAAGCTGGAATCAAGATTGCCGGGAGAAATATCAATAACCTCAGATATGCAGATGACACCACCCTTATGGCAGAAAGTGAAGAGGAACTAAAAAGCCTCTGATGAAAGTGAAAGAGGAGAGTGAAAAAGTTGGCTTAAAGCTCAACATTCAGAAAACTAAGATCATGGCACCCGGTCCCATCACTTCATGGGAAATAGATGGGGAAACAGTGGAAACAGTGTCAAACTTTATTTTTCTGGGCTCCAAAATCACTGCAGATGGTGACTGTAGCCATGAAATTAAAAGATGCTTACTCCTTGGAAGGAAAGTTATGACCTACTTAAATAGCATATTCAAAAGCAGAGACATTACTTTGCCAACAGAGGTTCGTCTAGTCAAGGCTATGATTTTTCCTGCGGTCACGTATGGATGTGAGAGTTGGACTGTGAAGAAGGCTGAGCGCCGAAGAATTGATGCTTTTGAACTGTGGTGTTGGAGAAGCCTCTTGAGAGTCCCTTGGACTGCAAGGAGATCCAACCAGTCCATTCTGAAGGAGATTAGCCCTGGGATTTCTTTGGAAGGAATGATGCTAAAGCTGAAACTCCAGTACTTTGGCCACCTCATGCGAAGAGTTGACTCATTGGAAAAGACTCTGATGCTGGGAGGGATTGGGGGCAGGAGGAAAAGGGGACGACAGAGGATGAGATGGCTGGATGGCATCACTGACTCGATGGACATGAGTCTCAGTGAACTCTAAGAGTTGGTGATGGACAGGGAGGCCTGGAGTGCTGCGATTCATGGGGTCGCAAAGAGTCGGATACGACTGAGTGACTTATCTGATCTAATCTTGCCGGGGACCAGCCCCAGCTGATCCAGGGTATTCGAAGGAGAGATGGCATAGGCGAAGATCAGGAGACAACTGCTTAATTAAATGTTAATTAAGGATATAAAGAGTAATAGGATGAGGATAGCTCAGTGAGGAAATTCAGTGGAGAAAAGAGGCTGAGTGGCTTGGTTTACGCGGGAGACCAATAAAACTTCAAGACAAGAAGTTTGCACCACTTACGTAGGCCACAGGCGTCCTTCCGTTCTCCCGGAGGAGAGGAGACACTGAGGCCTCCCCGGTCGGATCTTAGAAGCCCAGGCATAATTAGTAAGCATGGTGGGTTCCACTCTCCAGATGGAGACTCAGCCAGAGTGAGAGAGAGCGCGACATGGGGAGACCAGTATTTCGAGAAACTGATCCCAATTCTTTATTTTCCAGAGTCTGTTTTTATACACTGAGATGTTATACAAAAGTCACGCGGGGTCAGCAGTCCTGACTTTTATCAAAGTCAGGTGCTTCATACAAATGTATACAGAGGTCTTAGGGGTGTTACATCATCTTCTGGCCAGGGGGGCCTGCTGACAATTTACGACCCTCTCCTTGTGACAGCGGTCAGTCAATCAGGACACTTATTTCTCCAGGGCTGATTATTCTCAAAACAGACGCCACCCAAATAAAGTTACATTCCTACAGGGTGAGGGTGTAGTGGGTTTTAGTTAAGGAAAGAATTTACTTAGCCTAAGGTCTAACGTGATTAATATCAAAGGTTAATACTTATTTCTTCTATATATTCATTAATGTGTGTAAGGGCAGGGGATGTGGAGACTTAGCAACAAACATTGGCTCAACAAATGAAAAACCCTTCACCAATACAATTTCTAATCAGCCCATTATACTTATACTAATAGTTTTCTAACTTTTCTAAGGAACCTGTTTTTAGAAGGTTTAAAGCATCTCGTGCCTCTCATGGTTGGGAGGCTGTGAGCAATCACATGTGGCCGGACAAGCCTGTCAGGCAGGCTAGAGAACCTTCAGAGGAGTTTGTAGGTTAAAACAGTCTTATCATGCCCAGGAATTATTATTAACTGGATCTCTAGGTTAACTCCTTCTCCGAAAGAGGTCGTGGGGGACAGCCCCCCGTAAAGTCAGAGGTGTAGGTAAGAGCACAAAGTAGTAAAGTAGGCAGGCTCTGGTTACGGGGGTAGACGCTCGAGGATTTCCAGGGGGACTCCTGAGGCTCGATCCCGCCTTTGCGTATGTCGAGCCTCCTTCCTCATGACCTTTGCCATGGGCGGAGTACCTCACTCTGGCCCCCAACATAATCTGATCTGAGGTGAAGGGGACAACAGAGGATGAGATGGTTGGATGGCATCACTGACTCAATGGACATGAGTTTGAGCAATGTCTGGGAATTGGTGATGGATGGGGAAGCCTGCTGTGCTACAATCCATGGGGCCACAATGACTCAGACCCGACTGAGCAACTGAATTGACTGACATGTAACTGAAGTTGTACAGCAGAGGCTAACACAGTGCTGAAATGCAACTACACCCAATTTAAAAAAAATTTTTAATCTTCTGGCTTTCCAATTTATGAATCTCCCATTGGCAACTTGTTTCCTAGGATCCAGCCTCCTGCCCCGTTTTTCTCACTTTCCTCCCTTCTCTCTCTTTTCCTTTCCTCTCAGCTTTCCCCCAATCCCTCTTATTTTCTCATCAAGAGCCACTCAGATATTGTCTTTCTTTTCATTGTTCCTTGTTTTTATCCAATAGGTAGCGTGTTTTCATGTAACATATTCCCTAGTGTTAAATGTTAATACTGTCTATCCCCCACCATACCTGCAATGTCATTGTTAAATGACGGAATGACTTCTGGGTAGTAAGACCTAATTGAACATAGTGACCCATCTACAGAAATCATGTGACTGTCAGAAAGGAGGTGGTTTTTGCCACTGAAGTAAAAAAATGAAGCACTCCAGTGGAAAACACCATGTCTGTCCAAGTGCTTTTTAGGCAAGAGAAAATCTATCCCAGAGCTTTAAGTGTTCATGTGTTCACTCATTAATCCATTTATTTGTATCTCCCTCAAAAGATAAAATTGCAGTTCTTCTCTACTGTTTGTAACTAGTTATCTTTCCTTATAGTTAGAATCTCAGACTTCCGACTTGGAGGCAGATTTTCATTCTCAACAATATATCATCTGAAGGCTATGTTTGTTTAACAAGAATTTTATGTTCTATAAAAAAAATGTGACATTTGAAGAAGGTGAGGGAGAGAAAAAAGTATATAATAAAACAAATACTAGTATGTTCTTGAGGAATTCTGTATAAAATGTTGACATTTCTGAAGGGCACTTCTATATTTGTTTTGTTTTATTTTTTATTTTGCTATTACACCCCTAACCTATCATATGTGGTATCTGTAACTTTCAAAACTGCCAACAATCAGCCCATGTTGAAGTTTGTTGTTATTGTTGGTGGTAGTAACCCAGTGATCCTTTCACTTTTACTGTTCTTTGTACAGTAACCTTACTAATCTCAAGAATTTGAAATTTGGATTCTGTACAATTACATGATTCCTCAACCTTACACTCAATTCTCACCTGTGGTTAGAAGAATACAAGTTCTAACATGTATGTGTTCATTCATTCATCAAGTACTTACTGAACACTTTGTGCCAAGCACCCTGCCAGGTACGGCAGATAGAAAATGAGTAAGACATCACTTTTGCCTCACAATGTCTAGAAGTCTCGACTAAGGAAGGAGGCAGAGCTGTGCACAGACAATCAGGATGTGTGAAATGCTATAAAAGAACTGTTGTGTTCGGGGTGCTCAGAGCTCACAAGGAGAGTCATCCTACTCTTGTTTTGTTGGGAGACTACAGGGAGAAGAGACTGTGGCCAAGGGAAATTTGAGAGAGGAGATAGGAGAAGTTTGAGCTGAATTCTGGGATGACTCTGGCATTGCCACTTGGCTGAGGGACACTCAGCCGTGTGGGAGGCATCTTCAGTGGTTGTGGCTGCAGTGAAGTGAGAAAAAGAAAGATGAGCCGCAAGACTGAGAAGGTGGTATGCTAAGTCACTTCAGTCGTGTCCAGCTCTTTGTGACCCTATAGCCCACCATATACCTTAGCCCACCAGGCTACTCTGTCCATGGGATTCTGCAGGCAAGAATACTGGAGTGGGTTGCCATGCCCTCCTCCAGGGGATCTTCCCAACCCAGGGATGGAGCCTGCGTCTCTTATATCTGCATTGGCAGGCAGGTTCTTTACCACTAGCACCATCTGAGAAGGTAGTTCAGTTCAGTTCAGTTCAGTCACTGTCGTGTCCGACTCTTTGCAGCCCCATGGACTGCAGCACACCAGGCCTCCCTGTCTATCACCAACTCCCAGAGTTTATTCACACTCATGTCCATGGAGTCGGTGATGTCGTCAACCATCTCATCCTCTGTCGTCCCCTTCTCCTCCTGCCTTCAATCTTTCACAGCATCAGGGTCTTTTCCAATGAGTCAGTTCTTCCTACCAGGTGGCCAAAGTATTGGAGTTTCAGCTTCAGCATCAGTCCTTCCAATGTATATTCAGGACTGACTTCCTTTAGGATGGACTGGTTGGATCTCCTTGCAGTCCAAGGGACTCTCAAGAGTCTTCTCCAGCACCACAGTTCAACAGCAGATTTTAACTTGAATGAATGGCTATAGAAAGATCTTAAGGAAAGTAAGGGGTGACCTGACTAGCTTTGTGCTTTGAAAGGGAAACCTGAAGACAACATAAGGGCATAATCACGGGCACCCAGAGGTCTCCCATCTCTTTGCAGCCGGTATAACTCTCTGATGCTATTCCCAGCCTGTCTGGAAAATCATCAGAACCTACTTCATACTGCCACAGATTGGGCATTTCCAACAATCTCTGGAAGTTCTGAGAAACTCCTGATAGAGTGGCACAACCCACCCACAACAGAGAGCCCCTTTCTAATGCCTGGGCCCAGGCTGTTGGTACAAGCAGAAGTGGTTTCATCATTTCCTCTCAGAGTGATTTCAGGATATTTCTAAACCTCTTGTGGAACTGGCCCTTTTCTTGATCATTTCCTTCTGAATGCAGCTCCTGTGTACCTCTGGAGGAGTGGCTATCACTGTCATCGTTAGTTCACTTCTCCTTGCCCCTCTTTCTGGAGGCTGTGCGGTGTGACTGTGCTCTCGCAACCAGTGTCCACATTTATGCTGTAAGGCTTCAGCACTTTGCATAAAGTCACCAGGTCTGGGTCCAAACTTTGTTGGGGGTTGGGGGAAGGAGTAGATTTCAATACACTGGTGCCATTCAATGGATGTTAAATAACATAAAGCATCATGAAAGAGGGGCTTACATCCTGCAAAGAAACCTTGTGAACTAATTCTTTATCCCCTGGGATTTTGATCCCAGGACAATTAAGAGCTACAGAGTACCTTTTCCCCAAATATAAGGTGGCAGAAATAGCACTTTTTGAAAAATCAAATTATATTCTGTTTTCAGGTTTCAGCAGAAAACTTGTGGCAGTATTTCTCACTGTCTTTCTAGTAGATACACCTATTAGCATTATTTCTTCACAGATTTCAGTGGGCAAGTGCCTGAGAAGGTACTTTTCTCCACCTCACTGATGAATTTTGCAATAACTGAACTTTATAAGAATATAGAAAATCATGAGTCAATCTCCCAATGCACTTGAAAATAATTAGGTTTTCTATCACATCCCTTTATCTCCTTATCAGAGAAGGATTTTTAATCAGGCTTTCTATGAATGTGGCTAAATTATAGCGTAGAATCACTGAGAATATCTTAAATATTAAAGCAGCTACTGGCGTCTCTGGAGCCTTGACACAGGTGCCAGGATCTCCACATCAGTCCTGCTAACAGAACAACCCAACAGCCTCTTCTTATAAAGAAATGTGAGGTTTAGTCCTTATTTTATTCCATTTAATTAGAAAACAACTGAAAATCCTGTCTTGCATTTTCAACACATGTTTCCAATTAGTGCAGCCAAGCGGGACCCTGAGTTTGATAAAAGCACTGACGTGTACCTTTGGTGCCTGTACAATGTACTCTTTCATTTTACAAGGTGGCTGAAGTGCAGTTTTAAATATCTTTTTTTTTTTTTTTTAATGTTAACAAAAACCCAGGGGTATAAACTTAGAAAAAAAGTAAAGAGAAGCAAACCCAATTTTGTTTGAATTGCCTGCCTAGACTTTTAGAACCCTGTATGCAGAGGAAGTGTATTTGGCAGGCTCTACACTGGACGTTTACGGGCTTGTGTGCAAAAAGCATTATGGCTCATGCGACTCGCGCTCAGAGGCCATTAGATGGGAGATCCGTCACGTCAGGAAATACCACTTATTATACTGTAAATTTGCTTCATGTGACTGATCTGCTTAAAAGGCAGTGGAAATCCCATTCAAATAAATTGTTTCAGACCAAGCTATAACTGATAGGACTCTTGCCTTCAGCGCGACTCTTTCTGGGTAACTTTTGGAAGCTCGTGTGTCTTTAAGTAGGAAAGTAAAACTGGTGTCCAACAGTCTGGGAATTAGATGTGGAAAAGCCTAATTTAGGTCACTGCATCCCACCTCCTGCCAAAATAAAGGGAACTAGCAAGAGGGAAAAGTAAGATAAAACAAGTAAAAGACTTTATGACTCCTTCTCATGGTGTGTGTTCTGAGCTGTCCCAGGGACAGTGGAATGATTTTCCACTTTGGGTCATGGGAAAGCATGATGTCTTTTGTCCCAGAAGGTTGAGGCACATACTGTTATAGGGTCCTACATGAAGACTAACAACAGGCTTCTTTTGCCGGATTTTATTGTCAGAACTACCCTTCCATTTTTGACCCGTAATTGACAGACTAGAGAAATGTGCTCGTCAAGAACAATAAACTCCATCTCCTAGACTCATCACCAATTGCTCAGAAATATCCAAAACTGCCAAGATAAGAACACAAATCTGAATAGAATAAATCTAAATAAGTGGATCCCTTGTAACTAACTTAAACTTGAGAAAAAATAACTCAAACGAGAACACTTCAGATCTATTCTCTCAGTAAATTTCAAGTATATAAAACTTTATTATTAAGCATAGTCATAAGTTGTGTATTAAGTCTCTAGACCTATTTGTCTTATAAACTGAAAGTCTGTGCCCTTTGATCAATATCTTCCATTTCTTCCCACTCCCCAAGCCTATTATAACTATCATCATACTCTGTTACTATGAGTTTGGCTTTTTTTCTTTTTAGTTTCTACATATAAGTGAGATCATATGATATTTATCTTTCTGTGTCTGTGTTTCACCTAGTATAATCCCCTCCAGTTTCATCTATATTGTTTCAAATGGAAGGATTTCCTTCTTATTAAAAGCTGAATAATAGCCCACTATATGTGTATGTATGTGTGTGTGTGTATATATATATATATATATATATATATATGTCAGTTCAGTTCATTCTCTCAGTTGTGTCTAACTCTTTGTGACCCCATGGACTGCCCATTTTATATATATATATATATATACACCACATTTTCTTTATTCATTCATTTTTTGATAGTTTATTTCCATGTTTTGGCTACTGTGAATAATAATGCTGCAATGAACTAGTTTTCAACAAAGGTGCCAAGAACACATAATGGGGAAAAGATAGTCTCTTCAATAAATGATGTTGAAAAAAACCAGATTACCACATGCAAAAGAATGAAAGGGCTCTTATCTTACACCATATTCAAAAATCAACTCAAAATGGATTAAAGACTTAAATGTATGCCCTGAAACCATAAAACTTCTAGAAGAAAGCAGGAGGTAAGCTCCTTGATGTTGGACTTGGAAATGAATTTTTTGGAATTGACATCAAAGCACAGACAACAAAAGCAAAAATAAACAAGTGAGACTGTGTCAGACTAAGAGGTTTCTGCACAGGAAAGGGAGCCAGCAACAAAGTGAAAAGACCTGTGCAATGGGAGAAAATATTTGTAAGTCATATATTTGATAAGGAATTAATATCCAAAATATATAAGGAATTTCTACAACTCAGTAGCAAAAGCAACGAAAGCCGTATTTTAAAATGGGCAAAGGTCCTGAATGGATATTTTCCCAAAGAAGCAGTATGATGCCCACAGGTATACAAAGAGATGCTCCACCGCACTAGTGATCAGGGCAACGCAAATCAAAGCCATAATGAGATACTACTGCACACCTAGGTGTGTGAGGTGTTGGGATGACTATCACCAAAAAGTAAAAGATAGTAAGTATGGGTGAGGTTGTGGAAAAAGGGAAACTTTTGTGCACTGTTGGTGAGAATGTAAACTGGTTGAGCCATCATGGAAAACAGGACGAGGGTTCTTCAAAACATTATAAATACAACTACCATATGATCCACCAGTCCCACTTCTGTATGTATCCAAGGAAAATGAAATCACTCTCTTGAAGAGATATTCGCACTGGCGTGTTCATGTTAACTTTAAATATACAAAGTAAAAATCTGAGCTTTCACCATATGTGACTGTGTAGGCCCTCCCTGGTTATTGTTTATCATTTTAACCAACCATTTGGATCAGACTTCAGGTTTCTGCTCCTTCTGTGGGCCACCAATCATTCCTTTATCTCCCTAGAATGAGTTCCTTAAGCTGCTACCACCCCATCCTACTGCTTCATCCCCAAAAGGGGCATCAAACCTTTGATTCTCTGCAACACAGCAGAGACCAGGTTGTTGCTTCAAATAAATCTTTATCAAGCTCCCCAGGGGATTCCATATTGGCAAATTCAGTAGTTATTCCATGCTACAAATCTGATTACTTGAAAACTCAGCAGGTATGCAAGGAAGGCACACCGCACTGACTTAATTTAATTACCGAAGCCACCTATAGGGAGTCTCCAGTAGCATGCAGCCATGTTGCAAGAACCAACTTAATCAACACATTCTCTCCAGCACACATATAGGCACCTCCCTCAAAGCCCTCTAACCTGTCCTCCCTCCTGGGCCAAATTACCATGAGGCTCCAGAGGAAAAAGGAAGCCCTCATTTCATCATCCTAGAGTTGGCTTCCTAGCCCATCGCTGTATATCCTAGGATCTGTCTCTTTGTAGGATGACCATGTTAATTCTCCAAGGGAAGCTCCATGCTCTGCCCGAGCTAGTCTCAATCTATTAACTTCAGCAGGCAAATGGTTCAGTATCAGTCTATTTCTCCCAAACTGTTGCTGTTGAGTCAGTTCAGTTCAGTTCAGTTCAGTTGCTCAGTTGTGTCCAACTCTTTGCGACCCCATGAACCGCAGCACGCCAGGCCTCCCTGTCCATCACCAACTCCCGGACTTTACCCAAACTCATGTCCATTGAGTCGGTGATGCCATCGAACCATCTCATCCTCTGTCGTCCCCTTCTCCTCCTGCCCTCAATCTTGCCAAGCATCAGGATCTTTTCACATGAGTCAGCTCTTCTCATCCGGTGGCCAAAGTTTACTACACTTAAATATGGGGTGTCTGCAGCCCAGTCAGAAGTCTTTTATAAAATGTCAGATTCAGACATAGCCAACTTTCCTGCACACTTCAGATTCTCTGATATGAACATCCTGTATGGGAACCATAATGTAGAAACACATGCGTTTATGCACACAAACACACACCTACACACTCACATACCGGCCTAAGTGCTCTTAGAGGGGCTTCTTAACAACCAACAATGTGCTATTATAAAGCAGCGTAAATCTATACAAAGGAGTTTTCTGCTCTCCTCCACCACAAAAAGTGGCTTCAGAGAAGAGGAAGTCTGTTAGATTATATTTGATTTATGTGACTAAATGGACCTTTAGGTTTAAAGTGTCTGAATCCAGGTTATTATTTCTCCCCCAAGAAGAACAGAGGGTATTTACTTTCTCTGTTTTTCAGAACTGAGAGGCATACTGGGTTGCTTTTCCCAGAATCAAAAATCTGTCTGCTCCAGCTATCTCTTCTTAGGATATAAAAAATGACTTGCAGCATCAAAGTGGCAGATTCCTCAGCTGCCGCCTTTTGGTGTCTAAGAACTTTGAAGTGCGGTCTCACGCAGGAAATCCCATTGCATCTGATTTGCTGAGGGTTTGTGGTTTACACACATCACTTCTCTATAATCTAGGCTTCCTTTATCTATTAGATAATAGTGATTCTTTGATTCCAAAAGGTTTTCATGCCATGCAATAAATTCTCACAATATCTTTTCTGAACTGTGAAATGATAGCTGTGTCTAGAAGAAAGACAGGAATATTTTTCTAACTGTAGACCTGTCATTAGGAGAAATGATAAAGAGACTTGGCATGTAGTTTCTTAGGGTGGCCTATAAGAAATTAAATCTGATTAATTGCCTTTTAAATAAACACTCTGCAATGAATCAGAGCCATCTCTCTCTTTTTTTTTTAATTTCTGCTATATGGGACTAGCCCATTATATAAAAAGAAAGCTTTTCCTCCATCTCTCCCTCTTGATCTCTCGTGAGCTCATCATTGGGTCCCCACTGTTGTAACTGTCTCTGGCTTTCCCATGAATAAAATGTACCTCCTCAGGTCTCTTGTCCTGGGACATTTCTGAATGACAGAGTAGGTAATAAATTGACGCCAAAGATAGATGAGAGTTAATTTGTACTGGACTTTCCTTTGTCTTGTCATGTGATCTGCTTGACAGGCCTTCGCCGACCTAACCCAGAGTTACTGACATAAGATTTTAGTTGTTGTTTAGTTGCTAAGTCATGTCCAACTCTTTTGCAATCCCATGGACTGTAGCCTGCCAGGCTCCTCTGTCTATGGAATTTCCCAGGCAAGAATACTGGAGTGGGTTGCCATTTCCTTCTCCAGCGGATCTTCCCAACCCAGGGATCAAACCTGTGTCTCCTGAACTGGCAGATGGATTCTTTCCCACTGAGCCACCAGGAAAGTCCAAAGATTTTAGACTTTGCAGCCAATCAGTGGGGCTTTTCTTTTCATCATTTAGTGACCCTCGTGTGCACAGCATGGACACGTCTGGGTTCCTTCCATGTGCAGTGAAGATGCTACCCAGAGGCAATATAGTGAATGCAGGTGCTTCAAACAATTTTTAAAATATGGTTGTGGACCCTTATTTCAATAAACTCTACATTGAATCTCAGTATGTAAAACAACAAAAGAAGAGTTGCTTGGTTGGAATAAGATCCTGGAGCTCTGCCCCCTCATCCTTTGGGAACAGATTTGCAAGCAATTGGTCCTATGATTGAGAGAACAGATTCAAGAGTCAAACAGTTGAGTTGAAACCCCAGTTCTAGATAACCCTTGGGAAATGGCTTCCTTCCTGAACTTGAGTTTTGTCCTTTCTGGAATGCAGCCAGTAGTCTTACATTTCAGGTGGATATGAGGATTAAATGAGATCATATAAAATAGTATTAAGCACAGTTCCTGATGCACAAGAATCACTCTATTAGAGGGGCAGGTTATTAATGTTAAAATGCCACTTCCTTTGTAACCAAAACTGTTACAGAGGAGGATGGGGCAGTATGAGCAGGAGGCAACAAAAACTGGTGCTGGTGACTAACCCCTCCCCTGAGGATAGTGGAACAATCTTATAAACTGAGTTAAATCACTCTCCCGCTGTGACTGACAATGACTAATTCAGCAGAAGGGAGTTGGCCACCCTTATTGCAACGTTGATAGGACTTTGTGTACAGAAATTCAGGTCACCGATGAGCTTTAATCCCATAGCTCCTGCCACAGTTCTTATCTTAGAAGACATTTACTCATTTGCAGAAATTTCACCCTTTCACATAAGCTGAACAGAATTTCCTGGGCATTCCTAACAGACTTCCTGGAGTGAAATACACTCCGTTAATGGTGTATTGAGAGCGTGTTGGTGTATAAAATATTAGCGTGGAGAGAGACAGAGGATTTGAAAGATGGTAAGTAATGGGAATATGAACTGGAACGCTCATGTTGAAAACAGAAAAATGGTCGCCTTGCACCACAATATTTGAATTCTTTCAGTTTTGCTCTGCTGACAGAATCGCGAAACACAATATTTCAAGTAAGTGTGTTAGAAAGGTATTGGCATTAAACTAATATCGAGCAACTTGAATAATTTCTTAGAAGTGACTGAAATACATTTCCTCACTTTTTCTTTCATTTGTTCATATTGCTCCAGATAGGATTGCACAAGCGATGATCTTGCAAGCAATAAGACCTCCACTGCAAGTGGTATGTGCCATTAAAATACAAAAGAAGAGGCTCAAGCCAACAAAACTGAAAAAAGCTCATATTTTTCTTCCCCTATTTTTAATTTGTCTAGACTCATTTCAACATGGTCTGATTTGCTGATCCCAAACCTGAATATGTCATCAAGACTTTGACAGGATACTGAGAAAGGACAAGAGCCCCCACTCATGTTGTAGCTATTTCAGGGCTATTTTTACTTCTCCAGCTCCTTATGACCACTGGGGCCTCTTAAAGCATATGAGAGGTCATGTGAATTTTGGCCCTAAGGATCTATCTCTTGTTGCAGAGTCCCTGATACCCCAATTCTCTAATCCATGATTTTTTAGCCTTGGCCTTTGTCTGACTATCCCCCTACTTAGCGAAAAGGTAGATGCTTCTAGAAGCCTGTTGTGCCCACTCTCCACATCTTGCCTCCTGGGTCATTCAGATGTGCTCCTGAGACAGGTCCCAGGAGCAGAGACATTGTCATCATTTCCTCCTTCTCTAACTTATATCTGAAAGAGACAGAGGTGAGCCAGTACCTTCCGGAGTCCTCACTGCATGTCTGTGTCTCTGCCTGTGAAGAGCGTCAACAAGCTCAATGGAACTCATAATCTCCCTGCTGCCTTTAGCCACGTCTTTTTCCTACCTGGGTGTTTTCCAGATGGGAGAAAGGTACCAACCTTATCATGGTTATTATTGACTCTTCCATCTCCCTGACCAGATGTTGTTCCCCGTCCTAGCCCCTAGTCAATCAGCAGATTTTGTTGTTTCTTCTTCTGTAATGGCCAGACTCTAATCTTCTTAAATTTTCTTATAAGATGGTAACAATAACCCTGTATACGAGACAGCAAAAGAGACACTGATGTATAGAACAGTCTTTTGGACTCTGTGGGAGAGGGAGAGGGTGGGATGATTTGGGAGAATGGCATTGAAACATGTATAATATCATATATGAAATGAGTCGCCAGCCCAGGTTCGATGCATGATACTGGATGCTTAGGGCTGGTGCACTGGGACGACCCAGAGGGATGGTACAGGGAGGGAGGAGGGAGGAGGGTTCAGGATGGGGAACACATGTATACCTGTGGTGGATTCATTTTGATATATGGCAAAACCAATACAATATTGTAAAGTTAAAAAAAAAATTAAATTTAAAAAAAATTAAAAAAAATAAAGACATTGGAAAATAAAAAAAGTAAATAAATAAAATAATATATTGTAGAGAAAAAAAATTTTTCTTATAAGTCCCGTCATATGACTCCTCCTCCCTCCAGTGACATTTGTATCGTTCTCTGCTTTGTTACCCCTTCCCCTAAAGCACCCTATTTGACTGACACTGAGTATTCCATCTCATCACTTTCTCTCTTCACCTCCAATCGTCTGCAGTCTGCTCTTCCATTTGCCTTGGGTCTCCTTTCTCACTCTACTCTCTGAATTCTCTTCCCCTGCTATTGCTCTTTCAAGTCTTGAATTAGATCTCACTTCCTGAGGAACGTTTCCCTGCCACTCTACATCCTGATTAGACATTCCTCCTAAGTCCTTTCCTAACACGGTGTTTCCCAACCATAATATTTAGCATATTTTGTTGCAGCTGTGTATTTGCCTCTTTCCCTCATGCTGTCATTTGTAAAGATAAAAAGCCAGTCTTTCTTTCTCACTGTTCTGTTCTTTGTACGTAGAACAAGTCTTCCCGAATGAATAAATGAATGAATGAGTATAGTGGAAACAAACTTAAGTATTCAAACAAGAAGTGTCAACATGCCAAATGTGTCTGAGAGAACAAGTGAGCTGAGAACCAAAAAAGTGACCTTCGGGCTCAGACGGAAAGAGCTTATAACCAAGACAAGAACACTTTCAGTGGGACAAGGGGGACAGAAGCCAGAGGAGAGTGGGTTGAAACTGGCTAGGACATGAGCTCATGCAGACAGCGAACATAGACAAGTTTATTGGAAAATTGTGCCGTGATATGAAAACATTGTTGATGCAGGAGGGAGAGGGGACACTTGCAGGAAGAAACACATGAAAGATTGGAGAAACTGCTTATAAGGAAGTCAGAACTGTCCTTAGGGTCACACATAAGGTAGTCACAAAATAAGGGAAACAGAGTTGGACTGAAGTCCGTAAGCACATTTTGAATCCCAAGTTCTAATACCATTTGCTAAGCTAAATGAGTTGAACTTCCAGAAAGCTCTCAGAAAGAGATTTTCAGTGTTGCTTAACTATGCTTTGTGCAGAAGTAAAAACTTTATTGGTAGACTTTGTTAGCCTGTGGTGATAGCAATATAAAGGGAAACAGCTGTAACTGAGATGCAGGCAATCCTTTGGTTCAGTTCAATCACTCAGTCATGTCTGACTCTGTGACCCCATGGACAGCAGCACACCAGGCTTCTCTGTCCATCACCAACTCCCAAATCTTGCTCGAACTCATGTCCATCGAGTTGGTGATGCCATCCAACCATCTCATCCTTTGTCATCCCCTTCTCCTCCTGCCTTCAATCTTTCCCAGCATCAGGGTCTTTTCTAATGAGTCAGTTCTTCGCATAGGGTGGCCAAAGTATTAGGGTTTCAGCTTCAGCATCAGTCCTTCCGATGAACACCCAGGACTGGTCTCCTTTAGGATGGACTGGTTGGATCTCCTTGCTGTCCAAGGGACTCTCAAGAGTCTTCTCCAACACCACAGTTCAAAAGCATCAATTCTTCAGCACTCAGCTTTTTTTATAGTCCAACTCACATCCATACATGACTACTGGAAAAAACCATAGCTTTGACTAGACAGACCTTTGGGGCAAAGTAATGTCTCTGCTTTTTAATATGCTGTCTAGGTTATAGCTTTTCTTCCAAGGAGCAATCGTCTTTTAATTTCATGGCTGCACTTACCATCTGCATTAATTTTGGAGCCCAAAGAAATAAAGTCTCTCATTGTTTCCTTTGTTTTCCCATCTATTTGCCATGAAGGGATGGGACCAGATGCCATGATCTTAGTTTTATGAATGTTGAGATTTAAGCCAACTTTTTCACTCTCATCTTTCACTTTCATTAAGAGGCTCTTTAGTTCTTCTTCACTTTCTGCCATAAGGGTGGTGTCATCTGCATATCTGAGGTTATTGATATATCTCTCAGCAATCTTGATTCCAGCTTGTGTTTCATCCAGTCTGGCATTTTGCATGATGTACTCTGCATATAAGTTAAATAAGCAGGGCAACAATATACAGCCTTGATGTATTCCTTTCCCTATTTGGAACCAGTCTGTTGTTCCATGTCCAGTTCTAACTTGCTTCTTGTCCTGCATACAGATTTCTCAGGAGGCAGGTAACGTGGTCTGGTATTCCCATCTCTAAGAATTTTCCACAGTTTGTTGTGATCCACACAGTCAAAGGCTTTAGAGTAATCAATAAAGCAGAAGTAGATTTTTTTTCTGGAATTCTCTTGCTTTTTTCTATGATCCAATGGATGTTGGCAAATTGATCTCTGACTCTCTGGGACCCTATGGACTGTAGCCCACCAGGCTCCTCTGTCTATGGAATTCTCTAGGCAAGAATAGTGGAATGGGCTGCCATGCCCTCCTCCAGGGGATCTTCTCGACCCAGAGATTGAACAGACGTCTCCTGTGGCTCCTGCATTGCAGGTGGATTCTTTACCACTGAGCCCCTGGGGAAGCCCCTTGTAACATCCATATTTAATAAAGTACAAAGATTGCCTAATATTTAATAAAGTACAAGAATCTACCTGCAATGCAGAAGCCACAGGAGACGTGGGTTCAGTCACGTGTAGATCCCCTGGAGGAGGGCATGGCAGCCCACTCCACTATTCTTGCCTGGAGAATCCCATGGACAGAGGGGCCTGGTGGGATACAGTCCATAGGGTCGCAAAGAGTCAGACACGACTGAATGGGACTTAGAATGCACACACACAGAGATGTTACAAAGGTACAGATAGTTGTGCAGCAAATAACCGTGTATCACCACCTACTTAAGGAAGAACATCTCAGTAAATGCCGTGACCTGGTGCATCTTGAATTTAAATGACTTTTCTCCCAGTTGTTCAAGTCTCTATTCGAAGTACAATACATATTTTGGCATGAAAAAACAATATTTCCACTGTGGAAAGTCATAACCAACTTGTTGAAGTTTACGCAGAAAATATTTTTGGTAAACAAATCCCAGTGCAAGGTTTCAGGAGGAAAGTATCAGGGTCCTGATGACAAAAGCAGTGGAGGAGCAGCAGATGCGGCCCAGGCCTTCCTCGCTGTCATCGATCATAAGCCTGTCCTGCCCTGGGCTTGCCAGCCAGTAGGTCTTGGGCCCCTAGGGGGAGCAGAATTTATTGTAAAGGGCCTGTAAATCCATATGCACATTGAGTATAGTAGACTAAATAAATAATATGTCATATATGCACACACTGCTATTTTTTTTAATGTCTGTGGAGGAAATTTTGAATAAAATACAAGCTTGCTTTGTGAAATGAATAGCAGCCTTTGATCAATATGTGTTTTCTCAAACTACACATGTGAGAGTGTAATGTATATAGCATGATACATTACATTTTGAGTCCTCATACTCAAAAAGGTTGGTCTCGTGCTACTGTTATTGCTAGAAAGCCTTTAGATGATGATTTACACAGGAAGCAAAAAGTGTTCTTTAATATTTTAAAAATTATTTACATTATAAAAATCTTTTCTTCAAAACGATAGTAGTATGTTTCAACACACAAACTTACTTTATTCCCTCTTTGCTTCTGCAGGCTGCTTTTGTGCTAAAGGCCTTCTTAGTCCACATTCAACACAGCAAACACGATCAAATCTTGTAAAAGTCTGACTGGAGTTTCTCTCCCTCCTTTGAGCACAGAGAGTACTTCTAGCAGAAGAAAAGTAGGATCAGAAATCCCAGCTTGTACTTCTCTGGTGGTCTAGTGGTTAAGAATCCACCTGCCAATGCAGGGGACACGGGTTTGATCCCTGGTCTGGGAAGATCCCACATGCTGTGGGGGCAATTAAGTCCATGTGCCACAGCTACTGAGTCTACGTGCTGCAACTGCTGAAGCCCACATACCCTAGAGCCTGTGCTCCGCGACTAGAGAAGCCTGGACACTGCAGCTAGAGAGTAACCTCCACTCACTGCAACTAGAAAATGCCCATGCATAGCAACCAGACCCAGTGTAGCCGGAAATAAACAACATTTTTAAAAATTAAAAAAGAAAAATCCCACCTTCCTTTTACTTGCCTTCTTTTGCCTGTCCTGGACCCCTCTGGGCTGCTTCTTTCAGACCTGGCTCATTTCTAATTTGCCCAGAAGGAGCTTCGTTTTATGTTTCATTCATACAGAGGAGCCCAGAGGCTTCTTGTGCACTTCCATCCAGTCAGGTGCTTGAATAAATGCACCTTTCATTGAGTGTTGATTTGTTTAGTTGTTATTTGTTTCAAATGCATTTGTCCCTTCTCACCAACAAGAGAACAAGCTGCCCAAATATCTGAGCACACAATTCACATCGTGTGTTGAGGAGTATTGACCGTGGAGGAAAAGTGGCAGGCACCCTTGTCTCGTGTTCTCTTTCTCATTAGCATCTAATTGAGTGGCAGAGATGTGCTTTCAATGGAGGCAAGTTTGATAAAAACTTCCCTGTGGTGCTTCCCAAGGTAAGATAGCGCCCAGGGCGGCACAGTGACCCAGCATCATTACTCTGAATCCTATAATGAAAAATTGATTTCTTTAACAAGGTTCTCTCAACCCTCTGATCACACAAGAAAAACCTTAAGTTAGTGTTGGCAAGCATTTGACTTTCCTTATGGTGTTCCCTGCCCTCTCTCTGTCTTTCTTTTCTTTCTCTTTCTTCTTTTATTTTTGAAACTGAGAGAGTATCTAGGCCTCACATTCAGAGTTTTAAGCACAAATTAACAATAGGTATGTAATTTTTAAAGCATTGTTTTATATTCATTGTTGATATATTTTCTAGCTACTTCCTATTGAAGGCACATAATATATTCTTTATCCATTTAGAGTAGTGATATAATCTTATACAATAGTAGGAAAGTGAGTCAATTAAAGAAAAGTATTATATAGATATTAGAGGTTTCATGGTACAGCAAAAACCATGTGTTTTTTCAAGAACAAAGTTTGTGTGATCCTCTCCTGTCACAAAGCAAATAGATTACAAAGAGACACAAAATACTAACCTGTGAGCACAAAGTAGTTTATCAAGGTGGAAAAGCCATTCATCACTCAGCATCCTTAATAAGAGGACCCAGCATAGGTCAACGTTATGGCCATAAGGTGGTGAATTCTGGCTTGACCCTTTCTGCACACCAGCAGACACCATTACCCCTCGCTTTGCCCCAGTATCTTTGAAAGTAAAGAATGAGAAAAGCAGTTTAAATTCCATCATAGTTTTAACCTGGCAGTGTATCATTTTTCCCATGCCACAGAGTCACAGGCTCCATTAATATGAGGGGTTAAAGATTACGTTCTGAGTAGCTGGGAGAATAGTTCTCAAGTGCATTACTCAGCTCAGGGCAGACGTCACACAGGGAACTGGCTATCGTTTTCAAGAAAGTGGGTGTAAAACTTGCTGTTCCTTTCTATTTGTCTGTGAGATAATTCTGGCTCTCCCTTCCCCTCCAGGATATGGCTGCCAAAATGAATTAATCCCATACCTACCTCATTCATGATGATCTCCACAACAGGAGAAGTAAATGTTTCTTACTGCTAACTGGAAACATTTCCCCCAAATGACTGCAGATAGCCGGGGTGCCTGCTCCTTTGATGGATAATTGCAGCAACACTTTTTTTCAGCAGAGTGGAGACAGCATCACAGTGGGATCAAATGGGTTGGAGTCACTCACTCTGACGTACCAACCCTGGCTGTCCTGCTGCCGAACTATCTTCGCCAGCCAGCCACTTAACCTCTTTTTGGAAGGCCGCTTCCTGCAGAATGAGACCTGCTCACATGGCTTCTTGTCTGACCACAGATAAGGCAGATACTGTACAGAGGCGGTACCCACAGCTTAATCCACTGTGCAAAAGTGCTTTCCAGAAGTTTGTACTTTTTAAGTGATTTCTTAGGTCAGTTAACTTCCAATACTCCCCACCAACATCCAAGACTCCTACCAGACAGAAAGACCTTGCTTGCACTGAAGAGCATTTCTTTGCGTGATTGTGGGCTCATTAACCATGAAGTGTGGTATAGACGGAGTGGACCTGCTATTTTTTCCGTCTCTACGTTGGTGCGCACGTCACTAAGTCACTCAGTTGTGTCCAGTTCTTTGTGATCCTATGGACTGTAGCCCACCAGGCTCCACTGTCCATGGGGATTCTCCAGGTAAGAATACTGAAGTGGGTTGCCTTGTCCTCCTCCGAGGATCCGCTCAACTCGGGGCCTGAACCCTTGTCTTTTACATGGCCTTCCTGCATCAGCAAGCAGGTTCTTTACTGTTAGCGCCACCAGGGAGGCCCCTATGTTGGCGGGTATCATCTAAATGGAAAAGTTTTCAGTTATTTTGTTGTTTGTTGTGTTTTTTCCCTTTGTTTTTGTTTGTGCTTTGAAACTGAATTTCCTGATATCTGCAGAAAACTTGAGGAATATGCTTTACTTCCTAGAGAAATAGTTTTTATAAAGCAGAGATATCATTTGTGATTCGTGGAACAAACATGCTTTACCTTTAAGAATCACCTGGAATGTTGAGAAGATGTACTTATATGTCTACTTAGCCTGAGAACAGATAGTCAAACTTTATTGTGGAAATATTCACACATAAAGATGACACCGTTACCTTTTGCCTCAGCTATTACCAAAGAATTGGATTGAGTTGGAACAGATATTTGCTGGGCAATAAAGAACACGTAGAGAACAGATTTTTATTTAAACACTGGCAAGCTCAAGGTGGTATCTTGTGTGGACAAATTAGCTTGTGTGCTTGAGCCAAATAGCAGAGAGCAAGAGATACCTAGTTTTTCAGAACCCTGTCCCATAGGTTGATAACCCTGCTAGTTATTTCCTACATGATACTCTGGTAGACTGAAAAAGCAAATTGATTTCCAAAACTTAACCCATGTTTCCATAAAAGCACAACATACATGGAATGTTTTAGTCACACCAGATGCTTTGGTTTCTCATTTTTAATATGGAACTAACTGGATTAAATTTAAATCTCTTAGGTATAAAGTAAAACATACATTTAGTGCATTTCTACAACTTTTGTGACTATAGAACGTGACAAATGGTGGTAAACTAATTTGTGAACGTAACCTTGATACCGAGGGTTCAAAGGAAAAGGTTGTGACAGACGAGACTGATGAGAAATTGTGTGTGTGGAAGATTATGGGGAAATGAAATAAAAGAGACCTCAGAAACATTTTTTGTACCTCATTTGGCCCAATCTGTTGACCACTTTGGCCTTTCATCTGTCTCATTAGAAATAATTTTCAACAAAGATATCCATTAGGCAAATTACAAATGGTGTGTTAATGTGTTTGATGAGGTTTTTCATTTTTCTTTCTTTGAAGCTTTGAAGACAACTTCTGGTGATTATTATAATTGAAGTCCACTTGCACACTGGATTCTCTTTATTTCTCATTAACCACGATTTGGGGCTGAATTTCCACCATGGGGAAGTAGCATTGGTGCTAATCCCAACTTGGCAGAATTATTGGGTTCCACCCCGTAGTCACCAAAACATGTGGGTTTAGTCAGAACACCAATTCATCCCTTCCTAATATCAAATCTCTTCTCCATCCTTCAATAACCCATTCATAGATCAGAGGGAGAGGGAGAGATGTGTGAGTACACTCATTGAATAATAGGAGTCAGCCCTCTGAGATGTCAAAAGAGATCTGAGATACTCATTTTTTGAGTCTCCTGGAATATTTTAAAAAAGAAGAAGTGCCAGACAGGAAAGCAAAAACTGTATTACAATTTAAGTACTTAAAATCATGCTTTAAACACCTAAAAAATAAACTAACCTTTTTGGAATGCAGATCAAATGGCCACATTTGAGGCCCTTTGTGAATATAAGGCCCTGGATAGATGGCACTTCTGAAGATCTCTATTTCCCAGCCATCGTGACTCCTGCTCAGATCTGTATGGAAGTTCCAAGATCTTTTAGCCTCATTTGATAGATAAGAAAACTGAGGTCAAAGAGTGTAAATTATGTGCTTTGCAGCCTGGCTGATTAGTTGATGATAAAGCATATCTCAGTGTCCTCTGTATGTAGACAGAAGGCAGGAGAGGAAGTCTTGTGTGGGTGGGATGACTACTGTCAATTGGTCAGGTGATGCATATTGAGAGCGTTATTGCAGGGAAATAAAAATATTGGTCAAAGGCACCATAAAATGGACTGCTGCTGCTGCTAAGTCACTTCAGTCGTGTCCGACTCTGTGCGACCCCATAGACGGCAGCCCACCAGGCTCCCCCGTCCCTGGGATTCTCCAGGCAAGAACACTGGAGTGGGTTGCCATTTCCTTCTCCAAATGAAAGTGAAAAGTGAAAGTGAAGTCACTCAGTCGTGTCTGACTCTTATCGACCCTATGGACTGCAGCCTACCAGGCTCCTCCACCCATGGGATTTTCCAGGCAAGAGTACTGGAGTGGGGTGCCATTGCCCTCTCCTAAAATGGACTGAGTCATGGCCAGATGTGGTTAATCAAGACCCTAGATAGAAATTTCCACACAATTTCGCTGAGTGTTGCAGTTATAACACTACTCCATAACGTGAACCCAGAAATTCCTTATTTCTAATATTCTTACTCTGTTTTTGGTCCTCTGGTTGGGAATCCATGTGAGATCCCCATGGGGAGCATTCAGGCATGCTAAGTCCCATAGAAGAGGTGACGGCTTTTTCCAGTGAGTGTCTAAGCTAGGAAGCAGGGATGTGAGGAGTTGATTTTGACTCAGTCTTTTGTGAGACACTCTCTTCTCTGAGTCATGCGTTAATAATTTGGATCTCAGAAATGATTTTATTTATTTAGGGGAATTTTACTTTTCTAGACAGCCAAAATAATTCCTCCCTTTTAGATATCAGAAGCAGGCATTGGAAAAGCTGCTTTCTGTGTCTCTCTCATATTGTTGGGATTCTAGGCTCCTTGGTAACTTGGCCAGCCATGTTGAAGCAAATGTTAGGCAAGCACTATTGGCTCTATCTCCTCAGAGATCATTTCCAGCTGTTAGCACAACACAAAACATAAGATCTTCTAAGCCAAGAAAGCTGGAAATTTTTATTGACTCCCCCATACAAAGTTGGGTGCAGTGATTCAAAGGAAATGACAATCCCCTGTGTTTTGAGGGTGACAGGATACAGGTATAATACAAATTAAACTGTAATTTGCCTTGTAGGCAAATTAATTATATGTATCAAAACCCTCAAATGCATATATTTTCCAATTCAAAATGGCAGACTGAACACATGCATTGAGCTCCCATTTCTTCAAAGACCTCATTGGATTCGTGGTGGTGGTAGTCAGTCTCTCAGTCGTGTTTTGACTCTCTGAAGTCCCATGGGCTATACAGTTCACCAGGATCCTCTGTCCATGGAATCTTCCAGGCACGAATACTGGAGTGGGTTGCCATTTCTTCCTCCAAGGGATCTTCCTGACCCAGAGATCAAACCCCGCATCTCTTGTGTCTTCTGCATTGGCACGCAGATTCTTTACCACTAGTGCCACCTGGAAAGCCTCCTCATTGGATTAAAATTATGGAAATATAGAATAGAATATACCTTTTATATCTGTATCCCTGAGAGTTCAATCAGGAAAATTTAGCCACGTAGTTCAATAGAGAGAACTCAACATGGGGAAATATTTATGAAGGTGTCAGAACATGTTAAAAAAGGAAAAGATAAATTAACAACATTGGGTGCTACTACCCCTCCAGGGCTTAGAAGGACCAAAGAAGAAGGTATTGCCACCTGGAGTCCGGGAGTCAGTACTCAGTGGCAGGAGCTGGAACTATGAGGACAGGAGCTGCCTGGAATCAAGAGATATTGGACACCATGGAAAAATGCAACCACTTTTAGAGATGTTGCCCAAGGCAGAAAGAGAAGCGAGAAATATCCTGCCTCCTCCCTTCTTCCCTTTCTCCAATATTCTATCCGTTTCCCACTGGCTTAACCTAGGTCGAAGCCAGTTGGCATGGACATGTCATTTGCTAGAGTCACTTCCCTGTGAGGGAGACAAGAGCCGAGGAACGGTGAGTAACAGCCGAAAGCAAAGCAAAAAGGCAGCTGCCTGGCACAACAGACAGGAGAGTATGTGCGTGTGTGAGTATTGCTAAAGGGTGAGATATTTAATAACTTCTGGACTACAAAATATAGAATGGGAGCCATTAGAAGAAAAGGGCAGAGAAATCGTTAGCCTGGAATAGATTCTGTCAGCTCTGTATGCAGAGGAAGAAATCTAATCTGCCCTGTGGAACCCCAGATGCCTCAGTGCAGAGTCAGCAACATATCAGAGGGAGAGTGAAAAATGGAGCTAAAAAGAGAGATTACTTAAAGGTCTGAATATGTTCTGAATTCTTCCAGTCGGCACCACATCCCCAACATGTACGCCATGAGCAGGCAGCCAACATTTTACCCCCAGGCAAAACTTGTTGACTCTTTAAAGAAATTGAACAAACCAGGAAAAGATAGCGTTTCTAAATGTGTTGGTGCCCCAGAGGGGAGCCATTATCATTGAGGCATTTTGGAGGCGCTCAGCCTGACAGCCAACTCTTCGATCAGAGTTCACCAGCCAACACTGCCTGACCCATCCTAGGAGGAAGTCTCAGAAGGGAAGAGACCCACTAGGAAAACTGTCTTGTTCACACAAAAGCAGAAACATCTCTTCCATCTACCCAAGCCTCCTTTTTTAATAACTGAAGAAGTCACTAGAATGTGAGGAGAGCTAGCAATATAAAAGGAGAAATACCAATTTCTAAAAAACAGAAAAGCACCCTTAGAGTAAAAAAAAATAACTTATGGAACAAAAAAGAACTGTAAAAATCATCCTTTATGGTCTCAAAAAGATGCAAGGAAGTATTACACCTATAAAACAAGAAATAGGACAAGGAGGGAACAAGAAATGGGAATTGAAATGTAATTGCCAAAATAAAAAATTTAGGAGAGACCCTAGAAATATAAAAATCAAAGAAATCTTCTAAAATGTTAAGCAAAAGAGGAACAATAAGAGGAACAAGTTGAGAGGACCTATATTCAACTAATAGACACCTCAGAGAGAGAGAGGAGGGCAAAGAAGTGTTGAATTCTTCAAGCGAATGATAAAAAGATATGTTCTAGAGCCGAAAGACAGAATCTTTGGTATGAAATGGTTCACTGTAGGTTTATTGTTTACTCTAGGTGGAAAGTAATTTTCCACCTAGAATTCTCTGTAACTGTAATCTCAAAGATAAAAGCCCTATATGTGTTTAGGTCTAAATGTCATCTTCTGCAAAGCTTCTTGAGAGTGCTTCAGCAGAACAGATCAGGAACCTAGGAACTGAGGAACAGTAGATCTGATCCAAAAAAAAGAGTAAAGGCATGTCCCAGGTTGCCACAGGTCTAGGGCAGCAAGACCATAGACCAGGGATACGCTTCTGGGACGATCCATGGCTTGTGCAATAGCAAATATGGATTAGAGTGTGGAAAAACTGAAGGACAATTAACAAAAGGCATGGGGTGGGTAGTAATTGAAATTCCAGAGGAAAAAGTTATACTTGATCAAAATAGGAAGCAACCTAAATACTGTGATTTTAAGGACTCCATGGACCTTCTTGCTAAGAACAGTATTCTTTGGGTGGCCCAGATTCTTATACAGCAGCCCATAGAGGAGGCTCTGGAAGCTTAGTCTATCACTTGACATGGCATAGATCTGTTTTTGCACTAAATCTTGATAGCTCAGTTGGTAAAGAATCCACCTGCAATGCAGGAGACCCTGATTCAATTCCTGGGTTGGGAAGATCCCCTGGAGAAGGGACAGGCTACCCACTCCAGTATTCTTGGGCTTTCCTTGTGGCTTAGCTGGGAAATAATCTGCCTGCAATGTGGGAGACCTGGGTTCGATCCGTGGGTTGGGAAGATACCCTGGAGAAGGAAACAGCTACCCACTCCAGTATTCTGGCCTGGAGAATTCTACGGACTGTATAGTCCATGGGGTCGCAAAGAGTCGGACACGACTGAGCAACTTTCACTTTCATGACTCCAGCAAATCTGTTTGTTGATTTCTGTTTCAAGAAATTACCTAAGGGCATAAAATGGCAGATTTAGTTTCTCTGTGATTCCAGGAGAGAACAGAATAATAACTACCTGGATTGTTTATATGTCAAAGTAAAGCTAACAAAAGATATAACAAAATTGTTCTGAGAGGAAAGATGGACTAAGAAATAGGATACTAATAATCTCATCTTTAAATGGGGGTCATGTATCAAGAAATACTCTCAAAATAGTAGAAAGAAACTGGAATGTAGTTGTATTATCTAAAATTATAAGAGTAATCAGAACTAAAAGTAATGTTTAGTTTTGTAGAACTAAAAGTAATAATATAACAAACACTGAAAGAAGGGGGTAAGAGGGGGTGATAAAAATAAGTAAATCCCTGTCTTTATCTCAAGGAGTCATTGCCTATTGTCAAAAGGAGTTAAATAGAAGAATATTCATGTTACCAATCTCTTTAATACACAAAGTGTGGTCTATGAATCAAGTCTTGACATCACCTGTTAGAAAAGCCAAACCTCAGCTCCCGTAACCCCTGCAGAACTACTGAAGTGAAATCTGCATTTTAACAAGATCCATCAATGTTTCATACATGCATTAGAGTTTGAATAGCACTCTTTCTTAACAGTGATTCTCACATTTAGGTATGCGTTTTTATAGAATCAACTTGGGAGATTAAAAAAATATATTATTTTAAAAAGGGCAAAGCCCAGACCCCACCTTAGGAAATTATATTTTAAATGGTCTGGGATAGAGTCCAGAAATATATATATATATATATTTTTTTTTTTTTTTTTAACAGTTTCAGAAGTGACCGCAATGTGTAGTCATGGTTGAGAATTAGTGATCTAGAATAACTGTGGTAAGTGACCAAGAGAATAGAAACATAAACAATTTAGAAAATTTGCTTCTGGATCTATCTAGTCAATGGGAAAGCATGAGAAAGAAGACGATTATTTGGATTGTAATAAGTTTTGAAATGTTTGCTCTGTACCTTGTGAATGTATTACTTTGAAATGTAGGTAAATTTTTTATGCATATACCCTTTGACTCAACAATCCTACTTCTAGGCTTTTTCTTAACAAGGTAATTCACCAGTGATACAAATATTTATGTTCAGAGAAGTTCATTATAATGTTCATAATTTTAAGACTTATAATCTATAAATACTGCATACCCATGTTTATGATAGCTTAGAGACAAAAACAACCCAAATGTCCATCAATGGATAAACACAGTGTGATACACACATGTGATGGAATATAATTCAGCATTATGAAGGAAGGAAACCCCTTCATGTGTTGTACCATGAATGAACATTGAAGACATTAAGCTAAGTGAAATAAGCTGTTCACAGAAAGACAAATAGTGTATGATTCCATTTATATGAAAGTGAAAATTAGTCACTCAGTGGTGTCCTACTCTTTGCAGCCCCAAGGACTAGAGCCCACCGGGCTCCTCTGTCCGTGGGATTTTCCAGGCAAGAATACTGAAGTGGGTTGCCATTTCCTACTCCATGGGATCTTCATGACCCAGGCATTGAACCCTGGTCTCCTGCATTGCAGGCAGATTCTTTATCATCTCAGCCATGATTTATGTAAATAGTCAAATTCATAGAAACAGGGAGTGGTATTTACCAAGGACTTGGGGGGAAGAGCTGATGCTTCATGGATGTGGAATTTTAGTTCTATAAGATGAAAAAGTCCTGGAAATCTGTTTTGAAACAATATGAGTAAACCATACACTTAAAATGGTTAAAATTACTAATTTTATGTTATGTGTTTTTCATCACAATAAAATGTATGTATTTTGGTAAACAACTGTGTGTTTGAGTATTAAAAATTAAAGAGTAATCAGCAAAATAGTTGTAATGCCTAGCACAACTACAATTAAGACCTCATTTCTTACCTTTCTAGATCCTCTAATATTTGTAGAGCAAGCACAAAATATTGTTACAATTATGAGGAACAAAGAAGCTCTTTTGACTTTGAAAATATAAAACGAAACTTCCACTGGGGCTTCCTATGAGTGAATGACTCATGTACTACAACCCCTTTTTTGCCAAGGAGTCTATTCCATTCTCCTGAGAAAGTCAAGGCTTCACTGCCCTGTAGCAGATCTTTAAACAGTGTCTGGATCTTCTGAGACTTCTGCATTTCTGTCTAGTCTTGGGAAGAAGAAGCAGAAGCTAGGTAGCCCTCTTTCACGTAAAGTAGAAAAACTCATAATCTTCAAAGAACAAAGTGTGTTGTGTAAACTCCTTTAACTTCAAAGAGCCACGAAGCAGAGGGAGTGGGGAAAATAAGAGGTGGGGAGGCTGGTGGGGACATTAATTGCTTTGGACAAAATGGCCCAGCCCAAGTGTCAGTTGACACTTTTAGCTTTGTGTTGCAACTGTTTTATCTTGACCCTGCCTGTGTACCCCAAGTCACAGTAATAAGTGGGTCATTACATCACCATTATTTCACTACTATCTGTGTATTTGCCCTTGGGCACTTGAGGCTGCGGTCCTTTGCTATGTAAGCTATATTGTGCTAAAAAGGGATTGTTTACCATTTTTATTTTATTTTAAAAGTTTGGCCAGATGAAGTGTCTATGAAAATATAAGAAAGAGTTAAAGATTTAAAGAAAGTTAAAGAGTTCAAGATTATTAAAACCAAATGTTCAGAAAAGGAGTTTCTCTGTGAATGTCAAAGTCTCTCCATGGCTCGTTATGTAATGCTTTTATATTCTATCAGATATTCAAGGTCATCAATATGACTATGTATATCTCAGTCAGCAAAATCCATGGAATATACCTGTGTAGGGCTTCTTTTGTGATGTTTTTAAGCATTCTAATAAAAATGGCTCCAGATGCCAACACTGAGTGCTTTTTAACCTCATAAAAATCAGATGGTATTGCAATAATCTTGGTAACCAAGAGTTTAAAAAATTTGAGAAACGTATCATAGAATGAATATAGCTGTTAGATATATTTTCATCAAAGAATTTAACAAATCTTATCTTCAATCTAATGTTAGAATTGTTTTAACTTATTTCTATTCTTGTTATTAGGCCTGAATATACAACTTTGGCTTGTCATTGTCATCTCACTTTTATTTTTAAGGAATAATTCTGAAATATCACACTTCTGATTCTTTTCCTTCCTATTATCCATTACTTAGTTTAGAATATATCTGACATCTTTTGAAGAAGTTGAATAGAGTTGCTGAAGATAAAATGATTCAAATAATTCAGTAATGATTTTTGCAGTATAAGTGACCCAAGTTTTTATATACTTACATAATCTTTCATGATATTGGTTGTTGATATTTTAGTCATGGATAAAGACAGAAAGTGGGGATAAAAGTAAATGAGAGAAAACAGAAGCAAAGAAAGGATAGAAATGAGAGGGGAAAGCAAAATAAGGGAAGAAGGCAAGCAATGAGAACTGACTTTTCAGATATGAATTTTTTCTAATGTTGGTGATAGTCCAGAGCAATCAGTTGAATTTTCACACCAAACCCGATTTGAACATAGATTCATATCTTTAGAATAAAAGGAAAACACATATAAAAATAGCCCCAGGTTGTTTTATTAAATCTGAGAAGTTTTTTTAATCTTAGAGGTAAAATGTTGCTACAGTTTTTCAAAACATTATAATTTTTAAATAATGTCGTGCAAAGGAAAATAAACACATTTTCTTATTGCCTCCGGATAATTTGAATAGCAAGCCACACAAAAATTTTTTGTGGATTTGTGCTGACTTAGAAAACAGTCTCAATATCTGGAACTTAAAAAAATTGTGCTAAGCTTGCAAGTCCTTAGCAGATCAAGAATAAGAACTGTCTTAGGACGTTTGTTGGTTTTTCTTTAGTTTATATGTAGCCAGCTGGTTTCTGACCTCTCTGTGTAAATATCCAGCTTTTCACATAATCAGACTCCATATTACCTTGTTATGACATCATTCTGGGCAGACTTTGATCCCTTGCTGACTTTTCCAAACTATACACAGAGACTTAAATAACAATAAGAGGATTGCTACTTATCCACTAAATACCAGCTAGTGTTATTTTTAAAAAATGCACATATGTATATACATACATTTTGAAAAGTATATCCTATCTGATACTAAGTTATTACATTTTTGAAAATGTATGTCTCTAGTGAAATATACATTTAAATTCCCTCTTGCTGCAATTGTAACTATCTTTGTTCATCTGATATTTTTAAAGCAGGTGAATTGAAAAGTAGGATTCAGAAACCCTGTCACTTGTTATTTTTCCATGTGGATAGATGAAAGTAAAGGTTAAGCTGTATTCTTTGGTGATCTGGGAGCCAGGATATAGAACACAATGATCTTGTAAATTATTAAAAAATGGCTTATTTAGTGTCTGATCAAGATAAATGACACAAGGCAGCTGTAAAAAGAATTCCCACTAGCCATTGACCCAGAAACAGTAGTGCCATTTTTCATTTTTAGAGAAATATCAAAATCAATTTAAAGTAACACCAAATCTTTAGTTATAATTAAATGTCCTACATTCTGCTTCACAGGATATTATTTTAATTAATGTTTTTTTTAAGTTAAAAATACATTAAAACATTCTAATTTCCGCAGAACTTGGATGACTTTAAATCTTTATCATCTTTCTCTGGGCGTACTCTATCCCCAACACCCAGAACAGTGCCAGGTACATACAAAGTGTTCGATAAATATTGTTGAATGAATGAATATGAGTATTGTAATATATTAACTCATGTGGAAACTTGGATACAAAAAGTGTTGTCACACACACCCAAAAGGCAAATGTACAGAATTAATAGACAGATAATAATAATGAATGTTTATCAGCCACTTTTAATGTACCAGGCGTGATGCTAGGGCTCTATCTGCCTTCTCTTAAATAATGATCAAAATAACCTGATCTAAAGTGGTGGTTGGCCATCTCACATGGAAAATTGTGGCTTAGAAATAGTAATCATGTGTTCAAGGTTGCAAGGCTAATAAATAGAGTTTCAGTTAAAATTCACACCATCCTGGCTCTAGAGCATACATATTTTTAGAAAGTAGGTACCACTCTACAACCCACTTTGGTTTCATGGTGACTTCATGTTCTCTAGGATCATAGACTATAGCCACAAAGAAAAGCAAAACTGCATTTACTGCTTCTACAAGAATTAAGGCTCTTGTGAAGTATTACATTTTCTATCAACTGATTAAATGTTTCCCTTATTATAGTATATAGAAAATTTAAAATCGATCGGTTACACTGTGCTTTTTCTGCTCAGTACATAGGAATTTATCCTGTAAGTCCATTTGCACAAATGGGACAAGAAGCAGGCGTGAGGATTTAATGGTTGCATTTTTTTTTCCTAATGGCACAAAATTGGCAATAGCTTCAGTGCAACTTAGTAGAGGTCTGGTTAAGCAAATTAGGAATGTGTACTGGATGGCTACACAGTCATTACAAAGATTGACAAGGGCTTTCCTGGAGGCTCAGTGATAAAGAATCCACCTGCCAGTGCAGGGGACATGGGTTTGATCCCTGATCCAGGAAGATCCCACATGCCTCGGAGCGACTAAGCCCATGTGCCCAAACTACTGAAGCCCACAAACCCTAAAGCCCATGTTGCCCAACAAGAGAAGCCACCACAGTGAGAAGCCCGAACGTCGCAGCTCAAGAGTAGCCCCAGCTCACTGCAACTAGAGTCCATGCAGCAACAAAGACCCAGCGCAGCCAAAAATAGATTTTAAAAAAATTATTTTTTAGAAAACGATTGACATGTGAAATTCCAAATTTAAAAAAGAAAATAGCAAACTGCACAAGTCTGGGTACCACAGACTTGGGATCAAGTGAATCTGGGTCATGCCCACTTACCAGATGTGTGACCCTAAGCAATTATTTAACCTTTGTAGACCTCATGTCCTTCAACTGTAAAATATGGATGCTAATAGTATCTACCGCATGGAGTTGTAAATGGTATTGGTGAAGAAGGTGTGTGTTGCGGGGGGGGGGGGGGGGGGGCGGGGAAGGGGCGGGTTTAAATGCTGATTCAGCATATATTTTTCTGTCTCTGTGTCACAATATTTTAAGTGTCTGAATCCACATCACTAGCTATTTACCAACAGCAACGGCAAAGGAAAGATGGCCAAATTGCTGCCCAGAATTACAACATTCTCAGATTCTTTTTTAAAAAGACTATTTCTGATAGAAATTTTAAATTTTACTAACTGTATCATTTTTACCTTTCAGTCCACATGCTTCTTTATATGGCATACTCAATGGAATTCCAACCAGATTCTTTTATTGCACGAGGGCAATAGTCATCAAGTACCTTTTTCAAGAGAGGAAGAGATGTCTGACGATATTTTCTTACTTTCCTTTTACATCATTAATACTGCTCATTACATGTCAGTAAACAAAAGAAGCCAGACAAGCATTCCAGGCAAAACAAGATCACCTCTTTGCACCCAGAACTTCAACTCCATTCTCAGTTGCAGCTCTCTGCCTGTTAACTGTACAGTGAAGACATTCAGTTTGGTCATAGAACTGGCTTCAGGAAAAAAAAAAAAAATGAAATCTGCTAAATAAGCCAGCTCTCTGAGCCAATCTTATTATTAGAAGCACAATGAACTCATTAATCTTATTCAGAGTTTTACCTTTTGTCATCATGTTTTTTGTTTGTTTTCCTTCCTGAAGAAAAACATGTTTTTAATTCTGAATCCAAAGTCTTGATCATCTCCTCCCTTAGGACAAGCTAGTCTGCATCTGTATAAGGAAAGCAAAACTTCAAAGGAACGTCCCAAGTTCACTTCAATCTCAAAATAGGAAAAGTAAAGCAACTACATTTCCAAATTTTACTCTTGTATTCCTTGTGACTCACACTAAAAAATCGGGAGGTAAATGAAGGTGAGATTGGGAGTGGGTGGAGCAAAGGCTGCCAGGACTCCCAGGCCTCTTCATAGGCAGTTTCCCTTAGGATAAAGTTCACATACTTTAACACAGCATACACACAGTCAGTCATTCCTGAGGGACCCTTGCCACGTTTCCCACTTCGTTCCCACTTCTAATTTCAAGTTTTGGCTTTTCGGAACATACTTCATTTCCTCACACGCTAACAGGGCTTGTAAAGTGCAATCCCTATTGCCTGAAACTGTTTGCATCCTTCCCTGTTCTGTGTGACTTCTCCTCTTAACTCCCACTTACTGCTCTTTCTTTATCCTTCAGCCAAGAGATCACTTACTTGGTGAACTCTGCTGGGCCCTGGCTGGCTGAGGGAGTTCTTCAGTCTGCTGCCATGGTTCTGTATAGTTTTGGTCTCCTGATACAGTTATCACAGTACACCATAGTCCTTCCTGTTCACTGATGAATTCCTGGGTCTTAGCATTGTTGTTGTTGTTCGTTGCTAAGTCGTGTCTGAGTCTGAAATCCCATGGACTGCAGTGCCAGGCTCCCCCATCCTTCACTGTCTCCTGGAGTTTGCTCAGATTCATGTCCATTGAGTCAGTGACGCTATATAGTCTTATCCTCTGCTGCCCCTTTCTCCTTTTGCCTTCAATCTTTTTCAGTATCAGAGTGCTTTCCAATGAGTTAGCTCTTTGCATCAGGTGGCCAAGATATTGAAGGTTCAGCTTCAGCATCGTCCTTCCAATGAATATTCAGGGTTGGTTTCCTTTAGTATTGACTGGTCTGATCTTGCAGTCCAAGGGACTCTCAAGAGTCTTCTCCAACACCACAGTCCAGAAGTAGCAATTCCTCGGTGCTCAGACTTCCTTATGGTCCAACTCTCACTTCACACATGCTACCAGAAAAACCATAGCTATGACTATACAGACCTTTGTCGGCAAAGTGATGTCTCTGCTTTTTAATATGCTGTCTAGGTTTGTCATAGCTTTTCTTCCAAGAAGCAAGCATCTTTTAATTTCACAGCTGCTGTTACCATCCACAGTGATTTTGGCACTCAAGGAAATAAAATCTGTCACTGTTTAAACATTTTCCCCGTCTATTCACCATGAAGTGATGGAACCGGATGCCATGATCTTTGTTTTTTGAATGTTGAATTTTAAGCCAGCCTTTTCACTCTCTTCTTTCACCTTCATCAAGAGGCCTTTTAGTTCCTCTTCACTTTGTATCATTAGAGTGGTATCATCTGCATATCTGAGGTTGTTGATATTTCTTCTTGCAACCTTGATTCCAGCTTGTAATTCATCCAGCCTGGCATTTCACATGATATATTCTGCATAGACGTTAAATGAGCAGGGTGACATGGAGCAACTGACTGGTTCAAAATTGGGAAGGGAGTATGACAAGGCTGTATATTGTCACCCTGCTTGCATAGAATGCTGAGCCCAAAGGAGAAGTTTAACAAGTAAATGAGTGAACACTGGATTTACTAATACTGGGCGTGTAAAATGTGTCTTACTGCAAATCTGCAGAAGAAAATATAAGATAGTTTGCTATTGAAAAGTAGAATTCTTATGTAAACTATTCACACAACATGTATGAGTCTTCATTGCATTTCATTAAGTGAAAGAAGCCATACATAAAAGAGTGCATGTGGTACGATTTCATGTGTATGTCATTCTGGGAAAAGCAAAACTATAAGATCACAAAACACATCAGCCATCTCCAGGGATTCTGGGAGAAGGGATGGGGAAACTGACTGTAAAGTGGCAGCCCAGGGAAATTTAGAGTAATGGAATTGGTAAATGTGGCACTGTGGGGCTGAGTACAGGACTCCATGAATTTGTCAAAAATTATTCAAAAGCAGAGACATTACTTTGCCAATAAAGGTCCGTCTAGTCAAGGTTGTTGTTTTTCCAGTGGTCATGTATGGATGTGAGAGTTGGACTGTGAAGAAGGCTGAGTGCTGAAGAATTGATGCTTTTGAACTGTGGTGTTGGAGAAGACTCTTGAGAGTCCCTTGGACTGCAAGGAGCTCCAACCAGTCCATTCTGAAGGAGATCAGCCCTGGGATTTCTTTGGAAGGAATGATGCTAAAGCTGAAACTCCAGTACTTTGGCCACCTCATGCGAAGAGTTGACTCATTGAAAAAGACCCTGATGCTGGGAGGGATTGGGGGCAGGAGGAGAAGGGGACGACAGAGGATGAGATGGCTGGATGGCATCACCTACTCGATGGACGTGGGTGTGGGTGAACTCCAGGAGTTGGTGATGGACAGGGAGGCCTGGCGTGCTGCGATTCATGGGGTCGCAGAAAGTCAGACATGACTGAGCGACTGAACTGCACTGAACTGATACCACTGTATGCTGTGCAAGTGTAAAAGAATTACCCCAGGATATTGAGAGAACCCAGACTGGGATGCAGAATGTGACAAAAGAATCTAACCATGAGTACACCACAGAACCTGCCCTGCAGGCAGGATCCAATGACAAATGCAGAAATTAGTGGTCAGAAATTTTAAGGAGCAATGGAATGTTTGCCTCGATTGAAAGTATCTCCTTCAAAATACCTACTAATTACTGTGGTGGTTTTATGTCCATAAATTCAAGAAGGTGAAACTTAATATCCTCTTATTGTGTGGGGGTAGAAGTTGGTGACTTGCTTCTAACAAATGAAATATAGAAAGGAAAAAATAGCAACTTCACATTGGAGAAACCTGGCAAACACCAGGTTAACCTGCAGACCATAGTTCACATCATCAGTAAGAAGGCCTACCAAAATCCTATACCTCCTTTTTTTAAAGATTATTTATTTTGGTTGCACTGGGTCTTTGTTGCTGTGTGTGGGCTTTCTCTAGTTAAGCAACTCTCCAGCTGTGCTGTGTGGGCTCTCATTGTGGTGGTTTCCCTTGTCACAGAGTGTGGGCTCCGGGGTGCACGTGCCTCAGTAGTTGTGGCTCATGGGCTCAGGAGTTTGGGCTCCCAGGTTCTAGAGCACAGGCTCAGTAGTTGTTGCCCCTGGGCTTAGTTGCTCCGAGCCACGTGGAATCTTCCAGGATCAGGCCTTGAACCTGTGTCTCCTGCATTGGCAGGTAGATTCTTTACCACTAAGCCACCAGAGAAGCCCCAAATCCTGTACCTCTTGATGTGATATACAGAGAAGGCACATCACTTCTGTGGATTCCTCTTCCAGGATCCATAAGTTCAGTCTAATCATGAGAAAACATCAGACAAATCCCGATTGAGGGACATATTGCAAAATACCTGACCACGACTGTGTCAAAGCCATAAGAGATGAGAAAAGACCAAGAAACCTTGACAGACTGGAGGAGACTGAGAGGACAGGGTCATGGGTTGTATCTGAAACAGAGACTGTCACTAGTGGAAATGCTGAGGCAGCCTGAAGGGAGGGTATTACAGTATTGCACCACTGTTAACTGTTACTGTTGGTAGATGTGCCATTGTTATGTAAGATGTTAATACTAGAGGTAGCTGAGTTACGGGTATTTGGAAGCTCTCTTTACCGTTTTTGCACCTATTTTGTAAATCTGAGATTATTCCAAAGAAAAAATTTTTTAAAGGAAGAAAAGAAGATACCAGATAGCTCACTGATGTGCTGAGATAATGGGAGTATCAGGCTTAAAGGCCGTGCAGCCTGAAGCAGTGTCCCTAGTGGCACAGAGGAACTCACCTCCTCAGTGTGTGGCTCTCTCTGCTGCTTGAATTGCCAACACTTCGGGCACTGATTCATTCCCAGGGAACTATGGTCACTGCTGCCCTGGGAATACGGTCTTGTTGCAATAGTCACTGACTCTAGAAAGAACTTCTTGAAGCTCCCGCTTAAAATCAAGAGCTTTCTATTCAAAACATGGCATATGTATGTGATTAGTGGGTGTCAGGTCTTATACCTGTATCTTGCTTAGAGAAACTGGGGAAACGAATGTCTGGCCTTTATTCAGTAAGAATACACAGAAGAACTGTACAAAAAAGATCTTCACAACCCAGATAATCATGATGGTGTGATCACTGACCTAGAGCCAGACATCCTGGAATGTGAAGTCAAGTGGGCCTTAGAAAGCATCATTACATGTATTTATCGCGGATTAAATCATGGAGTTCTCTAAAAAAAAAAAAAAAAAAGAAAGAAAGCATCATTACAAACAAAGCTAGTGGAGGTGATGGAATTCCAGTTGAGCTATTCCAAATCCTGAAAGATGATGCTGTGAAAGTGCTACACTCAATATGCCAGCAAATTTGGAAAACTCAGCAGTGGCCACAGGACTGGAAAAGGTCAGTTTTCATTCCAATCCCAAAGAAAGGCAATGCCAAAGAATGCTCAAACTACCGCACAATTGCACTCATCTCACACGCTAGTAAAGTAATGCTTAAAATTCTCCAAGCCAGGCTTCAGCAATATGTGAACTGTGAACTTCCAGATGTTCAAGCTGGTTTTAGAAAAGGCAGAGGAACCAGAGATCAAATTGCCAACATCCGCTGGATCATGGAAAAAGCAAGAGAGTTCCAGAAAAACATCTATTTCTGCTTTATTGACTATGCCAAAGCCTTTGACTGTGTGGATCACCATAAACTGTGGAGAATTCTGAAAGAGATGGGAATACCAGACCACCTGACCTGCCTCTTGAGAAATCTGTATGCAGGTCAGGAAGCAACAGTTAGAACTGGACATGGAACAACAGACTGGTTCCAAATAGGAAAAAGAGTACGTCAAGGCTGTATATTGTCACCCTGTTTATTTAACTTATATGCAGAGTACATCATGAGAAATCCTGGACTGGAAGAAACACAAGCTGGAATCCAGATTGCCGGGAGAAATAGCAATAACCTCAGATATGCAGATGACACCACCCTTATGGCAGAAAGTGAAGAGGAACTAAAAAGCCTCTTGATGAAGGTGAAAGTGGAGAGTGAAAAAGTTGGCTTAAAGCTCAATACTCAGAAAACGAAGATCATGGCATCCGGTCCCATCACTTCATGGGAAATAGATGGGGAAACAGTGGACAACAGTGTCAGACTTTATTTTTCTGGGCTCCAAAATCACTGCAGATGGTGACTGCAGCCATGAAATTAAAAGACGCTTGCTCCTTGGAAGGAAAGTTATGACCAACCTAGATAGCATATTCAAAAGCAGAGACATTACTTTGCCAACAAAGGTTCGTTTAGTCAAGGCTATGGTTTTTCCTGTGGTCATATATGGATATGAGAGTTGGACTGTGAAGAAGGCTGAGCGCCGAAGAATTGATGCTTTTGAACTGTGGTGTTGGAGAAGACTCTTGAGAGTCCCTTGGACTGCAAGGAGATCCAACCAGTCCATTCTGAAGGAGATCAGCCCTGGGATTTCTTTGGAAGGAATGATGCTAGCGCTGAAACTCCAGTACTTTGGCCACCTCATGCAAAGAGTTGACTCATTGGAAAAGACTCTGATGCTGGGAGGGATTGGGGGCAAGAGGAGAAGGGGACGACAAAGGATGAGATGGCTGGATGGCATCACTGACTCAATGGACATGAGTCTGAGTGAACTCCAAGAGTTGTTGATGGACAGGGAGGCCTGGCGTGCTGTGATTCATGGGGTCACAAAGAGTCAGACACGACTGAGTGACAGATCTGATCTGATCTGATCTGAATAATGAATTTAGAGGGCACAACAGAACCTTGTGCACCAGGACCCAGGAGAAAGGAACAGTGAATGGCAATCCACTTCAGTATTCCTACCTTGAGTATCCCAGGAATAGTATGAAAAAGCAAAAAGAAAGACACTGAAAGATGAACTCCCCAGGTCAGTAGGTGCCCAGTATGCTACTGGAGATCAGTGGAGAAATAACTCCAGAAAGAATGAAGGGATGGCGCCAAAGCCAAAGCAACACCCAGTTGTGGATGGGACTGGTGATAGAAGCAAGATTCGATGCTGTAAAGAGCAATATTGCATAGGAACCTGGAATGTTAGGTCATGAATCAAGGCAAATTGAAAGTGATCAAATAGGAGATGGCAAGAGTGAACAATGACATTCTAGGAATCAGCGAACTCAAATGGACTGAAACGGGTGAGTTTAAGTCAGATGACCATTATATCTACTACTGTGGGCAAGAATCTCTTAGAAGAAATGGAGTAGCCATTATAGTCAACAGAAGAGTCTGAAATGCAGTACTTGGATGCAATCTCTAAAACGACAGAATGATCTCTGTTCATTTCCAAGGCAAACCATTCAATATCACGGTAATCCAAGTCTATGCCCTGACCAGTAATGCTGAAGAAGCTGAAGTTGAATGGTTCTATGAAGACCTACAAGACCTTCTAGAATTAACACCCCAAAAAGATGTCCTTTTAATTATTGGGGACTGGAATGCAAAGTAGGAAGTAAAGAAACACCTGGAGTAACAGGCAAATTTGGCCTTGGAGTACGGAATGAAGCAGGGCAAAGGCTAATAGAGCTTTGCCAAGAGAATGCACCGGTCATAGCAAACACCCTCTTCCAACAACACAAGAGTAGACTCTACACATGGACTCTACACATGGACATCACCAGATGGTCAATACTGAAATCAGAGTGATTATATTCTTTGCACTAAAGATGGAGAAGCTCTATACAGTCAGCAAAAACAAGATCAGAAGCTGACTGTGGCTCAGATCATGGACTTCTTATTGCCAAATTCAGACTTAAATTGAAGACAGTATGGAAAAGCACTAGACCATTCATTTAGGTATGACCTAAATCAAATCCCTTATGATTATACAGTGGAAGTAAGAAATGGATTTAAGGGCCTAGATCTGATAGACAGAGTGCCTGATGAACTATGGTCAGAGGTTCATGACATTGTACAGGAGACAGGGAGCAAGACCATCCTGAAGGAAAAGAAATGTGGGAGAGGGAGAGGGTGGGGAGATTTGGGAGAATGGCATTGAAACATGTATAATATCATGTATGAAACGAGTCACCAGTCCAGGTTTGACGCACGATACTGGATGCTTGGGGCTGGTGCACTGGGACGACCCAGAGGGATGGTATAGGGGGGAGGAGGGAGGAGGGTTTAGGATGGGGAACACAGGTATACCTGTGGCGGATTCATTTCAGTATTTGGCAAAACTAATACAATATTGTGAAGTTTAAAAATAAAATATAATTTTTTAAAAAAAGGCAAAATGGCTGTCTGGGGAGGCCTTACAAATAGCTGTGAAAAGAAGAGAAGCCAAAAGCAAAGGAGAAAAGGAACGATATACCCATTTGATTGCAGACTTGCAAAGAATAGCAAAGATAGATAAGAAAGGCTTCCTCGGTGATCAGTGCAAAGAAATAGAGGAAAAAAACAGAATGGGAAAGACTAGAGATCTCTTCAAGAAAATTAGAGATACCAAGGGAATATTTCACGCAAAGTTGGACTCAATAAAGGATGGAAATGGTATGGACTTAACACATGCAGAAGATATTAAGAAGAGATTGCAAGAATACACAGAAAAACTGTACAAAAAAGATCTTCATGACCGAGATAATCACAATGGTGTGATCACTCACCTAGAGCCAGACATCCTGGAATGTGAAGTCAAGTGGGGCTTAGGAAGCCTCACTACAAACAAAGCTAGTGGAGGTGATGGAATTCCAGTAGAGCTATTTCAAATCCTGAAAGATGATGCTGTGAAAGTGCTACACTCAATATGCCAGCAAATTTGGAAAACTCAGCAGTGGCCACAGGACTGGAAAAGGTCAGTTTTCATTCCAATCCCAAAGAAAGGCAATGCCAAAGAATGTTCAAACTACCGCACAATTGCACTCCTCTCACACGCTAATAAAATAATGCTCAAAATTCTCCAAGCCAGGCTTCAACAGTATGTGAACCGTGAACTTCCAGATGTTCAAGCTGGACTTAGATAAGGCAGAAAAACCAGAGATCAGATTGCCAACATCTGCTAGATCATCAAAAAAGTAAGAGAGTTCCAGAAAAAACATCTATTTCTGCTTTATTAACTATGCCAAAGCCTTTGACTATATGGATCACAATAAACTGTGGAAAATTCTGAAAGAGATGGGAATACCAGACCACTTGACCTGCCTCTTGAGAAATTTGTATGCAGGTCAGGAAGCAACAGTTAGAACTGGACATGGAACAACAGACTGGTTCCAAATAGGAAAAGGAGTACGTCAAGGCTGTATATTGTCACCCTGTTTATTTAACTTATATGCAGAGTACATCATGAGAAATGCTGGGCTGGATGAAGCACAAGCTGGAATGATGATTGCTGGGAGAAATATCAATAACCTCAGATATGCAGATGACACCATCCTTATGGCAGAGAGCAAAGAAGAACTAAAGAGCCTCATGATGAAAGTGAAAGAGGAGAGTGAAAAAGTTGGCTTAAAGCTCAACATTCAGAAAACAAAGATCCTGGCATCCAGTCCCATCACTTCATCCAAATAGCTGGACAAACAGTGGAAACAGTGGCAGACTTCATTTTTGGGGGCTCCAGAATCACTGCAGATGGTGACTGCAGCCATGAAATTAAAAGACGCTTACTCCTTGGAAGAAAAGTTATGATCAACCTAAGCAGCATATTAAAAACCAGAGACATTACTTTGCCAACAAAGGTCCGTCTAGTCAAAGCTATGGTTTTTCCAGTAGTCATGTATGGATGTGAGAGTTGGACTATAAAGAAAGCTGAGCGCCAAAGAATTGATGCTTTTGATCTGTGGTGTTGGAGAAGTCTCTTGAGAATCCCTTGGACTGCAAGGAGATCCAACCAGTCCATTCTAAAGGAAATCAGTCCTGAATATTCATTGGAAGGACTGATGTTGAAGCTGAAACTCCAGACTTTGGCCACCTGATGCGAAGAGCTGACTCATTTGAAAAGACCCCAATGCTGGGAAAGATTGAGGGCAGGAGAAGGAAACTACAGAGGATGAGACGGTTGGATGGCATCACTGACTCAATGGACATGAGTTTGAGTAAACTCTGGGAGTTGGTGATGGACAGGGAGGCCTGGCGTGCTGAAGTCTATGGAGTCGCAAAGAGTCTGTCACAGACACGACTGAGCAACTATACTGAACTGAATAATGAATAGGTAATACAAGAATATATGAAGGAGGTCAGTCACTTGCAGCCAAGGATAATGAGAAAAGATCTGCTATATTTTGTGAATATAATGTTGGTATTATTAGAACCTTCAAGTTATGAAAAAAATAATCTACAAGCAATTCAGTTTAGCATGTCTGATTGTATAAAATGGAAAACTAGGTAGAAAGACGAGGTAAAGTAAGACAGCTTTGTTTAAGCTTTGGAAAATATGTATTTAGCTTTCAATTCCTAGTATTCACTCTCTTACAACTCATCATTTTTCTTTATTGAGGATCCTGCCCCTTCGTTTAAAAAAAAGGAAGTGCAAACAAAAAGCACTGTATTGCTTGTTTCCAAGTGAAACTTTCTTTCTCTCTCACTGAAGACAAGTTTTTGCCACAAAGTTTCTTCTTAGTTTAAAAATACATATCACTTGTCTCTGAAAAATGCTTGAATTATTTAATTTATGAAGCAAATCAAATAGATATTGATTTGTACTCAAGCCTTAAAAATCAAGTATCTATTCTTTCTTTCTCCCCATTAAAACACACCCCCCCCGACCCCCCACCTTTTCTTTTATCTTCTGTGAGCAGTGAACTCAGTGCAGACGGACTGTGGGCAGGTCTGAGCAAGTATCATCATCCCAATATCGACACGTTTCCCTTTGTTGTCACTGTGTACTTCGGTCACATTCATGGTCTCTGCTTATACCCCATCTGTTCTCTTTTTAAACTATGGACAGTTAACTGGCTGTTGAAATGGAGAAAAATGGAACCAATACTCTCTGGCCAGTAATGACTTTTTCACTTTCATAAGAGAGTCTGGCTGCTACCATGATGAACTGTCCAATGAAAGAGAAAGGGCAACAATGTCCCTTCAAGCATTCATCATTACCTGTGCCCAGGGATTTAGGGAAACAATTATGACTCTCTTAATGTATGAAAATTCATTATAACTTCTGCCTCCCTCAACCCAAACCTTGGCTCATGATGGAGCTATCTTTTCCTCACAACCATGATAGGAAAACTGGCTTTGAACTTCCCATTGTAACTCAGTCATACTGACAGATGTGACAAAGACTGTGTAGGCTTGGGCAACAGAAAGCTAAGCTCAGATTCATGCCTTGTAAAAATGCTCTCTCAGCTGCAGGAAGTGAAAGTCACTTAGTCATGTCCGACTCTTTGCGACCCCATGGACTATACAGATCCTCCAGGCCAGAATACTGGAGTGGGTAGCCTTTGCCTTCTCCAGGGGATCTTCCCAACCCAGGGATGGAACCCAGGTCTCCTGCATTGCAGGCGGATTCTTTACCAGCTAAGCCACAAGGGGGCAGACCTATCAATCTGGACCCAGATCTCACCTCCAAGTTATTGTAGCTTGTGTTTTGGGCCAATTAGAATTTAGAAGTTTTATTTTTCCCTAAGTCTTAATGTAAAGCCAAAAGAAGATTCTTCCCCTTCTGACTGTGTGAGAACAAGGCAGAATGAACTCAAAGACTAGAACTGTAATAAAGAAAAATTTTGTTACTGCCTCCCAGCTTCCCTAGACAAGGAGAGAAGGTCTCTTGCTTAGAAAAGATATAAGAGTTATAAAGCTTAATATTCCAAACAGGAGAGAAAGAATGACTCAAGTATTATGATAAAAATGCTAGCAATAATAACTAACATTGATCAAATGCATACCGTGTGCCAGACACTATTTTAAATGCTTTATATCGATTAACTTGTTTCATCCTCAAAACAGTTCTATGATATAGGTACTATTGTTTTAATGACCTAACAGATAAGAAAGATGAGCACAAAGAATTTAATCAAACTGCCAAGTGACACAGCCACTAAGAGGTGAAGGTAGGGTTTTGACTCAGATAGTTTAACCCAGACTCTACCACGTAAGTCTTTAAAGAATCACAGCTTCATACGACTTGTCAAAGGAGAGCAACAGATCAATCCCTTAGCAGGTTCCAGCAGATTTACTGGAGAAAGAACCAGTCTCACTACATGTTCTATTGGGCCAGAGTAGTTGCTGGGAACAGTCGTGACTCTTAACAGGATCAGCTGTATCTTTGCAGATGGGGCCACGTGTACAAATAGCACACCCATTTCCCCGAACTGACATCATTAAATACCAATCGTAATCTTTATTTAACACATAACATTCACCCCAGTGTTCATACTCCAGGACTATTTTAGTTCAGATAAATAATGTTAGCTGCCATCAAAATCTCAGTGACCTAATAAAGTAAAAGTGTATTTCTCGTTCTTGCCATTCTCTGATGCAGGTTGTCAGGGAGCCCCTGCTCCACCCACTTGATCAGGGACCTAATATGCTTCCTTCTTTGACACAAGATTGCCCAGCAAGTGGATGAGAAAAGAGAATGAGAATGGAGGATCCCAAGAGACTTGATAGAGACCAGGAGCATGGCTTCTACTCGTGTTTCATTGGTCAGAATGTCAGGAGTCTGGGAACTGTGGTTTTGTGTTGGTTCCAGGTAGAAGAGGAGAGTTGTGTGTATACATAATCACCAGCCTTCTGTGCTACAAAAATTGTAACCGATTTTACCACTATCTTTATGTGGTAGGGCATATAGTCTTCAACTAATTTAGAAGATAATCTGGGGACCAAGGGGAGAAAGTTTCATTGCAAAATAGCTTGAAGGATCTGCTGTGCTCATCTGTCCTCTGACCACCTTCCTTTGTTATGTTCTCTTACTTCCTCGTGGGATCAGCTGATGAATTGGCTTTTGACTTTAAATTGGTTTGTTCTTGGGTCTTCCCTGGTGGTCCAGCAGTTGAGAATCTGTCTTCCAATGCAGGAGATGTGGGTTCAATCTCAGGTCAGGGAACTAAGATCCCACATGCCATGGGGCAACTAAGCCCATGTGCCACACCCAGAGAAACTCACCTGCTGCAACCCCTAGCTTGTGGGCTCTGGAGCCCATGCTCTGCAACCAGAGAAGCCTGCATGCAGCGATGAGGACCCAGCACAGCCAGAAAAAAATTTTGATTTGTTCTTCAAGCCTGCGTTAAACTCTTAAATTCTGCCAGTGAAATGTCCCACCATAGATTTCTCCACTAGTAAGATACTCATGATTATACTTGAGACTGTGTTTATTTGTCTCCCCAACATTGTCTTAGAGTGAATTGCTAACTACACAAATATTTTTTATTTTGATTTATTAAAAATAAAATATGACTGATTTCTTAAAAAGTATGCTTTATCACTAACTTTGTTTTATAAAGTTAGTGATAAAACATATAAAAAAGACATGACAATATAAGATATTGTGAAGTCATAATTTTTCATATTTATGCTGAGTGACATGGGCTATATCCAAACCCTCAGACAAATTCTCTAAAATTAAGAAATCACAAATATATTAGGAGAACAAAATGACTCATAATGGGTGGATCACTCCATTTAGCATTTCTTTTTATATTTGCTTTGGAAAGTATCTACCTTGCTTTAATGATGAAAGAACGTTGCTGGTCTCCAATGGCTACAGGAGGAAGTAGAGGTTACGAGCTAAGGCTTTGGTGACAGACCTCTTGACTTTTCTTACCTTGTGTTTTGGGATAAGTCACTAAACCTTTCTGTGCCTCAATCTCCTCAACTATAAAACAGAGGTAAGAATAAGTACTCATCCCATAGGGTTGATGTAAGAATTAAATAAATTCAGTTCTCATAGCAACCTACTGGGGTGGCTACTATTATTTTATATCGACATGTGAAAACACTTAGAGCAGTGTTTTGGCCATGGTCACCATCATCACCATTATTATTACTACCCGTCCCACTCAAGAAATAATTTTTGCATTTTATGGTAAAAGCTTTATTTTTATTTTGAGATAGTTGAAATCCAAAGTATTAGACTGTGGTCCAGAAGAAACTCTACAGCGAGAATTAGTTGTTAATATATACAACAGTCAAAGCCAGTCAGCTTGAGCCCTCATTTGCAACCATAACTTATTCATTCATTTATTTATTCAATTAATACTTACAGAATGCCTACAACGTGTCGATATTGTAGCTCCACCACTTATCAGCTATGTGCACTGGAGGGACTCTTTACCTCTCTGAGCTTGATTTTTTCCATCTGAAAATTGGAATAATATCAACTTTTATCTCTGCTGTGGAGAGTAAATTAACTAAGAATTAAGTAAGTTAAGTGAAGCACTGGCATAGTGCCTGGACTATGATAAGCACTCAATAAATTATTATTTTTGCAAAAATAAATATGAAAAGGACTTTGTCCTGGGATATAGTTTTTTTCATACAGTTTTTCAGGCTGCAAATCATGATTCATTGGTAGTATGTGGTAAAATCAATTTTTAACACAATATCAGCTTTAAAAACCAAAATTTAAAACAGGTAGACTAGGTTACAATAGAATAGTATACTCGAAAGGAAGAGATTAAAAGAGAACAGTACAAATGACAGTGTATCATATGTACTGAAACATTAAGTTTACCTGTGAAATGCCCACATGTATATGGATAATGATATGTGTCAAACATATTGCTTATGGGTTGCAACAAGCTGGACTCAAGATTGCCGGGAGAAATATCAATAACCTCAGATATGCAGATGACACCACCCTTATGGCAGAAAGTGAAGAGGAACTAAAGAGCCTCTTGATGAAAGTAAAAGAGGAGAGTGAAAAAGTTGGCTTAAAGCTCAACATTCAGAAAACAAAGATCATGGCATCTGGCCCCATCACTTCATGGGAAATAGATGGGGAAACAGTGGAAACAGGGGCTGACTTTATTTCTCTGGGCTCCAAAATCACCGCAGATGGTGACTGCAGCCATGAAATTAAAAGATGCTTACTCCTTGGAAGAAAAGTTATGACCAATCTAGACAGCATATTAAAAAGCAGAGGCATTACTTTGCCAATAAAGGTCCGTCTAGTCAAGGCTATGGTTTTTCCAGTAGCCACGTATGGATGCAAGAGTTGGACTATAAAGAAAGCTGAGCGCCGAAGAATTGATGCTTCTGAACTGTGGTGTTGGAGAAGACTCTTGAGAGTCCCTTGGACTGCAAGGAGATCTAACCAGTCCATCCTAAAGGAAATCAGTCCAGAATATTCATTGGAAGGACTGATGCTGAAGGTGAAACTCCAATCCTTGGCCACCTGATGTGAAGAGCTGAATCATTTGAAAAGACTCTGATGCTGGAAACGATTGAAGGCAAGAGAAGGGGATGGCAGAGGATGAAATGGTGGGATGGCATCACTGACTCAATGGACATGAGTTTGAGTAAACTCCAGGAGTTGGTGATGAACAGGGAGGCCTGGCGTGCTGCAGTCCATGGGGTCACAATGAGTTGAACACAACTGAGTGACTGAACTGAACTGAACTGATGGGTTGCAGGCAAGAAACTTTGAAAGCTTTTTAACAACACATGACAGTACCATTGGTACCTTTAATTGCCCAGAAGTCAAAAGATTGTGTTTGTTATGAAGCTAGTTTGAAGAAATATGTTTAGCTGCATGTGGCAGAAATTGCACATATAGAATTATTAAATCAGTCAATACTAAGGTCTCTTGGTTTGGTGCAAAGGATTAAAACCATTTTCTAAAAATGAAAAGTCAAGATTATTGATAAACTGCATTTTTAGGCACCACTTCTGCTCAGTGCCCTTCTGTAAAATAAAAAAGTCGTTTCTCGTGGAGATAAGTCACATGGATGTATGGTATACTTGAAGCATTCTGCATTAGACCTGCCTCCTCGGAGGCGAGGGGAAATCCGACAGTCCTCTGTCATTCCTTGTGAGTTTAACCACAGAGACTACAGGGAAGAGAGCTGTCACCCATCGCCTGAAAAACTAGGTGAATAATTGCCGTCTTCTTAGGAGAGTCCTTTGCCCTAAAGCCTTCAATTCCAGATCATCCGTCTTTAGAGTTTCTTGGGCACAGAGGCCTCCTGTCTCTTTTTCCAAATTAAGGACACTCAGCAGAGCTGCCACACTGGGCACTAATGAATTCTCTGAGACTAATCTACACAGTAATGAGAACTGGAATCTGTCAGTCACTCTCCCAGGAGGTAACAATTCACACGCAGTTACATCACCCTATTAAAATAACTTATTAGCTGCGTTGCTTGTCCCCTACTATTCATCAAGAAGGTGCAACCAAAGAGACATGTATTTGAACAAATGATGACATTTGATCTGAATTGTTCTCCATTTTGTTTTTACGCCCGAGTGCACGCATGCTGTAAGTAAATGTAAGCGTTTTATACAGATCATCGGTACCTTAGGGAAGCAACAGAATTATGACTTTTCACCACTTAGATGAGAATCTGCATCCTATTCAAAATGTATACTTTATTCTCTGTATTTTTATCTCCAAGGAAACATTTATGTTTTTGCAAGAGGCTTTTTTTATAGGCATAATATATTATACCATCAAACCATTGATAAATCATTCTGAGAGCTAAATTGTGGCGTAATCATGAGTTGGTACAATTTTTATCACAAATGCAGCAAATTATGTAAACGTTTCTTTGCTGTTTATTTTTGTCAGTGTAATATCTGAGTAAGAGCATAGGCTTTTGTCCTTATAAGGAAGTTACTTAGGTCCTGGCTCTTCCTTTTAGTGGTCATGTGATCGTAGGGGAAATTATTTAGCTTTTTAATCCTTATTTACTTCATCTGTAGAATGAGAGTAAAATAATATCTATCTCATACCTGAGGTCATTAAGAGGATTAAATGTGTTTAAACACTGCTTGGCTCGAGAGTGCTTGGCTTGAATAATATCTATTATTATCATTATCCAGGCTTCCTCCTCTGAAGAAAAAAATCAGAGATTTTTTTTTTTTTTGGTATTTTTAAGTCATGTTTTTTTATTTCTCTTTTGATGCAGTTGTCTGTAAACTCCAACTCTAGAGTGTAGCTCAGAAAGTACTGAAAAGCAACATCAGTGCTTTAGTGAGCTTTGTGGCCCATCGCCCTGCTGGTCCATCCTCAGCATCTTTCTCTGAAGAAGAGCATTTCTTCCATGCAGTGCTATGTCTCTGCCAGTTGTTAGCCGTGTGGTTGTGAGCATGCTTCTTTAACTCTCCAAGTTTCATGTTCTTCTTCTTTGGGGAGGGGTTAATAACACCTTCATTGTGCTGTTATGAAGATCGAATCAAATTGAATAAACTTTGTAAAACATCTGTCAGTGTGTCTAGCAGGTATAAGTATTCAATCACCTGTAATTGTCATGATTACTGTAACTCATAATGCAACTGACTCATCATCTGTAAGAACAGTCCTCAGTAACTTTCTAATATTTACATAGATGCAGGCTCTCCCCTGTCCACCCTTCCTAGTCTCTCTCATGTTCTCAAAAGCCAGCACTCCCAGGAGTTTTCCTGGAGGTTCACTGGTTATAGAACAGAGCTTTTCAAACTGAACCATGTCATACTTATATAGAATCTGTGATTTTGACCTCATTCACCTCAACCTGATAGCAAACTATATGAACCAGCCTATGTTAATATCTTAGTTGTTTTATTATTAATTGGACTACGTACTATTTCAAGAACTTTTAAATTAATATTTGGATTCATTTTTATATGTGGGCAACATAAACCACTCACAGACTTTCAAAACTATTTGAATTAAAAGGATATCCCCAAAATAACAATCACATAAGCACAATTATTCTGTAACATAATAGGTTGAAGAAGAGATTTGAATAATTTTGTATTTTTTAGAGTCAAGCCAAATTTATGAATAACTGGCCATTACAATTGCACCCAAATGCTGTTTAAAACAAATCAGATTCTTTCTTGCATGTTGGGACTTGGCATGAGTATGTCTTGGGAGTTTTATGGCCACATGATGTATACAAAATGAGGTGTTGAGTTTCTATCATTTTGCATGAAATGTCTTTCCAGATTCACGTTTCCCACAAATCTTATCATAGTTTTCTGAAATGCAGTATGGTTTGGTTAAAAACAAATTCTTAACAGTCCTGAAAATACATATAAAAAGTTATCTCCACGCTTATTTTTCTTGTCTAGACTGAAACATCCACAGTAGATGGCTTACTACCTTAAAGTAGAAAAGTAATAATAATAATAATAATAATATGATTATTATTCAGTTCAATCACAGTCATGTTCGACTCTTTGCGACCCCATAGACTGCAGTAGGCCAGGCTTCCCTGTCCATCACAAACTCCCAGAGCTTGCTCAGACTCATGTCCATCAAGTTGGTGATGCCATCGAGTAATATGATAATAATAGCAAATACTTCTTTTTCAACATTCTCCCATATTCTAAATCCTTTACACATATCAAGTCATTTAATCCTCATATCAACCCTATGAGGTAGGTACTATTTTTGACTCCTTTTTACATTGCAGGAAAATGAGCCACAGAGAAGTAAAGTAACTTGCTGAAGCTCATACAGATAGAAATTGAAAGAACCAGGACTCGAACATTTAAGTTTTTACCCTAAAATATCATCTGACTAAAATTGTTACATGGTCAAAACTTATCAATATGAAATTTAGGGTGTATCAGTAGGTGATAAATACGTCTGTCCTGGGATACAGTTCAGTCCAGTTCAGTTAAGTCGCTCAGTCGTGTCTGACTCTGAGACCCCATGGACTGCAGCACGCCAAGCCTCCCTGTCCATCACCAACTCACGGAGTTTATTCAAACTCATGTCCATTGAGTCAGTGATGCCATCCAACCATCTCATCCTCTGTCGTCCCCTTCTCCTCCTACCTTCAATCTTTCCCAGCAGCAGGGTCCTATCAAATAAGTCAGTTCTTCGCATCAGATGGCCACAGTATTGGAGTTTCAGCTTCAACATCAGTCCTTCCAATGAACATTCAGGACTGATTTCCTTTAGGATGGACTGGTTGAATCTCCTTGCAGTCCAAGAGACTCTCCAGAGTCTTCTCTAACACCATAGTGAAAAGGCATCTATTCTACGGTGTTCGGCTTTCTTTATAGTCCAATTCTCATATCCATACATGACAAGTGGAAAAACCATAGCCTTGACTAGATGGACCTTTATTGGCAAAGTAATGTCTCTGCTTTTTAATATGCTGTCTAGGTTGGTCATAACTTTCCTTCCAAGGAGTAAGCATCTTTTAATTTCATGGCTGCAGTCACCATCTGCTGTGATATTGGCGCCCAAGAAAATAAAGTCTGCCACTGCTTCCACTGTTTCCCCATCTCTTTGCCATGAAGTGATGGGACTGGATGCCATGATCTTAGTTTTCTGAATGTTGAGCTTTAAGCCAACTTTTTACTCTCCTCTTTCACTTTCATCAAGAGGCTCTTTAGTTCTTCTTCACTTTCTGCCATAAGGGTGGTGTCATCTGCATATCTGAGGTTATTGATATTTCTCCCAGCAATCTTCATTCCAGCTTGTGCTTCATCCAGTCCAGCGTTTCTCATGATGTACTCTGCATGTAAGTTAAATAAGCAGGGTGACAATATACAGCCTTGACGTATTCCTTTCCCAATTTGGAACCAGTCTGTTGTTCCATGTTCAGTTCTAACTGTTGCTTACTGACCTGCACACAGATTTCTCAAGAGGCAGGTCAGGTGGTCTGGTATTCCCATCTCTTTCAGGATTTTCCACAGTTTATTGTGATCCACACAGTTAAAGGCTTTGGCATACTCAATAAAGCAGAAATAGATGTTTTTCTGGAACTCTCTTGTTTTTTCTATAATCCAGCAGATGTTGGCAATTTGACCTCTGGTTCCTCTGCCTTTTCTAAATCCAGATTGAACATCTGGAAGTTCACGTTTCATGTATTGTTGAAGCCTGGCTTGGAGAATTTTGAGCATTACTTTACTAGCGTGTGAGATGAGTGCAATTGTGCAGTAGTTTGAGCATTCTTTGGCATTGCTTTTCTTTGAGATTGGAATGAAAACTGACCTTTTCCAGTCCTGTGGCCACTGCTGAGCTTTCCAAATTTGCTGGCATGTTGAGTGTAGCACTTTCACAGCATCATCTTTTAGGATTTGAATTAGTTCAACTGGAATTCCATCACCTTCACTAGCTTTGTTCATAGTGATGCTTCCTAAGGCCCACTTGACTTCACATTCCAAGATGTCTAGCTGTAGGTGAGTGATCTCACTATCGTGATTATCTGGGTTGTGAAGATCTTTTCTGTACAGTTCTTCTGTTTATTCTTGCCACCTCTTCTTAATATCTACTGCTTCTGTTAGGTCCATCCTATTTCTGTCCTTTATTGAGCCCATCTTTGCATGAAATGTTCCCTTGGTATCTCTAATTTTCTTGATGACCTCTCTAATCTTTCACATTCTATTGTTTTCCTCTATTTCTTTGCACTGATCACTGAGGAAGGCTTTCTTATCTCTCCTTGCTATTCTTTGGAACTCTGTATTCAAATGGGTATATCTGTCCTTTTCTCCTTTGCTTTCTGCTTCTCTTCTTTTCACAGCTATGTGTAAGGCCTCCTCAGACAGCCATTTTGCTTTTTTGCATTTCTTTTTCTTGAGAATGGTCTTGCTCCCTGTCTCCTGTACAATGTCACAAACCTCCGTCCGTAGTTCATCAGGCATTCTGTCTATCAAATCTAGTCCCTTAAATCTATTTCTCACTTCCACTGTATAATCATTAGGGATTTGATTAGGTCATACTTGAATGGTCTAGTGGTTCTCCCTACTTTCTTCAGTTTCAGTCTGAATTTGGCAATAAGGAGTTCATGGTCTGAGCTCCCGGTTTGGGATACAGTGCTCATATATAATTCCTAACTAGGAAGAAAAATCCCTTCTTTCCTATAGCTTGGTTTCTCTCAAACTAAGCTAAAATTTCTTTCCTGTTTTCCTGATCTGGGCTAATCTGCATGACTAGTTTAGATTCAGCAACTAAAAGAAGATAATTTTAAAAATCACATTATAAATCTCTAACTCAAAATTGCATGGGTTATTGGCATTTGAAAGCAACATAGTGACTGTATCAAGCTAACTAAAAACCAATATAGTTCACTTAGAAAAAGCTGGTTATAGGGATAATGTGGCTGACCCTCTAACAGGCAGCATCCATGTGGTTTGGGAGCTGACCCTAATTCTGGAGGCAGGTGCTGGTTTGACTAAGCCAATTATAATAATCCTATCTTCCTTGCCAGTATTCCTTGAGGAACCAGTGCTTAAGCCTATTAGAATACTGCATTCCCCTGGCTGTCATTTGACTCTAGAATCTGTGGCCTAAGTTGATCCAGTCAGATTCCATGGAGGGACTTACGGTTAAGAAGAGCAACCTTTACTCTCACTGAAGAAAGATGTGGAATGAAGTTAACACTGGGGCAACACAAGAGAAGGAGAAAGAACCTGTATGTTTGATGACATTATTGCAGTTGCTAAGTCAACTAACCCTGAAGGCCACACTACCTTGAAAGAAGAAACACATTTTTATCACAGTTTAAGCTGTCTTAAATCTGGCTTTCTGTTCATTTTTGCAGCTCAAACACAGTTAGGAAAAAGATATTCACCCCTTACCGCCTGCCCTGTTGGCTTGGTTTTAAAGGGGCAGTTAGGATCTGTGCATTGTGAATCATTGATTTGGTTCAAACATATAAACCGACCCAGATTCATGTCTATATTTATTAAGCACATAATCTAACACATGCTGATGCAGCAATGTAGTTATCTCTCAGTACATTCACAACAGGTTAAGCAACAAGTAGATCGTTACCTGCATTTTTTTTTTAGATGAATAAGTAGAAATTCAGAGTGGTTACATAACTTTCTTCACACTACACTGTTACTTGTTGGAAATTTCTCACTTGAACTCAAGTCTTTCAAATCCAGTTTCCATTACCCTGGCACTTTGATTCCGGGCAGGAAGATAGGATTGCATGAAGAACTCCACCTTGTATCATTTGGAGGCAATTTCTTTTCATAGGATAGACCTTACCTACCACTTTGAACATTATACGCTAACAGTTCGCCACCCCACCCCTCACTGCTATTGTATCTTGTAGAAAATGACCAGAATCATCATATGTGTGACATTCTGTAACATTATGTAAGTTGAAGTAGGAGTATCTATTTTAGCACAGCTAACACGTTTCTTAAGTCTCTTCATAGTCACATAAAAATTATGTGTGTATGCGTGAAAACATATATAAATATATACAGATATAGTATATCTGAAGCATATTTAATTTAGCTTTTAATTTCTTTGTCTCACGGTTCTCCCTGTCTTGGGTTCACTAACTTAAAACATTCTAATGCCACTCTAAATGGAAAATATTTGTGATTCATTCTAGGGCTGCATACTGAATTAGGTTTGAATAACACTGAAAATAAAGATAATTATCACACATGTGAGTGAAACAACCCACTGTCAATCACAGATGACACGCTGTCTGTAGAGCTCTGCTTATTGCTTCTAAAAGCCTGAAGTTCTTCAGAAAGTGCTACTATGGATTCTCTTGATTCTTATAGAATAATGGTCTGGAAAAGTAAAACCTCGAATAACCAAACATCTTTCCTTTGCCTCTCCCACCCAGCACTTTCTCCTGAGTGTTTCTTTTAAAGCCAAGATAACTTGCATTTGTTGCAGTCTGGAGCTTTAGCATGAAATTGATTTTTTACCATAGCCAACAACTGGCATTCAAGGCCAAGTGTGGCATGCAAATTGTCCAGAGATGCTATAAACCTAGAGCTCAACCATAAGGCTGGGGAAATGCAGGACTTGGGGAAACAGGGTAAATTCAGACTTTGACCAGTCATTCTAACAAGGACTTCACTTCAAGGAGCTCGGTAAGAGGCACGGTAAGGCTGCCCAGAGCATGTTAGGCTGAATGCAAATTCCATTGGCTATTCACAGGTAATATCTATTCCATGGATCGTAAGTACTCCATGGATAATAAGCATTCCATGGTTACAGGATGTAGGCTTGCCTAAATTTGTTTATCCAAAGAACCTATTGTGTGTGTGGGAGGGTGGGCTGTAGCATCTTAGCAGACTAGGGCTCTATAAAACACAGCTGGAGAAGCGTGAAACACACCGAATCAGAGGGTTCCATTCAAAATAAGTTAATTATATGAAAATGAAGAGGATACAATCGAGAAAACTTATTTCTTTTTATCTATTTTTGTCTAGAAGTTTTACTATGAATCTTTTCATTGAAATAATAACATTTTGTATCACATTAACACTACTTTTTTCTAAATAAATTCCTCTCCATTTCTTCTTTTTGCTCTCAAGGAACCTCTGAGAGGATCGTTAGGACAACTGTATTTTTTTTTTACCCCTGGAGGAATACTGGAGGCAACCCACTCCAGTATTCTTGCCTGAAAAAGCCCATGGACAGAGGAACCTGTCCGGCTACAGTCCAAAGCCACAAAGTGTCGGACACAACAGAGCATGCACACACAGATTCTCTTTTATGGTTGAAAAAAGTGATGCAGAGAGAAGTAAATGCCTTTTATACCAGTATGGGCTAGGTAAGGGCATTGGAAGGCTAAGACTAAATTTGGCTTGCAGCTTATTTTTGTGCAGTCTGGAACTAAGAATTTTTTTTAAACGTTTGTTAAGAAAAATAAAAAGTGGAATATTCGCTATCTGGCCTTTTACCCCAAAAAAGTATGCCAATCTCTGGACTAGGTTATGCTGTGGTAACAAACAATACTGATAAAACCTCAGTGATTTTCCCAGACAAAACTGTATTTCTTGCTGACACTGCATGTCCAACACTGGCTGTTGGGAGTCTCTGCTTCTAGATCACTCAGGAAGCGAGACTGCCAGAGACTGTGGGTCGTCATGTGCGTCCGTGGTTGCCACAGCCATCGGAAGGGAATATGAGTCGAACACTGGCTCTCAGAATTTCCACCTGGGCATGGAACATCCCACTTCTGCTCACATTTCATTGGCCAAGCAAGTCACATGGCCTTATTTCACTTCAAAGGGGCAGAGAAATCCTACCCTGTGCGTATAAGAAGGAAATCCAAAAATATTTGGTGAAAAATAGCACTAATATAGGGTACACATACTTGCACACACTCATATGTGTTTAGAAAACTAATTCAAGAATCTATGTCCTATGAAGCTTGATTCATTGATTCTCTCTCTATATACACACATATACGTATGTGTATATAGATAGATGTGTACCTATCTCTATAATATAGAAATAAAGAAGTGTCTATTGTATATAATTCTTATCCTATGTATAATTCCACTCATATCAGCATGCAATAATTATCTCTTTATATAGGTAGATCTACATATCTATCTGTTGACAGATATTAACATTAGAAGGAAACCTATAGTTGATTGGTGGCTCAGCTGGTAAAGAATCCACCTGCAATGTGGGAGACCTGGGTTCAATCCCTGGGTTGGGAAGATCCCCTGGAGAAGGGAACGGCTACGCACTCCAATATTCTGGCCTGGAGAATTCTATGGACTGTATAGTCCATGGGGTTGCAAAGAGTCAGACATGACTGAGCAACTTTCACTTTTTCAGTTTATAGCTGGTTCTAAGGAAACTCTGTTATTGTATAGACAAATACAGGTGAGGTTAACAGTGACAGATTCAAAGTGCAAGATTCTTGTCAATTATAGGTTCTGGATAATCTCTCGATGTTATACTTCTTACTGTATAGTAAGCTTCTTCTTTTCTAAGTGAAAGCTGTATATCATTTTGAAATCATGCTAGGTAGATTTTTATATGGTCTCGTGCTGGAATTAGTTGCTCTGTGTGACAAAGAGAAGTCTGCATGCCCTGCCCCAATAAACATAGTAAAGAACACTCTTCTTGGTTTCTAAGTCACTGAATTGACAGTGTCCTTCCTCCTTGCCTGCCTGCCCTAGGTTGAACTGTGCTCTGAAACAATTCCGCCCCTAACAGCACAATGTCCACACCCTTCCTGGCTTAGTGGCAAAGCGAGAACATTTCAGATGATAAAGAAGCAAAAGAGTCATTTTTTTTTTCCTTTTCACATATACATCCTTCTTTCAATCAGAGATCATCAGTGGGTTTGTCTCCTTCCATCCTCAACCCTTTAGGAGATGCCAAATGAGAGAGACCTCAGTTGTGAGGTTTCTTAACCACACACTAGGCCACTCCGTTCGTGTAGGCTTTCTCCCCAGAGAACTATTTAATACTGCCAAAATGGCAGGGTTTGCAAATAATCAATTCCTGCTGAGGGAGAAAAGCCCTGAAAGGTACAATTTCTTTTCAGGAGAATAAGTCACAATATTTAAAGAAAGGAGATCTTGGGGAAAAGCCACCAGTGGAAGGGTCCCAGCAGGTCTCCCATCTGTGTTTGGGGAATGGTTAACAGCAATGTGTAGGAAGTCAAACAAAAATGGAGAGCTGAGATTTTCTTTGCTTTTTTTTTTAAAGGATGTTTGTTTAAGGAAAGTATGTGTCGGGGCAGGAAGGGGGAGAGCCATGGCTCCAGTGAAAGCCAAGAGACTTGGTGAAACGCATACCAACAGTAGCTCAGAGGACTTCTGGTGATGAAGTTAGTGAAGAAACTAAAGAGGCAATTTTTCTAAAAAAATATTTGCCCAGCCATAGAAAGACAGTGAAATTGTAAGGTTGCTGCTGAATAATTAAATCCATCAGTGATGGCTCAACTCATGAACATCACTGATATCCGTCTCAGTTGGCTTCTCTAGGTTTTTCCATTTTTTTTCTCTGAAACTCTCCATATTTCCATTGAGTTTCTTCTGGAATTAACCTGTACCTCTGAGAAAGATGATTAAACTGCTTTAAAAAGCCCCTGGTTTCCATCTTGAAAGAGAAAATGTAAATGCAAAGACAGTGCCATAGCTCCTAGCTCTTATTTCTAAGGCATCTGGATGTCAGCAATTTGGAGTATAAAGTGAGGAGGCATTTTATTAGACATCAGAAAAGTGATGCAGAAATCCCAGAGAAAATGGCAACTTTTTCTGAGTACAAACATCCAGCCATAAAGGCTATATTTTGGTTAAAGATTATGTCCACTGTGATGATTAGTTGGAAGAATCATTTTATATGACTTTATTGGCTCATGAATATAAACAACTTAAAAATATTGTAAACTCTTACTTTGAAAGGAACCAGTAATAATTTTATTATTTGTCTTCAAAGAGAAACAAGCTTAAGATTCTCAGCTTTTCTCTGTGATATTACAGGGTATCTGATTCTCTGTGAAGTTATGATAATGATAAAGAAACATATAAAAATCTTATCCCCACATATTTAAACCTTGCTTATTGATGTACATTCAAGTCAATATATGAAAGTAAAAGCATATCTCATATTTGGACTGAAATCAAACTTATTTCAAAGAAAATATTTAAATATGCAATGTATCATTCAATTTCAGAAAATAGAAAGTCTTCAAGTGTATGTCTTACAGGCTTTATATGTTAGTGGATCATACTTAATCACTGAAGAGTTAATATTTTACGTATACTGTAATTAAAAATAAATAGATCAAAGTCACCTCATTCTCAAATGTGCCACATGAGGCAAACAGTTCATTTCTATAAAAATAAATTTCTAATTTTGAAGCATTAATTGAGCCTCCCATCAAGAATTCTGTGGTGTTTGTTCATTTATCTAAGATACTTTTTTTTTTCAGACTCATGAATATTTATGAACCACTGGGTTCAATTGAGTATTATAAGAAGTGAGAGGTAGTGTCTTCCAGACGTAAAGGGTGCTTTTAATTCTATTGCTCCTCCAGATACTCACTGGCATCTTGTCATGCTTGAATGAGCCATTCAAAATAGAGCTGCCATCTAATCGAAGTACCTGAAGTGCAAAGACGAGAGGAGAATTTAATGAAGCATAAATTGTCTGTTCAGTTGGAGATACAGACTCCTTTACCATAGCACAATTAAATAAAACATAATGGAGGCTTCTATTAATCAACTCCAGCCACCTTCTGTTTTGCAGACACGAAACCTACAGGATTAATTAATGTCTTAATTGTGAAGTGTGATGCAGGGACAGTAAATGTATTCTCTGTGTGCATGTGTGTGTGTGTGTGTGTGTGTGTGTGTTAATAGTCAAGAGTCTACCATAACAAATGCACCATTCTGGTGAGGGATATTGGGGAGGATAGTGGAAGGAGGTTGTGCATGTAGGTTAAGGGAATATAAAGGGATTCTTTGTACATTTCACTCAATTTTGTTGTGAACCTAAAACTGGTCTAAAAAAATAAACTCAATTTTAAAATGTGAAAAAGAAAGAATCTACCATGTATAAGACACTGTGTTCAGTGCCAGTGGAGGATACTAAGATTGATCACAATGGTTCCACTAGCTATAGAAAACAGTAGCCTTTATCAGGTATCAACGAATTGGCTTTTTTTTTTTAAACAAAAAGTCATTATTTAGCTCTTCCGGCTCAGGCTGTGAAAAGTGCAGGCACTGGAATTTGGAGGAATGGGAACTAGAGTGGCTCAATGGAAGAAAATCCCAGCTATCTGGGGGATAGTGAACTTTCCTTTGATTGTAAACTGTATTGAATTTCTTAATCTTCTGGGTGTGCCCATAAGGGGTGACTGTGCATGAAAGTCAGAAGCTTAGTCATTAAGAGAAGCGGAAGCTGAGGGCTGTGGGAGGAGGGGTCACCCTTAAGGTCACCCCCTCCGCATTCGTACTTCTCCAGGAGCCAAGCCGCTCAAGACGTGGAAATGACAACTAGCAGAGAGACCAACCAAGTTCAGAAAATGAGAACAGCAGCCAAGAGATCTAAAAATCCACCAGATAACATGCTAGTCATTCAAGTATTCCTTTTGTTAGGAACTATTTCTTTAGCGCCTGTTGTTGTTATTGTTTAGTCACCAAGTGGAGTCCGACTCTTTTGAGACCCCGTGGACTGTAGCCCACCAGGCTCCTCTGTCCTTGGGTTTTCCCAGGCAAGAATATTGGAGTCGGTTGCCATTTCTTTCTCCAGAGGATCTTTCTGATCCAGGCATTGAACCCGTGTGTCCTGCATCGGCGGGTGGATTCTTTACCACTGAGCCACCAAGGAAGTCCCTTTAGTGTCTATCAGTTCAGTTCACTTGCTCAGTCGTGTCCGACTCTTTGCGACCCCATGAATCGCAGCACGCCAGGCCTCCCTGTCCATCACCAACTCCTGGAGTTCACTGAGACTCACGTCCATCGAGTCAGTGATGCCATCCAGCCATCTCATCCTCTGTCGTCCCCTTCTCCTCCTGCCCCCAATCCCTCCCAGCATCAGAGTCTTTTCCAATGAGTCAACTCTTCGCATGAGGTGGCCAAAGTACTGGAGTTTCAGCTTTAGCATCATTCCTTCCAAAGAAATCCCAGGCCTGATCTCCTTCAGAATGGACTGGTTGGATGTCCTTGCAGTCCAAGGGACTCTCAAGAGTCTTCTCCAACATGTAAACATTTGGAGATGCTAGTCAGTAGGTATATATCAATGAGCAAGACTGGCATGTTTCCTGTCTTTTTGCCATTGATAATATAGTGGTGAATCAGTATCAGGAGGCTGTATCACCTGCCACTTTTCCTTGTACCATCACAGAACTCCGGGATCCAATTTGGAATCATTGGATTTAGTCATTATATCTCTTAAGACATCATTCATCTAGAATAGTACTTCAGTCTTCCTTTTTATTTTCTTGACCTTGAATCTTTGAAAATATATAGGTGTTTTATGTTGTAGAATGTCTCCTTATTGTGGTTTTCTCGTGTTTCCTTAATGATTAGAATCTTGTTTTCCTTCCATGGCTGTGTAGATCGGTCCTCAGCCTAAGACTCAAGGCAAACCTTCTGCAGAGCCAGAGCTTTTTCTCAGTGCACTTCCTTCCTTTGATAACTCTGTCGCATGAATTCTAATTTCCTTGACTTTCCTAAACTCTGATTTCTGTCTCCTCAACTCAGTGAAATCAACATGCTTTGTACATTTCACATTGTACTGTGCTATAACCTGTAAACTACCTCCAGGCAGTAAGCTCTCCCTTTTCTTGCCCTTCTCTGGGATAATGGTCTCATGAGTCCTGTTGTCCAGTGTCTTAAAATTATTGTTCCACATGTTTTGTCACATTTTCTGACTATTTAAGGTGAAAGGATTTATTTGGTCCTTGTATCCTATCATGACCAGAAGCAGAGGTCAGTTATTGTCTTCTGACAATTGAACACATGTGTGTGTGTGTGTGTGTGCACTCAGTTGTATCCACTCTTTGCAATCCCCTGGACTGTAGCCAACCAGGCTCCTCTGTCCATGGGATTCTCCAGGCAAGAATACTGGGGTGAGTTGCCATTTCCTACTACCAGGGATCTTTCTAACCCAGCGAGTGAACCCCCCGTGCTTGCGCTTCCTGCACTGGCAGGGGGATTCTTTACCACTGTGCCACCTCAGAACTAGAGCATAAAAATGTATTGCATTGACAGGTGCTAAAAGCAAAGAGTGACTGTAGTTTCCTCCTTCAAGTATGCTTGGCCGGAACCTAGTGCTTGGTTCTGATCAACCCCTCAGAGCCATGCCTCCACGTCAGCACTACATTCTCTGCCCAAAATTCTCCAAGGGCCCACCCCTCCCAGATTAGACAGTAGTCACCTCTTCTCAGTTTCCTGCTCTTGTGACCAAATCCTCCTTGCAGGCGCCCCCAAACCACCATCAGGACTGCAGAACCGAAAAGGTGGACACATTGGCCTCAGGGTATCAATAAAGCCAGCCCTGGCGATGGGAGAGCAGGCTGCTCGCAATGGACTATGCATAACACCTAGACAGTGTGTGAGCCTCTTATTCTTGGAACTACAAAGCTCCCACTTGTTTGACTTCCTTGAGACTCATTTCGAACTGATGAAATCCATTTTTTTTAAAATGGATGATTATGTAACAAACTTGTGTGAGACAGGGGTTCAGAAATCTTGGCATCACAGTATGTACCTTTGACCACCACACCCTGGGACACAGTGGCCGTAACAGTAAAGCCCCAGGCCGGCTTCCTGTGGCCAATGGAGATGACTCTCCAGGGTGAAGGATGCAGTACATTTACACTTGTCTCAGTTTTACACTTTCTGTAAGCTTTACAGAAGGTCCACTTCTGTTTTCTTCCCATATTGGAAGAAATTGGAAAATTGGACTAGTCCTTTCAGTGAAGTATTTTAGTACTAAAAGGTACTAACTGGCAGTCCAAAGATGTTAAATTAGTAGCAGAGTTTAACAACTTTTACATAGTAGTTGATTATTGGCAGAAGAAAATTTGATCTATGTATCCTAATTTCCAGCCTGAGCTTCTTTTATGTAAATTAAAAATTTATTTCCTAGAGTTTCATGACATTAAAACACTTTAGAGATAAATCTTAGGGAATAGGGTTTTCTCTTTAGTAATTTAAGTATATACAATTATAAACTTTTTTTTTATGTTTTAGACTTTTATTAAATACAAGTGATTTTTCTCAAGTACAACCTCTTTGTGTTTCCTTTTTGATTCTTCCAGGCTTTATTTCATTAAAATGTATAGAATTCATTCAGATTTACTAGGTTCACTCATACAATGACAATTGGCTTTCTAAGAACTATTAGATGGGCAAGAAGCTTTTGAGCCTAATAATAGTTCATTCTTAGAAACAGGAAACAAAACTTTGCCAAGATTAAACAAGCCCAAACACCAAAGGTTCCAGGTCAGTTTGAAACAGAAACCACAAATTTTAATTGGATCTAAACTTGGCAGTGTAAGACTCACAAGGATTGTTTCTAGTATTATATAGAGGAGATATATACACAGGCTAACAAAGGGAGACAGGAAGGCCAGTTTAAACTAGCAGAACATTCCGGAAAGGATTTAAAATTTGAGTCTGTTGTAGTGAACGTATGTCTGGAGCCCCAAGTCTCATGTTCTGTCACTAACACACCTGGACTGAGTTAACAGAGGGACAGATGCCTTTGCAGACATCAACCAACTTTTCTGAGGTGAATGAATGACAAGTCAAGTATACAATCTTCCACAGAAACGAGAGTTCAGAAGATGAAGTTTAAATGTGAAAAATCCATTTCGGAATTCTCATTTTCTTAACTTACATGATGAAGTTAACTGGGACAACAGCTCCTTATTTGGGTACCAGGGGGCTCAGAAAAGCAAAAAGATATTTGTGAATTATTTTTGAGTCACTAAAGAGAAAGTAGAAATATACATCAAAATACTTTACTTTTAAAGTGTAACTATAGAAGAAATTATTATGTGGCTGGAAACTAGCGTTTCATTGTCCGTGGATCTCAGGAAATACCTTTGAGTTTGTTAGCACTTCCCTGTGTTTCTTAAAAGGCCTCACCAATTCCAAAGCACAGAATATAACATTTTTTAAAGCTTCTTCTTAAAACTATGAAATGTAATGCACATAAAAAAAGTATAAAATAAAACAACAAATTATTATAAAACAAAATAACATGGTAACATCACATATGTCAAGAAATAAAACAATGTCAGCTACCCACAAACCCATCCCAAAGTTTGGGACATATTGAGTCCAAATTTGAATGAATATTATTGCTTCAAATAGTCCCATAATGTTTTCAGAGGATAAAATATTATAATTCATATCTTCCAAAATTCGTATCCCAGATAAGAAGCATATTCAGACTTGAACAGTTCTGGTAAGTGTGAACCAACAGTAAGCCAAGATTTGTATTTGGTTTGAGTGAAACGTGTCAAGTGAGGACTTATACATAATGAACACAGTCAGCATCCAACAGAAAATTCAAATCTTTCCTGCTGGTACTTTGCTTCACGATGAAATTACGCTGTTAGGATCTGAGATCCACCTACAGCTTTTCTTTATGGCCTGAAAGCCAGTTTCCTGTCAAAGAAAACAGGGAAATATCATAAGGTCTAAGAGGCAAAATTTGTGTAGGAGTAGGTTAACATTAGCTTGATCCGGCATTCACTTTCTAATATAAAGGAAGAACTTGTCTTTCCCACAGACAATTCACTTGTTGTTTCTGCTCCCGTCTTTCCCAGACCCAGTGCTTCCTCTCAATGGGAAATTGTTTCTGGCAGCATGGATGTGGCAGGCCAGACACACAGCTAGAGAGTCTTCACAAATGGATTCCAAGATAGCTTCTTTTCAAAAAGGGCCTTGTGCCTACTATACTACCTTTTCCTCACCTCCCTTTTGCCAAATCTAGTTCAGTATGTTTTGTGATGAGCATAGATTAAAAAAATGTTTTGCATACTGATTTTGTTAAACTTTTAAGAAGGATAATACCATGGCTGCATACAATTATTAGGTGAGTAAACTCAATTTCTCTCTATATATTTAGCTTTATGAAGAAAAAGAGAAAGAAAGAAGGAAGCACGGAAATCAAGAAAGAAAGAAAGGAAAGAAGGAAGTGAGAATTGTCTTCCTGTGTGTGCTTTTCAGCAGATTCCAGGCTGCTTGTGTCTTGGAACTATGTCTTTTCCCAGCAGAAACATATTAGAAGCTTCCTGACTAGCACAAAATTGACTTGCATGCCAGATTCTTGACTCCTCACTGGTTACTGATCAACTTACTCCTTACTCCTTACTGATCAACTGTTTCCCATCTTCCCTGTCAAGGTGTCTGCCTCATGCCCTTGCCTGACCTCTGGCTTCCTTGTGGTTGCCTCATCCGGTCTTTCTGCTCTCCACTCACTTGGTGGGGTTTGCTTGTGTGGCATCTGACTCCAACATGGATCCTGCAGTTGGTCTGGTTACAGCACAGCCCTGCTGTCGACTTCTGCACTGATGTGTTCCATTTCTAACCAAACCACCCACTCACACCTCGCCTTTGCCTTGTTTGAGTCAGTGACCCAAGTTCTGAACTCACCTCCTCTCCCACATACTCAGCCTCACTTTCCTCAAGTTCTGCCCTTGCTTCGTCACTTGACATATTCTGTTCAGAGCACCAGGCAGGCAGCATCACTGGTCATTGTTTAGTGTACTCTGTATTCTTATTGCCATGAGATTGCTTCTTCAATTATTCTATAGGGGGCTAACTTAAGACAGGCGCCATGTCTGCACCTGCAGCATCCAGCTTTATGCCTAGAACTTAACATGCCTATGTGTACATTTATTGATGAAAGCTTTTAACCTGAACTGGGATGATTCAAGTAACATGGAGTCGAATTCCGGATTTACCCCTATCTCATGTTATAATCTTAAGCAAGAGATTTTATATTCTTGGTTCTCAGTGTCTTCACTTCCAAAACAAGGATGATCATTGGGATGGTCAGCTTCAAAGTTCAATTCTGCTTCATTCAATTCAGAACCTTAATTATGAAATCTTCCATAATGATACTACTCAGTTTTCATCCTAAAAGGGGGAATCTGCATTGTTCTCACCAGTATTCAACACTGATTTTCATAAGCGATTTTTTTTTAAGGCAGATGATCTGTATTTACCTTTCTCATGCCCATCACAATGCTGAACAGATAGGTTCTTCAAATTCTAGGACTAATGTAAGAGATGAATCGCCACCTAGTGGACACATCCCTTGCCTGAGCCCTCCCCACTGGAACGAGAGGAAGCTTTGTTCTCTGGATGATGGATCCCACTCATAGTTTCTCCTTCCTCCACCTGACACACATCTCAACCCTGTAACTGCTTTTGCTTTCTGAAAAAATAAAAAAATAACAGAAGCATTCATCTTGATAAGAAAAGATGTATTTGTTTTAATGATATCTGATTTAATTTTTTTACCCATTTGTGTTTCACATTTACCATGGTAGGCATTTTCGGGGAAACGATAAGGTCCGGCAAATTCAGACGGGATCTTTTTAGTCTCTTATCAATTTGGTTCGAAAACAGTCCTTGAGCATTCAAAGACGCCTTGGCTAGACACACAGAAAATGGATGGTAGAGTTCACACATCTCCCAAGCAGAACAGACTGTAGACAGCCCAACCTTTCATCCAGTTCCTCACCAAAGGCTCAGAGTTTTACAATTTTTTTTAAATTTGTTTGTTTAAAGGAAAACCATTTAGAAGCTAATTTAGGACTTTGGTTTAGTAGTTATTTCCATATAAAGTGGAATCTTTGCCTGGATAATATTTTCCCTAAGCTTGAGGAAATCTAAGTGACCTCTACTTAGAATGAACAAAAGGATATGATTGCACTAGATTTTCTTTCTCCACCTAGGAAAAAAATAGCCATGAGTGCTGTCAGCGGAGCTTCAAAGAAGCTTCAGAGAAGGTGGTCTTGGTTAATTCATGAAATATCAAGAGAATTGCTGCAAATCTTTAACACAGCTTCTGATGCCTCTAAGATACTTATTATTTTAGCAACAGAAATGTATTCATTTAACCAGCACTAATGATTCCTTCCCGCAGCTTCAGATTGGCCGGCTATTCATACTGTAATTGCAGCATGAGACTACGTTTCTCCAGCCTTCTCCACAAACACATTTCCCCCCTTTTCATTAGTTTTTCTCTTGCCTCTAAGTGCCTCCATCCAGCTCATGACATTCTGATAATTTAATTCCTCTTTCCGACAACCAACAACCCAGTGCAAAATTTCTTTTGTTTCTCCACAGACTTTTGTTTAATTTCTCTCTCTGACATTTCTTACTCTGTCTCAAAAAGACTTTGGAAGTTCTTTAAACCTAAAAATAACTTTTCTATTGATCCTAATAGCTATTCCAACTAAAGTTCTCTCCCACCCTTTTTCCTTACTCCCTTCCTTCCTTCCTTCCTTCCTTTCAAGATAATAATTTGAAACAGTTCTAACCAAGGTATTAATACAATTTCCCTGAGTTCTACAGACATATTCCCAGTGGCAATCCTGTAGAGCCTCAGTCCTAACTAAATCATTCATAGGATTTTGTCAAGACTTCCAAGTCATATTCTCATACCTCAGTCTTGAACAGACTTTTCAGACTTGCTGTTTCCACCTGCACTTTCTGGAAGCAGGTATATAGGTCAATCCAAACAGCTAAGTAGAAAGGACTGGTTGGGAGTGGAGGGAGCAGTGAAGAAATTATAAGCTTGGAGCCAGCCTTGCTCATGCTTTAACCCCCGCCCCCCAAAGGAAGATATACCATCATACAAAAACTACTCTTTCTCTTTTGTTCCATTCATACCCTAAGCAAAATCTCTACAGAGATCGGGGACAAAGACTAATTTCAGAATGGGTGTACTAATCAATAAGCATTCAATAAATACCCATCAGTATACATAGGCTATCTTAGGTGAGTAGAAAAGAGAAATAAATATAAGTCACAGTTCTTGGATTCTCTGAGTTTACAATATTATTTGAATGGCAAAACTAATATTTAAAGATTCATGGAAAACAGATAAGCATCTATGTGATAAGTCATATCTGGTTTTTTCCTATAGAACTCATGGCAGAATTAAGGCTTGTGTTGTTGACCAAACACTTGATACTAAGCCCTTCATGGAATTCCCCACGAGCACCACATTGAGTATACATAGTATGCCTGTACAGTATAAATGTTTCTAAGAAGTGTGTATCAGGAGCTCAAGCAGTGAAACATGGTATACTCTGTCAGGTGGTGAACTGGCAAAAAAAAAAGAAAAGAAAAATATATGTTTACATCTTAAGCCCTAGAATCTGGGAATGTGACTTTATTTAGAAAAAAAAGGATCTTTGCACATGTAATTAATTTATGGATCTTAAGGTGAGATTACCCTAGATTGCCATGATAGGCCTTAAATACTATGACAAGTATCCTTGTAAGAGACAGAAGAGAAGACACAGACCCAGAAGAAAAGATTATGTGAACACAGAAGCAGATATTCAGATCTTACAGTCACAAATCAAGAAAGCCCTGATACCACCAGAAACTAGAAAAGGCAAGGAAGGTCCATCCCTTGAGCCTTCAGAGACAGAGCTGCCCTACTTGATTGCAGACTTGTAGTTTATAATTCGGAGAAAATAAACTCCCATTGTTTTAAGCCACTAAGTTTGTAGTAATTTGTCTTGATAGCCCTAAGATATTAATACACATGGTAACCAATTACATAAAATCTTCTGATGATCTTACTTTACTGACCATAATTTCTGCTTGACCTTTACAGTAATAAATCAGAAATTAAAGGTATAGTCATATAGGATTAATGCTTGGATTTTCTCTGGGGAGTGTGACAGAATCTTTGAAGAGATGTCTGGGGATGATAAAAAGAGTTACAGAAACTTATCCATGTGTATCTGCTTTGCTCTCACCTTTTTTTTTTTTTTAAGTTCTGGGTAACACCCAAAGGACTTAGAGGGTAAGCTTTGGCTGATCTGTTACCCTCAAACCCAAGCATGTCTGGCTTCTTGAGGCAAATCTAATTTATAGAAAAAGTGGATTGTTTTCCTTATATGTAACACAGTTGAGAAAACCACATCACAAATCTTTAAGATATGCAAACCAATCCTTTGATCTACCACAGTATTATTTCATCATTTTGGAATCCTTAAAGCTATGCTTGGATTTGATGACCAAATCATTGCTGAAATTTGACACTGAATGTGTATAATTAAAAGCATTTGTATCCTAATCAATAAGGCTGAGTTTTATCAGATATTGTTTATAATAATCATCGGTCATCTTAAGGGACATCTAAGATCTAATTCTGAAGTAATGGGATTGATTCCTAAACAAAAGCCAGGCATAGTAGGCACTCAATAAATAAATATTTGTTCAATGAATGAATTTATTAGGCTAAAAAAAAAGAGTTTGACATCAGTTTGCCCTCTGATCAGGATGTGCATAATTAAACCCATTAAATCTGTGGATACCTGTGGAAAATCAGAGACAAACCCCATCTTATTTCTTTACGTAGATGAAACAGCCACAAATCCCCGAAGAAGCTGGAGGAGTGATGCTGCCTGGAGTGAGATAAGAAAGCGGGCTGGGACTGGGATAGCTGCAGGGCTCACACTCTGTCTTGAGGGAGCCGCCACTACTCAGCTACAGCCAACTGTCGCCCTGCAGAAATTTAAACCTATTTGGCCATTCGTCTTGTATTTTCAAGAGAAGCCAGAAATATAGATGAGAACACTTGCCATTTTAAAAGTTGGCAATGAATTCACTTTTTTAAAAAATGCTCTGTGGTGGCCAAACAAAACACATCTGCTGGCCAGATAGAGCTAGAGTCCTCCAGTCTTGGTCTCTCTGCTTCTCAGCATCTTTCCTGTCCTCTACCTCCCTCAGATTTCTCTCTGTTTCCTTTTTCTTCCTCTCTCTTTCCGCAGCCTTTTAAATCACTGATTGTCTAGAAATTAATACCTGGGATAAAAGTCATACAGGGCAAAAAGACCAGGGAACTGGATCGTTCTCTACGTCACAACAAGGCTTACCTTGTGTTAAGTCAGAAAACAGATCAGGAAGCGAGTAAATGGGCTTTGGATATAATAAATGCTGGGGTTTAGTCCGTAGTCTAATAAATATTTAATCACTGGAAAATTCTTGCTTTGGTTCTTAGTTTCTCCATCAGTAAAATAGGGATTGTTGTTGGTTAGTCACTAAGTTGTGTCTAACTCTTTGCAAACCCAAGGACACTTCTGTTCATGGGATTTCCCAGGAAAGAATACTGGAATGGGTTCCATTTTCTCCAAAAATGAGGATAATTGCACTCGTATCAACTGCACCATTATTGTGAAACCAAATGAGACAATATGTTTGTTTGTTTTAATGCTTCTAGGGCTTCCCCAGAGAAGGCAATGGCAACCCACTCCAGTACTCTTGCCTGGAAAATCCCATGGGCGGAGGAGCCTGGTAGGCTGCAGTCCATGGGGTCGTGAAGAGTTGGACATGACTCCTTTCACTTTTCACTTTCATGCATTGGAGAAGGAAATGGCAACCCTCCAGTGTTCTTGCCTGGAGAATCCCAGGGATCGGGGAGCATGGTGGGCTGCCGTCTGTGGGGTCGCACAGAGTCGGACACGACTGAAGCGACTTAGCAGCAGCAGCAGGGCTTCCCAGGTGGTGATAGTGGTAAAGAACCTGCCTGCCCAAATAGGAGACATAAGAGACACAGCTTCGATCCCTGAGTCGAGACGATCCCTTGGAGAAGGGCATGGCAACCCACTCCATTATTCTTGCCTGGAGAATCCCATGGACAGAGGAGCCTGGGGGGCTACAGTCCATAGGGTCGCAAAGAGTCGGACACGACTGAAGCGACTTAGTAGACATGCAGGGAGGAGCTTGCTTTTATTTTTTTATGACTGTTGAGTCTTCATTACTGCATACGGGCTTTCTCTAGTGGCATCAGTGGGGGCTGCTTTCCCCTGCAGTGCATGGGCTTCCCACTGTGGTGGCTTCTCCTGTTGTAGAGCACAGGCTCTAGGGCACGGGATCAGTAGTTGTGGCACGTGGGCTTCGTTGCCCTGTGGCATGTGGACTCCTCCTGGAGCAGGGATCAAACCCACGTCCCCTGAATTGGCAGGCAGACTCTCAACAATTAGACCACTAGGGAAGTCCGAGATAATAGCTTTAAATGAACCTCATCAGTGTAAAGGGCCATACAGTTATTAACCATACCACAGTTACTAATAATGAGAGGCGTATTTGTGTGCTGCATGTTTGTTATCATATGATAGTTATATTCAAAGAGCACCAGAAAGGAGAGTAGCCAGAAGTCAGATAGTCATAAATCAAACTTATAAGAATTCTTGTAGTGAATTCTACAAGACTGTATATAATTCAGTGCTAAATTATGTGGTAGAGACTAAAAGTGATGTAAAATTTCAAAGAAGATTGATGACAACTATAGTAATAAGAGAAAGAGTCTTGGAGGGAGACTTACACTAGACTTCAAAGGCTGCAAAAAGTACTCATAATATTACTGGGTTGTTTCAGATGTCAAAACAAATTTCACTTTAGAATTACATTTTTATGAATATATCCTGTGTAGAACACCAAACATTTAGTTGTTGTTTTCCCAGACCTCATTCATTCATCCATCCATCCATCCATTCATTTATTCAGCTGATACTTAATGACATTTGTATGTGCCAGTACTTTGATAGGTGCTAGGAAGACAGGAAACGGCAACTTACTCCAGTCCTCTTGCCTGGAAAACTCATGGACAGAAGAGCCTGGTGAGCGACGCCCATGGGGTCGTGCCGAGTAGGACATACTGAACGACTGAGTACACACACACAAGGCACACATGGTCTGTGCCCTCAGAGAGCTTACCATCCAGAAATTAAGTCTGGGGGCTTCCCTATTGATCCAGTGGTTGAGAAACCTCATGCCAGTGCAGGCGACACAGATTTGATCCTTGCTGCAGGAAGATCCCACATGCCGCGGGGCAACTAAGCCCTTGTACCTCAACTACTGCACGCCACCCCCCAGGCCGTGGAGCCCATGCTCTGCAACAAAAGAAGCCACCACAATGAGAAGCCCATGCTCCACGAGAAAGCATAGCCCCCACGCCCAGCAACCGGAGACAGCCCCTTTGCAGCTGCGAAGACCCAGTGCAGCCAAAAATAAATGAATACATGTCTTTAAAGAGAAAGTTTAAGTTTGGAAAATACTAGGCTAATCAAGATAAAACCTTTTTCAGTGAGGTTACTGTTTGTATGTGGAGAAGGCAATGGCAACCCACTCCAGTATTCTTGCCTGGAAAATCCCATGGATGGAGGAGCCTGGTAGGCTACAACCCATGGGGTCGCAAAGAGTCGGACACGACTGAGCGACTTCACTTTCACTTTTTACTTTCACTGTTTGTATGTGTATATACATATGTTTATAACTGAAGGACTTTAAGATTTTTAGTATCCTTAAGTCTGAAAATATATAAAAAATGGTATATTGAGAGTTATTTTACAGATCAGTTATTGGACCCAATGTTTAGACGCCTGAAAAATTGTCTAGAGGTTGAAGAAAAATATGGTGCATATTATTTGAAAACATAATATTAGACTCTTCGAACATAAACTGATCTTCTGTTTCCTATGTATATAATAATAGCCAACTTGTAGATCACAGAAATACTTGAAGGTATCTGGGAACTCACCTAGTTTCACTGATTAATAGAGCTTGTACAGATGTATGAACACTGTCAAGGCTATGGTTTTTCCTGTGGTCATGTATGGATGTGAGAGTTGGACTGTGAAGAAGGCTGAGCGCCGAAGAATTGATGTTTTTGAACTGTGGTGTTGAAGACTCTTGAGAGTCTCTTGGACTGCAAGGAGATCCAAACAGTCCATTCTGAAGGAGATCAGCCATGGGATTTCTTTGGAAGGAATGATGCTAAAGCTGAAACTCCAGCACTTTGGCCACCTCATGCGAAGAGTTGACTCATTGGAAAAGACTCTGATGCTGGGAGGGATTGGGGGCAGGAGGAGAAGGGGATGACAGAGGATGAGATGGCTGGATGGCATCACTGACTCGATGGACGTGAGTCTGAGTGAACTCCGGGAGTTGGTGACAGACAGGGAGGCCTGGCATGCTGCAATTCATGGGGTCGCAAAGAGTCGGACACGACTGAGCAACTAAACTGAACTGAACTGAACTGAATATTGTTCAGTCACGTTGTTATTACATACTTTACCAATTTTTAGGATGTCTGTCATAGACCTGTGCTCAGTTTTTTTAGTTATATTTTAGAAAAGGATTCTCTGACATACATTAACCAGCAGTCTTATGGACACATTATAATACTTGTAATGCAAAATGTGCACACCTTTGCTACCTCATACTGCAGTGTTCATCCCATCTTTGGTTTCAACAGACCCCAGCCTGAACTATGTAAATAACAAATAGCAGAGGACTTGATTACTAAATCACTATATATCCAGACAAAAACTTAAAGTGTTTCTCAAAATGTTGTATGAAATTGGTTTTTCATGAAAAATAAGTTCTTTTCAAATTATTTTATTTACTATTGCTATATTATTATTTATTATATTGATGATATAGTATCTAAATAATTTTACTCAATGTAAGCTGAGTAAAACATACTATAGGAATGTTTAGAGTCTTTAAGATGCCAAAGCACATTATGGATTTTCAAAACAAAGCTTAATATTTAATATTTATGGGATCAGAGAATTCTCTTCCCAAGACATAGGTAATGGAATTAGTACTCTAGGAAAATAGTCTGGATCTCTGCTTTCTAGCACATAACCTTTTAACTCTATATCCCTTGGTTATTTCAACATTTTTTAAATTATAATGCTTTTGAAGATAAAAACAAACCATAAAATATTATTTAGGGTGTAGTATTTTTATTAATGCACTTAAAATATGTGAAATATATTTTTAAAATATGTATATATACATATACATGAAAATATGTAAATAAAAATGTCTAGAAAGCTATACATCAAAGAATTTGCAGTGCTTATCTCTGAAGGCTGGCATGACTGGTAATACTTTTCTTTATTATATTAATATTTTCCTGAAAGATGTACGTATTGAGATAATAATTTATTATTTATGTTCTTTAAATGGTTGTTTCAAGAACATAGCATATAAAGATTAGAAAGGTGAAATGTATGGGCTTAAATTTGGGATTTAGAGCAGAACATTAGGAGACCCATAAGAACAAGATAGGGGGCATTAGGAAAGGAGATATCTTAAGAGGAAGATGTCAAAGGGGAAAGCTATATCCCTTGTGAAAAAATGAATAACTGATTCACATTGGAACAGTGATTCAGTTGTATCCATTTGTGAGCTGGATCTGGCTTGTACCCTCAGCACAGGGCCAACTGTATGCACCTCTTTCAAGGAACTCATTCAGTGATACCACACTGACAACTCAAAATTGACCATGATGAAAGTACTTAAGCCATGAAAATTGGGTAACACTATAAATCAGGGATCCTGCACTTCCAATCCAGAGAGCCAAATGTTAAACACTTACCATCACAGTACTGGTTATATCCAAGCTGTTCATGCACCTAAAGTATGCTTTTCTTACTGCTACTCAGCACACATTTAACTCTAAGAGAAAACCACCTCTGCTTACACTACTTAAAATCTTGAAAGGAAATGATTAGGTTAATTTGGTCAATTTCCAGTTGATAAAGCAGTCTTAGGGAAAAAACTTTGAGGAATTCTATCTAGTAAATGAAGAGATATTTTTCTTCCTCCACCTGGACTCCATCCAGCCATTCAGCCAGCCAGCCAGAATTATAACCCTCAGAAGTAAAAAATGAAGGAGGCACTCAACATACAAACTAATCATCTCAGATTATTTCAACCTGGAATACCTAAGGAGCTGATAGGGTGTTTTCTCTTACTTGGCTCTGTGAATTGACTTTTCGATTCCAGTCATTTCTATAGCCAGAGATATTTATTTTATTTCTATATTTGGTGTTAATATTGGTATTTAACCTAACAACAATCCTAAATAAAAATTAAGGAAGTGATTCTATTTACTAGCATCAAAAAGAATAAAACACTGAAGAATTAATTTAACCAAGGAAGTGAAGAGCTCATACAATGAAATCCACCAAACATTGCTAAAATAAACTAAAGAAAATATAGATAAAAGGAAAGACAATCCATAGGTTGGAAAACTTAATATTGTTAAGATGTCAGTACTACTCCATGAAATCTACCGATTTAATGTAATCCCTATCAGAATCCCAATGCCTTTTTTTTTTTTTTCAAAAATAGAAAAACCCATCCTAAAATTCAAATGGAATATCAAGGGACTCCAAGTAGCCAAAAAATCTTGAAAAGGAAGAACAAAGCTGGAGGAATCATACTTCCTATTTTCAAAACTTACTACAAAGCTACAGTAATCAAAACAGTATGATATTGGCATAAAGACAGACATTCACTTATGTGAAATACACTTATGTCAAATTCATAGAGACAGAAAGTAAAATGGTGATTGCCAGAAGCTAAAGGCAGGTGGGAGCGGGGGATCGGTGAACAGAAGAATCAGAAGTTATTGTTTAATGGGTATAGAATTTCAGTTTTGCAAGATTAAAAGAGCTTTAGAGAGGGATGATGGTGACGGTTGCACAGTCATGTGAATGTACTTAATATCACTGAATGATACACAGGAATGGTTATTTAAAATAGTAAATTTTATGTTGTGTGTATTTTGCCACAATACAAATATTGGGGGAAAATAGTAAATTGATTTTTCAATAATTATGGTAAAATATTGACTATAGTTTTTAAAGATTTCCGTCTACATCACTTAAGCTTTCTCTTCTGTTTCACTCATCATTCTTTACTATTGTTTTTGTTTGGCCTCACTTCAGGGCCTTTGGATGCAAAATGTTCATATTCAAAGCTCTTGAAATGTGGACACATTTATTTACAGGCCTTTTACACACATTGAGGGCATTTCACTTGCCCAGTTCCATCCCCTGTCTGAACCTGCACTGGAGGGATTTATCACCAATAAACGCCTTATAGTCCCGGCCTCTTTGCCTTGGGACATTCACCACCTGTGAGAGGCTCCCCCAGAGATTGCTCAACATTCTGGGAACCATTTCACTTCCCCTCCAGGGGCTGCCACTCTCCACCCCCACTACCTCAGATGTGTGCCTGTCAGGGGTTTCACCCAAAGGCTAGGATCATTTCCACCTCTGCACTGGCTTTCATTTGAAACAATACAAGAAGTGGAAGAATAACACGAGGGGAATGGATATTTAAAATGCGCGCTAATTAGAGCCCTCCCATCCACAAGTTCCTGAACTCTCTCTCTCTGTGGCTCAGATCAGAGCGTCTCAGGGCTGACCTTCCTTTAGAGTTGTTGGAGAGTGGCATTTAACTTGCAGTGAATGCCCAAAGCTACGAAATACACTCTTCACAGAGGAATCATCCTGCTGACACCAGAAAAGATACAAAGCATGATGTGATATCTGTTAATCAGCCACCAGAGTGCCTGGGGCAAGCAGGTTCTTTACAAACCCTTTTTAATGAGAGTTGCTTGATAAACTGCCTTAGAAGTAAAGTAAAATAAATGATGACAAGTCCTTAGAGGTCGCTCTTGCAGTTCACCTGATGTATAACTGAGTTTCTAAGCTACTCATCTTCATTTATTAAGTTCTTACAATTGACTGGGTGCAGTGCTGTTTCATGTTGCAACTCTGGACCCATTAATATGACTGCCATTCGCATTTCAATAAAGCTGTTAGAGGAGCCGGGAGGAGAAGGGGGAGGGGAGGTTGCCACAAAGTAGGGATTTTTTTTTTTTCCCTCAGCCTTTAAAAATAAAAATAGATTGTTAGACACTAGCCTGATAATTGATTATTGGTTCCATGTTCTGGGCCTTGGGTAAAGTCCTCTGTGTACATTACAACCTTCAATATCCACGAGAACCCTGTAAGGCAAATAAAATTATAATCCCTATTTTACAGATGAGTACACTGAAGACTTCTCTTTCTGGGAGAGGGTAGAATTAAGTTACTTTCCCAAGTTTATTTAGCTAGTGAGGTAGTGAAGTCACTTTTCAAACTCGGGCAGCCTATTGCTATTTCAACCTTTATAAAGTCCATGGGTAATTTTTCAATAACAACAAAATAGGTACACTAAAGAGTTTACTTCATTTTGAAAACTGAGAAGGAAACAAAAGAATCTCTAAATAGAAATCAGATGTGTTCTTTCTCATCATTTATTTTTTCACTAAATAATTTTGCAGGATATCAAACTGTCAATCACTGCTCCAGAAATCTGGAATATAAGTATAAAAAAATAAAACCAACCAACCAAACAAAAAAACCCCACAGTCCTTGGTTTATAGTCTATGTAACGCATAAGTTGTAGCCTTCTGGAATAAATGTAATAATGGAAGTACATATAATTGATAGTAGCTACCTCTTCTGAGAAGAAACAGGAGGTGAGGTTGGGGTGAGCATTGGGACCGCTTCAGAAAAACTTCATGGAATGCTAAAGGCTTAATCCGGTCTTGAAATTTTGGTCAAAGTTTTCCAGATAAAGCAAGGTAGGAAGCAGAGAAAGAAGTTTGCAGGCTATAGAAACAATATGAAGACAGGCAGGATGTTATGACGGAGTAGATATTTTCAAAGGTAGAAGTTACAGGAAATTAAATTTTAAGTCAATTTGTTATAAGAAAATCATGTGTATTAGAGTTGAAAATCGGTGGCTCAGAGGTTAAAGCATCTGCCTGCAATGCGGGAGACCTGGGTTCTATCCCTGGGTTGGGAAGATCCCCTGGAGAAGGAAATGGCACCCCACTCCAGTATTCTTGCCTGGAGAATCCCATGGGCGGAGGAGCCTGGTGGGCTACAGTCCACAGGGTTGCAAAGAGTTTGGACATGACTGATCAACTTCACATTCACATTCATAGACTGTCCATTAAGGTATAGTAATTTACAGAAATAAAGATGAAAGCCCATTGTGCTTTGTGGCCAAAAGTTTAAAAAAAAGTAAAACTTGAGGAGGTTAGCTATGATAGACGCTGAAGGTCACAATGTCTGACCTGGGATTGTTCAGTGCATGATATCTCTAAGTGATATATGAAAAAAATGAAAATAATTTGGGTCTGGACTGAACTTTTCCTAGTAAACTGAATTTTACATGGCAACAGAACCACCTCAAAGTTATTTTAATAAATGAACTAATGTTTATTAAACCTGTTTTACAAGCTTGATACTTTTATGAAAATGTCATCAGCTACTTTTCGAAATCCCACTTTATTTTTAGGTAAATGGAGCACTTGAAATGCCAAAACTTTTAATGTTCATTTTTCACCTTATAGTCTTATTTTTACGAAATTGCTGGCCTACTTTTGTTGGAAAATTTAAAGTCTAACATTTTTAGTACCATAGAAGCAGACGTTTCTTAGTTTTCTTCTTAAATAATTTCTGGTTTTATTTTTAGAGGTTATTAATATTAACTTAATTTGTAAATGATGCATTAACTTTAAAGAAACCTCCAAAGACAGTTTTTTGTTGTTGTTGTTTTTTTAAGGCCAGAATTTCCTGAAGATTTTGAAGCTTCAGTTCATGTTTATTATGACTACCTCGGGCACTGATAGGAGTCTGAGAACATGAGTAAGTTATTACAAGAAGTCCTATTGAGCTTATTTCAAGAACATTTCTATCTGTGAGGGCTTATACCCAAGGCTGATGCTATCATATCATGTTACTCTGAAGCATGGCAGAGAAAAAAAAGAGGTAAAAAGAAGCATGTAATGGACTAAAAGCAAAGGAACAAAACACCAATTGATTTTTCTGTGTTCTTGCATAAAACTGAAGGAGGTAGAAGACAAATTATCAAAATCAAAATAATAAATCCCCAGAACAGAGTCTATCATTATGTCTGGGATGGTAAGGATTTACAGAGCACTTAACTAACTCTGGGGACTTAAATGTGATAAGTAGTTTGCTACACACTTCCCTCCTTTTTTTCTCTTCTTTTCTCTTCAGAGGGAGGGAATACGGCAGTCACTGTTCTCATTCAGCTTCAGTTTAGAAAAGAAGGGGAAAAAAGTGGCCCCCATCTATACAGTAAAAATTTCCTAGGAAAGTTAAAAAATACTTATTCTTTGGCAATAAGCAGCCTCTTCCTAGATTGTTTTACTTTGAACCAGATGACATATATCTCAGGTCTAAGAATAAAAACAAAATGTGTCAAAATAAATTCACATTGTCGTGCTCTCATAAGACATACTTGAGCTTGCTTGCTTTCTGTAAGCTCCCTCAGACCCCCTCTGCCCTCAGTTTCTTTCTCTATTTCCTCCAAAAACTGTACAGAGACTTATATGGTATGTTGTACATGGAAGTAGCCAGGGGACCAGCCACATCTTGACTACTTGAGGTAGTATTTTTCTCTCTGAACTTCAGTTTTCCCTTCTGTGAAGTTAGAAAAACCATTCACTTTTCAAGGTTATTTTGAAGATACACTTGGCTTGTATTAAATACTCAACAGTTGGTGGCCACTGTAACTATTACTTTTATCGTTATGATTATTTTTATTACTGTCATAATCATGTTTGGAGAATAAATGAAACAAATTTGGAGCTCATCTGAGATTGTAGCATCTTTTGTATCTTTTAGACAAACACTATCCTAGAAACAAAATATTTTGGTTTCCATAACAGCAAGAGAGTGCAATGATTAGCAAAATAGAAGAAATCAATGCCAGCCTTGTATATTTATTTTAACCAAGAAGAACACGCTTTTTCAAATCTGATGGTCATTGTCCCACTCAGCTTAAAAACTACTGCTGGCTACAAACTTTCTGAATATAACTTTACCCAGCATTTTAGGTTAAAATTGTTCGAAGATCATTCTTTCAAAATGGCTAACAGTACTGCCCAATGAAAGCCACAAGCAGCCATGTGAAACCAGAACTCCCAGGGACCTTCACCTCAGGCCACAAGATCCCACCATCTCAGCCACACAAACACAAAGCTAATTTTCAAGCAATATGAGAGTATTTGAAAACACTTTTATTATTACTAATTACAACAAAGAGCCAATTCAATGGAAAAGACCCTGATGCTGGGAAAGATTGAGGGCAGGGGGAAAAGAGGACAATAGAGGATGAGATGGTTGGATGGCATCATCGACTCAATAGATATGAAAGTGAAAGTTGCTCAGTCGTGTCCTACTCTTTGTGACCCCATGGACTGTAGCCTCCCAGGCTCCTCTGTCCATGGAATTCTCCAGGCCAGAATACTGGAGTGGGTAGCTGATCCCTTCTCCAGGGTATCTTCCCAACCCAGGGATCGAACCCAGGTCTCCTGAATTAATAAAGAATGCTTCCTTTTAGGCCTATTAAATTTCCTATGACTGGTTCCAAATAGGAAAAGGATTATGTCAAGGCTGTATATTGTCACCCTGCTTATTTAACTTCTGTGCAGAGTACATCATGAGAAACGCTGGGCTGGAGGAAGCACAAGCTGGAATCAAGATTGCTGGGAGAAATATCAATAACCTCCGATATGCAGATGACACCACCCTTATGGCAGAAAGTGAAGAGGAACTAAAAAACCTCTTGATGAAAGTGAAAGAGGAGAGTGAAAAAGTTGGCTTAAAGCTCAACACTCAGAAAACGAAGATCATGGCATCTGGTCCCATCACTTCATGGGAAATAGATGGGGAAACAGTGGAAAGAGTGTCAGACTTCATTTTTTGGGGCTCCAAAATCACTGCAGATGGTGATTGCAGCCATGAAATTAAAAGATGCTTACTCCTTGGAAGGAAAGTTATGACCAACCTAGAGAGCATATTCAAAAGTAGAGACATTACTTTGCCAACAAAGGTCCGTCTAGTCAAGGCTATCGTTTATCCAGTATGTATGGATGTATGGATGTGAGAGTTGGACTGTGAAGAAGGCTGAGTGCTGAAGAACTGATGCTTTTGAACTGTGGTGTTGGAGAAGACTCTTGAGAGTCCCTTGGACTGCAAGGAGATCCAACCATTCCATTCTAAAGGAGATTGGTCCTGGGTGTTCTTTGGAAGGAATGATGCTAAAGCTGAAACTCCAATACTTTGGCCACCTCATGCGAAGAGTTGACTCATTGAAAAAGACTCTGATGCTGGGAGGGATTGGGGGCAGGAGGAGAAGGGGACGACAGAGGATGAGATGGCTGGATGGCATCACCAACTCGATGGATGTGAGTTTGAGTGAACTCCAGGAGTTGGTGATGGACAGGGAGGCCTGGCGTGCTGCAATTCATGGGGTCGCAAAGAGTCGAACATGACTGACCTACTGAACTGAACTGAATTTCCTATGGAACGTACTTGCACAAGAGGGAAAAAAATGTGACTTTTCAAGGAAGGGGGAAACTTGTGAATTAAACTATGAATTTTAGGGTATTTTTGGAAAAGTATCTCAGGTCTGTGGAGACAAAATTCAGTTTTATAGTTGCTACTATTACACACATGTATTTTGGAACAACAGGCAGATAATTGCAAAGCATTATTACAATTCACACACAAAAAAAATTGACACTTTTTCTTACAGCTGCAGAGTTGATTTGATATATCCCACAGATAAAACTGATATTTTATACTTATTTTCTTATTACAGATTATTTCAATCATCACCTAACTACATCTCCCAATTAAAGCACAATTTTAAGTACCAAAAATCAAACTGGGCCCTTCCAATAAATGAAACCCCAAGTATCACATGTTTAAATAAACTGAATTTGAATCCAATATCTAATCTTTCTTTCATAAAAAGCCTCTAGTCATTTATGTCAAAATTGGACCTCCCAAATGGAGTTCCTATGTACCTATTTCCATCCTCAAACCACTCATTTGGTTCACAAATCACATAATTATGAGTACAAAGGGATCTTGGGAAGTGCAATCACTTCACTGGCACATGGAAGTAAAATATGGATGCTCAATTTCCATCTTAATGCATGCAAATGATAGACCCACACGTCCAGGCATCCTAACTGCCCCGTGCACAGCCTGTCACGTGAGCTATCACATTTAAGGAGAGAATCCTGTTCCTTGGAACATGTTGAACAACATTCAGCAGAATTGTCTCCAATTCTAATTTTGTTCAAATGTCTTACTTTAATTTCTGAGTACATAAATATTGAATTCTAGCCCTTAACATATTTTTATCTTTTGCCTAAGAAAGTTGATATGTTACTGTTATTTTATTTTATAAATAAACTGGTGTATTGTCCCCTGTATAGTCTATAATGCTTGTAGGGCTTTGGATCTAGGATTTGCTAAAAGTGTGACCTAACCTCCTTGAGCTTTGCCGTCCTGATTGAAGAAATGGGACTGTATTCAGGGATGCCTTGTACAACACAGAGGCTGTACACTGTGCAGTGTGAAAGACCCTTGCACACCTGGATATCACAGCTCAACTCTCTGTGTTAGGATACAGGTTTAATCTTTTTAACAAAGGCTTGGAGTTAACAAGCTATGAGTTGATTTCTGTCTCATGGGTCAATCTGATTAACTGAATGTAAGCAGATCACCACTGGCACGGCAGAGTCCCAAGTCCCAAGCTCCCTCTCCCTTGCTTCTCTGCCATCCCTAGGCTGTTGTCCTTATACACGTGATCCAAGAAGGCTGACAACCACATCTGCATTTCAGGCAGCAGGATAAAGCAAGGAGGTAAGAGGGGCCATGTTGCCATCCTTAAAGGACATATCCTAGAGTTTGTTTACATCCCCCTGTCACATTGGCCAGAATTCGGTCATGTGGTCCTGAAAGAGAATCTGGGAACTGTTGTCATTTCCCCAGAGTGATGACCCAAGAAAGGAAGGAAAGAGAGACCTATTGGACAGACAATTAGTTGGGGGAAGTGCGCTGACTACATTTCCTTATTTTCTATATTCTTAATGCTCTGGCATTTGAGGCCTTGATCCTGGAGAGAGTTCTCCGCCTGCAGCTAGCTAATTCCTAGAAATGAGCTTGCCTTCTATTCAGAAACCAACCTACCCACAGCCCATGCTCCCATTTCCTTTATCAAACACCCACACACCAAGCTAACACCTACCTAAATCTTCCCGGATCCAGGGACCTGACAACTAGGGAATACTATTCAACTATCCAGCCCCACGTTACTCAGTGACCCTACCCTGTCTTTCCCATACCTTCCCATAAAATAGTAACAATAAAAACTCCTGGTCACATTCTGCTTTTGCTCCTCTTCTGACTTAGACCCTGTCTGGTCCTTCCCCAGGTGGCCCTGTGGGGCATGCCACATGTCTAGGGATCTGTGAGTACAAACTTCTCCCTTTATGACAACCATTCCCATATCTGCTGTCTTACCATATCTGACTAAAACAAATTCTGGGTACATTCTTAACATAGCGAGCAATGAGGAATCTCTCTCAGGGAGCCTGTTACTATCTTCCACATATACTACACAGGGATATTTTTGAGGATTAAGTGACTAGTGAATACCAACTTTGTAAATACTACCATTCTATACAAACATAAAGACAGTTATATAATTCAGTTCAGTCACTCAGTCGTGTCCGACTCCTTGCAACCCCATGGACTGCAGCACTCCAGGCTTCCCTGTCTATCACCAACTCCTGGAGCTTACTCAAACTCATGTTTTTTTAGTAACATATTTTGTGATATAATCCATATATCATACAATTCACCCATTTAAAGTATACAATTAAATGCATTTTATTATAATCACAGTGTTATGTATCCATCAGCACTAACATAATCCAGAACATTTCCATTAACACAAAAGGAAACACCATCCCCATTAGCAGTCAGTCCTATTTCCGCAGCCCTAGGCAAAACAGTAGTCTTTATTCTCTCAATATACATGTGCATATTCTGGACATTCATGTCAGTGGAATCACATATTATGTGGTCTTTTGTGTCTGTTTGTTTCCCTTAGAGCAATGTTTCCGAGGTTCATCCATGTTGCAGCATGTGTATATCAGTACATCAGTCCTTTTTATTGCTGAATAGTATTCTTTTATATGCATATACCATATTTTATCCATTTAAAATAAAACTGATGGGTATGTTGGTTGTTTCCACTTTGGGCTATTGTGAATATGCTTCTATGAACATTTGGATTTAAGGTTTTATGTGGATATGTATTTCATTTCTCTCATATATACACCTAGAAGTGAAATCACTGGGGCAAATGAGTAACTTTCTGTTGAACCTTTTGAGAAATGGCCAGACCATTTCCCAAAGTGGCTGTGCAATCTCATATTTCCAACACCAGAGTCTGAGGTTCTGAAATCTGCACATCCCACCAACATGTGTTATCTGACATTTTGGTTCCAGCCACCTTAGTGCATGTGAAGTAATATCTCATTGTGGTTTTGAATAATATTTTCCTGATGGTTAATCAGCATCTTTTCATGTGTTTACTGGTTATTTGTATATCTTCTCTGGAGAAATACACATTCAGTCACTCTGCTCATTTTTTAAAATTAGGTTATCTTTTTGTTATTGAATTCTGAATTACTTTATATTCTTTATATATACTTCATATACTCCAGATACAAGTTCCTTATCACACAGATGATTTGCAAAAATTGTCTCCTATTTCGTGGATTGTCTTTTCACTTTTTTTAAGCACAAAAGTTTTCAATTATCATGTAGCCCCATGTTTCTATTTTTCTGCTATTACTTGTGATTCTGGTGTCAGAGCTACAAATTCCAAATGACTTTTTGTAGTGGCACAAGATATATCTTGAGAAACGCTGACCTGGTTGCAGACAGTCCTTGACTAGCTCATTCTTTTGGAGCCTGCTCTTGTGGATGTATTGAGAGCTATCGTCAAGGATAGCAGGGAAGATTAGCCTAATCACCCTCGTTACAAGATAGTCTTCCATTTAGTCATCCATCTAGTAGCTATTAGAGACATTGTGAAAACTAGAAAGAGGAGCCAGCTGTGAGAAAATGGAATCTTTTATACAAGTCTCGATGGTAGGTTTGTATCAGAGGTGGAAGATAGTTTGCCCCTTCCCCCTGTCCTGTGTAGCCCTGTGCTGGGTCAGTGGCTTAACTAGCAGACCTTGGGAGCTATTTCAAGTCATGTTCATTCGCTTGGCTGGACACTTGTATAATGCACAGATTGCACAGCTGTACATGGTGGCCTGGCCACTTTACTGGGGGCTTTATTTTGTTATCTCATCAAATTTAGTGTTAATACCTCTATTGTGTAGATATCATTGTCCCTCTATGGCCAGTGAGGAAACTTGGGTAGGTCAATTGGCTTCTTCAAGTTTACAAAACTTGTACATAGGAGAATGGAAATTTGTGCCCTGATCTTATAAATTCAGTTCTGTTTCTCCATTATGCCACTTTCTTGTTTTCTATGTGTCATTCAAGCTTGAAGACCTTAAAGCTTATGAAATGTTTCTATCTGAAACCAGATCAGAAACTCCCTGATGTGTCGGGAACCTATTTACCTTGCCTGAGTCTGCACTCAGATCACTACTTCCTTCGCATTGCTTCCTTATGTCAAACACCTGCCCTTTCCATTTGGGGGTTTGGCAGTGCTCCTCTTCCTGTACTGCTGAACCACAGGAAGATCTCTTCTACCTTCATGAAGTTGCCAGAAGGCTGTCAACCAGAAGAAATGCTGGAATTTGGTATGGGATTACTTGATCACTGGACTGCCTGGAAGGTTTTATTCAAATGAGACATGAAGGTCTATGATATGAGGTTCATGACCACACACACATGTGCACAAGGGCACAAGTAGAAACCAATGGGCCATGGCAGGGGAGACTGGAGGAAAGACTTTTACAATTCCTTTCTTTGTAGGCAAATCTTTTTTTGTTTTAACCCATGAGATACATGTGGCTGCATCTTTGGACAACCCGGCAACTTGATTTTCACCTCATCAATCCCTGATGCTGGGAAAGATTGAAGGCAGGAGGAGAAAGGGATGACAGAGGATGAGATGGTTGGATGGCATCACCGACTCAATGGACATGAGTTTGGGTAAACTCCGGGAGTTGGTGATGGACAGGGAGGCCTAGCGTGCTGTGGTTCATGGGGTCACAAAGAGTCGGACACGACTGAGCAACTGAACTAAACTGAATATCTCTCACACTGCCTTCCATCTATATTATATTTCATGTGTGTGTGTGTGTGTGTGTGTGTGGAGGGCTGTCTATTTTCTTTCTTCTCAATGGAGAAATGAAAAGGAGCCTATAAGAAAATAATTCACAGAAATTCAGGATGTCTATAAGAAGTGGAACTCAGCATAGAAAGTGGATTTGTTGCTCATCCTTGAACCTACCCAAACAGGAGCAAAGGTATTTGGAGAGAGGCAATTAGATGGACAGACGGCATGGGTAACCTCTATTCCCACTATGTGGTCTGGCAAGAATCAGGCTTTAGGTATTTTGATGAGCTAAGTGAAATTGACCCTGAATATTCATTGGAAGGACTGATTCTGAAGCTGGACCTTCAATGCTTTGGCCACCTGATGCAAAGAACTGACTCATTGGAAAAGACCCTGATGCTGGGAAAGATTGAGGACAGAAGAAGAGAGTGACAGAGGATGGGATGGTTGGATGGCATCACTGACTCAATGGACATACTTTTGAGCAAACTCAGGGGGCTAGTGAAGGACAGGGAAGCCTGGCATGCTACAGTTTATGGGGTCGCAAAGAGCTGGACACAACCAGTGACTCAACAGCAACAACACAGTGATAGAATGGAAGTAACTGCACGAAGCTGCCTGGTGTCCCAGGGGTGGTCTGTCAGACTAGGGGACCAGAGCACCCGGGGAAACGGGGCATGTGAACTGAGATGGAGTGGAGGCGTGTGAAAGAATCACGGTTCCATCTTCTAGGGCAAAGAATTGCACAGGGGGATATCCCTTAGAGACATATGTACTTGAAAAGCACATATGTGTCCTCAGAGGCCAGGGTTGGGACACCTGCCACACCGAGGACATCTGCTGTCACTCACTGTTTCGAGGGAAGCTTTCAGGATCCCAGAGAGGATTATAACAGCAGCCAGTTAGGTAAGAGAGCCTTGTTGTCCCTTTCCTTCACCCTTACTTCTGTATTTCATAACAGAGGTGCTGAAGACAGGGAAAGACAAGAGCAGAGTCCCAGAGCAGTCTGCCCCTGCATCACAGAGAAGCAGGAGTAGTTAAAAAGCTGATGTCCTCTCCCCCTTACCCCCTGTCATGACCCTTGAGCCTCAGAAATAGAAGCTTTAGTAGAAAGAAAGCCTTAATTCATATATGAGATTCACACATGAAACTTTGTAAAAACAGGCATATATTAAGGAAAAGTATACAGATTGTTATGAAACCTGCCCAAGATTCAAGAAATTTATTGGCAGTGAGAAGGGGACTTTTGAAATAGTCATTTGGGCAGTGCCTGGAAAAATCCACTGACTTCCAGGCTTTTAATTCTCATCTCACTGAGTAGAGTCTGCAAGATGAGCTGGTTTTAAGCAACCTAATTTTGTACTCACCTTTGTTCTTTACCACTCCCTCTCCCACTCCTTTCCAAACATCATCTACTCGGTTCCCAGATTAACGCTGTCCTCGCTCTGGTCCTTCTGTTTGTCATCCTGCTGTCTTTGTGAGGCATCTCTGGGTCATCTTAGGAAAGCATTCTCAATTACAATCGAGTTTCTGGCTTGTTCCTCAGGTGTGTGCATTCTTGATCTCTATTTCACTCCTTCCCCTTCTGAGGATGTAATTGCCATTCCCACAGGAAGTATACTCTTGCCTATCTTGTTTATTGCCTAGTATGCCAGTCTCTACTTATGAATCACGTAAAATTGTTCTTTTAGATCTCAGAATACATTGTGTCAAAGATTTAAAATCATGTGGCGCCTTCTGACTGAGAGTGTACACTGAGGACTACAGATGCAAAAGTAATGGTAGTACTGTTTACAGCTCCCCTACAAAAATGCAACCTCTGTTCCCATTGGGTTTGCTGGGGATCTGGCTTCCTCAACTGCAAGAGGAAAGGGGACTCTCTTGGCCCCTGGAACTGGGGCCCAAGAGGAATCAAGGCTGCTGATGGCACATGGTGAGGACAGATGGCCCACAAAAGGGGAGCTGGGTCAGGATGGAGAATCTTCCCTGCCTGTTATATTTTGGTCCCAAGTGAGAACTGGACCATAAAGGAGGCTGAGTACTGAAGAATTTACGCCTTTGAATTGTGGTGCTGGAGAAGACTCTTGAGAGTCCCTTGGACAGCAAGGAGATCAAACCAGTCGATCCTGAAGGAAATCAGTCCTGAATATTCATTGGAAGGACTGTGCTGAAGCTGAAACTCTAGTACTTTGGACATCTGATGCGAAGAACTGACTCCTTAGAAAAGACCCTGATGATGGGAAAGATTGAAGGCAGGAGGAGAAGGGGACGACAGAGGATGAGATGGTTGGATGGCATCACCGACTCAATTGACATGAGTTTGAATGAGCTCCGGGAGTTGGTGATGGACAGGGAAGCCTGGAGTGCTGCAGACTGTGGGGTCACAAAGAGTCAGACATGACTGAGTGACTGAAATGAACTGAACTGATGCAGACAAACACCCTTAGAAAAGCCCTCAACTGACAATAGGCGTGAAAATACTCCAGCTCCCTCTCTCTCAGATGGGATGCCTCCAAGTTCATGTTCTCCATGGTTTCTCAGTATCCCATAGTAAGAATATGCTCCAGTTGCCCACAGGGGCAACCTGCTTGAAATGCACCCCTTCCTGCCCCGTCTCATTCACTGCTTCTCCCTGGACATTTCTTGGTCTCTCCTCCCAAGTAAACTACTTGAATTCAAATCGTTGTTTTAGGACTTGTCTCCATAAGAGCCCAAACTAAGATAGACATGTGTTGATCCTATTTCTTTTTTTAAAAAATTCCATTGGAATTTTGATAGGGATCCCATTGAATCTGTTGACATCTTTAGGTAGTATGAACAATATTAATTTTTCTAGCCATGCCCACAAGACATCTTTCCATTTATTTGTTTCTTCAAATTTCTTTCCTTAATGTCACATAATTTTCAGTGCATAGAGCTTTCACTTCATGGTTAAATTTATTCCTAAATGTTTTATTGTTTTTGATGTTACTGTTTTCTTTATTTGTTTTCTTTTTCAGGTAGTGGTTACTACATAGAAATGCAACGGATTTTTGTCCATCTTGAATTTTTACTGGTTTATCAATGCAACAGTTTTTTGAAAAAGTCTTTAGAATTTTCTATAAACAAGATTGTGTCATCAACAAGTAGAAACAGTTTTAGCTCTTCTTTTCTAATTTGGATTACCTTTTTTTCTTTTTCTTATTGTCATGGCTAGAACTTCTAGTACTGTTTTAAGTAAAAATGGAAGCAGTTGGTACCTTTTTCTTGTTCCTGATTATAGTGGGAAGGCTTTCAGCTTTTCACTTTTGAGTATGATGTTAGCTCTAGGATTATCATATGTGGCCTTTTTATTATATTGAGAGTAGGATGGTGGTTGCCGTGGCTGAGAAGTGGGGGAAATAGGAAGAGATTAGTCAGAGGGTACAAACTTTCGGTCATAAGTTAAGTTCCAGGGATCCTTGGTGACTATAGTTAACAATACTGTACTGTATTCTTTAAATTTGCTATTAGAATAGAGCTTTAATATTTCATCATAACAACCACAAACTGGTGACTATGTGAGTTAAAGGATGTGTTAACCAAGCTTGTTGTAGTAAAGATTTCACAATATATACATGTATCACATCATCATATTGTATGCGTGTGTGTGTGTGCTCAGTTGCTCAATCATGTCCAACTCTTTGCAACCCCATGGACTGCAGCCTGCCAGGCTACTCTGGGCTTTTCCAGGCAAGAATACTAGACTGGGTTGACACTTCCTACTCCAGGGTATCTTCCAGACCCAGGGATCGAACCCACGTCTCTTGAATCTTCTGCATTGACAGGCAGATTCTTTACCACTGTGCCAGTTGGGAAGCCCCCATTATGTTGTATAACTTAAACTTATACAATGTTATATGTTAATTATATCTCAATAAAACTAGGGGGGAAAGAGATAGATATTGTGTGACATGGTATGGTGAGGAGGAGGTAGTCACAGGCAGCTACCAATGAGAGAAAAAGAGATAAAAATTCTTCAGAGGAGTTGCAGAAACAAGGAATGTGAAAGGCCAGTATTCATTCACAACTGCATTTCTGAGGGAAGCTATAAATTTGATACTATATTTAAAATCAGATTATTTCAATCTTCTGAGGACTAAGAAGAGTAACAGTTTTTTAGCACAATGTTCTTTTCTCTAGTTTTCTAATGTCTACATTTAATATTCATGTCCAGGAGCTGGAGACCCTAGTGTCCTTGGATTGATCAATTTCCTTGACTTCTTTTCTCATTAGAATGGCATTTAATGCTTTCCTTCCACCATTCAACTTCAGTTTGATTTATCAACTCTGGAAGGCTTTCAGAAACTTGAAATGAATTCTGACTACATACCATATAACTAACTTTTTATTATGGGAAAATAAAAAATACATTTTTTTCATCTATAATAAGATTAATCCCAGGAGTCAATGTCAGTAGAATATGTGTGTGAAGAGATTTTCCAGTGGAGGAAGTAGCTTTTTTGGGCTAGCATTCTTCTCTGATTCAGTGGTAGTTGGTGGCATGTTTTTTAAAAAATGGCTGAGTAGACAAGCCACTGGACATGCACACACAGACAAATACTTTTCCCCTCTAAGTTCATTTGTCGTTATGTAGATGATAAGCTTGACTACTCTAATAAATATTTGTTCTATAGAAATTATAAACTTCTTTAGGATGGGAAGCAATTCTTCCCTTTTGAATTATGCCTGAACACCTAACGTCTGAAACAGTGTACACAGAAGGTACTCAGGAAATGTTTGTTGAATTGACAAAGAAAACAGAAATCAAATTGAGAGTGGTCTGTTTGTGACAAGTATTTGCACAGCCTTATAGATATTCTTCTTTTTCTTGGTGAGTTATAGCAAATATTTGATCTTGTTTGGATCACAGGGTTGAAATGTGATTGTTCATAATTTGTGATAAGAGCCTAAAGTCCCTGACATTCAACTAGTCCTGCAATTCTTTCTACTGATAGAATAAAAATAGTAACTGCTGTTACTGCTATTCCTTGTTTTGATACCTATACTGGAGTTCTCCAAACATTCTTCTCACTAAACTTCTTTTGTTTCCTGTCTTGCTTCCACCTTTGTTCAAAGGAGATACTAATGATGCTATGCTGACTTTTTGCCCCATCCGTTGTGCAAAATTGGGCTTCCCAGGTGATGCTGGTGGTAAAGAACCCACCTGCTAATGCAGGAGACATGAGATGCAGCTTCAATCCCTAGGTCTGGAAGATCCCCTGGAGAAAAGCATGGCAACCCACTCCAGTATACTTGCCTGGAGAATCCCATGGACAGAGGATCCTGGCGGGCTATGGTCCTTAGGGTCACAAAGAGCTGGACATGGCTGAAGCGACTTAGCACACATGCACGCCCGCCTGATGCTTTCATTAAGCTTCTTGACTCTGGGTTTCATTGTCCTCTAATTAAATGAATGGAGCCTGGTACTCACTGAAAATACACAGCAAGTTTTGGCCCTTCCCCGTTGATAGATTCTAAGATCTCTACCGCTTCCTTATGTTCAAAATCCAGATTCTTCATTTCGTCCTGGTTCATTCAGACAGATGCGCTATATATATATATATGAATATATATATATAAATTAACATTATTTGTCAGGCTGTGCAGAGGAAAAGAAAAGAATTTGAGAAAGTGACTAAGGAGAGGAGGAAGATTGATACCTGTGATTCAATTTAGCTGGACTGCTTTATTTGTGCCTTGATCTTTTCCTGTCTAAAAACGATGGCATTTTTGATACTCTGCTCCAAGCAACCTCCCCAGGGCAAGTGCAGATGTATTGAGCCATTTGGCAGCAGTGTGGACCGACTCAGAGATCCTCTCTTCTCCCTAATGAAGTCATCTCCTCTCGGCAGCCCAGCCTTTCCCATCACTCCATGTTGGAACTTGGCTTTGGCTTGCATAGTTCCGTCATGATGTAGATGGTCTCCTACTTCAGTTCTGGAGAAATCTACCCAACCATGAACAGGACATTTACAGGAAAGAAAAAAAAAAGAACTCTTTTATTGAAATAAATATTTTACTGTAACATTTTGATTTGGAGGTTGGGGAGCAAAGGCTTGGTATCTGATTTCTGGGGAAAATCACATTTTTCATGGCTTTCTAAGGATATTTGTCTGTATTTAATTTCTCTGAGTAATTTATATACTTCAGGCTAAAATGTAATGAGATTGTCACCACCACTTTGCCTTTTGTAGGGTTTCTTTTATTTTTTAAAGAAAGTGACAAAGACTGTATATTACTTCTGCATTTCCTAGAAACCAAAGATTTGAAGTGTTGGATAAAACATTAATCCGTAGAGTTATTTTTGTTTTTAGAAAGCAGTCTTAGAGGGTTGACTTCCTTTTTCTAGGGTCTTAAAGTTTGTTAAAAGTGCATTTTTAATCTTTCACATTCTTTCACCATCCAGAAAGGATATTTGCTTAATTGTGCCTAGAATCTGCCAGATCAGGGACGTGAAATATGAACTGTTTTCTGAATGTGGATGGGACTGGAACCTTCATTCCTAGTGCAGCCACAGATAATAAGATGTCTAAGAACACTCCACCTGATCAATAAAAAAAGAGAAGACTGAAATGTGATCCCAAAGGACCTCAGAAGGAGGTTTAGATAAAGATAATGAAATTCCCTGGAGACCCACCTGACATCTACACCTTTCTTCTCTAAGTCATTGGCTGGCTGCCCCTGACCTCAGCCAAGTTCCTAAAGACAAGATCAAGGCAATGAAGCAAGGCATGTAGCTTCTGGCTTCTGGTTTCTTGCAGACACCAACCCTGGGAATGAAGAGTTTGTTTTATCCATGTCTGGGACCATGGAGTTTACACACAGAACATCCCCAGGACCAGAACATGATTTGAAGGGGGAAGCTCAGAATGCTATTTTAATTACTGTATGATTCAGACAAGTGTATCGGGCAAATGTAGTTATGCATGCCTGCTTGCTAAGTCACTTCAGTCATGTCCGACTCTTTGCAACCCTGTGGGCCATAGCCCATAAGGCTCCTCTGTCCCTGGGATTCTCTAGGCAAGAACACTGGAGTGGGTTGCCATGCCCTCCTCCAGGGCATCTTCCTGACCTAGGGATGGAACCCACTCTCTTATGTCTCCTGCATTAGCAGGGGGGTTCTTTACCACTAATGCCAGTTTTAGTTATAAAAGCTGCAAATATATATTTTCTCATTCAATAACCTGGGGAGAGAAGGCGAGGGAAAGGAAGAAAAGAGGGAAAGAAGGAAGGGGGAAAGAGGGATAAAGTCCTCAAGGACAGTTACAGTTGCATAGAAATAATAGAGCTGTAGACTGTGCTGAATGTACCAGGTATGCTTTCCTTTTTATTCCTTCTCTATTATAAATAGCCAGAGGGGAAAATCTGCCTTAGAAAAAGAAAGCAGATATTCAAGGGTGTCATTTCATTCTGGTTATTTGACAGCCTGAAGAGTGTTTAATTTTCTAAATAATAATGTTACATGCCAAAGTAAAGAAAAGGCGTGCAGTATAAAGCTTTCCAACGTTGTCCATGTTCTGACTAGTTATGTCTGCCTGAGAAAGTGCCTTTCCCTGTAGAACTGCTCTATCAAGAGTTGTAATGTCTGTGGACATAAAAAGGAACTGTAAATGTTGGAAGGCTGAAGAAACACATTTGGCAAGATAAAGGAAATTATCTCAGGATGTAAGGAGTAGCTGACCCATAATTATAATCATGTTCCATCATGTACAGATGGTATTATTTATAGTGAATGTTAACCAGTAACATTTGCTTGAAAATGGATATTAATCTGTTATTAGCTGCTTGCTGCTGCTCCAGGTCTCCTTTGTAGAAAAGTTTTACTTAACTGAATTATGAAGGGAGAGCAGGATAATGGAGCGATAATAAGCTTTTCAGATTGGCAGATCTACCACTTAGAAAGTGGCCTTGGGTAGGACATTAAACTCTTTGGAACTCAACTAGGTTCACTCAAATTTAAAAATGAGATGAATAATATATACTTTGAAGATGTTTCAGAGAAAGATCTAGCCTAATGCTTGGGATATAAACTTCAATAAAGACTGTTTTATTTCATTTTTCTCCCTTTCTGAGTAAAGTCTTTACGTAGCATAAAGTTGCTATGAGGAGCACTGAAAAGATCACTGGACCAGAAGTCAAGTGTTGTGTGCTGGTAACAGCTCTGCTATTAATCATGTGACTAGAAAAAGTCACTTTCTGGGCCCTAGGTTGCTTATCTGTTAAATGTAAAGATTAAAATCCGTTTCTGTTCTATGACTCCCTTATTCTAAATATATTTTAACGGACTGGAATTTCAACATTGGGAATGGTTGTCTAATAACTGTGTGTGTTCATGTGCTCAGTTGTGTCAAATTCTTTGTGGCCCCATGGACTGTAGCCTGCCAGGCTCCTCTGTGGAATTTTCCAGGCAAGAATACCGGAGTGGGTTGCCATTATCTTTCCAACCCAGGGATAGAACCTGCATCTCTTGCATCTCCTTCACTGGCAGGCAGATTGCTTACCACTAGCACCACCTGGGAACTCCCAACAATAACTGTACTAAGAATAAATAAATCAGTGTGAAAACAAATATGTTGATTTCCAAAGCCCATAATTAATAGTTATATCATTCACAGTATTGAACTGATAGATAGATCAATCAATCAATCACATTTTGAGGACTGAAATTCCCCTGACCAATCTTCATTTGTTTATTAATTAAAATCTATGATCCTGGAGACCACATACAAATTGCAAAAGAAATATTATAAGAGTCTAGGCTGCTACAAGTTTTAAAGTATGAACTTAAGTCAACTTACTCAAAGAAATTCAGTGTGAAAATGGACTTTCTCCTTTAATCATGTGAGATGTTGAGTTTGATACAATTTTAATAGGGACTTCAGTGAGAAGAATTATCTCATTTTCCATATTTGGAATACTTCTATTTTTGTGTAGAAAGAAAAGTGTGCTATCCACTCTGGTATCCTCCGTGTTAAACTGATATGCACCTCGGATTTATTTTGTTCTCATTGTATAAACTCATATTTGACTTCAAAGGAAAGGGAAATACAAAATCTCTCTTTTCTAAAGGGCAGAAATCCTTTGTGTCAACTGGTTGACCCTTGATGTCAGGTCCTCTTGGAAGGCTTTTGTAGCAGGAGGCAGGGGACTTTTCCATGTGTTGATATTGTTTACATAGTCCAGTGGACCTGGCTGAGAATAAAAATCACATAAACTCAGGAAAGATTATGGTCCCATTTCCTGACCACAGGGGAGGTGATTGATACATCCAAGGAACCTCGGCTGCTCAGAGAAATTATTAAATATTCTGCCACGAGGGACACTTGGAAAGACTGAGGGAAAGAAAGAAAGAAGAAAGCGGAATATAGCCTTCTGGAGGTTTGTGGCAGGGGAAGAGGATCTGTTTGAGTCTGACAAGGGATTTGCCTCGGGGAATTTCCTGTCCAGCCCCGTTATTAGCAGGGTCTTTGTAGATTGCTCAATGACCCTGGGCTCCCCATTGGGTAGCTCCAGGGAAAGGCAGTGGGGGGATTCTTATACTTCCCCTCTAGGTCTCAGAAGGGTCCCCTTGTCTCAGTGTCTCTTTCAGGTTGGCAGAAGCCAGGACCCTGACACTTGCCTCAGATGGGACAGGCAGGCTCGGTGGCCGCGTAAACACGCTGTAACCAAGTTCTGGGCTAATTTTTACAGAGTTTCGTTTGCTCCCCAGAAGAACCGACGGTACTCAATGGTCTCCTGCGGGCCTGCCCCCACAAGAGCCTGGGGGCTCCTTTCCCCTAAGCCAGCACTGGCAGCGCGGGGGGCGGGGAAGAGGGGGTGGGGAAGGGTGGGAGGGCAGCGGTTTCCTCGCGCACCGCGCGATGTTCCTTAGTGAGCCGCTGAATGGGGAGCGCGGCTGTCCCCAAGCCGATTGGTACTTGCTTGTCAGGAAGAAACGCCGAGAGGTGGGAGTGCCTGGGGAGGGAGGCAGGCGGTCCCTACCGCAAGCGCGGGGAGCTGCCTTTCCGCCCCTCTGCCTGCCTTCCCAGCCTGGGCTTTGAGGAGTGGCTGAAGCTGCGGAGCGCTTGAGGAGCCTGTGAATGAACCCTCCTCCTCCTCCTCCTCCTCCTCCTCGCCGAGTCTCCTCCTCGGCGCTGACGGTACAGTGATATAATGATGATGGGTGTCACAACCCGCATTTGAACTTGCAGGCGAGCTGCCCTGAGCCTTTCTGAGGAGGAACTCCAGTCGGGAGGGCGCAACAGCCGCGAACCTTCTTAGGTGCTGCGGACAGGCGTGGGGACGCGGATCTGCGGCCAGCCCCGCATCCTCCAGCACCATCCCGCACGCTTCCCCAGGACACCGCGCTTCCTATGTGACCCGCCCCGGCAACGCCGAGCCCAATCGCGCAGCGCTGAGGTGAATTTTCCCCCCAAACTGCAATAAGCCGCCTTTCAAGGTAATCACGTTTCTTTTGTTTCCCCTTAAAAAAAGAAAGAAAGAAAGAAAGAAAAGAACAAGAAAAACTTATAGGAAAAAAAAAATCGAGTTTAGAAAAAAAGTACATTGTGATTGGTAGAAGGCTTTAATTAAGGCAAAAAGAACTATCTTTGAGAAGTTAAGAAAATATAGGCACTGTAAAAAATGCAGGTAACTTTCAAAAGGATGTTTGGAGAGAGGACTACGGAGGGACCCTGGTGCTGAAAAAGATCCAGACAAAAGAAGCCCGGGGTGGGGTGGGGGTAGACCGACTAATGGAATTGGGGGAAGGGAGGGAAGGAAATGCGGAGACCCCCCCTAGAAACGTCGAGGGGTCTGGAGCTGGAGAGGACGGAGGGACCCTGGCACCTTGATCTTTTTGTTGTCGTTAACCTGCGCGAGGCAAAAGTTTGAATGGGGACTCCCGAGACTTGCCCACAAGCAAATCCCCGAAGCCGCCTTGGTGCAGGCCACCTGGTTCCCGGCCCCTGGTGTGTGGTCAATGCCCGCGTTCCTGGAAAGCCGCTCTCGGGCAGCTCCTGACAAGGCGATCCGGGTTCTGAGCGGACGTGACCCCCTCATCCCGCGGGCTGTCTGGGAGGCGGTCCGGTCTGGGGGAGGTGCAGGGTTCCCGGTCCGCGTCTCTTTGGCGACTTGAGGGCTGTCACGGCTCTCTCCGGTGCCCCTGGGTTCTTTTGTCCAGCGCGCCGTGCTCCGGAGCCGGCCAGGAGGGAGCAGGGGATGGGGGTGGGGTGTTTGGAGCGCCGCGGAGGTCTGCTCGGCGCCAGGGCGGGAAAACTTGCTCCGAACCAGTAGAGATGTGCAAGAATTTTAGCTCATTCTGAGAAGCGAGGTAGAGGCTTTTGCTCCCGTCTCAACCAGCAAGCCAGCGCTCAGGGCGCTTTTCAGACAAAGGTGGCGTGGGGACCCGAATCTGGGGCCTCTAGGATCAGCCCTCTTCGCCCGGACTACTGCAGCCCTCCTTTTCCTTCCATTTCCCCACCCCTCTCCCCGCTCGCGGCCCTAGTTGAGCAACTTTACTGGCGAGTCTTGCGGCGGCAGAGAGCGAGTGTCGGCAGCTCCGGGGGACGCCCTGGGCTGGAGCGCCCCACCGCCCTGCGGAGGCGTGGGCGCCGCCGGGCAGTATCCCTGGTGCGTGCGGGCTGGGGGGCATCAGGGTTGTCTAGGCTCACTGTGTCACTGGGCGTGGAGCGATCCCTGTGTCAGGCAGCGGAGAGCGAGGTAGAAAACTAGTGTCATCGCTTAAACTATGTGCTCTGGGATCCAGCTGCGCCCTAAGAAGTCCTGCAAGTTCCCGGGAGATGCTACGGGAGGGAGGAAACGTCTACACGGCGCCTGGAGAGCTGTCCCGCCGTGCGCACACCCACAGGCGGAAAGACAATCTGGCTATCTCTGTCCGCTTTCTCATCTTTGTCTCTACCTTTCTGTCTCCATCTTCTCTGTTTCCCTTCCCCTCTCCCAGCCTCCGCTCCGTCTCTTTCGCTCCTGCGTCCCCTCCCCCACCGCTGACAAATGAATGGCTAGTGTGAAATCCCTGCCTCCTCTGTCCGCGGAGGCAGGCAAGAAGGGAGGAGCGAGGGAGGCGGTGCGCTCCTTCGGATCGGCCCCCAGTTGGAGAGCTTCGAGCTTGCAGAACCCAGATGTCTAGGAATAGGGAGTTTTGTGACGGGTGTGGGCGCCCCCTGATGGAGAAATCCAGTACAGGTGGAGAAAAACGAGCTCACCCTCCCCCCTCCCCCCGCCCCAAAACCAAACGAGCCTCTTTCACAGCCCTGCATTAAACGATGGAGGGCCATAGCTTCCCGTTTACTTTTCTACTTCGGAATCTGCGAAGTAAACCTAAGCGTTGGCAGGCCCAGGAAGGAGACGTCTTTGCCAAGGGCTGAAGCGCCTTCTCTTGAGTCCGCTGGGGTGTGCGCGGCGCTCCCGGGTCAAGCCTGCAGTTTGATAGACTAACACACGTGGCCAGGTTTCAGAGGGCTTGGTACTCTATCTTGGGCGTCCCTTTAAGAAAGATCATACAGATCTTTGGGAGATTTTACTAAGGCCCATGACCACTCGAAATCGATGCTAGGGCCCCGCCCAGACTATTGCCTCCATTTAAACTTTCTCAATTTCACAACACTCGTCGAGGACGGAAATTTGGGAGGAGGGCTCCGGGTGGAAAATACAGAGAAGGGAAGGACAGGAGCAGTGGGGAGAAAGGGAAGAAGAAAGGATGGGGCACATACACGCAAATAGCCAGGAGCGGACCGGCTGGGTTCGTTTCAAGGTTTGGACTGAATTTCACGTCTCATTTTAAGCCATTGTTTTAATCCCCAGAGCGGTAACAAATCCTACTGAAGCAGCGTGCTGGGGTTAGCGGGGGTAGGGGGGAGAGGCGGAGGAACTAGGCTTAGAGAGGGGGCGCTGGGGGTTTCTTTCCACTCCCCTGTCCCCGCGTAAAGGAACCGCATGGAGCGCTTCCCGCAGCGCCGGGGTTCACCAGCCGCCGCCACGTGGGCTGGGGCTTCAGCTCCCGGCCCGAGACGGGTGTGACTTCTTGGGCTCGGAGACAGCAGCACTGCTGGACCGGCAGTCCTACAGAGCCGCGGCTGGCTGGGCGCCTCCTGGGTCACCGCCCAGAGGCCGGTGGGGGCGTGGCTTTGGTCCTTCCGCGGGATCGGGGCGGGGCGGGGAGAGCCCGGCGGCCGCGCATCCCTTGTAAAGGGCTAGTGGAGACTGCTGGAGCGGATCTGACTTCTATCCAGAGGGCGCTAAACACTTTTATTAAATAGGACCCCTTGATTTTTTTTTTTTCCCCCTCTTGCTTCTTGGGAGTGGGATGGAGTAGATTTTGCCTGGCGACAGGAAAGAAGTAAAGATTTACACCAAGCAAATTTGAGATGAGTTTATGATCTATATATTGACTTTTTAAAGATCGTTTTTAGTCAGTTACAAGATATTCACGTTCCGGATGTCATGAAGAGTTCGTCTAGCACCACAAGCAATTGCCATTGACAGGACTGATAGATTCCATGAGCGCAAACCTTAGGGGCTGTGGGTGTAACCCTGATCCCTTTGCAGCAGGAGCTTTTCGCTCCCGCCCGGCCCATGGTTGGAGCTCAGCTCATATTTATGAAATGACTGAGCGAAAAGACTGCGGAATGTGGCGCAGAGTAGACGCTGCCACTTAGAGCTGCATTTTAGACTCGCCTACTTCTTCGCTTTATCTTGGAAGAACAGAGTTTTAATGATCTAGTGTGTTAGTCACTCAGTTGTGTCCGACCATTTGCGACCCCCGTGGACTGTAGTGCACCAGGCTCCTCTGTCCGTGGAATTCTCCAGGCAAGGATACTGGAGTGGGTAACCATTTCCATCTCCAGGGATTGAACCTGGGTCTCCTGCATTGCAGGCAGATCTAGTCCGTCTTCTGACATCTAACTGATACACTTGCCGTTCAGTTTTGACTCCTTCTAAAAGCTGTGACCTAAATTCTTTTAAACATGCTTGGCAATTTTGCCAAACCTACAGTGAAAATATTCCTTTAAAGACTTAAAATAGGATGTTGTGAGATTAACATAAAAATAGGAAGGCATCAATGGAAGCAACTAGTGTTTGAGATGAAATTTGTTCCAGTTGGGGGAATATGTAACTTGGAATGTGAGAACATACCAAGCAGAAGGTCTCAGACTGAACTTCTGGTTCTGGTGCTATGTTTAAAAAAAAAAAAAGAAGAAGATTTTATGATTGTGTCCCAGCTAATACGGCAAAGGCTTCCATGGATTCCAAAGTAGTTGAGCAATTACTTCCTCCAGCAGGAAGTCCACGATCCTTAATCTTGTGGGTTCTGGGAAAAGGGATGAGAGTCAAGACAATTGCTAAAGATTTATGTAAGAATTCAAAGTTTTATTTTGTTTTTCTTAGTAAGTAAAATAAATTTAAAGTTAGCCCTAAATTGTATTTCCTACTTTTAAAGTGTAAAAAGAATATTAACTGTAATTCAAATTTAAGGTTTTAAAAGAATCCCCCTGGATTTATATATGTTTACAGACATAGGTTTCGGTTTCTTCTTTTTCTCTGTGCCTACAAACTGGAAGGAAATACCTTTGATATCCTAGGATACCTATATCTGCATGCACCCTTGTAAGTTGTTTGGAAAAGACCTAAAAAGTTCATTTAAGGCTGAATATGATTAATGTTACAGATATACTCATTGTTCTTTCTTTCCTCACATTATTATGGTTAAGTACTTTGTGGTTAATGATTGGTCAGTAATTGAACATCAGAGCACAAAGATCAACCAACACTGTCACCCAGTAGCCATATAACTAAACTTTCCATACCTGGTGGGGTTTAAATATTTTTGTTAACTTTATTCATGGACAAACATCACTAAATACTGTATTTAAAATGGGATATTTCCCTATGACTGAACAGAACTTTTCCAGACACATGGTTCTTTTGAGGAAAACAATGAATGACTGCAGTAGGCTATTATTCCACCACCCACCTAGAGAAACCAGTTAGGAGTCACATACACTCACTATTGGGGGTGACTGGCTCTGGGATGAGAAAACATATTGACTATTGGATAGATGTGTACTTTACCAGAAAATACAAGGTCTGTACTCTGATTTGGAATCAGAACAAGGAGAAGTAGAGATAAATGTCTTGACCAAGCTCCGCTTGTTAGTGAATGTTTGCCAGTTTCCTCTGGTAGCCTATATGTGGTTAATTACATATATGTGCATAATTACATATTACATATATGTTCTCCAGGTTTTTTTGACAGCTGTGTTCCTATTACTGAATGTGCCAAGAGTAGTTCCATTTCAGTGGTCAGTGCAAAGCATCTTTATGTGATGAGTTTGCTTCCCTGAAACTCTGCTGGCTAGATTGATCATCTTTAAAAGGGTGTAAATTAGGGAACTACATTTAAATTTATCTTTTTTCTGTATCTATATACATCCTACTTCATTCTTCTAAGAATTTTAAGAGGTGGTTACATCTATAAATTTATGATTGCATAGTTTATAATAAACTATGTAAACATATAAAATATGTTATCTTTTTATTATTAAATTACTGAGTTGGTATTTATTACATGTGGTAATAGTAGAATGAGCACTAGGCTTAGAATCAGAAAGCTTGAGTTGCAATTCCTAGTTGAGAAAACCAAGTTAAGACACAACTTTTGGGCATTTGGTGTCAAAATCTATGAAATGGATATACATTTATAAACAACAAAAGGGTAAGTACCTATGAAAGGGCTCTCATAAATAACTCCACAAATAAATAGTGTTAAGATATATATCCCTGGGGCTCGTCTTGATCTAATTCTATAATCCTAATATTAACAGCATTACCCAAATCATGTATTTCCTACTAAACCTGTAAAATGAGTTAGAGAGGGACATACTGTTCTCAGAATTGTCTAGTTTCACACTTGTATGTGGAATCTAAAAAAACCAATACAAATGAACTTATTTATAAAACAGAAAGAGGCTCACAGACATAAAAAAACAAATTTAGGTTTACCAAGGTGGAAACAGGGGAAGGGATAAATTAGGAGTTTGGGTTAACAGGACAATATATAAAATAAATGAACAACAAAGACCCACTGTATAGCACAGGCAACTATAAGATATTCAATATCTTGTAATAACCTATCATGGAAAAGAATCTAATAAAAGATTATATATATAACTGTGTATATATGTATATATATAATGTATATATATATAACTGAATCACTTTGCTGGGCAGCTGAAACTGACACAACATTGTAAAGAAAGTATACTTCAATTAAAAAAAAAAGAATTGTCTAGTTTCATTGACTAGAAGACAGAGTCCATAAACAGACTCAAATAAACATGGAAATTCAGTGGAAATGAAAAATTATTCAGTAAATGACTTGGGCACAACTGATTGGCCCACTCAAAATACAAATCAATCTTTACCTCATTTATCCCAGAATAAAATTAAGATGGATCTCATATGAAATGTAGGGAGTGAAAAAATAACCTTTTAAAAAAATAACTAGAGGAAATTATAAAATGTTTAAAATAATAAGCTAGGAGAAAAGAAACCCTTGATAAGGAAAAGGTGTAACCCAAAAGCTATACTAGAAAAGATTGATAAATCTGACTAAATAACAATTAAATTATTTACACAAAACACATAACACATCTAGAAAATGTCAGCAACGTAAGAGAAACAAAGACCTAACAACTATTTTGATATGCCAGGAACTTTTACAAAAGCATATACCACAGCCCATCAAAAAGAAAAATTGGCAAATGTTTTGTGTGTAGACTGCTGGCAGAAAGGGAACAATAAATGTTTTAAAATCATATGAAAAATTGCTTAGTCTCATTCATAATTAAAGACATAATAATTGAAACAGCAGTTTATTCTGTGCCATTTTCATCAATCAGCTGTAAAGATAAAGTTTAATAAAAGTTTGTGTTGGTCAAGTTGCGGGGAAACTGGATCTCTTATATATGTAAATAGGTTCATCCTCTTTAGAAAGTGATTTGGTAATAGCTATAATTTTTTTTAATGCATATACATTTTGACCCAGCAATTCCACTTCTAGGTATTGCCATGTAGATATTTGGTAGGAATGTCACTCAAGACAAATGGACAAGAACGCCCTTTTGCAGCATTGTTTCTCATTGCAAAAATCTGGAGACACCTTAAAGGCTCATCACAGGAACTGTATGATAAAAGATGATACGTTCATGTAGGAGAAAATTATGCAGCTGTTAAAAGTAACAGACAAACTGTATTAGCTGATTCAGAACATTCTCAGAGATAAACAGTATTTTAACTAAGAAAGTAATGTGCCAAATAGTGTATAATGTGCACATAATTGGCTTCCCAGGTGGCTCAGTGGGTAAAGAATCCCCCTGCAATGCAAGAGCTGCAGCAAATATGGGTTCGATCCCTGACTTGGGAAAATCCCCTGGAGAAGGCCATGGCAACCCACTCCAGTATTCTTGCCTGGAGAATCCCATGAACAGAGGAGCCTGGCAGGCTACAGTCCACAGGGTTGCAAAGAGTTGGACATGATTGAAGTGACTGAGCACGCATGCATGCATGCACATAATTACATACAAAATGGGCATATTCATTCATTCGACCAATATTACTGGGTGTCCTGGGCATTGTGGATACAACAATGAACAGAACATCAAAGACTGCCTTCCTGGAGCTTATATTGTGGCAGACAGAGAAGGGCAGTTCCCAAATACACATATACAGTGGTGAGATGTGCTATGATGAAAATAGAACATGAGAAAGGGAATGGAAAGTGCAGTGTGTTTTACATCAAGGAGGGCACAGGCAGTGAACACAGCAATACTAAGGAGCAGTGACATGAAAAAACTTAGCCAAGTCCAGGTGCAGGAATCCATACCTATGTTTGTGGTAATTTCACATGGTGCTCTTTATTCGGGGGAAGCAAATTCATGACACTGTATGCTTAAACCATGATATCTTTCTCTGCATTACAGTGATCCTCCTTTGTGTAAGCACCACATGGCAACATGAAAGACAATGCTCTTTGCATCCACTTTGTGGCTGAGGTATTCTGAACAATTGGTTGTCTAGGGTAACTAATTCGAGAACTGGAAGACAAACCACTGGGTCTGCATCCTTAAGTCACCCTTTGCTCAGTGGAGCTTCCCCAAGATCAAGGGAGAATACTAAATATCTGTTTACTAAAACCTTGGCTCTCTCTTTCGCTGAGGCAGCCTACCCCTGGCATGACCCTTATCCCCTTTGCAGACGTTTCTCATGGATAGGAATCCTGTTGACCTTGTCTCTCATGTCTCCTAGGCAATTAAACAGCCTCAGTCAGCTGTGACTTGATTGTTCAATGACTTTTTCCTCTTCTCATTGACTTCACTGGAATAGAAGACTAAATATAGGCACCGGCTCTCATATCTCCCAGGTCTTTCTATGCAGTCAGACTTGTTATCACTAACAGATAATGCTTACAAGACCCACACAGAAGAGCAGAAGAATGAAAATGGGGGTTGGAGTGGTGCTAAAAACAAAGAAGCTTCAGAAAGTGTCTCATTTTGTAAAATCAAAGAAGGCAAATGGTGTGCTTAAACAACCATGACCATGAACACAGACTTATGAAAATTAGAGAAATGGAATGATGTCCATGGCCTGTAAGGAAGAGGCAGTGAAAACATAGTTCTGAGATCAGAAGTTTGGGAATTTGAGTTGCAAACTCTGGTGACTACAGGGAATAGGCATGGAGTAGAAATGGACGAGAGGCCAACTGAGGCATTGATAACCTTGAGCTCACAGAGCCAAGGCCAGGGCCTGCTGCTTGCTTAGTGCTAATGATTGGCCAGCTAGAATATGGACCTCTAATTGTTAGGTCTGATTTTCCAAAAGAAGTCCAAGATCGGGGGCTTAGTGTGAACACTCCAATTTTTAAATGTTGGCAACTTAATTTATGCAAATGTATTTAAAATATGACTGATCTCTCCCTTGCTCTTTTAATGCACCAACTTCCTTCCCTAACCTTGCCTTACTGGCAGTCTTACTTGGGCAAGTGATGAGTATACTTGTTAAATAGATGAAGAACTACTTCCTCCTCTCCCTAAAAAAAAAAAAAAGCCACTTTTATAAGGATGGAGTATCCTTATAAAAGAGTTAGACTTTTAAGTATCTGCTTTGGGTGGAAAATTGTGATGCAGAAGACCCATTCTTGGTCAGGATTGCATCTTCTCCACTGGTTTTGTTACAAGATGTTGACACTCCAGATATCGCAAACATCAGATATTATTGAGTCATGGCCAATGTTAATTGTATTTCATGTGTTAATTAGCCCACTCACCCGTGTTTAAAGAGATTGTTGATGCTTCTCTTCAGAATGTATTTCTGAATAGAAAATGAGGGGGTGTTGGTCATGCATTTGGTCAGCAAACCTCCCTCAAAGCAACTACTCTGAAGCTGGCACTGTGGAAATATTGTGGGAATTAGTAAGTTGAATATGACACTGACTCTGCTTTTCAGAAAGCTACTGTTCTACATAGGAGATAAAACATATTTCTAAGTAATGATTCAAAGGACATAATGATAAATTATAGGACAGTTTACTGTGAGCATGAAGGTGTACAAAGTTATAGTAATAACCCAGGTTATAATTTTCAAATCCAAGAGCTTTAAATATTCTTTTTACTACTAGTGATATGAAACCAGGAAGTTCTCACTGGTAGAAAGCTTGAATTAGGAATTTTAATAATAAATACTGAGTACTGAATATACTGTGTATCACCAAGCTATATTTTATATGCATTGTTTTATCAATTCTCATTATACTGTTTAGTAACTTACCCCAAACCTCAGAGTATAAGCAGAAAATTCAGAACTCAAATTCAGGGCTCTTTGACAATGGAGCCCAGACTTTTAACCTTAAGCTTATAAATGTTTTCTGAAAAAAAGAAAAACAATTTGAGAAAAAATTTCTCTTGAAGGAGAATAATAAATTATTGTTTGTAAGCACAATTGAAGAAAAGTTTCTTATTTGGATTCAGTACTCATGGAGTACATTGTCTTCATAGTGTTGTATGATACAATCTAAAGCTTCATTTTGTTGGAAGCTTTAGGGTATGTGAAATTGACATCTTATTTTTTTTCCTGAAATATTGGTATGGTAATGAGATATAGGTGTACACTTCCTGCTTGCTGTGGTATCTTGTAAAAAAATCCAGAAAAGTAGCAACCTAATTCCCAGTTTGCATGTAACAACATTTATTAGCATATCTCAGTGATTATATGGTAAATAATAAGCTTAATTATCAAGGTTAATTTAGGATTATCAGCTATATACTTTTCATTGTGACTTGTCAGATGGTTCATTGATGGAAAATATGAGATATATAATGTGTTAGATAAAAATTGGTCTTCAGGAAATATCTAGAATTTTATAATTTTCTTTTAGAAAGATTCTAACACTTATTTCAAGCTATATAAAATAAAGCAATTAAATGGAGAAGAATATCAAGGGAAGAGGAATAGCTGATGTAAATTATTAAATTGAATTTGAGCCCAAATTGGACTTGGATTCTTACAAGATTTTAATCTAGGTTTTCTAAATAGTACAGAATTTAGATAATTTCTGAGAAAGTTATAGGGCACCAACTCAAATATGTGTCAGTTAAGATGCCTTTCAGTGACATTGGCTACCAAAAAGCCCTGACTTTATTGGGTTTAAATAATAAAGGAATTTATTATCTAATAAAAGAAAGTTCAAGGGTATGGCTAGCTGTTGCTCTAATGCCTGAGCACTTCAGCCCTGCCTCTCCTGATTGTTTCTCAGCTTCATCCCAGAGGGTATCTTATATATTCATGGGTGCAACATGGATACAACAGTTTCACAAACTAGGACCTGTGTGATTGGCTTGGAAGGAAAGTTATGACCAACCTAACAGCATATGAAAAAGCAGAGACATTACTTTGCCAACAAAGGTCTGTCTAGTCAAGGCTATGGTTTTACCAGTGGTCATGTATGGATGTGAGAGTTGGACTATAAAGAAAGCTGAGCACCAAAGAATTGATGCTTTTGAACTGTGGTGTTGGAAAAGACTCTTGAGAGTCCCCTGGACTGCAAGGAGATCCAACCAGTCCATCCTAAAGGAGATCAGTCCTGGGTGTTCATTTGAAGGACTGATGTTGAAGCTGAAACTCCAATACTTTGGCCACCTGATGTGAAGAGCTGACTCATTTGAAAAGACCCTGATGCTGGGAAAGATTAAGGGCAGGAGGAGAAGGGGACGACAGAGGATGAGATGGTTGGATGGTATCACTGATTCAGTGGACATGGGTTTAGGCGGACTCTGGGAGTTGGTGATGGACAGGGAGGCCTGGCGTGCTGCAGCTCATGGGGTCGCAATGAGTTGAACACAACTGAGTGACTGAACTGAACTGAACTGAACTGAATTGGCTTGGAATAAACAGGATCGTCCATTTGGGCTGGGGTTTGACCCAGGTTCCATCAAAGTATGGCCATGTGAAGGAGGGTGGATATTAAAATGGAATCAAAGTTTTGTTAGAAAAGAGAGAACATTGGCTACTGGGTAGCCAACCAATGATGGCTGTTATAGAGCAGTTCTAAATGTAACTGGGGAGGAAACAGCTGTTGAGATCAAATAGTCTTCTGTGGTTGTTTTGAGCTTAGCTCTTTGATTTCTAGATGGTCCTCAACAATGATGCTTATCCTCCTCATAGTTATAACAGCAGGGAAATGTGAGCTGGAAGGGATCATTCGGAGACCCAGATTTGTTAAATGTCTTCCCCAAATTCACACAATAAATTAATGGCAAAGCCAGGGCAGGGTTTATTGACTCTCAGTACAGGGTGTTTTCTTTCATTCTTTACCCTTCAGACCGTTGGAACTACTTTAAAACTCATGGCAAGCATTGGCCTTTTCTGTAATTAACAGCTCCTTATAATACATTTATTTTGTTTGATCAGCCTCCTAGAAACTAAATTGAGTCTGTGCTTTAAAAGCCTGTTGAGATCCTTATTCTCTGTCCTGGTACCATGTGCATGAATCAGCAATGGGTTTCCACACACTTCACATTTGGTGCAAATCCCTTTCTTTCCACATGTCTCCCAACTGCTTCCCCATCTTCTCTTGCTCCATCTATGATCAGCTTCCTGTTTCTAAATAGGTTTTGTGGTCGCCCTTCCCTCCTTGTTCCAGTCGCTAGCCGCTCGTTACTTAGGCTGTGGTCTATATTGTTCTTCCAACAGCCTACCCCACTGCGGTTGCCCCACACATCCACATTGTTATATGTCCCCAGTTTGGGTTCTGGAATTATTTTGGTAACGACCACATTGGGTGAGAGTCAAACTAATAATTAAAGTGTTGGGACAACTTCTCGTATTGCAAGTCTCCTCCTGTGTTTACAACCCAAGAGGAGCAGCTTCTTGTACTCTTGTTACATACAAGGCACAAAAAGCATGTGACGTATGGCCTCCCACAAGCCTGAGTGCTTATGATTTCCTTTGTGTTTGTCTTCATTTCTAGGACAAGATGCTGATAAATATAAAGAGCATCTTATGGATGTGCTCCACCTTAATAGCAGCCCATGCACTACAGAAAGGTGAGTGTGGTAATCATTTTTTAGGACTAATTGAAATAAAAATTAAAGTATTGGGGCATGGAATGTGATTATGGAATCATTAAAATAAAGGATGAATTTTTTATTTATTCGTTGCTGAAGACTTTTAGCTAAAATATCATTAGGCTGAAAACAGTGGTTTTAAATAAATCAGTTATAACAAAATAATGAACAGGATGCTAAAGAAGAAAGTGGGCTTTCAGTAACTTACCAGATTACTTTCAGACTGCGCAAAAAGGCTCATTTGAGTGGCTGGGCATATTTTAAGGTTCCACTCTTTTTGACACCACTCAAAGGCTTTTCTACATTGAAAAAAAGACTATTGAGCTTTCAGAGGGATACAATTTGAAAGAAATCAATAAGATATAGATAGACAAGATAACTGATAGACAAGTTTTTACCCCTACCTCCATTTCTTTCTTTTTCTCTTTTCTTCTCTCTCTCTCTTTCTCCTTTGTAACTGGATAAGTAAACATGCACTGTTTTCTTAGCTTTAAATTATATGTCCGCCTAATGAGAGTTTTGTGATTCCAAATTTGTAGACTCTTGGTCCATGAAGAAAGAATCTGTGCTGAGTATCAGTGACCTGCTCCCATCAAGGGTCTCTCTAGACTCAGCTTCTGCTTCTTTCTCACACTCACTGCCTGCTTCAGAGTCTGAAATAATTTATAATTTCCATTCTTATTCCCTATTTTTTTCCTTACACCTTGTTTCCCTTCCCCTGCCCCATGCAGTTCCTTCTGCTTAGCAGTGCCTTCCTTTGTCCTCTACAGTTCCACTTCAGTTCATTCTTAAGATTCAGAACTTGTGTCACTCAATCTATTTATTCATCCATCCTTCCTATCCATTCATTTATCTATCCATTGACAGTATTGTTTGAACAGATTCTACGTGCTATGTCTTAGTCTGGGTCTCCAGGGATGTATCAGTGGATGAGTCATACATTGTTTTAGATTTCATTAAGCCTAATCTCCTTAGTTACATGAGGTAGGCGATAAACATGTAAACCAACAATCCCAGTACTTCTGAACTGATGAAAATAAAGCAGAGTGACGACATAGAAAGTGTCTTAGGGTGGGGGCAGGGGAGGTGGTAAGGCGTCTTTGAGAAAGTAATACTTAACACTGACGTGGGAATGACGAGAAGGAGCCAGCCAGCTAAGATCTGGCCCAAGTTAGGTAGTGTGTTTGAGCAATAGAAAGGTCACTGCAGTTGGAGAGCAGTGATCAAGGGAAAAGTAGGAGATCTAGATAGAGAGATAGGCAAAAATCAGCTCATGTAAATAGAAACACTATCTGACACTCAGAAAAGAGCTTCCTATGTTTATTTTTCTGCACCCCCATGTCTCTATTTCTACTTTGCAAATCTGGATGGACACCAAGGGGGTGGCATGAATTGGGAGATTGGGACCAATATATACACACTACCATGTATAAAATGGATAACTAATGAGAAGCCTCTGTAAAGCATAGAGAATTCTACTCAATGCTCTGTGATGACCTAAACAGAAAGGAAATCCAAAAGAGAGCAGATATGTGTATAGGAGTAACTGATTCACTTTTCAGCAGAAACTAACACAACATTGTAAAGCAACTATACACAAATTATTATTATTTTTTTTTTTTAAGAAGGAGCTTCCTATGAGCCAGGAACAGTTTTAATACTTAACATTAGCTTATTGAAACATTCACTATCCATAGAGGAAACTGAGATCCAGAGAACCTAAGTGACTTGCTCAAAGTCACAAGACTAGTAAGTAGCAGAACTGGGAGAAGAACCAAGGCTGTCCCAGGAGTGTGTGAGCTTTACCACTGATACAATTCTTATCCATGTAAGCATTGTAAGCTTTAGAAATGGATTTTATTTCCAGGAAGCACTAAAGGCTTTCAGCCAGTGAAAGGTAAGTTGATGAATACTTCCCAGGTTCCATGTTTGCTGTTCTACGTTGGTTTGACTGTAGGAGAGAAAGAGCGGCCCCAGGAAGATGACTTAGGAGGTTATTGTGATCACCCGTGTGTGAGATGGGGCACTTGTATCACGTGGGGGCAGGAGAGCTGGAGGGAAGTGAACTGGATAGGTGGAGATGGAGGATTAGGACCAACGCATGGATGGGATGTGGTGTGGTGAGGGTGAGAGAGGAATCAAGGATGAGCTGACTTCTGAGATGGCTCCCACCTCTCATCCCCCAAATTGTTTCCAGGCAGTTTTAAAGCCCTTTCTCTACGTTCTCATTGTCCCCTGTCCTGTGACAGCTATTATAGTCCATACCACTCATTGAGGATAAGTTATTCCTTGTTTTTTTTCCCAAGCAGACTGTGACTTCAAGAGAGCTGTTTTTTTTTTTTTTTTTTTCTCTTCTAGCAGAGTTCCTGACACACTGCTAGCACTTAATCAATTTATGCTTGAGTGAATAAGTGAATGAATAAATAAATAATGAGTGAATACCACAATGAATGACTTGGATGACCATCAGAGTCTAGGCTCCACCAATCCAATGGCCAAGAAGGTGTCCTCCTCAGCATTTCTAGGAAGTAAAGGTGACAGAGAGGAAAGGACAACAGCATTGAGTGAAGAGGGAGGACACAGAAAAGAGATGGAGAAAAGGGGGTTGATTTGGTTGGGTTGTAATAGAAGGAAATTACAGAGAAAGTAGCAGGAGGACTTTGAGAAACAGGACCATCACCCTTTCACTTAAAGAAAGAACTCACACAAATAATAGGGAAACTAATGCTTATGGTATAGCTCCTTGATGATATTTTAAATAGTAATAACCACTAACAATATTGACTAATTTCTACATGTTGGGCTTTCTTCTAAGTATTTTACTTTGTTAACCTTTTTTAATCTTAACTCTTCCATGAGACACGTGCTTTATTCTCCCCAGTTGGCAAATGAGGAAACAATAGTACCAAAAGATTTATCAACATAGCTAATGTAGAAGATCACACAGCAATTTAGTGATGGAGCCTGGAGGTGAGCCCAGGCAATCTGGTTCCACTGTCCATGCTCTCAACCAGTGTCCTGTACTTTACCCCAGGCATCAGGCTTTTTGTAAATTGGTGATCACTATTAAGCAATATCATTAGTTTGGGGCTAATTTCAGAAGAAGCTTCATTTTTTCAAAGGGACGAAGTTGAAAATGTAAGATACATATGAAATATATTTGCCAAGTTCACAGTGAAGCACAGAGTAATAGCTAGTTGGGTCAACACAAGTACTCTCATCTTAAGGGTTTTTCTATGTAAGTCTAGGCACTTGAAAGGTGAGTAATTAATGAGCACTTTGTCTCTTGGTTATTGGCTTTATTTTAATGCATAAGGAACTCTTTGATTTAACAATATCTTTCATATGGATTATTTACCACTGACTCTGTTATTCGGATATTCCTCTAATATAATAAATGGAGTCATGCACAGTCACAAGTAAATGAATGAATGAGGGAGTGATATTAATACTTGAGAGGGCGATAAATTCCCCTAGTCTCACTCTGGTACTTCTAGGCCAAGGTCTGTGTGTGTTTGATTAAATTTTGTAGATAGAATTTGCATCATTCTTGCTCTGCAGAATTTACTGACATAGAATGAAGCATAATTGATTATTCATTATTTGGAGTGCTCTCCCTTACAGTACTCATTTAGACCACAAACTTGAATGGTGAACTGTTGTAAGCATTCATTTTTATTTCTTGCACTGTCAGAATTTCAGACAAGTTCTTGCAGGTAGCATTTTTTTTTTAACATGCATAGCCGATAAACATTATCCTCTGTGGTACTAAATTTCTTTCTTAAAATATTTGTATTTGATAAACTTAGTTCTCATTACCCAGTGCATTAAGACCCAAGATTTCATACACAAAAGACTTGGCCACACAGCTTTTTGTTAATCTTGTTGATAAGACTGGATTCTCCATGAATATATATTTACATACAACTGCAGCTTTTAATTCTCTTGCATCTGTAAATATCCAGAACAATAAATAACTCTTGGAAAATTGCCTTTTGACATTATATTATTCCAATATATCTTTTCATTACAGCACAATTCTGGAGAAATGCTCTAAGTGTAAAAAACCTCCCAATTGAATTGATTGGGCTGAATCAAAGAGTCTTATAAATTTATACCACAATTGATGTCAATGGTAAAGATGTTTATTCTCCCTTTAAAAAGCCATCTTTTATTTGTGAGTTTAATCATTTTCAGAAAGGAATATAGGAATTCCTAGAACATATGATGGGTACAAATTAAGACATTCTTAGTTCATAAAATTCTCACCTCTTTCCTTCTCAGGACCCCTCAGTTCAGTTTAGTTCAGTTGCTCAGTTGTGTCCAACTCTTTGTGACCCCATTCTCAGGACCCCTATTCTCTGCCAAAATAAAAAAAAAGTACAAAATACCTTTTTGTTGTCTTTAGCTGCCTAATGGGATCCAGTCCTTTTGAAGTTAAATTTTAGTCTTTAGCATCTGTATCATTTCTAATGCATGTTCATATTGAGACGTGTGTTACTAATGCCTTTAACCACTAACATACCAAGTGTTAGCTACATATTATTTTGTCAATTAAGAAATATTATTTTACTCCACCTAGAGGTTACTATTACTGTTCATCATATTTGCATGAACTGGGAGTTCTCTGCGCACTATAATTTATATTCTATTACTGAACTGAACCAACACATTGTCTCGCCAACTAGGAGAGACTGGGAGATGGGTGCAAGATGGGGAGGAGAGGTATAGATCCCTATATAAGTGAAAGAATGTGGGTTTTATTTATTTATTTATTTATTTGCATGTAATGGTGTTAAATTATAGTTGAAGTGTTCTTTCTCATTAAAAGTTTAAGGGCTTAAGCAGAAAGGCATTCTGTAGATTAAGACTTTAGAAGGGTTGCATGTGTGCATGTTCAGTCACTCAGTCATGTCAGACTCTTGAGACCCTATGGACTGTAACCCGCCGGGCTCCTCTGTTCATGGGATTCTCCAGGCAAGAATGCTGGACTGGGTTGCTATGCCCTCCTCCAGGGGATCTTCCCGACCCAGGGATCAAACCCACATCTCCTGTATTGTAGGCGGATTCTTTACCACTGAGCCACCTGGGAAGCCAGGCTTAGGAGGGTTAGGTGAACAGAAGCCAACATTACCCCCCAGGATATAATGGAGAGGTAATGTTTCGCTGCAAAGCGACTGCAGCTGGATTTGTCATTACGATGAAAGCCTTTGATTCACTGAACCATAGTGGGTCCTTCAAGTGTTAGACATTTCCCTGCTCCAGTCTACTGAAATACTTTTGATAATTTTCACTTCCTCCTGAAGTTGTTTTCATTTCCTCTAAAGTAATGTGGTAGTTATCTTAATCATTTTTCTTCTTCTCACCTGTTGACTTAAATCTGCTTTTTAACTATTCTTCCTAACCTGTATTGCTTAGTCTAGGTTCCTCCCACCCTTGATTTCTTGCCTTCCTACAATGGCCTTATTTTATCACTGGTTTTGTTCATGTTAAAATCTAAGTTACAAAAACTTTAAAATGAATGCTCATATTTTAGCACCTAAAAATGAGCATTATCCATTTGCAGCAACATGGATGGGCCTAGAGATTGTCCAAGTTAGTGAAATCAGACAGAGAAGGAGAAATATCATATAAGAAAAGTGTTATAAATATATCCGGATGAGGGTGTATATGGAATCTAAAAAGAAATTATACAAATGAACTTATTTATAAAACAGAAGCAGACTCGCAGACTAGAGAATAAACTTTTGCTTGGCATGGGGGAAAATAGGGGGAAAGTGATAGGGAGTTTGGGATTGACATATACACACTGCTATAATTAAAATGGGAGCCAACAAGGTCCTACTGTATCGCACAGAGAACTCTGCTCAGTATTATGTGGCAGCCTGGATAGGAGGGGAGTTTGGGGAGAGTGGATACATGTATATGTTGGCTGTGTACCTTTGCTGTCCACCTGAAACTATCACAATGTTGTTGACCAGCTATACTCCAGTATAAAATAAAAACTTTAAAAAATAAAAACAAAAACAACTTTTAATGAGCATTATTAATTCCTGTCTTTGTTATAAAACATTATTGAAATGATATACTATTCTCTATATATAAAATCATCCTTATTATTTTACATACTGAAGATGTAACCAAATCCCTGTAATGGTTCTTATCCTTTCACTTATTTAATAGACTCAGCTTGTCGATTTTGTATTTTCTTTTTCCTGTAGTCAACATGGAAAAAAGCCCACCTGTTAAGGGCTCTCTCTCTGGAAAAGTCAACCTACCTTGTCATTTCTCAACCATGCCTACCTTACCACCCAGTTATAACACCACCAGTGAATTTCTGCGAATCAAATGGTCTAAGATTGAATTGGACAAGACGGGAAAAGATTTAAAGGAGACTACTGTTCTCGTGGCCCAAAATGGGAATATCAAGATCGGTCAAGACTACAAAGGGAGAGTGTCGGTGCCTACACATCCCGAGGACGTGGGCGATGCCTCACTCACCATGGTCAAACTGCTGGCCAGTGATGCAGGCCGCTACCGCTGTGACGTCATGTACGGGATTGAAGACACACAGGACACGGTGTCACTGACCGTGGAGGGTAAGGCTTGCGAATCTAGAAGAAGCTGGTACTACAGGATACCTGGTTCAGAAGTGTGGTGAAACAAGATTCAAAAGTAGCCATTGCTCAGGGTTTGAACAGAGGGAAAACACACACCAATCGACCCAATAGTCCATGTCCGTTACTAAAAATGAGCTGTTAATTGGTCAGGAGTCAAGGAAGGTGACTTTATACCAGATATAATGAATACCTCAAGACATGGTATATAGCTCAAGAATCATTACTTCATTATTGAGACCTATCAGCAATTATTTTTGAAGACTGCAAAGGCTGATCTACAGTTTAATTTTTTTTAATATGTGCATATGTGCATGTATACTCACATGCATACATAAACACACATATACACATATATACATACACACACACACAAACCCTTTTTCTCACTCTCCTAGCATGATTATTAAAATGTTTGAGTTTGCTTTTAAGAAATATAAGTTATATCTTAACTTACATTGAATAAATAAGGCACCTAATAAGTCCATGGTATATATTAATATCATAGTGCTTTGAAAAGGCAAGGACTCAATAAACATTTGAATTGGATCAAAACAAGAATTCGGTGTATTTTTTTAAGGTCAGTACACTAGTCACCCACTGTCTTGCGATGAGACATTTTAGTTTCAGCCCCCTTTCAGTGGTAGTTTGTATGTCATTTGAATTTAAGTTAGGAGACAAAGCAAAGAAAAATTGCTTTAATTGGGTACACACATAATGCCACAGCTCCTGGAAGCAGAATATTTTGGCAAGTTATTAAGCAAAATTCTCATACCCAGACATGATGGAACAGATTTTTCTTCCAACCCTCCATTTCCCTATAAAATATTTACCTTTCAGAAACATATACAAAGGGTTTTATTAAAACTCTTTCTTGTGTAGCCAAAAGGAAATACTCTGAATTTCAGATGTGACAGATTAATTTTCTGAACATCCTTTCCCATTCAGATCCTATTCCTGTCTTCTATAAATCTATTTTTATGTTTTCCAGGCATCCACTGAACACCCTGGGCTCTTTGCTCTTAATTTTTTTTATCATTTACTTTGATTAGTCTTGGATTGTTTTTTCTACTGATATATCTCTTCCTCTTTTTGTGTAATGTAACATTATATATATATATATATATATATAAATAAAATATATAAACTTAGATACGCATTATACATATATTATATATATATATTAAATCCCAGAAGTTTAACAACTTCTTAAATCTTCATCATTAAAGAATTAGCAGTGGATTTGCCCCTTGCCTCTCTGAAACAATGAAAATTCTCCACTTAATCTCCTTAGCCCCATGAGGTCTTCAAATTATCCAGCAATTATAGATACTTATACAGCCTGATATTCCCTGCCTTGGTCATGGAGGCCCCTTTGTGCCCCCTTACTGCCAGTCCTCAGTGCACAAGGAAGATTTTTAATTACCAAGAAGGCTCTTTGAAGCTTTGATCAGCAGAAGACTAATTTAAAACCATGCAAAGTCTTGCTCAAGTCTTAGAGATCATTATAAACATACTTATAGGACCATATATACTTCCTGGAAATTTTAAAGTTGTTCTGTAAAGGTATAGATTTTATGAAAAGCATTCGCTGTTTTTTTGTTTTTTTGTTCTTTGAAATATCAGAAATGGGAAATAAGTATTAGTTGTCAGTGCATCCGCTTGGTACCTGTGCAGGCCTTTTTGTATTGACACTGATCAGAGGTGCTTATTGATGACATGCGTAGTCTGTCCCCTGTAGATGCTTTATTGGCACATACCTGTTTTGGAAGACAGAAGCGAGGATAGGCATGTGGAAAACAATTTAATAGCTAGAAGTCAAGCTGTGTGTGTGAGAGAGAGAGAGACGGAGGGAGGCTGTTGTCAACTCTAAGAAATTACTAGGAATAAAAGGAAAGTGAAAGATATCTTGGAAACCAAAATTAATTCCACATAATAAATATGTGGTGTTAATGATATGACAATAAAATCTCACCCATAAAACCCAATTACTCCAATTTCTATTTTCCAGTGACTTCCTAGGCACATTAGCTTGACTCACTTTGCTGTCTGATGAAAATGAGTCACCATATTTACTCCAGTTAAAAATGGAGATGCCCTTGCTCAAGTGGGAGGAGGGCCCCAAGCTTCACCCCCTCAGTTGCTCTTTCCTCAGGCTTTTGACAGTTCTTTGACCCTGAAACACAGTTCAAGAACCACTAGTTTATGCAACTCCTAAAATACGACAAAGTGGAATTTGAAGCACATATCAGGATGCCTGGCTTCTACCCGCGGGAGTCTGGAGAACTTTATTTCAGGCCTTCTTTGGGATAAAAATCATACATTTTACCTGTCAAAGTGGAGATTCTACATTATGCAGATCAGTTAGTGAATATGATAAACATTTATTATAGTAGCCTATCCAACATTTTAAGATATTTTAAAATTCTTTATCTAATTTGATCTTCATTTCAATAAAACAGCATAAGCACTGTTAGGTATACTTTATAGAGGAGGAAATTAAGGCTTATATATGATTAAGGAGCAAATCAAGAATTAGAATAGGCCTTCTCTTATATACTCTAGTGTCTTTTCCATTATAATATATTGTCTCGGTAAGTAAATATCACAATATTTCATGTTTGGAGGAAGTGGTATTGGTGAAGGTTCTATATGCTTCTATTGAGTTGGCCCTGAGTACAAACATGGAGAGGAGTTGATCTCGTGACCTCCTTAACTCTTTGTGTCTCCTGCAGCACCTACTGCCTTTAGTCGTCCGTGGTCCCCTGATAGCCTGTGCGCGCATGGTCAGTTGCTTCAGCCGTGCCAGACTGTTTTGCAACCCCATGGACTGTAGCCCGCTAGGCTCCTCTGTCCATGGGATTCTCCAGCCAAGAATACTGGAGTTGGTTGCCATGCCCTCCTCCAGGGAATCGTCCCTACCCAGGGATTGAACCTGCATCTCCTGCATTGCAGGCAGATTGTTTATCCATTGAAGCACCTGGGAAGCCATGATAGCCTGAATACTACCTATAATTAGGACCACTAGTCACCATATGGGATTTAGCGGCTTAAATCTTTTTTTCAGACGGTTTCCATGGGAACAGAAAACTCCTGACTAGGAAACTTTAATGGAGCAGAATGGGATACCTGAGTGAATAGCATTTCTGGGGTTCCTCAGATCACCATAATTTTGCATAATGCTGTATGAAGTAAAATTAAAAAGATTGTCATGGTCTTAAGACCGTGTTAGCAAGTCATTTGACATACTGCTCCAATGAGAAACTGCACAGTACGAGGGGAGACCTGAACTCGCCTGTAATTGTTCGCTGCTATCTTTGCAGGGGTTGTGTTTCACTACAGGGCGGCAACCAGCAGGTACACCCTGAACTTTGAGATGGCACAGAAGGCTTGTGTGGACATCGGGGCCGTCATAGCCACCCCAGAGCAGCTGCATGCCGCCTATGAAGATGGTTTTGAGCAGTGTGATGCAGGCTGGCTGTCAGATCAGACTGTTAGGTGAGTGGTCTGGGGGCTACCGGCTTTAGTTCATCACGTGGGGAGTGAGAATATAGTGCTACTTCCTAGTCCTTTATTTTCCCAGGTATCCCATCCGGGTTCCCCGAGAAGGCTGCTATGGAGACATGATGGGGAAGGAAGGAGTCCGGACCTACGGATTCCGTGCTCCTCATGAAACTTACGATGTGTATTGTTACGTGGACCATCTGGATGGTAAGATGTTCACATTTCTATAGCTTCATTTGACCCGAGAAAATCGAGGAAACACTGGGAGCACGTGGGGATAGAGTGAGTCTCCATGCTTGTTTGGATTCCAAACAGCAACGTTTAGTTTAAATAACCGTATGATTCTGTGGTGAAATAAGCTTAAATTAAAGTGGAAAGAGAAGGAGGGCTGTGTAAATGGTTATGTAGGTTTGAAATGTCTTTAGTTAATGGCAGGTTTGCTTTCAGTCATGCTGCCACTGGAACGTTTCCAATACACTTTTAGAGCATTAAGAATAGAAGCCTGTAAGGGCGGTACCTATTCTTGTAAGGACTTCAGGTAAAGTCCTGTGATGACAAACCACTGTGAATCCAAGTACTGATAAACATCCCAAAGTGCAACTGAATGACACAAACTAGCCAAGGAAGGATTTTCATGGTTTGCTTCTCCTTGTGTTCACTTTGCTACACTAATATTTATTTTTTTTAATATAAATTTATTTTTTTAATTGGAGGTTAATTACAAATATTTAAAGCAATATTGCTACACTAATTTTTAAAGCAATCATTTATTCATTCAATCAATCAGCACGCAAAAAAAAAATACAAAACACCCACTGTGTGATAGATGCTCTGCTTGTTAGAACTATGAAGTCAGGTAAGATGTAAGCCTTGCTTTAGAGATTCTTAGAGCCTGATTGATTCTGGCATCGTCATTTCCTCCTCAGTGACAGAGTGAGACTCTTAGAGATAGTAAGTTTGAGTTCTCTTCTGGCAATGTTACCTAAGGACATAATAATTTTATTATAAGACACATGGAGTAGAAGTTTCTGTGACTTTTGAAATGGAAGTTCACTTGTAACAATAGCTATCTTAGAGGCCTCAATATATAAATAGAGGTATCGCATTGAGTTATACATTTAATTTTAGCTGGGTACCCGTAAAAGAATGATCTCAATTTTCTTATGCTTAAAATGAGGAGGTTGGACTAGAAAATTTCCATAGTCCCTCCCAACATAATTAAATTCTCTGATTCTATGAATTGAATAAACAACCTCAGTGACCGAAAGCTAGAAAATAAGCAGCTTATATTTGCCTGGTGTCCTAAATGTGAATAGGATAGCCTGATTCCAAGAAGGTTTCTTTAGTGTGGTTCTCTAGCATCTTAACCTTCTTATTATTCATATTCTTATTATGACTGTTATTTAAGATTGATACATGTGTTTTCTAAACCATAATTTCAGATACTAACAATTTACATTTTTCACAAAGGTAAAGGGAAAATAATCTAGAAAATTCAAGCTATGAGATATAGCTTATCTCCTTCCTTAAGTTGAATTTTAAATTTAGTTAACTTTTTTCATAGGATAAGAGATGGTTGATAGGAGATTCTGATTCTAGGAAACAAATTTTGTTATTGCTATCTCAGTAAGATGGAAATTTGTACCTAAATTCAGTGAAATTTATTTTATCAGTGTTGTTTTCTTTTGGAATAATGTCTATTAGAGTGATAGCAATAGAAATTTCTGGAATGTTGGTAATACTGGAACTAAATCAGAGACAGATTTTGCAAAAGTATATATAAGTTGTAATTGGTAATCTTTACCAAGTGTGATTGAAATAGTGGCTTTCAGGTATAAATCTGTGGACAATTTGATCCCAATGGGAATAAACGTTAACATCACAAGCCAACCTTTGTGATGGAAAGTTAGGATTATGTATTTACAGTTCTCCCAGAAAGCATGCCTAGGGGTCCCTCTGCATGTCTCTTCTTTAGTCTTATCCTGATGAAGGTACTGAAACCCCACTCTCTAAGGCTACAGAATCGCTACTTCTTTGAAGTCTAGAGGACTTTGTGCAGAAGCTCCAGAAATTCCATGCCCTCCACAAATTCAGTGTGAGATACTTTTGACAGGGTCTTGGTGGGAAAAGCCCTGCCAAGGATTCCTAGCCGTGTTGTACCATCAAAGCTGGCTTCCTAAAATCTGTTCAGAGTATCATAACTAATGTTTGGGGAAAACTGAGCTGTCAGAAGAGCCATTTTGAGGATCTAGGCATACACCACAATGAGAGGGATGTGTTAGTCATATAGGAGTTCTTCTCCACCTCCATAAACATCGTCACTTCTAGGGCAACTGTTATTCGTAAAACCAGTCTCTGCTCCAGGGTAACCCAACTGTGTTTTATATAGTTATGTATTTACTTGGGATATATGTTCATGTATTTGATAACTGAAAACTTGAAGTGTGTAACACAGCATAACTTTAGTTAAGGTATTTATACTAAAACGACAGAATCTGAAATTTTTTTGTCTTACCACATAGAAGTTGGAAGACAAAGATGAAAGAATTGATATAAACACGAATTCAAGCACTGGCTGAGATTTGTGTCAGCAGTTACAAAGCTTCAATTTGTTTCACAGAAGAAACTTAGTTTCAGAGGATATTCAATATGTTTATAATGACATTTATTGTGAAATGGGGTCTGTAAGGATAATTCCCTTTTCATCACAGTATGAAGATAAAATGAGTTAAGGTGTAAAGTGTTTGTCACAATGTGTGGCACAAAGTAAGTGCTCAATAAATAGTAGTTATTATAGTTTATAGATTTTTAAAAGGTTCTTATTTCTGCTGAATTCTTAATTGATTTCATTTTTGCTCTTTTGTATGTAAGTAAGTCAAGTGCCTTGAGGGATGAACAGGACATGAAAAGACACCAAGAGAACAAAAAAAAAGAAAAATGAAAATGATAATTTTTAGTTTTGCATGTCTAGCCCCAAACTCTCTTCTGAATTCCATACCTGCATTTCTGGTTTGTGAATCATTTTGGTGTCTCATCTCTGGTTTTCTGTCTTACCTCGCAAGTAATCCCCAAGCCTTTAATAGTTCTTCAAGGAATCTGTTTTATGACCATCAAAACAGGCAATCACCATGGCCATATCATTCGCCTACTCAGCATGGTATGGTGTGAATTTCCCGTTGCCTTCCTCCTCAAGCAAATGCTGCTGGCTCAATCAAGAACCTCAATCCTGGCTCAGGAGTATAAACTTTTCAGCTGTGTTTCCCTCTCTCTGATATGACCTTGCTTATATGCACCAGCTGTCCCTAGCTCCTGCCAACAGCTGTGCTTTGAGCCTCTCTGAGAACAAACCTCTCATCTTCCCAGCATTCCACTCTCCCCTATGCCTGTGAGCAGACTGCCTTCAAGAGCCCATCTTTGGCCCTTCCAGCTCACACTGCCATTTTCTGATTTTGAACTCCCACCTTTCTTCGAGTTAGGGCCACATATCTGGTGTTGAATTCTTCTTTCTGGTTGTTTTATATTCATCATACACAAACTATTACCTAATATTTTTATTTCCGAAAAAACTTTTGTAAGATCCTGATAGAAATAAGGCAATAACCATCTTCTATAACTCTCCAACCACAGTGAAGAATCTATTCCAGTATCAGACACATAGCAGAACTCAAGAACTACACGGTGGTAATTGCAGTTTTTTTCCAAACTTTGTCTCTTTCGGAAACCGCCTCCACCACCCTACCATTTCTACAGTACTTGAAAACAAATGCCAAATTTTGTTCACAAGACTTACTAAGGATCTATTTTTTTCATTGGATCACCAAGGTGCTAGTTTTTCTCTTTGAATTTCTCCTTTCACTCTTTTCTGTGGTGTCTCTTAGAAATAACTTTTTCCTAGAGATACTCCTTTATTCTTTCTCGCCTCTCCAGTCATTTCGCTTTTTTGCCTCCCCAGCCAATTGTCTTTTCTGGGATTGGTCCCTTTGTACCTATTCACAAATCATAGGCTTATTTTTCTACTGCTTCCTTATTTCAAAATCAGGATAACTCTGTCACCTCTATGACTTGTCTAATGATTCCATGTCATCCAGGTGTTTGACCTAGAACGAAAAACAACTTTTCCTTTTTGTCTTATGAGCTCCTTTATATATGTAAGCTTCTCAGGTGGCTCAGTCCATAAAGAATCTGCCTGCCAATGCAGGAGATGCAGGTTCAATATGAAAACCTAAAAATATTCAGGTAAAAACCTGAATATCATTAAACAGGTCTTAGAGCAGGGCTTAATTCCAACTTCTTTAGAGGATTTGATAGGATCAAAATCAGATACCAAATCTGTAAATTGTGTGATTTCCTGCCTGTGGATTCTCAGATTGACTTTTAATATTAATGGAATTTGAAGTGTGTAATCTACAGATTACTTTACTGCTGGGAGTTATTTAAGAATTAGTGATAATTGGGTTGATTCAGTTAAAATGCCCCATGTCAACTAGAATAGCTTCCTGCACACTGTGGTTCAGCAGATGGTTTCAAATATTGATTCCGGATTATAGAATCTTTCCACATGGATTGATGTCGGTGCCTGAAGATGCCGGAACTTTTTACTCTCTACAGAACTCCCAGAATCGTAGATCACAGTTAAGGCTGTGGGTTCCCAAATAGGCTTTAGACATGAACGCACCTTGCTAAGGGTTTGAAATTGAACTTGGAGTTCTTTTTGTTTAAGTGTTTGAATGTCTCGCTAAGAGTCACTGAGGAAGGTGTCCAGGCGTGGACCCTGGCAGAACCTCTGGAAAATGATGTCCTCTGTCAGTATGACTTGAATAGATTGACTGTGAAGTAGCTCCATGGGTAGAATAAGAAAAAAAACTATTTGTTGTATGATTGTACTGTCCTTTAACTTAATTCTCAGAAAACCTTGACAGGGATTTTTGTAAAACCTTCCTTTTTATACATGAAGATACTAAGGAACAGAAGTTAAGTGACTGGGTATACCCTTTTTTTACTGTCCTTCTTGAGTAGCTTTTCAGGACCACCAAAGATTCCCCAGTAGAGCAACAGGCAGTCTTACAAACCAGGAGGGTGCAAAGTACTCTTAATGCTCCCCCAAATCTCTGATTTTTCACATGAAAATATCCTAATTCTTATCTGAGTAATGATTGCATCCCTGTTTGGATTACAGTGATTGGGATTGCTGGGTTAAATGACAACTCTATTTTTAACATTTTGAGGAACTGTTTTGAAATTTTTACCAGAAGTACCTTAGGGTCCCGATTCTTTCATTCCTGCCAACACTTGTTTTAATCTGATTTTTTGATTATAACCATCCTAATGTGTGCAATACTACCTGTGTGTGGTTTTGATTTGTATTTCCCTGATAGCTAGAGATGTTGAGCAACTTTTCCTATGACTGTTGACTATGTACATAATTTTCTTGGAGAATTATCTGTTCAGAAGCTTTGCTCATTTTTAATTGGGTATTCGCCTTTTTATTACTGAGTTATAGGAATTCTTTGTATACTCTCGATTCAAGAGTGTCTATTCAGATATATGATTTGTAAATATTTTCTCCCATTCTCTGATTTGCATTTTTACTTTTTCAATAGGACCTTTTGATGAACAAAGTTTTTAATTTTTATGAAATCCAATATCTAGTTTTTCTTTGATAATTTGTGCTTTTGGTGTCACATCTAAGAAAACAGTGCTAAATCCCTAGTCATGAAGACTTATTTCTGTGTTTGTTTCTAAGAACTGTAGAAGTTTTAACTTTTATTTTTATCTATTTTGAGTTATATTTTGTATATGGCAACTCTTTGCAGAAGAAGTAAAACAATTTTGAAAAAGAAGAACACAGTTGGGAGTCTCATATTTTCCAATTTCAAAATTTACAACAAAGCAATAGTAATCCAAACACTGTTGCAGTGACGTAAGCATAGTCATACAGGTCAGTGGGGCAGAGTCCAGAAGCAAACCCATATATTTATGATCAATAGATTTTCACCAGGGTGCCAAGGCCACTAATGGGGAAAGAATAGTCCTTTTTAATAAATAGTGCTGGCATGATTGAATACCCACACACCAAAGAATGGATTTGGATTCTTATGCCATATACAAAGGGATTTCCCTGGTGGCTCAGATCGTAAAGAATCTGCCTGTAATACAGGAGACCCCGGTTCGATCCCTGGGTCAGGAAAATCCCCTGGAGAAGGGAATGGCTACCCACTCCAGTATTCTTACCTGGAGAATTCCATGGACAGAAGAGGCTGGTGGGGTACAGTCCATGGGGTCGAAAGTGAAAGTGAAAGTCACTCAGTTGTATCTGACTCTTTACGACCCCATGGACTATACAGTCCATGGAACTCTCCAAGTCAGAATACTAGGGTATGTAGCCACTCCCTTCTCCAGGGGAATTTTCCTGACCCAGGAATTGAACTGGGGTCTCCTGCATTACAGGCAGATTCTTTACCATCTGAGCCACCAGGGAAATGCTTTTGTATATGGCATAAGAATCCAAGTCCATTCTTTGGTATGTGAGCATTCAATTATGCCATCACTATTTGTTAGAAAGACTATTCTTTCCTCATTTTAATGGCCTTGACACCCCGGTGAAAATCTATTGATCATAAATATATGGGTTGGTTTCTGGACTCTGTCCCATTGATCCGTATGACTATGCTTATGTCACTATCACATTGTTTTGATTACTATTGCTTTGTAGTAAATTTTGAAATTGGAAAATATGAGACTCCCAACTGTGTTCCTCTTTTTCAAAATTGTTTTACCTCTTCTGGACCCCTTCAATTCCTACATGATTTTTGGGATCCATTTGTCAATTTCTGCAAAAAATCCAGCTGAGTTTGAATTGAATTGCCAGATCAATTTGAGGTGTATTGTCATCTTGACAATATTGAGTCTTCAGATTAGATCTGTAAACATGGGATATTTTTTCATCTTTTGTTTAGATCGTCTTTATTTTCTTTCAGCAGTGTTTTATAGTTTCAGAGCTTTCATAGTATAGATTTTGCATTACTTTTGTTAAATTTAACCTACATATTTTTCTCTTTTGATGTAAATGTAATTTTCTTTCTTTTTCTAATTGTTCATTGGAAGTGTGTAGAAATAAATTGGCCTTGTATATTTTATCCTACAAGCTCGTTGAAATTATCTCTTAGTTCTAATATATTTTTATGGAATCCTCAGGGTTTTCTATATATATAGCCACTTTTATTTTATAATCTAAAAATAAATAAGTAGAAATGTCTTGACAGAAATCCCTTAAAACCTGTGACCGTCATTTGCTTTAAGGCTTGATGGCAATTTCTAGAATTCTAAATTAAAAGAGCTTCTTTGGAAACACAGGGCCATTTAACTCTGAGCTGTGAAAAGTTAAAAAAAATAACTAGGCTGATCTTCCTATGTTGACCTGCGGCCATACTGTGCCTGTCAAACAAAATAACACATTCGATCTTTTGTATATTTTGAAGACTCAGACATCCAGAAATTTTTTAGAATCTCTTTCTCACTCTAATTAAAGTCTTACTGCTCTGTCATGGGGAAAGAATGAGATCTGACATCCTGAAAACCATAAAAATATGCTTAAATTTTGGTGGGATTTCCTGTGTCTTTAATCCCTTCAAACGACATATACAATATCTTGTGTAATAGCACGTCGACAAATATGTGGATTCCTTTTCCCATGAATGTTATCTGATTTAAAGAATGTTTACTGACTATCACATGACTGATGACAATTCTCTAAAATTAATTAAAGGTTAAATTTTTCAAAACCCAGTGTCTGTGCTTTAAGCCACATTTTGTTTCTCAGTTCAGTTCAGTTGTTCAGTCATGTCCACCTCTTTGCAACCCCATGTATTGCAGCATGCCAGGCCTCCCTGTCCATCACCAACTCCCAGAGTTCACCCAAACTCATGTGCATTGAGTCGATGATGCCATCCAGCCATCTCATCCTCTGTCATCCCCTTCTCCTCCTGCCCCAATCCCTCCCAGCATCAGAGTCTTTTCCAATGAGTCAACTCTTTGCATGAGGTGGCCAAAGTACTGGAGTTTCAGCTTTAGCATCAGTCCTTCCAATGAACACCCAGGACTGATCTCCTTTAGAATGGACTGGTTGGATCTCCTTGCAGTCCAAGGGACTCTCAAGAGTCTTCTCCAGCACCACAGTTCAAAAGCATCAATTCTTTGGCGCTCAGCCTTCTTCACAGTCCAACTCTCACATCCATACATGACCACTGGAAAAACCATAGCCTTGACTAGACAGACCTTTGTTGGCAAAGTAATGTCTGTCTCTGCTTTTCAATATGCTATCTAGGTTGGTCAAAACTTTCCTTCCAAGGAGTAAGCGTCTTTTAATTTCATGGCTGCAATCACCATCTGCAGTGATTTTGAAGCCCCCAAAAATTAAGTCTGACACTGTTTCCACTGTTTCCTCGTCTATTTCCCATGAAGTGATGGGACCAGATGCCATGATCTTCATTTTCTGAATGTTGAGCTTTAAGCCAACTTTTTCACTCTCCTCTTTCACTTTCATCAAGAGGCTTTTTAGTTCCTCTTCACTTTCTGCCATAAGGGTGATGTCATCTGCATACCTGAGGTTATTGATATTTCTCCCGGCAGTCCTGATTCCAGCTTGTGCTTCATCCAGCCCAGCATATTGCATGATGTACTCTGCCTATAAGTTAAATAAGCAGGGTCACAATATACAGCCTTGACGTACTCCTTTTCCTTTTGGAACCAGTCTGTTGTTCCACGTCCAGTCCTAACTATTGCTTCCTGACCTGCATACAAGTTTCTCAAGAGGCAGGTCAGGTGGTCTGGTATTTCCATTTCTTTCAGAATTTTGCACAGTTTATTGTGATCCACACAGTCAAAGGCTTTGGCATAGTCAATAAAGCAGAAATAGATGTTTTTCTGGAACTCTCTTGCTTTTTCGATGATCCAGCAGATGTTGGCAATTTGATCTCTGGTTCCTCTGCCTTTTCTAAAACCAGCTTGAACATCTAGAAGTTCAAGGTTCACATATTGCAGAAGCCTGGCTTGGAGAATTTTGAGCATTACTTTACTAGCGTGTGAGATGAGTGCAATTGTGTGGTAGTTTGAGCATTCTTTGGCATTGCCTTTCTTTGGGATTGGAATGAAAACTGACCTTTTCCAGTCCTGTGGCCACTGCTGAGTTTTCCAAATTTGCTGACATATTGAGTGCAGCACTTTCACAGCATCATCTTTTAGGATTTGAAATAGCTCCACTGGAATTCCATCACCTCCACTAGCTTTGTTCTTAGTGATGCTTCCTAAGGCCCACTTGACTTCACATTCCAGGATGTCTGGCTCTAGGTATTTTCTACTTCATCCTAAAGCAAATGATATATTTGAAAGGTGCTGACCTGGCCATTACACCCCAAATTAGATACATTGCCAGCCTAACACTAGAATTGGATGAAGCTATCTTGGCAGCCCCAGAAGTTTTCTTGTCACTGTTAACAGAAGAGTGGTTTCTGTATAGGTTAAAGAATCAGATCTTAGGGGGAACTGACATGCTTTTGAATTATCTACAAATGTTGGCTGTCAAAAGATTATGTAATAGTGTATGTTGGCTGTTAATCAACCACGTACAGCTGATAGATTTTGTGATCCAGGATAATGAGTATTAGTCTTTATTGTTTTGATCTTGTGTATATAGACATGGGCAAAAAATGAGAAAGAGCAAAAGGCAGAGGGAAAAAAAAGGAAACTTACTTTGAAGAAACTTAAAAGTCCAAAACTTTTACCTAGTAATAATTATATTGACTTGTCTTTATTACCATAACACTTACTGTATATTGTAAGTGGTTTTATCCTTATGGGCATGTCATCTGACTATTTCCAGCTCATACACCACGTCTACTTTTGCATACACTTATTGCCTGTATACCATTTTGACCCAAACAGCAGGGAACTGTAGTAACAATTGCAAATCTTGATCTTCCTTATAGTGAACAAAAAAATCATGAAGTTCTATTCTCAAATGAGAAAAGAGACTCATGATTAGTTTATAGGAGCTAATTCTCAGACAGTTCAGGATAGATAGGTTATGAGTGTGCACACACACACACACACACACAAACAGAAGAAGCATAAATATTTATCAGACTATCCAGAAAATAGGCCCATCTAGATAACTGCGGTGAGACCTCAGCTTTGACTACCACACAGAGCAGCCCATCTAGGAAGGACCTGAATAATTCTCTGTGATCTGCTGGTGCCAGTTTCTTGTTCTCCTTGGCGATCTCAGGGAATTGCTTGTGAAAGAAAAAGATCCTCTTCTCAATTTGCTCTGGACTCAGAGTCTCTTTCATAATTTTTCTGAGTTACTCCTGAGTATCAACTCTTAGTTTTTGAACATTGTAGGTCATCTTAATGTTTTGATTTGTTTTCATCATTGCTTGCCACATTTTAGTATGTGTCATTTCTAAATCTGCCAAGGAATAGCTTTTCCATTTAGCAATCAAAAGTGTGGAAAAAGAACACGCATGATCCACTTTCCAGGGAGTCTTTTAGCAGTTACTTTTCAAATTTAAGTATTATTTTTGATGATGTTAATTCCTGTAATTAAGATGAATTTAGTTTGTAGAATGTCACCAGATATTAAAGTCTCACCAGCAATGTCTTCCAATTTCTTCTAGGGCATCCCTAGAAAGTTGGAAAAACAGGAATAGTTTAAAGTCACAGCATTTAACTTGATATTTTGGAAAAACAGAGGTTAAGCTACTGCATATATGTTTACCATATGAGCATGCAAATTATCCCTTTTGTGAAATCCTCTGTTCTACATTATGGTTTATGTGTTGTACTAATAAGAATGTATATATATATGCATGTCAGTAAATTCTTACTTAGGACAACTTAACTTCACATTTTACATTAAGTCGTGCATTGCTTTGTGTATAAAGGATATTTTGTGTATTTCTTTCCTTACATTTTATCTGCTGTCAAGAGCAAATGATTGTTATTACACTTGGACACTTACGTGTTCACCTTACATGTGGTCCTGGACACCATCAGGGTCTCTGCTCTGGTCCAGCTTCTTCTGCTCATTTACAGTCTTTGACACAGCCTTGGTAGGCAGTGGACTTCATATGACCTTTGTTTTTGTTTTTTTGGTTCCTGCTTTGATTCTGATTACCTTGTCTATATACTGTGTTTCTGTCTTGGACAGGTTAACACATAGGATATGAGAAACTTAATATGTGCTGAGTTATCATTGTTATGGCTCAACTGAGATTCTTCTTCTTGATTGAAACATACATGTCTCTCAGTTAGTCGCTCAGTCATGTCCGACTCTTTGCAACCCCATGGACTGCAGCACGCCAGGCCTCCCTGTCCATCACCAACTCCCGGAGTTTACTCAGACTCATGTCCATTGAGTCGGTGATGCCATCCAACCATCTCATCCTCTGTCATCCCCTTCTCTCCCATGTTCAATCTTTCCCAGCATCAGGGTCTTTTCAAATGAGTCAGTTCTTTGCATCAAGTGGCCAAAGTATGGGAGTTTCAGCTTCAGCATCAGCCCTTCCAATGAATATTCAGGACTGATTTCCTTTAGGATGGACTGGTTGGATCTCCTTGCAGTCCAAGGGACTCTCAAGAGTCTTCTCCAATACCGCAGTTCAAAAGCATCAATTCTTCAGCGCTCAGCTTTCTTTATAGTCCAACTCTCACATCCATACATGAGTACTGAAAAAACCATAGTTTTGACTAGATGGACCTTTGTTGGCAAAGTAATGTCTCTGCTTAATACGCTGTCTCAGTTCAGTTCAGTTCAGTTGCACAGTCATGTCCAACTCTTTGTGACCCCATGTATTGCAGCACGCCAGGCTTCCCTGTCCATCACCAACTCCTTGAGTTCACCCAAACTCATATCCATCAAGTCAGTGATGCCATCCAGCCATCTCATCCTCTGTGTCCCCTTCTCCTCCTGCCCCCAATCCCTCCCAGCATCAGAGTTTTTCTAATGAGTCAACTCTTCGCATGAGGTGGCCAAAGTACTGGAGCTTCAGCTTTAGCATCATTCCTTCCAAAGAACACCTGGGACTGATCTCCTTTAGAATGGACTGGTTGGATCTCCTTGCAGTCCAAGGGACTCTCAAGAGTCTTCTCCAACACCACAGTTCCAAAGCATCAATTCTTCGGCGCTCAGCTTTCTTCACAGTCCAACTCTCACATCCATACATGACTACTGGCAAAACCATAGCCTTGACTAGACGGACCTTTGTTGGCAAAGTAGTGTCTCTGCTTTTGAATATGCTATTTAGGTTGGTCATAACTTTCCTTCCAAGGAGTAAGCGTCTTTTAATTTCATGGCTGCAATCACCATCTGCAGTGATTTTGGAGCCCGAAAAATAAAGTCTGACACTGTTTCCACTGTTTCCCCATCTATTTCCCATGAAGTGATGGGACCAGATGGCATGATCTTTGTTTTCTGAATGTTGAGCTTTAAGCCAACTTTTTCAGTCTCCACTTTCACCTTCATCAAGAGGTTTTTTAGTTCCTCTTCACTTTCTGCCATAAAGGTGGTGTCATCTGCATATCTGAGGTTATTGATATTTCTCCCAGCAATCCTGATTCCAGTTTGTGTTTCTTCCAATCCAGCATTTCTCATGATGTACTCTGCATATCAGTTAAATAAGGAGGGTGACAATATACAGCCTTGACATACTCCCTTCCCAATTTGGAACCAGTCTGTTATTCCATGTCCAGTTCTAACTATTGCTTCCTGACTTGCATACAGATTTCTCAAGAGGTAGGTCAGGTGATCCGGTATTCCCATCTCTTTAAGAATTTTTCACAGCTTGTTGTGGTCCACACAGTCAAAGGCTTTAGCATAGTCAATAAAGCAGAAATAGATGTTTTTCTGGAACTCTCTTGCTTTTTCGATGATCCAGCAGATGTTGGCAATTTCATCTCTGGTTCCTCGCCCTTTTCTAAATCGAGCTTGCACATCTGGAAGTTCACAGTTCATGTTCTGTTGGAGCCTGGCTTGGAGAATTTTGAGCATTACTTTCCTAGCGTGTGAGATGAGTGCAATTGTGTGTTAGTTTGAGCATTTTTTGACATTGCCTTTCTTTGGAATTGGAATGAAAACTGACCTTTTCTAGTCCTGCGGCCACTGCTGGGTTTTCCAATTTGCTGGCATATTGAGTGCAGCACTTTCCCAGCATCATCTTTCAGGATTTGAAATAGCTCAACTGGAATTCCATCACCTCCACTACCTTTGTTCGTAGTGATGTTTCCTAAGGCCCATCTGACTTTGCATTCCAAGATGTCTGGCTCTGGGTGAGTGATCATACCATCATGATTATCTCAGTTGTGAACCTCTTTTTTGTACAATTCTCCTGTGTATTCTTGCCACCTCTTCTTAATATCTTCTGCTTCTGTTAGGTCCATCAATTTCTGTCCTAATTGAGCCCATCTGCATGAAATGTTCCCTTGGTATCTCTGATTTTCTTGAAGAGATCTCTAGTCTTTCCTATTCCATTATTTTTCTCTATTTCTTTGCACTGATCACTGAGGAAGGCTTTCTTATCTCTCCTTCCTATTCTTTGGAACTCTGCGTTCAAATGGTATATCTTTCCATTTCTCCTTTGCCTTTCACTTCTTTTCTTTTCACAGCTATTTGTAGTGCCTCTTCAGACAGCCATTTTGCCTTTTTGCATTTCTTTTTCTTTGGGATGGTCTTGATCCCTGTCTCCTGTAAAATGTCACAAACCTCCATCCATTGTTCTTCACACATTCTGTCTATCAGATGTAATCCCTTGAATCTATTTGTCACTTCCACTGTATAATTGTAAGGGATTTGATTTAGCTCATACCTGAATGGTCTAGTGGTTTTCCCTACTTTCTTCAATTTAAGTGTGAATTTGGCAATAAGGAGTTCATGATCTGAGCCACAGTCAGCTCCCGGTCTTGTTTTTGCTGCCTGTATAGAGCTTCTCCATCTTTGGCTGCAAGAATATAATCAATCTGATTTCAGTGTTGACCATCTGGTGATGTCCATGTGTAGAATCTTCTCTTGTGTTATTGGAGGAGGGTGTTCACGCTGCTGCCATACATGTCTCTAGCGCAGTTTAGTCCAATTTGCTTTAAGAAATAGATCCGTGGACTACTAGTTAGTCTTCTATGAGAAAAGGAGATTATTCTTTTCCTCAAATGGTCAAATGGTTTAAAAATCCTGACTTCTTTATAGAAACTCGCAGTAAATTCTATAATATTACCTGCTCTGAGAAGTCTTACAGAAATGAAACCTGTCAGATGACTTGTATGTATTTGTTTTCCAAATGCCGTCCACAAAGCCTATTTTCGCTGGATACCTAGTCATGTTTCAGGGATTATCAGTTTTTTGTATAAGGCATTTTTAGAAATTGTATTTTTAGAACTTGGACTATACGTTAATAATCTTCCCAATACACATCTTCAGCAATAAGCTTTTATTTGGTTGTGTACTAGCTTAGACGCTCAGTCGTGTCCAACTCTTTGTAGGCCCGTGGACAGTAGTCCACCAGGCTCCTGTGTCCACGGGATTTTTTAGGGAAGAATACTGGAGTGGGTTGCCATTTCCTCCTCCAGGGGATCTTCCAGATCCAGGGATTGAACTCACATCTCCTGCATTACAGGTGGATTCTCTACCACTGAGCTGCCCGGGAAGCTCAGTGGTAAAGCTTTTAATAGGTTAATTCTGATTTAAACAACAAATCATCTACATTTATATTATGTTAGATTAAATACATAATGTCTGCTGCTGCTACTGCTAAGTCACTTCAGTCGTGTCTGACTCTGTGCGACCCCATAGACGGCAGCCCACCAGGCTCCCCCATCCCTGGGATTCTCCAGGCAAGAACACTGGAGTGGGTTGCCATTTCCTTCTCCAGTGCAGGAAAGTGAAAAGTGAAAGTGAAGTTGCTCAGTCATGTCCGACTTTTAGCGACGCCATGGACTGCAGCCCACCAGGCTCCTCCGCCCATGGGATTTTCCAGGCAAGAGTACTGGAGTGGGGTGCCACTGCCTTCTCCGACATAATGTCTAAAATTGTCTAAATCCAGGTAGCTTGTGAATCAAAAAGGACTTGACAGGAGATTATTTTAGTAATATCAATAAAAACTAAAAACAGATGTCTTAGAAATCAAGAGTACTTAGAAATCAAAAATACTTAGGAATATGAATTAATTCAGTGATTGCTGTCTGTGTATTACCCTTTAATTTACCTTTTTTTTCTTTGGGTTTTAGTATATGAAACTGATGCTGGGATATTCTGGCACATTTGAGAACAGTATTAGATGTCTGACATTAATATTTTGAGGTTGTTACATAGAAAGGTCACAATTTAGACATTTATCTTAGTTTCTTTTGGTAGAGATTGAGTGTCAGTTCTAAAAGCTTCTAGACTCAGTAAGATAGTTCCGTAGTATGGATACTTCACTGTATCATTAGAATTATGAAATAGACAAGGCAATGTTTATGTTAAACAATTATGATTTAGAAAGGCTTAGACACTATTTTTTGCAACAGAGTTAAAGTAACTTTTTTTATTATTTTAAAATCAAACAACAATTATGCCGTGTATAATGATGGGCCACACATATGGATCTTTATAGATGAGTTGTTTTGATTCTCACTTTAAGTCACATTAATGCTAGTTAAATCTTCCTTTTTTCATCTGAGTTACTTGAAACCCAATGATGACATCACTTTCAATAAGTTTTTTAAATTTAATTTGCAATGTTTGAAAAGTTTTTACATACAAATGAAAAGGAAAACAGGGGAATAACAGAATTTATACTTAAATAAAATCATTATTTTTTGGAGCTTGGAGAGATAGATACTGTATACCCCAAACAAGTGAATTAAATAATTAATTTAATATAAAGTCAGACTTAATAAGAGTTTTTAATGAAAAGTTCTATAAGTAGATCTTTATTGATTTGATAATAATAAGGGTATTTTTTTAACCTGCCAGCACCTACCAAAACCTTTCCTTCCATTAATACCCCAAACGTGTTTGCAACTTAAAACAGAGAAACAAGTTATCCAGAAAATCATGCTGTCATTTTTCTTCATTAGCCCTTTGGTCTGGCTGTATTTGGAGAAGCTGATTTCCCCCATCATGTGGGCGAAAGTTGCTGTTTGGAGAAGCAGAGGTTTACTCATTTAATTTATTTCTCTGCCTTGCTCTGGTTGTCTGATCAGTTACTGAAAAGGAACAGTACTCTTGCCTCCATGTAGAAGCACCTCACCATACAGGAAACGAAGGCAACAAAATTGATCTTCCAGCTGTAATAACAAACCCAAGGGGTCCACCTTGGAGGGAAGCGTGCTGGCAGGCTGCCCTCTTTCACACTTCCTTGCTTTCAGGCCAAATGCAAGAGTAATGCTCAGGTGAACAAGGCTGCTGAGGCTGCTTGGGGCGACACGGTCTGTCTGCCTGCCTTCCCCCAGGTTTTGTTGTTATTTTCTTGTTATTTAGTCACTTAAGTAGTGTCTGACTCTTATGCGACCCCATGGACTGTATGTAGCCCATTGCTTTGAGCCAGATCCACAGGCGAGATGAATCTCCTGTCCCAGATGGCAGCTACCCAGAGCACTGCAGCCGAGGGAGCACTCTTTAATGTGCTGCTTGGGAAGGATGGAAGGAAAAAGGGCACGTTTTTTCTGAGTAAGAACCTTAACAAATTATTGAATACGTGCTATGCAACTGGTACTATGACCTTACAATTTTAAAACCTACTAGGAAGGATGACATTCTAGGAATGAGGGGGGCCTTTGTTCTTTCAGTGTATTTTGGGGTTTGAGATTGCTGTCCTTTGCCAGCCTAGATTATTAAGGACAAAACCCCATTCTCACCTCTGCCTTACTTTTTGCAGTCAGGTAAAAGTCATTTTTCTTTTTCTTCATCAAATAGCTCGTATTGGGATTTGTCCTCGTTTCATTGGCAGCGTTTTCAGATTTGTAGTGAGAAGAGCTGATGTGGGTGACTTGACCTTTTTCTCCTGACTATAATTTTTTGGTTTTATAAAGTTATGACACTCACACATGGAGTAATGGCTCTATTCATTTTAAACAATAACTTGTTATATCTGGATTTAGTGAGGTGAAGATCCAGATCATGAGAGCTCTTGTGTCTGATAGATCATAGAATCAAAGACAAGTCTCAATGAAATGGAAGCAGGACCCATGGCTGCTATAAAAATGGGCTCTCGATATTTTAGCTACCTCTCTACCTCATTTTGTACTCCTCATCCTGCCTGCTCTATTTGCTTAGGTCTTCTCTAATTCTACCTTTGTCTTTTAGCCACTTGTGAAAAGCATCATTTAATTCACATTGCATTCATTTCAGCCAGTTGTTACGTTACACAAGTAACATTCCAATTTAACAAACGCTTTGGCATTTCCAGAATATTTTACTGTGACATGTTAAGTGATAATGAGCATACTAATTGGGTCTAATTGAGCCTAATGTGATGAACAAAGGAAATGTTCAGCCTTTCTTTGTTAATCAATAAATAAACATGAAAATTTCCCCAACCTAGTTAGAGCCCCTTATGGTAACTTTGTGGGAACCGGAAAGGCAGACGGATTTCAAACGGTATCCACCTTGGGCAGAGCAAGTAAAAAAAAGGGTGCCCCTTCTTCCAGGGGGACTTTTGGTCTCTTTGGCTGGTTGACTGGGAGCTGATATTGGTCCTCATACATCCTCAGCCCTGCCCAAGGGCAGGCCATGACCTGCGTAACTCTCAAAGCAGCCTTGTGCCTAGGACAGAAAAGCAGGAAACTGCATTCCATTCTGCCCCTTTCCCTCCCCCGTCTTCAAACCTTGGAAGTCTTGTTTTGTTGTTTGCTTTGCTGGGAGTTAATCCATTCTGATGGCAGAAATGGATGAGAGAGTCAGAAAATTGCTATTTGATTTTAGGATAAACAAAGAAAAATGACCTCAAAGACATTTCAGTGCAGCTTTCTCTTTCCGGCATGCAATGTTAATAAGTACACCACAGCCTCTTTCATGGAGAGAAAACCCATTTCCTGGACAGTAAATCAAAGAATCAATTGGAAAAGTTTGTTTACTTCAAAGAATCTATTGTAACTGTATTATCAAATGACTGCTTCTATGAACTAGGGAATGTACGTATATAAAATGAAACGTTTCTGGTGTGTGTTTATTGTGTTACTTCTTATCATACACTAATATTAATAATAACAAAATTAGGAAACTGAGTTTTCTGCTGTAAATATCAGAAGATGATTCCTCACTATAAGAAAAGAATGGTGTGCTTTTCCCCAACTCCTATAAACAGGAAAAGACAAGAGTAAACTTTAGACCCTTTTTTCTTCTTCTTATTGCAGGTGATGTGTTCCACATCACTGCTCCCAACAAGTTCACCTTTGAGGAAGCTGGAGAAGAGTGTAAAACCCAGGACGCCCGCCTGGCGACCGTGGGGGAGCTCCAAGCAGCGTGGAGGAATGGCTTCGACCGGTGTGATTACGGGTGGCTGTTGGACGCCAGCGTTCGTCACCCTGTGACTGTGGCCAGGGCCCAGTGTGGAGGTGGTTTACTTGGGGTGAGAACCCTGTATCGTTTTGAGAACCAGACAGGCTTCCCTCCCCCTGATAGCAGATTTGATGCCTACTGCTTTAAACGTAAGTGTTTGATACCTTTTAAAACATTCTAGTTTAAAAAAAAAAAAAAAAAGCTTCGAAGGCATGCAATTGATGTTCAACTAGCCATTGGAATGATTCCATGTCTTGCATTGTGTGCACGGAATGGAAACAGTTCAGTGACTCTCAAAAACAAGGAAATGAAACAGCAGTGATATGGTTAAAACAAGTTAGACAAATGGTTTTTAGAGAGGATGAAAAAATGTCAGGCAAAGGCCTTAACTGTGCTGCATTGCACAGAACATGTTTCTGAGCACTTGTTTTATATTAATTGCAGTCCTTCAATGCAATTGGATTGTTGGTGCTATTATAATGCTGGGGCCAGTCATGGCTGAGTTGAATCCCTGAGTTCTGTTTTTTTCCCTCTTTGTTTGGTATCACCCTTTCTTTCAAATAGCAGAGGATTTAAATTTCAGTAACCGCAGGTGAGTACTTGGAGCTGACATGGATAATACCTAAAAATGAACCATGCTATAAGTAAAAATTTCATTTTATCTCAGTTTATCTCATATAATGGAAATATGTTCCTTCTAATGCTCTAGTATCATATTAAATACAGTATATGTTTTTTGGCAAGCTCTAACATAAATAGGCTACCTTCAGTTAAGTATGGATTTAAAATAACTTAAAATGGATTTGAAGTAACATTTCTCAACATTAATGATATATTTAATTTTTACATGTCCTTAAATTACTTTAGCACTAGTCACAAACCATAGTGTCATGCTTGTAGAATGCTTAATTAAACAAGCAACTAATCCAGAGCCTCACTGTGATGTTTACTGTAGGATCTATATTATGCCAGCCAAACAAAGATCTGCTAGAAATTTTGGTGACCTTTAGTGTGTTCAAGATGGAGCCATATTATATTGAATTAGTGAGAATTTTTTTACTAAGTTTTCAATATATGTACTGTTTTAGCAATACATACAGTCATCCCCTCAGTATCCATGGGAGATTGCTCCTAGGGCCCTCAGGGATACCAGAATTACTTACATAAGCTATACTGTGTAATGGGATATAATATCAACTATGTAAGTAGTTGCTAGCACACAACAATTTCAAGTCTTGCTTTTTGTAACTTTCTGGAGTTTTTTTTTTTTTTTAATCAGAACTTGGTTGAATCTTCAAATATGGAACCCGTGGATACAGAAGGTCAACAGTAACTGAAATGAGTCAAAAATACACTAGCTTATTTTGTAATTGGCTTCTAAATATACAGACTTTCTTCATTAACCAAAAAGACACAGAAGTGGGATATCTGAGTAGTCAGGAGAATAGATTGTTAGTGCAATGGAAAGGTGTAATTTCATATCCTGCTATCTCCCAGCTAAGGTATTTCTGTTTGGATCTCCTCCTGTAAACTCAACTTTCTGAGTGTTAAAGCCATGTGTTGTGTATCAGTGCAATACAAGCTGGCCACGAAAAGCCACGAATTATTTGTTTTTGTTCTTAGGCCCTGAAACTACAGGAAAAGTCTTGATCATTTTCAGGAAAACAACAAAACAACAACAGTAATAGCCAAACCTTATCCCCAGAAGTAAGAAGATATCATTCTTTTAAGCCACATACCCATAACAGTAGTTCCAGGAATATTTTCAAGTAGTTCAAGCTTTAAAATCAGTTTTATGTTAAGTGACTGGTGTGATTAAAGGAGAAAATCAAATTTTTGTGTGTGTATTGGGGAGGGGAGGGAACAGGTGGGTTAGAGAAGTTAAATTCAGGAAGGAGTTGAATTATCCTTGTTTGATTTTATTTTCTTGTGCTTTATAAACCTGGCACTAGAAAACTTTTAAACATTTTTGTTCTCTGTGAGAGAAAAATGTCAAACAAAGCCTGTCTATAGCCCCAAAGAATTCATCCTGATGTGTTTTAAATTATTTATTTAAATAAGGAATTCACATGAATGTACAAAATAACAAGATACTTAGATTCAAGTAGAATAACCACCTACTAAAACATCTGTATAAAACGTGAATAAAATTTGAAAGTTTAGGTCTTCTTTTTTCTCCCTAATTCATTTGAATCTATATAACTTGGAAATATATAACTTGCAGATATAATAGATTCAAATTTTTGTGTTTTACCCCAGTTAAGCTAAAGACTAGATTCTTATTTAGTTCTTCCCTAAGACTCTACCATACTCAAAGTTTAGTCATACATAAAAGCCTTCCTTAACACATAATGCCAACACCCTCCTCAAATTTCGAATTCATTTTTAAAAGATTCTTTTTAAAACATGTACATTTTTTTAAATTTGAAAAATATTCTCAAAATGACTTGCCTGCTGTAGTTTCCCATAGAGTTGAGTCATGACTAAATCTATAGGGTTAAAGTTGATAAGAATTGTGACCTTAAGGACAAATTCCAAAAGTGATGTCAGGGATGTACAGCTAGTTGGTTAAGTAGAAGAATTTAGAAATATAACCATATTTTTCTTGTTTGCTTTTACCAAATGTCAAAAGTGTTTTTAAGGCCACTTCATGGTGAATAAACAATACCAAATCTCACTTTGCTATAATTCCCTCTTCCTTCTGAAATCACTGAATAGAACATTAACAATGGCCGATGATAAATAGAATTAGAATCTGTTCTTGTCAAACAGATTTGAAAAACAAGTATATTAATGTCCTTGTGAAATACAGTCTTCCTGCTGGTTTCCCCTTGATTAAATTGTGCACTTTTCATTCTTCTTTGACCTCAGAGTTAAGCAAGTTTTGCGAAGTAGAGTTATGCAGTGCTCTGAAGGTTCATGCATGCTCCCCAAATTTAAGGGAATCAAAACCATTAAAGACTCGTGATAACCTCTCATTTAATATGATTAAAGATCTCCAGGAGAGGAAGACAGGGAATGTTTCCTAGAAAACACATTCCAATATCCTATTATTATCACTCTCAGATTGTTTTCTTCATTATCTAAATCCTTTGCATTAGAATCCGAGTCCATCTTTCCTTCTCAAGTTGGAAACCAAATTCTAAATAACAGCATTTCTACTATTGAACACAATTGTTCAGTTGTCCCTCAGTGTCTCCTTCAGCTGAAACAATTTCCTTGTTTTGAAATTTTAATTTCTAGGCCTCTAATCACCTATGCCATCTTGCTTTGAACCCTCATTGTTTTTCACACCCCTCTGTTCAGTTAAGCTTGGAGCTAAAGACAGTGGTCTAAAGAAGACTAAATAAATACCCACCACTTCCTATGACATCTTTCTTATGTATTTGTTCACTTTTACAATTGATCTGCCTTTCTAACCTATGATCAGCTTGTTATCTTTTCTGCACCCTAGATCATAATCTGACCATAGGTGTCAAAACTTATCCTTCCCTAACTGGCCTTTCTGAAATGTTTTCTCTTTATTGAATTTGAATCGGTTGGCATTCAATCACTCATAAAACTTTAAATATTACTTTGAATTCTGATCCCGCGGTTCTGACCATTACTCTTTCTGCAACCATGAACCCCAAATCAACTTTCTGAATATCTAGTCATTTCCCTATAATAAAGGCAAGTATGGCTATAAGTTAAATCGACTATCGTGCTGCTAATAGGATTTTCGTATTTCATTAGGAAAATCTGCCTTGTGTCTCACAATAGAAGCACTGGAGAAGATAGTCCATAGGATATAAAATACCATAAGTACAGTGATGTGAAACATCTGTGTGGCAAACAGCTGCAAATGTTCGAGGGGAGCTTTTGTGGGAAAAGAAGCCTGCTGCTTTCTGTTGGCTTCCTCGATAATGAAGCTGAAGAAGGGACAGTGGTAGTTTTCCAGGACAAAAACTTCTCCACGTGAATTCTTGTGGAGAGACACTTTTAGAAAAATCTGGAGTTGTGTTTTCACTTTTGTAATAGTCATCATTAATACACTGGTATTTATTCTTATGTTATTTCTTTGTAGATATTTGTGTTTTTATTTTTTTTTAATTAGTTCCTTTTTTTTTTTTTGGAAGGGTTGAAACAAGTGGGGCAGATGCTCAGATACACTGAGTTGTGATGGAAATCATCTGTTAAGTTGATGAAAAAGTAACCCAACCCCAAAAGGAAGTCTGAGGTTTTCCATTCCAAATAGTAGAATTAATCAGCTTAATTATAAGCAGACCCTTAAACGGGGCTCTCATTAAAAACCCTTGTTCTGAAAACAAAGTCATGTAGCTTTGTAAAGGAGATTCTGAGACACACTACCGTCATATGACTATGTTTCAGGCCTAGAGGAAGACAGCATCAAACAGCACAATACCAACTGATAATGACATACAGTCATGTCGTTTTTGAAATCTGAGTCTTTCGTTTTTAAACTGATATGAAAAGTATTTTCATAGTACTGTAGAAAGTTGCTGGCATACAAATTGGGTTGGAACATTAGGAAGACCTGATTCACAGGCCCTGTTTTGGCTCTCAGGCAGTTATCACCTCCTTTTAAGTGAATTTTTTCAGCCATGGAAATACTCAGAGGGAAAAAGCAAAATTAGCTTTTGTGTTGTTATTAATAACAATATGATTGAATTTTCTCTAATATGCAGTGTACCAAGTGTTTATATTATGTTTCCTTGGGAACTTTCTCTGTATGTACATTTTACTGCTTCCCTAAAGAATGCAGTTATAAAACAAACATGATATCTGGCAGTTAAATGAGGTAACAGTTATGGAATTTCAGAGGATAGAGAATTGAATGAAAAGAAAAATAGTCAACCTCACTTTGGTTCCTTAAGTTGTCCATGTCAATCAAAATAGACCAAAGCTTCCTCCAGGAAATGACTGCAGAAAAAGCTTTCTTTAAAAAAGGGGGGAAGAAACGTTATTGAACATGTTTTTGAAGAGTCTAATTCTTTTTTTTTTATTGTTTAGTTTTAAGATAAAGGGACAAATAGTGACAGACTAAAGAATTTTAAAATACAGCATAATGAAATGGTCACCAAGTTTTTGTACAATATTAATGAATCTGGGCTTTAAAATGGTCCAGGAAATGAGCACAACTAATAATAGCTCATACCAGACCAAAAAAAATGAGGAGTCTGTTACAGCTCAAGTCTGATTTACAACGAAATCACATCATTTTATCATTAAATTTTTAAAATAGGCTTTATTTAATAGTTTTAAGTTCACAGTAAAATTTAGTGGAACATTCCAAGATTTCCCACATACGCCCTGTCCACACTCATGTACAGCCTCACCCATTGTCAACATCCCCCATCAGAATGACACACTTATTAGACCAATGAACCCACATGGATGCAACATAATCACCCAAAGTCTGTAGTTTACATTAGGGCTCACTCTTTGTGTTGTACATTCAACATTTGGGTTGAATTTGGACAAATATATAATGACATGTCTTTGCCATTCTCTTATCACACAGAGCAGTTTCAGTGCCCTAATATCATTACGTTTTGACAGAGTAGATGGCGCTCAAAAGTAATCAACCAGTTTTGTCTTCCAAGGACTCTGGTTTGGGGATTATTAAGAGTAGGCCACAAGATATTATAGATACTACAGATTTTACAACTTAGCAAAGCAGTGACCACAGATGTCCTCAGATCAGTTCCTTCTGAGGCTAGTGGCAGTTTTTGATTTTTGAAAATCTTGAGTATTTTTTAAAAGACAAAATCTTTATGTGCCTAACTACCGCATTTTCTTTATGGTGAGATGGAATCCTATCTACAACACTGTCATTTTTATACACAACTTATATTTCTTTCAACAGGCCAGGCCATTCTCTGTAAATCTGGAGGCGTTATAATGTAGCATTTTATGATGACATGTTACTTTTTATTGCCTGAGCCCATTCTTTCTGATGCTCAGGGTTGTTTCCAGTGATTTGTAATTACAGAGCTAAAATATATCATGTGGGTACTTTACTTCCTGTTCTCTGTTTGCATTTCCTGCTGAAAGTAAGCCTGGACCCAAGACTCGTAAGAGTTATAAACATATCGTGTTGAACATAGAACAAGATGTAAAACTACAACAAAGGCCAAGCAGCCTCTGCCAGAGGCATTTTAGTATTTATTATAAACAAGGCTACCCTGTAGAGTTGAAAGGAACATGAAGACAAATGTCCAACACCTGGGATCAAGCAACAAGTGGTGTTAAAACGTTTAATATCCTGTTTTTATGAAAGCTTCCACAGTATGGACCATGTAATGGTTGATATGTAACTCGGGTACATTTGATGTGGCTTTTTTGTTATTTTGCAATCTGAGGCACTCCCTCTCCCTGGAGACATTATGTAGCTAGAGACAGAATAGTAGTATTGAGTTCTCCTACTAAACTTCAAGTTGGTGCTGCAGTTTCTGAGAAATAATGTGCCTACTGTTTCCAAGCTCTGCATTTGTTTTTTGAACTTCTTATCTGAAAACTACATAATATTCACGTTCGTTAACTAAGAACAGTCTTTTGTGATGATTAAATGTTTAGTTTCTGTCTTTGGGTTAAGTATAGTTTTTAGACTCCCCTCCATCACAAAACACTTTTGGGTCACTCCAAATTACACACAGCACTTAACAAACACTGGACGTACAACTTTTATCAGTGACTTGTCTAATCAACTCTTTGAAATTATTTTTCTAGCTAAACAGAATATATCAGAGGCTACAACCATCGAACTGAATATGCTTGCAGAAACTGTCTCACCCACTTTATTGGAAGAACTACAAATGGGACTGGACAGAATGACACCAATCGTCCCTTTAATCACTGAATTACCTGTCATTACAACAAAGGTCCCTCCTATAGGAAATATTGTCAATTTTGAACAGAAATCCACAGTTCAGCCTCTAACTAGTACCCACAGATCAGCCACAGAATCACTGCCACCTGATGGAAGTACGAAGAAGCCTTGGGATATGGACTATTACTCACCTTCCGCTTCAGGACCTCTTGGAGAGCCAGACGTATCTGAAATTAAGGAAGAAGTGCCCCAAAGTACAACTGTCGTTTCCCATCATGCTCCTGATTCATGGGATGGTGTGAAGGAAGATCTGCAAATAAAAGATTCAGTTACACAAATTGAACAAATAGAAGTGGGTCCCTTGGTAACATCTATGGAAATCTCAAAGCACATTCCTTCTAAGGAATTCACTGTAACTGTGACACCATTTGTATCTACAACGATGACCCTGGAATCAAAAACTGAAAAGAAAGCAATAAGCACAGTCTCTGAATCAGTGACCACAAGCCACTATGGATTCACCTTGAGAGAAGGTGATGGTGAAGATAGAACATCTACAGTTAGATCGGGTCAGAGTACCTCGATCTTTAGCCAAATACCTGAGGTCATTACAGTGTCAAAGACTTCAGAAGACACCACCCGCGGTCAACTAGAGGATGTGGAGTCAGTCTCCGCATCAACGATTGTCTCACCTGACAGTGATGGGTCGCCCATGGACCACAGGCAAGAGAAACAGACTCATGGCAGGATAACTGAAGGTTTTCTTGGCCAGTATGTGTCCACCACACCTTTCCCATCACAGCATCATACAGAAGTAGAATTGTTTCCTTATTCTGGTGATAAAAGATTAGTCGAGGGGACATCCACAGTTATTTCTCCCACTCCACGAACAGGAAGAGAAAGAACAGAAACTCTAAGACCAGCGATGAGAACAGTTACTTACACCAATGATGAAATACAGGAAAAGATCACCAAAGATTCATCTATAGAAAAAATCGAGGAAGAAGGCTTCTCTGGAATGAAGTTCCCTACAGCTTCCCCAGAGCAAATTCATCATACCGAGTATTCAGTGGGAATGACCAAATCTTTTGAATCCCCAGCACTGATGACAACGACAAAGCCAGGCGTGACACCAACAGAGGCAACAGATGTGGAGGAAGACTTTACAACTCCAAGTGGATTAGAAACAGATGGCTATCAAGATACCACAGAGTATGAGGAGGGTATTACAACCATGCATTTGATCCAGAGCACTTTAAATGTGGAGGTGGTTACTGTATCAAAATGGTCATTGGATGAAGATAATACAACATCAAAACCTTTAGGGTCCACAGAACATGTAGGCTCTCCAAAATTGCCCCCTGCCTTAATCACCACCACGGGAGTGAGTGGTAAGGATAAAGAAATGCCAAGTCTTACTGAAGATGGAAGAGATGAATTCACTCGTATCCCAGGTAGTACTCAAAGGCCACTAGAGGAGTTTACTGAGGAAGACACAACAGACCATGAAAAATTCACAGTTAGATTTCAGCCAACTACATCAATTGCTACCACAGAAAAGTCTACTTTGAGAGATTCTATAACTGAAGAAAGAGTTCTACCTTTTACAAGCACAGAAGTCCGAGTTACTCATGCAACCATAGAGGGAAGTGCTTTGGATGAAGGAGAAGATGTGGATGTCTCTAAGCCTTTGTCTACTGTCCCTCAATTTGCACACCCTTCAGATGTGGAAGGGTCAACCTTTGTTAATTATAGTAGCACCCAGGAGCCTACTACTTATGTAGACACTTCCCATACCATTCCTCTTCCTGTAATCCCCAAGACACAATGGGGAGTGTTGGTACCTTCCATTCCATCAGAAGGTGAAGTTCTAGGCGAACCTTCTCAAGACATACGTGTCATTAATCAGACTCACTTTGAAGCTTCTATGTATCCTGAGACTGTAAGAACAACAACAGAAATTACACAAGAAGCAACGCAAGAAGATTTTCTTTGGAAAGAACAGACTCCAGAGAAACCAGTTTCTCCTCCCAGTTCTACAACTGACACAGCCAAGGAGACAACACCACCTTTGGATGAACAAGAGAGCGATGGGTCAGCATATACTGTCTTTGAAGACAGATCAGTGATGGGTTCTGACAGAGTCTCAGTTTTAGTAACAACTCCAATTGGAAAATTTGAGCAGCATACATCTTTTCCACCTGGTGCTGTCACCAAAGCAAAAACAGATGAAGTGGTAACGCTAACACCAACCACAGGGTCAAAGGTAACTTTCAGTCCATGGCCTAAACAAAAATATGAAACAGAAGGTACCAGTCCAAGGGGATTTGTATCTCCTTTTAGCATTGGTGTTACCCAGCTTATAGAAGAGACCACGACTGAGAAAAGAGAGAAAACATCCCTGGATTATATTGATTTAGGCTCAGGATTATTCGAAAAGCCCAAGGCCACAGAACTCCCAGAATTTTCAATAGTTAAAGCCACAGTTCCAAGTGACACTGCTGCCTTCAGTTCAGCAGATAGACTTCACACACCTTCAGCCTCCACTGAGAAGCCACCTCTCATTGACAGAGAACCTGATGAAGAAACAACCAGTGACATGGTAATCATTGGAGAATCAACATCTCGTGTTCCTCCCACTACCCTTGAGGATATTGTAGCCAAGGAAACAGAAACAGATATTGATAGAGAATATTTCACAACTTCAAGTACTTCTACTACACAGCCAACGAGACCTCCCACTGTGGAAGGCAAAGAAGCCTTCGGACCACAGGCATTTTCTACTCCAGAACCCCCGGCAGGGACAAAATTCCACCCTGACATAAATGTTTATATTATTGAGGTCAGAGAAAACAAGACAGGTAAGTCTTTGCTTTCTAGACATACCAATCAAGGCAATCAGCATTTTATCTTGAAAATTACTTTTGGGAAAAAAAAGTATCAACATGCCAAATGCTGCCATTAGAAGATAACTGGAGTGTGAAAAAATTCTGTTTTAGCTTCATATATTGTGTATTTGTACATGAATTGGAAGAATATGTTAAACAGTTTGGAAGAATGTTAGATATGGTTTTATTTTAAAAGTCATAAGAAGCCCTGCTTTGTCATCTAATATAACCAAATCATCACTGTTACATCACTTCAGAACATGCAGAACAAGATGTTTTAATTTCAGTGTCTTTCCATGTGTTACTACTCAAGTGTAGTACTAGACTGTGTTAACATTTCATTGGTCTTTAACTATTAACCTTCAGTACTTACACCGTGGACAGCTAAAACCGTATTGCATATCCCTCGGGCTGATAGAAAGACATCTAGAGGTTTGTTTTGGTTTTTCTCTTCCATGATTTGCAGGTTTATTATGCAACTTTGTGGGGTGGGTAATAGGTATGCAGTTTAAATGTTATTTTAAAGAAAGTTCAACATATTTTCAAGCTGTTGTCCTTGGATATTTTCATTAAGCTGTAAATATTTAGAACAAATAAGGTCTAGCTCAATTCTAGGAAATGCTGTAATATATTTTATCAAATACAGTTTCAGAAAGTGGATTACCTCTGTTCCCTAAAAACCCAGGCTGTAATGTTATTTATTTTGTGATTTAGTTATAAGAATATTCATGGTGCTTTTTATTCTGCTCAAGTATTTTATATATCTCTCTGGCAAAAATCTTAAAAGCTGTTTCTTTACATTGACTAATACTTGCAATTTTTATCATTAAACTTAACTTATTCCTTCTTAAAGGTCAGTACACTCTATCTTCCAAATTTGGTAAGCTGAATCGCGAATACGTGTTATATGGAGTTCAATAGATCTATTCAGGTTTGTCTTTTTTTAATTTAGAAGTTAAGATCATCGATTTTAGTTAAGTTGCTGTATTTTAGTTTTAGTGTGTGGATTAGAGGAATAAATGCTCGTTTTTCCTTAACCTAGCTATGAGAAGTCAAGCTAGAAGAATGTTTTTTGAGAGGTTTTTTTCTCTTACTGTTGGGCTATTCCCCTAGAGGTGTCATTTTTTGTAAGAGGTGTCATTTTTTGTAATTTATGCGATACTCATGAGCCTGCTTGGGGATGCACTTGTTGGGAACACAGGTGGCTCTAATGTCTAGTCAGCTGGCTTTCAGTTAGATGGTAATTTGGCCTCTACCACCCAGAACTTTCTCCATGTAAAAGCTCCTGCGGGACAGTGAATAGCAGAGAAGAGAATACACTCTCAGAGTATTGATATTAATCTCCACTTTCCAATACAGTTGAATGAGGTCAGGATTGGAGCATTATTTGCCTGTTAATGATGCTGTTTCTTGGAAACCATATTTCTTCTCTCCTACATTGCTCTTCTGCCTCTTGGAACTGGAGATGGAGAGAGAAGACAGGCTGCCAAATAGTGGTAATGAGGATTGCTGTTAGTGGGGCTGGAAAGTGACAAGAAGATATTACTATGAAAAAGAAAGAAATGAAGAGAAGCTTAGGGATTCCTACGAATGCTTAATTTGAGAATTAAAAAAAAAATTCTTGAATGACTAACTACACAAAAGTTTTTTCCCAACTTAGATTACTCTCTTGTTAGTGTAGATACTATGTTGAATCAAATGATAGATAAAGCAGTAAAACATGTTCTGCATTTAAAAACTCTTCTAAATGGGAAACTGTACATTGAGGTGAGGGTAATCAAATTACCAAACGGGATAAGTGAAACTCAATCTCCCTGGAAGAATTGGCAGCCATCAGAAAAAAAAAAAATCTAAGTTTATAAATGGCTACTTGAAATGGAGAGTCTGAGTAACTTTAACTCATAAACCATTTATACAAAGTGTGTATTTTTATCTGAATTGTAAACTTAAGTCAGTTGGGTCTGGGAAACACAACTAGGTATTTCCTCCTCTTTTTTCTACCTTTATTTTACTTTTCTTTTCTTTTTTTGGAGTTTAGTTCCTTTACAATGCTATGTTAGTTTCTGCTGTAGAGCAAAGTAAATCAGCTATACATATTCATATATCCCCTCTTTGTCACCACAGAGAGTTGAGTGGAGTTCCCTTTGCTATACAGTAGGTTCTCATTAGTTATCTATTTTATATATAGTAGTATATATGTGTCAATCTCACTTTTCAAACATGTGGCCTTGACTTGCCTTCAAACTAATTTCCATTCAGCATTGATAACAATGGGTCAGAAAGGAAAGGGAATAATTGTTTATCTTCTTTGGCAGAGGGTTCCAGTGAGTGCAGTGGGGTGCAGGGGGCTAGGGATGAGAATAGAACATGTATCTATCTATTAACTCCCTCGCTCCATCTCTGTCTTTTTCTCCCCTGTCCCTGCATCTATCTGTCTTTTCTGTATGCTTTATATATGCCCTTCTTAAGACTAAAAACACCGTTTATTGTCTTGATAAGACAATGAGGGTGGTGACTCAGGTCCAACTGCTTTATATTCATTTTATTTGTTTTCTATGAGAAATTTAATTTTTCAAGCATTTTTCACTCTGAAAAGGGAAAACCTGAGAGCAGATGTTAAATTAATGAGTTTTAAGGCAGGTGTTCATTAATAAGGAAAAATACATATGTGCCTGGAAAACCAACCTTTTTATGTATCAAGGCACATTTTTCCAAACTGGAAAATCCTTGGTACATGTACAAATTTGTATAAATCTATTCAAAAACGTAAAATTGACCTGTACATATACTGTATATTCAAGTAGGCAAAAATACCACCCATGTTACTCTAAACCAAGGCATTCATAATTTTTTTGCTGCTCTCAGCAAGTCACATAAATCTTGATTTTTAAAAAATTTTTACTACTATTAAACAAAACACACTATGCAGGACATGTTTATGTTCTATTTGCTCAAATGGATCTTAATAGCAACTCAGGGTGCTGTTGCCGGAGGGCAACTGTAGTTAGCAGTTAAAAAAAATCTGAAGGAACTTTTCAGCTCATAAAATTTTTATGAGCTGAAAAATGCTATAGGGTGTGTTTAACAGTGGTTCAGGGGATACTGAAAACATGGCTCCTGTCTATTTCAGGAGTAATTTGCACACCTGCACTTTGAAAAGTTATTGAAAGGTTTTCTTTGTGAACATGTGATGGCTCAGACGATAACGAATTTGCCTGCAATGAAGGAGACCCAGGTTCAATTCTTGGGACAGGAAGATCCCCTGAAGAAGGGAATGACTACCCACTCCACTATTCTTGCCTGGAGAATTCCATTCCTCCTCCAGAGGAGGCTGGTGGGCTATACAGTCCATGGGGTTGCAAAGAGTTAGACATGACTGAGTGACTAATACACACACACACACACACACACACATGAAATCTATAGAGTTTAAAGGCATAGGAAGAGTTAGCTCAATTCTGGACTCTTTCCCTTTTTTAAAAGAATGCTCCTCCTTGAAATCATCTGAAATGTCATAAATTAGTGTAACAGGATTATGAATGATTTTAAAAACTAATACACTGTAATTTTAACTCAAAGAATAATTTAGAAGTCTACAGATATTGAATGTACAAATTATTATGCAAATGCTTATGGTTATAACATTAAAATAAGTGACTTATTTGTTTTTATTTTAAACAAATTCATGTATACTGCCTATTACTTGTCAGACTCGCTTGGTATTATTTGCTGGTCAGGTGTTCTTTTTTGCTAGTTTTATCATTTCTAGCTACCCAGTCTAAGTGTAAGACAGGTATTAAGCCACTATGAAACTAAAATGATAACAAATATAAAATATTGATGAAATTATTAATGAAATGGCATTAATGATTAATGAAGTTTTGAGAAAAATAATTTTGGTCTCTAAATTAGAGTTTCTTTTGCTCTGTTTCCTTGTTGAGAATTATGGTACTTTATTGCTTACAAAGAGTCGGACACGACTGAGCGACTGAACTGAACTGAACTGATTGCTTACATCATTCAGAAATAATTCCCATATGATTAACCCCATCTGCATTTTTGTTTGTATATTTGAGAAATGTACATAGAGCTAAATATTTATTTCCTGAATATGATGCTGTTGAGGAGAGGGTAAGGAATAAGGGTCATTAGCTCTAAGTATAGGAGATATCTGGGTAAATGCCAATATTCATACCATTGAAAGCACAGTCATCAGGTTTTAAAAAGTAATGTTACTTATATAATTCTTTTTAAATCACATTTTTATAGAATTTATTATGTAGAACTGCTTTCAGATTTTTAATTAGAGGATCAGATTCCTTTCTTGGGCCTCCATATTTTGAGCGCATAAAAGAGTGGCTGTTCTGGTTAGTGTTTGACGGGGGGGATATTAGGAGCCCTACTTTCTTGGGACCCCTCTCTCATCCCCAGTGGTAGTTTCTAAAGTAACATGTACCTTAGAACACAGCTAGAAAGAGAATGAGATCATTTGGGTAATTCAGAATAAAGCAGCAAAAATTTACTCATTTCTGAATGAATTTCTTTATTTTTTCTTAAGTAAAAACATTTTTTAAATTGGTCTCTCACTATATGGGCTTTCCTTGTGGCTCAGATGGTGAAGAATCAGCCTGCGATGCAGGAGACATGGGTTCGATTCTTGGGTAGGGATGATCCCCTGGAGAAGGGAATGGCTACCCACTCTAGTATTCTTGCCTGGAGAATTCCATGGACGGAGGAGCCTGGTGGGCTACAGTCCATGGGGTGGCAAAGAGTTGGACACGGCTGAGTGACTAAGCACACAGTTTTCACTACGTGTATGTGTATGTCTCCCTATAATGATACACATTTATTAACATTTACCTTTGAACATTTACCTACATGATTCTGAATAAAACAAATTAAGCAAATCTAACTTTAATCTTATTGATAGCTGTATGTAGTCAAAATTATATATAATTATATTTCAGAGTATGTGCAGGGCAAAATCATCAAGTGTGCACTTAGAGCTTGATATTTTCAGACCACTCTTGATATATTTTATCATGTTTAAACTTCAGAGGTAATTTGTGAGGTGTCCAGGGGAAATGCAGCAGATGGCAGACAGAGGCACACTGGGTCTGGCACTTTGGTACTAGTCTGAGTCTTGGCACTCCTTGGAGCATTTTTGCAGTGAGGCAATTCTCTCCCCTGATGAACTCACAGGAATAATGACTCGATGTTGGCTCAGGTGCTGCTCTGTCTGTCAGTTTCTAAAAGAACATAGACTCTGGAAAGACTGGCTTCTCATTGGCATTCTATTGGTTTAAGAGGAGATGGCTTAGATTTCGTTTGCTGCTAATAAGGGGCTCTGTGTATGCTATTCAGATACCTGCGATGGCAGGAGAACAGCATGCTGAAACCAGCAGCTCTGGTTCTGGGCTGTTTCTCTCCTGCAGAATTTTGGAGCACATCCCTGAACGTGGATGGGGCGGGTGCCTGCACACTTGAGTGGTTCTCTTTGCTGGGCTCCAGCTGTGGCTCCCTGCCAGAGAAGCACATGTTTTTTTTCCCCTGCAGGGAATTAGGATGGCTTCCCTCATTCCTCCTTGGCTGTCTAGAAAAGGACTGAATTCTTCTATTGGCAAAATAATGAAAAAAAGAAGAGACTGTCTCCTTTCCCTTCATTTCTATAGTAGGAAAAAAAGAATTGGCCTTAATATTTTTAAATTATTAATGAGCTTAACACTACAGTACAGATCAAAGCTTACCTTTTTTACCAAGTCCTTCTAAGTGAAATGTTTTGTATGTATAACACATACACTCACATAAGACACACATACAAAACACATAGAATCTCAAACTTTTAAATGCTGTATAAATATTTATTAACCCACTAATCTCAAGAAAATCTTGAAGACATTAAAATCATGCTTCTCACAGGTTGAGGCTTACTAATAAAAGAGATGTCCTGTAGTTGGGTAAAAGGAACTTTGCTGTCTTCTTCTTAACATAAAGAAGCTTATTCTTTCTGAAAATGGCACTTGCAACTACAAGTTGCCAGTGTCGAAGCTGCTATTGAGGTGGGGCGTCAGCCAAAGACAAATGCCACTTGTCATTAGCAGTGACCTTGAGAGAAAGGCTCACACTGTCTTCTAGCAGAGTAGTCAGTCAAGGGTTATCCTCAGGTAAAGCTACAACATGCTTTGTTCTTTAACAGAATCAAAAGGGACACAAAATAACTGTAAACCATAGGCCCTGCTCCCAAAGCCTTTAAATGCTTTTGAGGAGCCTATATTAACATAGTCAAATGTAATTAACAGTACAGAAATGCATAATTACACACTAGGTGTGAAATACTGACTAAATGGCAGATTATATCAACAAAGAATAAATCAATGAAGGCAGGGGATTCAGAAAATATTTCATGAGAAGGATGAAATATAAGCTGGTTCTTGTTGGAAGGGTACGATCAAAGACAAATGGCTGAAAACTCATTATTAACCTATTGCTTCACAACAGAGACTCACCAGTGGGCCAAGGAGCCCCAAGTACTGTCAGGCATTTTCCTAGACAGGGCTTGAATGGCAGAGTGGCTCCCCTGATTCAGAAGATGAATGCCTTCTTAAGATTCACCTAGAAGCCTATACAAATCATGGAAACTTCAGGCAACTTCCTCAGGAAGGAGTGTTCTCTCACATTTTCCTATTTTTCAGTGATTGATATATTTTGATAAAGATAGCATCATCTGTAAGTTAAGTACATTTAGCTTTTCAAAACACGTCCCATGATGTATCACGGTTCAGAATTACACATTTGTAAAATTAAATGACATAAAACTACTTTTTAGAGTGGGCTGTATACCCTAAAAGATGATCTAAACTTTTATAATATCTTAATTCAAATGCAGTTTGAACTAGCAATATTACAGAAGCAGGTGATATAAGTTAGGGAAACTACAATCAGTCTTTCCTTTGATTCTTGGCCATGTGGACCCAGGAATTTCTTAAATTTTCTGTCAGAAATTTTTGCCAGTAAAATGGATGTAGTAGTGATTATTGTATAGAAAGAATCGTTCCTAAATTCTGATACATACTCTCTTTTTTTTCCAAATCACAGGGATTATATAACAAAAGATCACTGTGTGTGTATATATATATATATATATATACACACACGTGTATATACACACACACGTATAGGGATCTTCCCAACCCAGGGATCGAACCCAGATCTCACCACATTGCAGGCAGATTCTTTACCAGCTGAGCCACAAGGGAATCCCAAGAATACTGGAGTGGGTAGTCTATCCCTTCTCCAGCAGATCTTCCCGACCTAAGAATCAAATCGGGAGCTCCTGCATTGCAGGTGGATTCTTTACCAACTTAGCCATACATATATGTATGTATCCAAATATATTAATATACATGTATCCAACAAATAGTCAAATAATTGCCATTCACTACATACTATACTAGAACTGGATTTTTGAAGCATACTCTGTGATATTCTGAAAGTCCATGGATAGGTAGTTGATTTGATCCATGGGATACAGTTCGATGGAGTGGAAAGAGCCTTTGGAAACAGACTTGGGTTCATGGTCAACATTGTTATCTGCCACCTATTTGATCTTGGGTAAATTGCTTGATCGCCACAGGCCTCAGTTGTTATAATAGTAAACATATGTGCTAATGCTGCTGCTGCTGCTGCTAAGTCATGTCCGACTCTGTGCGATCCCATAGACGGCAGCCCACCAGGCTCCCCCATCCATGGGATTTTCCAGGCAAGAGTACTGGAGTAGGGTGCCATTGTCTTCTCTGATGTGCTAATACTACAAACTCATGAGATTACTTAAAAGAGAAGGGGATCTCTTCCTGGGCTTGCACGACACGGTGGCAGGCACATCGCACGTTTAATACCTCCTAAGTGACTAGAAAGCACCCAGCATAGTGCTTTGCACATGGCAATGACGTAGTAGAAATGAATCCCCTCTCAGCTACGGCAGTTGTTTCATTGTGAACGTCTAAATGTCAGAAAATGTAGATTGTTTTGTATTAAGTATGTTAAAAATGCAATTTCCTTAAAATTTGAGATGATTTATACTACAGTGAGACAAATATAATTATACTCTAGTATCTGTCTGACTGCAAGAGCTTGTTAAAATTTTAATCATCTATGGATTGTGTTTGTCTAGGGTGATGCCATTTTGGGTGCAAATCAGAAGCAGCTGCAGCCCTTATTTAAATTTTAAATATAGTTATAGTATTGATTCTATACTATCAACATGTAGAACTCATTAGCTTTCTGCTCTTTTTCATGTGTGAAAATTGGACTTGTGATTTTTGATGATTGCAAATTTAATTTTTTTCAAAGAAAAGATCTTTTCACAAATTCTTTATAAATTTTTCCAGGTGCTGGGCCAGGCCTCTTCTTGCATATTCATAGAAAACATGGGCATTCCCTGCTGTCTTTTTGTTGTTGTCAAGGAAACCCCCTAGTTCTCTACACAGGGATTACATTCTTCTTTCTTAACAGCTCTTAGATCATTCATTTGTGCAGTGAATAAAAAATGTATTCACGGGCCCAGACAGTGTTCAGAACTTTTGGAGGGGAGGGGTGTAGCTAAGGGGAGAGACGTGTGGTGAGAGGAGCAAAGGGATACAAGAAACAGAAAAAGAAATGCTTTATAAAGGTTTCATTTTAATGAGGTAAAATGAAAAAATAATTTAAATGCATTATCTGTTTTTGTCAGTTTTAAAATTTATTTGCAAAATTTATTACATTGAATCTCACTGAGGCCAGTTTGTCACATATATATTTAAAAAAAAAAGCTGGTTAATAAGTGACTTTATTAATAGGAAGATTCCAAGAATGGGGCTCTGGTTGAGGGGACAGGGGAACAATTTTTAGTGAAAACTGTTGTATATATTTTTTTCATTTGCATGGAAGTACTCTGATTTTTTACAACACAATTGAGGCAATGGAAATTGTAAAATATTGTTTCAACCTAGGGTATTGTGTGGACAATTCAGCACCTATTGCATGAGAAACTGTGTTCCTTAGAGGGATATGCCAATATTCAGACCTTTTGAGTGTAAATCAAGAAGGAAACCCTGATCCAATGGCATGAAAGCTATAATTATTCTCAAAAGGAGTGGTTTGATTTGGAGGAGGAGACTAAATTATGGCAAACCTTCTAAATACTTGCTAGAATTATTGTGATAATGTATAAAAATTTTTTTTCCATAGATAAGTTAAAGTAGGAGATTTGAAACTGGAAAGAAAGAATCCCTTGAGTGAGAGGGAAAGTTTAGTTGTACTTCAACATCTGTGTCTATGAAAGCTTGACATATTATGTCTCAGTATGGTACTTAGACCTGCTTGCCCCTAGTATGTAATCGGCATACACTACCTTGTCTGGCTTCCAATGACTTCATCTTTTCATCTTACACCACAGTATTCCTGGCATCTCACAGGGTGAGTTAGTTTCTTTGGCCATGTGCTGTTCGGAGTAGGTTTGGGTTTCTCTAAGTTGAGAAAGGGAGAAAACACACCAACGTATGCTTCTGTAGAGTACAACGGAATATACTATAGTTACCATCTTTTATTACGTTGTGATCTTACCTTGCTCTGCTTTCTAAGGGAGCCATTTCACTCTCTGAAGATAAAACATTCTCTGCCCATCTCTTCACATTCACTCCCAGGAAGTATTTTAAAGGCTTGTTGAAATAAAGGCATTCAGTCAAGCTACTCTGTGGCTGAAGTGAATTGAAGTCACTCAGTCACGTCCAACTCTTTGAGACCCCATGGACTGTAGCCCACCAGGCTCCTCCGTCCATGGAATTTTCCAGGCAAGAGTCCTGGAGTGGGTTGCCATTTCCTTCTCCAGGGGATCTTCCTGAGCCAGGTATCAAACCCGGGTCTCCTGCATTGCAGGCAGACACTTTACCGTCTGAGCCACCAGGGCTAGGGAAAGGAAAATAATGTCATCCATAGCTTAGTTGGGAAGGCAACTTGAAATAATCAATAAGCAAGAAAAGTATACAATAAAAGCCAGTTGCTTGCTTTAATAAAAAAGAAAAATAGAGGTAATATGGGCGTGAGTTTGAGCAAACTCCAAAAGATAGTGAAAGACAAGGAAGCCTGGCTTGCTACAGTCCTTGGGGTCACAGAGTTGGACACAACTGAGAGACTGAACAACAGCAGCAACAATGAAGTAAGTTACTATTTCAGACAAAGTCTCAGAATCAGCCTCACAGGAAACTCTGGGCATTCATCCTCTTGCTGAGCAACCATCCATGTTGCCCAGAAGGCCACAGAACAGCACCAACCAGGTATCAGCAGCTGACCGACAGTGATGCCATTCTGTGCAGGGGTTTGAAGGAGCCCCAGGAAATCCCCCAGTGCACAAATTCTGCTCATGTTGCTTCTCAACCTTGGCTTTATATCAGAATCACCAGGGAGCCTCCATATAAAAATATCCACTCTCCCAACCCCCACTAGACAACTTGAATCTGAATTTCTAGTGGTGGGACCCAGGCCTTCATATTTTTTGTTTCTTTTCTTAAATTTGCCTTCTTTTTTTAGTATTAGACGTCTGTATTTTTTTAATGCATGCAGTCTTTATTCCTGGAGAATGTTGAACCCTACAGTAAAGTAAAGGCTTTCTGACCTTGAAATATAGACATATTGGGGAAGGGGTTGCTTTAAACCTCTGCAAGTTTAAGTTGTATTTTACCAGTTTTAAGGGGGAAAAAATGTTTAATTCAGTCTCCCCTAAATGAAATGCTGGGCTTTATCACATTTTGGGAAGTGTAGCTTTTCTCACACATGTTAAATGAACCTTGACATCTGTAAGGAAGGAAGAAAATAGAATTAACTATAATGGAAACATATGTTTTTTAACATTTCAGAGTAATTGTAATTGGATCAAAAGTGATCGTGAGGGGTGGAGAATGTATCTTGAATTATACAGACCTGCATACCTCACACTGCCATACCCGTATTACTTTCTCTCTATCAGCATGGGGATTAAAAGGAAATACATATGCTCATGGCTTAAGGATTCTTTTGACTATACTGACAAAGTAAATATGTTCATTATATATTTCCACTTGAGAAAAATAGTGAGTATTGCCCTGAGATAAACCTATATGGATTCTATATTTGGAAAGGAAAAGAATGATAAAAAATAATATTGAGACTATGCCTGCCCACTTAGATTATCTGATTTTCATAGCCATAGAAGTCTTTAATATTTGCATTATCTGTGTTTCTTTTAGTTGTGTCTCAGAATTTGAGCTATTATTGCAGCCAAAAAACAGTTTCTTCAGGACCAGAAAAAATGCAGATATTTAAAAGAAAGTGTCAAAGTAGTAAATGTAAATGTTTCCATTCTTGATGATAAATAACTATGTAGACATTCTTTCAACTAAATTCCCAAAGAGAAGCTAAGTGGCTAGAATAAGGAAAGCTTTACATGTTTAAAAGATTCTTTCACTTTACGGAACATAGAAGTTAGTAAGGAAGGTGAGACAAGTATATAATACCCACTAGGGAATTTATAAATAAGAAACAATATGACATAAGTCCTATGGCATACAAATGAAAGACACAACCAGTTCGGGCTGAGGAGTTTTAGTGAAGACAGACTGGAGGGATGGAGACTTCAGCTGGATCATTCATAAATACAGGAGTGAAGCTCCAAGGAGGGTTTATGAAGCATTCCAAGTTTGGGGCAGGAGGATTCTTGTTGAATAGAAGTGTGAGTTGGGAATGAGGAGGATATTGAGATGGGGGCATAGATTTCTCTGCATCCAACTCAGAGATGCAGAGAATGAGAGGATGAGGATAAATGTGAGGACAGCCATGGAGCTGTTTGAACATGCTATTGAAGAGGTCAGTTGGAAGAGGTAACTTTTGAAGAAGGGAGTGTTGTAATGAAAACAAACTGATGTTTGGTAAAGTTCAGTTTAGTAGCTGTAATTGGAGAGCTTAGAAGGAAGTATTGAGATACACACACACACACACACATATGAGGGGCATTCGTTTTACTTATGTCAAAGTGTTTTACCTAAATTTGAATCCTTGATTTTGACCAAAGTATTTTTCTGGTGTTGGGCATCTAGTCATTATCTGTCATCTATTCATCTATGAAAAGTTTTGACAATCATGGGGAACTAACATGAAAAAGATAAGAAAAGTAAGTACTGCCCAATAATTGGTTTTTGTCATTTGCTCTGCTTTCAAGGAAACATTTACAAACTGAAATAACCTGCCTTCTTTTTCATGCAGCTCTTTATCTTACTGTTCAAAAATGCTTGAAGGGCCCAAAATTACTTGATTAAGCTCTCCAGGAAAGCCCTTACCCTTTAAAAATTGGAAGTTAGGGAGTCCCTTGGGCCTCTTCTATAAGCAAGAAAAGCCCACACTCAGTGGTAACTCCTTAAGCTCACTTAGAGCAGATGACTGTATCTAAACACATTCTTTCCACTTGAAAGAACAGCATTATTAGAGGATTATCTGAAGCTGGGAAAAGAGATGATTCCCATTTATCATCCCCATAACATGTCTGCCTCAAAAGTGAGGCCATCAGAAACGCTTATATTGTTTATTACGCTTTCTGGGTGTAAAATTCATGAATTGAGAAATATTGAGCTCCTTTCTCAGCAAGCAGGAGCTGTCAGTGTCCGATAGCATGCATGGGTGGTACACCAAATGAACCTCGGCTAGCAGAGCTAACAGGGAGACACGGGTCACAGAATCCAATCTTGATCTCCTGGCCCCTAGTTTAATCTCTTACCTCTGGAGGGATTGCGCGTTGATCTAAATATCACGTGATTTTCAATTATTAAAGTAATTTAAGCATATGAAAACAAGTGACAAGATTTGGGGAAGATATTTATATCTTGATCACTAATGTCATTTATTTTTTCAACATCCTGAGTTGGCACCATTTTTAGTGTCTCAAATTTTGAAAATGTTGGGAAATTTGGAATGTCTGAGACAACCTAGTGGAAAAGCACATTAGGTAGTCTTCATTGTTTTACAAGGTGGCAGCTAGCATTTTATTTTAGTTAAGAATATTTCAATGGTGAATGAAATTGAAGCATTTGCTTATGTCTGGATATATTAGATTCATAGGTATGTGTCAGAAAACTTAAATATCTTAGACAACTTCAAGTTTTCTCTATTTAAATTCCAAAAGTGTTTCTCAAGTACTTCAGTATGGCTGTCTATTGTATTTTTTAAATAAGGAACCAAAATCTTTTTTTTCCCACACATTGAAATCTATTTTCATAGAGAAATGTGATCCTAGTATCTCTCCACTGAGTGGATTGGTATATACTTATATTTGATTAAAAGCTCTTAAATTGTAGAATTCCCTATAGAAAACATGGACTCTAGCCAGCTGCCTCTGCATCTTAGCAACTATGTTTTGTGTCTGCTAACAGTGTGATTGTAAGACTTGTGCTATGTCTACAAAATTTTGCCATTAAGTACTTAAATATACTTGATGAGTAATTTGAGGTCAGCTAGCAATAAAGCTTTGTGTGAAATGCCATTAAAAAAAATCTATTAGCGTGGTATATTCAAGCTGTTAAAATACATTCATAGAAACAGAGAAAAGATTATACATACGCTGTGTAGAGTTCTGTGGTTTGACTCTTGCAGTCCAAATAAAAGTTATATCACCCTAGAATAAAATTCTAAAATAGAGTCGTCTTTTGTAAGAATCTGTTCACCTCAGAGCTGGGGTCATTAATTATTCCATGAGGTTGCACTGTTAGTACAAAATAGAGCAGATCACAATTTCATGATGAAATACTTGCTTTCACAGAAACACAGGTGTTCCCTACTCCCCTCCACACCCCCCACCGGTCACACACCCTACAAAGAAACTTTTCTGGTTTGCAATAATAGCTCTTGCAACTCTCTCATAATATGCATGGTGGGTGAGGGTGGTGGCAAGAAAGGGGGATGAAGAAGTAACTTCAGAAACTAAATAAAGAGGAGCAAATTGGAATATGGGTGAGATGGAGGTGGCAGTGGCAGGAGTGAATTCACCTGTCTATCTTAAGTCGATTTTGTGACTTTTTACAAAAATTATTTATTTATTTTTGGCTCTGCTGGGTCTGTTGCTGCTCAGGCTTTTTCTCTAGTTGTGGTGAGCTGGGGACTACTCTCCAGCTGCTGTACATGGGCATCTCATTGCAGTGGTCCTCTTGAGGCAGAGCATGACTCTAGGGCTCACAGGCTTCAGTACTTGCGGCTCGTGGGCTCCATAGTTGTGGCTCCCAGGCTCTAGAACACAGGCTCAATAATTGTGGTGTGCGGGCTTAGTTGCTCCTCAGCACGTGGCATCTTCCTGGATCAGGGATTGAACCCATGTCTCTGGCTTTGGCAGGTGGAGTCTTTACCACTGAGCCACCAGGGAAGCCCTTCATGACATTTTAAAAGTATGAAAACAAGTTTGCCATGCTAAGAATAAAATGTCGATTCATCTGTAGAGAATCTCTTGGCCAAAAAACTTGTCTTCAAAGCCCTGGGCAATGAATATTTTCCTCACCCTTGAACCAATATTAAGAAATCAGAAGAAACCATTTGGAACACAACTTATTTTAATAATAAATACTGATAAGTTATTAAGACTTCCCTGGTGGCTCAGATGGTAAAGCGTCTGGCTACAATGAGGGAGACCTGGGTTCAATCCCTGGGTCAGGAAGACCCTCTGAAGAATGAAATGGCAACCCACCCAGTATTCTTGCCTGAAAATCCCATGGATGGAGGAGCCTGGTGGGCTATAATCCATGGGGTAGCAAAGAGTCGGACACAACTGAGCAACCTCACTTTCACTTTTCACTGATAAGTTAATTGTGAGAAGATTCCTTTCAGAAAAGAAAACCAAATAATTTTATGTACATTTCATATCTTTGTTTAAGAATTCTTGTTAAGTGGAGCATTTTTACAGTGCTCATATTTAATGAGCACCTTTTGAAATATATCTTCTCAATCACTGTTTATTATGATGCACTGATAGTTATTTGGTCAGTCCAACTTCAAAGAACAATGAGAAGTATAAGATGAAATTGCTTAAGTATTTCTGTATTTTCTGCCATTCTGAGGCAAGGCAGATCAGGTACTTGGAAGGCAGGTAGATAAAGGAATTCTAATTTAAATGTAATGATTGGTACATCTGCATTACGTACAATCACAAAGTGTCATTTGCAAAAAGAGTTATAGGAAGGTCATTTCTCTAACCTATTGGCATGAGGACTTGTTTCAGAGAGAAAGAGAAAGATTTGGAAGACACCGTTGGAGGCCATAGGTTTCTGTAAAGTTGGTAAATATGAGTCTGCCATATAGTCTCATAGAGAATAAGTATTTAGTAAATTTTGTGCAATCAATTGATCTTGGGGAGATTGCATTTTGGGGTGCCATGCATGGTTGTGGGAGTTAATTTAATTTTGCATGCAAAAACCAGTACGATGCTGAGCTGTGTTGTGAAGTTTATGGCTGTGATTGAAGTATTGTGGTATTTATTTAGGTTAGAAAATGGAATAAATTGCATCTAACAGTTGAGTCTTTTGGTGAAATATTCTAACACGCTGGTCTAAAATGCTAAGGGAGTCCTCAGATTTATGAGCAATAAGAAATGTCAGGGTTCCTTATCCAAGTGGAAAATGGGCTAAAAGAATATTATACTCTGTTCATTGAACTGCAATTAGAGAACATAAAATGAATGTCAGGGAATTTAATTAATTGAATTAAATAGACTTAATGAGTTGATAGTCAATGAAATTATTATAAAAATTGTTGATTTACAATGAGTTCTTTGTTTTCTTTACTAGGAAAATATTTTATTTTCAATTATTCTTTTCCTTTGTAAAACATGTAAGTGAGCGTCAGAGTGTCAGTTCCTTTGACATGTTGACATTTGACACACTGACAGACCTCTGTGTCTTCTTTCTGCTTTTTTCCACCCCACTTGTTTTTAGAGCTACCAACATCATACCTAATGAACCTCTATCTATAATTATTCACTAAGAAGTTCATGGGATATGTTTATATCCATTTTGTTTTTCTAAAAAGTAAGGAATTTATTTAGAAATTCATAGAAATCTATAATAACATTGAATATTTTTACCCTATTCCCAGCCTAGGAGTTTATAAATAAAGACTATCAAGCAGTTATTTCCTTATGTATCCTTGTGTTTGGCTGGAGAAGCTTGGCTGAGTAGTTAGTTTAATCTCCACTGCTTATACAGAGGTACAAAATGTGATGGGGATTTTTTTATATATGCTTGACACACACCTATGCTTCTTATTGAAATTCTTTCTGTATTTAAGTGCAAGGTGTTGTGGAAATTTAGACTGTATGTGTGATCATTTTTCATAATGAGTTCTCATGATATTTATACCTAATGAAACCTAATGAAAAGGGTGATATGCTAAATGACACTATGCTGCTGCTGCTAAGTCACTTCAGTCGTGTCTGACTCTGTGCGACCCCACAGACGGCAGCCCACCAGGCTCCCCCATCCCTGGGATTCTCCGGGCACTATAAGCAATTTAAAATTGGCATATTTTTGAAGTTCCTGTTAAATTCTACAAAGTTTCACAGAATCGTTTAACTGAGTGTAGCTTCATGGTAGCTCAAATGGTAAAGAATCTGCCTGTAGCACAGGAGATCTGGGTTCAATGCCTGGGTCGGGAAGGTCCCCTGGAGAAGGAAATGGCAACCCACTCCAGTATTCTTACCTTGAGAAGAACTCCATGGACAGAGGAGCCTTGTGGGCTGTAGTTCACGGGGTTGCAGAGTCGGACACGACTGAGCGACTAACACGCTTTCACTCAACTGTATTCAAATAGTATTAACAATGAGGCTGCTTGATTTAGTGATTAGATAAGGTTATATATGTGATATTTCAAAAGATTCATTTGTACAGAAGGCATTTAAAGATGCATTCTCTCATATACCTATATAAGAATATGCATATATATTCTCTCACATTCTTTTTTCCTTAGTGAGAGGTAGCCTTCAACACAAGCTATATTAAAAGGTATTTGTCATCTGAAGATGTTTTCTTTTAAAACATACACCATGAGACAGTATAAGATCAGAGTAATAACTTCTATGATCTAATATTAAATGAACTTACCCTTTTTTGAAAACAAAGGTAAGGCATTTAGTTACTTCTGTGAGTTTGGCAATTAGGAATAGCTGTAACTTCTGTGGCAGAAATCATCTATATTAGTACATATTTTTAATTTTTAAAATTTTTATTTTATATTGGTTTATAGTTAATTTACAATGTTGTGTTAGTTTCAGGTATACAACAAAGTTATGCAGCTCTATATATACATATGTAAATTCTCTTTCAATTCTTTCCCCATTTAGATTATTACAGAATATTGAGCACAGTACCCTGTGCTATACAGTAGGTCCCTGTTGGCCATCTGTTTTATTTATTTTTTAGTTGTTTTTTTTTTTAACTGGAGGATAATTGGTTTACAGTATTGTATTGATTTCTGCCCTACATCAACATGAATCAGCCATAGCTAATACATATGTCCCCTCCCTCTTGAACCTCCCTTCAACCTCCCACCCCATCCCACCCCTCTAGGTGGGGTTTTATATTTTTGTAATATGCCAGAGTTATGTATTGATCACATTTCTGTTTAGGGTAGCAGTATTTTTTGTTCATTTGAATACCTATCCCACTTTGTTTACATGATTGAGGCACCGAATGTATTCAGTGGAGATATAAGGAGTGATTTGTAGTGTGTGAAAGTTAAATAGGATGCACATGTAGTAGGGAAGAGTGACCTACTCTGACACAAATAGTACTGATATTTTATGGTGGCAATATAGTGAAGATGGGATACAGAGAAAAAAGTTTTCTTTTTTGTTTTTATTAGAGTGAAAGGGATTAATGTAAATACAATATATCTTCTACTTACATAAACGTTTTGCGGTCTCTCTTTTTTTAATTAGCAAACCATAGTTAAAAACAGAAGGAGCTCTGTAGAGTTTTTATTGGATGTTCATATACTTCTGTATTTATGCTGACACAGAGAATACAATGGCAAAGAGTCAGACATGACTGAAACACACACACATGCAAAGAATACAGACAATATTGCTACCGTCTCAATAGAGTGTTTTTCTTTTTTGCCATCAGGAAATGTTAGATGTTGGGTGACGGGGAGTGGCTTCTGACAACAGAAGCCATTTCCCTACCAATAGAGGGTAGGAGTGATTCCGTCGTTGTAATTATTATTCCTCCTGTAAGTTCTCAGGTTCAACCTAAGCATGTGTGGCATGGATCAGGGCTAGGCTGAAAGCTGTATCTGCAACAGTGTTCCCGGGACCAGAGGGCGAGACCCCGGGCAACCCTACGAGCTTCTCTGTGTCTTTCCTGGGGTCAGAACACCCACAGGTACCTGTCCGTGCTGCCGTGATTCTGAAACCCTCTCCAAGGACCACTGAATTCCACTCCGATGCAAATGAGGGTGCGGAATGTCCCCCTCCTGGTGTTTGGATGAGGAGCTTTGCTGGTGGATTTTTGGAGAGAGAAAAGACAGATGGGCTTAGTGGTTGATACCCTGTGGCAATCTACAGTCTAGGAAATGTTCCGAGAATAGGTGTTATTTCAGGTATGCTAGTTCTAATGTTTAGAAGTGACTCCTGAACTTCTTTTGGAGAAAAGGTTAATGAAAAGAATGACAATTGCCCCAGGCCAGATCACCTCTCATTACAGATAAAGCTGGAAAGGTGTGGAGGGCTCTTCTTTCCTGGTGCTTTCTGTGAGACAGCCCTGCAAGGAGACCCCCAGCCCCTCCTCCCCAGGGCTTCCTGCCCTTGTGCATGGAATGTGGCTGCAGTTTATTACACAGCTAAGTCTTGTCTTACTGTTGTGTGGGACAGGATTGTCATCACACTGTGAAAGGGCTGTAAAGAAACCTCTCTTTTACTTTTCTAAAAACAGTCTTCTCTAGAGTAAATTATGACAGGAGGCCAGAAGAAATTGCTTCTCACTTCCCTATTCAATAGAGGGTATCTTTGCATTCACCAACATGAAGGACAACAGTTACTTTTTTCTGTATGATCTCGTGAAGGGATCTTAACTTGAAATTTTTTTTTTTTCCAGTTTGCACAGAGATGAATTCTTCCATTTCATGATTACACTGTGTGTACCTGGTGCCTTGTTTCGTTTTAAGGATGTGGTTTTGTTAAACATGTTGAAGAGCTTTTGTGACCTGTTGCTACAGTTGGATTTATCTTTCCCGTTGTTAATATCAAACAGCAAATGCGAAGACTGAGAACCATGTGTAGAAGGGTGATTGCTCTTACTGTGAACAGATTTGAATCCTTCTTTTTGTGTGAGAGTGTGATCAGCCAGCCTTGCTATCGATTTCTTCTATCGTACACTGCCAAATCTTCTATTTAAGTATTGTGAAAACTCTTTGTTTTTTTCAGGTCGAATGAGTGATTTCAGTGTAAGTGGTCATCCAATAGATTCAGAATCTAAAGAAGATGAGCCTTGTAGTGAAGAAACAGATCCAGAGCACGATCTAATTGCTGAAATTTTACCTGAGTTACTTGGTATGTTGCACAGTGAAGAGGATGAAGAAGATGAGGAGTGTGCCAATGCCACTGATGTCACGACCACCCCATCCGTGCAGTACATAAATGGGAAGCATGTAGTTACCACTGTTCCCAAGGACCCAGAAGCAGCAGAAGCTAGGCGTGGCCAGTTCGAAAGTGTTGCACCTTCTCAAAATTTTTCAGACAGCAGTGAAAGTGATAGCCATCAGTTTATAATCACCCATGCTGGACTGTCCACTGCCATGCAACCTAATGAATCTAAAGAAACAACGGAGTCCCTTGAAATTACGTGGAGACCCGAGATTTACCCTGAAACAGCAGAGCCTTTCTCAAGTGGCGAGCCTGATAGTTTCCCCACAGCCTCAATCCATGAGGGAGAAGCCACTGAGGGGCCAGACTCAATCACAGAGAAAAATCCTGAACTTGATCATCTGGTGCATGAACATGCTGAATCGGTACCTCTGTTTCCTGAAGAGTCTTCAGGAGATGCTGCCATTGACCAGGAATCTCAAAAAATCATCTTTTCAGGGGCTACCGAAGGAACGTTTGGTGAAGAGGCAGAAAAAAGTTCTACCACACATACTCCAAGTATGGTTGCAAGTTCTGTATCAGCACCTGTCTCAGAGGATGCATCATTTATCTTAACAGGCACTCCACAGTCTGATGAGCCGTTGTCCACAGTAGAAAGCTGGATGGAAATAACCCCTAGACACACTGTCGAGTTCTCGGGAAGTCCTTCAATTCCAATTCCGGAAGGCTCTGGGGAAGCAGAAGAAGACAAAGATAAAATATTTGCCATGATAACTGATTTATCACAGAGAAATACTACAGACCCCCGCGTTACTTCAGACACCAGCAAGATCATGATCACGGAGAGCCTTGTGGATGTTCCTACAACCACTGTATATTCAATTTCTGAACAGGTTTCTGCAGTAGTGCCTACCAAATTTGTAAGGGAGACAGACACTTATGAGTGGGTTTTCAGTCCACCTCTGGAGGAAACAACAAGGAAAGAGGAGGAGAAGGGAACTACAGGTACAGCTTCTACAATTGACGTACGTTCCCCTACACAGCGATTAGATCAGTTTGTTTCACCCTCTGAGTTAGAAAGCTCAAGTGAAACTCCACCTGATGATTCAGCAGCTGCTACTAGGAAGAGTTTCACGTCCCAGATGATACCCACACAGTCTGAAAGGGAAACGACAAGTTCTACCATTGTCTTTACAGAAACAGAAGTTTTAGACAATCTGGCAGCACAGACCACAGATCCCAGCCTTAGCAGTCAACCTGGGGTTCTGGAAGGGTCACCTACTGTCCCAGGGAGCCCCGTCTCTCTCTTTATGGAGCAGGGCTCCGGAGAAGCTGCTGTTGACCCAGAAACCACCACTGTTTCTTCACTTTCATTAAATTTAGAGCCTGAAATTCTAGCTGAAGAGGAGGCAGCTGGCACTTGGTCTCCAAATGTGGAAACTGTATTCCCTTTTGAGCCAACCGAACAAGTCTTCAGTACTGCAGTGGTCAGGGAGGTTGCTGAAACTATAAGCCAAACATCTAAGGAAAACTTGGTTTCAGAGATCTCAGGAGAGCCAACTCACAGGGCAGAAATAAAGGGCTTTTCTACAGATTTTCCTTTGGAGGAAGATTTCAGTGGTGACTTCAGAGAATACTCGACAGTATCTTATCCCATAACAAAAGAAGAAATAGTGATGATGGAAGGCTCAGGGGATGCAGCATTTAAGGATACCCAGATGTTACCATCTGTAACACCTACCTCGGACCTCAGTAACCACACTGCTGACTCGGAAGAACCTGGCAGCACTTTGGTCAGCACCTCAGTCAGCACCTCAGCCTTCCCTTGGGAAGAATTCACAGCCTCTGCTGAGGGCTCAGGTGAGCCCTTGCTCTCAGTAAGCAGCTCTGTTGACCAAGTGTTTCCCAGTGCCGCGGGAAAAGCCTCTGGAACAGATTCCCCATTTATTGACCAACGATTGGGAGAAGAAGGTGCTATCAATGAAACTGATCAAAGATCCACCATTTTGCCAACAGCAGAAGCTGAGAGTACTAAAGCTTCAACCGAAGAGGGGGAGGTGAAGGAGAATCACACAGTTTCAACGGACTTTCCCCCAACTGTGGAGCCAGACGAATTATGGCCTAGACAAGAAGTCAACCCTGTAAGGCAAGGAAATGGAAGTGAAATAGTATCAGAGGAAAAGACTCAAGAACAAGAATCTTTTGAACCCCTTCAAAGCTCTGTTGCACCAGAACAAACAACTTTTGATTCACAGACATTTCCTGAACCTGGACTCCAAACCACAGGTTATTTCACACTAACGACAAAGAAAACTTACAGTACTGATGAGAGAATGGAGGAGGAAGTCATTTCCTTAGCTGACGTGTCCACTCCAACTCTAGATTCAAAGGGCTTGGCATTGTACACTACTCTCCCTGAAGTTACTGAAAAATCCCATTTTTTCTTAGCTACTGCCTCAGTGACTGAATCAGTACCAGCTGAAAGTGTAACTGCAGGTTCAACCATCAAAGAGGAAGAGAGTATAAAACCCTTTCCCAAAGGTACGAGCCCGATAATTAAAGAGTCAGATACAGATCTTATATTCTCTGGACTGGGATCTGGGGAAGAAGTTTTGCCTACTCTAGGATCAGTGAATTTTACTGAAATAGAACAAGTCCTTAGCACATTATATCCCCTGACTTCTCAAGTACAAAGTTTAGAAGCCAGCATCTTAAATGATACAAGTGGAGACTATGAGGGAATGGAAAATGTAGCAAATGAAATGAGACCACTCATTTCCAAAACAGACAGCATTTTTGAAGATGGTGAGACAGCATCCAGCACAACGCTACCAGAAATTTTAAGTGACGCCAGAACAGAAGGGCCCTTCACGGCACCTCTCACTTTTTCCACAGGCCCCGGACAGCCTCAAAATCAGACGCACCGTAGGGCAGAAGAAATCCAGACCAGTAGACCACAGCCTCTGACTGATCAAGTCTCTAGCGAGAATTCTATGACAGCAGAAACTAAAGAAACAGCAACCTCTGCCACTGATTTTCTGGCTAGAACATATGATCTTGAAATGGCCAAAGGATTTGTTACATCAACACCGAAACCATCTGACCTGTTTTATGAACATTCTGGAGAAGGTTCTGGGGAATTGGATGCCGTTGGTGCAGAAGTCCACGCTTCTGGAATGACTCAGGCAACTAGGCAAGGAAGCACCACATTTGTTTCTGATAGATCCCTGGAAAAACATCCCAAGGTTCCAAGTGTCGAAGCTGTTACTGTTAATGGATTCCCGACAGTTTCAATGGTGCTGCCGCTTCATCCTGAGCAGAGAGAAGGCTCTCCTGAAGCAACCGGCACACCGGCAAGCACAGCATCATATGAGAAGGCCACAGAAGGTGCGGCAGATAGTTTCCAAGACCATTTCGGGGGATTCAAGGATTCCACGCTGAAACCCGACAAAAGAAAAGCCACTGAAAGTATTATTATAGATCTGGACAAAGAGGACAAGGATTTAATATTGACAATGACGGAGAGTACCATCCTTGAAATTATACCTGAGCTCACATCAGATAAAAATACTATCATAGATATTGATCACACTAAACCAATATATGAAGACATCCTTGGAATGCAGACAGACTTGGATCCAGAAGTACCCTCGGGACCGCCTGACAGTAGTGAAGAGAGCACTCAAGTTCAAGAGAAGTATGAGGCAGCTGTTAACCTGTCTTCAACCGAGGAAAACTTTGAGGCTTCTGGTGATATTCTGCTGGCTAATTACACTCAGGCAACACCTGAATCGAAGGCTCCTGAAGACAGAAATCCATTAGATCACACAGACTTTATCTTCACGACTGGGATCCCCATCCTTAGCTCAGAGACAGAATTAGACGTTTTGCTTCCCACAGCCACATCTCTGCCCATTCCTAGTAAGTCTGCCACAGTTAATCCAGAGTCAAAAACTGAAGCCAAAACCCTGGAGGACATCTTTGAATCAAGCACTTTGTCTGATGGCCAAGCTATTGCAGACCAAAGTGAAGTCATATCAACGTTGGGCTATTTGGAAAGGACACAGAATGAGGATGAAGCAAAGAAATATGTAAGTCCCTCTTTCCAACCAGAGTTCTCTTCTGGGGCTGAGGAGGCACTGACAGATCCTACCCCCTACGTAAGTATTGGTACTACCTACCTGACGGCTCAGAGTTTAACAGAGGCACCTGATGTGATGGAAGGAGCCCGTCTGCCGGATTCCATCGACACATCCACAGTTTCAGCTTTTTCAGAGCTGCTCTCTCAGACACCATCATTTCCTCCACTCAGCATCCACTTAGGCAGTGGAGACTCTGAGCACTCAGAGGACTTGCAGCCAAGTGCTCTGCCAAGTACAGATGCCAGCACACCCCCGGTATCCTCAGGAGAACTTGCAAACATTGAAGCGACTTTCAAACCCTCAAGTGAAGAAGACTTTCACATAACTGAGCCTCCATCCTTACCTCCTGACACAGAGCCTTCAGAAGATGAAAGTAAGCCTAAACTATTAGAACCAACGGAGGCTTCTGCCACAGAACTAATTGCTCAAGAAGAAATTGAGATTTTCCAAAATTCTGACAGCACAACCAGTGTCCAGGTTTCTGGGGAAACAGTCAAGGTGTTTCCCAGTATTGAAACCCCTGAGGCTGAGGCTATTGTCACAGCTGCAAGTGAAACGAAGTTAGAAGGTGCTACACTGCGGCCACATTCTACTTCTGCTTCTGTGATTCACGGGGTCGAGGCAGGTGTGGTGCCTCAGCCCAGCCCACAGACTTCTGAGTGGCCCACCATCCCTTCTCCTCTGGAAATAAGCCCTGAAACACAGGCAGCTTTGATCAGAGGGGAGGATTCCACAGTAGCGGCCCCCAAACAGCAAGTACCGACGAGGATGCTTGATTCTAATAAGCAGGCAACACTAAGCACCACAGAGTTAAATACTGAGCTTGCAACACCATCATTTCCCCTTCTGGAAACTTCTAACGAAACCAGTTTCCTGATTGGCATTAATGAAGAGTCAGTGGAAGGCACAGCAGTCTATTTACCAGGTAAGGACACAACGTTGATAAATCTGTTTCCAAACGTGGAAACAGTCCCTTGGTCCTAACATATTTATTTATATAATTGTGTTGTACTGTGAAAGGGGTGAAGGTTCTTTGTATTGTTCACATACAGCAGAACAGGCCATAGTATTGATTCCCTAATGAGATGCAAAGAAAGTAAGTATAGACTGGGGGCTTCCAAGATAAACTTTGTATTTTTCTGGGTTTAAGAAACATGTTGTTTCTTTTTTTTTTTTCAATTGCAACATGGAAAACCTGAAGTTGTTAATGGTATAAAAATTCAATTTGACTTTATCCACAACTTACGTATGACTTTGTCTTAGGTCCCATAGTTATGCATCTTAGTTTTAGGAACAGGAAAAGTATCTTATTAAAAACAAAACAAAACAAAACTCTAATGAATGGGTGTTATTATGGCAATATTAAAATCTGTCAGGCCTTTACAAATGAGACTAGTAAGTAACTCTAATAAATACTTAACATGGTTCACACAATATCGGTTATAAGTTCATACTTTTGTGTAATTTCCTTGCTTTAGATAGGTAGTCTACCTAATGCTTCTAACACAGTGCCTAGCCACAGTGAGTATTCATTTAGTATATATTCAAACTCTGCCTGTTGAGAGATTTCTAGTTTTTTGCTGAGTAGACAGGAAGCATGAATTTGATACTGGTTCATATAGACTATGCCATTTGAGCTTCACAGAAAGGCCACAATGCGTACATTATTATCTCCATTTAAAAGGGTAGGGCGTGGAGGTTCAGAGAGGCTCTGTAATTGGCCCAGGGTTGTAGCCACACACATCATGGTAAAGTGGTATTTGAACCCAGATGGGCCTCGCTCCAGAGTAGGTGGTTTTTTCCACTGGTCTTTGGTGGTTTTCTGTTAATATAGTATAAAAATGAATAATATTTAATTACATGTAAAGCAGAGATCTTGGAATATTTACTCTGTAGAATTTATTTTCCTTTTAGTCTAGTTGATAATGTTGAAAAGTTGAGTTTAATGGTGTTTTCCAAGAACGGTGGGAATAATAATGTTAGTGGAATCCATAAGTAGCTATCACCACCTAGTTGCTACCTAGAAAAAGAAAAAAAGAAACCAAAAAATAGTACTTCTAGGACTGTGCTGATTAAAAATATGTTTTATTTTAATGAGTATGTTTTTACAGCATGGCTATACTTAAGAGTTATTCTTCTGAGCGTTGCAACCTTATCTTTTGTGCTACCAATGCTTCAGTTTTGTTGTGCTTCAGATAGAGTGAAATAGTCATAAAGTGTAACTTTTATAAATGATGAAGTATTTTGTGAATACATCTGATCAAAGGTGGCTGATGGATTTTTGTGTTTTTTTTTTTTTTTTGGTCACTCTTGATTGAATCTGTAAATGATAACCTAGTAATCTGGCCAATATTTATTCTTTTGTAATTTAGTTGAAATATACTTCAGATTAGAGGAAATATGATAGAGAAATCACTGGTAATAAATGTATCTATAGAGAGAGTTGGATTTGACAAATGAGAAATGTGTACCAGTTGCCCAATTCGTAATGTTTACCTAGAATCAGAGCTTGCGTCCTTGCAAAACCAAGTGTCACTTTAGGTGAATTCAATAAAAAAAGCTCCTATTGGATCGCCTGGTCTATTTGCTGCAGTTTCAACTTTCCGAGATGACTACACACTGCTTAGGGAAGAATGAAATGAGTGAAAACAAAACTGTTCTCCTGATCGAAACTGCCTTCAGTTCACAGCCCTCTCCCTGGCCAAGCCCGTGTCCTGCACTCTCGCATGATGTCCCGTGTCTGTGGTGGGAGTAACGCTGTACTTCACATTTCTGTGGCACGTCACTTTACCAACCACTTTCACTTTAGTGTCATTTTGGTTTTGCACTGAGAGCAGCATGTAGAAGTGTTGTTGACCGTAGCCTTGTCATCTAAGCAGCGTGTTTTCAAAAGCAGAAGGCAAAAGTAGGGAGATCTTTAGAACTATAGGGAGAATCTTAGCACAGTTGGGGTCACTTTTGAAGAAACAGTTGCAAGCATCTGAATTAACCTAATTATCATGAACCCACACGTGCACATGTGCCCCTATCAAGTCTTTCTAGTAGTCCAGAATTTGCTTAACACTCAGAAAGTGTGAGTTTGACTTTCCTGGGTGGGAAAGGCTCAGTTATTTTCTACAGCCATACCTGTTTCTCATGTTTCATAAGTGCATATCTTCTTTTCTTCATGTGCAATTATTTCAGACTTTCAGGTCTTAAAATTTTTGAAACTATATAGCCTATTTATTTCAGTTCTTTTGTAAAAAATGGTTAGCTCTCATTTGGATTCTTAAACATTGAAGCAAGGACTTCTGGAAAAGTGTTCAAATAATATATATAAGCTATTAATATAAATATAATTACCCATGCGATATTACAGAATAACAGATGTGCCTCAATTAGTCTAAAAGTACTTGGATTTAGAAAATATGTATTAAACTGTTTTCTCCTTATACATTTGTACCTCTGGCCTTTATATTGATCACCTAGGAGTGTCAATTTTGTGTTTTTAATAAGAAAATTGTAATAAAATTTTGGGGTTTCACTTGAGGTGAGATTTTTGTATTTGGGTTTGTTTTTACACAGTAGAGTTTAATCCATGTGTTGCTTTTCTTCAAGTATAGTTTAAAGGAGTACAATTGGAACGTGTTTTTGGAAAAAGCATATTAATGTAGCAGAAGAGACTTCAGTGCACACTTTCGAAGAAAAAGTTTCTGAGCATTAAGTGGTAAAAGGCAATAATAATTTAAATGATGGTAACAAGCCAATGCTAAAAAGAATGCATGTTCTGTGTATCCAGTCATTTCACATGAACTAACCTCGTTTAAAAGAATACATGTTCCATTCACTGTGCACATACGTGTAATCATTTTGACTAAAATCAATTGCCATTATCATGCCAACTAAATCTGCAGTAGAATATATTAATTAGTTGCCAGATACCATACAAAATACTGTTTAAAAATAATGATGATTGATTGGATTCCAGAAATGAATAGACGCAATTTGTAATAATTAGTTATAATGCCAAGAAACACTCCAGAGAGTAAAGTTAATCTTAATTTTTATGTGTAGTGCTATGGTAAAGCCTTATGTTATGGTAGCAAAAAATGGCATTTTTATGCTAAAATATGTTGAAACTGAGAGATGAGCCTAACTGCTCTTCTTACTTTCCTGAACCTGGTAGGACCTGATCGTTGCAAAATGAACCCGTGCCTCAATGGGGGCACCTGTTATCCTACTGAAACTTCCTACGTGTGCACCTGCGTGCCAGGATACAGTGGTGATCGGTGTGAACTTGGTAAGATGTTCTTCCCTGAAAGACCATAGTGCTTTTCCAGAAGACATATTGGGGGAGAGTTTATGTTGCTTGGATCCATCAGAGGATTTCAGAGAAGCCCATTGTAGATGAATGGTGTGTTAGATGAAATTAAAATCATAGAGTAATTTAAGTAGTCTATGGGAAACAGGGATAGATGTTTATTGAATTTTCTTGATATCACCAGGACTCAAGGAAGATTACTGAGGTCAGTTGTATTTATGTGTGGTTTTCACACTCAGGCTTTACAAATGTAAAGTTTGATATACAGTATTTGCTTACATACTGACAAAAATTTTAATCTGTCTCCAAATCTGTGTATCAATAAATTACCAATTTAAGTGCAAATTTCTTTTAAAAAGCTCTATTTAAAAAATGGATTTCCCAGGTGGCGCTAGTGGTAAAGAACCTGCTTGCCAATGCAGGAGACCTAAGAGACGCAGATTTGATCCCTGGGTCGGGAAGAGCCCCTGGAGAAGGAAATGGTGACCCACTCCAGCATCCTTGCCTGCGTAATCCCACAGACAGAGAAGCCTGGTGGGCTACAGTCCATGAGGTCACAGTCAGACATGACATAGTGACTAAACAACAATTTAAAAAATAGGGAGTTTTTATGTTTTGAGATGACTTGCTGCTCTGGCGTGTCATGGGAAAGTACCTTCTCTGGCTGTGCCCAGAGACCAGCCTAGTCCATTTCTCCCTCGAGGAGCTGTGACATTGTTGTCTTCCTCCTCTCTTTGGATTCCAAAGAACGTCATTGTCTCTTTACTAAATCAGTCCCTTTTACTTCCATTCTTATTTGGGGTTCCTTCTCCTGAAGAAAAATTTAAAAAGGACTCCAGTTTTGATTTGGCTAAATATAGACCTTGACCCTCAGAGAAGGTGATGGCACCCCACTCCAGTACTCTTGCTGGAAAATCCCATGGACAGAGGAGCCTGGTAGGCTGCCGTCCATGGGGTCGCACAGAGTTGGACACGACTGAAGCGACTTAGCAGTAGCAGCAGACCTTGACCCTAAGAAATAAAATGATGGGAGCTACTCATCGGGTGCTCCTTTTAGCAGTACCATAGTGGTTTTCTCATAATGACTGAATAAAGTTTATACTTTAGATTACACAGAAATGTTGAGATAAAACCCCCAGCATTCATGTTAAAAGAGTGCTTATCTTTAAAAAAAAAAAGAGCAAAAGTCAACAGAGCTAGTTCTATTTGTGTGCTAACCAGTGAAGACAGAGATCACAATCAGATCAGATCAGTCGCTCAGTCATGTCCGATTCTTTGCGACCCCATGCATCGCAGCACACCAGGCCTCCCTGTCCATCACCAACTCCCGGAGTTCACTGAGACTCATGTCCATCGAGTCACAATAGATAACACTTAAGAAATCATTATATCTTAAATATCAAATTTACATATTTTATGTGGTTTAGCTGCTAAATCCTATCTGTCTCTTTGCAATCCCCTGGACTGTAGCCTTCCAGGCTCTCCTGTCCAAGAAATTCTCCAGGCAGGAATACTGGAGTGGGTTACCATTTCCTTCTCCAGGGCATCTTCCTGACCCAGGGATCAAGATAGGTCTCCTGCATTGGCAAACAGGTTCTTTACCACTGAGCCACGTGGGAAGCCCTCAAATTTATGTGTGCAGTATAAAAGTATATGTGTGACCCCCATTTTTTTTCACATTACAATCAATTGAAAATATTTAATGAGTTAATATATGTGAAACTGTTTGATCAATGACTGGCACTTAGCAAACAATATAAAACCATTATTATGATATTAATATATTATCATTTCTACTAAGGTCATTTCTTTAGGTAAGAATACAGCATATACCTCTTAGAAATTTAATTTATTTTTTATATTTATTTTTGGGCTTCCCTTGTGGCTCAGTGGTAAAGAATCTGCCTGCTATATGGGAGATGCAGGAGATGTGGGTTAGATCCCTGCGTTGAGAAGATCCTCTGGAGGAGGGGATGGCAACTCACTCCATATTCTTGCCTGGAGAACCCCCACTGACAGAAGAGCCTGTCAGGCTACAGTCCAGGGGGTCGCAAAGAGGTGGACATGACCAAAGTGACCGAACACACATATATTCATTTTTAATACTTATATAAACATTAACTAAATTTTTAGTGTAACTGCAAAATGCAATGAAATAAAGGTATTAGTTTCATCACAAGAGATCATAGATGTCTGTTAGAAAGTTTGTATTCAATATAGACACTGAAATTAGGGAGGATTTTCATAAGTGGGAGAGAAAGACTCAACACAGCAAACAAAAGCAGAGACCGCAAACGCAGGATGTGTCTGGGGGACCACGAGTATTCTGGATGCCTACTTAGTGGGTTGTGAGAGAGAAACGCTGGGAAAGAACAGTGGAAAGCTAGTGGGATCTAGTCTAAAGTCTAAGACTTTAGTGTACATGAGAATCACCTGGAGGGCTTGGTAAAACACAATTTGTTGTTCCCATCCTCCAAATACCAGTCAGTAAGTCTTGGATGGGCCTGGGAACATGCATTTCTGATATTCTCAGGTGATATCGATACTGCTGGTCCAGGGACCGCATTCTGACGACTGCCACCCTGGATAATCGGTGTCTGCGGAATGCTTAGATGCCAATGAGGGAGAATGGATATGTGTATATATGGCTGAGTCCCTTTGCTGTGCGCCTGAAACTATCACAGCATTGTTAATTGGCTATACTCCAATATAAAATTAAAAGTTTTGTAAAAATTGAAAAATACATTTAAACATTTAAAAAGATTTAAAAAAAGCCAGTGAATAAAATTATCTTGATGGTGCCTAAAGAAGATGACAGTCAGCTGAATGAAGGATCTATTGGAAAGGGAAGGGTCTGGAGGCTATGAAGCCAGTGAAGTATTTTCAGTGTTTCACAACTGAGGTGGTCAGAGCATGAGTCAGAATTCGGGGTGGGAAGGCTAGGGGGATTCTTTATTGGTTTTAATGCTCATGGGACTCATCTAACAGCAATGGAGATAATGACCTTACTCTGAATATACTTGAAATTTTCTTAGGGTTGCCAGATTTAACAAATAAAAATATTAGATCAGTGACACTTAAATTTCAGATTTAAAAAAGAAGAGTTTTTAGTACAAGTTTGCCCTAAATAAAGGATGTGACATACTAAAATTTCTTTTTTTTAATCTGGAATTCAAATTTAACTGGCTATCCTGTATTTTACCTGGCAATCTTATGAAATAGGATCTTTTGACCTTTTACTGAAAGTACTTTTGTGGCTTTTATTATAGATTTTGATGAATGTCATTCTAATCCTTGTCGCAATGGAGCCACATGTATTGACGGTTTTAATACCTTCAGGTGTCTCTGCCTCCCGAGCTACGTTGGTGCACTTTGTGAGCAAGGTAAGAGCTTTTGCAACATGTGCATGAAGAACAGTATTGATACTTCATCTCAACTGTTAATTCTGGACAGCCCTTTGTCATAATTATTTGGATTTTATTGTTGTTGTTGTTAGCAATTTTGACCATACTGTATATTCTTTTCTGCAGAGGAAATTCGCAGATTGCCAAAATACATTAGGTTTCCTGATGCGTTTTTAGCTCACAACATTTGAACAATAATGTTCATTTGATCATTTTTGTTTTACTGATAGAATGGAATTGCAGACAGGCATGCTGAGCCTTTAAGGACATCCATCCACCAAAAGGAACACTGTGGTACATATTCTTCCTGGGGACAGACTAGTCATGGACCTTAATTACATATGTAGCTTGTACCAAGGATATTGAATTCAGTGTTAATTGCCTTTATTTTCTCCTCTCAGCATTTGAGACTCAATGGTCTTACTGTTCATAGTTGATCATCTCTGGAGAATGAGTTAATGCAGTTGTGTGAATACATTCACCTTGACTTGGCAAATACTACAGAAAAGATATTATGAACCAGGTTTCTTTCCTACTGAAGAAAAATCTATTTTTTTCTGAATGAAAGGCCTAAATTCATGATGGCTTGAATTGAGTGATCCCTGTAATTTGCATTTTATGGCCAACCTGAGAGTGTATTTTGGGTGGTTAACGGTAACATTTCTGAGCCCATCAATCAGAAACAGATCGCATACTCAGCACACTCAGTTTTGGAACATCGATTTCCTCTCCTTAAAGTCATACAGTGGTTTGGCTTTGATAAAAGTGCTTAATGCCAAACTTCCATTCCACCAGACAAAATGAAAATGAGTGTCTAATAACTCAGACACATTGGTCTGGCCCCACATTCCGCTTTGCAGCATGAATCTGGATGTCAACACAATTAAAGCAAAGCTAAAAGGAGTGTGCATTGCATTGCCAAAGGAAAGGGATGGATGATGTTTGGGTTTTTTAGGGTTTTCTTTTCTTTTTCCTTACTGCATAGGATGGGTCTGTTTCAAAATTGTAAAATATAAATATGATAATTGACCAAACAAGATCCTCTTCTTTAAAGAAAACAGTAGGAAAGATGCTATTTTTTGAAGGAAACGATAGGGTGAGGTGCTTGAGCCTTTTGTATGTGTTAAAATGATTCTGGCTTCACTTAGTTCCCAGTACAAGGAGTGATTCAAAAAATTATTTGTGCCGCAAGTGTTCTGAACACCTGCAGTCTTACAGGCACTGTTCTGGGTGCTGGTGATAGAGCTCTGAACAAAACAAAGGCTCTGATCTTCTTGACTCAGCATAATTCTTGGCAGGGAATACAAAGAGATACTCTTTGTTGGTTACTTTTTAATTTACCACGTGCTTCAAGGTACACCATTTCCTTTGGCTGACAGCAATATTTCTGTGGGTTAAGTGGACCAGAAATTGAGGCCCAGGAAGGAAAAGTGATGTGTTCAAGGTCACACAGCTAGTAAATTAGAGAGTGGGAAGAATGAACCTCAGTGGCCTTGGGAAGCCCAGATTTCTTCAACATCTTCACTCTTCTGAAGTAACTCTTAAGGAGAAGCATTTTATTTATATGTGAAGCTGATAGACTCAGCAGTAACATCTTTGGAAGGGAGTGTGGGGGCAATTACCTTTTACTTCCTTTTAAGAGAATATTAAAAAGAAAAAGTTTTCATTTTTCTTCTCGTTTCTGGTATCGCCTTTCAGGTACCTTCTATTTTATCTTACAGCAAGGTTCGCTGAGGAATAGCTACCCCAGTCTGTTTACCAGATGCAGCTGTGCTCCTGTGATTTACTGCCAGGACACTGAAAGATTTTTTTCTCCTCTTTTCAGGTTGCCTAAGAACAAATGTTTTCTTCATTAACAGCGGCATTGTTCTCTAAACAGTTTTCTATCCAAATTTCGGTGATGACTGTGTTGTTGTTTCTTCAGCTGACCTTTTCTGTTCTCTGCTTTAGTAACTTCCCAACTCCCAGCAACTCTGAAAGAGGGGACGCATTTGGTGGAATGATAACAGATCTTAAAATGTAGAAGAAGGTCTTAGAACCATGGAGGGACAGTTCTGTACACACAATTTGCCCCCAAGTCAAGATACATCTTGCCAAACAGAAGTGCCAGAGTGTTGACAGTTTCTTAAGGCTTGTGGGCTATATGTTAGGAGTGTTGAAAACGTTACCTATATAGCATAAGGAGAATAGAGTTTTAGTGAGGTTGTTTAAGAATGACAATTTCAGCCTCTGTGGTCGTGAACAAGTGTTGTTGTAATCTCCCCATCTTCCCCCAACATACACAGGCCAAACTAAATGTGGGACTTTGTAGTATAACCTATAGACTATAGGAGTCTTAAAGCATAAGAAATATTCCCAAACGTAGACTGATGCCTAAGAAAGCATCATCTGAAAGCATTGCCTTTTAATAAATAAGATGTGTATCACATTATTTTTAGCTAAGATTGAAAAGACAAACTGCTTCTGATAACTCCTTTCAGAATTGCATGCTAGAAGGTGCTGCTTGACACATTGTCCTTCATTACGTGTTTGTTAAATTCATGAATAATAAGGATTAAGTGAATTGGTGTGGTTATTTGGCTTCTTTAAAAAAAATTCACTCTGTTAAGTATTTGCACATCTATTTACAATCATTGGAAGAGTACAGATAAATAATCTGTCCCTGTTTGGTTTTAGCAGAAACACTGCCTCTATTTTCTGTACACATGTGCTAACTGAGAAAGGAACTGGGGCAGTGTCATGGTCATGTATCTAAATTTTTAGGATCATTTGGTTTTCTGTACTTAAGAGGAAAATACTTTCTCTTAGTGATGAAAGACAAAGAAAACCAGACCAAAACTGTTTAGGCTAATAGAGGATAAGAAAGAGGGTAGAGAATAATTTTTTTCTGATGTATTATTCAGTAAGCTAGGGATCCTCTAGAATCTTGAACTGTGTTTCTTCAAATAAATGATAATTTCCAAGGTTATGGTTGGATGGTATCACCAACTCGATGGACATGAGTTTGATCAAGCTCTGGGAGTTGGTGATGGACAGGGAAGCCTGGCGTGCTGCAGTCCCTGGGGTCACAGAGTCAGACATGACTGAGTGACTGAACTGAACTAATGCTATTACAGTATCACAGCACTGACTGGCAGTAAGGATATTTTAACAAATTTCCCGATTCTACCTCTCCCCCGCCCCCGCAACCCTTTCATATATAAAGATCTGTTTCCTCTACACCCCTCCCACTTCTCCTCTGAAATCTTCCATGTGAACTTTCCAAAAGAAAACCCACTATTTTCAAGTAGCCAAAATAGGCTTCCTTCTTGGGTTCTGAGTGCTACTGTTATAAAACTGCCTATCTGTGTCTTGAGTCCTTTCCTATGAGATTGGTGGTGTCCAAACAACTCTGTAATACAACTCAAAACTTCCAGTGCACATTGTTGAAATCAATTAGTCAGCTGGCTCTAACTAAACAACAGGCCTGATAGACTAAACTGAAATAAGGACTGTTTTCAGAGATAAGCTGCATCTGTTGTATGATTCTGGCTTAATCACTGAAGCCAGGAAAAATGTTAAGTCTCTCATCATGCATGATTTCCCACAATGAGTTATAGGAGGAGGAATAAATGGAGTGAGAATCAGGAAACAATATGACTTTCAGCTTGGCCCCCAAGTCAGACATATAAAATGAGCATTTATTTCATCTAATAGAGTTTTGTTATCTTCATCAATCAGTAAAATTTAGGGGAGGGGCGTCTGATCATTAGGTAATGTGGAGTTTTCACAGTGTCCCCACTTTCATAAACTTGGCCATTTTGTTCGTTTTTACATGTAACTGGTTCAATATCTTCATGAGATGCTTTATGAAAGTTAAAATGATTTCTATTGATCATCATTTAATGCATATTTTAATCTCACCTGTGAGTGGGCTTGGAGAAAGCAATGGCACCCCACTCCAGTACTCTTGCCTGGAAAATCCCATGGACAGAGGAGCCTGGTAGGCTGCAGTCCATGGGGTTGCTAAGAGTCGGACACGACTGAGCGACTTCACTTTCACTTTTCACTTTCCTGCATTGGAGAAGGAAATGGCAACCCACTCCAGTGTTCTTGCCTGGAGAATCCAGGGACGGCGGAGCCTGGTGGGCTGCCGTCTATGGGGTCACACAGAGTCGGACACGACTGAAGTGACTTAGCAGCAGCAGTGAGTGGGCTAGTCTGAGAAGGTTGCCAATGAGAAGTCAATGCTATGTGCAAGACTACTTTCTTTTGATATACTTAAAAAGTGGCAATCTAGAAAATATAGCTGAAGTTTACTGCCAGTGTAAAATTTAAACATATTTGACAAATGTTTTCATCTCACCAGGATACTGGTTATAGTATGCTTGTTTCAAAAGAGAAAAAGTATATGTATATATTAATACATATACACATATCTACATATGTGCATATGGCTTGATGAAATGAGGGGTACTAAGTTAAAGTCACTCTTGATAAACTTCAAATCCTGATGCTTTTGCACTGGGAGTTACCTATACTCCCTCTCCTTTTGGGAAAAAGGCTCACAGTTGTTAGTGATATCCCAGAAGCTGCCAATTGATGAATAATTTTTTTCTCTTAGTAAATCTACGTGACAAGAACCTGTGACCATGCAGCTCTCTCTCTGGGAAGTGGGGAAGGACTATTTCCAGAGCCTTTGAAGTCATTATGCAAATAGAGCATTCATAATCCTTTTAGCAAGAATTCTTATCTTATCATTTGACTGATTTCTCTTTAGAAAAGTTTGGTAAGAAATTATTAGCCCCAGTTGCTTCACAAGTGAGTCAGTAGACTCTGCAGCCTACAGAGGTTTTGATTGGCCCCTTTTCCAGTTTTTCTCCTGCTGATACTGGCTTTCATCAAGGAAAGTGCAGTTCGATAGTGCCTTTCCAGTCCTAAGATGTATTGTCACTCATTTGGCAGGAATCACCTGGGCTCTCTTTATCATGATTTCTTTGTCACTGTAACCAAAATTGGTGAATCCCTTGCTTCAGGGACATTGCATTGATGTGGCTTGGGATGTCTATGAACTTTTGGATGAGTGAACCAAGTTTGAATGATATAGGTGAGTTTAATAAGCCCATCCTTGTTTCTTCCCAGACACGGAGACATGTGACTATGGCTGGCACAAATTTCAAGGGCAGTGCTACAAGTACTTTGCCCATCGACGAACGTGGGATGCAGCTGAACGGGAATGCCGTCTGCAGGGCGCCCATCTCACCAGTATCCTGTCTCACGAGGAACAAATGTTTGTGAATCGTATGTACCAAATATACATGGGTTTTCATTCAATCAAATATACATGGGTTTTCATTCAATCTTACCACCTTCTTAGTTTTTCCTGTATCTAACTGAAACAAGTAGCATTCTCAGTTGTGACCCAACTTATTAAATCCCTCGTCTGTAAAATGCTTAAAATCATCTCTCCTATGTGAGTCCCCTATTTTGAGAAACATTCAACTGTAACATGGGCAGACATTTCTTGATTTGCCACCAGAAATGGTTGAAATAGCATGCTATAGGTGGAATCATATGAAATTGCTATTCAATCATTTTTTAACTTACAGAAATGACCACCTCTTAAGTTTCCAATCTAATTCTTCCCATACTTTTTGGTCTTTGAATATGTACATATGTTGTCTAAAGTTAAAGAGAAAATTGCTTTCAATTATTTTTATCCCACTAATTAAAATTAAATTATAATAGCACCCTAATGTTATTCTCTGTGCATAATTGGCTTATGGATGCTGAAAGCTAATGAAACTTATTACCAGAGCTGTTTAATAACTTCCTAGACTATGGCAAAGAGGAGGGCAGCTAGCTTTTATGTAGAAAATACATAGAAATTTTTTGCTCGTGAAACATTGTTTGATGATCTATTTAATATGTTCTTATGGTGCCTGCTATCTTTTAGAAGTTTGATTGTTAATTTGCAATCTGGGTAGAGGTTCATTTAAGTGTTTTCATGGTGTCTTTGCCTGTGACTCATTCCATGGTGAAAGTCATTATTTTTGAGGAAGTTTTGCAGAACTGTCCAGTCTAGGTGCTCACCATTAAAAATGCTTTGAGAAGAAACATGTGGCTTCCAAAATGAGTCTAGTATGGGTGAGATCTGTCACATTTTATTGGTTCACTGAACTTTTGCCAACTGCACAGCTTAATAAAAAAAAGTGGAAAGTTTCTATCGTGAGTAAAGATGGAAAAAATTACTTAATTGTAGTAAACTGCTAGGGAAATAATTGTCCATGTCTGATATTTTATTCACGATATTTGCAAATTAGCTTTTTAGTTTAAAACACGTTGGGCAGAAGAACAAAAGATAGTTAGACCATGAAAGATTTTTATGAGCAACTAAACAGAAATTCAGCCAGGAGAGGATTCATGATTCAGTCCAAAAATAACTTTCTTTGATACATTTCATCCATAATTGGGAAAGGCAATAAAAATGTCTGTGTTGTTCTCCTTCTCAGGTGTGGGCCATGATTATCAGTGGATAGGTCTCAATGACAAGATGTTTGAGCATGACTTCCGTTGGACTGATGGCAGCACACTGGTAAGTTGCTGATTAAAATGATACCAATTCTAGAACTTGGTACTGTGGGTTGCTGGCATTTTACTGAGACACATTAGGCTGCAGACCAATTAAACATCTTGCTCAGTGATATTTTCATCTAATCAGTGTAATATTTCATCTACTTGGTAAAATAGACAGGGGTTAAAATAGTTCATTCCCTGAGAACAGATCCAGCTACTAATATTAGTCAGGGTGGCCCTCTTAAAAGAAGAGTATATTGGATTTCCATTGAACAGGTAAACTGCACAATCATCAGAATTGCCTCAGGCCTGTCTTTCAGATGGTTATCTTTGTTTTTACAGCTTCAAAGCAAAAAGGGAAATAATAAATGTGACAGAAAACATCCTTTAAAAAAAAAACAAAACCTTTTCTTCTTACATAATTGCACTGGAAATCTGATATTATAAGGCATGGCTCATTTTTATCTGAGCAAAAAATGCTCATTTTTTTTTACATCTTAGAAAGGATTGTTGAATTATGATCTTATAAATTTCTTTCTATTCAAACTCAGTTGACTAATTATATGGTCTCTTAGATTTTTCTACCTCTTAAAGAAAAAAGTGATTTGATAATACTGCCCACATCCTTGAGTAGGCTTCAATAAGGTTCTTTAGTCAGGATGGGTGAAGCTGATTTGAGTCACTGCTAGTAAATGCATGAGTCTAATTCCTAAGAACTAGTTCAAGTGCAATGGCAACCCACTCCAGTACTCTTGCCTGGAAAATCCCATGGACAGAGGAGCCTGGTGGGCTGCAGCCCATGGGGTTGCTAAGAGTCGGACACGACTGAGCGACTTCACTTTCACTTTTCACTTTCCTGCATTGGAGAAGGAAATGGCAACCCACTCCAGTGTTCTTGCCTGGAGAATCCCAGGGACGGGGGAGCCTGGTGGGCTGCCGTCTAAGGGGTCGCACAGTCGGACAGGACTGAAGCAACTTAGCAGCAGCAGCAGCAGTTCAAGTGCAGCTAGCTATAGTGGTTGTTCTGGGCTCTGGCTGTTCATTAAAATCACCTGGGGAGCGTAATTTAAAAAAAAAACAAAAACTGGTGTCTAGGCTTCGGCTCAAATTCATTAAAGCAAAACCTCTGGCAGCTATATTTTCTAAGGGTTCCCTGGGTGATTCTAAAATGCAGACAAAGATTTGGGATCTACTAGGCTAGACAGTTAAGTGCAAATTCAATTCTAACTTAGATAAACAAGAGGAAAACCTGAAAATAATTTTTAAACACTTTTTGTGTGTGCTTAAGTTTCATTCATTACTGCCACTCATCTGGATTTAATGAGTTTGGCAAAATGTGAAGTTCATTCTAGAACAGACTCCAAACTAATTATTGTTTTCAGAAGTTCTGCTCTGCCTGTTCAGGAAAACTTTTCTGTGCTCTCCTGGACATGCCCCTCAGTTCATCTCTGTGTCCATCATTGTACTCAGCATTTTGTACTCATCTATTCTCCACAGTAACCTGTAAGAAAGGCATCAGGTGGTTTATTTTAATAGGAAAATGAAGGTCAGTTAGGCTAAACTTTTGCCCACAGTCACAATGCTATTAAGGGGAGAAGCCATAGGCTTTCTCCTAGCTGGTACCTCCTTGACTTTAAAAAGGGTATCCCTTATCACATTTTGCCTTTAGGAACCCTAAAATACCCTGGCTTGCACTGTCTCTGTCATCACTCCTTATATTTAATCAACATTGTTTGTCGTTTGTGTCCATAAGTAAGTTCTTTGGTAAGAGGCAGAAAAAGTACAGAAAGTAGTTTGTCCATAAAATATATTCTCAGTAAGGTATAGGATTTCAGCCCTTGTACCAGGAGTCTTAGGCTTCCCTGGTGGCTCAGACAGTAATGAATCTGCCTGCAATATGGGAGACCCAGGTTCAGTCCCTGGGTTGGAAATACCCCTTGGAGAAGTGAATGGATACCCACTCCAGTGTTCTTGCTTGGAGAATTCCAAGGACAGAGAGCCTGGTGGGCTACAGTCTATCAGGTTGAAAAGAGTCCGACTTTACTGAGTGACTAACATTTTCACTTTTCACTTCATCAAAAGTCTCATTTTCTTCTACTTGTCCTGGGTGGATGGTATTAATGTATCTGCAGTTGTTACATCTGTATATTTTCATTTTGCTGAAATGAGTAGTAATTGCAGGCTGATAATTTTGTTCATATTAATAGTGGTTCATGTAGATGAGTTCTTACATATAAATTTTAATTTAAGATAGACAATATTGTTTTTATTAATGTAAGCAAACATAAAAATTAAAGATTTTTCATGTATATTACAGACAATTAAAACTTTTTATAATTTTGTTGAAGTTTATTATGTAATATAGGCATTCGGTAAGTTTTCCCTTGTTGAATGTAGGCTTCATTCCTGTGGGATAAATTGGGTCTAGGCTACCCACTATTAAGTCTCCCCCTTATAAATAGCCCAGTAAAAGTGCAGGTTCTTGTGAGCTCTATTACAGAAGCTGGAATGCCAGGCACTCAGGTGACCAGTTCTGGTGGGTACTTACTTGTGCTTTGCAGACTTGGACCATGACTTATCTCTAAGTGTGCCTGTTACTTGGGTACCTCTATGCTCCTGCCCTGAGCTAGGATAGATGCATTTGACCCAGTCAAGTACTTGTAAAGTCTGTCATTTGAAACATACTGATCTGATGGCAAAGTCCCTGACTATCTCCAGCCTGTCATTGGTCCTATAGACTGGGTTTGTATATCCTCATGCTCTGTACTTTTCCATGTCACTAAGGAGAGTGAAAAGGTTGGCCTAAAGCTCAACATTCAGAAAACCAAGATCATGCCGTCTGGTCCCATCACTTCATGGCAAATAGATGGCCAAACAGTGGAAACAGTGTCAGACTTTATTTTTGGGGGCTCCAAAATCACTGCAGATGGTGATTGCACCCATGAAATTAAAAGACGCTTACTCCGTGAAAGGAAAGTTATGACCAACCTAGATAGCATATTCAAAAGCAGAGACGTTACTTTGCCAACAAAGGTCCGTCTAGTCAAGGCTATGGTTTTTCCAGCGGTCATGTATGGATGTGAGAGTTGGACTGTGAAGAAAGCTGAGTGCTAAAGAATTGATGCTTTTGAACTGTGGTATTGGAGAACTCTTGAGAGTCCCTTGGACTGCAAGGAGATCCAACCAGTCCATTCTAAAGGAGATCAGTCCTGGGTGTTCATTGGAAGGAATGATCAGATCAGACCAGTCGCTCAGTCATGTCCGACTCTTTGTGACCCCACGAATCGCAGCACGCCAGGCCTCCCTGTCCATCACCAACTCCCGGAGTTCACTGAGACTCACGTCCATCGAGTCAGTGATGCCATCCAGCCATCTCATCCTCTGTCGTCCCCTTCTCCTCCTGCCCCCAATCCCTCCCAGCAGCAGAGTCTTTTCCAATGAGTCAACTCTTCACATGAGGTGGCCAAAGTACTGGAGTTTCAGCTTTAGCATCATTCCTTCCAAAGAAATCCCAGGACTGATCTCCTTCAGAATGGACTGGTTGGATCTCCTTGCAGTCCAAGGGACTCTGAAGAGTCTTCAAAGGTGAAACTCCAATACTTTGGCCACCTCATGTGAAAAGTTGACTCGCTGTAAAAGACCCTGATGTTGGGAGGGATTGAGGGCAGGAGGAGAAGGGAACGACAGAGGATGAGATGGCTGGATGGCATCACCTACTCGATGGACGTGGGTTTGGGTGAACTCCGGGAGCTGGTGATGAACAGGGAGGCCTGGCGTGCTACGATTCATGGGGTCACAGAGTCGGACACGACACAGTGAACTGAACTGAAATGAAATGTTTTTTCTGGTCTCTCCATGAGCAATTGAGCTCTTCAAAGATGTGGTTCTCTTGTCTGCATTTTCTTTCTGAAGGTGTGTAGAATAAGGCTCTATACTCCCTCTGAGTTTGGTTAGTGAGCTTGAATATTGGTTTATAGCTGGCAGATGGAGGTCTGAAAAAAATCTTAGGGAATTTATCTTGCCTGTCAGGTGCCATTCAGATATGCTTGATTCATCAGGTGTCATTATTCCACTCTTCTGAAGCAAGCCAGCTGAATTCGATGATTTTTTTTAATCTGTGTCCTTTAAGTTTTAATGGACTATACTGTGAAACACACGTGAAATAATAACTTACTTACCATTTCCATAATTTAGACTGGTCCTAAACTTGGTAAATAAGTGAGTATTGCACTTTTTCAAAGGAGAAATAATGGTCTTCCTCTGATATTTTCTGGGTTTCCCTGGTAGCTCAGCTGGTAAAGAATTCGCCTGCAGTGCAGGAGACCGGGTTCATCCCTGGGTTGGAAAGATCCCTTGGAGAAGGGAACGGTACCCACTCCAGTATTCTGGCCTGGAGAATTCCATGGACTGTATAGTACATGGGGTCGCAAACAGTCGGACAAGACTGAGCAACTTTCACTCACTCTGATATTTTCAGATGAAGGTAACGTGACCTAAGATAGATAACTATACCCCATAAACAAGAAACTTTCCCTTAATTAATTCACATTTTCTAATGCAAACCCAAGGGTTTTGGAGAGAGCACCAAGTAAATGGGGCTCAATTTGAAGAAGGCAGCAAATGAATGTCATAAACAAGGTGAAGTTTATCAAAGAAATGCCACAAGTAAATCTAGGAAAAACTCTGACAGACCCCCGGTTTCTTCTTAATTCACTCTTTGTGTAAAATAAAAGTGTGCTAAGGAGTGTCCTTAACTTTGAACATTTTGGAACAGAAGAGGCCATCTGCCCAACAGTCTGTCTCCCTCCTATTCGACTGATCTCTGGCCCACTTTCTGCTTTTCAAACACCCTTGCCTCCATCCTTCCTTTCCGAGGCAGCCTAGGTGTTTCTTAAATTCGTTTGTAGTTCTTTCTGCAGCCACCATCCCCTTAACAGGTTCCATGTGTGCTCAGGCCTTGGAATAAAATAGTTCCCCTTTGTTTCGCTGTTTACGCCAAGTGTCCTGCTTTTGAAAATATCCCTAATAGTAAACTCTTCCTTGGGAAAAGCAGTATCTGCTTACACTTGGGAATGGTGTTAACTTGACTGTGTGTAATTTCAAGGACTTTGTTTATATTTTAGAGAGATTTCTCCTCTCTCCCCCCACTCCCATTTTTTGTTTGAAAGGTTTATTAGAGCTTATCCTTCTTGGGAGGTAGAGCAGTATTAAAACAAAAAGAACCTTTGATATTTACCGTATATTATCTTGTGTCATTCAGTCTTACAGTTAAAACAAACAAGCTGATACTAGGTCTCAATTTCAATCATTTCTTTTCTTGAAATCATTAAACTTTGCTTCCAAAAAACTTGCAGTGTATCGTATTTAATGTGATTATGCTTTATAGCTGGATTAATTCAGGTTATACGCTTATACTAAATTAATAGTGTTATTTGGCCAAGTTATTTACTTTGCCCTTATTCTTCATATTCTGATGGCTTCATTCCACATTATTGGTTTGTATAATAGGATGTTGCTACAATGACAAATTCTTGCCTTTGTTGAATCTTTAAAATATTTTTTGTTATTTATTTGGAGTATTTATCCAATAAATTTCACAAAATTGTACTCATGAACAGTATTTGTTCTAGCCTCACCTTTCTGATTTCTATGAAGGCTATTTTCTCTTAACACAGTTTTTATTTTGTCACTTGCTTTCCTACTCAGCAGTCACATTTCAGTTTGTCCTTTGGTTTTCTACTCACCAGTCATTCTTTAACTTGACTATTGATTTCTCACAGCAAAATGCCTCAAGTGCTTGTTAGAAAGCCTGACAAATAACTTCCATAATGAATTACTTTCCTTGTCACCCAAGTAATGTCTTCAAAGACACTAAGTTAAACCATTCAAGTTAAATACACATTAAAGCTGGCGAACTTAAACAAACATTGCTTATCTAGCTTCTATACTGTTAGCTGACTTTTAAGTTTTTTCTTTAACCTATTGTTAAATGAATGACTAGTCTGAAGTGTTTCTCCCCCAGATCTTGTTTTCCACTGCCTATGACCTTCCTCTTCCCTTGCTCTGAACTATTGTTACTCCCTTTAAAATTCTGCAAATGTCTTCCTCTTGCCTTCAGGATAAAATTTTGTAATTATTTGTGACGCATATCACGCCCACTTACTCCATCTGCCACTTCCTAGGCTGTCTTATCTCAAAATACCCACAGTTTCAGGAATAAGCCATGACATCTCACTCCTGCGGGTCTTTACATTCACGTGCCCTCAGTCTCAAAATGCTCTCACCTCTTGCCCTAAATTCACTTGATAAATGTTTGAATACCTTGCTTAGCTAAGAGTCACCTTCTTCCAGGAAACCCTCCTAGCTGGATGTGACGAAGGACTCTTCCTCTGTGTTGCAGAAACCTTTGTGCGCTCTTCCCATCCTACCACTGAACCCTGTGGTGTTAATTTCCTGACACAGAGCTTTCTGGGGCGGGGATTAACTTTCATCCCTATTTTCTTGGCACCTAGCAGAGTGGTTGACAAAAACAGATATTTGAATAATAATCAGTATCCATACATTACTCAACCAACTCACTGTGTTATCTTTTGAATACTGAAAAGACTCATCAAGTCTTTTGGCTGAATCTCCCCATGACAATTCTTGTTTATCTAAATTGTTTTATTTAAAGTTGTATCAGTATGAAAAAAATTAAACCATAAAATAGGTGGTATTTCAAACATGACGAAAAGAAAAAAAAATGTTTCTGTGAATCAGAAGTATGTCGCTGAGCATAATGCATCTTACGAAAGTTATTAACTCAAAGGAAAACAGATGTTCCTCCTGGAAATGATGACAATTTTGTCCATGGTTGTCCCAAGAATACATATAAGCCTTGGGAAGAAAAAATGGAAAGCAAACTTTTCAAAAGTTTGAGTTATATCAGGGCCGATTTTCCATGAAGTTTTGGGAAACTGACAATTACTCAGACTTTTAAAAACCTTATTATCCAAATCCAAAATGTAGTGAAACAAGCAAAAGGAATCCCACTCCTGAATGTTTTCAGCTTGTTTCATTTCTTATGGGTTGCTTCCCCGAGGATGACGTGGTTGCTAAGTTGGACAGGGCTTCCTTTATCCATCCACTATCTGAGTCCGTCCTTTCAAGCACAGAGGGAGCCAGACCTCAGGGAGCACTCTGGAGTCACTTATGTTTCTCCACCTACATGCATCCTGGCAAAATCATTTCATGACTTGCTTTTCAACTACAGATTATAGTGTGTCCATGGACAGCAAAGTTAGGAAGATGCTGGAAACTGTTAAGTGCCTTCGTCACACCGTTTTTTTTATAACACAACTCCCCAGTTTAAAATCAACCCGTGGGCCTCAGAGACTTAAAGCTTTTACTCTCTTACCCCCTCCTCTCTCTAACCACCCAGGAATAAAACTCTCAGAGAATTCTCATAGGATTCTCCTGAGGTCTGTATTGCTCCTTTCAGTCTTCTTTTTAGTCAGTTCCTACAGCAGCTCAAAACTGCCCCCTCACCACTGGGGCTCAGATGCTTCAGTGGATCAGATGCGATTACTTCAAAGGAAAATGTCACCTTCGATGTCCAGAGGTTGAGGATTGAATAGAACTGACAATCCAGTTCCCTTTAAAAAAATGTTGAGGAGCTTTAGGAAAGTCTGATTTGTAAGGGAAAAACCCTTGGCTTTATCCTTATACATTAAAAAGAGCACTTTCTACATCTCTTTTATACTTTTCCCCTGTCATCTCTGTTTTATCAGCACTCAGTGTCACTCTGTGAAAGACTGGTAGCTTGTCAGCTTCCTAGGAAGTAGTCACGGCCTCCTTCTCACTCTCCAGGGTCGTGTTTGGAGACAACAGACTTCCTTTTCTCTGCACTTGTCTGGCTCTAGTCAGAAAGTTCTCAAACAAGTTAGTAATTCACAAATCCATAGCTGTCTTATTTCCTAGCTCTAGCTAATTAATCTTGTGCCTTTATGTTATGAGATAGATTATGAAGCGCTTATTGATATCCTTTTTGTGCTTAAAAAAATGCTATGGGAATAATATTCTGGAAGATATCGGAATTTTGCAATTTTTTTTTTTTTTTAAACATGGTTGATCATTGGCAAACTGGCCCTCCTAGAATTTGGAATACTCACTTGCCCTCCTGGTCATGATGCAGAGTTGATGCAGAAAGATAGCCAAATCGGTTGTGGATTTGACTTTAAATCCAGAGTCCCTTTTTCTTCTTTCATGAATAAACACCTCAGTCTGTCATGCAAAGTATGGTGAGAAAAAAAAACACAGCTTTTAAAAAGGTAGAAACAATAAAGAAATGGCCTTTAATCCAGGAAGAGACACTTAAAAGGGACAGAGAAAAAGAGTAACAAATTGCAGGCCATAAACCATTATTTTTTTTTTTTTCTGCAGGAATGTACCGTTATTACCCTTTTATAAACACAAAGGTTCGTATCCTCCTCCCTCTCCCAGATGTCTTGGACATTGAAAAGAGAATCAAGAGAATTAACTAACCGTGTCTTCCAAGTTTGTTTGTAGGTTTGTAGGTTTGAAGGGATTGAGAATGATTTGGCAGAAAACAATGATGCAAAACAAAACCCCCAAGCCAAAACTTTCAGTTTTACTTTTTCTACCTGAAAATCTTAGAAGACTTCCTGTCAAATGTTTGCAGATGGATGTGTGTTGGCTGTGCTGTGGCTTCAGCTCCAAGTCAAATGCCACTTCCCTATGAGCAAGTCACACTGCATATCAACATTAATTTAATTATGTTAAATCTCACAGACTTCATCACATTACCCTAAAAGCCAAGGAAACGTAGGCTGTTTCCTCTTCCTTTCACACATTGCCCATGAGTAGAAGAATTTTCAGTTTCTTGTCCAAAAGACCACTAAACTCTTGGTGAAAATTTTTACTTGTGTTGCAGTTCAGTTTGATTTGAAACAAGAATTGATTCTTCTGATTCTACACGTGAGATAGATCGAGCAATAGAGTAGTTGTAGAACACAAAACCCTCACCTCCTCCTTTCCCTTCCTTGAGTCAGCTGGTTCGTGACAGCAAACAGCTGGAAGAACCATATTTACCCTCCACCAGAAAATCACTTCATAGTTGACAAAATTCCCCTTAAAAAAAGAATTGATCAATGCAGTAGTTCCTTCTCCCAGAGGCTTTTCCAACAGTGCTCTGTGAAACTTGAAAATCACACACGGTTATTTAAATTTAATTGCTAATTAGTTTAAGGCAATGCATAACCAAGGAAAAGGCCAAGAAAATGTTGAATGGATTTGGCAGTTTCACGTTGCATTTGGATCGTTAGCACTTCCTGACTGAAGACCTGTACAAACAAACTTGGGGCGAAGGAACCCACTGGCATCATTCATGGTGGGGATTAACGCAAGTGGCTTGTGGGGCTGCGCCTGGGGCCCCATCTCCCAAGTGCTCTCACAGTGGGAGGAACTCACATCCTTTGGAAACTGCTGTTGATAATTACTACTTTGTAGGGCAGTGAGCTCACGCTATTACACAAGATTAGTGCTGTGCTCCAAAGCTGGCAGATCATCTCTCCCGCACAGAGACTTGCCAGCTAGGAAAATAATGGGCATATTGCCACTTTAACAACTATCAGGAGAGCCCAAGTTAGTTTTTCTTCCCTTCGATGTATTCATGTTTGCAGGATCCGACTCCAGGCTGCCAGCCTAGGGCAGGGACACCAAAACAAACGTCTCTTTCTCCTTTAAAACAAAGCTGCTCTTTTCCTTTTGGTTGTTAGACTAAAAGACAACGGCAAAACCATAACCTCCTTTAAAACATAAATAAACAAGGACCGAGACCAGAGTAACCTGAAGCAAGTACCAGGATCAGAAGAGGGTGTATCTCTACCTCGAAGTGAGGTCATGTGACCCGGCAATTTAAATAAAACAAAATTAAATACAACCGCCCCCCTTCCCCCCATGCCGCAGACTGCAAACAAATGCCTATTGTGACCAGAGCCATCTAGGGGAGAGAGGCATTTTAAAGTTACCAAATGTTTTGATTTCTCTAATAAGTAGTCCTCCTAAGCTCCTGGCAGATAACCATTTGACCTGTGTTCTGAAAGGCGGAGAGTTGGGGGCGGAGGTAAACCCAGAGTGGTTTATCTGAGTCCTTCATTTAGTGCAAAGGTGGTTTCTTATCAGCATATGTTTCAAAAGGGTAAGCAATCCTCTAGGGTCACTGTTTTCTCTTTGGAGTTTGCTTTTATCCTTGTATCCTTGGGTGGTTATCTGCTTACCCCTGGCATCCTGGCATCATCTGCATTTGGCCATGGGAAGAGCAGCAGTGGCCCTACCGGTTCCAGGTGATAAAAAGAGTTTGAACACAGAGAAGTCAGCTTTTAGTACAAGTGTCATGTTTTTATAACTAATCTACATAAGTTTTTAATGAAAAACAAACTAAATCACACGAAGACATTAACTTGTGTGCATATTGTTCAATAGCTAAGTCATATCCCTGCTCCATGGACTACAGCAGGCCAGGCTTCCCTGTCCTTCACTATCTCTTGGAGGTTACTCAAACCCATGTCCATTGAGCTGGTGATGCCATCCAACCATCTCATCCTCTGTCTCCTTTTCTCCTCTTGCCCTCATTCTTTCCCAGCACATGGTCTTTTCGAATGAGTCAGCTTTTCACATCAGGTGTCTACAGTATTAGAGCTTCAGCTTCAGCATCAGTCCCTCCAATGAATATTCGGACTGATTTCCTTTAGGATTGAGTGGTTTGATCTTGCAGTCCAAGGGACTCTCAAGAATCTTCTCCAGCACTACATTAAAAGCATCAGTTCTGCAGTGCTCAGCTTTCTTTATGGTCCAACTCTCACATCCATACGTGACTGCTGGAAAAACCATAGCTTTGACCATCCAGACCTTTGTTGGCAAAGTGATGTCTCTGCTTTTTAATATGCTGTGTAGGTTTGTCATAGCCTTTCTGCCAAGGAGCAATCGTCTTTTAATTTTGTGGCTGCGGTCATGGTCTGCAGTGATTTTGGAGCCAAGAAAATAAAATCTGTCACCATTTTTACCTTTTCTTCATCTATTTGCCATGGAGTGATGGAACCAGATGCCATGATCTTAGTTTTCTGAATGTTGAGTTTTAAGCCAACCTTTTCACTCTCCTGTATAGGTGCTTATTTTTATCTGCCCCGTTCTAAGGATTTTAGGTGGCTATTATAGATTTGGCTTGTTTCTGATGCAGTTTCACCATTGATGTAAGTTATCTGATAATTTAAAAAGCCCAAATAGTAAAAATAAACTATTGTAGTTGAATATTTTTGTCAAGTAGAAAGTTTAGATTATAGCTACACTGGCCTGTAGCCAAATAGAATGTAATGGGATTGGTACTTACTGTTTAATTGAGATCTATTTTTTAGAAAAGTGTTCTCTTCTTACTTTTCCTCACAAAACTGAGAGGACATAACACAGATAATTTTAATCTTTTTTTTTTTTTTTCCATATAGAGTAAATAATCGTAGTTTGGGGGGGATTCTACTTTAACTGTGAATTAGTTGGTAATTCAAATATAGTGATGGATGGATATCACCACCTAGTGGCCAGATAGTATTTTGCATGTCAAAACTTCGCATTCCCAGAACTGCACTTAAATTCCTGCAGGAGTAATATTCTCTGTGAGTTAAGTCCCTATAGCTTTAGGTTTTAAAATTCTAGTATGAATTGCATTATATTGTGAACTTGAAAGTTACATGTGATATGAGATGATTTTTCAAATACAGTTGAAGCTAACACATGAAGTCACATGCTTAGTAAAATCCTAGCAACTGAGGCAAATATTAGGACCAATCTTTCCCGTATCTTCACTTTATGCACAGTAATAACAGAGGAAAGTTTTCCTTGGCTGGTTCGCTTGGCGTGTGAACCTAGAGGATATTTTTGGTTTTATTATGAAAATTTTTTTACAGTGAATTAAATCAGCAGTGTTTGGGGAAAGGGAGACTAGGTAGAAAGTAGAGACTGGATTGTTCATGGAAAAAAAAAAAAAAAAACTCCAAATTATAACTTGAAGCCTTAATAAATTCTTCCAACAATTACAATAATATATTATATCATAGAATGACTTTACTGGACAAATGTCAAGAGTGGTTTTTATCAATGGAATGTATGTGATTAATTGTTTAAACATACTTGGCAAAACCCAAAGTAGTTCTAAAACACAAAGCCATTAAGATAATCTAAATTCCAGTGAATTTTAAAGAACAAAAGATTCAATCTAACTCAAGTGAAGCGGAAAAACTGTAGAAAAATATGTGTGTAGGTCCAAGGTCAGTGACAGAGGAGGCCCTTGGCAGATACAGATTCAAGATTTGCAGTTCAGATATACGTGGGAGATCTTGGGCTCCAAAATCACTGCAGATGGTGACTACAGCCATGAAATTGAAAGAGGCTTACTCCTTGAAAGAAAAGTAATGAACAACCTAGGCAGCATATTAAAAAGCAGAGACATTACTTTGCCAACAAAGGCATGTCTAGTCAAAGCTATGGTTTTCCAGTAGTCATGTATGGATGTGAAAGTTAGATTATGAGGAAAACTGAGCGCCAAAGAATTGATGCTTTTGAACTGTGGTGTTGGAGAAGACTCTTGAGAGTCCCTTGGACAGCAAGGAGATCCAACCAGTCCATCCTAAAGGAAATCAGTCCTGACTGTTCATTAGAAGGACTGATGCTGAAGCTGAAACTCCAATACTTTGGCCATCTGCTGTGAAGAACTGGCTCATTTGAAAATACCGTGATGCTGGGAAAGATTGAAGGCAGGAGGAGAAGGGGACGACAGAGGATGAGATGGTTGGGTGGCATCACTGACTCAATGGGCATGAGTTTGAGTAAACTCTGGGAGTCAGTGATGAACAGGGAGGCCTGGAGTGTTGCAGTCCATGGGGTCATGAAGAGTAGGACACGACTGAGTGACTGAACTGAACTGATGATATGAGAGAGCCTCAAGATCCATGACATGAAACAGTTTGTACTTTTTGCTCAAGCACAAATTCAAACTCTACCCAGGGACTAGTGTGTAAAGATTGTTTAGTTAGCTAACAAGTTTGTCTAAAGGACAGCTCTGTTTTCCCATCTCAAGGAGTCTGCTGCTGTTGATTCTGGTAGTCATTTAACCATTTTGGAATTTCTCTATCATCTTCATGGTGGGAACCTATCCACAGCACAGGTCTGCGTGAACAGGGGCACTCCCAAAGGTCTAGCCTAGATGCTGCCTTCCCTGAGGCCAAGAAATACTGTACTTGTAGGGGTGAATGTGTGTGTGTGTGTGTGTGATGGTAGTAAGTGTCAAATTTGTGTCACAGAAAGATGAACTTTAATTTCATTTAGTGTGTGAAAATATTTTTTTTTTATTTCATTAGAGAAGAAAAGAAACCAAAAGATTTTAAACAGAGTGATTCTTTAGCAGAACTAATTTGTTTCCATCGATTATTCTTTGTAGTTATTTGACCAAATAAAGAAATCATAAAATCTCAATGCAAAGAATTTGAAATGGGTCAAATATTATGGAGAAGGGCTAGTTATCAACCAAGTTTTGATAAGGTCCATTGCTTTGAAAATGTCTTAGCTTTAAGATGCGGATAAAGGAATTTAAAAACAAAGCTCTTTCATGTTCCAGGAATTCTTTCTCTACTAGAGGCTGAAGCATGACCTTGTTATCTTCAGGGGTTTGATTTTTGAATTGGCTTTATCCTTTAAAGACAAAAGATTTCCTAGACAAAGTCTTCTCTAGTGGCTTAGACAGTAAAGAATCTGCCTGCAGTGCAGGAGATCTGGGTTCAATCCTTGGGCTGGGAAGATCCACTAGAGAAGGAAATGGCAACCGACACCAGTATTCTTGCCTGGAGAATTCCATGGACAGAAGAGCCTGGTAGGCTAAAAACAAAGATTATATTGGAATGTTGCATGCATGTGAGGATGCGGAGAAGGCAGTGGCACCCCACTCCAGTACTCTTGCCTGGAAAATCCCATGGATGGAGGAGCCTGGTAGGCTGCAGTCCATGGGGTCGCTAAGAGTCAGACACAACTGAGCGACTTCACTTTCACTTTTCACTTTCATGCATTGGAGAAGGAAATGGCAACCCACTCCAGTGTTCCTGCCTGGAGAATCCCAGGGATGGCGGAGCCTGGTGGGCTGCCGTCTATGGGGTCACACAGAGTCGGACACGACTGAAGTGACTTAGCAGTAGCAGCATGTGAGGAGAGTAAGTCATTCCACATTTCAAGAACCTTCCTTGATCCAGCCTTTTCTTTTCACCAGCCAGCTGCTTGCCTATTTCCTCATAAATTGATCTGTTTATATCTGTGTCACATAAAGGACCAGCTGGGACGTGACTATCACAGAAGTAACTAATACTGGATGGTATGTTTCTTTTCTTGAACAGAAAGCAGTGCTCAAAGCTGAACCAAGCTAACTCCTGCTGTAAAGCAAAGCAAAATACCTGATTTATTTCTAAACCTTGTCTATTAATGAAATAATGCTTTTGGAAAAATTGAAGTATAGTGGATATACAATGTTGTGTTAGTTTCAGGTGTGTAGCAAAGTAATTCAGTTACATGTATGTGTGCATGTATTCTTTTCCATTGTAGGTTCTTATAAGATATTGAATGTAGTTCCCTGTGCTATACAGTAGGTCTTTCTTGCTGTTTATCTATTTTAGTTATAGTAGTGTATATCTTTTAATCCTAAAGTCCTAATTTATTCCTCTCTACCTTTCCCCTTGAGTAGCCATAAGTTTCCCTTCTGTGTCTGTGAGTCTATGAATTATGCTTTTTAACCTTAGAAAAAAGACAGTGATCTATCTTTACTTAAGAAAAAAGTCAATTACTTACATTACAGTTTTATCCTCAGTTTATTTTGTTCATGCTCGTGATGCTAGTTATCTGCTGAGATTTCAGGACCATTGATCATGGTGGTGTGTATTTTAAAGATAAAAGTCCGCTGGTATCTTTGAATGACAGTTCGGACTCCAAGACACTAAATAGTCAGAGTCACCTTGAAAGGATGTAAACCCTGACTGAGTTTAGTAGGTTTCTGGTAACTTTCAAAAGCAGAGACTCTACCCCCATCCCAAAACACAGTACATACATTTTCCCTTCCAATATGTTGATTGAATCAAGATGGAAACTTTCAAAGAGCTGGGGAGGAGAGAATAACTCTTCAGCCACTCTGCTTGAGAGAACTAAGTCAAGTTCTTCTTAGATCCATGGAACTGAATTCACTCTCCAAGGGTGGAGAATGTTTGCAGGCAGGGGAGTTCCATGTGCTCCAGGAGACCTGCAGGGTAATTCTCTGCTTTTATGTTCATTTAAGACAGGAATAAAATTTTGACAGTAAGATACAGGTTATTTGGAAAAAAATAATCTAAGCATTTGTAAAATTTGATAGATTCTGGTGAATAACTTCAATCAATATTAGGATTGATTCAGAATGAATTCTCTGGTTGTGGAGACATTCAGTTGATAGAATGGTATGTGACTGTTGGATTTTGGCCAGGATTTTTAGAATCAGTGTATGTTTTTGGCAGCTACCTTGCTTGAATCTGATTGGGGGGGAAAGAAAGAGAAAACAGTAACTGAAAAGTTAATAAATTAAATTTAATTGAAATGGTTGTCTTTGGGGGCACATTTTCTTTTTGTACAGATATGTAGAGGTGATCATTTAATTGGGACTCTAAAGTAACTTTTTCATACAGTATAGAGCATTAAGCAGCTCATACAAGGTTTAAATAATGGTATGGACCTAACAGAAGCAGAAGATATTAAGAAGAGATGGCAAGAATACACAGCAGAACTGTACAAAAAAGATCTTCACGACCCAGATAATCATGGTGGTGTGATCACTGACCTAGAGCCAGACATCCTGGAATGTGAAGTCAAGTGGGCCTTAGAAAGCATCACTACGAACAAAGCTAGTGGAGGTGATGGAATTCCAGTTGAGCTATTCCAAATCCTGAAAGATGATGCTGTGAAAGTGCTGCACTCAATATGCTAGCAAATTTGGAAAACTCAGCAGTGGCCACAGAACTGGAAAAGGTCAGTTTTCATTCCAATCCCAAAGAAAGGCAATGCCAAAGAATGCTCAAACTACTGCACAATTGCACTCATCTCACACGCTAGGAAAGTAATGCTCAAAATTCTCCAAGCCAGGCTTCAGCAATATGTGAACTGTGAACTTCCAGATGTTCAAGCTGGTTTTAGAAAAGACAGAGGAACCAGAGATCAAATTGCCAACATCCGCTTTATCATGGAAAAAGCAAGAGAATTCCAGAAAAACATCTATTTCTGCTTTATTGACTATGCCAAAGCCTTTGACTGTGTGGATCACAATAAACTGTGGAAAATTCTTCAAGAGATGGGAATACCAGACCACCTGACCTGCCTCTTGAGAAATCTGTATGCAGGTCAGGAAGCAACAGTTAGAACTGGACATGGAACAACAGACTGGTTCCAAATAGGAAAAGGAGGACGTCAAGGCTGTATATTGTCACCCTGCTTATTTAACTTCTATGCAGAGTACATCATGAGAAACGCTGGACTGGAAGAAACACAAGCTGGAATCAAGATTGCCGGGAGAAATATCAATAACCTCAGATATGCAGATGACACCACCCTTATGGCAGAAAGTGAAGAGGAACTCAAAAGCCTCTTGATGAAAGTGAAAGTGGAGAGTGAAAAAGTTGGCTTAAAGCTCAACATTCAGAAAACGAAGATCATGGCATCCGGTCCCATCACTTCATGGGAAATAGATGGGGAAACAGTGGAAACAGTGTCAGACTTTATTTTTCTGGGCTCCAAAATCACTGCAGATGGTGACTGCAGCCATGAAATTAAAAGACGCTTACTCCTTGGAAGGAAAGTTATGACCAACCTAGATAGCATATTCAAAAGCAGAGACATTACTTTGCCAACAAAGGTTCGTCTAGTCAAGGCTATGGTTTTTCCTGTGGTCATGTATGGATGTGAGAGTTGGACTGTGAAGAAGGCTGAGCACCAAAGAACTGATGCTTTTGATCTGTGGTGTTGGAGAAGACTCTTGAGAGTCCCTTGAACTGCAAGGAGATCCATTCTGAAGGAGATCAGGCCTGGGATTTCTTTGGAAGGAATGATGCTAAAGCTGAAACTCCAGTACTTTGGCCACCTCATGCAAAGAATTGACTCATTGGAAAAGACTCTGATGCTGGGAGGGATTGGGGGCAGGAGGAGAAGGGGACAACAGAGGATGAGATGGCTGGATGGCATCACTGACTCGATGGACGTGAGTCTCAGTGAACTCTGGGAGTTGGTGATGGACAGGGAGGCCTGGCGTGCTGCGATTCATGGGGTCGCAAAGAGTCGGACACAACTGAGCGACTGATCTGATCTGATCTGATCTGATAAAATGCAAGTCTATTACAGAACATGTAGAAAAGTTTACATCTGATCTGGCTTGCCATCAGCTGTGTGACTTTTATGTCATAATTTCCTCTGCCCTCAGAAGAGAATAAAAATGCAAAGTAATGTAGGGGCTTCTTTTCAGACACGGTATTGATCTAATTCTGGTCTCTATGGGAAAGAAAAAGAGTTCAAGGTTTACAATGGTGAACATGAGTGTCTGAGACAGAAGCAGTCTCTGGTCAGCATTTATTTCTGTTTGCAATGTTAAGATGAATTCTCCCCAAACCATGCTGGTCTTTTGGGATAATTCTTAGTTTGTCCATCCAATCCTAGAAGAGGGTCAATCTGGGCTGGATCACCCAGAATGTTGGCTTATAATCCCAGTGAGGAGAAGATAATCCAGGTGAAAGTAGAGAATTTTTCTCTGCTTGATCCAAGAGTCTACACTTCTGTATGTATGAGTCACGGTCTATATGAACAAGGCTCAGTTACATTCTTATAACTCAGAACCGATTTCCTCACATTTAGCTTTAGTGGAAAAAAAAAATACGTTATTAAACCTAAAATCAATGATTTATTTTTTCTACTCTTTTGTCCTATAAATGATATTAAATAAGGCTATAAAGAATTCAGAAGGATACAAAGAAAGTTGTTCAGAAAACTGCAGTTTCCTTTGCTAAGTCAGTTTGGCAGTAACATGGAGCAAAATCAAAGCATCCAAGCCAAAATAAATGTGCACAATGGAGCAATCAGATATGAGGTAATAGTGTGACATGCCTGTGGCTATCAGACATTCTTGTAAAAACCACAGACTTAAAATTTGGTCCTGCACCATTAAGCCACAGTTCTGCCAAGCAACAACACAGAACACGGGTTTTAAATCACTGTTGTGAGCCAAATGCAATTCCCACCCAAAACAATTAAATCTTTTACCAGAGGTCTGAGTCTGGGCAGCTTAAGGCCTGAGAATTACTTTGGTGGCATGGAATCAGAATCTCATTTCAGTGTGAAAATGAGATGGTTATTGTTCAGATCAGGAGGAAATGTCAGCTGCAAAATACACGGCAGTTAAGGGACTTGGATGACTTGAAATGATATTTCTTGAGGTTAGATTAAAAAAGGGCTAGCTGAGAAATTGGTAAGTTCTTTCTGATCACTGCATAGATCATTTTATACTGTTCATTTTTACTAATTACAGAAGTAATTCATACTTACTCAAGGCAAGTTGTCAAACCTGTAAGAATATGTAGAATAAAATATTACCTTAATCTCATAGCACTGGGTATAAACTATATATATGACATTTGATCACATATTTTTCTTTGATCCTTTATATGCACGCATACAAACAGCTACATCTGAGAGTATGTGTAAAATTTGGATCATTGTATATTTTTAGTACTTTGATTTTTAACTTAACACTTCTTTTAGTATCTTCCATCTTCCTGTATAGTCCTCAATAACAAGATATTTAATGCTTATATAATATCCCATTTGTCTGGCTGTACCCAAGATTTACTAAATATATGTTTGCTCTATATATTTTTCCCACTTACTACTAGTGTAAGTAATATTTTAGATAAAATGTTCACACCTCTGGTTATTTTTTAGGATAACCCTTTAGAAGTAGAATTACGAGGTCCAGTGTTGAGAACTTTTTAAGACTCTTGGTGTGCATTGCCCACCGTTTCCCAGAACGGTTATTTAACTCTGCTGACTTTGTGATTGTTTTGCTTACAGTTTACCAGGGGGAAGCAACATCTTCAATCAGGGGCCAGCCATAGCTCCTGAGGATACAGGCACTGAGGATACAGGAGTAAACAAAAGAAACCCAAACTCCTGTCCTTAATGAGCTTACACTCTGCTAAGGAGAAAAAAATGCAATAAGTAAATAAGATGTATAGGATATTAGAAGGTAATCAGTGTTATGAGGAAAAATAGAGCAAAGAAGGGAGACGAACAGTACGGGAGGGACAAGGAGAGGGGAGCATTGCACAGTGTACACATGTGTTGGGATACTGGAAAATTTTCCACCTTTGAGGACATTCACTGGTTTCCTGGAAACGGTTAGTTAGAAAGTAAACTAGAAAATATTGAGCTCCAAGTTAAGTATATGAGGAACTCTGGAATCTTTCACCATAAAAGTATTAAATGTAGATCTTTATTAGTTTTAGGGGATTCTTATTCTTTTACTTATTAATTTTTTATTTTATCCTGCTTTAATTCATCTATTAAAGACAGTTTAGTTATACAGCAGCAGGACAAATGTGACATTTCTATCTGCAATGTTGCTCCATTTCCTTTTCCATTATCTAATAAAGGAAGATAGCAAAAAAAAAAAAAAAAAAAAAAAAAACACAGAGGGTAAGAGATAATAAGGAAAGAAAAATAAAGAAATAATTAGAAACCCAGGTCAGATCAAACGTCAGTTCCTTGTTGCAGGAAAACCTGCCAGGCAGAGTGGCTTGGTGTGTATGTTCCTCTAAGCGTCTTTCCAAGGGTCACCTAGTGGGTAACTCGGTGGTACCCTCCAGGCTAAGAGAATGGATTTAAATCCATGTAATTTCTGGATTTCCACAGTAGAAATAAAAACATCCTTAATTCTGTGTTTTGGGGGGAAAAAAATCTTTACTAACCTCCCCTTAATTCTTTGCAGTTGTATCACTTTTCAGAGACGCTTTTTTACATAGCAGAGGTCTCTTGTCTCCTATTTTAATTTTCACATGATTGATGTGTATTTCAAAGCAAAGTTAAGCAAAGAGATTGAAAGAAAAGTAGAAGATTTCTTAATCGTCTACCTTTCAAACTTAAGGTCTTCATCTCACAAGTTATTTTTCAAAGATCTAGGTTGTTTCACTATAAAGTTTTAAAAACCACATTTTTTTTTCCTGAGGATAAAGGAAAATTCGAACCATTTTCTAGTAAATTTACTATACATTTTTTTAAAACATAAAAATAGCTTTTGGAAATAACAGCTCTTGGCATGCTCTGAATTGGGAACAATTGCCTTCAGTCATATTCAGTTCTTTCTTCTCTTTTTTCAAATAGAATCTAATTCATTGTTGCAACCACAGACTTATTTTTCCCCCTTTTTTAAAATTTTTATTGGAGTATAGTTGATTTACAATGTTGTTAGTTTCTGCTATACAGCAAAGTGAATCAGATATATATATATATATATATACACACACACACGCACACACACACACGCTCTTTTTAAGATTGTTTACCCACAGAGGTCATTACAGAGTATTGAGTAGAGTTCCCTGTGCTGTACAGTAGGTTCTTATTAGTTATCTATTTTATGTATAGTATCTATTTCATGTATAGTTATCTATTTTATATATATATATATCAATCCCAACCTCTCAATTTCTCTCTCCCTCCTTTCTTCTCCCCTTGGTAACCATAAGTTTGTTTTCTACACACAAACTTAATAAATTTAATTCAAGGTGCATGCATGCTAAGTCACTTCAGTCATGTCTGACTTTTTGCAACCCAGTGGACTGGAGTCTGCCAGGCTCCTCTGTCCACGGGATTCTCCAGGCAAGAATACTGGAGTGAGTTGCCATGCCTTTCTCCAGGGGATCGTCCCAACCCAGGGATCAAACCTGTGTCTTTTACATCTCCTGCATTGGTAGGCGGATTTTACCACTAGAAATTAATTTTAAATTTAATTCAAGAAAAGATTAATAAATCTGTATGCCCAGAGAGATGTCATATTTGCCATTGTCCCATAAATCTGAATCTATATTCCTTTCAGATGAAGGAAATGTGTCTCCACCAGTCTGGTCAACATTAGATGTGATGTAAAAGCTGACAGTAAGCAAAGTATATTGGGAAAGCAGTACCCAAGTCGAGTCAGACAGACCTGAACAAACTTGTCCTGTATCACATTCTAGTTAAGAGTCTGGCAGCTGGGAAACTGCTTTCTTATTTATAGTGCAATATTATTTTCATCTCACTAAAGTTTGTTACTTTTGAATAGGCATAAGGACTATGTTTTTCATGTAATTGTTGCTTGATATGGAGGCTACATTTTAAGGTGACAAAAAATTGAATGTAAACCAAAAAATTCTGGGTGTTTAACATTTCTAAGGTCCAAGTTATTCCCAGTCTTGCTGGATCATTGTAAGAGATAATGCATACGAAGTACCTAGAATAGGGTTTCATCTATTATTGGTGCTAAAATAAAAGGCAAATATCACTGTTCAGTTCAGTTTAGTCAGTCGTGTTTGACCCTTTGCGACCCCATGGTCTGCAGCATGCTAGGCTTCCCTGTCCATCACCAACTGGACAGGTTGCCATTCATTAATCTCATCCTCTGTCATCCCCTTCTCCTCCTGTCTTCAATCTTTCCCAGCATCAAGGTCTTTTCCAATGAGTCAGGTCTTCACATTGGGTGGCCAAAGTACTGGAGTTTCAGCTTCAGCACCAGTCCTTCTAATGAATATTCAGGACTGATTTCCTTTAGGATTGACTGGTTTGATCTCCTCGTGTTCCAAGGGACTCTCAGGAATCTCCTCCAACACCACAGTTCGAAAGTATCAATTCTTTGGCGCTCAGTTTTCTTTTAGTCCAATTCTTACATCCATTCGTGACTACTGGAAAAACCATAGCTTTGACTAGACTGACCTTTGTTGGCAAAGTAATCTCTATGCTGTCTAGGTTGGTCATAGCTTCTCTTCCAAGGAGCAAGCATCTTTTAATTTCATGGCTGCAGTCACCATTTGCAGTGATTTTGGAGCCCCCAAAAGTAAAGTCTGTCACTGTTTCCACTGTTTTCCCATCTATTTGCCATGAAGTGATGGGACCGGGTGCCATGATCTTAGTTTTTTGAACGTTCAGCTTTAAGCCAACTTTTTTTTTTTTTAAACTTTACATAATTGTATTAGTTTTGCCAAATATCAAAATGAATCCATCACAGCACATACATGTGCTCCCCATCCTGAACCCTCCTCCCTCCTCCCTTCTCATACCATCCCTCTGGGTCGTCCCAGTGCACTAGCCCCAAACTTTTTCACTCTCCTCTTTCACTTTCATCAAGAGGCTCTTTAGTTCTTCTTCACTTTCTGCCAAAAGAGTGGTGTCATCTGCATATCTAAGGTTATTGATTTTTTTCCCATCAATCTTGATTCCACCTTGTCCTTCATCCAGTCTGGCATTTCTCATGATGCACTCTGCATATAAGTTAAATAAGCAGGGTGACAATATATAGCCTTGAAGTACTCCTTTCCCAATTTGGAACCGATCTGTTGTTCCATGTTCCAGTATCGCTGCTGCTGCTGCTAAGTCGCTTCAGTCGAGTCCGACTCTGTGTGACCCCATAGACGGCAGCCCAACAGGCTCCCCGTCCCTGGGATTCTCCAGGCAAGAATACCGGAGTGGGTTGCCATTTCTTTCTCCAATGCATGAAAGTGAAAAGTGAAACTAATGGAAGGCAAAAGATATTTCTGGTTACATGTCATTGCTCAAACCAGAGAATCAATAGGAATTATCTAAAGATATAAAGGCAACCAGTAGAAAAACATCAGATCAATAAAATTCTTTTTAATTATCTGAACATTCATTTAAAAAACATTTTTAGTAAGATGTATTTTAAAAGCATTATCTTGTATATCAATATACACAAATGTGATAAATATTCCTATTAAAGAAACTTGCAGATCGGATCATAAAGCAAACACAACTGTATGGTGTACATGAGAATCATATCTAAAGCAGAATTACTCAGGGAAGTTGAGTGTAAAATGATGGGCATAGGTATATTAGATAAATAAAGAACAAATATAGCAATTTACATATATATCAATATATCAAAGAATTTGGATAAAACAATTTAATTCAATAAGACAAAGAAAGCTACTTTATAGTGATAAAAATATAAATGAAGGACTGAACCTTTTATCACACTATAATCACAACTACATAACAGTATATGTACACATAGAGTCTGGAAGGAAACATGTAGATCAGAGTGCCGAGTTTATGATTTTTGTCTCTAGTTGTTGCACTGCCATTAATGTTGTTACAGTTAACAATAATGCCATGGGTAAAATTCTTAAAATGAGCATTGATTTCATATTTAGAAATCTAGGACACACACGTGCACACTAAGTCATTTCAGTTGTGTCCGACTCTTTGCAACACTGCGGACAGTAGCCCGCCAGGCTCCTCTGTCCGTGGGATCCTCCAGGCAAGAATACTGGAGTGGGTTGCTATGCCCTCTTCCAGGGGATCTTCTTGACCCAGGGATTGAACCTGCATCTCTTGTCTCCTATATTGGCAGCAGAGTTCTTTACCACTAGCACCACTGGGAAGCACTATTAATAGCACCAAGTTCCTTAGATATATCTCATTGTCAAAGGAAAAAATATGCATATTTCTTGAAGAGAGATTTGGAGATAACACATATTTTCCACTCAAAGTGTAAAAATCTTTACCACCAAAATTATTTGAGCTAAATTGTTCAACAGGAATTGCTGAGCCCATTCTAATTCAATTGTGCTGTGATGGAGCCATCGCTTTTATAGTATGCTTCAACAGTTATCTTTCCCTGCATTTTTACAGCAATATGAGAACTGGAGGCCGAACCAACCAGACAGCTTCTTTTCTACTGGAGAAGATTGTGTTGTGATTATATGGCATGAGAATGGCCAGTGGAATGACGTTCCCTGCAATTACCATCTCACCTACACCTGCAAGAAAGGAACAGGTAATGATTAACCCATCAGTAAGATATACTTAATCTGCATTTCAGTTATCAAGTAAATTCAGGAAGAATAAACGTCATTCTTTGAGACATAAGCTGGATGTCATATACAGCATCCTTATTGCTCTGGAACAGTTTACTTTCTCAATTTAATTGAAAAGTTTGTTTTCAGTAATGTCTTCATTTTAGATTTCAAGTGCTTAAGATAATAATGTAGCATTTATGTAAAAAAAAAAACTACCTGTCAGTATTTTTAAGAAAAACAACTGTCAGCCCCAAGGGCCCACAAATCTGTTAATTTTGATGAGGAAAGCATTAAAAAAAATTAGTTATCAAAAATAAAAAACTGGGATATACCATAAGATAATGTGAATTATTTTTTACTTAAAAATAAAAAAGACCACTTGGTGCCATTTGGCCCTAATTTGGTTCAAATTTATCAGTGGCTTAAAGTACTGCAGCTAAACAACACTGCCTGCCTTGGTGGGGGCTGTGGTCCCCACCTCATTGTGCTCCTCATTCGGACTTTCCCTCCTTTTTGGTTAAGCTCCTGGTCTTTATAGGCATTTGAGTTTTTCAATCAGTCCCTTAGAAGCTCAATCTATGCTCATAAACCACAAAACAAAAATACCATCCCTATATCTATTATGACTATTTTCAAGAAGTGATAAAACAAAAACATTTATAATATAAATTCTAGAATGAGGAGAATTGCTTAGTTGACATTAACAGATAAAATTAATGAAGCTGATTTTTCAGCATTTATCATTGACCAATATGTTTGAATTCTAAGCCATACTACGTAGATTTCTTCCTTAAAAAAAAACAACAAGAATTGCATCACAATTTTTAAACCTGGTTACAATTGATAATGGTGTTAGAACATGCATATTTAACTTCTAGACCCAGATTTTACCCACCTCAATTAAGAGTACAAAGCACAAATGCAAAATATAAAATCCATTTGACTTATTTTTTAATATAAAAATGATAAAACAAAAAATATATACTCTATAGATATTTTAGAAAAGACTTAAACACCAGTGAGAAATTCTGTTAAAACACAGAGAACAGTAATTTACACAAAGCTGAGTCGAAACTCAGTATCTGTGATTATTTCACTCTGCTATTCTCTTCTCTGAAACAGAATTTATTCTGAATATCCTTTCTGTGTGAGCAGCTTTCCTGACTATGTATGTTACTTTAGCACTTAAGCCTGTGAAAACAGCAAAGCAAGTTATTTGCTGTTTTCCCTGCTGTTTCCTGTTGTTCCCTAGTGTGAGAAGTCCTTAGTGAACTGTCTGTCTTTATCCAAATGTCATGTTTGCCTTCTTAGATCTCCAAATGCCCCCAGAGTCATACTTTTCGGTTTATGACGCAAACGTTCTTTTATCTCCAGTGTTGTTTCTTCCTATACTGGGGTATGTTACAGCAGCACTACTGACACTCTGGGCCCGACAGCCCTTGGTTGCGGGGGCTGTTCTGTGCCTTGCAGAGCGTTTGGCATCATCTCTGCCCTCTATGGCCTCCAAGGTGGCTCAGTGGTAAAGAATTCACCTGCCAGCGCAGGAGATGCAAGAGGCATGGGTTCGCTTCCTGGGTCAGGTATACCCCCTGGAGGAGGAAATGGCAACCCACTCCAGTTATTCTTGCCTGGAAAATCCCACGGACAGAGGAGCCTGGTGGACTGTAGCTCATGGGATCGCAAAGAGTCTGATACAACTAAGCAACTGAACACGCAACACTTCCCTCTATGCACTGAATGCCAGAGGCATTCTCCCCCACTCTCCATCCTCCTCTGCTTTGTGACAGCCATCCACGTCTCTAGCCATTGCCAACTATCCCTGGGGAAGCGGGAAGAGGAAGAAAACTGCCCCCGGTTGAAAACCACTGGCCTAGATCTAAAAAGGATTCACAAAAGCAGCATCATGGTATACATTTCCCAATGGGGAAAGATTTACAAAACATTAGGTCTACCTCGTTAAACGAGGAAGAAACCAAAACAAAACAATTCATATATTTTATCTCCCTACTGTCTGATTTTTATTTATGTAAACTTAATTCTTTGTTAATCTTTACCCTGAGGAATTTTATGAATTTTATAAATGTCTATATACACTCATTTCTCTTTACAGATAATTTATACGTCTTTACAGACCTAGGTAGTTTTAATTAATTACAAAGAAGAATTACATTATTTACAAAAGACATTAAAAAAAACAAACCTTAGTACGTGCCATTCATGCATCTTTGGAGCGTTCTGCAGGTTTTTTCCAATCCCATCCATTTATCTCCAAATCCAACCACAGATAATGACTTAATTCCCTTACTTTTCTCTTAAAAATGGTCACTTATGCTTGTATCTGTAAGCAAATTGTTTGGTTCTGCACATTTTTGAACTTTAAGTTTGTATTTTGTGCCTTGCTGTTTTTGTTCAGCATTATGTTTGTCAGATTAATCCACGTCATTGATGCATGTAGCTGTATTTCTTCATTGTTGCTGCTGTGTAGTATTACATTGTATGACTATATAACATTTTATTTATCAGTTCTACAAGTGGACATTTGGGTTATAGTCAGTGTTTTTGCAATTATAAACAATGTCACTATGCATATTCTTGAACTTGTTTGTGGTAGATCTCTGCAAGTTTCCATAGAGTGTTTCTCCAGGAATGAACTGCTGAGTCATAGGATATATATACCATCAAATTTACTAGAAAATGCCAAATTATTTTCCAAAGTGGTTGTACCAATTTGCACTCCCACCAGCAATGTGTGAGGGGTCCTGTTACTCCACATCTTCTCCAACATTTGATCTTATCGGACTTTGAAATTTTTGCCAGTCTGGTGGGTATAAAATGTTATCTCTTCTGATTTAACTTGCATTGTCTTGGATGATTCTTCTTGGAAATCTTTTCATATATGCATAGCTCTTCTTTTGTAAGCTATCTGCTCATTTCTATTGCTTATTTTGAAAGATTGATTGCTTCTCTTATATATATTGATCTGCAGGAGTTTGTGTTTTTTTTGTATTTTGTTTTTGTTTTTAATGTCCTAGTTTCTAATCCCCTGATAATTGTATGTTGCAAATATCTACTCCTAGTTTGTAGCTTTTCTTTACCCTACGGCATTTTTTGATAAATAGAGTTGTTTATTTTGTCGAGTTTTCTTTTATGCTTTAAGCCTTTTTGTGTCTTAAGAAATTCTTACCTACCCTAACATTGGAAAGATATCCTATGTTGTTTGCTAAATGCTTTATAGTTTTATCTTTTACATTTATGTATGTGTACCATCTAGAATTGATCTCCCATGGACTCTCTGAGGTAGGGAACCAAAATTTTTTCCATATGAATACCCAATTGTCCAAATGAAAAAAAACTGCCTTTTCGCTACTGCTCTGCCATGTTGCTCTGTCAAATATCAAGCATGTATATGTGGGTCTGTTTCTAGTCTATTTGCCTTTCCTTGCCAATACCACACTCCTTGAATTATTTTAACTTCAGAATAAGTCTTCGTTTATAGTTTTGGAAGAAATCTATACATTGCTTTCCTCTCAAATTTAAAGACAACTTTTAATTTGCCAGAATCAAGTATGAGTTATCTAACTGATATCATTGCTATCTCATTCTGATACTTACTGGTGTCTGGGCCCCAGTGTAGACTTTCCATATTACAATAAAAGAAGTGTAGATATGCAGATGGGGGTTATCATTGAACTATATATAGTGTAGACTATTAATTGAAAATAACGTATTATTATAGAATTCTCAGTTTACCTTCTAGGAATTTGTGAAAAGGAACTATATGCATAAATACTTCTAATTTCTTAGTTTTAGATAGCAGGATTTTATAAACTATTTTTAGGTTATGGCTATCTGAGACACAATTTCTTATGTGAATGAAAAAAATATGCCTGGATTGTGTTTTATTAAAGACAATTTTTGCTATAGGGTCAATACTTTCTAACTTGTTTTGTTAGGCAGAAGTAAATTAAAGAGCTAAATATTTAAGTTAAACCTGCATTTGTCACTGCAAAAGAATCTGGTTGTAAACAGCCTTCTGGATATGTAAATAAATTTAACATTCGCAACCATTTAATAGTCTTCCCAGGTAGCGCTAGCGGTAAAGAACCCGACTGCCAGTGCAGGAGACATAAGAGACACACGGGTTCAATCCCTGAGTCAGGAAGATCCCCTGGAGGAGGGCATGGCGATCCACACTAGTATTCTTGCCTGGTTATTTTAGGATGTTGACATCTAAACCTCTTGGTTCCGAGGTTTCTGGTAATCATTCTCCCATTGAAGATTTGCATTATTTCATGAGAGACTATGGCATACCCTTGTAGGCCTTGTGATGGCATTCTTAAAGTAAACTATGGGTAGGAAATGTCATTCAGGGAAATTATATTGAAGTTAAGTTATATTTTTATTAGAACTATATAGCAAAACACAATCACTTAGAGTTAAATTAGTATATTTTTAAAGCAAGTACGCTGATATGAGTAAAATTACAAATTAATACAAATGTTGTTGAATCAATTTTCCTACCTTCTTGAATTTCAAAATTACAAAGTTTTTTTAACTGTTATTTCCTTTTTACTATTTCTATCATCACTAAGTTTGTTGCTATTCAGAGTTTTTTATTGTAGGTTAAAAATGATGGTTATATATTCTAAGATTTACCTTTACTTACCTTTCTTAAGAGTTGAAATTTATATATATAAGGTAATTACAAAACTGAGGCATGAATACTATGTCCTGACTTGCTCTCTGTCTCCATAGAGAAGACAGAAAGAACAAATAAACATAATTGAACCTAGATGTATTTTATTTACACTGAAAAGTCCATATTTTAGAGCTATGTTGTTATTATACATTGTAAATTTTTTCAGAGAAATGGAAATAATAATTGTTAGAAATCTATTATTATTTGAAGTGAAAAGTGAAAGTGAAAGTCACTCAGTCGTGTCCTACTCTTTGCGACCCTATGGACTATACAGTCCATGGAATTCTCCAGGTTGGAATACTGGGGTAGGTAGCCTTTCCCTTCTCCAGGGGGATTTCCCAACCCAGGGATCGAACCCAGGTCCCGCATTGTGGTCATCTTCTTTACCAGCTGAGCTGCAAGGGTAGCTTGTTTGAAGTGAAGGCGAGGGGTAAATAAAACCATTGGGCTAGAGACAAAACCAATAGGCCACATAGTAACATGAGACAGATGCCTTTTAATTTGGAATTTTTTCAGAAAAGTAGCTCTTCCAAACGGACAAATGAATGTATAACCACATGCCTTATGGTTCCTTTAAAAAAACACACACACACACACACAATTCAAGATGACAGAATCTGAGATTCAAACCAGGCCCAAAGCCTCAATGTTTCATTTTGTCTTGAAATTTGTCAATTTCTTAGTCTAAATGATTACTGAAGGTACTTGATTGGGTAAAATAAAGAAGGAAAGAAAAAAAAAGAAGAGTGTCTTATACTAACAGAAATATTTAGATTATTTGGAAATAACCCAATTTACTTTTCTTTAGTTGCTTGCGGCCAGCCCCCTGTTGTAGAAAATGCCAAGACCTTTGGAAAGATGAAACCTCGTTATGAAATCAACTCCTTGATTAGATATCACTGCAAAGATGGTTTCATTCAACGCCACCTTCCAACTATCCGTTGCCTAGGAAATGGAAGATGGGCTATGCCTAAAATTACCTGCCTGAACCGTAAGTGGTCCTTTAGAAAGAATGGACAACCATGCTATAACAAGTACTAGACACCCTCATTTTACGGCTACGGTATTGGTAGTTTAGGGTATGGAGCAAGTAATATTATTGTGTTTTCTTTTCTTTCTTTCTTTCCTTCCATGTAGCATCTGCATACCAAAGGACTTATTCTAAGAAATATTTTAAAAATTCCTCATCAGCAAAGGACAATTCAATAAATACATCAAAACATGATCACCGTTGGAGCCGAAGGTGGCAAGAATCAAGGCGCTGATCCCTAAAATGGCATACACATGTTTTCATCATTTCAGCCAAAGTCCTAACTTCCTGTGCCTTTCCTATCACCTAGAGAAGTATTATCAGTTGGTTTGGATTTTTGGAACACCGTCCAGTCCAGTCATTTTGGGTTGCCGTGCTCCCAAAACATTTTAAATCAAAGTATTGGCATTCAAAAAGAAAGCAAACAAAAGAAAGGAAAATGAGAGCAGAATGGAACCATTTCCAGCCTAATTTCTTTAGTTTTCTATTTGCCTCCAGTGCAGACCATTTTATAATGTATACCAGCCTACTGTACTATTTAAAAAGCTCCATTTCAGCACCAATGGCAATGTAAATAAGATGATTTAATGTTGATTTTAATCCTGTATATAAAATAAAAAGTCACTGAGTTCAAGCATATTTAATGATGATTACGGAGCCTTAGAGGTCTTTAATCATTGGTTCGGCTGCTTTTTGTAGTTTGTTTAGGCTGGAAATGGTTTTCCCTGCTCTTTGTCAGCAAGACTGAAGACAGCTTTTGCTGGACAATTAACAAACACAAAATTTTGTAGGTCACTGTCCCATCTCCACCACAGGTACAGTTGGCTTCCATGTGATGCTGAAGCCTGGCTAATGGGATCCCAACGAAACTAGAGACTGCAACATGGAACTCTTTATTTTATATAATTTTTTTTTTGCTGCGTTCCTTTTTTTTTCACTTACAAGAAAGGCCTGAATGGAGGACTTTTCTATGACCAGGAGCATTTTCTAGGGGTCAAAGTGCTAATTATTAACTCAACTGGGTCTCCTTTTTAATGGCTTTCTTAACACTAACTTGCAAGATTACAGATCAACACATTTCAAATGGATATAGACCTGGGGTTCTGGAGGGAGGGGGTTTGTTAAAACAACACACATTCAAAGAAAGAAATTTTGTATATATAACCATTTTAATCTTTTATAAAGTTTTGAATGTTCATGTATGAATGCTGCAGCTGTGAAGCATACATAAATAAATGAAGTAAGCCATACTGATTTAATTTATTGGATGTTATTTTCCCTCAAACCTGAACATTGACGTAGTTGGTAGTTATTTTTCGGTTTTAGCCTTTATATTTCCCTCACAGTTTGGAATCGTATAATCTAGGTACTCTGTCCCTGATTAAATAATGTGATGGATAGAATGCATTAAGTGTTTTATTATAAAGAAGAGTGGAAAAGTGTCTAGCTTTCAGCAAATGGTGTTTGCCCATTCTAAGCAAGGAGCACATATATAGAAATAGTATGGGCATTGCTTCTTATTAGGTGGAGTGTATGTGTTGAAATTTCTCCCTATCTCTTCCCACTCCATTTTCTCCCCTTAATTTGAATAAAATGACTGCTAAAGATGACTTTGAATTATTATCTGCTTAATTTAATGTTTAAAGAAACCCTGTGATGGAAAGAAAGCATTTAGGTGTCTTTTCCTAATTTTAGTTTAGAATGATCTTGAGAGCTCAAGATAAAAAATAAAATGCGAATAGAAAAAGAGCAGACCCAACAGGGATTCTTTTTCTCAGAACCTCTTTTGACTAGAAGGAGCTACAGTAGCCACAGTCATACACCCTGTCTTTAGGCAAGTTTCCTCGGTTGCTGTGTTAAATGTGACCAACCTTTGGGTGTTCTAGAGCACAGAAGAACTCTGTGTCTACCTATGAGGTTTTTATTTTTCCTCTTTCATTACAATGCACATAATACGTTCCTGTATTTATATTATAACATGTATAGTGTAAAATGTGAATGATTGTTTTTTTTTTGTGAATGAAAATCTAAAATCTTTGTAACTTTTTTATACCTGCTTTTGTTTCACCAAAGAAACCTAAAATCCTTCTTTTACTATACTGTGACTGGTCTGGTTATTTACATTTTTTTATATTTACATGTATTTATTTACATATTTATAACTTTAAATCCTAATGTGTACCAACATTTTTACATTCTAGATCTATCATGGAGTATAAGCTGCTGGCTTGAATGAAATGATTTTATGGCTAGCAGAGAGATGATTATAAATGTCCCTGCAAAAATTGGAGATAGTAATTCTGATAATGTTTACAACCGCATTCTTAGGCATTGATCTCAAAAATGAAAGAAACATGCAGTAGGAAAAGTGATAGGTCACACTTACACAATTCTTCCTATTAACCAGGCCAAGTGTTTAATGTGCCTCATCTCCCAGCAAGCCTAACAGAGAGGCTGTTACCGTCTCATTGATGAGGGAACAGCTTAGAGAATTTAAGTCATTTGTGCCCCGTTGCATAGTTTGTTTGTAGAGGATGCAGGTCATCTCTACAACCTGCATGATACTCTGAATAAAAATATAAAATAATATATTCTCAGTTGTTAAAGATTCAGGAGGTTAATTTACTGGCTAGAAGATCATATCTAACAAAATGATCAGAAGATGTCACAAACACCAAGTTCCTATCCATCCAGATATTCATTCATCCCTTTATTTTCATTCATTCACTATTACTAAGTACTTACTGTGTATTAGGCACTGGACTAGGCCCTGGAGATTCTACAGTGAGCAAGCTACACAGGTTCCTGCCAATGTAAGGTTTTTTTATACTGAATGCATCCCATGTGAGTTATTTTACAGTCAGTTCTATTCAATATATTTATTAATGCTGTGAAAGAACAAATCCATTGTATATACTCCAGTTGTATAGAAGATATCATAAAAGACAAAGGTGAGTGGAAAGTTATTTTGAGGTTTCTTTCTTGGAATGTCAAAAATATATGGGAAGGCATGATTAGATGCAGCAGAGATACTTTTCCTTGTTGAGCTTGTCCTTTTAATGTGCTGTCATATCTATACAGACCTTTAAAGAGAAATTACTCCAGGGAGTATGTAAGTATGTGGCACAGTGGCCCACCTATATGTGCCAATGCAGGGGACTCAAAAGACGTGAATTTGATCCCTGGGTTGGGAAGATCCCTTGGAGTAGGAAATGGCAACCCACTCCAGTATTCTTGCCTGGAGAATTTCATGGACAGAGGAGCCTGGCAGGCTATAGTCCATGGGGTCACAAGAGTCAGACACCACTGGGTGACTGAGCACAAGCACACATACACCCTTATTAGACGTTTATAAATCCATCAAATAAATTTTTATTGATCTAGGTACAAATAATAGAGGCTATGAGATGTTCCATTACCTATAATACTGGGACAAAGTGAGAAGTTTAAGGAGACTCAGCACTACTCAATATCAGCCAGAGGTGGTTTTCTATTCATTTCTAAAAGCTGGGTTGCATATCAGGGGAAGAATGTGCCCCTACCATAAGGAGCTATATAAGAAGAGGTGGTCTTCTGGGGTAGCTGAAATAGAAGAGATATGAGAGATTGTATAGGGAGGAATGTTGTTCAGTTGCTAAGTCCTTTCTGCTCTGCAACCCCCTGGACTGTAGCCAGTCAGGCTCCTCTGTCCCTGGAGTTTTCCGGGCAAGAATACTTGAGTGGGTTGCCATTTCTTTCCCCAGAGGATCTTCCTGACTCAGGGATCAAACTCGTGTCTCCTGCATTGGCAGGTGGATGCTTTACCACTGTACCACCAGGGAAGCCCCATAGAGAGGAATACATCATTTTGATGTGATAGCAACTTTGCTGATCTTAAGTGAATTTTCAGTTACAGAGCAGAAAGTAAGAACTGGATTAGCCTTGAGCTAATTGTCCAGAAGGCATGTATCATGCAAACTTAAGTTTTCGAGTTTGGAAATGGACAGAAAAGAATATAATAGGTTGCCCAAAAGTGCAGAGTTGCTTTCATGAATGGGCTATACATGAGTGTCTCCCAAGCAAAGAAATCTCCAAGAGGAAATATATCTTAGATAAAAGCAAAAGATGTTACTATCAAGTGGTTAAAGACTCGGTGATAGCTTCAACATGTTTTATTGTGTTTCTTTTAATGTTTCCTAGTATTAAAATGCAGTGAAAGGATTTCTGAAGAAAAAGGCCCCGCAGTGATGGTTTTGTACAACTTGTACATCTTTTTTTTTTTTTAATTGTGCTGCAGTTCCCATCTGCTAAACACACCAGAATTTATCCAAATGATTCTTTTCTAAAACAAGTCTACAGAAAGTTGATAAAGGTCTTTGAATGAGTCATTCAAGAGTGTGTAATCTTTTCCCATTATTACTCATTTCTGTGTGTTTGGATCCCAGCTGGACTAGAAAGAGCAAATGCCAAACAAGAACAAGAATGGTTTTTGTTGAGATGTTTACAGAATAAGCAAAGCTTGGATTTTAATTGGAATTTAATTCACAGTCCTGTCTGAATCCATCAAATGATCCCTGTTGAAGATTAAAAGTTGATTGCCTTAAGGCAGTAAGTTGTAAATGATTTTGATAGTATTTACTTTAAAATAAAACTTTAAACTGTGTCCCCATCACATCTGACATTGTCAACCAAAATGTTTTTCATCACAGAGTAAAACAGTTGTAAAGGACTTTATTTTTGGTGTATTATAAATATTGCCATTCTAAAATAAACATGTAACATCACTCTTAAATATATTCAGCAGGACTCTAAATACCATACTAGTTTGATTCCCATTCTCATCCATCTAAAAAACAACTGAAGGAAAATAATCTTTTAACAGTCAGATATTTTATGTTTTTCTTATTTTTGGACTTGGTTTTTTAATTTCACTTCCCACATGTAATTGTATCTAAATATTATATATTTATGTGCTTGAAAATCTTCTATTGATTAAGCTATCAACACATATACATCAAAATTTGTACTTTGAAGTGAAAAATTAATTTTAGGAACATAAAGGTGTAAAGTTAAAAATCTGGATTGAGTTATCATTGTAATTTACAGATATAAAATTGGTTAAAGCAATATAATGTTCTTACAAACTTTGAAAAGTCATTACACAAATTGTAACATTTTATTAAAAATACAGCTCAATGAGATGATTAGGACTGTTTATCGCAATTCACATTTCCATGAAACTAGAATGTGTCATGGCTTAGCATCAATTCTATTCCTATTTTATTCTTATAGATTTAAAAGTGGAAAAAAAACTTACGTAAATGGAAATGATAGTTTTATTAAGCAAAGCTACTCAAATTTTTTAAGCTTCTTTTTAAATTATACGCCAAACATCACATAGTGGTCTATCAAAAATTATTTTCAATTATTTGTCAGTTGACATCTCAATGAAATCCTTCTTAAAATTTATTGGTGTCACTAGAGTCATTCATTTGGATTTGTCCTTTTGTTTGTTTATAATTTTTACATCCCAGGTCAGTGCATCCTAAGACTCAGGACAGATGAAGAGTGTGTTTGATGTGGTGGGTTTTTTGTTTGTTTGTTTTTAATAAATGGTTTTGGTTTATTCTAAAGCTTTAGATTTTCAAAGCTTGTTCTCTGAAACAACAACATTAACATCACCTAAAAATTTGTAAGAAATGCAAATCCTCAGACCCTGCCCTAATGAAATAGAAATTTTAGGACTGAGAAGAGCAACCTGGGCTTTCACAAGCACTCAGGGTGATTCTGATGAATTCTAAAGTTTAGGAGAACTGGTTTTAAAAAGAAGCAAAAGTAAAACCAATGGTCTCCACCACAGACACCTTCTTCAGTTCAGTTCAGTCGCTCAGTCGTGTCCAACACTTTGCGACCCCATGAACTGCAGCACACCAGGCCTCCCTGTCCATCACCAACTCCTGGAGTTTACCCAAACCCCTTCTCCTCCTCAATATGGGAAAGATTGCCCTCAATCTTTCCCAGCATCAAGGTCTTTTCAAATGAGTCAGCTCTTCGCATCAGGTGGCCAAAGTACTGGAGTTTCAGCTTCAACATCAGTCCTTCCAATGAACACCCAGGACTGATCTCCTTTAGGACGGACTGGTTGGATCTCCCTGCAGTCCAAGGGACTCCCAAGAGTCTTCTCCAACACCACAGTTCAAAAGCATCAGTTCTTCGGTGCTCAGCTTTCTTTATAGTCCAACGCTCACATCCATACATGACCACTGGAAAAACCATAGTCTTGACTAAACGGACCTTTGTTGGCAAAGTAATGTCTCTGCTTTTGAATATGCTGTCTAGGTTGCTCATAACTTTCCTTCCAAGGAGTAAGCGTCTTTTAATTTCATGGCTGCAGTCACCATCTGCAGTGATTTTGGAGCCCAGAAAAATAAAGTCAGCCACTGTTTCCACTGTTTCCCCATCTATTTGCCATGAGGTGATGGGACCGGGTGCCATGATCTTCGTTTTCTGAATATTGAGCTTTAAGCCAACTTTTTCACTCTCCTCTTTCACTTTCATCAAGAGGCTTTTTAGTTTCTCTTCACTTTCTGCCATAAGGGTGGTGTCATCTGCATATCTGAGGTAATTGGTACTTCTCCCTGCAGTGTTGATTCCAGCTTGTGCTTCTTCCAGCCCAGCGTTTCTCATGATGTACTCTGCATAGACGTTAAATAAGCAGGGCGACAATATACAGCCTTGACGTACTCCTTTTCCTATTTGGAACCAGTCTGTTGTTCCATGTCCAGTTCTAACTGTTGCTTCCTGACCTGCATACAGGTTTCTCAAGAGGCAGGTCAGGTGGTCTGGTATTCCCATCTCTTTCAGAATTTTCCACAGTTTATTGTGATCTACACAGTCAAAGGCACCTTCTTTGGCTGATGAATTTTATAGGAAAGAGGCCAGGTAAAAGTTGAAGTGTTGGGAGCTTCTCTGGTAGTCCAGTAGTTAAGAATTTGCCTTCTATTGCAGGAGATGTGGTTTTGATCCCTGGTGGGGGAATTAGGATCCCACATGCTAAGCCTGCAACTAAGCCTGAGTGCCACAACTAGAGAGCTCATGCATGCATATGTTCATGTTAAATTATGTCTGACTCTTTGCAACTCCTATGGACTATAGCCCATCAAGCTCCTCTGTCCATGGGATTCTCCAGGCAAGAATACTGGAGTGGGTTGCTGTTTTCTTCTCCAGGGGATCTTCCCCACCCAGGGATTGAATAATCTACATCTCTTGTGTCTCCTGCATTGGCTGCTGCTAAGTTGCTTCAGTCATGTCCGACTCTGTGCAACCCCATAGATGGTAGCCGACCAGGCTCCCCCGTTCCTGGGATTCTCCAGGCAAGAACACTGGAGTGGGTTGCCATTTCCTTCTCCAATGCATGAAAGTGAGAAGTGAAAGTAAAGTTGCTCAGTAGTGTCCGACTGTTAGCGACCCCATGGACTGCAGCCCACTAGGCTCCTCCATCCATGGGATTTTCCAGGCAAGAGTACTGGAGTGGGGTGCCATTGTCTTCTCCACTCCTGCATTGGCAGGCAGATTCTTTACCTGGGAAGCCCAATGTGCTGCAACAAAAGACCTTGTGTGCTGCAATTAAGACCTGATGCAGCCCCAAATAAATATATTTTTTTTAAGTTGAAGTTCTGGAAATTGTTTCCTTTTATGTGCCCATGTATCTTCCACCCCCCTCACCCTGGAAAGTCTTGGGATACTCCCAGGATAAACAACCCTGATTTGGGGACCACTGCTTTAAGATACACTGTACTTAAAGTACTTTTAGATTTTCAGACTTTCATTATATTACCTATCTACTTACAAACATGTTTGTTGATTACTTTCCAAATTTTGAATGGGCCTCTGGTTATACCAAAATAAATACATAAATAAATAAAGAATCACTTTCTCTACAGAGAAAATTGGATAAAGAGGTATGGTTAAAAAAGAATTGGTTCTTAAAAACAGACCTGAGACAAAGCCTTAAATGAAAGAACTAAGACAAATATAACAACTGAGAAATAGAAACAAACAAGAAGTAACTTCCAAGCAATAGCTAGTCAGGAAAAACTTCAAATTCAGTGGGGAGCCCTAAAAGAGGTATAGATGGGAGAATCCTTCAGAGTGAATTGATCTATAAATAAGTCCAGTTCTTAAATCAGATGACCCTCTCCAATGCCCATTAGCCAGATCAAGTCATCATTCATGCAGTAACGTATATTGAGACTTACCATGTGCCAAGCACAATGCTAGATATTGAGGATACCATTAAAAACAAGCTAGGCCAAATCCCTGTTCTCCCTGAGATTTACTGTCTGGTGGGAAAGATTATCAATGGAACTAAAGCAGGAAGAGCTCTGAATTTTAAAATGTTGCTAAAGCCTCCATTCTTGAACAACTGTGTGCTCTGTTCTCCATCTTCACCTGATTCCAGATATAACCATGTACCTTAACTCATTCCTACATTATAACTTCCATATCTCTTTCTTGTGTGGGAAAGGTATATATTCAGCTGGTTGGATTTCAGCAGTACATTGTTTTATATGTCCCAAATTGAACTATTATTGACCCCGCCCACTAATTGGGTACACTTCTTATTTTTTAAAACTAGGAGCCTAAGAGTCCTAACTCTCGACTCCTAATTTCTGTCCATGTTCAATCAAGCACCAAATTCTATTAATTCTACCTCCAAAAGTTTCCTGTATTATCATCATCTCTCTATCCCAACTGTCACAATATCTCATATAGTATTACTGTCTCCAGGTACATCATTTTCAAAATGATCTTTTAAACTACTATGGAGTATTTTTTCCAGTGTGCAAGTCAGAGCTTGGCATTCTACAACTCAAAATTCTCCAGAAGTTATTGTTTACAAAATAAACCTAATTTTACATGCATAGAAAAATGTTTTGGGCAGGAACAGCTGTTTTAGGTATTATGTGCTTAAGAATAGAGGAATTGATTTAGAAGTCTTAAGCAAATCAACATAATGAATTTTAATTAATTTGTTTTAGCCAATTAAAGTTTTAGGTTTTTTCTTCTAATTAAATCAGTTTGGTTTCCTGTTCAGTTTCTGATGATTCGTCATGTTCCCCTCGTAGCAACTGGATACAGGGTGAAATGGAAGACCGAAAATATTCTCTGATTTAGTAGGACATAGGCTTGCCCTCCAGGTACACTCTCCACCCTTCTCCTCCTACTTTAGCCCTGAGAGATGCAGTCCCATCCCCACGTAGCCCTCTCTGCCTCTGAGTCCCTGCTGCTCTCTCAACTTGACCCTTCAGGACTGAGGTAGGAAGAGCTCACAATTCTGGCCCAGGGGTATTGCAGTATTAATTGTGATTTCCTTAAGCTGCACACCTGTATTTTCAATAGTTCTCTGGTTAAACTCTCAACTTACCCTGTTTGATTGTGTCATCTGTTTCCTGCTGGATTCCTATGTGTTTTTAGATGCAGTTCAGGGAAATTTGGGGACTTTCCCAGTGGCCCTGCAGTAAAGAGCTGCCTGCAGTGCAGGAGCCGAAGGAGACACAGGTTTGATCTCTGGGTCGGGAAGACCCCCAGGAGGAAGGCATGGCAAACCACTCCAATATTCTTGCCTGGAGAATCCCATGGACAGAAGAGCCTGGTGGGCTATAGTCCATAGGGTCACAAAGAGTCAGATATGACTGAAGTGACTTAGCATGCACACAGGCACCCAGTCCCTATCAATCACTGGATGGGCACGCCACATTACAGTCTGCAAGCAGCTACACTGGATCTCTTGGTTTCTTCCACAGCATCTTATTGTGAGCTTTTGTGAGGTTGTATCTTTACTTCTTCCTTATAGCCACTAGACACTGAACGTGATTGTTGCAACTGCTAGCCATTTTTCTGCTTCAGTTATGAATAAACATAGCCACACTGCACATTGCTTGGTCCTAAGGCTGTGTTCTCTGGCTTGAATTTCCAAAATTAAAAATGATACTCCTCAGCTTGGAGTCACAATCAAGTTCAGTATTCAATGCTTGTCTTAAAATAAGGAGCAAAGAAAAGAGTAGATGTCAAGTTATACATGTACATAACTTTCTCTGAGACTAAACATCAATATTGTTGAAGCTTTATGACCACACAAGGGGAACTGGGAAGAGACAGGAGCAGAGACTGCTATTTTGAGGCTGCCAACCCATTTTGTTTCTCTGGATAGAGGTCTGCTTCTATTTTTCAGAGAAGAGGTGTTTTTTTTTTTCCCCTCCTTTTGTTTTTGGAGGAGCCATTCCAGGCTGTAAGTTATACAAGTTTAAGACTGAGCTTCTATTTTGGAATGAATTGGTAAAAGGAGGAACTGAGTTGCTCGGCGTTAAAAAGTAGATGTTATCTTCTCATACAAAATGTTGTAATTTTAGAATAAATTTTTACTTTAAGAAATATTCTGTTTGTTCTCTCCAGGGTATTAATTCTAAGGAATGGAAAATTATTGGCAGAAGGGCCTTCCTATGTTGAGAAGGGAAGCTGGTTTCAGGAACCCGATAGCAGAGGTGCTGAAATTAAGAGAAACACCTTAAGTCTCTACCTGTGGAGGGGCCTGTAAACTCTGGAAATAGTTGATAAACTACACAGTTTTAAGACTTGCTTAGCTGTGTTAGAATTCTTTACATTTCTTCACATCCTCAGCATAGTTTTGTTAAGTTAGGGCTTAACCAAGATTTTCAGATTTAAGGGATTGGGCTGTGCCCTCCTATGGGAAGAGTGGCGAGGCAAAGAGATCAGCAGCAGCCTTTGAGAGCCAGGTACAGATGGCCCAGTGGGGTGGGGAGTCATGCGCCTGGTACCACAAGACTGGCTGGGGTCGGAGTGACATGCCAGCTGGATTTATGGGACAGGGCAGCATGCCAGAAATGTTCAGAAGGAGTCTAATAAAATTTTTAAATTTTTTGTCAAGTAACAAGTAGTCTTGGGAATATTGTTTGAGCACTAAAGGGAAGTGCAATTTCTTAAAACTAAATGTGGGAATCTGCTTACATAGGTTTTCTCATAAGTAATATCACTGTGTAATACATGGCAATACTTAGACTTTACCATGTAGGCTTTACCATGTATAGACTTTATAGTATTGGTATAGACTTTACCAATACTTTACAATGTACTGTCTTCTACCTTAAGATGTGGGGTGAATTAACAGATTCTTTTATTTTGCACAGGATATGTAGGGCAGAGTGAGTAATTTGGGAATTTAAAAACAAAGACACAGGCAAGAAAAAAGTAACCCAGTAAAATGAATAGAAGAAAATTGGCTAAGTAATTCAGGACGAATGAGAGTAATACAACAATACCATGCTTTTTTGATAAGGATTTAGGAAAGGAAGAAGACTTGCTGAGACTTTAGAGGCTGTACTAATCTTCAGTTCAATTGCTCAGTCGCGTCCAACTCTGCGACCTCATGGACTGCTATTAATCTAGGTAGAGACAAAACGTGTCGTTAAACAGCAGGCATTGAGATTTGGTGATGCTGTGATTATGATAGAGAATAAAAGAAAAATATTAATTATAACATTTCCCATATAGTATTAGGGAAAACAGAAATACTATAACACATTCATGCTAAAAAGAGAAGACAGTTCACCTGGAAAACAAAGAATATTCGAAGCTCACTAACAGTGGGCAGATATCAATCGCTTGGGCGTTTCTGATTGTATAAGAATGGAAAACATGTAAAATGATTTTTAATAAACGGAGGGCTTAAACACACAAAAATAATGATCCTGTACATCCATGAAGAAAGAGGCTTGGGATGGAGACTAGACCAGAGGAGGAGAGATGCTGAAGTTACCAAGCATGAATGGACCACTGTGCTGAAGTTGGAAAACACACATCCAAGCTGAAAACTGTGTGGGCAATTACTGTTTGTTGAATCATAATTCAACATAATCATAACTTGAATCATAATTCTCTTTTAGACACCATGAAAACTCTTTTAGATACGTTAAATTATGTCATTGCTCTTTTATTTTTCTTAATTTATTACCTTAGCAATCCCTGCTCGTTGTAAATATGTTGGAAAATTCAAAAAGGCACAAGTAGGAAAGTAAATGTTCAAGAGAATATTTGCTTGAGGTCACTATTTTTTACCCATAATACCCCAAAGAGTGCTCAATTACTATGTGTTGAAGGTACTATTTATTGGGTGCTGGTCACTCTCATAAGCGAATTGCCATCTGTTTTCTTTCATGAAAATGTAAGTTCCCTAAGTACAGGGACTCCTCTGTCTTGATCATCACCATGTTCCTAACACCTGCAACAGTACCCGGCATGCAGCAGGCACTCAATAAATATTTGCTAAATGAATGACTAAATCACCTCTCTTAATATTCATGATGATTTTACTATCATTCCTGTTTACTGATAGAGATATAAAGGCTCGGGGAGATTATGCTGACAGCCCCAGGTCTCTTAGTACAAAACCTCAGATGTGCCCCCTGAAAGCCTAACTCTGGAGCTCAGGAATATATTTGGATGTTGCTCCTCAGATAGAGGGGGAGCTTGTTGAAGCTAAGGTAGGATGAAGTTAATAACAGAATAATGAAACTAAGACCAAGACACCTTATCTCCTTGCCCCAAGTACCATCAAGAGCCTCTTATGTTATATTCTTTGAGCAGTTTTATTAACCAGCAGCAGCAGATGCTGAGGATAGAATAAGAAAAATGTGAAGCCCTTTCTTTCTCTGTCTCTTACCACTCTTTGCTCCAGAAATATGCCATCCACTGTTGTCTGTCACCTAAGTTAGTGGACTGAGTGATTTGGCAGATGAGAAGTTGTTGGGATTTCTAGAAAATCATGAGAATGTTTAGAAAAATACAGCTGCAATTTATGTCTATCTTAAGATAGTCAGAGAGTCAGAGTGAATGAATATCAGTGTTATTTCATGGTGGATATCAGTCCTTTGTGACTTTCCCTGTTGCCTGTTTAACCAAAGTAAATATTCTCCATTAGAACAGAACCAGAAGTTGCTTTCCAGCAATGTGTGAACAAATCTCCAAGCAGCCTCCTAAAGATCAAGAAATTATTGCATGAAATTTACAGATAGAGCCGTGTTACAGCTATGCTTTTATCATGTGTCCTGAGAATGTTTATGTATATGAATTTTTGAAGTGAATGTTAACATTTAAAAAAATACCTAACGTATTTCTTCAAAGAAAATGTAGCAGAAAAAAAAAATGTGCTCCAAATTTTCATAACCCTTGAGATGTATTTAGATTTAGGGTACAAATGTGAACACATACATTGATTCATTTGTGCACTCACTTTAAATTCACTCAATAGGTATTGGAGTAAGAACTACACTCCAGGAACTATTCTATTTAATTTCTTAGATTCATTTCAGACTTTATTATATTGTTCTGACACTAGCATAAGGCTCTTATGGTTTTTAGTAGTTGCTCCTGACAAATGAAAGTTTTCAGCTGTCCGGAACATCCTACACCTATACAGACACACTGAAAATACACATGATTGGCCTCAGGATTAAAGACGTTTCAGAGTAAAACAAGCTGTGTTGGCAACGAGAAATAGCCTGTGAGTTCAGTATGGAAATAAATGTTTGGGGTTAGGAAGGAAAATTTGTATCCAAGCAACAAGTACTTTATAATAATTCTGTGATAAATAAGAACCTTCTTGATTTTTTTGTTGTTGTTTAGTCGCCAAGTCGTGTCCAACTCTTTGGCAATCCCATGGACTGTAACCTGCCAGGCCCCTCTGTCCATGGGATTTCCCAGGCAAGAATACTGGAATAGGTTGCCATTTCCTTTTCCAGGGGATTGTATCAACTCAGAGATTGACTCTGCGTCTCCTGAGGCTCCTGCATTGGCAGGAAGATACTTTACCACTTGATACAGCTGGGAAGCCCCAGATCCAGGGTAAGGCCTGATAATTCACATTTCTAATCAGTTCACAGGCAATGTAGCTCTGGAATGATCATGTAGGGCAGTAGTTCTCAAACTTGGCCACACCTAGCAAAATTATATAGCATACTCAGGCTGGGCCCTCCACCCCTCTGCAGCCTCCCCCGCTGCCTAGACCCCCCTCTCACAGAATCTGATCTAAAGTCCCCTGGGTGATCCTAATGTGTCCTCAGACTTGAGAACCATCAGTAGAAACCTTCAAGGGTCACATAAAGGCTCCAGATTTTACCCTAAATATAAGACCATATATTTGTTTTCTGTGCTTTCAGAAATAATTTGTGAATGAATATAAAGGTATTTTAAGGCAGACCACTGTGGAATCCTGACAACTGAACTACGTGCCTTTATCTCTAAAGGTGAATGAATAAGCCTTCTGAGGCAGGCACTGTCTTCATTATCTCCTTTATTACAAATAAGGGAGACTCAGAAAGGTTAACCAGACAACTCTTTAATTCCTGTGGAGAAATGTATTTAAAAGGACAAAAATTGGTTAATTTTGAAATCTGCTCACACCAAAATTGACTCAGTTTGATTTGCTCCTGCTTTCTATTAACTTCAATGTGTTCCATTATGGGTTATGTGGCAAAAGCTAATTACTGGAAGCCTGTAATTTGAAGTGACTGGTAATTGAAACTTGGGTTCTGTAGGAATATCTGTGTAATGCATAATACATTATTAAACACAAATTATTTAAAATTCAAGTGAAGCCAGTTGAAGTCAGCTTCTGCAGTTGGTGGTTCATAATGAAATTGAAACTACAGATAATTAACATGGGTGCAAAAAAGCTCATTCCAAGTTGGCCTGAAAAAATTATTCTTTGTCATTTGATATTAATTATGACATGCTAATATGTGTAATTTGTTTGACCCATCTATATTCATATCACGTACTCAGAGTGGAAAGCAGAATAAAGCTCTAAATCCAAGAAAGAAAGAGAATAATCTATCCCACACTTCTATTAATATTTAATCTTTTTTACTGGACTAATATTGCAAGGTTGCCAACACAAACCTCTGTGGAAATGGTGACTCTTTTGAAACAATATGAAATCGGATTTTCATTTCAAATGGGATGTTATTATCTTATAAAATTTGATCACTTGATTTTTTTTCTAAATGGAAAAGTCTCATTAGAACAATGAGATGTGTATCACCTGATGATAATAACATTCCATTTGAAACAAAAATCTGATTTCATAGTCTTTCAAATGAGACACCAAAATTAACCAATTTCTGTTTCAGGAATTCCTGAGGCAGCTACCGTATCTACAATTGCTGCCTTGCCACTTACATTTACTTTGTGAATGGTAGCTCTAGCCTTGAACCGATGAAACCAGGCATGGCTGGCATTAAAAGATGCGACCTCTGATTCTTCACCGTTTTTCAAGTCTTCATAAAGGCTTTTAGCTTTCTCTTGAAACAGCATTATGTTGAATTGGATTCAACACTGATGCTGATCCTGCATCCACACACTGAGAAATTCCTCCATCCCCTTCATTACTTTTCCAAGCTTCTTTGGGATTATTGTCAACATCATCACAGAGCAGACTTCACAGGCTCCAAGATCTTGTCTTCGTTCCGTAGAACTGTGCCAATGGTTGAACTATTCGGATTAAAAGAATGAGTGACATCTACTATCTTTCTGTCTCACTCCACTCTCTCAATTATTTTCACTTTCGTTTCCATCAACATTGCTTGGTGTTTCTTAGCAGTACCAGCTACATCACTGCTACTTTTATGCTTGCTTCCAGACATCCTGCGCTTGAAATAAAGATACTGCACCACTCTACTCTGCACAGTAACGTACAATAAAGTACACAAAAGCACAACCACTCGTAGTGGACGCATGCGCGTGATGATGTACACAAGACGCATGAACTAATGTGATTGGATGTGTGAATGCACATTCACATCTTTGAAAGTTCACAACTTGAAGGTTTGTGTGCAGGGGACTTACAATGTACTGCTATGAAAATAACAGCTCTTGCATTGAGGCAGGTTCTTTATCACTAAACCACCTGGGAAGTCCTGAAAATAACAACTCTGACTTCCTCTGCCATCCATCTGCAACTTGGGGCACTGACAGTGAAATCCACTTCTAGCCTTTAACATCCTTGTTTGTTGTTGTCGCTGTTGTTTAGTTGCTAGGTCATGTCTGACTCTTTGGTGACCCCAGGAACTGTAGCTTGCCAGGCTCCTCTGTCCATAGGATGTGCCAGGCAAGAATACTGGAGTGAGTTGCCATTTTCTTCTCCAGAGGATCTTCCGAACCCAGGGTTGGAATCAACGTCTCCTGCATTGGCAGGTGGATTCTTTACCACTGAGCCCCCAAGGAAAAGAGAGCTTTAAAAATCTGCCAGTATATAGTTTTCCACAAGAGCAACAAGCTAAAAGGCTGATTACCTTAGTTATGAAAACAAACTTACCACAGGTATAAAGATTTATACTTATGTGAAATGAAAATATCTCCTGCTATATCAATAAATAAGACATGTCATGGCCATCAGCGATTTCTGGCCTCCAAAAGTGAATGAGGGCTCCCCAAACTGTGATCCGGAAGATGCTGCTTACTGCCTCACCACTCCCCTACCCCCATGGTGGTTGCTGAGTTGCTGAGGTGGGAGAATGCAAGAGGCAGCCATCTGCTACTTCTTAAAGTGAACAAGGAAACAGTATTTGGCCCCAGATAACTGAGGTGCATATGAAAGGAATGAATTCAGTGAACCCAGAGGCTTGCATCTTTTCATACATAGAATGCTAAATTCCTTAACTTGACAACTGATCTCTGATGTACAGACTGCCTGCTCCCTTTGTTGCAAACTTGTAAATAGCCTGACTTCCTCTCCCGCCTCCTTGGAGCAGTTTTTTCAGAGCTACTGAGATGCTGTCTCCTGAGCTCCTAAACATTCCCACCAAATAAAATAACTCTTTACTTTCAGGTTGTGACTATATTTTGTAGTTGACACATAAACCGCAGACCTTTCTAAACTGAGGTACTTCTGTAATAGAGCACTGCTGAGTGCCCTCAGCAGGTGGTGTGTGCCGTTATTGTTGCCCCCAACCCCCGTTATGAGGCAACGGTTGTGAAGGACCGTTAGTGGTCCTGCTCAGCCATTGGTGGGTGCGGCAATGGGTCCCGCCCACAAGCAACCGTCAATAAGCGACTGTTAGCGGTCCCGTTGCGCCATTGGTTGGTGCTGCAGTGGGTCCTGCCCACAAGCAACCAACTGTCAAGGAGCGGCCATTAGTGAGGAATTCAGCCAGCGATTGGTGAGTGGTGGTCATCAGGTGGAGACTGAGGTAAGAGGCAGTTCCCGGCCTTCTCCCAGAGCCCTCCAGCTCGCTGAAGCTTGGGCCAGTGGGTAAGCTGGGTGGCCCATGAAACAGGGTTGTAGCTGTGTCCTGCAGGACTCCAGAGTCCTCACCAAGGCCACCCATTGGCCGCGGCCATGCCTTGAGGAAGCAGTGAACCTCTCCCCCATCCCCACTTCTGCGACCTAATGGCAGAGTCAGTTGGCCTGGACTTGCCCCTGCCTTCCAGTGGCCTGAGGAGCCTGAGGGCCAGTTGGATTCTGGGCGCCTGACTCCCTCAGTGATGACAGCTGGGCAGGGTCTGGGGACCTGGCCCTGAGAGAGTCACCAACTGAGATCTGCCTCCTCTTAGGCAGGACTTGTGTAGTGGTGGTCCCAGATGGGACCCAAGGCATAAAGGGCCTTTCACTCCCTGGCTCCAGCCTGCATGCTCCACTGAGACAGACACAAACTATAACAGTCCTCCTCAGCCATTGGTTGGGCATCCCAGTGGGCCCCTCCTCCCAACCAAGTGAGCAACTGTCAACCAGCAACCAGTTAACAGCCCTATTCTGCCATTGGTCAGTGCCGCTGAAAGCCCCTTCCTCTTCCCTGCTGCTGCTGCTGCTAAGTCGCTTCAGTCGTGTCCAACTCTGTGCAACCCCATAGACGGCAGCCCACCAGGCTCCCCCGTCTATGGGATTCTCCAGGCAAGAATTCTGGAGTGGGTTGCCATTTCCTCCTCCAATGCATGAAAGTGAAAAGCGAAAGTGAAGTCGCTCAGTCGTGTCCGACTGTTAGCGACCCCATGGACTGCAGCCTACCAGGCTCCTCCGTCCGTGGGATTTTCCAGGCAAGAATACTGGAGTGGGTTGCCACTGCCTTCTCCGCCTGTAAATACTACATTCACTTGACTTCCAGGAATCACATTAACTTGGTTCTCTTCTGCTTCTTGGGCATCTCTCTTGCTGGTTACTCCACATTCTTTTCTATTTATACTCTTTATGTTGATCTCATCTAGTCTTATGACTGTTAATACCATATATGTTGATGACTCAGCCTGAATATTTCCCTTGAACTCCAGACTTATACGGCCATTTGTCTACCCTGCATCTCCACTTGAATGTTAACATATAGCTCAAATTTAACACATCCAAATACAAACCCCTGCTTTTCCCTCCTACTCCATCCAAGGCAGAAACTGAGTACTGTGAGGAAGAATAACTTGGGGGGAGGATATCTACTTTTGATGGAATGGGAATACAACTATAAGGAGGTGACATTTAAGCTGAGGGTAGGTCTGAAGGTCAAAAAGGAATCAAGAAAACAAAATATAAACCTGGGATGGGGGAGGGTATTTCAGGGAAAGAAAACAATCTTATGTGAAGACCCTGAATGATTAAAAAACATGGTATATTTGAGAAACCAAAAGAAAGCCCATGTGACTGAAGTGAGAGATGGGCAGTTCCTGTAGGTTTCACAGTATCTGTAGTGTTTAGGAATTCTAGAGTTAGATTCCTGAGGTCAAATCCAGGTTTCGCCTCTTAACAGCTTGTAATATTTGACAAGTTACTCTAACTGCTCTGTGCTTTCGTTTCGTTATCTCCTAAAATGGGAATATTTTTAGCACCTAACCTATAGAGTCGGATATGACTGAGTGACTAACATACACCCTGTATAGTAGTTGTACGATCAAAAGAGCCATTGCATTATTCTTAGAACAGCAACTACAATGTAGCATATCTTTCAGTATCTATTTTGAATTCAATTACTTCTTACCACATGGAGAACTGCCACTCTACTCCACTATCATTTCTGGCCCACTTCTAAAACGGCCTTTCATTTGGTCTCTAGGTATTCACTCAAGCAAATACAATCCATTCTCCGCACAGAGGTCAGGGTGAAATAATTTTTTAAAGAGAAATCTGTGTCCTTATTGACCAACAGGCTGCTTGAGGGGGATAAAGCAGGAGTGGGTAGCTCTGATGCTGGGCAGCTGTGCTTTGTGGGCTTGTAGGTGATTGAGAACTCGCCTAGGGAATGGCCAATCATTTCAGGCAGTACTTGGATGTAACCTCAAAACGAGAGAATGAACTCTGTTTCCAAGGCAAACCATTCCATATCACAGTAATCGAAGACTATGCCCCAACCAGTAATGCTGAAGAAGCTGACATTGAATGGTTCTATGAAGACCTACAAGACCTTCTAGAACTAACACCCAAAAAAGATGTCCTTTTCATCATAGGGGACTGGAATGCAAAAGTAGGAAGTCAAGAGATACCTAGAGTAACAGGCAAATGTGGCTTGAAGTACAAAATGAAGCAGGGCAAAGTCTAGCAGAGTTTTGCCAAGAGAACGCACTGATCATAACAAATACCCTCTTCCAACAACACAAGACTCTACACATGGACATCACCAGATGGTCAACACCGAAATCAGATTGATTATATTCTTTGAAGCCAAAGATGGAGAAACTCCATACAGTCAGCAAAAATAAGACTTGGAGCTGACTGTGGCTCAGATCATGAGCTCCTTATTGCCAAATTCACACTTAAATTGAAGAAAGTAGGGAAAACCACTAGAACATTTAGGTATGACCTAAATCAAATCCCTTATGATTATACAGTAGAAGTGGCAAATAGATTCCAGGGATTAGATCTGATAGACAGAGTGCCTGAAGAACTATTGATGGAGGTTCATGACACTGTATAGGAGGCAGTGATCGAGACAATCCCTAAGAAAAAAGTAACGCAAAAAGGCAAAATGGCTGTCTGAGGAGGCCTTACAAATAGCTGAAAAAAGAAGAGACATGAAAGGCAAAGGAGAAAAGGAAAGATATACAAATTGGAATGCAGAGTTCCAAAAAAAATAGCAAAGAAAGCCTTCCTCAGTGATCAGTGCAAAGAAATAGAGGAAAACAATAGAATGGGAAAGACTAGAGATCTCTTCAAGAAAATTAGAGATACCAAGGGAACATGTCATGCAAAGATGGGCTCAATAAAGGACGGAAATGGTATGGACCTAACAGAAGCAGAAGATATTAAGAAGAGGTGGCAAGAATACACAGAAAACTATACCAAAAATATCTTCATGACCCAGATAACCACGATGGTGTGATCACTCACCTAGAGCCAGACATCCTGGAATTGCAAAGTCAAGTGGGCCTTAGGAAGCATCACTATTAACAAAGCTAGTGGAGGTGATGGGATTCCAATTGAGCTATTTCAAATCCTAAAAGATGATGTTGTGAAAGTGCTGCACTCAATATGCCAGCAAATTTGGAAAACTCAGCAGTGGCCACGGGTCTAGAAAAGGTCAGTTTTCATTCCAATCCCAAAGAAAGGCAATGCCAAAGAATGTTCAAACTGCCACACAATTGCACTCATCTCACACGCTAGCAAAGTAATGCTCAAAATTCTCCAAGCCAGGCTTCAACAGTATATGAACCATGAACTTCCAGATGTTCAAGCTGGATTTAGAAAAGGCAGAGGAACCAGGGATCAAATTGCCAAAATTGGGTGGATCATAGAAAAAGCAAGAGAGTTCCAAAAAACATCTACTTCTGCTTTATTGCTTTGTATGCTACACCAAAGCCTTTGTGTGGATTGTGGAAAATTCTTCAAGTGATGGGAATACCAGACCACCTGACCTACCTCCTGAGAAATCTGTATGCAGGTCAAGAAGCAACGGTTAGAACTGGACATGAAACAACAAGTCAGTACAGTCACTCAGTCATGTCCGACTCTTTACAACCCCATGAACCACAGCACGCCAGGCCTCCCTGTCCATCACCAACTCCGAAGTCCACCCAAACCCATGTCCATTGAGTCGGTGATGCCATCCAACCATCTCATCCTCTGTCATCCCCTTCTCCTGTCCTCAATCTTTCCCACCATCAGAGTCTTTTCAAATGAGTCAGCTCTTTGCATCAGGTGGCCAAAGTATTGGAGTTTCAGCTTCAACATCAGTCCTTCCAATGAATTCAATCTCCTTGCAGTCCAAGGGACTCTAAAGAATCTAATCCAACACCACAGTTCAGAAACAACAAGACTGGTTCCAAATCAGGAAAGGAGAACGTCAAGGCTGTATATTGTCACCCTGCTTATTTAACTTCTATGCAGAGTACATCTTGTGAAATGCCAGGCTGAATGAATTACAAGCTGGAATTAATATTGATGCAAGAAATATAAATAATCTCAGATATGCAGATGACACCACCTTTATGGCAGAAAGCAAGAAGAACTAAAGAGCCTCTTTATGCAAGTGAAAGAGGAGAATGAAAAAGTTGGCTTTAAACTCAACATTCAGAAAACTAAGATCATGGCATCTGGTTCCATCACTTCATGGCCAATAGACTGGGAAACAATGGAAACAGTGAGAGACTTTATTTGTGGGGGGCTCCAAAATCACTGCAGATGGAGACTGCAGCCATGAAATTAAAAGACACTGCCTCCTTGGAAGAAAAGCTATGACCTATCTAGACAGTATATTAAAAAGCAGAGACTTTGCTTTGTCAAAGCTATGGTTTTTCCAGTAGTCATGTATGGATGTGAGAGTTGGACTATAAAGAAAGCTGAGCACCGAAGAACTGATGCTTTTGAACTGTGGTGTTGGAGAAGACTCTTGAGAATCCCTTGGACTGCAGGGAGATTAAACCAGTCCATCCTAAAGGAAATCAGTCCTGAATATTCACTGGAAAGACTCATGCTGAAGCTGAAACTCCAATACTTTGGCAACCTGATGCAAAGAACTGACTCTTTGGAAAACACCCTGATGCTGGGAAAGATTGAAGGCAGGAGGAGAAAGGGATAACGGAGGATGAGATGGTTGGATGGCATCACCGACTCGATGGACATGAGTCTGAGCAAGCTGGGAGTTGGTGATGGACAGGGAAGCCTGGTGTACTGCAGTCCATGAAGTCACAAAAAGGTGGACATGACTGAGCAACTGAATGGAACTGAACTGTATCATGTTGTTCACCTGCTCAACTTTCCTAAGTTTAAAGTGAACTCATTGAGAATAAAATGCAAAGTTTTTTCCATTACTCTCAAGCCCTCCTGCTCTGGCCCTTTCCTGTCATCCTAGGCTCATTTTCATCCAGGTTCCCTTCACTCGCTCTGTTTTCTCTTATCTTATGACCTTCATATGTCATGTTTTCCATAGTATCTAGAATGTTCACTTTCTAGCCCTCCACACCTCATTTTTCAGGTCTCTGCTCAAATGTCATCTTAAAAATGACTTTCCTAATTATCACACTTAAACAGGCACGTACTTGGGCTTCCCAGGTTGTGCGGTGGTAAAGAATCCGCCTGCCAGTGCAGCAGGCACAGGAGACTCAGGTTCCATCACTGAGTCGGAAGATACCCTGCAGTGGGAAATGGCAACCCACTCCAGTTTTCTTGCCTGGAAAATCCCAAGGACAGAGGAGCCGGGAGAGCTGCAGTCCATGAGATCACAAAGAGTTGGACACGACTGACAGCGCTCATTGCCCACACATGTACATTGGTCCCTGTAAAACATTTACTTTTTAATTTTTTTACTTTGCACTTTTCATCAGCTGAAATCTCATTACTTATTTCGTTGTTTACTTGTTTCTTGCTTGTCTCCATTCCTAGCTCTCAGTGTGTATAACTGTAAGTACCTATATGTTGAATGAGTGGATGCTTTTCCATATTCTGATAAATGAAAGAAGAAGAATTGAGGATGTGAATTATTTCTACCTGTCAGGTATTCAGATGGAACAGCATATTTTTAGTTGTCTCAACTGTTTATCCTCTATCAGGGATTTCAGTCTTGTGCAATGTTGTTCAATATCTGAAACCATTGTTTATATATATATATATATACACACACACACACATATATTTGTGGTTGTTGTTGAAGACAAAATAAATAAGTCCGGTCCCCATTTCTCTATCTTGATGGGAACTAATTGCACATGTAGGATTTTTATGACTCCAGATGTTTGTACTTTGTATGGACTTTTACAAGTTGAGAGCATCTTACATAAAGGCAATTCATGCAGATCACTGTGTCCTTTCTCCATTTGTCTCCAGCTTCTGAATATCTAAGTCACTGTGCTGCCATCTTGGGACACCATGCGTGATAATAGAAATTCTAGGAATACACATTTAGAAGGGTCTAATAGCATTTCCTGAGTTTTTCCCCAGGGCCCATCTCTTTTAGATCATATCTGGTTGGTTGAAGAATCAGGGCAGATCTCAGAGGAGATATTTCTGGGAGACCTATAATCCAAGATATGACTGAACCCTACATGGTGCTTTGAACAATTCTTGCTTATTTATTACTAAACCAGATAGATTGTTTTAAATCTGAATGCTAGAAAAGAGAACAAGCTAAGTTAATATCTGCAAGAATTTAGTTGTCCTGAGTCAACACAAGATGTTTATTGCAAGAAGAGTTACCCTCTCCCCATCTTGGAAATATATTTAAATGATAAAATTGAATAGACGTGGATATTTATTCAATAGATCTATACTTGGAAATTTGGAATATGGTTCAAAACAATAAGAAATATTTTCTATAGAAAATCAAGCTTCTATTACATCAATTTCTAGGCAAACTGTTTCAACTTAAATATCTTGGAATTGTGTTTCTACAGACTGAAAAGTGATAATTAGATATGAATTAATCTACTAGAACTTATCATTTCTATTTTCATTTTGAACAAAACAAATTTTCTCTATCAGTTAAAAGGCTTAAAATGGGTGATTTTATTACAGCATAGAAAATTCCATGTTATTTAATCCTTTGTGTAGTGAAAGGGAAACATATAAAGAACTCTGAAAAAGACTTTGCTGTTGGTAATTGTTCTGCTATATAATGCCAAATTTCTGCATTCAGACCTGGTCTGAAGCCAGGAAGTTGTATATGAATACTCCTAATGTATTTTTATTATACTTAGAGAAATAAGGCGTGAAGAACATAATGATACCCTGGAAGGAGTGGGGGAAAAAAGCAATGTAGACTGAAAAATCAATTCTAACATGAATGAGGGATATTAACTAGTGAATTTTTTAGTAATATAACTTGAGTTTCGGTGTAAATATAGTATTGAAAGTTACTATCCCACATTACTAGGTTAACCCTAATGGCTTGAAATCAGTGTCTAGCTTTTAGGTTCTAGCTTTTGACTTGGATTAAAAGCCTTACTGAAGTATTTTGGTTAATGAGTTTAGAAGACTTGTGAAAATCTCATTTATCAGAAGTCTCTGGGAGACACTTGCTATTGGTTGGGTAGGAAAGAGAAGGACAGTTATCACAGGGAAGGAAGGGAAAAATGATTTTCTCAAACTTACATATGGACTAATCCCCAAATGATAAATCCAAATTGCCCTAAAAATATTTCCATGACACCAGAACAAAATGTGAATTACACACTTTTATTCAAGAAATATATAAATATATGATATGCAGGAACTGTGTTTCTATCATTCTTCTAGATGTTAATATTTTCAAAACATCAGTTAAAAGCAAAAATCCCCATAATTCCTGCTCTCTTAGAGTTTAGATCCTATTAGGGGATAGACACACCATAAAAATAAACATAACTGAATACATTACAAAGTAGAGAAAGTGGAAACAACTTTGGGAAAAATAATAGTGAGCAGAATGGGGGCGATCCAGCTGGATGCCTTGTCACTGATGTCTGAGTAGTCTCATGCAAACAGCAATATTTGATTAAAAAAACTTGGAGGAGATGAGGTCCTTAGCTGAAATGATATCAGAAAAAACAGTGTTCTAAGCAGAATGGGCAATGGCACCCTACTCCAGTACTCTTGCCTGGAAAATCCCATGGACGGAGGAGCCTGGAAGGCTGCAGTCCATGGGGTCGCTGAGGGTTGGACATGACTGAACGACTTCACTTTCACTTTTCACTTTCATGCATTGGAGAAGGAAATGGCAACCCACTCCAGTGTTCTTGCCTGGAGAATCCCAGGGATGGGGGAGCCTGGTGGGCTGCCGTCTATGGGGTAGTACAGAGTTGGACACGACTGAAGCGACTTAGCAGCAGCAAGCAGAGTGGGTGGTCAGTACTAAAGCTCTAAGATGGGAGATTACTTGAAATCAGTAGGAAAGAGCAAGAAGATCTGTGTGCATAGAGTAGAATAAGCAAGGAGGAGGAAACCTGGGAGAGAGATCAGAGAGATAATGAGGGCTAGACCTTTTCTCCTTCCTACTCTGAGGAGGGAGATCCACTGTGAGTCTACTCACCTCCCATTCTTAAAAGATTCTATCCCAAGAGACCAACTTTGTTCTACAGATCTAAAATTAATTATGTACATTGCTCATCAATGGCTGAAGCTGTACTACTTCTGATTCCAAGCACCAACAACTATCTTCTCTCCCAGAACATCAGTATCATCACTTCATATTAAGAAGTGATAAGTCAATAGTACTTAACCGGTTGATGAAGAAGTTAATGCCAGTGAGAGCTTCTTAAATTACAGTAATCAAATTTCTTTTTGCAATGAGCTAGGACATGGATCAGCAAACTTTTTTTCTGTAAAGAGACAAAGAGTAAATACTTTTGGCTTTGCTGGATTTATGGTGTCTGTTGCACATACTCAGTTCTGCCATGGTGGTGCTAAAGCAGCAATAGATAATGTATAAATGAATATGCACAGCTGGGTTCCATAAAAAATTCATTTACAAAACCAAGTGGTGGGCTAGGTATGGGCCACAGACTATCGTTTGCTTTTCCTTATGATAGGACACAGAGAATTTATTAGCTTTGGCGCGAAGCCCATTAGGTGAGGGGGGATGCAACATGATGCAGGAGAAAGAACAGTCATTAAAATCATCTGGAATCAGACAGACCTGTCCTTTAAGCTCAACTCTTCTACTTACCCAGTGTACATAGCAGGGGTTATTGAGTGAATGTTTGTATCCCTTCCTCGCACCACATACAAAAAAATATTCATAGGTTGATGCCCAAACTCCCAGCATGATGGTATCTGGAGGTGTGGGGCCTTTTGTAGATAATTAGTTTTAGGTAAGGTCATGAGAGTGGGGCCCTATGATGGAATTAATGTCCTTATATGAAGAGAAAGAGAGACCAGAGGTTGCTTGCTTTGTCCACCATGTGACAACGTAGCAGGAAGGCAGCCATCTGCAAACCAGGAAAAGCATCCTCAGTAGAAACTGAATCAGATTTGCAGAAACCTTGATCTTGGACTTCCCAGCCTCCAGAACTATAAGAAAAAATGCTTGCTGTTTAAGTCACCTGGTCTACGGCATTTTAGTCAGCCCAACCTGACTAAGACAGCAGGCATTAAAAAATACAAGAGAATGGTTACCAGATATTAGACTTTGAGGAAAAAATTGCCATTTTAGAATGTAATAATGATTTGAAAAATAAGGAAGAAGCATTGTTGAATAGACCATTATCTCTCTGAATACTGGTTCTTTCCCATTCTCTCACTTTTCTCCTTCCAGTACCCCAGCTTTACAGATCTATACATTTGATCATGCCTTGTGCATACATGCATGCTCTGTCACTTCAGGAGTGTCCAGCTCTTTGTGACCCTATGGACTGTAGCCCACCAGCCCTCTGTCCATGGGATTCTGCAGGCAAGAATACAGTTGCAATGCCCTCCTCCAGGGGATCTTCCTGACCCAGCATCTCTTGCACTGAAGGTGGATTCTTTACCACTGAGCCACCAGGGAAGCCCTTGATCATGCCTTGTGGGGCTTCGCTGGTGGCTCAGGGGGGCCTGCAATGCAAGAGCCATAGGAGATGTGGGTGGGTTTGATCCCTGGCTCCGAAAGAGCCCCTGGAGGAGGGAATGGCAACCCACTCCAATATTCTTGTCTAGAGAATCCTGTTGACAGAGGAGTTACCTGTCTCTTATTATCTGTTTTGTTTCCTCTATATAATATTTTTTACTATGATTCTTCTCTTGCTTATTCTTATTCACCCATCTTCTAGTTTGCCAATCTGTCTTATATTGTGTTTAGTCTGCTGGAAAACTCATCTAATGATTTCTTAATTTCAAATATTATATTTTCACATTCTAAAATGTCCATTTGATATTTTAATAAATTACACTTTTTTTTTTTACTTTCATCCTTTTCTACTAGTTGGTCAACTTTTCCTCTAATATTTGAGCCACATGTGCATCTTTTTTTCCCTTCTTCTTAGCTTTAGCAAAACTACTGCGTCCTATCTGTTAACATGCCTCATAAGTTTAGATACTGAAGATAAACACAAAATGAACTATAGATGATCTGTTGATTTCTTTTGTTGACTAAAAGAAATGCACAACATGAGAGTTGTGAGATAAGTTTTATTTGGGGCAAAATGAAGCCTGTGGCCCAGGAGACAGCACCTCAGATAGCTCTGAGAAGCTGTTCCAAAGAGGTAGTGAAAGGGTCAACATGTGATTTTGGTGAAGGGGGAGTTCATACAATCAAGCACTTATCCTACGAAAGGTTTTCTGCTAGTCACAAGGAGCTGATGTCGCCATGAAGGGATTTAGTGTTTTTCTAGACATGAAGAGATGCAAAGATTGGGATCATGAAGTCAGTTTCTGAAAATGTCTATCTAAAGACCTGTTCCCCAGTTTTCCTGGAACACAAAGTGCCTCATTTTCCACCCTGGATTCTCTTCAGGGTGTGTTCAAGGTCACCAGCTGCAGCAACACAGGATTCAAACTACAGAGCCAGATGGCAAATAGCCTTGGCAAGTGCCAATATGTAATTGACACTTTCAAAGACAACTATTTATTTATTTTGGGGGGAGCAAGTAGATCAGTCCTGCTGAAGTATGATTGAAAGTGAAAGTTGCTCAGTTGTGTCCAACTCTTTGCAACTGATGGACTATACAGTCCGTGGAATTCTCTAGGTCAGAATACTGGAGTGGGTACCCTTTCCCTTCTCCAGGAGATCTTCCCAACCCAGGGATCGAACCCAGGTCTCCTGCATTACAGGTGGATTCTTTATCAGCTGAGCCACGAGGGAAGCTCAAGAATACTGGAGTGGGTACCCTATCCCTTCTCTAACGGGTCTTCCCAATCCAGAAGTTGAACTGGGGTTTCCTGCATTGCAAACAGATTCTTTACCAACTGAGCTATCAGGGAAGCCCAAAGTATTAGATTGTTAAATTTTACCTTACTTGACCTTATTTGGCTGACCTTATTTCTCACTGATTTCCCCATCTAAGGTCTTCACTAAAATTTTATTCACTGATGCATCTTCTCTTCGGTAGGGCGTAAACTCTAACCTCTGTTTTCTCAGTACTTCATGCTGCTGAAATATGTGATCAGCTTTTTGGCATTCAAGCTGCTGTTTTCAGCTGGGTTTGTAGAGTTTTTCCCTACCCATGTGCAGCTTAGGCATTGTCCAACAACGTACAGGGATATATACACCGTTTTCCCAGGGCTCTTTTTCTGAATTTCTCCCACTCTCATGAATCTGCTTCTGGTGTGCCCTGCTCTTGCAAGACAGTCACTCTCTACTCAGGCCCTATTTTCCCATGCTTGAATGTCGAAAACTATCTCAGATGAAAATCCAGGGGCTCTATGAACTCACCTTCTATACTTCCTTCTCTCAAGACTTACGGGGCCTGTATTACGGTTTTTCAGTGTCAAGCAGTTGTTTGGTATATTTTACCAAGTTCTTATAATAGTCTCAGCCATAACATTAATCCAATTACAAAATATTCTGCCATGGCCAGAATGGGGTCACCTTTATGCTTCAACTTCATATAGTATAATTTCCATCCCACTGTTTCATTGAAACTGTTCTTGCTAGAGTCACCAATGACATCCACAGCACTACTCCATTGGATTCTTTTTAGGCCTTATCCTATACCATCTCTTAATAGCATTTGAAATAGTTGACCACTTTCTGATTTTGGCTTTCATACCATACTTCTATCTCTATGGTCATTTTTTTCCTCAGTCTCCTTCATTGACTTAATTCTCCATTACTCAGCCGTTAGTTGTTGGAGTTCCCCAGGCCCTCTGATAGCATGAGTCTTAGAAGCTTTTTTCTCCTCACTTTACATCCCTTATGTGAAGTGAAAGAAAGTGAAAGTGAAAGTCGCTCAGTCTTGTCCGACTCTTTGCAACCCCATGGACTATAGAGTCCATGGAATTCTCCAGGCCAGAATACTGGAGTGGGTAGCCTTTCCCTTCTCTAGGGGATCTTCCTAACCCAGGAATCGAACCCATATCTCCCACGTTGCAGGCGAATTCTTTACCAGCTGAGCCACCAGGGAAGCCCTTGTGTAGGTGAATTCATTCAAATCTGATGATTGCCATGGTATGCTGGAAACTTAAAATTCCTATTTCCACCCCAGGCCCCACTTCTAAGTTTCACAACTTAGGACTAATGGCCTACTCGATAGCTCCACTTGGATGCCTCACAGGGATTTCCAGATTTAGTATGTCTAAAATGGAACTAGTTTTGTGCTGTATGCTGATCTCTCTCTTCTTTCCAAGTTCTTCCTCTCAGCACAGGGCAGACTTTGCACCTCTCCCCTGTAACTCTTGCCAGCCACTTAGGAATAACCCTTGATTCCTCCTTTTCATTTTAATCTACCAGGTTTTAGTAGCTCACCTTTTGATCACACTTTCAGCATGATAAGAATCCATCTCTTTGCTGGCTAATGACCTTACTTTGCTTGGTCCTGGGCCAAGTGCGTTGTTCTGCAGCCACTGGAGTCTTTTTTAATTATAGAGCATATGAGGGTATGGGTTTCTCAGCTGGTTCAGTGGTAAAGAATCCACCTGCCAAGCAAGAGATGTGGGTTCCATCCCTGGGTCAAGAAGATCCCCTGCAGAAGGAAATGGCAGCTCACTCCAGCATTCTTGCCTGGGAAATCCCATGAACAGAAAAGCCTGATGGGCTATAGCCCATGGGATGGCAAAAGAGTTGGGATATGGCTTAACCACTAAACAGCAACAACAACAATGCAAGGGTATATATAGGGGCTTCAAACCCTGAAATCTCACTGTACAGCAAGCAACACTGGGCAGATACAGGTATTGATAGGCAAGACCAAAGTCATCAAATAAAGTTTAATTTGTGTTCTCTATGCTTTTATAAGACATTTAGCACATTAATGGTTAGTTTTTAAATAATTTCTTAGAAACTTTAGAATTTGGAGGCTAATTTTTTGTAGATTCTGTAAGGCTTGTCTTACAGAAAATAGTCACCATCACATAGAATTGTTTTTGCAATTTGTGAAACTGCTGCTAGCTAGATAAGCTATCAACTTATATTGCACAGGCTGAAATCTTAGGCTTCTTTTAGTCATGGATAATTGGGGATTTTAGATGTATGCATGCCATCTAGTCCAGTAAATGTCTTAAAAGTTAAAATACTTATTAGGAAGAATAATATGTTCTAACTAATGAGAAATGGTCTGAGTAAAATTCTGCTGCTGCTGCTAAGTAGCTTCAGTCGTGTCTGACTCTGTGCGACCCCATAGACGGCAGCCCACCAGGCTCCCCCGTCCCTGGGATTCTCCAGGCAAGAACACTGGAGTGGGTTGCTATTTCCTTCTCCAATGCATGAAAGTGAAAAGTGAAAGTGAAGTCATTCAGTCGTGTCCGACTCTTAGCGACCCCATCGACTCCAGCCTACCAAGCCCCTCCATCCATGGGATTCTCCAGGCAAGAGTACTGGAGTGGGGTGCCATTGCCTTCTACTCATATTTTATATAGGGCTTCCCTGTGGCTCAGAGGTTAAAGCGTCTGCCTCCAATGTGGGAGACCCGGGTTCGATTCCTGGGTCGGAAAGATCCCCTGGAGAAGGAAATGGTAACCCACTCCAGTATTCTTGCCTGGAGAATCCCATGGATGGAGAAGCCTGGTAGGCTACAGTCCACGGGGTTGCAAAGAGTCAGACACGACTGAGCAACTTCACTATTTTATACAATTTCTTCAGAACCTCTAGTCACAGCACAGTACCCATTGACCTGAGTGACCTTGGAAATGTCACAGACCTGCTCTATCTTCATTTTCCTCATGTACGAATGGTGATGATATTAGTGCCTGCCTCATAGGTTGCTATGAAGCTTAAGTGACTTAGTATTTATAAAGTGCCTAAAACAGTGCTTGGCCCACTACAAACATGATAACCATTTGTTAAGTAAATAAAGTATTCCTAGCTTCTCCTTTTTGGTTTCTCTATTGTTTTGTGAAAGAACCAAGGAGTCAGGAACCTTGGATTTTTACCTCAGAGGTGTCATTGCTCAGCTGTGTGGCCTTAGTGCCGCTTAATTTTTAGTGTCATTTACTGTAACATGATAAGTAACACTTACTAGATCTTTTTCTTGTGCCAAATACTCCATGAAGCACTTGACCTAATCATCTCTAATTCTCACAACTACCTCAAGATGTGTGCTAAAATAATAACCTTCATTTCATCTAAAGCTTGGAAAAGATAATAACTTACAGGAAGTCTCACATCGAGTAACTGTGGCAACAGGCAGCCTGTCCATTTCCAGAGCACAGAGCTCTAACCACCTCTCTGAGATCCTGAGCCTCGCTCTTCAATCTTTCCCAGTGGCTGCTTGTTTCTTACTTACAGAGCTTTCAGGCATTGAAAAGCAAGCCCAGTTGCAGCCAGGCCTCTGCCTCTGCCAACTGTCTTGTTCGTGGGAGGAGTCCGTGAGATAGTCTCCATGTCTGAGTGAGAATGTCCCTTGCCTCCTGATGCAGGCTGGGGTCCACCCACTTCAGCAGCTCACTAGTTCTCACCAGAGATGAATAGTAGGAGCCTGGGTGGGCCTTTGTTCCCTGGCTTTGGCTCTTCTCTGTCATTGCTTTCTTTCTAGGATGCCTTTGCAGTTTTAACAAAAATCATGCAGACTCAAAGCCTTGTGTTGCCTCTCTGGCATTTTTTTCTCTGAACTGAGTCTCGGTTTCCCTTGGCAACCATGTAGCTTGACCCTGCACAAAGCAGTTCTCACTGTAATGTTAGCATTTCAAAACCGAATCCCTTGTCAATATAATTGTGTGTTGTCGGGAATCTAGATTGTCCTTACAGCAGCTTTCAGGAGACAATATGTCTATTTGTCATCTAATACTTTTGTGACCCTGATGGTAAAAGGAACAGGCCAGCAAGGAGGGAAGCATCACAAGGGTGGAGTATTCTCAGAGCAGCAGAGTCTTGTGTGAGTGGAGGGAGGGGAAAGGCTTCATCCATTCCTCCATTGAGGCTCAGCAGAATCATGACATGTCAGCACTGGAAAGGATCAGAGACTCTATCCCAGCCACCATAAAGATGGAGAAATCAAGACCATTAGTGGCTAATTGCCTTGCTCAAGGTCTTGTGTCACCTTAACACTGCACTGGGGCCAGCCTTCCTGACATGGATGCTCTCAGCCCTGCACAGTGTCGCCCCCTCCACACCAAACTTATCTGAGTAGCAGGTATCAATCCCAGACCACAGATTCCGGTGTACAGTGGGTTGAATTGCATCTCCTCAAAGAGAGGGGACCTTGGTATCTGTGAATATAAACATGTTTGGCAATAGGGTCTTTTCAGATGTAATCAAATGGGATTTTCCAGGCAAGAGTACTGGAGTGGGTTGCCATTTCCTTCTCCAGAGGATCTTCCCAACGCAGGGATCGAAACCGGGTCTCCCGCATTGTAGGCAGACGCTTTACTGTCTGAGCCACCAGGGAAGTCAATTTAAGATAAGGTCCTATTGATTAGTATGGATCGTGAATCCAAAGGCTGATATCCTTATAAAAAGGGAGGACACACAGGGACACGCACCGAGAATAGGTCCCATGAAGACGGAGGTGGAGACTGGTGTGATGAAGGATTGCCAGGACCTGCTGGCAGGCACTGGAACTTGGGAAAAGGCAATGGAGGAGTCTCCCCTAGAATCTCTGTGGGGAGGACGGGTTTGTAGCTGCCTTCGTTTTGTGCTTCTAGCCTCCAGAACACAGAGATTAAATTTCCGTTATTTCAAGCCACCCACTTTGTGGTAACTCGTTATGGCAGTCCTAGGAAATTAATACAAGGTGGCTATTAAATATAATTTTATTTTTCTGTAATTCAACATGACATTTATTTTGTCCTTCAGTTCTTCCACGGGGTAAACACTTAAACACAGTCAATTTAGGTTCCTGCCACCTCCCAGGGCTGTGCCTAAACTACAACTTGGGTTCATCTGCCCAACCCAGTTGTCTGGGAACATGCTTTGCTTCTGTGCCCATGGCCTCTACAGCTCTGATGACTCCAGCAGCTTCCAGACTACTGCAAGGCACGGCAGTCTCAGACACTTTTCTTTCGTGTACACCAGGTTGGGGTTTTCTGGACATTTCTGCAGTGGGTGCTTCTTTGTTATGATGGCTTTGCAGGAAGAAAGGCTTTTAGGCTTCACTTTCCAAGACCCACCTGTGTCTTTTCTTCCATCTTCACCCCAGCTGTGCAGTCATGGAAAAATAATCACATCCACTTCCCTCCGCTTCATTTCTCAGCACTCTTGCTATACTCTTTATCTCTGCCTTGATTCTCTAACTTCCTTACTTAGACTTTTGGGATACAAAAGCCCAAATATTTGCTGGCTGTTTCAGTTTTCTGTTTGGCTACATCCTTGTCCTGAGGCAATGAACCCAGAATATTTGCTACAGGGGACGAGGAGGAGGGCAAGGAAAGCGGAAAATAGCAGTGGAAAAACAAAGAACATTAGTTGGTTTATCAAAGCTGTTATCTGGATGAATGTGATATGGAAGAAAAATGTACTTCTGAAGCCAAAAAGACAAGAAATCAGATGCCAACAATGCTACTTTCTAGCTGTAAATAGGGCAAGTTTTATTTAGCCTCTCTGAGCCCTTGTACTCTCACTTACCAAAATAGGGAATTAAAAGACCTACCTTCTGGAGTTGTTGTGAGGATTAAATTTAGTAAGATAATATACGCGAAGTCGTAATACCTTCATTTACTAAAAACACAAGATTCCAACTACCAACCCACCGTTGTCACAGAAATGATGTAAGAGTGGATCGATGTCTGAGTTCTTTCCTGAGAAACCAGCATCCATGAAGAACCAGCTATTGAGCCTGAACATTCATTCTGAGAGTAACCTCTCACTATGAAACAAGATGCTGCTCTAGAGGCTGGCCAGCTCCTTGTCTTTCTGATGCTAAGGAATAGCCTGAGGATGGGAATTAGCTTTTCAGTTCTTCCCTATCATTATCATTTTTAGCCTTTGGAGCAGTTTACTTTTTGTGCTTTCCTGAATCCAGATGAATACTCTGCAGACAGACAGATGCCTTATATTTTAATACACTTGGCTCTTAAACTGGAACACTGCTGAACTCTTGTGGGGAGAGAAGAGTGCTCTGGTGTTTTTTCAGGAGTTGGAGAAACCCAGCAGAGGCCTGTTGCCAGATTTTCCTTCTCTGACTAAGAAGTTGTCATGCAGATGCAAAGCCACTAGATGTCACAAATGGGGAAGTGTTCTGTCTTGCTCCCCGTGGTTTCTCTGCAAGGAGAAATGGTGATGTACTGTAATCCTTAAAAAAAAAAAAATCTTCTAAAAGACTAATTTTTAGGGCAATTTTAGGTTTATAACAAAATTGAGTAGAAAGTTGGGAGTTTCCCATATATCCACTCATGCAAACATACTTGGCCTCCCTTATTGTCAGCATCACTTGCTAGAATGGTACATTTTTTAAAAATCAAAGAAGAACCCACACTGACACATCATTATCACCAAAAATCCATAGTTTACCTTAGGGTTTATTCTTGGTTTTGTATATTTTATGGGTTTAAACAAATGTGTAATAACATACGTCCATCATTATACTATCGTTGCTATTGTCTGAGTGGTTGTATATCCTACCAAATTCATATGTTGAAATCCTAACCTTCAAAGGTGATGCTGTTAGTAGACGAGGGCTTTGAGAGGTCACCGAGGTGGAGCCCTCATGAATAGTACGTTGTTGTTGTTCAGTTGTTCAGTCGAGTCCGACTCTTTGCAACCCCATGGACTGCAGCACGCCAGGCTTCCCTGTCCTTCACCATCTCCCAGAGTTTGCTCAAACTCACGTCCATCGAGTCAGTTGATGCCATCCAACCATCTCGTCCTCTGTTGTCCCCTTCTCCTCCTGCCTTCAATCTTTCCCAGTATCAGAGTCTTTTCCGATGAGTCAGTTCTTTGCATCAGGTGGCCAAAGTATTGGAGCTTCAGTTTCAGCATCAGTCCTTCCAATGAATATTCAGGACTAATTTCCTTTAGGATTGGCTGGTTTGATCTCCTTGCAGTCCAAGAGACTCTCAAGAGTCTTCTCCAGCACCACAGTTCAAAAGCATCAATTCTTCGATGCTCTTCTTTAAGTCCAACTCTCACATCGATGCATGACAGCTGGAAAGGCCATAGCTTTGACTATATTGACCTTTGTCAGCAAAGTAATGTCTCTGCTTTTTAATATGCTGTCTAGATTTGTCATAGATTTTCCTCCAAGGAGCAAGTGTCTTTTAAATTTCATATCTTCAGTCACCATCTACAGTGATTTTGGAGCCCAAGAAAATAAAGTCTGTCACTGTTTCCATTTTTTCCCTATTTGCCATGAAGTGATGGGACCAGATGCTTTGATCTTTGTTTTTTGAATGTTGAGTTTTAAGCCAGTTTTTTCACTCTCTTTCATCCTCATCAAGAGGCTCTTTAGTTCCTTTGCACTTTTTGCCATTAGGGTGGTGTCATCTGCATATCTGAGGTTATTGATATTTCTCCCAGCAATCTTGATTCCAGCTTGAGCTTCATCCAGCCCAGCATATTGCATGATGTATTCTGCCTAGAAGTTAAATAAGCAGGGTGACAGTATACAGCCTTGACATACTCCTTTCCCAATTTGGAACCAGTCTGTTGTTCCATGTCTGGTTTTAACTGTTACTTCTTAACCTTCATACAGATTTCTCAGGAGGTAGGTCAGGTGGTCTGGTATTCTCATCTCTTTCATGATTTTCCATAGTTTGTTGTGATCCACACAGTCAAAGGCTTTAGTGTAGTCAATGAAGAAGTAGTAGATGTTTTTTTGGAAGTCTTGCTTTTTCTATGATCCAACGTATGTTGGCAATTTGAACTCTGGTTCCTCTGCCTTTTCTAAATCCAGCTTGAGTATCTGGATGGTCTCAGTTCACGTACTGTGGAAGCCTAGCTTAAAGGATTTTGAGCATTATGTTGCTAGCATGTGAAATAAGTGCAATTGTGTGGTAGCTTGAACATTCTTTGGCATTGCTTTTCTTTGGGATTGGAATGAAAACTGACCTTTTCCAGACCTGTGGCCACTGCTTAGTTTTTCACATATTCTGGCTTATTGAGTGCAGTACTTTCACAGCATCATCTTTTAGGATTTGAAATAGTTCAACTGGAATTCCATCCCTTCCACCTCAATCATTGTTCATAATGATGTTTCCTAAGGCCCACTTGACTTCTCACTCCATGATGTCTGGCTCTAGGTGAGTGATCACACCATCATGGTTATCTGGGTCTTTAAGATCTCTTTTGTACAGTTCTTCTGTGTATTCTTGCCACCTCTTCTTAATATCTTCTGTTCCTGTTAGGTGCATACGATTTCTGTCCTTTATTGTGCCCATTTTGCATGAAATATTCCCTTGGTATCTCTAATTTTCTTGAAGAGATCTCTGGTCTTTCCCATTCTATTGTTTTCCTCTATTTCTTTGCATTGTTCATTTAGGAAGGCTTTCTTATCTCTCCTTGCTATTCTGTGTAACTCTGCATTTAGATGGGTATATCATGAATAGGATGAGTATTCTTATTAATGAGCTCCCTGGCCCCTTTTGATATGTAAGGAAATAAGGAGAAGTCAAGCACTTATAAGGAAGGCCTTCACCCTAGCATACTGGCACCTTGATCTCTGTCTTTCAGCCCCTGGAACTGTGAAAAATAAGTTTCTCTTGTTTATAAGCTACCTGGTCTGTAACATTTTGTTTTAGGTGCCTGCATGGACTAAGACAATCATATGGAGTATTTTCACTGCCCTAAAATTCCTTTGTGCTCTGTCTGCTCATCTCTTCTCTCCTTCCCCCAACCCTGACAACCACTTATCTTTTTACTGTGTTTATAGTTCTGCCTTTTCCAGAATGTCATATAGTTGCATTTATATAGTACAAAAGCAGAGACATTACTTTGCCAACAAAGGTTCGTCTAGTCAAGGCTATGGTTTCTCCTGTGGTCATGTATGGATGTGAGAGTTGGACTGTGAAGAAGGCTGAGAGCCTAAGAATTGATACTTTTGAACTGTGATGTTGGAGAAGACTCTTGAGAGTCCCTTGGACTGCAAGGAGATCCAACCAGTCCATTCTGAAGGAGATCAGCCCTGGGATTTCTTTGGAAGGAATGATGCTAAAGCTGAAACTCCAGAACTTTGGCCACCTCATGTGAAGAGTTGACTCATTGGAAAAGACTCTGATGCTGGGAGGGATTGGGGGCAGGAGGAGAAGGGGACGACAGAGGATGAGATGGTTGGATGGCATCACTGACTCGATGGACGTGAGTCTGGGTGAACTCCAGGAGTTGGTGATGGACAGGGAGGCCCGGCGTGCTGCGATGCACTGGGTCGCAAAGAGTCGGACACGACTGAGCGACTGATCTGATCTGATCTGATCTGATGGCCTTTCAGATTGGTTTCTTTCATGTGGTAATAAAATCACTCTACATCTTTTCACGGCTTGATAGCACATTTCATTTTAGCACTGAATAATATTTCATTGTCCAGAAGTATCATAGTTTATTTATCCATTGACCTACTGAAGGACATCTTGATGGGTTCCAAGCTTTGGAATTATGAGTAAGTCTGCTGTAAACATTCATGTGTAGAATTTTATATGGACGGAAGTTTTCAACTCTTTGTACTAAAGTGCATGATTGCTGAATCATCAGTAGGAGTATTTTAGTTTTCTAAGAAATAGCCAAACTGTCTTCTAAAGTGGCTGTACCATTTTTCCATTCACACCTGCAGTGTTTTCTGTTTTCCTACATCCTTGACAGCATTTGGTGTTATAAGCAGTCTAGGTTTTGACCATTCTAATAGATGTATAGTGGTATCTCATGGTTGCTTTAATTTGCATTTCCCTGGTGACATATGATGTTGAGCATTTTTTCATATGCTTACTTGTTATCTGTATATATTCTTTGATGAGGAGTCTATTAATATTTTTGGCCCAGTTTTAAAATCAGTTTTTTTATCATGATTATTATTGAATTCTAAGAGTTCTTTGTATATTTTGAATTGAAGTCTTTTATTGTTTGTAAATATTTTCTTTGTGGTTTGTCTTCTCATTCTCTTAATATTATCTTTCACAGAGCAGAAGTTTTAAATTATATTAAATTCCAGGTTACCAATTATTTCTTTCATGGATCATGTCTTTTGTATCTAAAAAAGCATCATCATAGCCAAGGTCATTTGGGTTTTCTCCTATATTACCTACTAGGAGTTTCATAGTTTTGCATTTTGCATTTAGGCCTGTGATCCATTTCTGAGTTAAATCTCTGTCTAGGTTTCTGCAAGTGCATGTCTAGTTGTTCCAGCATCTTTTGTTGAAGAAACTGTTTTTGTTCCATTGTATTGCCTGTGTTCCTTTGTCAAATATCAGTTAACTGTGTTTATGGTTATCTACTTCTGGACTCTATTCTGTCCCTTTGACCTATTTGTCTGTTTTTTCACCAATACCACACTGTCCTGATTACTGTAGCTTTATAGAATATCTTGAAGTTAGATAGAATAAGCCCTCCTTCAATATTGTATGGGCCTATTGCCCCTCCATATAAGTGTTAGAAGTTCACCGATATCCATAAAATAAAATGTTGAAATTTTGATTGGGATTGAATTGAATTTATATATCAACTTGGGAAGAATTGATATCCTGTGTTTTATGACAGTCTCAACCTTTAGATAACCAATGTTGTAGCTGGACCTGCCTTGTGGTTCATATGATTGCAAAACGCTGTCAGCAATAACCATCAAAAAACTTAAAAAAATATGTTTATTGTTTAAAGTCCTGGAAGTTATATGGCACATCAGTGAGCACACAGTGAGGTCACAGGTAGAGAGGGAGAGAAAGCATAGACATGGGTTTCTGCTTTTATTGGGACCAAGGGTGCAGGCCCAGGGAGGGCACCTGTGGTCTCAAGGGCTCACTCTGTATTGGTGAATTTAAACATAAATGTGGGAATTTAAAGAACGAGAAGAGAAGAAATACAAGCAGTCCAAACAGTCGGTTACGGAAATCAACTGAAGGTGTCAGAGAGAGCTAGGGGAGACGGCAGCCTGGTTCTTTATCTAGCTGTGTGCTTCTTACTGAGGACAAATGCTCAGGAAGACAGAAGTATGTCAAATGACTCTTTTTCTCTAGAATGTGGTGAGACAAAAGGTGGACACGGACCAAGCATTTCAGGGCTGGGATTGACTGCTGCTCAGTGTCCTGCCTTACATAGGAATGTACCTTCCTGGGGAGCCCACAGCCAATGACTGACTGGGGTATAAAGGCTCAGTCATTTCAGTGCAAAGTGGGACAACTCAACAGGGCCATCGAAGCTCCAGAACTCCCCTCAGCATCAGCTGAAGCTGTTTCTGAGACCTGCATCCAAGCTTGACTTTGCCCTCAGCTAATCCTGCTTCCTTCACCTCCCCTCCACAGGCACTTTCTAATAAACATTCTACACACTAACCTCAGCCTCCAAGCCAGCTTCTCGAAGAACCTCTCCTGTATCAGTGTGTGTGGAGAGACAGCCCACAAGCCTCATTCAGGGTTCCCTTCCCTTCTGGTAGCAAAACTGGGTATACCCAAGTGTGAAAAGGCTGAAAGAACAAAATAATTGACTTATATTGAAAACTAGCTGTGGTAGTTTTAGCTGAGTATGGATGGAGGTAATACCAAATATGGGCTTCCCAGGTGGCTCAAGTGGTAGACAATCCACCTACCAGTGCAGGAGTCACAGGAGACTCAGGTTCAATCCCTGGCTCAGGGAGATCCCCTGGAGAAGGAAATGGCAACCCACCCCAGTATTCTTGTGTAGAAAATTCCATGGATAGAGGAGCCTGGTGGGCTACAATTTTATGGTGTCACAAAGAATCAGACATGACTAAGCAACTGAGCACACACACACAATACCAAATACAAGTGTAAATGAATAGAAATACCCCCCACAGAACAACGAGGTCAATTGTCCTGTAGGGAATTAACATTTTATAATATTCTAATTCAAAATAATTGGATGAATTCTTAGTTCTTCTCAAAAGTCATTTTAAATGTCAGTGATCCTGTTATTCTTTCTGTAACTTCCTCAGAAAAGATCTGTTTCTTCTTTCACTTTGCGCATACAGCAGTTGGCATCAAGGGGATGGGAGAGGGAGTAGGGGGAGAGCAGTGTGCCCTGGTGGCAGGCACAAAGCGGGTATATTGCCTGTGGAGAATTTAAAATGGTACTAAAACAGACTAAGGGTCAGCCTGCTTTTTGTTATCACCATGCATTGCTGATTCTAAACAATGTCAGTAGCAATATGCTTCTTCCTCCAGTGAAGAGTGCTCCACCTCCCACCCCCATAACTTATACATTCCTCTCTATCTTGGTCCGCTATGAGTCAGTGTATATCTTAATTATGGAAACTTGTATTAATACTATTTTCCCCATGAGTTCTTTACATATTATTTCATTATGGCTGATCTTTGCCCCTTCTTTGTCATCTCTGTATTATCCTTATTATAATTCCTGGCCAAAGTAGTCATCGGTAATATTTAGTTGAATAAATAAAGGGTTGTAGTTCATCTACATGTGGGAGTGGCAGATTGTTACAGAGATAATAAAGTCTTCTAATCTTAAAGCTCAGTTAATGTCCTAAGTCAATATCATTGTGATCCCCTCAAACTTGATTTACTTTTAAATTTCCAGTTATTGAATCAAAACAGTTTTCTATGTACTGAGGCAGGAGATAGATGGGCTCCTGGTTAGACATTTATAGCCAGCCTCCTGTTTACACTTCCAGATAGAAATAACAACAGGAACAGGGTAAATAGCTGGACTTTGCCTCTGGTGGACACTTAAAGATAACAGTAAAGGCAGAGGCAGAGAGGAACTGAGCCCTGCCCAGATAAGAGATAGAGAGACCACATATTTCTCATTCTCGAGGTCGAGGAGATCTTCCCAACTGCATGTCCTTCAGAGCCTCCAAAAATGGAGGAGGTGTCACCCCACACAAGGTGATGTCAAACTACCTCTAGGCCTCTTCCATCTTGGCTAGGATGCTGCGCATACAGGGGAAAATTGTCAATTCAGTTCAGTCACTCAGTCATGTCCGACTCTTTGCGACCCCATGAATCACAGCACGCCAGGCCTCCCAGTCCATCACCAACTCCTGAGTCCACCTAAACCCATGTCCATTGAGTTGGTGATGCCATCCAACCATCTTATCCTCTGTTGTCACCTTTTCCTCCTGCCTTCAATCTTTCCCAGCATCAGGGTCTTTTCCAAGTAATCAGTTCTTCGCATCAGGTGGCCAAAGTATTAGAGTTTCAGCTTCAACATTAGTCCTTCCAATGAATATTCAGGACTGATTTCCTTTAGGATGGACTGGTTGGATCTCCTTGCAGTCCAAGCGACTCTCAAGAGTCTTCTCCAACACCACAGTTCAAAAGCATCAATTCTTTGGCGCTCAGCCTTCTTCACAGTCCAACTCTCACATCCATACATGACCACTGAAAAAACCATAGCTTTGACTAGATAGACCTTTGTTGACAAAGTAAAGTCTCTGCTTTTTAATATGCTGTCTAGGTTGATCATAACTTTTCTTCCAAGGAGCAAGCATCTTATAATTTCATGCCTGCAGTCACCATCTGCAGTGATTTTGGAGCCCACAAAAATAAAGTCTGTCACTGTTTCCATTGTTTCCCCATCTATTTGCCATGAAATGATGGGACCAGATACCATGATCTTAGTTTTCTGAATGTTGAGCTTTAAGCCAATTTTTTCACTCTCCTCTTTCACTTTCATCAAGGGGCTCTTTAGTTCTTTGCTTTCTGCCATAAGGGTGGTGTCATCTGCATATCTGAGGTTATTGATATTTCTCCCGTCAATATTAATTCCAGCTTGTGCTTCACCCAGCCCAGCATTTCTCTTGATGTACTCTGCATAGAAGTTAAATAAGCAGGGTGACAATATAGAGCCCTGATACTCCTTTTCCTATTTGGAACCAGTCTGGTGTTCCATGTACAGTTCTGACTGTTGCTTCTTGATCTGCATACAGATTTCTCAGGAGACAGGTAAGGTGGCCTGGTATTCCCATCTTTTTAAGAATTTTCCACAGTTTGCTGTGATCCACATAGTCAAAGGCTTTGGCATAGTCAACAGCACAGAAATAGATGTTTTTCTGGAACTCTCTTGCTTTTTCAATGACCCAGCAGATGTTGGCAATTTGATCTCTGGTTCCTCTGCCTTTTCTAAATCCAACTTGAATATCTGGAAGTTCCTGGTTCACATACTTTTGAAGCCTGGCTTGGAGAATTTTGAACATTACTTTGCTAGCATGTGAGATGAGTGCAATTGTGTGGTAGTTTGAGCATTCTTTGGCATTGCCTTTCTTTGGGATTGGAATGAAAACTGACCATTTCCAGTCCTGTGGCCACTGCTGAGTTTTCCACATTTGCTGGCATATTGAGTGCAGCACTTTCACAACATCATCTTTTACGATTTGAAATAGCTCAACTGGAATTCCATCACCTCCACTAGCTTTGTTCATAGTGATGCTTTCTAAGGCCCACTTGACATTGCAATTCCAGGATGTCTGGCTCTGGGTGAGTGATCATACCATTGTGATTATCTGAGTCATGAAGATCTTTTTGGTATAGTTCTTCTGTGTATTCTTGCCACCTCTTCTTAATATCTTCTGCTTTTGTTAGGTCCATACCATTTCTGTCCTTTATTGTGCCCATCTGTGCATGAAATGTTCCCTTGGTATCTCTGATTTTCTTGAAGAGATCTCTGGTCTTTCCCATTCTATTGTTTTCCTCTATTTCTTTTCATTGATCACTTATCTCTCCTTGCTATTCTTGGGAACTGTGCATTCAATTGGTATATCTTTCCTTTTCTCCTTTGCCTTTCAGGTCTTTTCTTTTCTCAGCTATTTGTAAGGCCTCTTTGAACAACCATTTTCCTTTTTTGCATTTCTTTTTCTTGGAAATGGTCTTTGCCTCCTGTCCAATGTCATGAACCTCCATCCATAGTTCTTCAAGCACTCTATCAGTTCTAATCCCTTGAATCTATTTGTCACTTCCACTGTATAATTGTAAGGGATTTGATTTAGGTCATTCCTGAATAGTCAACTATGAACTCAGAGTCAAGCAAAGCAAGATGATTGGCCAGAGGGAATGCAGAAGAAATACCCCATGTAAGTGAGTCAAACTACCACAAGGGCGTGACTCTCTCTCTTTCACCCCACCCATGTGTGTCTATTCAAAATACTCTTTTTCCTCCTAATAAACACTTTACTTGTTTCACTACTTTCTGTCTCTTTGTGGAAATTCATTTCTACAAAGCCAACAAGCCAGGGCCTTGTCACTAGCCACTGGTCTCTGGTGGCTAGTGGCTAGAATTTGGCACTCTCACTGACACGGACCAACTTCAGTCTCTAGACAGTGGACCAAGATCCTACTTCAAACTGCTGCAGACTGAGGCCACCGCAGATCAATACCACCAGCATATTGGGATAGATGTAGTTAGATAGCAATAATAACTGAAATGTCACTAGTCCTTGTCCCTATGTGCCTGCCCAGGACCACAGACCATATTTATTCATGTATTCAATTGTGCAATGGGTAAGAATGAATATGATGAATATTGACTCCCATGTGCCAGACTCTGTGGGCTAGTACCTCTGACATCTCATCCAGTTACATCTGAGAGTTCCAAGTAGAGGTATTAGCCATGATCACAGACAGAATGAAACTTAAACACTTACATTTCTCTCACTAATACTGACCTTCTCATATAATACAACTTCAATGCATTATTTAATTATTTAATAACAATGGAGAAGAGGCCAAAAAAAGAAAAAAGGAAATTATTTCTATTCATCGCCCTTCATATCTCCAATCTAGCCTTTACCTTGTGGCCAGACTATCTTCCAATGTCTATATATAATTTTAAATCACTTTCTTCATCAAATCTCATCAGTGGTTTCCTGTTACTACAAAATAAACCCCAAAACCCATGACATTTAAGGCTAGTTGAAGGATTAAAATATACAAATAAATGTCACAGAATCAAAATGACAAACATATGGAAAATTTCAGACTTTTTCTTCTCCCTGCCAACTGCAGAGTGGTCTGGCTTTCTCCGGCACAGTGTTTTCTTTTCCTTTTTCTTTTGAGAAGCATCCTTCAGTGCCCTGTGCGTAACTGCTGTTTGGGGGGTATAATTTGGGGGCAAGAAGGAGAGTGGGCCTGAGTTTCAACGTGTGCTTACCCTATTACACGGTGGCAGGAGATTGCCCAGAACTCCTGCATAGTTGATTTTTATGAATCAAAATGGGAGAAGTGATGAGAAATCTGAACAAGAAAAGAGAAGGAATGGTGCCAGAGAGGACGGCTAGGAGTGGGAAAGGAGATTTTTAGGGTGGTTTGTGTGGGAAGGGACTAGAGAGGCTGTGGGTAGGGAGGGAGATGGATGGGGAGAAATGGGATTTTAAGAAGCATTCATCAAAGTAAGAAACTGGTTACTTCGAAATTTCTTTTCGTGGCTGGACTATGTTTTCTTTGTCTGCCATCGTGTTAGAAAAAGTATTTAACACTCCAGACTCAACGTCTCAGTTTAACTATCTAACCAGTTAATTAAGGTCTACAGCTGCCTTCCAGGTCAATGAGTATTAGGAAAAGAAATCCTCTCATCTTCCCAGTTATGTTATCTGACCTTTTGGAAGTTAACACTTTTCTTAATTTCTGTTTTTTCATCTGCACACTAGGGTATTAACAGTGCCTGCCTCATCAAATGGTTGTGACGATTAAGTGAAATCACGCATATATAAAGGCCTCAGCTCAGTCTCTGACATAATGTGAGTGAGAGATGAATGATAACATCCTGTTATTGTTTACATTGTTAGTTGGAGAGACTCAAACTGAATCCTTGGAAGTCTCCACAATGAAATTCTGTGTCCTGGCAAGTTAGATGGGACCAAGAGACACCCTGGGGCTTGCTGAATAACAGTGACTAGAATCAAAGCAGAAATTCTATGCCTTGCAGTGGTTCCTGTAGTCTGTAGACACAGCATATTTTTGTATCTAACTTCTAACATGTCAGATTTCCTCTAAGTAGTAGTTTCTTCTGTTAAGCCTTTCATATAATTTTAACATTTTTCAGCATCTCATTTGCTTAAGTGTGTTTTTATTTTTTCTTTTATATTCCATCTTGTTTGCTTTCTCTTACTCAATCCCACTTCTAAAGAAGGATTTAGGGATTGCAAAGGTCCTCCAAATTTGAATTTAGCAAGGCAAAAATAAGCTAACATCTCAGCTCTCTTCTCTCCAAGCCGTTGCCTTCTCTCCTTCCTACTCCCTTACCGCACACCTTAGACATTTCTCCCTAGAACAACTTGCCCCTCAAGATTTTAGCTTTTTCACCTTCAGAGGAAAAGGATGGAAGTCTTTAATCAGTTGTATCTTTTTGTTTCATAAAACAACAACAAAAAAGCACACTGCCTCATCAGATAGTTGTAATTATAAGCCAGATACAAAATAAAATAAAATTCAAAGAAACAGACACTGGGGCAAAAGCTCTTTGAGCCCAAGTGGTCTAAAGGGACTATTTGTCTTTCCCTTGGTTTTCTTTCAGTTTCTCCTAAAGCCTGTTCTCTGGTTATTGAAATTATAGGATTCTGTTCTCTCATACCATTTTCAAAGGCTCAGTGTTCTTAATTGGTGGTCTGAGAATACCAGCATGAGAGCTCTCTACTAGAATCATCCATGGAAGGGTTTCCAGGGGACAAGACCCTTTATAACTATCGTAAAGATGTGTCTGGTGTTTACGTACACAAACAAACTGTCTTCTGGGAGAAGGATCATATCCATTAGTAGAATCCCAAAGACCCCTCCAAAATTACAATTTGTGCAACTTTAACCATTCATCCAAATACTTAATTCTATTTATTTTGGTTTGTTCCTGCTTTTCTCATTGCATATATATATATATATATATATTTTTTTTTTTTTTTTTTTTTTTACTATGGTAGTTCTATACAGGCATTTTAGATCTCGAAGTAGAGATATTTCTTCCTTATTCACTATCATCTGAGAGGATTAACTCCCAGTTCAGGGCCTATGTAAGAGACATTTCAATTAAAGTTTTCAAAGAGTGTGGATGTGTGGTGATAAAAATGTCGTTAAGCTTGGTTCTTACTGTGTATGAGTCTATAAGTAAAGTCTATAAGTAAAGTCTATAAGTAAAACAGGAAGACAGATATGTTTTTAAAAAAAAAACACCACCAAGAACAATAGTCACAGCAGTAGAGAGTCCTATGGGGAGTAATGGGGAAAATAGATGAGTTTCTGAACCTATTCCAGGAGGTTAGGATGGACCTGTTGAAATAATTGATATTCAAAAGTGTCTTGAATGGCTCTGAGGAATTTTTACAGCGAGGCCAGGTGGAAATGAGCGTTCTTGCAAGAGGGAGGACAGCACTCAGTTTGGCTGTATCTGGGATCTGAAGGTACAGTGGGACCTGTGACTCGTTGGGGGCAATGTAGTCAGGTGAATGATCCCGGGTGGATGACTTGGGATTTCGGGTCAGATCATCTATACATGTATATGGTGTGTGTCCTGACATAAAAGTCTATCTCGAGAAAACGTACTTTGGGAGAAGTCTGCTCAGTTCTTGAGAACTTCCAGGGCTTGGGAGAGAGGGAGACAGAGAGACAGAGGATGCACAGACAGAGACCATATGGGAATTGAGCAGTTCAGGATCTAGAAATGTAGGTTCAGGTCAGAGGTGGAGACACAGGGACAGTCCCCTGAAATATGAAGGGACCCGAATCCGCCAGAGGAGAAAGAGGTCAACGCTGCTATATACATGGTTCAATTCTATGAGCAGTTTACAATGCAACAGTGAATGTAGACCCTTAAACACTTTAGTTTGATTGTTTAAACAGGGAGCTTTCAGCTTATTTTATTAAGAAGTATCTTGGGCTTTATGAAGAGCATTGTACAGAGAGCAATGGTTTAGGTCAGGCAGTTGTGTTCTAAATGAAACCCTATTATTCACTGGAAAAGGTCAAATGTAAAATGGCTATTTTTGAAAAGGTGACTCTCACATAATTCCTTTGCATTTTAATAAATAGCATATTCATGGATACTTTATTCTTTTACAAGGCACATTTTTGGTGCCTTGGCAAATACGGCCATGTAGTATTTTCACTGATCAACACCTTACTGATGGCAGGGCCTATAGACCACAAAAAGCAAGACTAAACATTGTAAAGTTGTTTGTATGTTATGGCTCTTTGCGAGAGAACCAGACATTTGTATCCTTTGCCTGAGGCTGCTTAGAGACAGTTTAGCTGCCAAATAAAGTTGCTAAATGGGCTTTTAATTTACTGTATATATCTGAACCTGAGGATAATGTTGTATCTGAGAACTGGCTTGTGGAAGAAGCTAAATTTGACTGTTATCACCATATAAGTGGTCATATTTGTTTGACTCTTTTAGTTTGGAGAAAAATATTTTTACAGCAGTGCTGAGATAATATGTTTGAATTAAATGTAATGGGTAGAGTCACTCTGGAAAGATTTTGCTCTGAAAATGACTTTTTTCTAAGCCCTTTTCCATAATAAAATAGAAAATTTTATAGGCTGTTTCCCCCCATCAAATAATATTTACTAGTTATATATTTTGATGACACAGGCCTTTGTTTCTTTTCTTCAGTTGTTACCTTTGATGATTTGGCCTAAGTGTGTTGTCAGTATATACCCTTAAATCAAGAAACCCTAGGGTCTGGCAGGCAGGAGGAAGTGATAATGTTTTACAGGATATAGTCACCATATATAGGATTTGTTAGAAGTGAGGGGGCAGTAGAGGGAAGGGGTTGAAGAAACAGCTGCCTGGAAGTTGTTTTCCTCCTCTCAGAGCTCTAGTAGTCTGTGAAATCATGACCAGGAAAGTCACAAAGAGAGGACCCCCTTCCTGAGTCCTCCTAGGCACCCCCAGGAGGACACATTTCCAGATGGGAATTATCAGACAACGAACCTCTTAGAGTCTGGCCCTGCAGGGCTCTGGACATGCTGTTTACAGACTTTTCCAGAAAAACAGAATTGTGTTAATAATGACTGAATGGCATTTTTCCATAGTTGGCTGTTGGTAATGACTGAAAGGTATTTAAAACGCAGTTTACTAGTCTGATGTGCATCTTGTCATTACCACTTAACTTAGGTGCTGGTACTCTACACTGATTTTTAAAGTTTTACATATGCTTTGCATTTATATTGTTCATAAAAAGCTTTTTGTCCAAAAACTTTACCAGTTGGCAATTTAATTCTTTCCAAAAATGTCTCTTGTTTAAATATGAAATCACAGCTTGCACTTTTATCAAAGAACTGCTTATCTTGAACATAATTATTTTGAATTTTTAAATTGTAGATAAACCTAGTCACATAAAATTGTAAATACTATATACTTCAAAATATTACCACCTTCTATTAGCAAAATCTAATATTAGCAATGCTAGTGACCTGTATTTTTTTTATAAAAAGAAGTATTTTGTTTATAAAAGCTTTTCTCCTAAAGATAAAGATTCCATTAACGCTAGCTCAAAGGGATCAGCTTAGCAGCTGGTGAGTGGCATGCGGTATGTAAACACTTTTAATATAAAAATGTCACGAATCTAATACAATTATTCAGGTGTTTGTAATTTTAAGTGCAATTAAATCAATGCATCTATGTACATATGATATTTAAAATTTTTTCTCTTCATTTGTAGCCTAATCTTGCATTACTTAGCTTGTTTATTTTGAGTCTCTGACTAGTAACCTTAATCCCATTTTTCCAGCATTTTGTTCAGCACTAGTCCTTATATATTGGGCTTCCCTGGTGTCTCAGAGGTTAAAGCATCTGCCTCCAATGTGGGAGACCTGGGTTCGATACCTGGGTCAGGAAGATCCCCTGGAGAAGGAAATGGTAACCCACTCCAGCACTCTTGCCTGGAGAATCCCATGGACAGAGGAGCCTGGCGGGCTACAGTCCATGGGGTCGCAAAGAGTCGGACACAACTGAGCGACTTCACTTCACTTCACTTCAGTCCTTAAATTATCAGGAGGTTGTTGCCATACTGAAAGTTTAGAATTCACTTTGAAATTTCAGGAATTTTTCCTGCTCCTAATGCTATAGAAAAATGTGTATATGTGAAAAAAAGATTTTAAATTTCTATTCAGGGCTTACACGGCAATTGTTTACCTGAGCACTTAGGAGAGAGAGGAAGCCCTCAGGGTGTGGATGAACAAATTCAGTGTTTAGGAAGAAATATGCCAACTAATACTTCAAAATATTGCACTACATCACGAATGTCTGTTTTGTCTATTATATGTAAGGGGGCACAGTTTGAGAGCTGCTGATATAGATGACATTGTCTGGCTAGACCAATTTGGAAACATTTCAGTCAAACCTGGAAGTTGGTCTGCTTTCGCAATTGGTACATTCTCACAAGTTCCACTGGGACAAGTTCCATGCATTTCCATTCCTCTATCCAGATGCAGAGGAGCACTTGGGGGCTTGGAAATTTGTCTCATGACCCTAATTTCTTCACATATTTACTAAGACCAACTCATATTAAATCGCCCAACAAAACTTGAACAAGCCTCAATAATTGTGTTTTCCTGAACACAAGTTGCCTTTCATTAAAGGCTACAGGGGCTTTCCTAATAGCTCAGTTGATAAAGAATCTGCCTGCAATGCAGGAGACCAGGGTTTGATCCCTGGGTAGGGAAGCTCCCCTGGAGAAGGGAATGGCACCTCATTCCAGTACTCTTGCCTTTAGAATTCCATGGACAGTACAGTCCATGGGATCACAAAGAGTCTTTCACGACTGTGCGACTAAATTTCCTTTCCTTTCAAAGGCACATGAAGAGGAGAAACTCAATTGTTTTAAGATGAAAAGTTAGATTAGGTGGAACTCTACAGATTTGCCAGCCATCTGGTTCTGTCACAAACTCCTCAGGGATCCTGAACATATTTGCAACTGAAAAGAATTTGAACTTGAATGACTTTTAAATTGGGATGTAAAATGTGGCAACCCAGACTAGGCACAGATACTTATCAAGGACTAAGGAATAGATTTATTTTGAGGTTTATGCCCCCATTTTATTTTCTTTTCTTCAGAGAAAATTAAAAAGAATGCATGCACATTAATTATTCAATAAAAACTCTTTCCCTAAAATTAAACGGAAGAAGGAATTCATAGGGCCTGGACTCCAGCTTAGGCCTGTTCATGCTGATCATGCTCAGCCACCTTTCCAATGGACTCTGAACTCTGTGTTTAGTGCCTATGAAAACAACAACAGAAGGATAAGACCCCCTCCAGACAGGGGAACCTTGAAGATCGTATCTAGGTTAATCATCGCCTAAGAGAAAACATACACTAATCACCCCTTCCTCTGTATCTATCGGAGTGTGACCTCGGGTTTATTGATTATTGGCTAACTGTTTGACTGTTTGAGCACTTGAGCACATAGCACGTGAATGAGGGGGTCATTGGGATTGTATTTTCCTTGGTTTATGTAAGTCTCAAGGAATTTGGAGTGGTGGGTTCAGACACATACACATGGGGTATAAAAGATTTTCACAAATGCTGGTCGGGGTCCTTGGCTAAGAGGAGACTCTGCCTTGGGCCCGGGGGTGTAATAGACTGCACTCCACTATCTGCATTGTCCTTCTGAGTGAGTTTGTTTCCCGGAACGCATGGCTACAACAAAACTATACTTAAAAGCTATATTTTAAATTAATCCAAAAAGTCTTCTGCTCTGTGACCTTTCTCATTTGCCAGTTTGCAGGGAACCACATTATCAGTTGTTAAATTCTTAAGTAAAGGAAACTTCTTGTAAAGAAAATCCAAAGTGTAATTAGTTTAGCTTAGAGACTATAGATTATACTTTAGTTTAGAGACTATATCCCATGGGTGGAGGAGCCTGGTGGGCTGCAGTCCATGGGGTCGCTAAGAGTCAGACATGACTGAGCGACTTCACTTTTACTTTTCACTTTCATGCATTAGAGAAGGAAATGGCAACCGACTCGAGTACTCTTGCCTGGAGAATCCCAGGGACGGGGGAACCTGGTGGGCTGCCGTCTATGGGGTCGCACAGTGTTGGACACAACTGAAGCGACTTAGCAGCAGCAGCAGCAGAGACTATAAAGTAACATATCTTATTTTCATTTTGGAAATTTTCTTATCTTTTTTTAATTGAAGTAAATTTGACACATAACATTGTATAAATTTAAGGTGAAATTTTGTATAATCCAGAGTCACAAAACACACCTCGGAGGACACTCAAGACAGTGGAAAGTGAAAGTGAGTCCCTCAGTCGTGTCTGATTCTTTGTGACCCCGTGGACTCTGCAGTCCACAGAATTCCCCAGGCTGAAATACTGGAGTGGGTAGCCTTTCCCTTCTCCAGAGGATCTTCCCAACCCAGGAATCAAACCCAGGTCTCCTGCATTGCAGGTGGATACTTTACCAGCTGAGCTACCAGGGAGGCCCCTCAAGACAGTGGAGTACAGTTTATTATGCCAGCGGGTCCAAGGGGAATCAGTTCACAACAAGGACCCTGATGTTTCTGAGAGGCCCAGTTTTATACCCCCCACTAAGTGACTGGTCACATGTTAGCAACCTCTTTGTTGTATATGATTGAGTTTTACAACAAGTGGGTGCTAGGAGAACAAACAAGGTTAAAACTTGGGGCGGGGAACAGTGATTATACATAAAGGGGGGTGTCTCCATTATTAATCTAACAGGGGCTACCTGACCTCAACTACAATCTCCGTTTGTCATCTGTAGGGAGGGAAGACGTCACTAGGAGACCTGGTTTACACTAGCAATGGTTTCTTCACTCTTGGGCAGGGTTCAGGCCCAGTTCACATCCTGTCTGTAAGACGGATGACAGGCTTCAAGATGGAGTCTCTCCTGCTTTCTTCACACTGGCCCCAACAATACAACATGTTGATTAGATACATTTATATACTGTAATCTGATTCTCATGTAGTACTAAGACCACTATCACATTACATAATATTCATTTCTTTTTTGTGTGTGATGAGAATAAAATCTAGGAAGGGATTATTTCATTTTCAGATCAGATACCTCTTCAGCACTTTCTCCCTCAATTAAGCTGCACCTGTTTTGAGATGTGCAGTGAGCAGTATGTGAGAGCCTGGGCTTCTGGAACCATGTAGGAAGTGAAGAAGTATGTAGGGGGTTTGCTGTCAACAAACTTGCAGTGTTTCTTTATCAGAAATGTCACATATCAGAACACAGGTGACCAAGTGGTGTGTCAGAACATAACTTTCAGTTTATGGCAAACTGGCATACACCAATTTTAGATCCCTTAAGAATCATTAGTAAGAACCTCACAGCCCCTGCCTACCACAATCCCCCATTAACAACCCAAATTGCATTTATCTCCACTAAGGGGCTTCCTAGATGATGCTAGCAGTACAGAACCCGCCTGCCAATGCAGGAGACATAAGAGACACAGGTTCAGGCCCTGGGTCAGGAAGATCCCCTGGAGAAGAAATGGCAACCTGCTCCAGTATTCTTGCCTGGAGAATCCCATGGAGAGAGGAGCCTGATGGGCTACAGTCTATGGGGTCTCAAAGAGTTGGGCATGACTGAAAGTGACTTAGCACTTAGCACAAGGGAGTAATACCAACACACACCCAGACAACAGATGTTCCAGGATTATCATTTAAAGATGTCTCAAACCTTTCATGCATGTACTCAACAGTGGTTTCAAGACAGTAAATTCTAATTTTGAATCCTAGAGGGATGATCTTTTATCAATAAAAAACAGCTTCACTTACAACAGGAAGATATGTTAAGCCAGGAAAAAATATTTTTGATTCAAATGCTCATAGAATTATATATTTAGAAAATCCAACTTGTTCAGCCTATGCAGAAAACTTCCAAAGGAACATATACAACATAAATTTTACATTGTATTTGATTTCACAATTCAATAAATGTTTGTAAAAACCTACATTTGTGGAGAATTTTGATGATTCATTTGAAAACTACATTGACAATGACAGAATCATTTTCATCCTAGAAATATGGGTACAACTTGTGAGGTCCAGATTTTGACTGTGGGGCAAGAACTGTTGAGGTCTTAAATTGATCATTACCAGATTAAAGAAGGAATAACTTGCTTTGTACAGAGCACAGTATATAGTCGACTAAAGGGTAATCTTTGTAAGTTTAAGGTCTTGGACTTTTGTACAGAATTGCTATTTATACTGTGCTTGAAAAGGAAATCACAAATGATGATGATGATGATGATTAATGATAAATATAGCATTTATTGAACACTCACTAGTGCCAGACACCCTTAAAAGCATTTAACTCATTTAATCAACAAATAAACTTAACCAGTGGATAAATGCTGAGATGGATCTCCTGATCTTAGGCACTTCTATTGGACCACTGCGGATAAGATACTAGAGATGGGTAAGATACCCTAGGACTTTTTGGAGAAGGTCAACTTTGACTGAATCCCTGGAGGTGGCTGGTTTCAGGAAGAGCACACCTGGCTAGCTCAGATGGACATTAAGACAAGAGCTTGGTTGTTTTCCTTACAGCCAATTTAACAAAGCTTCACTGAGGCTTTAGTTCCACTGGTTTCTTTGTTTTCTTTTTACGCTGATCATCCACCTTGTAATAGAAAACCCAAGCTGTTTCCCCAAAAGGCACTATTACCTGTCTTGGGGATGTAGGGAAACTTGGAGGGTATGTTTTGAGCTGTTAGTTTGATTGGAAAGGAGTATTCACTAGCAGTGACTGGAAGAGTGAGGGACGTTAAGTGCCCTAAAAGGTGAGATAATCCCACACAGTAAAGAACCATTTTATCCAAAATGTGCATGGCATTTCTGAGAAACACTGCAGGTGATTCAGATCCTCCCCAAGAGAGATCCAGGGAGATTTTATATTGGCAGGCCTGTAATAGAAGATACAGTGGAGAGCAATTCATAAAATCAAGTCTGGAATATTTTTTTCAAGTTTTTTTTTTTTTTTAGAAATTGTTAGACTCCAGTGAGAAGGCAATGGCACCCCACTCCAGTACTCTTGCCTGGAAACTCCTATGGACAGAGGAGCCTGGTAGGCTGCAGTCCGTGGGGTCGCTAAGAGTCGGACACGACTTCACTTTTTCACTTTTCACTTTCATACATTGGAGAAGGAAATGGCAACCCACTCCAGTGTTCTTGCCTGAAGAATCCCGGGGATGGGGGAGCCTGGTGGGCTGCCGTCTATGGGGACGCACAGAGTCGGACACGACTGAAGCGACTTAGCAGCAGCAGCAGCAGTAAAAATGAACTAATATTATATCACAATAATTTGTTAAATAATTTTTGTGTAATGCATCTTTGCTGTGGAGATTTCAGAAGTAGAAGGAAAAAGGATAACCCTCACGAGTATGTGTATATCCTTCTAGACTTTACTATGCATGTTAATTGCACAACGATGACATCACGAAGACATCACACAATTTTTTAATTGCCTTTTTTTAGTATTTGCATGGAAGGAAGGAAGTTTCGTAGCCTCAGATCAGTACTCTCTGCTTGTAAATTTTTGAAGTTTTTAAAAGGATTTTATATGGGAAAAGACATCAAATACTTATATTTCAAATAGCAGTAAGTGTTACTGATGTTTTTTTCAGTGTTTTATTTATCTTTGCATTATTCCAAACAAGATTGGAAGTGATTTATTTACATCACATGTCAAAACTGACTTTTGAAGTAGTGCTTTGGTCAGTAAGATAAGGGCATTTCTGCAGACTACTATCATCGCGATAGCTTTCCTCCACTGACTCTCTAAGGCATTAGGCAGCAGTCTCTAGATACTTTTATGCTGTCTATTGATTTGAGAGTTTCTAAGTTTTCACAGTTCATCCTGAGCAGTGCTCTCCCTCCAAATCCTGATGCCTGAACTTTCCTCTAATGATCATTTAATAGGGAGCCAGTTCTCAAAGGAATTGTCATGCTTCAACAATTTGCTTTATCTGTTTGGTAGTGGCAAATTGTTATATTGTTAGTGCACTTTTCTAATTAATATTTATTCTTTTTGATCCACTCAATACGGTATATTTTTCTTTAGAATTTAGAATTCTTCTTCTTGGTGGGGAGGATAAAAATAGAACTTTATGCTCTCTTTTTGCACAGGCGATATTCTGGTAGGAAGCCTCACGCCTTGTGCCACTGGTACTAGTCCTTTCTTTGTTAGTTGAAAGCCAGGGAAGGAAAGGTCAGGTCCCACTTCCTCTGTCAGTGCTAGACCGTTGCCCTCTGTGCTCTCTGGAGAGGCCAGAGAACTAAGGAAGCTGAAGAATGGCTGGAGGATATTTCAAACTAATTAATTGCGTTGTTCATGTCTTCCACGTGCCTCAGTGTGAGTTGCAACTGACTCAACTAACTCTATCAGATTCACAGGCCATTTAGGAAATGACTTATAGCTTTACTGACATAGTTTACACATCGTATATTTTCTAGAATTGATGACTCAATTTAGCAAGCGTTTATTTACAGACATAATGGAAAATAAGATACTATAAAATTTAAGAGTACTTTTCTTCCTTTTCCCCAAATATTCAGATTATGAATAATTTTCATTTTCTTTCTTTCCTATTGTATGTTGGCTTTTTGTTTGTTTATTTATATTTTTGGTCCAAGGGTCCATGTTGTAATATAAAGCTCACTGTGAGAATAGGTTCTTCTTCCTAAAATATAACTAAATCTCAGAAGCAATTGGCTTCAAGTGGAGTTTGAATTCTTGTCCCCAAAACGTTTTACACAATTATTGTTATAGCCCTGGGATTTTGGTAGTTTAGATGGGAAAGAATTTGATGTTAGGATATATGTGGTTTATAGTAGTTTTTATAGAAGTGACAGTGATAGGGCAGGCAGGCAGGCAAATGGCTTCTTAGAACACATCTGCTAATATAATGGAAACTATTACTTGGAGAAAAAGAGTAAATCAAATGAATCCAATGTTCACATTTGAAGAATTTCTGAGTTTGATCAAATTCAAACCGATTATACTATTTTAAAAATTATTTTAAATTGCGAACTATAAATATCAGTCCAACCATTTATCAGTGGAATGGTTTTGATTTTTTTCCTGCTAAGTCTGTTAAGACCAGTGTTTCTCAACCCTGACTACATATTAAAATTTACCAGAGGTCTGTGACAGAAGATTCGAACAATCCTGATGTCCAGGTTGCACCTTTGACCATGATCTGTGGCAAAGAGACCCAGGCCTCAAAGTTTTTCTAAAGCTCCCTAGGTGATTCTAATATGCTGCCAACTGCTTTAATATATTACTACATTTTCATGTATATTGAACTGAAAGGTTGGCCTTTAAAAAACATTTTTTTTTTTCTATTAGAACAGTAGACTTTGCTTCTCAGCCACTTGAAGTTAGGCTCTCAGCACAGGAATTAAGTGCTTTCCCATGGAGGGAGGATGTTCAGTTTGGCTGACCTCGAGTACAAGCAGAGCCACAAAGTACTTTATTTATCTTTTCCCTGGGCTCACAGCAATCATTACACGTGAATATGTTTATTTATCAGAATAATAAATGAATGGTTCTGCAGTTTTGTTTCAGATTCACATGTAAGATTCTCAGCATTTTCAAAGAAGGGCCTTTCAAAGACTTAAAACTTCAAAATTTCCTGCTTTTTGTTTTCTACTCATATGTATGAGTTTTGGCAGGGAAAATTTTCATTGACTAAAATCAAAGGGAGAAATAGTGAAAAAAAATTTAAAAACAACAAAAATCCCAGATATTTCAAGCAGAATGAAGAGCTGCCAATTGAGCCCCTTACTTAGAAAGAAAAATATGGGAATGTGGTATTCTTAGAATTTACCACCATCTGAGAATCTCATATTTGTTGATCAAACCAATAGGTTCATCCCTAGAAAATGAAGAATCTGAGCTTTCTCTCCACCTTGAGAATAATCCCTTGAATAAACACAGCTCACGCTGCAGTCAGACACCAACTGAAAGAAAGAAGCATCTTTTAATAATGGAGGCATGTGGAACTGGACAACTTCAGTGGACAGGGATAAGCTGAGAAGGAAAATTGTTTAATTTCAGAGAAGACATGGAGCTACTCTCTGGGCTGACCCAGGTTGTCTCAGATGATGAGTGGCTATAGAGATGACAAAGCTTTATTGGTCTGAAACAAATATAGAGAAAATAAGCTTCACTTGTTCTTAGTGGAAAAAAAAAAAATGTGTGTGCAGTGAATTTCCTCCTAAAGATTGGAGCAAGTAGCCTGCTGTCAGTATCCTAAATACATCACCTACAGAGAGATAAGGACTCCAGAGTCATCTTAAGCTGTGCCCTCTAAATAATGCTAAATGAAGGGCTGAAGAAATCACACTACCCAGTAATGCTTTAATGTAACACTTTACTTTTTGGTGGCTCAGCAGTAAAGAATCCGTCTGCCAATGCAAGAGATGCATGTTTGATCCCTGGGTCAGAAAGATTCGCTGGAGAAGGAAATGGCAACCCACTCCAGTATTCTTACCTGGAAAATAAGATGGACAGAGGAGCCTGGAGGACTACAGTTCATGAGGTTGCAAAGAGTTGGACACAACTGAATAACTGATCAACAATTCTTGCATATCTGATCATCCTGGACAAGGTCCCTTCTGCTCAAGAAGGTAGTCTTCTCAAGACTAAGACTTTAGTATTAAGCCTTGTCACTTGATAGGGAATTAAGGGGACCACATCTGAACAGTGAACTTATTTTTATTTAAGCAGTATTCTAAAGGAGATCTGTCCTGGGTGTTCTTTGGAAGGAATGATGCTAAAGCTGAAACTCCAGTACTTTGGCCACCTCATGTGAAGAGTTGACTCATTGGAAAAGACTCTGATGCTGGGAGGGGTTGGGGGCAGGAGGAGAAGGGAACGACAGAGGATGAGATGGCTGGATGGCATCATGGACTCAATGGACATGAGTTTGGGTGAACTCTGGGAGTTGGTGATGGACAGGGAGGCCTGGCATGCTGCAATTCACGGGGCACAAAGAGTTGGACATGACTGAGAGACTGAACTGAACTGAACTGATGGAAACCCATAGGACCTTTCAGTATTAGTACCAAGCAGGTTTGTGTGGGATTTGGCTATAATAATACAAGAGGTTTGCTGGAAAAGTTAAGATGATACCTTTCATCTGTGTGAAAACTTAAACGTTAAAGAAACATGATTTAATTTCATGTTACCCTTAGACTTTTTTCTCCAAGGTTGTTTAATGTATTCCAAGTAAGGGAAAAAATTTAAAGTAAACTTTTCTGTTTGAATGTCAGTAACCCAAATTGTTTTAGATGCTTGCATTCAAGTCATTGCACCAGTAATAGACTCTTGCACTCAAGAATCCATTTTTAAATACCGAAATATCCAGAAACTGTCTTCCACATTGAAAATTCAGAAGGGATGGAAATATTAACAAATATGTTCCTTTTTATTGGACTATAAAGTGCATGAGAAGGACTTCAGCAAGAAAATTAAAAACCTTTTTAAAATTTAGCTGTGTATGTAGTTTAAATATATAAATCTATTCAAGGATACACTGAACCAGATGAACCAAATAAATTATACTTTGAATCATAGTAGATTTGGGGATAATACTATTGCTGATTTAGTTACACTACAGATATACTCCTTTTGTTGCTGTTGTTGATAACTTTGCAAAATATAGGAAATAGGAATTGGTAGGTGTTTACAATTTGAAGTCAACTGTATCAGAGCAAGGATGAGTTAAATGTCTTTTCTTGAGATAATGCATTTATGGGGTTTGACACAAAGAAAAATAGCTAAGATTCTACAACTCAGAAGAATCAAGAGATACTGCAGTAACATAAAATTGACTTTTAATGTTTGTTTACCAGTTCATTGTATCTTACAGAAAATGAAAACATTTTTTTTTTTTGTAATACAGATATGGTTCTTCTCAGATTTGTACTCAGTAGGTATTAAATGCCTTTAAATACTGACTTCCTTTTAATCAGGTGGCTTAATAATGACTTGTATTTTTCATTTCTTTCATTGTACATCATTGCTACGCTGGCAGTAGTGAGCTACGGTACAGTTAACTTCTCAACACAACTATGTCAGTTATCCACTGATCATTCTTTATGTATTCTATGCTGATAATGAATAAGCGATTCCCTTTTCATCCTTCCCTCCTTAGTGGTCAACTACTCCTTGAGACCACCATATTCTTTGGAGCACTGAAATCAAGAAACCCAGTATGGCTGCCAGCAACCAAATTGGAATCTCCTTTGAGACTACTTCTAATTGCCAAAATAATAAGCAACTACATTATTGCATAAAATAAAACTTTAACAGGTACCGGCCCCCTTTCTATGAAAGAAAGTTTAAATTTACAAATACCATATTTGACTAGAAATTACTGTGACAAAACATGGCAGCAGTTGGTAAAAAATGGCTTCCAGTGTTAATGTAACTAACTTGTTTTCATTCTTATACTGCCTTTTATAGGTATCATTTCTTTTGTCTATTTTTTCAAATGTAGGCTTGTCAGTGAAATATGCAGATATACTTTGTTCCTTAAATGGGCCAAGTGTTAATTATGAACGAAATGATCAAAGCAAGATTTCCTAACCAGACTCCCATCTCATCCCTCTGTTGTTCTTAGTACCCAAGTCTGAGTAGCAATTGTTGAATTAGCCAGTGTTAGCCAGTGTTGTACCAACTTTACGTTAGGAATTGTGTTAGTATAACCTTTTTTTTCCAGACACTCTCAGTGAAATATCTTGAGGAATGAAATAGGAAAATAGATATTTGGTGAAAATGGCAAAATAAGAATATTAAAAAGAAACTCTTATTCAAGGAGGAGTCCAAAAGGGTATGGGAATTCTGATCCTTTGGGAGAAGTCAGAAGATAAAAATTCTGCCCAGCAGTATTCATTCTGTTAAGATTTTTTTTTCCCAAGCATGGAAAAATGGTGTGCAGTCAGTATAGACTTTAGTCAGCTAACAGTCACTCCAAAGATTTTTATCAGCACCAATTCCTATACTAGTAAGTATTCAAAAGTTAAGAAATGTTACTATGCTTAATATATAAAGGTAGAGTTTTGCAGCAATAACTGAAATTTGTATATCTGCTTCAATAGAAATTTCTTTCCACTTGTACTTCCAATAAGATTCTTGTAATGTGAGTAATAATCATTCAAGTATGGATTTCCTCTAGTGAGTTGACCTCACTTTTGAGGTACTAGAGTCACTGTTTTGGAGATAGTCCCTCTTTAAATAATATATTCATATTATCTTAGACCATTCAGGTATTTTTAATTTAGAAGTTTGAATTCTATTTGTATCAGCAGTGTTTGAGTTAAACTATACAATCTCTTTGGATTTGTATTTTTGTACAATTTGCATATCCAACCTACTGTAAAAATGTGCATGCATACCTTCTCATCTTTTAATAGCAAAGCATCTGAAAATTTCCAGATATGCTTTTGACAGATGAAATGATCTACTTTTATTTACAATATTCTGCCTAGATAATATATGAGTATAGTTATGGTTTCATGGACTTCCAATTGTCCTATACCTTCCACACACATAACTCTACATTTATAGAGTAAATTTATTAGAATTATTACAGAGCTTTGAAGGCAACCACAATCAATTCAGGAAACAGATTTATTTACTCATGTTCATGGGAGGAAAATCTACATAAAAACATTCATGAAAGCATATCAGCTATGTCATACTTGGATTATTATCCTAAATCCCATTTATTAGAACTCATTGTCAAACAATGGGAAACCATGAAATGTAATTTGAATACAAATATTGGTCCCTGTGGGGTTTCAACACTCATAAAAATATAGGAAAACCGAGCTTTATTTAAGATTGGAGCTGCTAATGGGGAAAGTTGTTTTTTGAAGCTGGTCTTACCCTTTCATATAAAGCCCTGAAGATTTTAGTGTAAACTCTTTGACAGCTTCAGCATTTCATTTAAGCCTGATGATGATCAGCAAGAAAGTGACATCCATAACTGTTCACATTTTCTATATGGAGAAAGGTTAAAACTACTTTGTTGACTTTTTTACCCAAACACAGGCACCAGTTGGACTTCCTAGTCTATATACAAATAGGAATAATAAGAATTCTGAAAGTTGGGTTCTTATTTCTTGGTTAGGCAAGTATAGTTATTTATTCCTTCTATGATTTAAATTTTTGTCATGTCATGTAAATAAGAAGGAAATATTAAATATTTTAAAGTTAATTTTATAGGACAATAACACTTCATAGGCTAACATAAAATCAAGCTGCTAAATTTTACAATTTTTCTGTCCAGCAGTTTATCTATATAACTGCCCTGAGTAGATGCTAAATGCTGCTTAGCAAACGGCCCTTAGAATTTAAATATAATTCAGTAAAGCTACTCAAAAGAAAACAGTTCTTCTCAGGCATGTATAATTTTAATTAGAAGAAGGTAGGAATCTCTCATTGGTTATATATGATCTGCTGATTTTAGTTTCATACTTCATATAAATGGGGGTCTTAAGGGGTTTTAACTGTGCTTGTTATACATTGAAGTCCATCTGATTTTTTTTTTTTTTTTTGGTCAAAAAGGCAGGATTTTAAAGAGTAAAATATTCTGACTATTGGAGCTTTGAAATATTTTAGAAAAGTGTAGATTGTTCTCTTGCGAAACTAAGTGTTGTGCAACCTCTCAGAGCCTCAGTTTATGTAAAGAAGCCTATATTTCAAATCTGTTGCTCTAATCTGTTTATTGTAATGCATTTCAAAATTGTACAAACGTGTAAAATTTGTGCTTGTGGCAGCTGCTGCTCTGAGTAGCTTTACTTTCCTTAGTTTAATCCTAGCAATCCTCAAGCTATTGCATGCCCCGATCATGAAAGGATACTTCACTGGGATGATGTAGCCTAAACAGTTTGGCTCTAAAACCTCCATATGTAGTGCTTCCCTTAAAATTATATTAATTTATAATATATATTGAATGATAATAGCTTTACAAAAACAAATTAATGAATTGGTCTTTATGAAAATGACTCTTTACAGTAAGTAAAAAAGGGTTATCACAGTTTTGGTAACTTGCATGAGTTCATATTGGAAAAAAAAAACAAAACCTTTCACTTCACATGTTCTTAATGACTTTCAAACTGATGTGCTTTAGGGGCACGCTCAGTTGTATGCTCTGAAGCAGTAGACACCATACAGCTTATGCTTTTTGTCTGGGAAACCCACGAAGCGCACTGCAGCCTCGCTAGGACTGCAGCGCCTTCTTGGCCTAGAGATGGGGTAGCGGACACTGCCGTCTGCCAACCAGCCTGCATCGCAACGGTCATATCCCAGAAGTTTCCAGGCAGCGAATATCTGGCCCACTTTAGCAATCTGAGCACCATCATTGAGACAAGCCTGCACCGCTTCGTCGTAGGTCAGCTTGGTGGGGTGGATCAGGTAGTAAAATCGGCCTGCAGAGAGAAGGAAAGAGGGTCAGTGGGCCTGTCTGGAGCTCAGCCCAAGAGAGATGGAAAGAGCCCCAAATGGAAGTGTTTCTCAATGCGGGGGGATATAGAGCAGTGTCTGTAGAGGTTCTGAAACATAGGCTAGTCAGTTAAAGGCAGTAACCCTAGATCTCTCTCCATTAAATTAGTTTTTTCCTTGCCCCTTAGTGTGTGTTCAGACATGCCCTTTTAGAGCGGTGAAAAAGAAAGGGGAAATGACAGATGCAGTCTCTGTTAGCCAATTAGTGGCTAAAAGGGCCCTTCTGTGGCATTAGAGAAGACAGAATTCCATGTTAAAAGCAAGAGCTATTTAAATTCTAGCTGTAGCAAGACTGAAGCCCAGCACAAGTTTCTGGAGAGGCAAAATTTGAATGTGAAAGGATCAAAAAACATTCCTGACAGAAAAGTCCATTTAAAAAAAATCAAAAGCCCTCAAGTCCTTTTCATTACAGGTATCAATAAGGCATTATTCTTATTCAAAGACTACAGTATGAAAATGCAAAACATACAGGAAGTCACTTGCCATAAATAGTACGGACTTAGAATGTGAACCCAGTCTGTTCACTCACTAGCAGAGAGGAAAGGAGTTAGTTGTTTTTTCCAACTTCCCTCTGTAGGAGCTTGGACACCTAACCATTTCTTGATTCACAAAAAAGAGCAAGTTAGCCTCAACCACTTACCTCAGTAGTGTTCATTACTGAGATTCCTTCAATTTGTACTAAATATGCATAAGAAGTATATGACACCAACTAACTAAAGTCATAGGCACCTACCAGTGCAAGATTTTCTCAGATTTTTAGTTTCAGGTAGAACAGGATCAGACTCTTACCAGGTTACACATTGTCATGTGATACCCTCCTGAAAAGTGAAAGTCGCTCAGTCGTGTCCAACTCTTTGGGAGCCCATGGACTATACAGAATACTGGAGTGGGTAGCCTTTCCCTTCTCCAGGGGATCTTCCCAACCCAGGTCTCCCACATTGCAGGAGGATTCTTTACCAGCTGAGCCACAAGGGAAGCCCAAGAAAACTGGAGTGGGTAGCCTATCCCTTCTCCAGTGGATCTTCCCAACCCAGGAATCGAACCAGGGTCTCCTGCATTGCAGGTGGATTCTTTACCAACTGAGCTATCAAGGAAGCCCTGATACCCTCCTGCCTCTCTTCAAATATAGATTATTGAAGTCTAAATTAGTGCTTGTCAGTTCTTTCTAGACTGCTGCTGCTACTGCTGCTAAGTCGCTTCAGTTGTGTCTGACTCTGTGCGACCCCATAGACCGCAGCCCACCAGGCTCCGCCATCCCTGGGATTCTCCAGGCAAGAACACTGGAGTGGGTTGCCATTTCCTTCTCCAATGCATAAAAGTGAAAAGTGAAAGTGAAGTTGCTCAGTAGTGTCCGACTGTTAGCGACCCCATGGACTGCAACCTACCAGGCTCCTCCGTCCATAGGATTTTCCAGGCAAGAGTACTGGAGTGGGGTGACATTGCCTTCTCCGTCTTTCTAGACTAAAAGGGTATAATTTGGAGAACGGGTAGTGGTCATGAGAGCATTAATAGAGGGTTAGTTCTATCACCTGTACCCGAGGCTGGCAAACTATAGCATGTGAGTCCAATGAGGTTTTATTAGAACACAGCCACACCCATCTGTTTAAGATTGTTCATGGTGGCTTTTGTGTTGTAGTTTACAAAGCTACATGAAATAGTTGCAACAGAGAGCATATGGCCCACAAAGCCAAACATATTTACTGTCTGACCTTTTGTTGATCCCTGATCCCTTTCTGTTTTCCCCATAGCATATCAACAGGCACCTAAAATGTAAAATAATGGGACCTGGGCCAGCCTCATGGGTTTGCAACCTGCACAGTTACACTGGGCCTCATGCTTGATTTAATGTTCTACTGTGTCATCTTAAAATTCTTAATAATTTTTTTTTTTAACAAGGAGCCCACATTTTCATTTTGCACTAGGCCCCACTATCACATCACTGGTTCTGAAAGAAGCAAGATAGGGTTGGGAGTTGTGCTGAATTCAACTAATCAGTCATCAGTACTGATGCAAACTGGATCTCTCACTTCTGCTTTTGCTTCCAGTGTTATTTCTACTTAATTTTCTTGCAAAGTTCTCTTAATCAGAGCTCTCTCTTTATCCAGCTCTCTATCCTAAGCTTTGCTGATGATCTCTGAATACATTGACATTGTAATTTAAAGAAGAGCATGACACTGACGCCATCCTTACTTCAATGGAGAGATCTATATCCTATGGAGGGCACACAGTGGCAGCAGCATCTTTGGCAGTAAGAAAAAGACTCCATAAAACATGACAAACTATTTCACAGCAACAGTTGGATGCAATAAAACCAAAGAATCATGGAAATGTGTACTTTTGCTTGGTATCTGTGTTGATTTTTAAACATTATGATATTACAGAGCTTCTCATAATACTTCAAAGATTTTTCTTTTTTTAAGTAGATAAGATTAAAATTTTAATGTCATATCATAGTATGTATTGGTTTCTGGGATAACAAACAAGGTAGTATGGTTAATATCTTACCATTGAAATTGGATGTAAAACAGAAGACATCATATCTGCTTTTATCTTTGTCCCAAAACCCGTAGTTCCTGACGCCAGGGACTGTGTTCTGGCCTCCACAGGGTTCTCTGGGTTTTGTGATGGGATATTGCACAGACCCATCACTGAGCCAGCCAGCGTTGCACCAGTCCAGCCCACTCCGCCAGGCATCATACAGCTGATCAAAGGAGGCAATCACAGCATCCTGGTCCAGACAAGCCTGCTGTGCCTCATGAAAATTGAGATTGTAGCGCCCCAGTCGTGGAAAATAAGGGAATACTACACCTGTCCAAAGGAGAAAGCAAGGACTCATTAGTGGCACAAATAGTAAGAACTATAAGCAAATCCCACTTGAGTGGGGAGAACAGAATTACCATCAGATGAAGTAGCAGCTTTTTGCTCAAGTTGCAGTATTTTCTAATGGTCCCATTTCCCTTCAAGCCTCTCAGCTCTGAGCATTTCACAATGAGCTATTTGGTCTGGTAACTTCAGTGATTTATCTGTTTTGCTAAGCATTCAACTCAAGCCTCATAATTCTCCTTTCTGAAATGATTCATCTGCAAATTATAGTTTTCAAGTTGCCCTCCCGGTGAACTTACCTTTTGCATATCTAACAAAAACCTAATTAAGAAGTCTTATTTCATATTAATAGGGTAATTTTTTACAGTGAGGCACTTCCATAAAAAGCATCCTGGCTCTCTTATTCATTTGTCTCAGCTTTTACTGTAGCTTAACTTAATTTCATTTTTTTTTTCTCTCCTTAAACAATACAACTAAAATAAAAGCTTTCATTTTTAAATATTTCTATTACTATTTTTCAGCTTCCGTATTCATGCATTGCAAACTGAAACTAAGTTTTCTAAACATTGATATTGCAAATAGAGAACAAAAGCCTTTAGAAGCTTGTCCTATACAAGGTATGTACAAAATAGACATCTGCCAAATAATTAAATATTTTAGAGGACAAAAACCCTTAGTCAATTTAGCATTTGGTGAAGATTTGGCGCTTGACTTTGCCTGGGAATATGCAACAGTTTTCCAAAGCATTTCTTTAGGTTGGTTCAAATCAGATTATTACGGGAGGTGACTGAGCTGTCTCACAACTTTCTGCACAGTTTCTTTAAAGAATAAGGGTTGCATCATAAAAAAACAAAGTTGTATCATTTGCTGGACTTTATGAAGGACCACTGAGTCAAAATGTCTTCTCCATGGTTGCTAAAAGAAAATTAATTTTGCCTTGAATTTTTTATTATAATGAGTAATAATTCATATTTTAGCATGTGGAATGTAAAAAACTGTCTGACTCACACAGTAATTTGGTGGATTATACCAAATGTGCTATTTTACGAGACGGCAGACCCTGTGCAAGATGGGTGCACAATCTAATAGTGTAACCAGTTGCACAGGAAATGTTTTCTTTTATCAGTTGTCCTGGAATATTCTACAGGAAGAAATTTCAAGAGCCTAAATCAAGTCGTGTCCACTGAAGGGCTCTGCAGGACACATTTGTCCCTGCAGGGCAGTCCAGCTGGCACCATCCACTAGAGGCAGAGATCCAGGAAGGCTTCCTGATCTCATCCTGCCTTCTCAGGTTCTTGGCTGAGAGATCTGTAAGCTGAATTGGAGCCAAAAGTAAGGAGGAAAAGACTCTCTTGGTTGCCTTTGCCCCCTGTAGAGATGGGGGGATGGGGGTGGGGAAAGCCTGGAGGCGACTCCTTCTAAGAAGGGCTGTGCCCAGGCATCCAACTAAAAGCCCAGTCAGCGCTGAGAAGGAGAAGCTTTAGTATTCTCAGTCCCCTCACGCTTTGCATCCTCTTTTCTCAACAAGCCCAGGAATGCCAATGGAAAGGAAAATATTTCATTTTTCCAGTAGAGCTTTCCTTGGCAGCTAGACCTTAAGTGAGAGAAAATCTCAATGTATATAGACCTAAATTCAACCATTTAGGTTGAATTCCATTTCTCAAATAGCTCGAGATGGTAACAGTGGAGAAAGCAGGCTATTTTAATTTGTAATAGTTTTAAAGACCTAGGCAACCTCTCAAGTTTTAATTCACCAGACTGATTTGGTGAACTCCCATAGGCATTGGGAAAATTTTTTCTTTAGTCATTTGTCCTTGATTAGCCATTGAATTATGCTTGATTTAGTTCCAAAAACAGTGTAATATATTTTTGAGTTCCTTTTACATTTAACATAATTTTACACAATCATTTCTCAAAGTCAAAGTGTAACCCTATATTAAAATTTCACTCTTTTTCAATGGTGAGAGTAAATGGTCAACTTACAGTAACTCAAAAAATTTACTTAGCAGATTTTAATCAATGTTTGATGCTGGAAAGAACAAATTCCGAGTAAATCAAGGTCAATTTCCACATCCTCACCAACATTTTAAAAGTTTCACTTTATTGTACACATTTTAACAATCAGATGTTTTGTACAAGTGGGAGCATTTCTGGAACATGTTTATTAGTATTTTATTTATTTACTCGTTTTACTTCCAGCTAGTTAAGATTTCAACATCTAAGACTATAACTGCAGAAACTTTCTTGGCTCTGTGGAAAAATGTGCAATTCCTACAGTTGAATTATGGAGCAAATGGTGATTACTTTCATCCAGCATTACAAAAATAAGAAAAGTTAAACTTTCATGAGTGAGAAAGAAGGGTATATGATTATTTTCCAAGTACGATTATTTTATACTTATATGTCAAAATATAATCAAAAACTCTTTACTTTTCCCTGAAAGGCTGGTATGCATTACTACCAAGGGTATTAATAAGAAATATCCATCACATGGAAAAGGATAATATCAAGTGATGTGAGTAGTTTAGTGAATTGAAATATGTTTTAAAAGCACATTCTTTAAGACTTACAATTGCACAGTCCAGTTCATCTTAGTTGTTGGCAAATATCAATTTGTTGGTTATGTGAAAGGTTTTCATGCCATGCTGCATATTAAAGCTAAAGGAAATTTCAATAACTCCATAAAGTAAATATTTTTTAATAATAAAAAGGTAGAGGCCATGCAGAACACTTGTACTTTCCACAGTATCTCTCAGAATGCCTTTCAGTGTTACATACATATACGGAATTAGCTTTCTATTTCTAAAAGTTCTCAGATCCTATTTTTTGTGAATTGGCCCCATTTTCATCAGTGGAAGACCAATAATACAGTGGAAGATTAGAAGTACAAATATCATGTTTTTCATATCATTATCTATATATTTATCAATTGCTCAAATGAATTCTGTAGGCCAAGCTACTCATGAATTTCTGGGGACACTTTCCTTGTTATATAAGGCTTACCTCTTGCTGGATGTTGTTTCTAGCAATGTGGGTAATTTGGTAGTAATCAGAGGGCTTTACCCTATCCAAGATTCTACATGAAAAAAATTATGCTTCCACAGCTAATTCCAACTCATATGTAGGTCAGTTTTTCAAAAGGGTTTACTTTAAAAAAAAAAATCTGTGTGATTTGAAAAACAGACTTTAAAATACAACTAAGAGCAGGCATTATACTGAATACTCTAGGATACCTTGAGTTTGGGGGATGGTGTTTTTCTGCAAAGACTCCATGATTGTATGTGTGTATACACACACACACACATATAAAAATCTGACTCCAAGACAGAATGCTGCTGCTGGTGCTGCTAAGTCGCTTTAGCTGTGTCCGACTCTGTGTGACCCCATAGATGGCAGCCCACCAGGCTCTCCCATCCCTGGGATTCTCCAGGCAAGAATACTGGAGTGAGTTGCCATTGCCTTCTCCGCCAAGACAGAACAGAATCTTATAAATACAAACCATACAATTTTGGCATCTTGAAGTAGAACGATTTTTTTTCTAATTGGGAAAATTTTTTGAACAACATAGCATTTAATCTGGTATTAAAGGGCTAATATGATTAAAGACATTGTACAATTACAGTTGGAAAGGCAGCTTAATTATGACATTTAAAATGATACACTTCCTTAGTCTTATTTATGCATGTTAGAAGATTGACAAGGAGCTTAAGCAGAACTTGCCTGATTTGGTGATGACCCTAGTAAGGATGTAATTGATAGTGAAAAAAGGTCAGAACCTGGAATACAGTTCAGTTCAGTTCAGTCGCTCAGTCGTGTCCGACTCTTTGCAACCCCATGAATGCCAGCATGCCAGGCCTCCCTGTCCATCACCAACTCCCGGAGTTCACCCAGAGTCACATCCATCAAGTCAGTGATGCCATCCAGCCATCTCATCCTCTGTCGTCCCCTTCTCCTCCTGCCCCCAATCCCTCCTAGCATCAGAGTCTTTTCCAATGAGTCAAATCTTTGCATGAGGTGGCCAAAGTACTGGAGTTTCAGCTTTAGCATCATTCCTTCCAAAGAAATCCCAGGGCTGATCTCCTTCAGAATGGACTGGTTGGATCTCCTTGCAGTCCAAGGGACTCTCAAGAGTCTTCTCCAACACCACAGTTCAAAAGCATCAATTCTTTGGCACTCAGCCTTCTTCACAGTCCAACTCTCACATCCATACATGACCACTGGAAAAACCATAGCCTTAACTAGATGAACATTTGTTGGCAAAGTAATGTCTCTGCTTTTGAATATGCTGTCTAGGTTGGTCATAACTTTCCTTCCAAGGAGTAAGCATCTTTTAATTTCATGGTTGCAGTCACCATCTGCAGTGATTTTGGAGCCCCCAAAAATAAAGTCTGACACTGTTTCCACTGTAAGAGCTAATAAATGATAACCACAAGGTATTTCTTCTGCTGCATGTGGTTTACCATAGCCTTCCAATTCTTATGTATGTAATTGCTGCACTGTGAGCATTTACCCAAGACTCAGATGATCATTATATCTACTACTGTGGGCAGGAATCCCTTAGAAGAAATGGAGTAGCCATCATGGTCAACAAAAGAGTCTGAAATGCAGTACTTGGATGCAATCTCAAAAATGACAGAATGATCTCTGTTCGTTTCCAAGGCAAACCATTCAATATCATGGTAATCCAAGTCTATGCCCCAGCCAGTAACGCTGAAGAAGCTGAAGTTGAACAGTTCTATGAAGACCTACAAGACCTTTTAGAACTAACACCCAAAAAAGATGTCCTTTTCATTATAGGGGACTGGAATGCAAAAGTAGGAAGTCAAGAAACACCTGGAGTAATAGGCAAATTTGGCCTTGGAATACGGAATGAAGCAGAACAAATGTTAATAGAGTTTTGCCAAGAGAACACCCTGGTCATAGCAAACACCCTCTTCCAACAACATAAGAGAAGGCTCTACACATGGACATCACCATAAGGTCAACATTGAAATCAGACTGATTATATTCTTTGCAGCCAAAGATGGAGAAGCTGTATACAGTCAGCAAAACAAGACAAGGAGCTGACTGTGGCTCAGATCATGAACTCCTTATTGCCAAATACAGACTTAAATTGAAGAAAGTAGGGAAACCCACTAGACCATTGAGGTATGATCTAAATCAAATCCTTTATGATTATATAGTGGAAATGAAATAGATTTAAGGGACTAGATCTGATAGATAGAGTGCCTGATGAACTATGGACAGAAGTTTGTGACATTGTACAGGAGACAGGGATCAAGACCATCCCCAAGAAAAAGAAATGCAAAAAAGCAAAATGGCTGTCTGGGGAGGCCTTACAAATAGCTGTGAAAAGAAGAGAAGAGCAAAGCAAAGAGAAAAGGAAAGATATAAGCATCTGAATGCAGAGTTCCAAAGAATAGCAAGAAGAGATAAGAAAGCCTTCCTCAGCGATCAATGCAAAGAAATAGAGGAAAACAACAGAATGGGAAAGACTAGGGATCTCTTCAAGAAAATTAGAGATACCAAGGGAACATTTCATGCAAAGATGGGCTTGATAAAGGACAGAAATGGTATGGACCTAACAGAAGCAGATGATATTAAGAAGAGGTGGCAAGAATACACAGATGAACTGTACAAAAAAGATCTTCACAACCCAGATAATCACAATGGTGTGATCACTGACCTAGAGCCAGACATCCTGGAATGTGAAGTCAAGTGGGCCTTAGAAAGCATCACTACGAACAAAGCTAGTGGAGGTGATGGAATTCCAGTTGAGCTCTTTCAAATTCTGAAAGATGATGCTGTGAAAGTGCTGCACTCAATACGCCAGCAAATTTGGAAAACTCAGCAGTGGCCACAGGATTGGAAAAGGTCAGTTTTCATTCTAATCCCAAAGAAAGGCAATGCCAAAGAATGCTCAGACTACCACACAATTGCACTCATTTCACAAGCTAGTAAAGTAATGCTCAAAATTCTCCAAGCCAGGCTTCAGCAATACGTGAACCATGAGCTTCCAGATGTTCAAGCTGGTTTAAGAAAAGGCAGAGGAACCAGAGATCAAAGTGCCAACATCTGCTGGATCATCAAAAAAACAAGAAAGATCCAGAAAAACTTCTATTTCTGTTTTATTGACTATGTCAAAGCCTTTGACTGTGTGGATCACAATAAACTGTGGAAAATTCTGAAAGAGATGGGAATACCAGACCACCTGACCTGCCTCTTGAGAAATTTGTATGCAGGTCAGGAAGCAACAGTTAGAACTGGACATGGAACAACAGACTGGTTCCAAATAGGAAAAGGAGTACGTCAAGGCTGTATATGGTCACCCTACTTATTTAACTTATATGCAGAGTACATCATGAGAAACACTGGGCTGGAAGAAGCACAAGCTGGAATCAAGATTGCTGGGAGAAATATCAATAACCTCAGATATGCAGATGACACCACCCTTATGGCAGAAAGTAAAGAGGAACTAAAAAGCCTCTTGATGAAAGTGAAAGAGGAGAGTGAAAAAGTTGGCTTAAAGCTCAACATTCAGAAAACAAAAATCATGGCATCTGGTCCCATCACTTCATGGGAAACAGTGGAAACAGTGTCAGACTTTTTTTGGGGGGGGCTCCAAAATCACAGCAGATGGTGAATGCAGCCATGAAATTAAAAGACGCTTACTCCTTGGAAGGAAAGTTATGACCAACCTAGATAGCATATTCAAAAGCAGAGACATTACTTTGCCAACAAAGGTACGTCTAGTCAAGGCTATGGTTTTTCCAGTGGTCATGTATGGATGTGAGAGTTGGACTGTGAAGAAAGCTGAGAACCGAAGAATTGATGCTTTTGAACTGTGGTGTTGGAGAAGACTCTTGAGAGTCCCTTGGACTGCAAGGAGATCCAACCAGTCCATTCTAAAGGAGATCAGTCCTGGGTGTTCTTTGGAAGGACTGATGCTAAAGCTGAAACTCCAGTACTTTGGCCACCTCATGCAAAGAATTGACTCATTGGAAAAGACTCTGATGCTGGGAGGGATTGGGGGCAGGAGGAGAAGGGGGACGACAGAGGATGAGATGGCTGGATGGCATCACTGACTTTATGGACGTGAGTCTGGGTGAACTCCGGGAGTTGGTGATGGACAGGGAGGCCTGGCGTGCTGCAATTCATGGGGTCGCCAAGAGTTGGACATGATGGAGCGACTGAACTGAACTGAGGTTGAAATTGTCAAGTCCCTCATAGTGTCTGTTCTTAGCAATCATGGTTCGTCAGATTTTATTCTATGATGGCACCGTAGCTATCATTAAAATTTTTGTAGTTTTATTTTAAAATGAATTCTTATCTCATGTTGAAATATATAGATAAAATAATACCCTGGATTTTTCTTTAAAATTATTCAGTTGGAGTAGATAAAGCAGGCTAAAGTAAGATTAGCTATCTGATGACACTTTTTGAAGCTGGATGATTATATATATAGATACGTTATACTCTTCATCATAGTCTTTCTCCTTTTTCAAACTTTTGAAATTGGTGAAAATGAAAAGTTAAAAAATTTTATCCCACCCTATTGCCATGCTGAGGGTTAAATCAGTCAAACTGGATGCTAACTACCTGTGGCATCTGTTACTCACATTTTGGCCTTTGAAGAGTTTCTCCTTCAACCTGTGATGTTCTCTTTCCCATTTTGTCATACTCTCTATGCTATGAAGGTACAAAGTTCACCTCTCATGGTCCATATCAAATGTCTCTTCCTTTAGAGTGTTTTCCAATGCATGGCCCTTCTTTTGCATGCAGACTTTTTTGTATTGAAAGTATAAACCCATTGTATCAAACATTCACTCACTTATAAACTATTTCCTGGAGAAGGGAATGGCAAACCAGTATTCTTGCCTTGAGAACCCCATGAACAATATGAAAAGGCAAAAAGATATGACACTGAAAGATGAACTCCCCAGTCAATAGATGCCCAATATGCTTCTGGAGAAGAGTGGAGAAACAACTCCAGAAAGAATGAAGAGACGGAGCCAAAATGCAAACAGTGCCCAGTTGTGGATGTGACTGATGACAGAAGTAAACTCTGATGCTGTGAAGAACAATATTGCATAGGAACCTGGAATCTTAGGTCCATGAATCAAGGCAAATTGGAAGTGGTCAAACAGGAGATGGCAAGAGTGAACCTTGACACTTTAGGAATCAGTGAACTCAAATGGACTGGAATGGGTGAATTTAACTCAGATGACCATTATATTCCATTTAGCAGGTGAAAAGTGAAGTTGGACAAGTTTGCAAATATTTACAAAAAAAAATGTGATTAGAGTTACAGTAGAAATCTGTGGTCTGAGAACATCAGAGCTGGGGGTGGAGGGGATAAGGCTCAGGGTAGCATTGGTTTTTGATCTTATTTTTAAAGGATTGCATTGTTTCCAGTTGTTCAGAAATGATTCATGTAGATAATGTTAAATGTGGAAATGTCAGTCACTCTAAGGCAGATCCTCTGGTTAATGACTGTTTCTACTCTTCCTATAGTACAGAAGCAGCTGTAATTGACACACCAATTAACGCAGTATGACTAAAAGACAGTCCCTTGATCATCTCCCAAATAACTCTGGGGCCTTTAAGAATCTTTAGAAAGCTTCAGAAGAACTGAAGCTGTCAAACACCAGTGCCTTTCTGAAACCTCTACTCTTCTACCCCAACAGAAACTTTCTCCTTACTGCAGACCCCCAGATCATAGTAGATAAAAGCAATGACTTCATTGAGTGCCCTTGGAATCAAATTCTAGTCCTAGCTCTTACTCCTAACCATGTTACTTTTGGAAAGGAGTTTTCCCAAGTTTCAGCTGTCCAGGGGCATTACTGAAAGTGAGCAAAATAAATATGGATACGATTAGAGCAATTTGTACCTACTTACTTTAACAAGTTCCATCTTATTTTAAAGTACTTACTATCTTTAATGGATTGTAAGATTGTTGAATGAAAGGAACCATGTTTTAGAATTTTTTGTTTCTCATGGTACCAAAACAGCACTTCAAAAAATATTTATCAATTAAATTGGTCTCTTGGGCACATTTACTTAGCTCATATGCATATGAATTATATGGTAAAGAAGTAGCCTGAAAGCATGGAAAACATGGAGATTTGGGAAGGTGCAGGGCTTGTATAGGAAAAATTACTCTTCTTACAATTCCCCTTCAACATATCTAAGTATGTCTTAAAGGAAGTCTCAGTTTGACTATCAAGTGTATTATCCTCTAAAATGTGCTAAATCTCTTTTTCAAAAGGACAGCAGGCTTCATACTCAAAGCCATCATCAAGCAGTTATAATTTAGAAAGACCTTATATTCATTGTACTTATTTTTCTGGTTTCCTTCTATTTCTGGCAAGTTATGTTGTTTTCTATTTATTTAAAATTTATTTTTAAGTAAGCGTAAGGAGATAACAAACATGGGCATATGAGTTAAGTTTAGGAAATACTGTGGTATATAAACATGGACTTTAAGAAGAAAACCTACCAATTGATAATATAGTTCAAACTATTGTTCATAGATTGGAAGCCAATGTGCAATATGGAGAAGTAACTTGATCTGGTTACAAAACATGTACTGACAAAGCTGGGGCGACCATGACCATCTTAGTCCTCCCAGTTTCCATTGCCTGATGCCCCTTTGATAAAAGAAAGTGACCCTCAATTAATATTTGATGATTACTGTCTTCTCTAAGCCAACTGCTTCTTTCATTTTTAATAATGCCAGTGTTCATGGATATTAAAGTGAATCAATAAACACTCTAAGTATAAGGTGGTGTGCAATCAGGAGCCAAGAACAACAAGTAAGAAAAGGTCACAAAAATGCACATTACAACATCAAGCAATGTATCAGACACACAAAGCTGATAAATCTGTATGCATGTAATGGTACTCTATCGGATTCAGAAGGTCACATCTTCAGTGGTATGCTAGTGGACAAAATAGATATTTTTCCAAAAGCCACAAATCTGTCCTAGAATGTAAAAGGAACTTATAGCAAACACACACCTATGGTTTACATAAGGAAGGACTATTCCATTAATGCAGTCAAAATTTATTCTCTCATGTAAAGAAATGCTCAAATTCATGAATGAAGAGTGTCTAGAGATATATCATCAACTAAGGAGAAGTGTAGAGGGCTTTGGTAGAGGCAAGATGGTACATTTTATTGTTTAGCTTTGTAAACATTTTGGTCTTTGAACCTACTAAGAGTGTTGAGAGTGTTAGTTGCTTAGTCGTGCCTGACTCTTGGTGACCCCATGGACTGTAGCCTGCCAGACTCCGCTGTCCATGAGATTATCCAGGCAAGAATACCGGAGTGGGTTGCCATTCCCTTCTCCAGGGGATCTCCCTACCCAGGGATCGAACCTGGGTCTTCCACATTGCAGGCGGATTCTTTACTCTCTGAGCCACCAGGGAAGCTGAACCTACTGCAAGTACTGCATATTTAGAAATAAAACTCCCTCCAAAATTCCTTGACCATTTGCTATTCAGTATCTAGGAGACTCTGGACCATTAAAAAATTTACTTCTTTACAAGAATATTTAAATAAATCTAGAGGTTATTTTTTGTTAAATTAAGTTTTCCCAGTTATTTTACAGAATACAACTAAATTTATTTTAGTTAGCAGATGTCCTTCACAAGCTCGCCATTATTTTGAAACGGAGACAATTTTAGAAGCATAATAAAAAGCCTCCACTCTGCATTTCTTAATAACTATGTAATGAGATTTAAATTTTGAATGGCATAAGGCAGTTCCTGAATATTGTTAATTCAGTTACACTGCACATTTCTTCTACTTGTAAATAGCTTCAATTTTGCATATAACCATTGTGTATAAATTTCAAATGTGAAAGCTTGATTTGTAGACAGACTGCAAATTACAGAAAAACATGCTTTACATGGACTTTTGGTTCCTCATATCAGCACTGGGGTGATCACTGGACATTACTTGTCATGAAAAAAAAGCAATGATTAATTATCATTCCTAAGTTTAACACCGTACTTACCTTGTAAATCTAATGCTACCACAGCAGTATCATCTTCTAATCCTTCAATCACCTCACACTTATATCTCCCATAATCCTCTAGAGTAAGGTCTGTGATCACCAGAGAAGCATCATTATCGCTGCCTCCTTTCAGAAACACTCTACCATGGTAGCCTCCATAGGTTTTCTTGTGGTATCCCATGGAAACAAAGACATCCACTTCCTTGAGGTAATCTGAAGTTAGCTTGGTCCACTTAATCCGGATTTTGTGGGTTCCTGAGCCAAATGCTGTAGGGTCTCGGTAAAATTTACATGGCAGTGTAACATTGCCACCTCTACGTGAGAACACCTTGGCTTGTTCTGCTTCCACCAGTAGACGGGGGCCATTTTCTGCTATAATTGAAAAAAAGAGAAAAAATTAATATGCTTTTAGACTTTTATAATATGAAACATACTACCTATACAGGGTATCTGGTGAAGAGTAGCATTGAAGATAAGCTTCTCTGCCTTGTTGAGCAGTGACCTCCTTTGACTTACGGAGAAAGGTACCTCTAGTACCTAGTGGGGTTCTACAAGGTAGTCATGTCTTTTAAGCCACTGAAGAAAGGGAAAGTTGTACATGACAATCAATGAGAAATACTGGCTATAAGATTCTATAGTCATCTGAAGTTTGAGGATGTCATCATAAATTCCATTTTTTTCTATATTTAAATATAAAAATGTAGAAATAAGACCAAGAGAAGTGATGGGGAACCATAATTATTTCATCGATATAAACCCCAAAATTCAAATTGTATAAATTGATCTTTCCTCAGCTGAACTTTCTAATCCAATAAGTCTGTATTGTATTTAGGGGAAAGTTTATGGTAACAGACTAACATTCATTGAACTGTTCTGGTCAAAGAACTTAGAATGTTCTCCCATCTCTGCCTTCAGATACATACCTGTGATATACCATTCTGGAGCATTTCAAGCAACATGTATGTATTTTATTTTCACACAAAGGCTAGACCTCAGAAAGGCATTTTTAGTGGATGTTTTTTAAAAAGCTCCAGATTTTGAAATATATTCCTCAAACTTTGAATGGTAAAAGTGTATCCAAAGTTATATTTCTTTTCTAATTAACCAGATAGTTGTTTGTTTCTTTATTCCCTTAAATCTCCTTCTACTGTCCTTCTGCTTTTTCTGTGTCTTGGTTTACAGAATCTTCTCACTTCACTTCTGCCTTGACTTGCCCTTTAGCTTCCTTCCTCCAAGGACTTTATTGCCTTCCCAAGAGCACCGCGATATCCCTAGCCTGCCAAGTCAGCAGGGCTGCCAGGCTCTGGATAGCCAGCTGTTATTTTCAGATCTTGGCTTTCTCTGGGGTTCCCCCTGGTTCGCTCATTGTACTTTTGACCTTGATGAGCTCTCTTGAGAATGTGCAAGCTTTGAAAATGAGAAAGTGCTACAAGAACTCCTGGATGCACATACCCTCTCATCTACACACAGCTTTCAAAGGCTGCCAAAGCTGCCTTTCAGGCAGTCTTTCCTCCTTTAGGCTGGAGGTTCTGAATCAACCTTGGTCATGAATCATTAATGGTATACAGGTCATCAGGCAGAGTAGTTGGTCATCTCCAGACAGACCTCAAAACTTAGTTATTTAATGGCATATGTAACTTTCAGATTTTAAAATAAAGTGTCCAAGAATGGACACACTGGTTCCATTTTTATTATAAAGCAATCAAAATATTTAAAAATATGTATATTTGTGTTAGCTCTAATCTTCAGAAACATAATAGTTTAAAGCCATCAGTGCCCTACCTTGAATAGTTTTAAAAACATGAAAGGATAGTGGCTTAATTATCCAGCTTAAAAAATTCTGGCTTAAAAAATGCTCATTAAGCATTTCCTTTGATTCTCTTCATCTTCTTATTTAGGCCCATAGATTTATAATACATAACAGGTAAATCTATTCAACTCTACTGTATGTATGATACTCCCCCTGCAATATCCTCAATGACCACACCCATGTTCTACTTAAATATTCCTAGTGTCTTCTTTCTGGGAGGAGGAAAAAGTGCTGTTTAGTAAGTTGCTCAGCAATGCCTGAGGCCCTACATGGATCTACCCAGTACCTTGGGAGGATGCCTGGAGCTGGATCTTTCCATGATGGGACTTGAGACATGACATGAAAGAGAAGTGAAAGGCAAAGTTGCTCAGTTGTGTCCGACTCTTTGTGACCCCATGGACTATACAGTCCATGGAATTCTCCAGGCCAGAATACCGGAGTAGGTAGTCTTTCCCTTCTCCAGATTTTCCCAACCCAGGGGTTGAACCCAGGTCTCCCACATTGCAGGTGGATTTTTTACCAGCTGAGCCACAAGGGAAGCCCATATAAGACCTTCAAAAAGTTGAAGTTACCTGATTCTTTCAAGTTTTTTTTTTTTTAATCTTTTATCTTATATTGGAGCATAATTGATTAACAATGTTAGATAGTTTCGGGTATACAGCAAAATAATTCAGTTATACATATACATGTGTCTGTTCTTTTTCAAATTCTTTTCCCATTTAGATAGTTACTTAATATCAAGCAGAGTTCCATGTGCTATCAATTAGATCCTTACTGGTTATCCATTTTAAATATAGAGTGTGTACATGTCAATCCCCAATTCCCTAACTATCCCTCTTCCCTACCCTTCCACCATAAGTTCATTCTCTAAGTCTGTGAGTTTGTCTCTGTTTTGTAATTAAGTTCATTTGTATCATTTCTTTTTAGATTCTGCATATAAGTGATATCATAAGGATAGTTCTCTTTGTCTTACTGTCTTATGACAATGCTAGGTCCATCCATTTTGCTTCAAATGGCATCAGATTAGATCAGATCAGATCAGTCGCTCAGTCGTGTCTGACTCTTTGCGACTCCATGAATCACAGCACGCCAGGCCTCCCTGTCCACCACCAACTCCCGGAGTTCACTCAGACTCACGTCCATTGAGTCAGTGATGCCATCCAGCCATCTCATCCTCTGTTGTCCCCTTCTCCTCCTGCCCCCAATCCCTCCCAGCATCAGAGTCTTTTCCAATGAGTCAACTCTTCGCATGAGGTGGCCGAAGTACTGGAATTTCATCTTTAACATCATTCCTTCCAAAGAAATCCCAGGGCTGATCTCCTTCAGAATGGACTGGTTGGATCTCCTTCAGTCCAAGGGACTCTCAAGAGTCTTCTCCAACACCACAGTTCAAAAGCATCAATTCTTCGGCACTCAGCCTTCTTCACAGTCCAACTCTCACATCCATACATGACCATAATTTCATTCTTTTAAATGGCTGAGTAATATCCATTGTATATATATATACCACATTATCTTTATCCATTCCTTATTGGATATTTAGGTGGTTTCCATGGCTTAGCTATTGTAAACAGTGCTTTAGTGAATATTAAGTGCCTTTTGGACCATGTTTTTCTCTGATATATACCCAGGAATAGGGGGGTTGCTGGATCATATAGTAGCTCTATTTTTAGTTTTTTAAGGACTCTATATACTGTTCTCCATAGTGGCTGTATAAATTTACATTCCTGCCAGCATTCTCTCCACACCCTCTCCAGCATTTATTGTTTGTAGATTTTTTGATGATAGCCATTTTGACTGGTATGAGGTGATATCTCATTGTAATTTTGATTTTCATTTCTCTAATAATTACCAATGTTTAACATCTTTTCATGTGCCTCTTGTCCATCTTTATGTCTTCTTTGGAGAAATATCTATTTAGGTCTTCTGCTCATTTTTTTCATTGGATTGTTGATTCTCTCATGCTTTTTACTTTAAAGTCAAAGCTAATGCCCAAATGGATTGGGTTAAGGGGGTATTACAGTAGTTAGGAACAAGGGCTTTGATGTATCAGAGACCTTGTTCTAACCTCACCTCTTCAGGTTTCTAGCTCTCTAGCTTTGAGCAAGGTGTATAACCCCCAAGCCTCAATTTCTTTATATGTGAATTAGGGATAGTAATATCTACTATGCATAGTTGACATAAGAGACACTGAAAGCACTTAAAATAATGGCTGACCAAACTATTACTCTGCATAGTTTTTCCACTATATTTTTCCAGTATGATACTGCCTGATATAACATATAATTTTGACATATATTAACCTTCCATGGTTCCATTATAAAGTTTTGAACCATGTGGAGTAAAAAAATACATACAATGCCACCTGTGTTATATAGGAAACTTGGAAATTATTGTGTGGTTTAGCATAATCATAAGGTATTCCAGAATGAATACAAGGCCTGAGTGTTTTATAAATTAAAGAGTTAAAGCACAGATCAAAAGTCTTGTCTAAGAGACTGAAACTTCTAATTTTTTTCTGAGGTTAACTATAAATCATCTTGTAGTGTTTTAGAAGTATAAACTTCTGATTTTTTTAAGGTGCTATTTACTTATACTCTAGCATTGTGAGTAGATGATGACTTATGTGGTATAATGGTGAGAACTAAGCAGACACCAAAAATAATTTTTCTAACAAGACTGCTAGAATGTATAAATTTCTACCATTCTTATTTTTTGGACAGCTGGGGTGTTGAGGTAAAAGATGCCAGAAGCCCTGGCTGCAATTCAAAAAACCCTATGAAAAATATGTAATGTATAACACGTTGAGTGACTGAAGGCCATTAATGTTCATTAACCTAAATCCCCAACATGACCTTTAGAACAATGCCTTTTATTAGTCTGCGTGATTTTAGAAGCTCAACACTGCAGATTATAAAGCATTGAACACTGCTGGTGGGAGTAGCCTATTGCAGGGCAGGTAAGATGTAGGCAAGAGCTCTGGCCAGTGAGCCAGGAACCCTGGGTTCTGTTGCAGGCTCTGGTAGGGCTTAGCTGTTTGAATGACAGGTTTATGTCATGAGAACATTGAGCTTTAGATTTGTATCCAGCTGCCTTTGGCAGGTTGTCATGACAGGGATCAGCCAGGAAACACACTAAGGTGGAGAAGGGGAGGGCAGGAACAAAGGGAACCTATAATGCTGAAGACAAACTTTGCACAGTCGCGCCTAGAGTTAAGATTTGAATCTGATTCTTGGATTAAAAAACGTGAACTAATTTGAAATTAATGTTTAAATCAAAACTATTCAATCAACAGGGCACTTGAAAAGCAAATCAAATGCAAAAGGTAAAAATAAACCTTGATCATCAGAATGAATATTGCTTATCCCTTCAAATTTTTCTTTAACTATAAAAACCTAAGCAGCATATATGTGCTCATTTTAGGGATACCGAATTTTTTAAAAAGTCTATCTGTAAGTCACAGGAACTTCATATTTTTATTCGTGAGTGTCAATGACATTGACTTGAAAAGATTTGATGACCTTCAGGACCATAGTTGTCTCCAGGGAAAACAGCAGGGCTTCATTATTATTTTATGAATTCTGCTGTGAAGTCTAGAGGACATCATTCAATTTCATGAAATTATGAAAGCAATGGCATGACTGAACAACTGATCCCTGTGTCACTCTGTAATTTAGAGGAAATCTTTTAAACAATAGGACAAAAACAAATAGTTGCAGAAAAACAGTTTAGAAATATGGCATGGGAATATTACCTATTGTTCTTAGTTCTATTAAAAGTATAATCATGGTGGGGGGCAGTTCATTGCTGAGGAAATAGAGATAATAGAAAAGAAAAGGTGTTATGAGTCAGAGTTGGTCTTTTAAAAATAAATAACTTTTGGATTTTACAAAACAACCAGTTTTGGTATCGGTTACTTTCTCACTGGTGTATAATGAAGGAGCCTCCAAACTCTTGGATTTTCTAGACCAATAAAATGTAAAAAGAATCCAAACAGACAAAATGGAGGAATATATTTCAGATGGCTAAACAAGAATAAAAAAACACTCCCAAGGAAAAATTCTACCAGTATCATTTGATTTTTTATTTTTTACATGTAATATAAAATTTGCCATTTTAACCATCTTTAAGTGTACAGTTCAGCATTATTAATTATTCTCACACTATTGTGCAACCACCACCACCATCTATTTCCAAAACTTTTCATCACTCCAAGCAGAAAACTAATTCCTCCCTTATATCCCAAGCTAGTCAGCAGACACTCAAGTGCCAGCTCCACAATGAGTCATTTGAAAATGCTGCATACGGGTTTGAAAATGGTTCCTTAATATTGTGGTATTTGTTATCACTGTGATAGGTTGAGATGTGTAAGACTAACACTCTGGAAACTGTTACTTCCCTTAGGCTAGCCAGCCTGCCCAAGGATGAGCAACCAGGCTGGATTTGTATCCTTATGCCTGTGCTTACCACAGTCTACTGAAAACAGTCATTCTGTCTGTTTAATGACAATCTCTCTAGTGCATATCTTGTTATATTGTTCCTCCAGCATCAAAATAGTGCCTGGCCTGCGATAAGTGTCTGTGACTGAACTAGACTAGTGCCGCCCAGAGCCTGCACTCAGCTATGGTAGTAGACACGGACCCCTGCACAAGCTTTACACCATAATACAGCTCTAAGATGAAAACACTTTTACAAAAACAGCTAGATATATGTAATAAGACACAACAGTTAAAAAGAATACATGAGTTAGACATTTACCTCTCATGGTATCTTACACATTACATTTGAGTAGGATATATAATATAGGAAAAAAATTATCTTACTCATTAACTTTTAACTCTTTATAATTACAGTCAGTCCTCCATATCTGAGTGTGCCTCTTTTGGGATTCAGCCAGTTGGGGATAAAAAATGTTTTTTTAAAAAATGCCAGGAAGTTCCTAAAAGCAACATTTGAATTTGTTGTGTGCCCAGCAAGTATTTACATAGCATTTACATTGTATTTAGAGCTATTTGCATAATATTTACATTTTTTTAGGTATTATAAGTTATCTAGAGGTGATGGAAAGTATAAGGGGATGATGCGTACAGGTTAGGTGCAAGTACTGTAACATTTTATATAAGGGACTTGAGAATCTGAAGATTCTGGTACCTCAGGTGAGTCCTGGAACCAATCCCTGGTGGATACTGAGGGATGATTGTATTTTGTTTCCTTCAGACCAGATTAAACCTAATTGTTTCTGAAGCTGCTTACTGGGAGTCAGAAGCTCCCATCATTTGGTCTTGATTCTGATCTGTCTAGTAAGCTTTGCATCAGAAACTTTTACAAGGTTCACCCCACTGTCGCCACCCTCTGCTCCCCCCCTCCCCCCCACCATCCAGCCTTTACTGCCCTTTTGGAGGGCTAATTGCTTTTAGTTTATCAGACAGAGCTTTAGTTTCTTCCCCAACTCTTCCTGACTGTAAGAACTCTGAGTCTCTATGACTCAGCTCTTCAGGAAGGACAACATGATAAGGGTAAGAAAGAGGCTCTAAGGAGGATCATTTCTGTCCTCTGCACTCAACGAGTTGATCTGAGTTTGCAATCCTGTTGGATTTATTCCTAGGCCATCTTTACTTTCATCTGGAGTTCAAATACTGATCTGAAGACTTGTAAGATTATGTGTACTTCTTATCATTTGTGTGAAGTCAAAAGAAATACATATATTTGCCTAAACTAAACTATACCTGAAGGAATCATAGGAAGCTCAAGAAACTAATAACCATGATAGCCTGTGGGAAGATAAGGTAGCTGCGTGGGTAGAGAACCCCTGAGAGATTTTCACAGTGTATACTATACTTCCATATTTTAAAAACTTTTGAACTGTGTGTATGTATCACCTGCTCACACACTAAACATAAATGGTATAAAAATACATAAAATGGTTGAGGGAATTTAATTAACACAATAAACAAAAAACTTTGCCTAGAAATACAGACAAGAAGCTGGTAACTAGAATTGTAGTATACTGTTATAATTGCAGGATTATAATTTTGTATAAGACCTATGGCTCTGTTAATTATAATATTATCTTTAAACAGTTCTTCAAAACATGAAAGTTTTATCTCATTTTTTCCTCCAATCCTTTAAGATGCTGCTGACAAAGGTACTGTCATCTCGTTTCGACTATAAAGGAAGAATCCAAAGCTAAAGATAAGGTAAGTGAAGGTTACTCTTTGCTGTAAAGTGATTACTGCTGTTTCTCACCCTCTGTGACCCTGCCTTTTGGTCTCACAGGCTACAAGAACATACTCCTCTCAACACCCTTCCACTCTCTGCAGTACCTACCTGCTCTTTAACCCCTGTATAGTCTATGTCCCCTGCTAGTTCCTGTCAGTCTACAGCTGAACCAGATTACCTGGAATTGTGTTTTCAGTTTCCTTACATGCCATGTGACCTGTATTATCTGATGTGATGTGCTGTGGAGCATTCTCTTAGGTATTGACCACATCCATCTTCCTTCCTGTTATGGTCAGGCCACTCAAGATGGCTGTTCTCTTGCTCTCTGTATATCCCCAGTGCTGGCTTCGTCTAGACCCTACTTCCATGACTGACCCTCCTACTTAGCTACCCCAGACCCCAGCTAATGATTGCTTTAGCTTTAGATCAGAATGTCTCCACCATGATAGCTTATCAAAGGGGAGGTGAGAGGCATTCCCCTCTGCTGGTTTCCCTGGTAACTAATGAACCAACCTGATTTTACTTCCCCCTATAACTGTAACCTTCCCTTATCCCTGGGAGCAAAGACTACAGCCAGGTCCTGTCCACTCTCTGCCATACACAGTGGGGTGTTGCTCTAGGACCTTGCTTCAGACATGTACTCCCTCATCCATTAAAACTTTGATGACTTTATTGCTGATTCTGGGCTTTTTCTTCAGTCTTGAGGCTGGGCAAGTGCAGGACTTGTAAGCCTATGAAGTTCAGCCCAACACTTGCCTTAGAGCTAAAGCAATTCTGTGATGAGTGCCCAACACCAGAATATAGTATTGTTTGGGTGATGTTGATCACATATGTGTACCACGTTATTATCATATCCCAGTTTTATAGTGAAAAAATAATGGTTAGAGCCTATAGGTTTTTTTCAGAGACAGTGGAAATCCCCAGCCCCCTGCCAAAAAAGGATAACTTAGACAAATTTTTGCCTTATAAAAAGGTAAGCTTCTTTGCTGGAAATGGGCATCAAGAGCCTCCAAGTAGCTTGAGGGCATCCATTGAACATAGTTCAAACATCTGTGTTCTGAAATATAAACCCCAAACTGTTACTATCTTGAAAAATATTGTCTCTTTTTAATTACTTTTTCTTTATCTGTTTTGACCAGGAGTAAGAAGTGTGGTGAGGGTGTTTAGCTCTGTTCTGCTGACTAAGTTCTTTGGGGCTTTTGTCTTTTCACGTTCATTCTTGTTTCGTCTGTTATCTCAGAAGCTATAATTTATTGATTAAGCCTATGAATTATGCCTCTTACATGGCCTCAGTTTCCTCATCAGTAAAATAGAGTTAAGTCACCTTCCTCTCAGGGTTCTCATGAGGATTAAAGGAGGTCATACACTGAGAGCTTAACCTGGTGCCTGGCACCCTGAGTGCCCAGTAAAGGTTGGCTCTTACTAACAAACACTTACTTAGTGTCCCAAGTGTGCTAGGTATGCAAACCAGCTTCTGTTTTCAACATTGTCTTCTTTCCCGTGCTCTTTCAGAAGACAGTTCCTAGAAGTACTGATTCCCAAAAACTTGTACCTCATCAACTTACAGTGATTTTCTTAGTGGTTCTTAACAGCATAGGAGCTTAATTCAGGACCACCACTTTAAAGCCTTAAAAACAAAACCAAACCTATATCTGTATAATCCGACTTCTTCCTGCCTCTTCCTCAGTTTTCTCTGGGGTTCCAGACAGTCTTCATTTGGGGGTAGGTGTGGAATGTACGTATATGTAGCTGTCATCCCCACCTTGCTCCTCAAATTTCCTTCAGAATCACTACAGCCGCCTGTGAGACAAGTTTCTCCAAGGCTCGAGACCAGATCTTTTTTCATAGTGATTTAATTTCTTCTGGAACATAGTTATATCAATTGAATGGAACAAGATGGGAGCGGTTTTTACCTACCGCTTTGTTCAAAAGTTTTTAAGAGAAGGCTTAGATGGAGGTTGTATGATTCCTGGTGGGTTAGGAGCACAAGAATCAGCCTGCCTGAGTTTGAACATCAGTTTTACCACTTAATAGCCAAATGACACAGTTTCAGTGAGGATAACCACTTTTATATAGCATGGTGGGGAGGACGGACTGAGATGATCTAGGTAATGCACATTCTATTGTGCATTCTATATTCTATATTGTGAATCACACATAGTAAGTGGTTTTAAATGTTAATATTAATTTATCAGTATTATTGCCATTGGTAACTTCAATCTAACTGGTCCCCAAACTAGAGACAGTCATGCTAGCTGTGTCAACCCAGAGCTGTTTGCATTTGTTAATAATTTTCAGAATTTAAATTTATCCATGTTATCAATGATTTATGGATAATGAAATAGCATTTGATTTCCATTATTTGAGACAGAATAAAAGCAAATTGAGTTATCACATTGAGAAATTAAGAAATACGTTATATGAAAATAAAATTGATTGTTTCATTAACAGTGAATTACAATCTTTGAAGAAACCTGCTTTCCAGGATTTTAACTGTAATACAGGCTTATTTCAAAGGGTATGGAGAAACTGAAACATTAGCATGTGTCATTCTTCTTCATTAGGCTGTAATTAACCATAGTCCCTAATTGTTAGAAACATGTCTTCATGTGGTAAAGGGCCCAGATCTACTTGTCTCTGCTCAGACTACTTCCGTTTTGTGGTGAAATGTAAGGTCAAGTTCTCCGTAATTTGCAGAAAGGACACTTTTGGTTTTCTACATTGCTATGGTTACTGTCTTCACTTAGTATGAAAAACATCAGGATAACACTGCCCAGAGTCAGTTCTGGAGGCAAAAGGAAACTGTTGATTCTTTACTTAATCAATGATCATGAATTAATAGCCTATAATGTGTCAACTATTAGGTTTAGTGCTGAAACAAAATGAAAGGTAAATGGAACACAAATGCCCAGGTAGGCAAGACTGAGAGAAGTGAAAATAACAGGGAGTGGAAGGGACTGTACTATTGCTGGGCACTCATGCTCCATGCTAAAGGTTCCCACTGATGTCCAAAGAGAATGCAGCCTGAAAAACAGCAGGACTTTCAAATTTTCAGCAGATGCTAGAAATGTACATTTTAAGACAAATATCTCCTATTCTATTTTTAAACACTTGCAATTCATTTAGATTTTTTAAAGCTACCTGGGAAAAAAATGACCACACATCAGTGATCAGGATTTAGGCTCAAAGAGGTGAATATGTGACCTTTGTAACCTCCTTCACCACCATCCCCCCTGCCCCCACCCCCAGTTGATGCTGAGGGTTTCCAAACTTCAGACCAGGGCAATCTCCTTGTCTCTGCCTGCATTTCCTCCTTCTTTAGGTGATCTCATCTAGTCCTATGGTTATACATATTTATGTACTGGTGATCCCAAAGCTTTCTACCAGTATACTTTTCCTTGAGCTCTGAAGTAGTAAATCCAACTGCCTGCTGGTTATACATTCGATGCCAAACAAATAACTTGAGCCCTCCTCTCCAGTCCAAACTTGTTCCTCTTCCAGTCTTCCTCAACTCATTTTATGCCTACATCATCCATCCATTTGTTCAAGCCAAAATTCAGAAGGTGTGTTTGATGTGACCCTTCCTTTCGCTTAATCTCTTAATCTCTATATCTACTCTATTATCTTGGAGAAGGAAATGGCAACCCACTCCAGCATTCTTGTCTGGAGAATCCCAGGGACAGGGGAGCCTGGTGGGCTGCTGTCTATGGGGTCGCACAGAGTTGGACATGACTGAAGTGACTTAGCAGCAGCAGCAATCTATTATCAAGTGCTGCCATCTCTGTCTCCGCTTCCACCCCCTTCCCCCAAATTGGCTCATCTTCATCCACCTCCACTGTTCCCATCCTGGTTCACACCACCATGATTTCCCATCTAAACTACCTCAAGGCCCTTCTAAATGTTTCCTCACTTTTACTCTTCACCCATCATAATCCAGTATCCACTTGGTCTTTTGTACATGAGAATCATAGTACATCAGCCCCTTGCTCAAAATCAAGCAGGCAAACACCACCATTACGAACAGAAGCCTCTAGAAGTAGAAATCTCCTCACTTCAAGGATATGTTTTCAATGGTGTTTCTATTGATATTTAAAATGTATGATTCTTTAGAAATAAGATAGGACTCTTCTTTCTGTCCACCTCCTTCACCCCATCTGAACACTTTACTGGAGTAAATGTTCCCAGTTCTAACTTGCTTTGTTATTTTTGTTCTCGATGGACTACGATCTTCCTGTGTTTTCATCCTTAATGTCCTTGTCTTGCTTGAGTGGACAGTGTTTGGAAAAGGTAGGTAAAATTATTGTTTAACTCAGTGTGTTTAGCACACTTCACAGCACCATCCTCCAATATGTAAAAACGTACTACTTGGAGCTTATACATGTGGTAATTAGTCTCCAAGTAAGCACTGAAGTTAACAACCAACATGTTTAGTTAAAACAACATTAAAATGGCTCCTATTTGTACTGGTGATTTGATAATTATTTTTGAGGACATGTGTATTTAGTGCCACTCCCCCATTGGCTTTTCAGGTGGGGCAGTGGTAAAGAACTCAGATGCCAATGCAGGAGATGTGGGTTTGATCCTTGGGTCAGGTAGATCCCCCGGAGAAGGAAATGTCAACCCATTCTAGTATTCTTGTCTTGGAAATCCCATGGACAGAGGAATCTGTCAGGCTACAGTTTATGGGGTGCCAAGAGTTGGACACCAGGAAGCATGCATGCATATACCACATTGTAGCAATACAAAATACACACAGTGTTTTGGAGTGATTTGTATAGAACTTATATATTTCTTGTGCTTTCACTGTCTTCATTTTGAAATAAAAATGCTCATATCATAAAGATTTCTGCCCCCCACCAGATATTTTCACTTTGATATCTCTTAATTAAATATTTTTAACTTTTTAGTATTTTGATAGATTTTTGTATTCCAAACTACATTCTGAAAAGAGTAGTTTCCATTTTATATTAAAAATAAGAACCAAAACAACAAAGAAATCTAAATCTATTTTTTCTTGATAGCCCCTGCTAACAAGTCAGAGAAACAGGGAAAGTCAGAGAAACATAGCATGTTGAAATTACTCTAACATTAAGCATTAAGTTATAGGTTAGTACAACTTACAACCAAAAAAAAACAAAAAAACAAAAAAACAATGCTTCTCTATTTAATTGACTTTTTCTGGGGAAAAAGAAAAAAAGCTTTGGGAAAGTTTCCAAATAATCATTGACTTCCCACATAATTTGCCAATTTCAGCCCCCAGAATGGAACAGAGAAAGTAATGACTGCTTTAGTGTGAATTTGCTGCTACCTGAAAATATTATTAAATATAGGTTTTTATACTTGGAAATATTCCAAAATTCATTGTTTTAATGGATGCCTTATAAATAACACAGAATTCAGACTTTTAGGTTACTTACTAACAAGATTAGAAATATTCTTAAAAGGTATTTTATGGGTTTAAAAGGTGAGTATGAATACAGTTTTATAATAAGATATTTTTGTTTGGCAACTATTCTTTTTTTCATATGTCCACCTCTATATAACACTTATTTTAATTTTTTTTAATCACCTTTGATGCTCTAATAATATTGTCGTTGAGCTCATTGAGGAGATGGTCTGTCCTACAGAGAATAACTCAGTGTTTTGCACAAAGAAGGCCAATGTTTAACAAATGCCCAAATGAGTAAATTATTTCAAAAGACACACAAATGTGAAGACTGCACCATGGGTTATCAGATGCAAAGTTGGCATGAAAGTATACATATATATTTCTGAGTATAGATTAAAGGCTTTATCAAAAGTATATATCAACCTACAACCAACCTATAGTTTTTGCTTAGTTGAATGGCAGTTATCACAGTCAGTAGTTCTGTATTCATAGCGATGTCTGCCTTTCTCTAGACCATAAACTTGATGAAGACAGACTGTGTTCTGATCATCATTCTATTCCCAATGCCTATTTAGGTGCTTGCTGTAGACCGAACATTTGTGCACCACCCCCTCTCCCCAGTGCATATATATTGCAGGCTGCTTCCCAACGTGATGATATTTGTAGGTGGGCCTTTGGAGGTGATTAGGTTGTGAGGGTGGAGCCCTCATGAACAGAATTAGTACCATTATAAAAGAGGCCCAGGATAGGTCCCTTGTCCTCTTCTGCCAGGTGAGGACACATAAAAAAAGGTGGCCCTCTCTGAACTAGGAAGCCAACTTTCACTGGACACCAAATGTGCCAGCATCATCATTTTGGACTCCCAGCCTCTAGAACTGTGAGAAATAAATTTCTATTGTTTACAAGCGACCCAGTCAATGGTATTGTGTTATACAGCAGGCTGAAGAGGAGTATATGTGTATTTGTGCAGTATTTTGCAAATATATATGTATATATGCCTGTATATACATTTTCATTCTTTTGTGTTTATTATATATATGGTAACATTCTTATTTTGATCAAATGATAAGCCTGTGTTTAATGTAGTAAGTTCTTATTAGTATATTTGATCTTACATCCTAAAGTAAACTAAGAAGAAATTTTAGAATTAGGGTGTTGCTAACTTTTATAGTTTCATGATGAAATTCTCTGATATTTTTTAGCTAATAATTTCTAGATAGTATTATTAATAGTGTATGTATTTAGCTAAATGCAATTTGGAAAATGTAGTTGACATTCATGGATTTTGCATTTGTAGCTGTAAATAGTATATAATACCTCAAAAAGAGAAAAAGAAATTATAATTTAACTTTTAATAACAGACTCATAGAGTCTGAGTCCAAACGAGTTTTAAGTGAAAGAGAGAACACATATCCAGTTCTCCCACCAAACTCCGGCTCTGTAGATAGTGTATGATCAATCATACATTATTAAATTCACTTTTGATCCTTTCTGCACCACCAGATCTTGACTCTGCAGATATTACATAAAGAACATGATAGCATTGCAGTGACCACATGTAAATCAAATATTCTTCAAAGTTTCAGGTCCACATTAGGAGGATTGCTGCATCCTACCTCTGGTTGATTCTCCTGGAAGTAAGATGTTATGTGCAGTATGGGAGCCATAAAAGCAACCAAACAAAATTTGCTACCCAAACTCAGAATCCTCTTATCTGCTGCCTCTCATTCTACAAACTAAAAACTTCCCTGCAATTTGCAAAGACTGACTTGGGCTTGATTAGGAAAAGTTCCTGGATTTTGGTCCTGAATTTATTCAAGGAGCATATTGATCACCTACTACGTGCCCAGTAATATTAATTTAGGTGACAGGGAGGCATTGGACAAAGATTCCTTCCCTCTTGGAGCTGATTTATGTTCTTGTGGCAGAGATGGACACAAACAATTATGTAAAAATAAATAAAGTAGATATCCAAGACTAGAGAGAAAAGGAAAAGGATATCAGAGATAAATCGGGATGCCAGAGGAGGGTAGAACATGGTAGGCAGGGTGAGTTCATTAAGAAGGTGAAAAGTGATCCTAAATTTGAGGAAGGGCAGGAAATTAGCAAGAGAAATTGTTCCTCATCAGCCATGCAACCTGGGCCAAGCAACATTTAAGCTCTGGGTCTTGATTTCCTAATTTGTACAATGGGATATTGACCTCAATGATCTATATTAAAGTCCTTTTAAGTTATTAAATTCTGTTAACTATGATTTACTTTATGCCAACATTACAGAATGAAAGCTGTGACCCAGTTAATGTACACTAGGCCCACACAACGTGTCATGTGTCACTCAATGCCATGGATGCTGTGGGATTTAAGAGGTGCTTGTTATGATGAAAGTGAAAGAGGAGAGTGAAAAAGTTGGGTTAAAGCTCAACATTCAGAAAACTAAGATCATGGCATCTGGTCCCATCACTTCATGGCAAATAGACGGGGAAACAGTGTCAGACTTTATTTTTGGGGGCTCCAAAATCACTGCAGATGGTGACTGCAGCCATGAAATTAAAAGACGCTTACTCCTTGGAAGGAAAGTTATGACCAACCTAGATAGCATATTCAAAAGCAGAGACATTACTTTGCCAACAAAGGTCCGTCTAGTCAAGGCTGTGGTTTTTCCAGTGGTCATGTATGGATGTGAGAGTTGGACTGTGAAGAAAGCTGAGCACAGAATAATTGATGCCTTTGAACTGTGGTGTTGGAGAAGATTCTTGAGAGTCCCTTGGACTGTAAAGAGATACAGCCAGTCCGTCCTAAAGGAGATCAGTCCTGGGTGTTCATTGGAAGGACTGATGCTGAAGCTGAAACTCCAATACTTTGGCCACCTGATGCTAAGAGTTGACTCATTGGAAAAGACCCTGATGCTGGGAGGGATTGGGGGCAGGAGGAGAAGGGGACGACAGAGGATGAGATGGCTGGATGGCATCACCGACTTGATGGACGTGAGTCTGAGTGAACTCCAGGAGTTGGTGATGGACAGGGAGGCCTGGAGTGCTGCAATTCATGGGGTCGCAAAGAGTCGGACACGACTGAGCGACTAAACTGAACTGAACTGAACTGTAATGATAGTGGCAATTTAGAAGTATCTCATTACACTCATTCATGTATTTATCACATATATTCAGCACCTACTATGTGCCAGGCACTACTGTCTAGCTGGAGTGTGACAAAGCTGACAGTAATGCTAAGCGGGGATGGAAGAGTGGTTTGGGACACAAGAAGAAGGAAACAGCCACAGTGAGTGGGGAGTGTCCACTTCTGCAAGGGATTCTAGATCTGCATTAATTTTTCTACTCACAAAGAGATGAACTTCTGACAACTCTTTCTTTAAAAAATCTAACTGCTTTATCTCTTAAGACAAATGACCATAAATTTCACTTATTATAACGAAGGGTGTCACAGTGGTAAAGAATCTACCTGCCAATGCAGGAGACACAAGAGACACAGGTTCAATCCCTGGGTCAGGAAAATCCCCTGGAGTAGGAAATGGTAACCCAATCCAGTATTCTGGCCTGAAAAGTTCCAGAGAAGCCTGATGGGCTACAGTCCATAGGGTGGCAGAGTCAGACATGACTGAGCACACATTTGGGCACATTATAAAGAAGGGAACTGCTTTCCTCTCCAAGATTTCCTCTTATTCTTTTAAAAAATTTAAAGGAGCTTAGTTGTGTTTACCTGATATGTATGTTAAGGGGAATATTACTTAGGTTTGGAAAAATTCAGTTTCTACAAGGAAAGTAAAAGTGATCAGATAATATTTTAATACCATTGGGGAAATCTTAAATTGTACGATTTAAAAAGGGCAAAGAAGGCTACTTATAAAATGTTTATTTCATTAGCACTAAAGTAAGATATTGTTCTTACTGCTAGCAAATGAATTTGAAAAGTAAGAGCTTTTCCCACCAGTGTCTGTGTTCCTTTTTTATTTAAAAATCATTTTTCCATGACAATAAAGAAATAATCAACATGGCAATAACAACTTTCATCTACTGGGAGCTTATTGTATGCTGGGTACTAAGCACTTTCCTATGTATTATCTAATTTAATTCTCATAAAGCTTTATGGAATAAACAGTGATTATGTCCAGTTTTATAGATGAGATAACTGAGACTGAAAGAGATTAAGTGAATTGCCCAAGGTCTAAAGCCAGAAAGTGGCATTAGGGGAAAAAAATCTTAAACTGGTGACCAGAAGGCCGGCACCTGAAATACCAGAGGCAGGCGTCGCTCGATCACCGACGTGGGGAAGAACAGGTAGCCACGTATTCAGGATAACTATTGTGGTTCATAGTAAACGGTCATAAAATTTCTCTGTTGTCCATATAAATGTTTTCTTAAAAATTGTATTTTATAAAGTATATTCATCATCTCTGAACTTCTACTGGTAATTGAAAGTCTATAAAGAATTTTTAGACCAGATCTAAATATTTTAAAAATTGTTCTTTTGTGAGATTTAATATTCCATATAAAATTCTTCCTAATGAACTCAAGTTTCAAAGGATTCAGATATTATTTGACTAGGCACATCATGAAATGAGGAAAATACTCCATTAGTTGAGATTGTTATAGAGACAATATTAACAGTAGCTATCTCTTTCTGCAGAAGTATTTGAGGAAATTACTATCCCCACACTGCCAACAGTATATGATATATAAATGAATAAACTGATTACAGATTTTTAGCAGACTCCATGGACAAGTAGTTTGCTTTCTCATTTTTATTGAATCAATTTGTAATCAAATTGATTCAATAAAAAATTGGAGTGAGTTAGTCTAAGTGCAATTTTTTCTAAAACTATTCCTTTCTCCATGGAAAGCTAGCACAATTTCCTTTTTCATCACCAAAAAAGATGCTTTTCAATAGAAACTCTTTGTATAGGAATCTATACTTGCCATGTTCCCCCCTGGTATTCTGATTTTCTTTAAAAACCAGATTAAAATTTTTTGTGTGTATATATCTATAGAATTTCCCATAGATAAGAAAGAAATCTTCAGAAAAACTAATTAAGGTAACTCTTATGCATAAGAGTTAAGAACATGTTAACAAAGTGTTCAGCATCTTTATCAAGGCAGCCAAGATGAATTTGAGGGTGATGTGCCTGGGGAACTTAACAGTACAAAAATGTTAAAAATTAATGGAAAATGAGAGACAGAAAAGATGTTTTTGCAGTAAAATGAATTTTGAATAATTTTCTATTACTGACAGAACTTTTACTGCTTATCAGTATGATTCAGGACTTTGAGATTCAGATTACTAATTTAATGATTTGATTGCAGAATTCTTATAAAATATTATGAAAGTTTCAGCTCCCTTAAATTCCTTCTGGGCCATGTTTGATAAATACAAGTTTTAAATGTGACAAAATAATCCAGCATTTCAAGTGAGTAATGAAAGATGTCTGCTTTAATGATTACCTGCTGTGCTATGAGTTTATTTTTGTGTTATAAAAGATGCCTGAAATTATGGCAGATATTTGCAAGTGTTTCTCTGAAGGGCAAGAACATGAAAGTGCAATCTGAATGCTATAATAAAGAAAAAAGAAAAATTTTTATTGAATAGAAACTAAGAGGAACAAATAGTTGGAGCAATTTTAAAATAAATTTCAACTATGGACATAGCATGACAATATCGACCCAAATCATATTTCCGTATTAACTTCCTCAAGCAAAATGTAGACCTTGTAGTTTTATTACTTGAAAGCTCAGGGCAACTTTCTAAGAACATTACTTTACAACTAAAATGAAATGGACTAGCAAGTCATTTTTGAAAAAATAGGATAGTGTAGGCAAATAATCTGGATAATTTTGATACCTTGTGTCAGCAATTCTTTTGCACTAAATTTCAATAGAGTATATGGGAATGGAAAGACTGGAGAAACAAGTTTTTCTTGATGAGAAAACTTGAATCTGACTTATAGGCTTCTTTCAGGAATAACTTTTAAAATGCTAATATACTTTAAAATATTTTTATACTCTGCATGAAATTTAGACCTTATGATTATACATAGTTAATAATATAACAGGTATCTAGTCTAGTAATAACTTAAAACCATTGCTAAAGTTTATTCTCCATGAGATTTAAAACCGTTGTTAACAATTACTAGGTATTACACTCTGGCTGAATTGACTTTGACTTGACATTAAAAGGATGTTATCCTTCACCAGAAATCTCTATGTGTAAATGTCTTAAGTCTCTGGGAAACAGCCTTGATTCTGCTTTTATACGGTAAAGAAAATAGCTGAGTCAGCAGCTTGCATAGTAAAGTTTGTGATTATATAATTCCTTTTTATGGTCCGATAGTGAAAAATGTAAAGCTGTTAGAAACATAGAGGTCTGAAAGAGGAATGTCTAAAATAACTAGACATTGTCAAATTCAGAGTTCTGTTTGGGTAGTCATACAGAAAAATACTTCTAGCCAGACCTACACTATCATTTGACCTTCCCAAGTCATACTTTTCAACAGTGGATGCAATTTTCTGAGACTGCACTTTTGACCTTGAAGATATTGAGTTATATCTTCTCAATGTTTTATTTCTCTTAGCAAACTTATAATGTTTCTGGTCCCCAAACTGACTTCATCTAAAATTCCTATCATCATATGTTTAAACTGTTAAATTCTGTAATTCTTATTTTAAATATTCAGCATACTAGGGCAAAGAGAGACATTCCAGCTCCTTTGGAACTATCTTTTTCTTATTGCATAAGTCTCTTAGCTTTCTTAATGCAGGATGTCCCTCATCTGAAGCTGGGGCTGAGGAAATAGCTGCATTGTACTGCAGCCTCAAATCTTGCTACAGCTCCCAGGCTTAGGATTCAGCTGAGCTGAAAAGAAACATGCAGGCAAAACATTGCTCTGTGGAAACTAAGGCTTTACCAAAGGAGATTTTAATAGGGTAAGTTCTTTTTCCTGAAACTTAGCTTGTCTGACTCATTTTCATGTTGTTTTTCGTGATGACTCTTAACAGAATGACCTTACGTGTAAGTTTTACTTCTATTTCTCCCTGCTTTTGCCCTGTCTTTAAATGAACTTTCTCCCTGCATTCTGCTTAGAAGATAGCAACTGAAAAGCCTTGAACAATTGCATCAGCTCCCTGCAGTTGGATATTCTTAAGCCAATCCACTTTAATTGTCCCTGATTCTTAGCTCTACTGTAATGCAATAGCATTCAAAAGCCAGGGAGCATGTTCACCAATTAGCAGAAAGGAAAAGAAAAAGTCAATGCAGCAGAACTAAAATTGAGAAGCACTAACATAAATGTTAAGAAATCACTTAACATTTCTAAGTAACTTGAAATGGATTTAACTTTCACAAGAGAAGCTGCGTTTTCTTACCTTGGATATGAATAACTCTGTCATGATCTACAGTATAGTTGTCTGAATGATGATCAGCCCAGCAGAATGAAATCAGCACCAGAAGAAGTAGACTCTTCATCTTTGTAGCCCAAATAATCTTCTTCACTGTGAGAGCATCACATACAAAGAGGCTTGTGAGATTTGGAACCCTTTGGAGTGTTGCACTGCACAACTTTTACTGCCTTATCATCCTAGAATGGGTCTGTAAAAATATTTAACCCAATCTGCTCAGAAAGTTACTGTAGCTGTCTTTGGGAGCTGAAGACTGCAGCTTTGAACAATTCCAGTTTCCCTTATGTAGTCAGAGTCCAAACAGTGTTTAACTCTATCTTTACAGAGTTGTAAATCTAAAAATTTATTTAGAACAGTATAGTTTTGATATAGAGAGTTGTAGCAAGTTAAAAGAGATATAACAAAGATATAAACAGACTTAAAAAGCAAAACCATTTAAACTTCTGAATTTGAAGTACAAGTTAATGAAACAATTTGATATAGCTACCTATGAATATTTATCACCTAGTTTAATTTGTAACTGAATATTAAGCCAGGGCAAATAAAGAATATTTGCATGAAACTTGACATCATCATTCATTTTATATATGGCTTTCTAAGCAGGTTAGATTTGCTTGTTCTAAAAAGAAAAGAGGACACACACAAAAAATGCCTGATTAAATAGAAGCAGCACATTTGTTACAGACTCACCATCTTAAACACTGCTTGGGTCTATGGTGAATAATTGAAAGTTAGAGACAAACAAGGTTAGAATTGTGCATGCTATCACTGCAGTCATCCTGATTGATTTTCATTCATTTCTACCTGAAATGCTGACGCATCAACTTGGAGTGCCAGGTAGGGTCTCTGCAGTCAGCAGAGCCTTGGCTGCAGGGAACATCCCTGCCAACCTCGCAGGGCAATTAGGCAAATGAAGAGCTGAAATAGACAGCCAGGGACAGCTCTGGTCCTGAGTGACAGCGGCAGAGCCATTGCCTGGCTATCCTCATTCAAGACCAATTTGATAAAAAGGGACACAATCCCCACAAACTTTGTCATTGTAAGGACCAAAAAGTGATCCCAAATAATACACACCAGATGACCTTTGGAGTATTTGCCAGGCAAGAATTTCAGTATAGCTCCTCTGTTTTAATGTGGAAGCTGAGGCAGATATTAGAAGGGCTTTCTTTTCCTCTCACGCACACAGAAGCCTTAACAATACTTGGCTATTTTTAAAACTGAAATTGCACAGTACTGGCTTCTCACACTAATTTGTTTTTTCCAGGAAAGCCTGACTCCCTGGAATACTTATTAAAGAGCTCCGAGTCCGTTCCTGGAGGTCTTTGCAGGCCAGCCTCTTCTCCAGAGCCTAATGCCCTAATCACAGACGTCACCAGGTCCCTCTTGGGACCTCAGCCCCTCCCTGTTTCCTCCTCTCAAAATCATCGTGATGCTCCGACTTCAGTCTCTAGTGTTTGCTTTAAGCCTTTTCTTTTTATTATGTCACAGAAAGAAGATAGTCGATGAGCAAATTGAGAAACTTACTTTCCCAAGAAACAAAAACTGCCACCTTCAAAATTCTATCTGATTTACTGATTTTATTTTCAGAAGTTTACTTGCTTGTTCCTCTGAGGTTTTTTGGGAAATGGTTTTTTTTTTTTTTGAAGCTACTGACTTTTGCCTATAGGAATACTGTTAAGAAATATTACCTGGAAATATTTTCAGTCCGGAATAATGCTTTGGGTGAAAATATATAATAAAGGTGACCTTTTGGAATTTGGAATATAATTGGCACAATTACAGACACACACATAAGATAGTAGGCCAGCTGGAACACAAGGTGCCCTGTGCTCTCTTGCTTGACATGGGAATCAGAGGAGAGGGGGAGTTGTGGAAGAGAGGGTATGAGAAAAACATACAAGTGAGCATTTAAAAATACATTCAAAGAACGGTCAAGATGAGCCGAGGCAGAGAATTTGCTATATTATCTTTCACATTAAATTGAACATCTATAGTATAACTTGTATACACACACACACACACACACACACAGTTATGCATCCTACCACAGAAGTCATCCTAATTTGTTCTCATTTTTCCTAAGATTTATTACACATAAATTTATCTCCTTTAATTCCATATCATAGTATTAAAATTATAACACTAAGAATTCATTCCACTGTGTTATGATATAAACTATCCAATGACCCAATTTTAAAATGCAAACATCCCTGGGGGGAGGGTGGGATAGACAGTGCTGGAGATAAATAATAATAATAAAAGAGGTTCCTTTTCATTGAATGTCTGTTATCTGCCAAGTGCTCTGCTAAGCACTGTGCATATACTGGCGCATGCAGTCCTTACAATAATACTGTGAAACACAAGCTGCCATTCTTCCTGACACAGTCACCTTGCTGGAGGTCACATATCTAAGAAAGCAGCAATGTTTGTGTTTCCTTCAGGCAAAAGCAGCACCTATTTTGAATTGCACTTATTTTTCTGAAAGAGAAATCTACTTATTTGTTTTGTTACCTTTTTTATTTAGGCTCTTTTACTGGAAGCTACTATGCTGTTAAACCTTTGACTTGTGTTATATGTGAATATAAAACTTTTCCCCCAAGAATAATGAGGAGTCAGATGGCACTTTTCTTAGCCTGCTTCTGCCCTGCCTCATTTACAATACCATGCTGGTGCCATGAACACTGCCACGGTGGCTCATGTGTGGGTACGCAGACATGTGGGTACACAAATATGTGTTCATACACACACACCATCTTTAATTAAAATAGCTGAGGACATTTCACATCTTCAGTGATTTGTGATTAGAATAAATGCATATATCAGTGCAAGTACCCCACACTGGCATTAATGCAGTCCAGGTAGGAGAAAGTGGAAATGATCTTCGTTACTCTGCTGGTATAACGGCTGTCTTACCAAAAGACATGAAAATATATAAGAAAGCTTTAGGGACACAATCTTCAGATGTCTAAGCAAACTGCAGGTACACATGAGGCATTGCACACTAGACTGAGGTTCACGAGGACGAGGGCTCTGCCAGCTGTCTATGTGCTGAGCCTCAAAGGAGACCTGCTTGTCTGCGTTTGTAATGTTTTCTCTGAATGTCTAGATATTTTTGGTTAAAATTTTTCAGTTTTTTATAGGAGCAAAATTTAGAAAATTTGGGAGCTTGTATACAACCAGTTATTGTTGGCCTTGATTTAGCATTCTTAGTTCACCTGCAACTCACACACTGATGGTCTCCTTCTACAGGCTACCAAACTTTGGAACCATGATGCTGCAGCCAGCTTCAAGATGAGTTCATATGGAAATGTCTGTGTTCACAGTCACAGACATCATAGGACTGCAATTTTGCAGTTCTGCTTGAAAATTGAGCTACTATTTAGAAGCAAGATATCTAGCCAACTTAAAAGTCTCTTAGTTTTATAGACACAGAGATAAACTAACAGTCTAGTAACAAAGTGGCTAACTGCTATTTCTTAAATACCTACTATGCTAAAATTATTATTTAATTAGACAATGGAGAAATAAAACCAAGTGGAAAGCATTATGCCATTTTCTGTGTCTTGAGAGGTAATGCCACATATTTCCTGAACTACTATTACAGTGGGCCCTCTGTATCCATGGGTTTTACATCCTCAGATTCAACCAATGTCAGGACAAATATATTTGGAAAAAAAAATTCCAGAAAGTACTGAAAAGCAGAACTTTAATTTCAACTATTTTGTAGCCTTTACATTATATTAGGTATTGTAAGTAATCTAGAGTTTAAAATTAGGGGAGGATGTGTTCTTGCCTGGAGAATCCCAGGGACGGGGGAGCCTGGTGGGCTGCCGTCTATGGGGTCGCACAGAGTCGGACACGACTGAAGCGACTTAGCAGCAGCAGCAGCAGTGCCTATATTATATGCAAATACCACTCCATTTTATATAGAGACTTGAACATCTGTCATCTGTCAGTTTTGGTATCCACAGGGCATTCTGGAACCAATTCTCACGAGGACACCTAGGGATGACTGTACTGTCCTTGAAGCTTCACCCATTTAGTTGTTATATCTCAAAACAACCAAATTGAAGTCAATCTGTTTGTATACACATTTTACAGTTCTGGAAATGAGTCAGTGTGGCAAATTCCCCATCATGTCAAATGAGAAGCTGAGGATCTGGACAGTCTGATGTGACCCTAGAGCCTGCACAATCCACCACCATCACTGGGGGTGTCCTGGTACCCTGAGGAATGCCAGCAGCTCTCACAGCTCTTTCAAGGATTCATACAAGCTGGAGTGCCTCTCCCCAGCCTTCTCTCACTGGGTTGTAGGCATAGCACTGATCACAGCACTGTTGGCGTAGATGTGTGCATGTCCAAAGTCAGAATGCTTTTCTCACTGCATGCCCAGCACCCAGAACGATCCTTTGTGCCAAGAAGGGTGAATTTAAAACTGGACCTGGGAGAAGTACTTACCAAGACTAAAGGAGCTAAGAAGGGAGTTTCTATGCAGTTTATAAAGATCACATGTGTTATTCACGTAGAGGATGCTGAAGAGTTGGTTTGCTATGTTATTATGTTGTGTATTATTTGTTGTGTTATTATGTGGAGGATGCTGAAGAGTTTGTTCCTCCATTGAGGGCATCATGAAATTGACCAGGTTTCAATTTAGCACTTGAAATTTAGTTTACAAATTATGAGAATCAATACAAAGGTTGCTAGAAACTGAACAAACCGTAGAATCTCATTGGACAGAATTATTCTACTATAGACTGAATCTCCTCCTCCTTGCTAGCAAGTCTGATCTAGTTAGAGGTGGGTTCATGGTCAGTGGTGCAGTGAAATGAAAAAAAGAGAAGACAAGAGAGTGCCAAAGTATACTTTTTCATTAGTTAAATTAATTCAACTTTTAAAAATTGCTCTTTTTCTAAGATTAGTTGTTTGTCAGTTGCTTCATTTGCTATTATTTTCTCCCATCCAGAAAAATAAATGACCCAATCAAAAAATGGGCCAAAGAACTAAATAGACATTTCTCCAAAGAAGACATACAGATGGCTAACAAACACATGAAAAGATGCTCAACATCACTCATTATCAGAGAAATGCAAATCAAAACCACTATGAGGTACCATTTCACACCAGTCAGAATGGCTGCGATCCAAAAGTCTACAAATAATAAATGCTGGAGAGGGTGTGGAGAAAAGGGAACCCTCTTACACTGTTGGTGGGAATGCAAACTAGTACAGCCCCTATGGAGAACAGTGTGGAGATTCCTTAAAAAACTGGAAATAGAACTGCCTTATGATCCAGCAATCCCACTGCTGGGCATACACACTGAGGAAACCAGAAGGGAAAGAGACACGTGTACCCCAATGTTCATCGCAGCACTGTTTATAATAGCCAGGACATGGAAGCAACCTAGATGTCCATCAGCAGATGAATGGATAAGAAAGCTGTGGTACATATACACAATGGAGTATTACTCAGCCATTAAAAAGAATACAGTTGAATCAGTTCTAATGAGGTGGATGAAACTGGAACCTATTATACAGAGTGAAGTAAGCCAGAAGGAAAAACATCAATACAGTATTCTAACGCATATATATGGAATTTAGAAAGATGGTAACAATAACCCGGTGTACAAGACAGCAAAAGAGACACTGATGTATAGAACAGTCTTATGGACTCTGTGGGAGAGGGAGAGGGTGGGAAGATTTGGGAGAATGACATTGAAACACGTAAAATATCATGTAAGAAACGAGATGCCAGTCCAGGTTCGATGCACGATACTGGATGCTTGGGGCTAGTGCCCTGGGACGACCCAGAGGGATGGTATGGGGAGGGAGGAGGGAGGAGGGTCTAGGATGGGGAACACATATATACCTGTGGCGGATTCATTTTGATATTTGGCAAAACTAATACAATTATATAAAGTTTAAAAATAAAATAAAAAAAAATAAAAATTGCTCTTTTTCTAAAGTAACTTTTTTTGTTATCATTTTTACTGTTCAAATGGTCTTTATTCATGGAATAACTTTTAGGTTTTTTAAACTTTTAGGTTTTTTAAAGATCATGTGTTATTCTTATTTAGCAATATATTTTTAATGACAGCCTTACACTAGCTCATCACTTGTTTTGTTGTTTTTGATTGGCTTTGTCTTCTGTTTTGACTCTGCAGGTGTGTAAAATTCAGAAGTCAGACCACTGACCCAAATGATGGCTAAAGAACTCAGACTATTGATGCATTTGAATTGTTCACTGTGTGGAGGAACCGCTAGGCTGTCACCTAAGCCTCAGGATTTATAGCACACAATGGAGCAGAATGCAGAGCTGTTTGGAATATACCCAATGCTCAAAAGAGAAGTCATGACTGAAAAAAAAAAAAAAAAACCACTTTGCTCAATTATACAACAAAATTCCCCTCAGGGAGTTAGTCTGTATAAACTCCAAGTGAACATAGCATCCGCTCTGTCTTCTTGCATTGTTCTATGAAAGTGCAAATTACTAAAGAAGCAGAAAAGAATTTATGATGCTCTGAATTAGATGTCCAGCCACAGACATCATGATGACCTCCAACTCAAGCCATCATCAGTGTGCTGCTTCCTTGGCGTGATTCATTGGTAACCTGAGAAGGTGGGGAAAGTCCTCAGTCAGGAGGAAGGAACTTTCCCACCTTCTCAGCTTGTTCCCTCAGTGGCTCAGTGGCTCAGTGGCTCAGTGGTAAAGAATCTGCCTGCCCAGCAGGAGATGTGGGTTTGATCCTTGGGTCGGGAAGATCCCCTGGAGAAGGAAATGGCAACTCACTCCAGTATTCTTGCCTAGGAAATCCCATGGACAGGTGGGCTACAGTCCATGGGGTCACAAAAGAGGTGGACACAACTTTAGCAACTGAACACCAGGAGGAGGAAGGAAATGTGAGTTCTACAAGAAGCCTCATAATCAAAACATCATGTCTAATTTTTTCACCTACAAAATAGTAATATTTTGTTTCCTAAGGTGGGAAGTTTTTGAAAAAGTATAAAAACTATGCAGCTTGTATTGTTATCAATACAAGTTCACCTCAGACCTGATCAATTTTTATGGTGAAATGCAAGAAAAATAACAAACTAAAGATATCTCCTTCTCAAAGGCTGGTGAGTTCTAAAAAGTTCACTATCTCTTATACGTGGAATCTAAAAAAAAAAAAATGATACAAATGAACTTATACAAAACATAAATATACCCACAGACATAGAAAACAAACTTATGGTTACCAAAGGGAAAGGGGAATGGAGGAATAAATTAGGAATTTGGGATTAACATGTACACACTAGTATATATACAATAGGTAACCATCAAGGGCCTTCTGTGTAGCATAGAAAACAATACTTATATATACAGAGAACTATACTGTAATAACTTATAAAGGAAAAGAAGCAGAAAATATACATATATATGTGTACATATATACATATACACACACACACACACACACACACATATATATATATATAACCCTGAATCACTTTGCTGTACACAACAGTGTAAATGAACTATATTTCAATTAAAAAACAAAGGTCACTATTTGGAATGAGCACAGGAATGAAAACACAGCAGAGGGCAGGAGCAACAGGAAGCCCATTAATAAAGCAAATTCCCAGGGCCCTAAACCAGGACTTCTGAATCAGAACTGAGGATGAGGCCCGCCCGCAGTGCTTGACAAACCCTGCCCCCTCCCCCAGGTGAATCTGACGCAGGCTCAGTTGGAGAAGCACGTGCCTAAGCCTTTAATACCAGGCATTCTTCATCTGGTGGTTCAGGGAGCCAAAGCCAAATCATCACGCCGAGGACAAGGAAGCAACTGACTGACCATGTCCAGATTACAAGGTCACCATGATGTCTGGTAATGTTACAGGTTTAGACTAATTGAACTTAGGGTCTTCACAATTCTCCAAATAAGCTACATTTTAAATTTTATGAGTTTTTTTTTCTTCCTCCTCCATACTTTGAAATCAGCCTGTTTAATTCCTATTTTCCCCTAAATTTTTCATTTCAAAGATGCTTTTATCTTTTCTCATTTTGCTTTTCTGCTTCTGTTTCTCTATTTGTTACCTACAGACTTACCCATGTACTGTATCTTCATTTTTTTTCCTCTTTTCCCTATATTTATTGTATATATTACATTACTTGGTAATTGATGGGATCATATGATTTATCATCCAAACCGGAGCACAGGGTGAACAGAAAAACTATAACTATATGGGAAACAGTGCCATGTAAACTGGGTCTATCGTAGGGAGAAGGGCGTGTGTTATGAGTGTAATGGAGGAAAGGCACGCTTCAGTTTTGTTCTTTGACCTGCCACTTTCTAGTTGTGTGACTGTAAGTGAAGTCGTTCAACTGCTTCTGGGTGGAATATTCTATCCATCACTTGGAATAGTTGATGACAAATACCAAACTCTTCCACATGTTCACTGTTGTTCTTATTGGTATTTAACTTTTTCTTACCAGAGATATCAGACCCTCCATTCTACTCAGTTTGCATTTTAGGACTGTCCTCCTCAGCAAACAAATTCATGGATTTTTAAATGGATGACATCAATAATGCTTGTTTAAGTAGCATTTTGAATCACTTACTGCTTTTTGGCTCAGTGTTCTTTGCCTGCTCTTTCTTAGAGAATTTGGGACAAATTGATAAAATTTGGGACAAACTCAGCAACTCTTCACTTAATCAAAGCACATTAGCTCCAGCTGCTTGTTGACCCATCTGAACCTACTTTAGGTAATTCTTGGGGCGGCTGCTGCTGCTGCTGCTGCTAAGTCGCTTCAGTCGTGTCCGACTCCGTGTGACCCCATAGACGGCAGCCCACAGGCTCCCCCGTCCCTGGGATTCTCCAGGCAAGAACATTGGAGTGGGTTTCCATTTCCTTCTCCAATGCATGAAAGTGAAAAGTGAAAGTGAAGTCACTCAGTCGTGTCCGACTCCTAGCAACCCCACGGACTGCAGCCTATCAGGCTCCTCCATCCATGGGATTTTCCAGGCAAGAGTACTGGAGTGGGGTGCCATTGCCTTCTCCAGAGGAGGAGGTTAGATTTCTCCAAAACCAGCTTTATGAAAGTATTCCACAGTGCTTTTGTATGTGATTGTTTTTCTAAAACAAACATAAAAGCACAAATTATATTTGGTGTTTATAGTGTCAAGTCCTTCAATCTCTAGGGAGTAAGGGAGAAAGCAATGCATATACATACTAATTAGCACAGTGACTTATGTGGACTTGTTTCTGAATAACTAATACTGGCATTGCTGAACAAATAAGTGAATGAAGCTTATACAGCAAGATTCTGACACTTTCAGGTTATAACTATGTGAAACCCTAACAGAGTGATGCTAGGGAACATTCCATTCAATGTTTATTTACATGCAATACCTTTGGCTGGAATTGTATTGGAGAGTAGGTAGTATAAACTGTGCTTTTCCAAGCTTGTGAGATAATACCAGTGGATAGGTAGATATCAAAATCCACTCTTATGACAAGAAAGAAAGAAAAACAGAAGTTGTTAACTATAGTAAGGCCTGTGCATTTACAATGGCAATCAGTAAACTCTCTTCTGAGGTTATGGCAAGGAAATTCCAGACTTGCTCTCAGTATACTACAATATTCTAGTCTGAATACTAGTGGATAATTCACAGGTTGCTGGAGAGAAAAATAGTATGAGAGATGGGCAGTCTTAGGACACCAAAGTCCTGGAGTGTTCGGACATTGCCTCAGTAGGTTGGGCATGTTGTGTGAGTGCTCTCTATGTGTCTTCTGCAGGGTTCTCACAGCAACTCAAAAGCCTTTTAGTTACATGAGATTTCTAGGTTTTCAGAGTGGGGGTGTGTCTTCTATAATTAATAGTCTGTTTCTTAACCAGAGAGTTGTTAGTAGAGGAAGTCAATAAATATATGCTTAGCAATACATTTTGATGATAACTGTGAGATTAAAAGACAAATCTTTTGTCTTCCTTTCTGTTTACTTTGGGGAATTTATCCTACTTTTGTTGCCCTAAAAAAAATTGTTTTACCATAGAACATTAAGAATTAGGCTATAACTAGTATGAATATTGCATTGCTATGCAATTAAAATGCATCCTTCATAGAATGTAGAAAACATTCATTTTCTATCATTAGAGTAAAGAAAATGTTCAAAAATCAAAATCTCATGAGCAATTCTTAAATTTGTTGGTATATAAATTAGCAGTTCTATCATTTCACAAGCTCACTCATAACTTCTTTTCTATTTTGATTGCTGTCAGGGTGTATTGGCATTATAATCATGATCAAATTATGGGAGTAATAAGTCTACATACTAGAGGTTATTTTGATTAAAATTTAAATGTCACTAAAATTTTGTTTATGCCCTGGAATAATTTCCTCAAAAACCAAACAAGAAAAATGTGTATCAATGTTAGCATTGTTCTGAAAAATTTCTTTACTTTAAAGAATATACTTGATAGGCATACTTGTACAGGAAACACATCATTTTATATATTGATTCTTCCTTGAGTCATGATCAAAATTCTTAGCACAAATAACAAGCATTACATTGAATAATATAAAGTTAGACCTTAAAATATTTTTGTTAATGTATAAAATCAAATGACTGGCTGCCATTATCAGTAATACTGAATGATTTTTGAATACTGACAAGGAATTTGGCACTAAATTAAGAACTCTACAAAGGTAGATGTATTCCCTAGTGAATTGCAATTCAAATAGGACTTGAACACAGGCATTTTAAAGAGACTGGAAGGCCCATTGGCCAAGGATAGTAATAGTTTTAGTAAGCAGTCTTTTTCTGAAGCATTGCAAAAGAATGAATATATATGAAGACTACTAAGAGTTTAGATGGCTATCTCATTGTTTCCTAACATATAACATCCAAAAACATGAAAGTGAATAAAATACCACAGTTTCCATTTTTAACTACTCTTCTACATCATTTTAAAGCCATGGAAAATAACTCTCTTCGTATTTTAATGGGAAAATATGAATAAAATCACGAGTGTTAGGACTACTTTTAAATGTAGGTTACATAAAAATGAGTTAAACTCCAGCTTATATTCATGCAACTAAATAAATGCAAACCTCTTGGCAATAGACTTTATAATTTGAAACAAAAAATGTTTTAATTTAAACTAGAAGTAGAGTTATATGGATAGAAAACTGATCATAACATCACTTAGAAAAACTGCTTTTGAAAGTACTTCTAATTAAACTTGCAAAACAGTGTTTTAGACTGTTCATTTAAAATTTTAGCATTTGTTATAAAATTCAAAATTTCAACAGCTGTCAGTTAAACATCATATTAAAACTGAATCTAAAAATACAACTGCAAATCATCTACAGGACAGCTTTGGTGGATCACAGATGTGACAGTAACAAGTTTTCAACATAATGCAAAATCCAACTCTAAGCCCCCACTGCATCCCACATGGAATTCTAAACTAGTTAACAACGAGAATCAGGCAACTCACATATATTTTAAACGATGATCAAACTCTGAGAAGGTGTAGAATGATGTTAAATATATGTCAATCCTGACTTTTTACTAAGCACACCGAAGAGTTTTATGAGCAATGTTTTGCTGTGGTATCTTATCATACTAAGTCATGATAAATGCAAAAATAAATCCATTCATGATCTTTAGCAGCAAAAGCTTCTCTCCTCTCCGCTTGATGCAGTCGCCACCTCTCTTGGCTGTAACTTTTAAGATATCGTCCAAGACCCTGAAGCAGGTTTACTATTGGTCCACATCCTACGTCAAAGCATGATCTCATCAGAATTCAGTTCATTGGCCTAGGGATAACAAAGGCTGTTCCAGTCCAAAAGGCTGTGTCTACACAGAACAAAAAGGGAGTATCCAGTATTCTCCAATTAACTTGGCAAATATTGACAACTAAGCTCATTAAATCAAGTTTCCAAATTGGTTTTGTGATACAAGACACAACCCAAGAATACATCTTAATAGATTTTTTAAAGTTATAGTTATCTTTGAGTGTATTTTAAGCTTTTAAAACTAAGTAATCCTCCTTTATATCTTCTTGAGCTGAGGAATTTGTTCGTTCTGAAAACCAAAATCATTTAATCAGCCTTCTTTATAGCACTGAAGCTCAGTCGGTTAGAGCTGACTACCTTAGACTCTAAAACATGTACATAATTTATAACTTTCGTAAAGAATGCCATTTAAAACTTTTATGTTATGTAAGTATTAGGCTTGCCATTGACTTAGAAGTAAATAATCAGCTAGGAGTATAGTGTACAAAAATGCGGGCAGTATTATCACAAGAAATACAGAAATTGGGTGTACATAAACCTCAAAACTTTTTCAGTGTCCTAAATACCATGAAATTACACTCCCACCTCTCCACAGACTTTCCCCTTCAGTTTGCTTCCAAATTCCCACCATTAGAGTTGCCAGTATGAAGTTCCCCTAGGTCTTTTCTATTTCAAACTTGAACATGTTTTTTTCAAGATATTATGGAGAGCTTCACATCCATGCTAGTGAAAGCAGTGTAAAACTGAGAGTTCTGGGGTGAGTACTGTTAGAGTTAAGGAATAAATGGCCAATCATGAACAATGACATAAAGATCAGAATTCTCATCAATGCCAGGTAAATGAGAGTTGTGTACTGTTTGTGTTCTAAGGCACAGTGGTGAAGAACCCACCTGTAATGCAGAAGAATCCGGTGACGCAGGTTGGATCCCTAGGTTGGGAAGATCCCCTGCAGTAGGAAATGGCAACCCGCTCCAGTATTCTTGCCTGGAAAATTCCATGATCAGAGGAGACTGATGGGCTACAGTCTATGGGGTCATAAAGAGTAGGACATGACTGAGCAGCTGAGCACGGTGACCTTTGAATAGTTGCTTTCACCTTGCTAACTTAAGGAAGTATGCAGAAATATATCTATCTAGGTGATAAAATGTAGTCCTGAGAGTAAAATACCTAGAAAGAAAGGGATATGGTTCAGTTCAGTCGCTCAGTCATGTCCGACTCCTTGCGACCCCATGGACTGCAGCACGCCAGGCCTCCCTGTCCATCACCAACTCTGAGTTCACTCAGACTCATGTCCATTGTGTTGGTGATGCCACCCAACCGTCTCATACTCTGTCATCCCCTTTTCCTCCTGCCCTCAATCCTTCCCAGCATCAAGATCTTGTCCAATGAGTCAGTTCTTTGCATCAGGTGACCTAAGTATTGAGTTTCAGCCCAAGCATCAGTCCTTCCAATGAATATTCAGGACTGATCTCCTTTAGGATGGACTGGTTGGATCTCCTTGCTGTCCAAGGGATATGGTAACCCTGTACAAGTTTCAAAAATGAACTGCTATCAAAAATTTTTTTAAAAAACCTTCCAAACTGAACAGTCACAGCCCTCAGATGTTGGTAATAACTGCACACCTGAAAATCATTTTTAGTGTACACAATACTGCAAGGAGATCAAACCAGTTAATCCTAAAGGAAATCATCCCTGAATACTCATTGGAAGGGCTGATGCTAAAGCTGAAGCTCCAATACTTTGGCCACCTGATGCAAACAGCCAACTCATTTGAAAAGACCCTGATGCTGGGAAAGATTGAAGGCAGAAGGAGAAGAGGGAGACAAAGGATGAGATGGTTGGATGGCATCATGAATTCAATCGACATGAACTTGGGCAAACTCTGGGAGATGGTGAGGGACACGGAGACCTGGCATGCTGCAGTCCATGGGGTCACAAAGAGTCAGACACGACTTGGTGACTGAACAACAAATCCTGCAAATACAGAGAGAACCACTAAAGGTATAAATACCATAGGAAATAAAATGCAAATGACTGATTCAGTGTTCATTTGCAGACAGTAGTTTAAAAGGCAAAAGCCCCTACCACTGAGAAACAAGCAGAAAGAACAAGAAAAGGAGGAGGGGGAAGGAAATGAGGAATTGGGGGGGAAAGGAAGAGATGGAAAAGGAGAAGGAGGGGGAAGAATACATAGCAACTGGGCCGTGGACAAGGAGCAGTGATCTTAGTGCTGATGGACCCCTGAAAAAGGCAGCCAGCAACACAGCCACTGGCAATGGAGGGATGACTTGAAGGACAGATATCCCAATAGAGAAAAAAATGGCCAGGCTATGCAAACAATCTGAACAGATCCAGGGAGGGAAAAACCAATCTGACAGACCTTAAGGGCTCCTTAATTATGCACTGTGCCATGTGAGGCCACAATTCAATTGTCCATTCAGCACTATTATATGTCAGACCAGTAGAAGTAAGGTTCAGCTTCAGATTGCAAAGCATTTATTACTCTTTGGGGAGGCTTCGAAGCAGGAGACAGAGCAGGATGCTAACTGCATAGAGGCATCTCTGTAAGACACTACAGGAGAAAGAGGAAGAGCTCTCTGGCAATACAGTGGGAAGGGCAACGCCTGGAGCTGTGAAATGCAGTAGCCTTGGAAGGCAACTAACCCTGGTGCCTGGGAGGGGATGGGAATGGTTTCACAAAGAAAGTGACTTCTCAGCTGGATCTGAAAGGCAAGAAGGAGCTGGAGAAGAGGGGAAGGGATACTGCTGTCCATGAGAATAGCACGTACAAAGGAAGTGAGCTATGAGAGACTTGGGCTGCTCATGTGACTGCATGTATTAACAGCTCCCTGTGACCGAAGAGTAGGATAATCAGAATGAATTGGCTGGAGATGACGCCGGACAGGCAGGCAGGGGCAGGGACAAGGCCTTAAAGGTCATGCTTATTTGCGTTTTTCCTGGTGCTGCCAGCTTTTCTAAATGAAGTTCCATAACCACTAAGAGTTATTTACCTCATCCTTACACATCTCATAATTGTTATTTAATCACTAAGTCATGTCCGACTCTTTTTGACCCCATGGACTGTAGTTCGCCAGGCTCCTCTGTCCATGGGATTTCTCAGGCAAGAATACTGGAGTGGGTTGCCAGGGGATCTTCCCAACCCAGAGATTGAACTCACATCTTCTTCTGCTTGGCAGGTAGATTCTTTACCACAGAACACCTGGGAAGCCCACATCTAATAATACCCTAAAAATACAACCTTGTTAGAGTACATTACTAAGAGGGATTTTTTCTTTTTCTTGAAGTATAGTTGATTTATAATGTTTCAGGTATACAGCAAAGTGATTCAGTTATATATATATATATGTACACACATTCTTCAGATTTTTTTCATTATAGGTTTTACAAGACAATGAATATAATCCCCTGTGCTTTACAGTAGGTCCCTGTAGTTCCTTTTATATATAGGAGTATATGTCTGTTAATCCCAAATTCCTTATTTTTTCCTCCCTGCCTTTCCCCTTTGGTAACCATAAGTGTATTTTCTAGATTTGTGAGTTTCTGTTTTGTAAGTTCATAATTTTTTAGATTCCACATATAAGTGATACAGTATTTGTCTTATTTCACTTAGTATGATAATCTATAGGTCCATCTATGTTGGGACAAATGACATTTCATTCTTTTAATGGCTGAGTAGTGTTCCATGGTATGTATATACCACATCTCTTTATCCATTGCTTTGTTGATGGACATTTAGGTTGCTTACACACGTTGGCCATTGTGAATAGTGTGGCAGTAGACATTGGGGTGTGTGTATCTTTTCAAATTAGAGTTTTCATCTTTTCTGGATATATGCCCAGGAGTGGGACTGCTGATCACATGGTAGTTCTTTTTTAATTTTTTAAGGAACATCTATATTGTTCTCCATAGTGAAAGTGAAGTCGCTCAGTTGCTCAGTCATGTCCGACTCTGTGATCCATGGACTGTAGCCCACCAGGCTCCTCTGTCCATGGGATTTTCCAGGCAAGAATACGGGAGTGGGTCGCCATTTCCTTCTCCAGGGGATCTTCCCAATCCAGGGATCAAACCCGGGTCTCCCACATTGTAAGCAGATGCTTTACCATCTGAGCCACCTGGGAAGTTGGCTCCATAGTGGGTTAACAGTGTGGGAGGGTTCCCTTTTCTCCACACCCCAAGAAGGATTTTCTTAATCATGTTATGTCATCTTTTTACTAAGGAAGATACAAACATAACACACTTTAATAATATTTCCAATTTTTATGAAAGTAAAATGGTCTTAAAGTAAAGTTGTGAAGTTGCTCAGTCGTGTCCGATTCTTTGTGACCCCACGGACACCAGGCTCCTCCGTCCGTGGGATTTTCCAGGCAAGAATACTGGAGTGGGTTGCCATTTCCTTCTCCAGGGATTCTTCCTGACCTAGGGATCGAACCCAGGTCTCCCGCATTGTAGACAGATGCTTTACCATCTGAGCCACCAGGGAAGTCCAACATCATAGTTTACTAACATCATAGTTTTTAAAATGGTCTTAAATGGTCTTAAAAGTAATGTGTTAACTTTTACTATTGGATTCTCAGTCTTTAGGGTGGCCAGATTAACATGATATTGCTATAAATTCAATGATTAGTGTAATTATGGAAAACATCAACATTTTAACACATTTTCATATTGGGCTATAGCAAAAGACTGTCAAGCCACATACTTTAAAGTGCTTCTAGGCATATTTTATAGGATTTGAGAGCAGAATTCAGCCCATTTCATGGACACACAACAGCTGGAATGCAAGCTCCAAGAAGGTAGAAACTGTTCACCAGGATATCTTCTGCACACAGTAGGAGCTTGGAGGTGCTGGTATTGCTCTGTACACTGCAGGCTGAACGGCAGGCTCAGTGTGGATATTATACAATATGCACAACCATGTGCTATGGCTCTCTAGATACTAGACACACCACACACATCCTACCTACCTACTGAAGAAATCATCACATTTCGTACAAATTTAGAAAACAGTCATTTAATTTTCAAATGATGAATGAAGCACTAAAAGTGCCTGGCTCCGTGTTAATGTTACAAAAGTTTAAGCCCCCTCAGGACCAAAAAAATGTATTTTATTAGTCTTTGTACTCCTGGCATGTAATGAGTTTTCAGTGAGTATTGAATGAATGAATTAAAAAGACTGGCATTTCTGTGGTTCTAAATGTAGCTGATGAAGGGTGTCCTAGAGTTAACTAAGTAATTACTAGAGTCATTCAGTTATTCCACTTTTTGTATTGATTGTTGTGACCCTTTCTGGCCTACCTCAACCTCAGCCTGTCCCCTTTCAACTTTGCTGCTTGTTTGAAAAGGTAATCTACATAATCTGACATAAAAGGAACCACTTTTGGCCAAAAGCATACGACCACCTGTACCTTCTTCCAAGTATTTCCACACAAGCTCTGGAAGTCCGTTTGTGGAACAACATAAGGCATAAAGCTTGAACAGCATTTGTATGGACTCTTATTGTTAACTGTCTACCTCTATCCGCATCATCAATCCCCAGCCCATCTTATTAACAGAACATTCTCACACCAATAGAGAAGAAACACAGTACAAGCCACTGAAGGCCTTGTATGAGTAGAATTATTTTTCATCAGCATTTCCTATTTGATTTCTTCCAGATCATTTAAAATTGTACTAACCACCAATGGCAGAGACAAAACAAAACCTAGGTTTGTAAAATGTAGTCAAATAGGAACTAAAAAGGGAAAGAACGAGACATGAAGCCAAATTATCTATCTCATTTCCTCCTATGTGCTAATTTAAAATTTGCTTAAGGGTCATGACTTTTGATGTGCTCCTTGCATGATATCTGACTTCTTTCATGAAAAGGGAAAGGTATGACAAAGAAGCAGCTGTTGCTAGCGGTGAAAAAGTAGAAAAGGGAGCGAGGCCAGTCTGTCAAATATAATCACCTTACAGAGGTTCTCTGAACCCTGCTGTCCTTTTCTGCCATGCTAATGGAAGGCTCCCTGGGCTTAGAGGAGAGACAAAGACAGTGAATAGTTATTGCAGCCATAAAGTAGGAAGTTTCAATGTCTTTGGACTTCAGATGGCAATTTCCAGCAATGAATGAATTCAGAGGGAACTATGTCACCTCTTCATTCTGCTAATGCTGAAACGCATCAAATCTAATGCCAACATAGGCATTGCCCCAGCCCCCACTAAATCTTACCACTTTAGAGACAGTCTGCAAATGAACTTGGAAATGCTCACTGAACCTGTGATGCTGGATCAAGGAGTGGGGGGAGATGGTAAAGGAGGTGGGGTGCAAAGTGACTCAGAACAAAAGAAGGTCATTATTTCAGGAAGTTCAAGGGCAGGATAATGTTTATTTTCTTCACATCTGGAAGGGTGTGTTATTTTTTCACTCATTCCTAAATTTCAAGGAAAGAATTTCATTCTGTCAAAATGCCATTGCTTAAAAAAAATAGGTTAAGTTAGCTGTTTGACAGTTAAGTGAGTTAAGGGGACAGGTGTTTGGAATAAGATTTAAGATTAAGATTTCCTCTTCCAAAAGAGGAAATATACTCAAAATAATATATACAAATAAACTGGTATGAAAAGGGGCAATTTGTCATTAAAAAGAAAAAAAAAACCTACAGGAAAGAAAATAGGAAAAGAGTAATCTCATTGAATCATTAACTTCAATGATCTGGTTTAGGCAAAATCAGTTTTTAAGAAATGCACAATTGGCAAATATTCTCTCACATGTAGTGAATGGCCTAAGGATGCATCTGCTGTTTCTCCTTTTGAGAAGAAGAGCATGGCCCTCAGGAACCCTTCACTATGATTTGCATTTTTAGTGATAGTTTAGTAAGGTCTTCGCAAAATAACCCTGTTTGCCAAAGCATAAATTTCTATTTAGTCATATGCACAGGCAAAATAAATAGCTACTTAATGGCATCATATGAAAAGCATTTATTCAAAAATACTTTAGAAAAAAGTATATAAAATGTAGTCTATATCACCATTATGGAATCCAAACCAGGAAGGACCTCTTTAAATCCCACTGGATTGCATCTGGTGTCATACTTATGTGATTAGACCCTCAGCTTCCCCAACTGCAATGCAACTGCCTTGATCAGAGCAGTGCCCACACTGTAGTATCAGTCCTTGAATCTTCAGCATTTAGGCTAGAAGAATACCCTCATGCCTATCTTACAATTTGTATCTATCAATTTTAATATTTTAGAACACTCTATTCTTTGATATACATAATGGGAAGAGAAAAAAGAAAATATCAGGAAGACTGATAAACTGTTAATTTGTGCTTTTTGCTGTTAGAATGTCTAAATTCCAGAATTGCATTTATATAGAATATTCCTAGTTACTGCTCTTAAACAGAAACATTTAAAGAATATTTTTATCCCCTTATCCATTTATCTCTATGCAGCAGCATAGTTCCTGCCATGCTTTATTTGGTTCTCTTCACAAACTTACCAGTGCCCACAATGGACCTGGCATGAGCTCACTGGCACAGTCCCACTTTAAGAAGTTCTCATTCTCAATTGCAAAATGAAGCTGCCTTCAAAATACTAGCATAATTGGCAAATCAAATTTCCTCCAATAATTAAATGCACATGAAAAACAAATGACTGTTGACCTCTTTAGTTGGCACCCACTATTTTGGATAATTTCTTGGCTGGTATTTGCCATATGCAGATCTGAGTCTTTTTTTTTTTCCTTTTGTGATAATGGATATGTTAGGAAAGCTTATTTAAATGGGAGACATTAATATAGACTGGGGAGACAGCCCTAAAAAATGATGCATTCAGGGCAGTGGTAGAGAGAAGAGGGAAACCTTCAGCTTATGGACACGGAGAAATTGTTACTTATAATCAATCCCACTAATAAAACCATGAGCCAAGGAAACTAGCCAAGGAGCTGAAGGCCACGACAATATTCAGTTGCCAACCAAAGCCCACTTGGCCAATCGCTGATGGAGGTCAGCAGCACCATGAGGAATGTAAATTCAATGTTCTGTATTCAGGCAAGTACAGTTCGTAGTACAGACATTGTATTTACACAGCCCAAAATGCCATTTACAGTGAGATTGCTTGAAGGATATGCAAAGTCTACAATAGTCACATAGTCTACCTTATTTAAATTTGCTCAGTCCACCAGTCAACCACTCCAATTATTAGGTCCCTGTTTGTATAAGATTTTCTTTTCTCATGACAATTAATTTGACTATCCTTCCTATTTGGAGTAAGTGGGTGGAGAGGGTTTGGAGTTGCTGGATTAGTGTGCATGCTAAGGCGTTTTAGTCGAATCCGACTCTGCGACCCTAGGGACTATAGTCCACAAGACTCCTGTGTCCATGGGATTCACCAGGCAAGAATACTGGAGTAGGTTGCCATTTCCTCCTCCAGACCAAAATGGAATGATCTGAATGCTAAGTGGTGACTGTCTTCACTGTCAAACTGTTAGACTGATACAGACAGTGAACTACTGAAAATCAGAATCACAGGCATTTGAGTAGTGACGATGACTAACATTGTCAGCCCGTCCTGCATTTCCCTAGAGGGAATAGCTGCCTACTTAGATATTTTTCAGGGAAATAAAAGGCCTCAAGACTGAAATACAATTTTTTTTCCCACTGATTAGCCAAGAAGAGTAAAAAGGCAAAAGGGGTCTCTGGAAGAGCATGGAGTACCCATAAAAGCAACTTCAACTACTTGAGTATTTTACCTAGGGCAAGCTCTAATGAGGGGATAATATTGAGAGACCACAAAGGGATGATTTTGAATCCCAAAGTGGAATCAAATGTACAGACTAAGCCTAAGTAATAACCAATTTTCTCAGAATTGCACAAAGTTCTTTACTTACTAAATGTCCCTCAGTTCAGTTCAGTTCAGTTGCTCAGTCGTGTCCGACTCTTTGTGACCCCATGAATCGCAGCACGCCAGGCCTCCCTGTCCATCACAAACTCCCGGAGTTCACTCAGACTCAAGTTCATTGAGTCAGTGATGCCATCCAGCCATCTCATCCTCTTGTCTTCCCCTTCTCCTCCTGCCCCCAATCCCTCCCAGCATCAGTTTTTTCCAATGAGTCAGCTCTTCGCATGAGGTGGCCAAAGTACTGGAGTTTCAGCTTCAGCATCATTCCCTCCAAAGAAATCCCAGGGCTGATCTCCTTCAGAATGTCCCTAGATATTTTAAATTTATTACATACTGATTTTAATATAGACTGCAATATGTGTGTGCATCATTTACATATAAAAGTAAGCAAACCAAGTAGTTTGCACACATGTACACATGTGCGTGCACAAACACAATTACAGTTGGCTAATTCTAAGCTCAAATGTACACACATCTTTTTAAAAAAGTTTTTCATTGGATTCATACAGAATTTTTCCCTCTTAAAATCAGAGCTAGAAAATTCTATATGAACAAACAAAAAACATTGAATTTCTCTTCATTCTTTCTTAGCTTCAAAGTTAAAGGACTAAAGTTATTTTACATTTACAGTATTATTAGTTCACTAGTTTCTTCAAAGAACTGTTTTTTAAAGGACCACCCAGAAGATTCAACTAATTGAGGAAGCAATCTTCAGTTTACTTGAAAAGAAAGACTGCATGGGACACATTTCCTGGCACCAGTTCTCTGTCATATGTTTCGACTGGATATAATGCAAAGGACAATCTTAAAATTTAAAAATAACTTGGTCTTTTCTTTCTGCTCCTAAAACACCCAAAGCAAGAAAACAGTTAAGAATTTCTGATACGTTTTTCAGAGAGATTATTTTATAATTTGAGGTTTAGTAATGCCAGGAAAAAAAAAATGAACCACCCAAGGAGATCATAAAAGCCGAAGTCACAGATGTAGAAACAGGTTTTTAGCACTGTGATGAGTTACTGAGTTTGGGGAAAGTGTAAGATGTTATTCAAAGTGAATTATTTAGGCCATGGAATTCTCATTAGGTCATGAGAGAAACATCTGTAAATGGGAACTAAAAGGTTTTATGAAAAGTATTTGAGGAATACGTTAGAAGCTAGAATAACAAAAGTGTAATGGTAGAATTAAATTAGAAATCAGTAACAAAAATACATGTGGAATATATCCATGTATTAGGAAACTAGTCTATAAACCTCTAAACAACCCAAGGTTCATAGAAAAAAATCAAAAGGAACATTAAAAATTATTTTCAACTGAATGAAAGTGAAAACATTAAAATTTGGGGGTTTCAACTGGAGCATTATGTAGTGAAAATTTATAGCTTTACATACCCGCAATAGAAAAGAATAAAAGTTTCAGGTCAATGACTTCAGATTCCACCTTAAGAACCTAGAAACTGAAGAGTACTTGAAAAGCAGAAGAAAGAACAATAAAAATCAGCACAGAAATCAATGAAGCAGAAAGCAGAAACAATGAGAAAATCAATGAAAACAAAAGACAGTTTCATGAAAAGATCAATAAAAGTGATAAACCTCTATCCAGGCTAACCTGATAAAAGATAAATTTATTAATAGGACTAACCATACCCACGTGTTGGATAGGATATAGAGCAACTGGAACTCTCTAACACACTGCTGGAGAGAATGTAAAATGGCACGATCGCTTTGGAAACTGGCTGTTTATTAAATAAAAACATAAACATTCCTACCGTATACCAGGCATTCCACTCTGAGGTGTTTACTCCAGAGAAATGACATATGTCTATACAAAGACTTATGCATTAATATTCACATCTGCTTTATTTGTAGTGGTCTAAAATGGAAACACCCTAAATGTCCATCAACAGATGAATGGATAAAAAACTGGTATCCAGATGGAAATACGATTCAGCATAAAAAGGACTGAACTACTGCTATTCACAATAACGTGAATCAAGTTCAAACAAATGATGCATGAATGAAGCCAGATTTTTTTAAGAGAATGTAACAATGATTTTTTATATAAAATTCTAGAAAGTGCAGACTAATTTTCAGTGACAGAAAGTAGACAAGTATTTGTGCACAAGGAAGAGGGAGAGGGGAAGGATTACAAAGGGATCATAGAAAACTTTCTGGGTGATGAACATTTTTATTATCTTAATTGTAGTGATGGTTTTATAGGCATACACACACACGAAGCTGATTTTTTGTGCATTTTGAACATGTCCTTTTTATTGTATGTTGATTGTGCCTGGAGAAATATCAATAACCTCAGATATGCAGATGACAACACCCTTATGGCAGAAAGTGAAGAGGAACTAAAAAGCCTCTTGATGAAAGTGAAAGAGGAGAGTGAAAAAGTTGGCTTAAAGCTCAACATTCAGAAAACCAAGATCATGGCGTCTGGCCCTATCACTTCATGGGAAATAGATGGGGAAACAGTGGAAACAGTGTCAGACTATTTTTTGGGGGCTCCAAAATCACTGCAGATGGTGATTGCAGCCATGAAATTAAAAGACGCTTACTCCTTGGAAGGAAAGTTATGACCAACCTAGATAGTATATTGAAAAGCAAAGATATTACTTTGCCAATAAAGGTCCGTCTAGTCAAGGCTTTGGTTTTTTCAGTGGTCATGTATGGATGTGAGAGTTGGACTGTGAAGAAAGCTGAGCGCAGAAGAATTGATGCTTTTGAACTGTGATGTTGGAGAAGACTCTTGAGAGTCCCTTGGACTGCAAGGAGATCTAACCAGTCCATCCTAAAGGAGATCAGTCCTGGGTATTCATTGGAAGGACTCATGCTGAAGCTGAAACTCCAATACTTTGGCCACCTCATGCGAAGAAATGACTTATTGGAAAAGACCCTGATGCTGGGAGGGATTGGAGGCAGGAGGAGAAGGGGACGACGGAGGATGAGATGGTTGGATGGCATCACTGACTCGATGGACATGAGTTTGGGTAAACTCTGGGAGTTGGTGATGGATAGGGAGGCCTGGCGTGCTGCGATTCATGGGGTCACAAAGAGTCGGATACGACTGAGTGACTGAACTGAACTGACTGTGCCTTAATAAATGTTAAAAGTAATCACCCATAATTCCAACTGTGATTAATTGTGGTTGCATCTTATTGCATACTTGTCCAAACATTTTAGTCAAAAATGCTTTTCATTTTTGCTGAAATGGAACCAAATTGTATGGCTTTTAAAAAGTGATTTTTTAAATTGAGTATATAATGGGCATCTTGTCGTTTCATTAAATTCTCTTTTACATCATTTTAATACCTGCATGTTACATTATTATGTGTGTCAGACATATTTTTTTTGTTTGTTTTTTGTCTTGAGATTTTATTCAACTTTTTATTTTATCTTGGAGTATCATGGCATCTGGTCCCATCACTTCATGGAAAAGATGGGGAAACAGTGGAAAGAGTGCCTGATGAACTATGGATGGAGGTTCGTGACATTGTACAGGAGACAGGAATCAAGACCATCCCCAAGAAAAGAAATGCAAAAAAGCAAAATGGCTGTCTGAGGAGGCCTTACAACTAGCTATAAAAAGAAGAGAAGCGAAAAGCAAAGGAGAAAAGGCAAGATGTACCCATTTGAATGCAGAGTTCCAAAGAATAGCAAGAAGAGATAATAAAACCTTCCTCGGCGATCAGTGCAAAGAAGTAGAGGAAAACAATAGAATGGGAAAGACTAGAGATCTCTTCAAGAAATTTAGAGATACCAAGGGAACATTTCATGCAAAGATGGGCTCGATAAAGGACAGAAATTGTAGGGACCTAACAGAAGCAGAAGATATTAAGAGGTGGCAAGAATACACAGAACTGTACAAAAAAGATCTTCACGATCCAGATAATCGTGATCACTCACCCAGAGCCAGACATCCTGGAATGTGAAGTCAAGTGGGCCTTAGAAAGCATCACTGTGAATAAAGCTAGTGGAGGTGATGAAATTCCAGTTGAGCTATTTCAAATCCTAAAAGATGATGCTGTAAATGTACTACACTCAATATGTCAGTAAATTTGGAAAGCTCAGCAGTGGCCACAGGACTGGAAAAGGTCAGTTTTCATTCCAATCCCAAAGAAAGGCAATGCCAAAGAATGCTCAAACTATGGCACAATTGCACTCATCTCACATGCTAGTAAAGTAATGCCCCAATTTTCCAAGCCAGGCTTCAGCAATAGGTGAACCGTGAACTTCCAGATGTTCAAGCTGGATTTAGAAAAGGCAGAGGAACCAGAAATCAAATTGCCAACAACTGCTGGATCATCGAAAAAGCAAGAGAGTTCCAGAAAAACATCTGTTTCTGCTTTATTGACTATGCCAAAGCCTTTGACTATGTGGATCACAATAAAGTGTGGAAAATTCTGAAAGAGATGGGAATACCTGACCTGCCTCTTGAGAAACCTGTATGCAGGTCAGGAAGCAACAGTTAGAACTGGACATGGAACAACAGACTGGCTCCAAATAGGAAAAGGAGTACGTCAAGGCTATATATTTTCACCCTGCTTATTTAACTTATATGCAGAGTACATCATCAGAAACGCTGGGCTGGGAGAAGCACAAGCTGGGCTCAAGATTGCTGGGAGAAATATCAATAACCTCAGATATGCAGATGACACCACCCTTATGGCAGAAAGTGAAGAAGAGCAAAAGATCCTCTTGATGAAAGTGAAAGAGGAAAACGAAAAAGTTGACTTAAAGCTCAACATTCAGAAAACTAAGATCATGGCATCCAGTACCATCACTTCATGGCAAATAGATGGGGAATCAATGGAAACAGTGGCTGACTTCATTTTTTTGGGCTTCCAAATCACTGCAGATGGTGATTGTAGCCATGAAATTAAAAGACGCTTACTCCTTGGAAGGAACGTTATGAGCAACCTAGACAGCATATTAAAAAGCAGAGACCTTACTTTGTCAATAAAGGTCCATCTAGTCAAGGCTATGGTTTTTCCACTAGTCATGTATGCATGTGAGAGTTGGACTATAAAGAAAGCTGAGCAGAGAAGAATTGATGCTTTTGAACTGTGGTGTTGGAGAAGACTCTTGAGAATCCCTTGGACTGCAAGGAGATCTAACCAGTCCATCCTAAAGGAGATCAGCCCTGGGTATTCATTGGAAGGACTGATGTTGAAGCTGAAACTCCAATACTTTGGCCACCTGATGCGAAGAGCTGACTCATTGGAAAAGACCCTGATACTGGGAAAGATTGAGGGCAGGAGGAGAAGGGGACGACAGAGGATGAGATGGTTGGATGGCATCACCGACTCATTGGACATGGGTTTGGGTGGACCCTGGGAGTTGGTGATGGACAGGAAGGCCTGGTGTGCAGCAGTTCACGGGGTCGCAAAGAGTCGGACACGACTGAGCGACTGAACTGGACTGAACTGAAACCACCAAAGGCAGATAACCTTGAAGAAGATTCTTTTTTAACAAGAGTGTCCTAAAACTGTTTTGATGACTTTATATGGTGACTGTTATTAGACCGCCTTCCAGAGAGCCTGTTCATGCTGAATGACAAGCACTTTTCTAGCTGTCCTTAAGTAGCATATATACAGTTCAAACTGTAAATTATCAAGGCCTAGGATGCCCTTGTTTTACTTCAAGGAGAAATCCTATGGGATGTGTCGAGCGTTGCTCTGCTCCTGAGCAGTCTTCCTTAATCAAAGGTTCATAGGCATTACACAGAGCATACGTGCAATTATATAAAAATCTCAACTTCACAGGTAGTCAATACACTGTAAGGCATTTTGTAAAGGCTTCGATAATTTCCAATAATATGTCAGGGTACAGATGAAGGGAAATATTTTTGTAGTTCATTCAAAATTAAGTTTCTTACACTATTCATGCATGCATGAAAAATTCAGATTTGTAACTCATGGGAACATTCTGTTATATAATGTGAAAGCAAAGAAATAACTAATTCCCAATATATTTAGTACTAAATCAATCCTGCTCCATAGTACAGGATAATAGGTTTAATTAACAGTCAACTGAAATATTGATAATAACAGGAGCATAATTCAACTATAGTTCTACTTTAAAATCAAGAGCAGAACGTAGGAATTCTTGTGTTACTAGGTTGAAACAAATGCTTTACTTAAGATGATACTTTTCTATTGCTATACTGTGTAGAAGTAAGATTTTTCTTTTAAAGTGGGAAGCCTGACATTCGAGGTATTGCAGATGTGTCGTTTCTGAATGACCCTTTGCTTTCCATCAGTCTGAGGTGGCAGTTGCTGGCCTAGGGCAAATCCATTACCGTTCAGAATTTACAATTATTATTCAGGAGTCATAGGTTGTTGACTTCTTATCTTTAGCCTGGATATTGCAATACTGGTGCAGGCAGGGTGGACTGGGGTGAAGGGAAGCATTTTTTCAAAGAATGTACAGTAATGCAAATTATAATCACATTTTGAGTGCAGACTCAGTTGCTCAGTCGCATCCAGCTCTTCTGACCTCATGAATCTGTAGCCTCCTCTGTCCATGGAATCTCCAGGCTAGAATCCTGGAGCTGGTTGCCACTTCCAGGTGATCTTCCCGACCCAGGGGTCACACCTGCATCTCCTGCGTCTCCTGCAGTGGCAGTTGGATTCTTTACCACTGTTCCACTTGGGAAGTCCCAAGATCACATTTGCTTTATACCAACTACAATAAATTGTATTTTCTGTTAACATTTAGATCTCATATTCTTCAAGTTATATCATTTTACCTTTGGGAAATTAGTGTATTACCACTAATCATAACTATTTGACAAGCTAGGTTTCAGTTTTTGATATTCTAAGTTTAAGGATACAGATATTCAGGGATGGTACAATGCTGTTTTCATTCTGCTATCTGAAATAGTAACAACGTAATGAAATAAAATTACAATAAGAGTGCAGATGATCAATGCATTCTGTTTTCAAAAGAAAGGTTTTTGACTCCGCGCTGACATTTATTTTCCATTTCTCTGGTGCACTGGCTATTTGTTTAATAAAAGGAGACCTTTCCAGTGACAAGGACATTAGCACCATCAATCAAGAGGTTTGCTTAAGTCATGATAATATAAATGAAGTTTTTTTTTTTTTTTCTTTTAGAATTTCAAGACTCAAAGCTTAGTACTGGCAATGTGGCTAAGAAGCTAGAAGAAATAAAATGATATACAGAGTTTGGAACAATGTGCCCAGAATAACAAAATTTTACAGAACATAACATAATGTTTTGCATTTAGAAATAAATTGCTCAGATATGAACTGGGGAAGATATTGGACTTAATCAATATAACTTCACAGGGCAAAATGAGAACACATGGATGGAAGTTAAGGAAGCCAATTTTGTGCAATGTCAGAAAGAACTTCTTGGTAAGTCCTCTAAAAGTGAAATGAATTTCCTGTGAAATACCAGTGCTTTTTGCCCCTGCAGGTGTTAAAGCAGATCAACAAACATCTGTCAGTTATATTACACAAGGGATTCCTAGAGTGGGTGGAACACTGGAACCGATTAAGTCCTTTGAACTCTGATTCCCAATCTAACCTTTCGGGTCAGAACCCTTTAGGACATCAGATGGATAAACAATCTACTAAGAAGAAAGACATTTCAACAATGAAATACAGTATAAGAAATAGAAAAGTATGTAAGTAATGATGATGCAAATAAAAAATTAAGGAAGAATTGAGAGAAAAGTGACAAATTCTAGCTAGCAGTACAATGTCAGATTGCTTAGAGGAGTCCTTATATTAAGGATTATAGTGGGTGTCATAATTCAGGTGGGAAGGATAATGTGGTACAGGATTCCTGCCTGAAAGGAGGGCCCAAGCAAAGAATTAGAGGAGTAGATAGAACTCCAATATCTGAGAAGAGAAGAGAAATATTCTGGAGCTTTTAATTAATCAGAATCTTTGTGATAAATCTGTATTTACTTTGGCTGTCAAGAGTGCCTTAAATAGGTATAAGGTTGTAAAATGCCTGACATACGTCAAAAATAATGAAATCATGCCGTTTGAAGCAACATGGACCGATCTAGAGGTTATCATATCAAGTGGAGTGAGTCAGAAAGAGAAAGACAAATGCCATATGATATCACTAATTTGCAGCATCTAAAATATAACATAAATGAACTTATCTACAAGACAGAAACAGGCTTACAGACATAGAGGACAGACTTGTGGTTGCCAAGGGGGGAGGCGGGTTGGGGAGGGAAGGACTGGGAGTTTGGGTTTAGCAGATGCAAACTATTATATGTTATACATAGGATGGATAAACAATGAGGTCCGACTATGTAGTGCATGGAACTATATTCAATATCGTGTGATAAACCACAAAGGAAAAGAATATGAAAAAGAACGCATATGTGTATAACCGATCACTTTGCTGAATATATATATATATATTTATATGGTTTAAATCAACTTCTCAGTCATATTTATTTCTTCTTTATAATCTAAAATAATATTATATAGTGATAAAGATAGTAGCCTCCCAAATTGCTTCCAGAGTTTTCTTAGGTAGCAACAGAACTGTACAGCATCTGAACACAGACTGCAGGAATCGAGTCACCAGGTGGTATCTCTCTAGGCTTGAAGACTTCGTCTCAGAGAAAGTAGGCTGAGCATGAGATCCACCCAGAATATGATCAAGCCAAACCACTGCTTTTGGGCATTTTCCTAAAGTGAAAAGAGAAGCAAAATTTCCAACTCGCTAATTTCGCTACTTGTTAGTCTATCTAAAGTCTTTTGTTTCTGGAAGCTTTTAATATTCTCTTTGTTTCTGTCAGCAGTTTTTCTGTACCATGCCTGGCTGTAAGTTTCTTTCTTTCTTTCTTTTCTGGTTTTATCCTGTTGGGCTTTGTAGTGCTCCGTGAACCCCTGACAGGGATAGTCACAAGCTATTCTTTGGAAAAGATTGTTTCTGCCCTACTTGCTGACCTCCTGCTGGGACACCAGTCTATACCCCATATACGTTTTACACTTTTCTTCCCTTCAGGATCTTTCATCCTTTTTCTATAATGTCTCTGTCTGGTTATTTTTTCAGAACTACTTTCCAGTTTATTAATCATCTCCTCAGTGTGTCTAAATTATTTTGTAAACTCATGTATTGAGTTCTTAATTTTGGTTATTACATTTTCCCAGTTCTAGAGTTTCTACATGAATCATTTTCAGTAGTTTCCAGTTCTTTGCTAAAATTCTTCAGACCCAATTTCTTAAAAGAAACATAAAATCTGCATCTGATAACTCTAATATTTAGAGCTATTGATCCGTTTCTACTGTCTTCATTTTTCTGGTCATTTGATCCTGTCAACTGGGGTGTGGGATTCACTGCTAGATGAGAGATGAGGCTGGTAAGGGAAGCATGGGCGAATGCATTAGAAAGCAGCGAGACTAGAGATGCAGAGACCAATGGGTAAGGTTTACAGGCATGTAAGAAGACAAGCTGGCAATTAGGGATAAGGCTTTTACTAAGGAAATGGCAATCCACTCCAGGACTATTGCCTGGAAAATCCCATGGACAGAGGAGCCTGGTAGGCTATAGTCCATGGGGTCACAAAGAGTTGGACACGACTGAGCGACTTCACTCACTCACTCACTCACAATAGAGATTTTAGTGGGCTTCCTTCATAGCTCAGTTGGTAAAGAGTCTGCCTGCAATGCAGGAGACCCAGGGTCAGGAAGATCCCCTGGAGAAGGAAATGGCAATCCACCACAGCCTGAAAAATCCCATGGACAGAGGAGCCTGGAGGGCTACAGTTCATGGGGTCCCAAGAGTTGGACGACTTAGCGACTAAACCACCACCACCACCACCAATGGAGACTTTTAAAAACAGGTGTATATATCCAAGAGATTTTTATGGGCTAGAGTCTACATGATGATTCCCATGTTTCTGTTTTTGAAAACTGAAAGAAGAAAAAATGGTGCCATTTACTAAACTAGATAAAATTGAGGGAAGTTCAAATTTAGGAGAAAAAGAGTTGACTTGGGATTAGTGCAGTTGAGATGGCAGGCTGACTTCCTAGCTGTGAGAGGCTTGTGGTCTGTACATTCAGGAGAAAGTTCTGGGCCAAATATACAGCTCTGGATGTCATCTGCACACAGGTGTGTGTCACAGGGAGGAGTAGATGAAAGGGACAGGGAGGAGGTGGAGGTCAGGGTGGGGCGCCTCGGGCTGAAGCTATCAGAGCACAGAGCTGCCAGGAAGCAGGTGGGCCCTTGGAAGCCTGGAACAGGCCGAGATGGAGTTGGAAAAGAAGTCTGTGGTAACCAGGGGAGTGCATTGTCACAAAACTAAGGGTAGAGATCATGGCGAGGGGAACATGGTCACCAGAATGAAATGCGACTAAGAAAACATACCGAAAACAAGCAAATCATTGGTGACCCTGGTGAGCGTTTCGGTGGAATGAAGGGAGAAAGCAGGTTGTGGTGGGCTGAGGAGTGGACGGGTGAAGGGGTGGACAATGAGCAGAGGGAGTTTGTGAAGTCTGGCTCTGAGGAGGAGAAAGATGGGTAGATAGGATGCATGTGAGACTAGGGCATGTTTTCTAAGTTTAGGCCAAAAAGATATGACCATGATAAAATACCAATAGGAAGATATAACCAAAGTGGGAGAGGTTGAGGGATACAAGAGAAAAAAAAAAAAAAGCCTGCGTGCATCCTAAGTCGCTTCAGTCGTGTCCAACTCTTTGCGCCTGGAAGGACTGCCAGGCTCTTCTGTCCATGGGATTCTCCAGGCAAGAATACTGGAGTGGGTTGCCATGTCCTCCTCCAGGGAATCTTAAAAAAAAAAAAAAGCCTAATTAACAGCAAATATGGGGGCCTCCCAGGTGGCACTAATGATAAAAAAACGAAACAAAACAAAAAAACCACCCACCTGCCAATGCAGGAGACCCAGGTTCAATCCCTGGTTTGGGAAGATCCCCTGGAGGAGAGCATGACAACCCACTCCAGTATTCTTGCCTGGAGAATCCTATGGACAGAGGAGCCTGGTGGGCTACAGTCCATAGGGTTTCAAAGAATTGGATAGGACTGCAGAGACTTGGTACACAGCACGCACGATAGCAAACATCTGAAGACTGGAGGATTCAGGATCTAGAGCTCAAGGGGCAAGGTCTGCCTGAGATGCTTAGAAGCTAGGTAGAGAGATCCTTTCCCGTTTTTTCCTATCAGAAGGGAAAAGTCAGGAGATCGTTTTGGTGGCAAGACAGGGAGAGGGTTCTTTACAGATGGTTTCTCTTTTTAGTGCCAATCAGGGGGGCTTGGATATCTGCTGTAGGGAAAAAGCAAAAACTTTCAAGCAATATGGTAGAACAGCCACATAGCATTAATGATCCGGCTGAAGTCAGACACCATGAAGTCGTTCAGTGGCTGCGTTCTACAGGGTGATATGAGTTTGCCCATCAGTTCCCAGCAGTTTGGAGCAGTTGCAGAGGAAGTCGACTGTTAGATGTATCCTGAAAAAGGATTTGGGGCTGGTGGGTCCCTCTGCAGACAACAGGACAAGGCTAAGGAGAACGTTGGCAAGTGTGACGGACAGTGGAGAAGCAAGTGAAGATGAAAGGGAAGAAGTAGGTAGAAGAAACGGAGAAGTGTGCAATGGAGGTCCCAGGACAATTTGATGAAACAGAGTCTGGGACTCCAGATTTCCTATTTTGGGTGACTGGGATTTGATGATTATTAATTTATATATAAGAAGACCGGTTTTCTTGAGACAGTCTTGGTTTATACCTGTTTTGCTGAAGTAATTGCTAAGTTTCACCCCATTTCACTTTCAAAAGTGTCCTTGTTTGTATAATAAATTAAATGTCTTGGTATTTATATAGAGATTATATGGAACAGGCGTGGAAGAAGGGAGATAATTAGTTTAATTTTGGACATATTGAGTTCAAGGAATTTATAGGAATTCAGGTTTAAAGGTCAAGTAGATCAAACATTTGGGCAGATACAACCTATACTCACCCATAATACATAAATCAGTATAGTACTAATTGACTTATAATTTAGTGATTATCTCAAATGATATACTAATCTGCAGATAATACATTAAATTCCTAGAAAACATTTGCTTGAGGGCTTTTTCTTGGTATTAAAGTATGTGGTATTTGTGTGTGAAATGAAAAATATTAATCACGTGAGAAACAATTTTAACACTGACCAATTTGTCAATCTGGTATAAGGTATTAATGGACCGAGTTCAATTGAGTCATACCTCAAAGCGCCACAAGGTGGCAGCACAACTACACTATGATACATAATTAACACGGGGAAAGATTCCTACCAGATATTCTGCAGGTAGAACATTTAAGAGTTTATAGCCATTGGACATTATAAGTGCGTGCATGCTAAGCCGCTTCAGTCGTGTCCGACTCTGTGCGACACTATGGACTGTAACCCGCCAGGCTCCTCTGTCCAAGGGATTCTCCAGGCAAGAATCCTGGAGAGGGTTTCCATGGCGGCCTCCAGGGGATCTTCTCTACCCAGGAATTAAACCTGGGTCTCTCATGTCTCCTGCCTTGGCAGGTGAGCTCTTTACCACTAGTGCCACTACATTATATAAATGTTTCTAAATATATGCCTTTTAATTTAAAAGTAATTATTTGTTTTATCATTATTGCCAATTGGAAGATGTGAAAATTAAAAAGTTTTATTTTTAAATATGTACATTATTTTTAAATATTTTAAACAGATTAAGACATATGATGTCCCTATTCCCTGGTGGCTCAGTGCTTAAAAAGTCCATCTGTAATGCAGGAGACATGGGTTCGATCCCTGAGTGGCAAAGATCCCCTGGAGAAGGAAATGGTAACCCACTCCAGTATTCTTGCCTGGGAAATCCCATGAACAAGCCTGGTGGGCTATAAAAGTCCATGGGGTCATGAAAGAGTTGGATGCAACCTAGTGACTTAACAACAAAAGACATGATCACTGATATACATTTATGGGCATTCTTAAGATAGCTGTTCATATGGCTTCCCTGATGGCTCAGATGGTAAAGAATCCACCTGCAAGGTAGGAGACCTGGGTTTGATCCCTGGGTCTTGGAAGATCCCCTGGAAGAGGACGTGGTAACCCATTCCAGTATTCTTGCCTGGAGAATCCCCATGGACAGAGGAGTCTGGCAGGTTACAGTCCATGGGGCCACAAAGAGTTGGACATGACTGAGTGACTAAGCACACACGGTATATCATACACTAGCTATAAATGTCTTATAAATTTGCATTTTGATTGGTATATTGTAGTTAGATAATTTTATTTATAGTATCTTTTTAATACATTTATCTCACTAGTGAACATACACTTAGTAACTTCATTCATTGGCCTTTGGGAGGAAAGCATTCAGAAATCTCATGAAGAAACTCTTGTTTGCCATATTCTAGCTATAGCGACACAAATGGAGGTAGGTATGGTTATCTGATTTAGCCAATGGATAGTACAGGATACCCGGTTAAATTTGAACTTCAGCTAAACAGCAAGTAATCTCTTTAATATAAGTATGGTACCATACAATATTTGGGACATATGTATACTAAAAATTAGTCAATTCCTCATTATATTTTATGTGGTACCCCAAGTAGGGAGCAATAAGAGGGAGAAGAATTGGGGGGTGGGGGGAAAGCAAGCTGTGGAGAAATCCAGGATTCTGGGCTCCAAATCTGACCTACTATTCAGATGTCTTCAGGACCAAGGAAAAGAATCATAAATGGACTTGAACTAGGCTGCATTCTGTGGTGAACTCATTTATATGTTAAGCTAAACAACATGGGCTAGGGTTAATCAAGCACTCTGGTGAATTACCATCTACACCACACATTGATTACTGATTTTCAAACAACAAAACACGACAACATATATTTAAAGCTAGCTCAGTTTTGGACAAAATTGAATAAATAACTGCAATTCAGACATTTTGGGGTCTTACCCACATTCAGGGTTATCATTATGAAAATCTGTCATTAGAGCATGAAGGCTCGGAAAGGCCATTTTAATTTTGTTTAATCAACAAGCATGCCTGGCACCTTCTGTGTGCAGAGGACTGACTGAGACTGTGAGTATAAGGATTAATAAGACACTGATGTAATTCATCTTGGTAGCCATTTATCGTTGATAAAATAAAAGTTAAAATCGTGTACAAATCATGGCAAAGTCATTCTTACCATTCTGCCCCCCGCCCCCCCCAGGTTTTGGTCCTTGATCAACTGTTTCTCCCTTTGTTCCTCCCTAGAATGATCTCCTTTCTCTTCTGTGTGATCTTCAAATATCATTTTAATACTCAAGACTTCCAAATATCTATTCCAGCCATGACTTCTCTGCTCTGCCTAAGTATGTACATTTAACTGATATGAGTTCCTGGCTGTCCCATGAGCACTTCCTAAATTAGACTTACAGTTTACTTCCAGAAAATTTTATTCTTCGTTTATTCCCAATCTTAGTTAATTGCAGTTCTCTTCCTGTTCTCCTCTGCCCTTCAGACATTCACACAATCTCAACTTCTGTCCCCCATCCAATCAGAGTATCCTTACTAGATCGTGTGTCTACTGTTCCATGTCCTTTCTAAACTCATTTCCTTCCTCCAGCCTCAATTGCCTTAACTTTAGAAATTTATTAAAATTATCAATTAATTTTATTTACATTATTTTATACCAATAATTATATTTTTAAATCTGAGAAGAGTTTACGATTTTAATGGCATTAAAAGGTAAAAATAAGACTGATAAGGAAACACAGGCAGAGTCAGAGAATGGCCTGGGGTTGGGAGGTGTTCAGATGTCTGAAATACAGACACTTGGAAGAGAAGGCAGGGAAACCCCTCAAGCTTCCCATTCAGCACAGTGCTAGGCACTGATGGAAACAACTGGAAGCATTTATAAGGCGCCCACTGAACGTTCTGCAGAAGATTCTTGAGAGTCCCTGAGCTGTAAGGAGATCAAACCAGACAATCCTAAAGGAAATCGACCCTGAATATTCATTCAATGGAAGGACTGATGCTGAAGCTGAAGCTCCAATACTTTGGCCACCTGATGCGAAGAACTGACTCACTGGAAAAGACCCTGATGCTGGAAAGATTGAGGGCAACAGGAGAAGGAGGCGACAGAGGATGAGATGGTTGGATGGCATCACTGACTCAATGGACATGAGTTTGAGCAAACTCCAAGCCTGGCATGCTGCAGGCCATTGGCATGCTGCAGTCCATGGGGTTGCAAAGAGTCAGACACAACTCAGTGACTGAACAACAACAGCAGAACAACATCAACTCTGAACCTTAGGCATTCATATCCTCCAGCGAGATGAATAATGCAGGTCAAAGGTCACATTCCTCTAGACTGCAGGGAAGAAGGGGAAGGAAACAAAGTCTTTCAATCTGGGTCATTAGTCCTAGCAATTTAAAAAGTGATGAACACATCTTTATAAGACCAGCCCAGTATCTTACAGGAGCATCAGTGGTGGCGTAATCAAAGGAGTATAATTAAGAAAAACATAAATAAATCTGAAACAACTAATAACATGACTACCCTTATGCCCTATATCAACTATAAAATGGGAAATATTTAAACAAATGATTCTGATCGGTGTAACTTTTAAAAAGCCAAGGCAAATTTTCAGTTTTATTTCCAAGTAGTTTTCCAGAATCTATAATCAGCATAGATGTTGAAATTTCTCAAAATCCATTGGAAAGTATCTCAGCATACATTTTAGAAAGATGCTGGCTTTGATCCATTTTGTCAACGTGATGGCTGATACCTGTCCTTGTCTTATAGCCTATCCCTGTCTTCCTCCTTCAGTAACTTGACTCAGAGGAGTTCTGGACCACATATGTGGATTCTCACTGCTCCGTCGCTGTATTTGGGGTGACATAAGGGCTCAAACAACAGAACATGAGAAGCTATAAGTGGTTTACCTGTCCAGAGGCAGCCACCCAAGCTTGGTAGTTAAGGGCTAAGAGGACTCAAGCAAAGAGAACAGGAAGGTTCAAAAGGAGGGGTCATGATGCCCCTTGCAACGGGGGAGGGGAGTTTGTGTCCGGGCAAAGCACTGAGGGGAGGGTGGAAGGACAGGTTGATCAGGCCAGGGGTTAACTGGACCCAAGATCCTGTGTGTTTCTAGAAACAGGCCTTGAGGGAATCTCTCTGGCCTCACATATGGAATGGGGATAACAGAGATTGAAGACCATGGAGGCCTGAATCAGCTTAATTACACACTGTGGTGTAAGGATGGGAAGGCCCCCAGATGCTTGAAATTCTTTCCACAGAAAACAAAACATTTACTTTACAGAGATAAAAGGCTTGAAATGTAAATGCATGAGTGAAACTCATTCACACTTGGGTGTAATCAGTCAGTCAAGAAATCAATAAACAGAGAAGTATCAGATTCCCTGGGGGTGGGGGGCAGAGAGCAAGAGGCTAAGTTTAGGAGGTAGAGGCTGGGTGGAAAGTTAGGATAAGTGCCAAGGAAACAGACCTAGGAGACTAGGAAGCCCAACTTCAGCTACTTGGCACATTTTACTTGTGATTCATGAGGTGTGTCCGTCTGTCTTCTCCACTGGATTATGAACTCCTTGAGCCAATGACTGTAGCACCTAGCATTGAGCCTGGTGCAAATGGTAAGCATTTGCAAATGGTGCTCATGCTGAATTTTAGTTCCAAACTGGTGGACAGCAACAGTGTGCAAATGAACCTTTGCTTTTCCGGCCCAACCAAAGAGACAGATTATTGGGACCCTTACTCTCCTGGGGTTCTGGAGTGTCAGAGCTGCCTTCTCAGGCCCATCTGTGCCCACACAACCAAGAAACAAGGCTCTTACTTAGCTAGGAGATGGCAAACAAGGGAAAATGATTTTAAAGATGCCTGCTCAAAATTCTCCTAATACGAAAACTATGAGGTGAGGACATTTTGATTGCTTCTGTTGCTCAAAATATACATCAGGATCTCACAGTGCTTTCCATTCATTATCCTCAGTGTGGAATTTTGGATTTTTTTTAGTATCAATTTTCTGGTATCGATAGAGTAAAGAGGCTAGCATGTGGCGCTAGCACGGTGCCTGGCAAATAGCAAGTGTTCAATAAGTTTTTGTTGAACGAACAAATGAATGCAGGAATGATCGATTGGGGGTGATCCCCAAATTCCAAACAGTTGAGTCAAAAATGAGGAAAATTCACATCAAGTAGGTAGAGACTAAGCTGAAACATTATGCATAAAACTTTGTGAAAAGCTGTGGAAAATCCAGATTTACCATACAAATACTTGAATGTTATTAGCTTAATTGGATTTTATTTGATACAGTAAATGGAATTGGAATATAGTGACTGGAGTATAGGAACAAATGAAGTCAATTTTGTTCTCTTTGGGTTAAGCTAGGTTGAACAAAATGGGAAATTTCTGTTGCCCTTGCCCTTGCAAGACTGGGACATAGTAATTTTTCTAAGTTTTCTGGAAAATTCTGAGTTTGATTTGTTTGTTTTTGTTTTGCTTTACTTTACAAATAGCCTCCTGGCCCTCTAGCAATACCCCCATCTCAGATACCACTCCCCTATCTAACTATAAAACAATTAATAGAAGCTCAAAATACTTGAGCAACATTTGCTATTTTAAACAAATCCTGGTTTTAGTCTGAACATAGTTAAGAACTTTTCAGGCCCAGCAAGCCCCGCTTCAGGTCTCCATTACTGGAAAAAGCCATTATGTGGAACCACTGCAATACAGCCAAGAACCTAGTAATATTAGCACATTTCAGAAAGCTTGGCTGATTCTCTCTTGTAGTTTCTTCTTATCTAGTATCAGGTCACCTGAAATCATTAAAACTTCTTGTAACAGTTTTCCAATCCATGACTAAATTTCCACTTTGAGGACCTCTGACTTTTTAGGCAATCTCTCACTAGAATGAGTCTACGATTCATGCTAAATCACAAGGATGATCAGATGAAATTGTTAACAGAATGCTGTGTTTCTGGTGGATAATAACTCATTGGACATAAAAATTAAGATAATATGCTTTATTTTACATGATTGTTGATGTTGATTCCAGCCATTACCTCCAATCAAGTCAGGCTATAATTTTGTGGCATTAATGAAGACAGACTTAATGAGCAGCTCTCCTTTCACAGCGTAGGTCTCGTTGCTGTACACAAAACCAAAGTTCCCTAAACAGGAAACTTCCATTCCACACCAGCAGGCCTAACTCGATCTGTGGATTACACCTCCAGAGCTCAGCAAGCAACAAATTAATCATGGTTTCCCCCAACCGAGGCATTTTTTCCCTTCCAATCTGAATTTCAGAACTTGGCTTGATTAATGCTGATGTGCTGAACACTGTTGCCATTAAGTCATATATCTTGCAAACAGCCATTTGGAGTAATAATTCATATATCTCCTGGAGCAAAGTTTTTCAAAAGTCTCAGTGCAATATTCTGATGGATCAATCTCCTATGATTCCTGATGCTTCTTTCCGACAATGGCTTTCATTCTAATTGTTCTTAAGATTTTAATCTATCATGTCAACTTAATAGAAACAATGTTCCTGCTTCAAAACTACATATGAATAACAGGTATAAAGTTGTTCTACATGCTGATTATTAGTCCCTGAGAGCAATATTTTGTAAAACTTACCTCACTACCCAAAAGCAATTTTTACTCTTATCCTTAAATGAAAAAAAAAATCTAAAGAATATGTGCTAGTATCTGTGTGCTAACCTTTTAAGCTAATTATTATTTATCCACTTAAAATTAGTAACAGTAAATTTTCCATGTAGGAAAGTCATTCAAGATTCAAACTCTCCCCACTCTTTTTTTAAGCGAGGTCATGACATCTCTGCAGAAGACAAATCCTGTATTAGCGATGAGTTGTTGTTCAGTTGTTAAGTCAGGTCTGACTCTTTTGTGATTAGAAGTGAGTTACTGTTATCCTCAAGGAGGCAGAAAGTTGATGATATTACCCAGTAAAGAGTAAACTAATTTTTAATGCAACCACCAGGAGTTTAATCAACTGTTAAGTGATGCCTTAATTTTTAAATTATGCAAAAGTCACTTGCTGTATTTTTTACTCTGAGCACCTACCCCAACGTATGGCCTGCAGTTGGTGTTCAATGTCAACTGAATGGAACTCAGAATTTTTTACCAAGAGGCTGGTGAGAAAGCGTTCTTCAATTTGTCCACTAGGTGGCAGACAGGGACTACGCTTCCCACATGGAACCATCACAGACCCTCCCATTCATAGTGTAAATAAAGAGCTGCATTATTAATTTATACCATAGCATCCACTCTACACTTAATATTTGTTTAACCAGCTGTTTCCTGTAATCCTCCTTAAACACTATTGATTACAATCCTAAGAACATTTAAGTTTCCATCCCTTTCCATTTTACCCCAACAACATATTGTTACTTTTACTTAACAGACTAAATACATTTAAATATCATAGGCTAAGTACTATGGCTACTGATAATGAATACAGGAGGTTGGAAAATTAACTAGAGGCAACAGAAGACGACAATGCAAAAGTGTTTTCAAATTTGCTCTGCATTTCGCTGGAATTTTAACTGGCTGTGAATACCATTATTTTAAAACTGTAATCTGGAAAATAAGACATGCATGGTTCAGAAGGAAACGAAAAGAAAACCAGTATTAGGGTGTTCCAAAAAAGGCAGTTATTTCCTGAATATGCCTCTTGTTCATCTTTACAAAGACCAAGGGCTGTGCTACCTTAAGAGTCAAAGACTTCTTCAACTACTCAGAAAATACCAACATTCCACACCCAAGATGCTAAAAGGCAGGACTGTTTAGTAGACCATCTATTCATAAAGCATCTTCGTTCGCCGAATGTATTTATCCTGGATGTGTTACCGGCTCCCAAAGGAAGGAAAAGGCAGTGAAACCACTAGGGATATAATGAATTGATTCTTCTCTGTGAAAGTATCTTCAGTTCTTCTAAATTACAGTGTCAGTCATTCCTCTGAGATTCAGGGCCTAGCAGACAATAAATGGCTCACTTTATAAGAACACCATGTTCTCTTCTTGCTTGTTTCTGATAGAAAGCCCAGGCCCACTGAACACTCCCCTTTGGAATACTGGCCTCTGGGTACTTTCTCTTTGGAGACCAGTGGTCTGGAGCTTATTGGTTTTCTCTTGCTCATTAAGTTATGTTTAAACAGAATTAGTTCTTATCTAGTTTTCCCATTTTTAATCTGTTTCCAATTTTGTGAAGAGATTACCAAAATATATAGCTATTCTCTTCACTTAAAAATGAAATTATCAAGAACAGATAGCCCCAAGTGACTGAAGACTAAGGTTTAAATAAATGCCCAACCACCTTTGGCAAAGTTTCTATTTTATTGAATGAAAGAAAAACTTCTTTATTCATAAAAGTAATGGAAGTGAACTTAAGACACATCAAACTAAAAGTTATCCAAAGAGAATGACTATGATGTATGTTTGGTAAAACAATATTCCCATTTTATGATTCCATTAAAATATTGAAGTCGCTGAAGTGTGTGTAAAATGATTGCAAATTTAGTACACTGAAATAATCAAATAGAAATGGTTACCAGAAACTACGTTTGTAATGAATAAATATTACATTTCATGTAGAAATTAATTCTCAGGCTTTATTTCTTAAGAACCGTTAGCTTCCAAGAAGCCAGCCAGTATGTTTGATTTTATGACATCACACTGGAACGTGTACAGGAACACTTTCCATACTAAAAACTCCCGAAGTACTGGCCACTTTGTGTATTTTTCCAGGGGTAAATGAAAATAAAATAACTTATTTTCAAAATAATAAACCATCTTATTTGGAACACAACAGTCATAGTCAATGGAAGAAAACAACTTCATTTCAACCCCAGAGAGTTCAGATTTACTCAGGGTGGTAAACAGTCTCACACAAATCATTCATTTAAGCAACTTTTAAAAGTAACCTTACCAACCACGACTTAAAAGGAATTTTTTTCAGTGTATTAAAATTGTCCACCAAAATCATTCTATATACAAAAAGCATCATAGTTCTGTGATCTTAATTTCACAATTAAGTTGAGAAGCCTGGACCAAAATCAGTAACATCTCAAAGACTGTCACTCTAACAGATATTACCTATGTGATTACAATAACTTTCTTTTTCACATAAACTTACATAGTCTCTAAAAGAAAACTCATAAATCTGGAATGGACATTGCCATTCCTCAGCATTTCCTTCAGCCTATACTATCCTTTTTTTTCAGGTGTTATAAAAATGCTTGTTGAAATACACATGGAAAACTGCCACTTGGAAACCATGCATCCACCAGATTATAGTAGCATCAGCGAAATCTGGGATACTGGACTTCCTCCTTGCCCCAGTCTAGACTGAGCTTGTTTACTGCTGAACAGTATTTTATCTAACAATATGAATCTTTAAAAAAAAAAAAAAAAAGTTGAGATGTCATGTCAAACTCAAAAGAAAATTAAGAAAAGTTATTTTAATGTATACATAAATTATGATATGTATTGCTATCTGAAATCTTAAAGGAATCAAGGCTTAACCCAAAGAGAAAAAAAAAAAGGGGGGGGGGATTTTTACCTTGTCCTAAAATCCAGGAGTTCAGATGCTCTCAAGTCCTGCTGAAGTTGGAGCCTGGAGATCAAGTGAAGCCAGCGCTCTTTCCCCTCACCTTAAGTTTGTCTCTGGGCAAGTGTGTGTGCGTGTGTGAGTGTGTGTGTGTGTGCGTGTGCCGCGCAGAATGTCTCTTTGTGGCGCTGGATGGCAGAGGTCCTGCTCCTGGGAAGAAGGAGGCACTTTCTCACCAAGAGCAGAAGAAAAGCAAAGCAGCGTCACCAGGAAAGTTCTCCTCCCAGATCCCCTAATTACAGCCTAACGTGCGCTTCATGCAAACTTCAGGGAGGAAGGGAGGGGCAGCTCTGTGCCCAGACCTTCTGGAACAGCAGCCTCTTAGATGACTTTCCCTCTGCTCAGATCCCGGAGTTACCCGCTCAGGGGTTCAGGCAAAGCGGGAGCTACAACCACAAGCCCCCGCCACTGCACACCTCCTGGGTCTTCCAGAGGGGATGGGGCAAGGGGCTGTGGAATGATCGTGGGGCAGCGGGGTGAGGCAGACAAGCCAGGACAGTGAATTTTGACTTTGTTTCTTAGCCTCTGCTTAAAATGAAGATCCAAAAGTAGGAGAGGTCCTCGCTTTCCCGTCTCCCTCTCCCCAAGGTATATCCAGGGTAATCAGGTAGACAGGTAATTATGACAACAGCGGATAAATCTTCCAAAACGTAAGGTGCCCTTTCACCCACACTGCCAGAAGTATGCTTTCTTGTTTACTGGACGCAGTATTTATACTGAATTTAATTCTCCTTTAACAAACAACTGCTATTGTATCCTTGGGTGACAAAGCTCAAAGAACCTGGGTTTATTTATAGAGTGAAGAATGCGAAGGGCAGACAGGATGGGTGGAGTTGGCTTATGGATCCATACCCAGGATTAGAACCAGATGGGTACAGAGCGCGCGCGCGCATACATGGAGACAGGCGCGCGCGCAAGCACCCCTAAAATAACCACTGGGGAAGATGCTAGGACACGCGGGAAAACGCCTCCTGAACAAACAGGCATTTATTTATAACTTCTGGGACAGTATATAGGTCCATTGATTCCCGCCTTGAGTAACCAAGGGTTTTGGAGAGGAAACGGCTTCATATTTCAATAACAGAGCCACCTTTGATGGAGCCTAGGAGGGGGGAAAAAAAGAAACACACCGCAGGAAGCAAACGGCTGTTGCAGCCGCCGGGAGGAGGGAGCGGGGCTGGCCCGGGGATGAGGACAAGCAAACAAGCCCGAGAGGCCCCTAGCCAGGGAGGAGGCGAGACGCAGGCCATTTCGCTTTAGAGCTTGGGGTGCCAGGGCACCAGGGGCTCTGGGCGCTCGGAGGCGTCCCGGGGATCGCGGCCGCGCTCCCCTCTCTCGCCCGCGGGCTTAGGAGGCGCAGGCTGAGCTGCGGGCTCTTCACGACCGCTGCCGCTCAACGGGTGCAAAGGAAGGGCAGAGCGTCTGCAGAGCCCGAGGACTGATGGAGCAGAGGGATTGGTGGGGGGGGGGGGGAATTGTGGGGAGATACGCCAGTGGGATGGGGGCATCGATGGGACAGGGCTCAGGTGAGCCACGGGGCCCAGTGGCAGGCACGCCAGTGGAGGTGGCGACTCCTGGGACAGTGCAACTGGTGCGGCGGGGGGACAGGGCGCGAGGCGGGCGTCGCGCGCTGTCGGAGCCCTTCACTAGGCGGCGAGCGGCGCTATTGTCTTGGAGATAAACTCTAAGCCGGGTTGGCTGCTTCCTCTTACCAGAGAGGCGGGAAAGAGGTCTTAAAAAGAAGATAAGAAGGCTTCGTTCCAGCTTTCCCCCCTCGCTGTATTTCACCGGTTCCTGCCCCCAGATTCACCCTTGCCATTCGGGTCTTCGGGTAAATTAATGTGTGCCTCTTGGAAAGATTTTATTCCGCAGCCAAACGAAACACCCACAAAGTCTCATAAAGGAAGACTAGTTATATTCGCCGCGAAATAATTAAAAACGAATCCTCCAACAGACAACTCAACACCTTTCTTGTCATTTCAAAACCTGGGCGTGGGCGCCCCCTTTTCAGTTTTTCTGTTTGCCCTCACCGGGAACAGGCCACTCAGGACTTGGCAATTTTATATCACTGATCTCGTGGCTATTCGAGACAGCTGTTCTGCTGTAGGTCCCACATTAACTGCCAGTAAAAATAAGATACATCTCTGCCTTTCAACTGTGAAAAGAGTTTTTATGCTGTTTCTTGTAAATGTTCAGGATGGTATGCACTTTGAGGACCATAAAGGATTTGGAGTTAAAAGCAAATGTACGGCTATGAAATCATATAAATATGTTTGAATACTGATCTTGTTCCCTCAGTTTAACACCTAATTTCTGGGAGTTGCCTGGGCAGTAAGTCAGATCAGCTGGTTCAGCTCGGGCACTTGTTCTTTATTTTGCAGTCTTCTCCAGCCATATACAGGTATTCCAGCACAGCATTAAGAGCACATAATGCATTCTCTTCAGAAATTGCTTATTAGCTACAAAAAACCACCCGCTATGCAATTTAGTCACTCCACAGTGAGTTAGAATTTTGTCTTTTTTCAGTTTCAGGTAAAACCCTACCATCTGAGCTAGGCTTTCAGAGTTATCTCATCAATCCTTCCCCATCCCTAGCTCCTACCTTCTCAGATAGGCTAGTTACTAGTGCGGTCACTAAGATGGCTATTCTCCTGCTTTCTGTACATCCCCTGCTGGACCGGACTCTTCTTTACTTAAACCCTACTCACTTGAGAGATCCTCCTACAAATGTGCCTCTAGCTCCAGCAAGGAATTGTTCTAATCTTTAGATCAAAATATCTCCACCAGCAGAGCTTATTAAAGGGGTAGTGAGGGGCATGTGCCTCTGCTGGTTTCCCTGGTAACTAATGAGCCAACCTGATTTCAATTCCTCCTATAAAACTAGTGACCTCCCCTTCCTTCCCCCGCTCTTGGAGTGAAGACCATCGCCATGTGCTGCCTGCTGCCACCCATGGTGTTGCTCCAGGACCTTCCTTCTAACATGTAAGATTCTCTCTCCCCAGCCATTAAACTGCTGATATCTCTGGCGCTGACCCCAGGCTCTTGTTTAGGTCAAGGCTTGGCATGGACAAGACTTGTAGGCCTGTGGGGCGCAACCCCAAACTAGCTCCTGTTAAAAGATTCCCAGTACAGTGTTTTTAATCTCAAGTACTTAAACCTGTTAAGATGTTGTTTAGTCGCTAGGACGTGTCTGACTCTTTGCGACCCCATGGACTGTAGCCCACCAGGTTCCTCTGTCCATGGGATTCTCCAGGTAAGAATACTGGAGTTGGTTGCCATTTCTTCCTCTAGGGGATCTTCCCAACTCACGGATTGAACCTGCATCTCCTGCATTGCAGGCGGATTCTTTACCACTAAGCCACCAAGAAGCCTAGAAAAATATTAGAAGATCCGAATGTCTTTTCAAGGAAACTCATACCAAAGTCTACTGTGTGTGAAGATTCTTTCTAATTATTAACATCAATAATTCCTGTGGAAATGTTACCAAATCCTAATTTGTGTGCCCCATGAATGGTGAGGCCAAAAAACACTGGGGTTTGGAGCAGAGAAGGTTTTATTGAAGGGCCAAGCCAGAAGAATAGGTGGCTCATGTTCAAAACCCCCAAAGTCCCTGATGGTTTTCAGGGAGAAGTTTTTATAGGCAAAAGTTGGGGTGAGGGCTGCAAGGTGTGTGACTTTTTGCTGATGGTTGGTGGTGAGGTGACAGGGCTTTGCTTCCTGGAATCTGGTGGTCTCCCTAAAGTTCCCAGTCTCTGCCTTGCTGAAGGCCTTAGTTCCTGAAGAAGAACTCAAAGACAGTGTTACACATATTCCTGGGGGGTTGGGAACTGGGCCTCTGCCCCATTGCTACCCTATTGCTTCTTGACTCTTCCTCCCTTGTTTCTGCATACCCTCATTCCCTGATTAGCTGTTGTTTGAATCTGCCCTTTGGAACTCAGGTAAGATCCAGGAGGCTGAATGAAACCTATTTCCTACAAACAAGAAACTGGGGACAGGGAAAGGATTTGTACCCAGGAGGACCCCCCCCCCCCAGGATCCTGCTCAATTTCAGAAACATGTCTTTCATGGCATAATGAGGTGTTTTGTTTACGTTTGGAAGATAAGGAGACCAACTTTGTTAAATTACAAGGAAAAATCCAAATATCTTCTTCAACATTAATTTTTAAAATGGCTTATGTACTTAAAATTCATGTGAAGTTTTACCTTAAATTGTCTGGCTAAGTGCTCAAGATACAGTCTAGAAATTCAAGTGGAAAATCAAAGTTCTGGAAAAGTAAATACCAATTTAGAGCTAATGGATATTGAATATACCTTGTTTAGCATAAAGCAAAAGTATTTTTTTAAGAATGAAAAATAGGTCAGAATAGTGTTAATAACATCTAACTTTACATTCTTTTACTAATTGTAAGACAATTTGAGTAATTGGGTTGAACTAGATAAAATCGAATATTCAACCATTTTTGACCTACCAAAAAAAGGCAATTCATCTGGTTTAACCTAGTGCAAACTTAAATATGTCCATAGTATAAACATAGCAGGAACATTTTCAACATTTAAAAAATATCGATATAAAATATCATGAATCTTTAATATGTGATAAATTTGCAAGCAGAGTGGTATTCCTTCTGGCATATTATACTTCTAATGAAATATACATTTATATTCAAATGGAGATTATCTAAATTCATCTCCTTTTCAAACTCTGAAAGAGGCTGCTCTATTATCTACTGAATTTCAGAGAACTTCTCCATGAATTTGTGTTTCCTGGAATTTTTGCCTCAGGCTAATATTATACCTGGCTGAACATCTGCTAGGGGAAAGGGTGCACTCTGTGGATGGGGGTGGGGAGGAAAGCTGTTTGACCTTTCCTGTCTGAGGGCTCAGAACTTCATTAAAGCATCTCTTGGGATTGTGGGATAACCATGAGAAAGATATCATTTGTAATTAAGTCCTTCCCACTGGCTATATTCCTGTTGAACTCCATGATTAAGATACAAATTCAATATTTTAAATGGTCACAAAGCATTTGATAAAAGGTTATTTGGCTTTTAATTCAATGGGTGGGATGACTTTCCAAGGGCCCACTTTTTGTACTCTCACTCTCAAAAAGTGTCCTGCGGAGAGACTCTTCAAAAGGGCAGATGAAATAATTAGGCAATAAATTGTTCAAATGTTAAGAGCAGAGCTGTTCCAGAAGCTAGTGAGGCCACATGAATATCATACCAAGTGATAAATATCCTCAGCTCTGGAGAAGTTAAGTGCCTACGTGTTCTGCTGCTTGCCTGGTGGGTGGGTTTTGGCTTCACAGCATATTTCTTATAATCTATTGTTGCTTCAGTGTGTTTCTCTTGTCCTGAACACAGAAACTCTTTCATTAGTTTTTCAATACATTAATGTATATTTCATTGTTAACTAGAGCCCAGATTTAGTCTCATGTCCTTTGTTCTGTATTGATTGTTAAGAAACTTCCCTCACCCACCCTCACAATCCCATATGACTCTTTAGAGCATCACTGGCCTATTTTATACTGTCCTGCATTTTACTTATATTTTCATGTATTTAGTTTTTTTTTTTTAATCAGGTGTACTATAAATTCTCTGAGGGATGATATTATATCTTTGCACTTGCAGTTCCTAGCACACAGCCTTGCTGGTAGAAGCTGATCAAAAAATATTTATTGCTGTTGTTGAAGATGACAATGTCATCTTTTATACTCAAGAGGGAAAAGAAAAACAAATGAGGAAAGCTAGTTATTGAACAAGCTAGTTCAGAGTATTTTGCATCTAATAGCCAGTGGCATAAATAGTAAATCACCAGAGGTTGATTAATAATTTGTATCATTGTTACTGATCTCATAGAATTAAAGGAAACATAATACATATTTTTCTTCCATGTTCGGTTGATGAGTGATTGTATAAAAGATAACAAAGGTAAAATATTTTACCCTTTTAAGAAACTAGGTTGATGTTAGTGGCAAAATAAGGTTATTGTCTTAGAATTACAGTATCAGTCACTTGGATATTGATTGTTTTGCTTATTTTTATAGTTATTTTAAATTTAGGCCAATTATAACTATCAATAAATCTAGTCTTTATTGTATTTTCTTCTTGATCCTTATAACCTTGAGAGAAAAGGATGTTAAAGTCTACTTGGGCTGGACTGGTTTATGTACAGTTCTTCTTAGGGTAAGATGGATGACTTAGCTAATGCATCAAGATTGGCATAGGGCAAGACTGCTCAGGAGAGACTAAAGCGTAGTGCGGTGATTATTGGGAAGCGAAGGAAAATAGTCCAGCTTTGTTAGAAAAATGGAGAAAGACAGTGATATTTTGTATCAGAAACCTATGGAGAAGAATTTCAAAAGCAAATAATTGGTACAGTGCCAAGCTTAGAGACAGTACTAAGACTAGAAGAGAATATTAACCTAAATACTTAAAACAGCATGCCTGTTAGTAAATTTTGACTTAAGTGTTTTGGAATAAACATTTGGATGTTTTTAAAATTGTCTGTACTGGTCAACGCTAAACTAGATAGATAAAATCTATTTCTTTCGTAGTATCACCAGAAATACAGAATTCTTTATTTACATCCAACTTTTAGGCAGGTACTAGGCAAGGCAGTATTTAAACTAACTAATATATCTAGCACTATCTATATATACATGCATCTATCGTATGTATACCCTTTTTTTGTTGTTAAGGTTATTGGAAAGCTTACTTGTAGTTTATTTTAAGCAGTGAGGAAGTAAAAGGATTTTGGAGGGAGCCTTTGAACCACACATGTGGAAATAGCCTTACATGTATTTATCTTAAACTTCCTTTCACAGACTAGCTCAGCCAATTGATTCTACTGTAAATAGGAAATCTGCCCTTCTTCCTCAACCACAATCTAGTTGTTCCAACATGCGGCTAAATTAAGGCATGAAAGGTTAAATTGGAAGGAAGATGTTTATGGGTAAACAAAGAAAAGAAAAAGAGGAAATATTTCTCCATTTTGTGTCTAATTGACACTTCCAGTAGACTTATTGCTGAAAGCACGGCAATTCCTCAGTAATTCTGCCCTGATGTCAACTCAAGAATATTCTCTCGCTGGTCAAATGCCTGGGATTGACTCTCTTTTGAGCTTAAAGGCTGGTAACTTTGGAATATGAAAAACTCTGAAAATTTGCAAAGTTGAGGAGACTGTAATTTCAGCTTGTACATGGAAAAAAATGTCAATAGCTTTAGTATCTGGTGATCTCCAGGAATTTTTTCTCTATTAATGTTCTCTTTTCCAAACTCTCCTGCCCCTTCCAAAAACACTTAAATAGAAAGTATTTAGAGTGAATAGTAAGCTGAAATGATTTAATTCAATCCTTTACTTTCTGAATAAGTAAACCAAGTCTTCTGAGAGTCACGAATTGTCCCCATAGTTACACTCTTATCCTGAGATAAGTCTGTGAATTGTCACAGCCACCATTTCTGCAAATCGGAGTAGTTCTTAGGATGCGGTTATGATTAATGTACTTCTCCTAGAGCATAGCTAAGAATTAATTATTTTTTCCTCTCCATTTATTACCTTATATCTCTTATGGAACTTTGTACAGTTCAACTCATTAGTTAGGTATATATCTATCTCATTATACTGGGAGCACATTGCTTGTTCATGTCTAATTCACTCTTAAACCTTCCAGTGTTGCCTCCCACCCTACCTCAAGCTCAGAGCCTTGTACGTGTAGGCATAGAGAAAAGCTTGCTGAATTGAACCACATCAAAACCACAGAGAAAGTGTATTAGCAGGGAGAAATCTGAAAGTGATTTCTAGTCCAACTTTTCAGGTTTATCTTTCATAAAAAAAATAGCCATACATTTTGATTTAAAACCCGACTTGACTCATTTTTATGCCCTTTATTTCTTAGTTTCTGTCTCCAGCGTCTTAGTTCCTCACCACACGAATGCTTGATCTTTTCTGCTAGTTGGAAATTACCATGTCAGGAGTCTGACTCTGGAGGAAGGCCGAAATGTTTCTCACACCTGTAACCTCTTTTTCATTTTAAGTGTCCCTATCTTGTTTGATCTTTACTCTTGTAGTAGCATCCTGGTGGCTTCTCTGACTCAGCTCTCCTTTGCGGATGTCTATTTCTACATGCCTATAATACTGCTTTCTTCTGTCATAGCTGTGAACATAGCACTTCTTTTGTCAAAAACTTTTTGATGAGGCTTGCTGGATAGCTGAGCTCTAAAGATGTGTATTTAGTTTTGTGACCTATACGTTAAAATCTATACTGCTTTACTCTGCTTGGCCTGAGAGTGGCATTCTTAACTCTTTGAATTAATTGCTTTGTTTGGAGGCTATAGAAACTGCCTTAGGTCAAGCATAGCAAATATAGCTGTTCATCAGATGCTGGCAACTCCTAAAATATATTTTTATTACTAAATTACTATGCATGAATGTTTCTTAAATAGACCTCTGCTGAATGGAATTTTGGACTCCAATTTCATAGACAGTCACTATGCTCCATTTCTGTAAATCTAGGCTCATAAAATAATAGACAAATATTTGTAGAGCAAAAAATTTACTTGATAATTTTGTATTATGATTTAATCACTTTGTGGATTTTCTTGTGGATAAAAGGCTTTGTGTTATTTGAGTACTACTTATTATGTGAGTACTATTATTAGAATTGTGTGCAGTTTAGAAGCCCTCTCCCTCAACTGGAATATTTGTAAAAAATGAATAAGCTAAAAACTATGTGCACTGCCCTCTCGAGACTATTTCGTTTAAAAAGATAATTTTTTAGAGCAGTTTTAGGTTGAAAGCAAAACTGAAAGGAAGGTATAGAGACTTTCCAGATGCCCCTCCTCTCACATCTGCATGCTGCCCCCCCTCACCGTCCATACCTCCTTCTCAGGGTGGGATATTTATTATGCGATGAACCTACGTTGACACATTCTTATCATCCAAAGTCCATAGCTTATATTAGGGATCACCCTTGGTGTTGTATATTCTATGGATTTGGACAAATATATAATGACATGTATCTGCCATTTCAGTATCATAGAATATTTTCACTGCCTTAAAAATCCTCTGTGTTCCACTTATTCATACCTCCTTCCATCTAACCCCTGACAACCGCTGACTGAGTTTCCACTTTTAATGCCTCTAGATAATTTAAGAAGCTAACAATGAACTTCTGTGGGATCCTATACGGAATGAAAATTTATAGTCCTACAAGCCACTTAGACAAATTAGGGAGCTTTAAATACATGTTACTTATATCAAAATATGTCCTGCTGCTGCTGCTAAGTCGCTTCAGTCCTGTCATAGACAGCAGCCCGTTAGGCTCCTCTGTCCCTGGGATTCTCCAGGCAAGAATACTGGAGTGGGTTGCCATTTCCTTCTCCAATGCATGAAAGTAAAAAGTGAAAGTGAAGTCACTTTGTCGTGTCCGACTCTTCGTGACCCCATGGACTGCAGCCCACCAGGCTCCTCTGTCCGTGGATTTTCCAGGCAAGAGTACTGGAGTGGGGTGCCATTGCCTTCTCCGAAAATATGTCCTAATACTGTCTAATTCTTTATGGAAGGGGAGGAATAAAAGTTTTGAAGTAAAATAATTCAGTGCAACAGGAATATATTCCTGGTTTTTTAATGAGAGAGAAGCTTCATTTCTGCCTAGTAGATTGGCATGCAGGCTGCCTCACTACTAACTCTCTTTTGATCTTTATGAATGGTAATATTTTCTATTTGTAATTTTGCTATTAAAAATCATGAATTATGTTTTAATCAACTGTACAACTTAAAGGGAAGTTAAGGTTCGTAGCATTGTTTTCATTTCAGTGTAAAATGTGTGTCATTTGTGACTACCCTTTTAAAAGTGAACTCTGAAAATGACTTCTTTCTACCACCATTTTTTTGAGTAATTAAGCTTGAAGCACATTTTGTCTCACTGATTCTTCAAAGTTCTGGCTGTCAAAAGTTATATCATTTTCCTTAGAGTTGAGAAGAAAAAAGCACTCTTAAATAATAAAATACTTCATTTTAATGCCTGAAATCTTCTGTCTGCTGATATCTCAAAGAATAAGAAAGTTATCCTTATGGCTGTAACATCCATTCTTGACCTCTAGAAACGGAGTAATTTGAGGCAACCTATGTTTGTTGTTTTGATGGCATAACTATTTTGTTAAGGTTTTGTTGTTTTTATTCCAAAGTGAAATTTTACTCCAAACCATGGAATAGGAAACCATAGTTAATTGATCAACAAAACAGCTATAGGACTTCCCTGGTGTCCAGTGGTTAAGACTCTGTGTTTCCACTGCAGGGGCAAAGTTTTGATCCCTGGTCTGGGAGCTGGATCCCACATACCATGGACAAAAAAATTAATAAGATAACAATAATTGTTCTTAATGATTTAAACCTTCTAGTCTGCATTATATCAAAGTATTCACCATCAATTTTTCAGGCTATTTTCATTTTTTTCAGTCATCATGTAGACAATGGAGGTAGTCTTAATAGAGTAAAACTTATGTACATGTATACTTTTATTCTGTGGTGGGAACTGGAAAAAGGTTCATTACAGTAACTCTATAGGTTTGAGGTCACATGCTTAACTTGGACTTGTGCTTTATATATTGGCAAAATAATTGTCCATAAAGGTCTTTACATCCTCCTGTCCAATACAACACATGTTCTGTCAGGGAAAGTTGTATAATTGAGTCTTTGGTTGGAAAAATTCTAATTAGACAGTTAATTTTGGCAATCCTAATTGCCTTGCCAGATGAATTTTTTACTTTTTTGTCAAAGATATCTTATGATTCTCTTCCTGAAAAGTGTTTACCAGCACACTGATAAAATGGGCTGTAATCACTTCTGGTTTTTATCAGTACTTAAGGAATGCTGCTGCTGCTGCTGCTGCTAAGTCGCTTCAGTCGTGTCCGACTCTGTGCGACCCCATAGACGGCAGCCCACCAGGCTCCCCCGTCCCTGGGATTCTCCAGGCAAGAACACTGGAGCGGGTTGCCATTTCCTTCTCCAGTGCATGAAAGTGAAAAGTGAAAGTGAAGTCGCTCAGTCATGTCCGACTCGTAGCGACCCCATGGACTGCAGCCTACCAGGCTCCTCCATCCATAGGATTTTCCAGGCAAGAGTACTGGAGTGGGGTGCCATTGCCTTCTCCACCTAAGGAATAGACCTTAGGAAAAGTCACCCATATGATCTGCCAAAATACTGAAAGACTTCTACTTAGGCTATCTTGAAATTACAATCTCTATAAAATGTTATTTTAAACTGGATGAAGCTGTTATTATAATAGATAAAATTGCTGCCTACCAAGGTCTAACCATTTTTAGAAATTGATTATGGTTATATATGAACAAGAAATAGAAAAGGGTCAGAATTAAGTTCTCTTTTCCTCCCATTATTTTCTTAAGGCATTTTTTCATAGGAGAAATGATAAACTATGAAGAATGCAATAGATTTGGAAGTAACTGACATCTAAATTTTTCCTCTTAAAAAAATTTTCAGCTTTAGCTTCTCTGTCATATACACTTTACCTCATATTTTTATGACTTGTTTGGTGTATGTCTTTCTTGGTAGTGTTTAAACTACGTGAGGGCAGAAACTAAATCCATTTTATTCTCTGCTTTATCTTTAATGACTTACACGTGGTAAGTTATTGACAAATATTTAACAAGTATTTTAAAAATAAAGTTTATTTTAAAAGTAATAAAAATAGAAAAGAGCAAAGCCTCTTTAACTAAAATTAGATTTCATGTCTAGGGTGTTTTTAATTGAAGCTTTGAAGTACATTGACACTCAAGAGAAAAATGTTTCCCTACCCTAATTTATATATTCTCACAAATCTTCCAGATCTATTAATAAGAAATAGTATTAAATTCCTTTGAGCTGGGATGGTCCTACTTATAAACAGAGTGGGAAGCAATGTCAGTGGTATAATTTGAGGGACAGTAAGAGGTAGGTCTGTTCAAAAATAGCTCCCACCTGGTAGCCACAGTATTTGGAACTCTATCGTTGGAGTTGTTTTGTAGCTGTTAAAGGGTCTCTGGGAGGACCATTTCAAATTTATTTATTCTGGTTGTGAAAACAAGATGATATGCTACCTCCTTTCTGGGGCAGGACTTGTAATTAGGAATTATTATATGAAAGGTAACAAACTTTTGATCAGTAAAATGAACATAGACTGTGCTATCATCTTGTTGAATAGGCAGAGATTTTTCCACCTGAAAATTTGAGAGAGAAAAAAAAATCTCTGAAAATATTGTTAAGCTTCAGATGAAGATTAGAAGCTTCTACTCTAAGGAGGGTAAGCAGAGATTAAACAATGTCAGATACAAGATTATTTGTGCAAAATTTAGGGAAAGAAAGAAAAATGACACATTCCTGGAACATGGAAGAACCTGTGGAGTATGAGTTCGTCTAATGTATTGTTTAAGTATTTGGATTATGGATTGAATAGGATGGTAGGGCCAGAGTTTGAGGGGCAGTGATTATTAGGACACATATAGGAATGAGGGAAAGAAGTTGCTTAGCAACTCAAAGGCAAGTAGACCTTGTCAGAAAAGATGCCTTGGTTTATGGAATCACCATCTGCACATTCACTTAAGCCAGGAAATAAACGTGGGAGATTTTACTTGTTTTACTGAAGGTTGACTATGATATTGGGATTTATAATAGGGTAAAAATAGTTACCATATGATTCTGCAATTCCACTCCTGGGTATATATCCAGAGAAAACTAATTCAGAAAGATACATGCAGCCAACATTCATTGCAGCATTATTTACAATAGCCAAGACATGGAAGTACCCTAAATGTCCATTGACAGATGAATGGACAAGGGAGCTGTGGTATATATATATACATACAATGAAATATTTATTCTTGCTTAGTCTCCTAGTCATGTCAAACTCTTCGTGACCCCGTGGGCTGTAGCATGCCAGACTCCCCTGTCTATGGGATTTCCAGATAAGAACACTGGAGTGGGTTGACATTTCCTTCTCCAGGGGATCTTCCCAACTCAAGGACTGAACCTGTGTCTCCTAGGTGGATTCTTTACTGCTGAGCCACCAGGGAAACCCCATAATATCAGATACTAATACTATAGAAGCTAATCAAATTTTCTATAAAATTTAATACAAGAGAATTAGTTCAAATTTTCAAAATCACTCCTTCATATACTTTCATTCTTCCAAGACTATACCCTAATTTGAAAAATATATTTGTATAATGTGTCAGTAGATTAATTTTATTTTCTTATTTCTATATCATTAATGCCTTATTGCCCAGCTAGACCATACATTCTCTCATTCTAAAGTATACTCCAAATCCCACTGAGATGTGATTAGGCATATGGAGAAGTTATTTGTAAACTTTACCTGATAACAACTTATTAGTGAAGTGAAGTTGCTCAGTCGTGTCCGACTCTTTGCGACCCCATGGACTGTAGCCCACCAGGCTTCTCCATCCATGGAATTTTCCAGGCATGAGTACTGGAGTGGGTTGCCATTTCCTTCTCCAGGGGATCTTCCCAACCCAGGGATTGAACCCGGGTCGCCTGCATTGTAGGCAGACGCTTTACCATCTGAGCCACCAGGGAATCTCAACTATTACTGAGCCACAAAAAAGAATGAAATAATGCCACTTGCAGCAATATGGATAGAGATGATCATACTAAGTGAAGTAAGCCAGACAGAAAGACGAATATCATATGATGTCACTTATATGTGGAATCTTAAAAAAAAAACACCAAAAACAAAACTTATTTCCCAAACAAAGACTCACAGACACAGAAAACAAACTTATGGTTAAAGAAGGGGAAAGATGGGTAAGGACAAATGAGGACGTTGGGATTAACATATACATACTACTGTATATAAAAGAGATAACCAACAAGAATCTACTGTATAGCACAGAGAACTATATTCAATGTTTTGTAATAACCTATAAGGGAAAAGAATCTTAAAAAGGATATATTCAATGTGAATCACTTTGCTGCACACTTGACATTAACATGACATTGTAAATCAACTGTACTTCAATTAAAAAAATATAAAAATATATAACTGATTTATAGAATTTATAGAATTAAGATATTGCTTATTATATATTCATTAAACAATATACCTTTGTATAAACAATATAAAAACAAGATACCAATACATCTATATCATTAAACAATATACCTGGCTCCTAAAACCCTTGGAATTCCTCTTATCCTTGTCAGGTGGTAAGAGAAAACAAGCTGTTTTTGCTATATTAATGCGGTGACTTTTGGACCATAGGGATGGAGGCTGGATTAGATGGTTTTGACTTTCAGTCCCATTCTCTGGAAACTCCTGGAAAGGGAGAGAGGGCTGGAGGTAGAATGAGTTGCCCGTGGCCAATGATTTATTTAGTAAACCATGGAGTTTATTTAGTTAATCATTTATTCAGTTTTATGGAGGTAATGAAGCTTCCATAAAATCTCCAAAGGAGAGAATTTAGAGAGCTTTCAGTTTGAGCACGTCGAGTTTGGGTAGAGCGGCACATTCTGAGAGGCCGTGAAGCCCGTGTTCTTCCCCCACACCTTGCCCTGTGCGTCTCTTCAGAATGGCTGTTTCTGAGTTATATCCTTTTAGAATAAACCACTAATCTACTAAGTAAAATGTTTTCTCTGAGTTTGGTGAGCTGTTCTAGGAAATTAATCAAACTCAAGGAGGGGGGGATCTTGGGAACCCCTGATTTATAGTCAGAAATCCTGGCAACAACCTGGGCTTGTGGCTGGAGTATAAAGCACAAGGAGGGGATCATGGGAACCTCTGATCTGCAGTCAGGGTGTCAGGAGCACAGACCGCTGGGGAGGGGAGGGGCAGTCTTTAGAAAACTGACCTCTCAACCTGTGGAAGCTGGTGTTCTCTCAGATAGTGCCAGAATTTACATTGTAGGAACCCCTGCTAGTGTCCTGAGCTTTGCTTGGTGATGTGGGGGGAATCCTTCCACCTCCACAGCCACCACTGAACTGGGAGCTCTTCGTTGGTGTGGGGAAAGATGGCCACACGTTTGCTGACTGGAAGTGTTCTGTGTCAGTAGGGTAAGAGTAAAAAAGAAATACAGGGGGATGGACTGGGTTTCCCCTTCATAGGTAGACTGAATGTCATGTTTCCTATTTATTGACGTTCTTGTTTGGCATTTATGTTTTTCTATTTCCTGCTTTCTCTTTGGTAAAGATGATTTTGTGTTCTGTGGTGGGTAGAAGGCAAACTCAGGAAAGAGGGAAGGAAAGTAACTCATGACTTATTCTCATAGTAAATAGGCTCCTGAATCATGAAGAGTATGAATCACTTCCTACTTATTTTCCTAACCCAGTGTTTCCTCCACTGAAAGAATCAATGGTAGACAAGTAGAGGAGAAGCCACAGGATGAAGCCACCACTGCCTTCACGTTGTGACTATTTATAGACAAATCTGGGCTTTCTTCCTCCCCAGCAGCATCCCTGGGCAGGTTATCTAACCTTTGTAAATTGAAATTTTATCTGCTATAAAATGAAGGTCTTCATGGTGGCTGATTGCAGGGCTATGTGAGGGTTAAATGAGTGCAAAGAGATCATAACGTGAGCCGTGTTCACAAACTGCTCAGTAAATGTCAGCTGTTATTCCTCCCAGGACAGACCCCCAAGCCTGCTCAGGCTGGAATGATCTCCAAGTTAAAGATGACCCAGAAATTCCTGACGTATTTGGAGGTTCCAGTTTGGACATCTTTCTAACCAAATGGTGGGGATTTATACAAAAACCCCTGAGGGCTCCAAATCACACCAGGAAGTAACTGCCTCTGTCACAAACACAAGGAAAAGGAAACCTTTGATCTGTAACAGAAGTGATACATCATTGAGCCAGTTTTCTCCCTAGAAGATTTGAATCACAGTTGGTTGATGTTTCACAGGAAGTGAATGCTAACTCATAAGTAACTTAATGGAGAATTACTATGAACTGTAATCACAGAGAATTTAAAATACTACATGCTGGATAATTTACTTGAGAAACAGTTCATGCCAGGCAGACTAAAGAGTCAAACTTTTGAACTTCCCTCTTGCACATTATAGCAGACCTACTTCCCCCCCACCCCCCCACCGCACCCTTTTTGGGCCTAAACTGTATCAGTGTTTTGAAATGTTACTGGAGAAGCTTCTGACATCTACTTTCCCTTGCTTTTTTAAAAAAATTTAAATTTATTTATTTTAATTAGAGGCTAATTACTTTACAATATTGTATTGGTTTTGCCATACATCAACATGAATCCGCCATGGGTATACACTGTGTTCCCAATCCTGAACCCGCCCTGCCACCTCCCTCCCCATACCATCCCTCTGGGTCATCCCAGTGCACCAGCCCCAAGCTTCTGATGCCTGACCAACTGTAAGTCTGGCTGCTGCTCATCTGCTTTACTGCTCTCCTAACAGCATCCAGTGTCAGCTTTGAAACCAATGGATACTACTCGGTCCTCATAAGCTACTCATACTCTTGCCCACATTGCATGCTTTTCATATCATTTATTCTTTTCACTTTGGTTTTCTCTCCTTGTCACCACAAATCTCTAACCACTGCTGTGTTTTGCGGGAGTTTTCTCTGTCATCCCTGTCGTGTTTTCAAGGTTGAATCCTTGGTCTGTTACTCTTTTCTGTTGTACTTATTCTTCTTAGATAATTTCATTTATCTACCATCAATGTGTCAATCATGCCTAAACCTGAATCTCCAGAGTTTAGACTCTAATTTTCAGACATCTGTCTGACTACTTATCCAAAGTGAGCATCTCCATCTGAACCAGCCCATCAGAAATACACTCCTTCTCTTTATTTCTTGTCTTGGCTTATGGACTCACATCTCCCCCATTCAACTGCAGCAGAAAGCCTAGGAATCCTTCGCTACTCTCACATCTTCATCCATATCAAAGTCCAGTCAGATTTACTTCCTAGCATTTTTTCCTTTCGATCTAAATGCCTGAGTCTTTACTGACACAGGCCTATATCTTTATTATTTCAATAATCTTCTAAATGTTTTCCATTCTTACCTTTTAAATAATAACAAACCCTGAAATATCAGTTACTACATCCCAATCTCTGTTCTAAGTGCTTTATTTATATTAACTCATTTAATTCCCAAGATAAGCCCCCAAAGCAGGTATTCTTATTGGCTTTTTACAGATAAGATCACTGAGGCTCAGAGAGGTTAAATAACTTATCACAGAGCTGGTGGAGGCAAGATGTTAACCCAGGCAGTCAGGCTCCAGAGTCTATCCTTCTCTCTGCTATCAGAATAATTTATGCACACAGAAGTTTCTGTTGTTTGCCTGCCACCCATAGCCCAGAGAATAAAGCTTAATCTCTTCAATGGGGCAGAAAAGCTCCGTCTACCTGTTTTTATGGCTTCACTTGTCACTTTCCTCTTCACACTATGTTCTAACCACACTCACCTCATGCTATACTCTGGCATCAATCTCAGCAGCAACGATGGGTTCTCTGTCTTTCCATAGCCACCATCCAGCTTGGCATTCATTTTCTCTGTTCTCAAACTGACATATTTCTTAAACACATAGTTACAGATGCTGTAACAGTTCAGCCAATTTGTAAAAAGGGTATTGTGCCAGACAGAATTCCAAGATGCCTCCTGTTTCCCCCAGTTCCTGACCCTTGGTGTACATGTACCTTAGTTATTCAAATAAACACTAATCTAGGTATTACTATGAAGGGATTTTTTTGCAGATGTAACAAAAGTACTAAATCAGTTTGACTTTGTAATAAGGAGATTGCCTTAGTGGGCTTAACTTAATCACACGAGCCCTTCAAAAGCAGATTGTTTTTTTTTCCCCCAGCAGGAAGAAGTCAAGAGATTCAAAGCATGAGAAAGATTTGATGTGCTATCTCTGGTTTGAAGATGAAGGAGGCCCCAGCAAGGACTGAGCAAAGTGTCTAGGAGGTGAAACTAGCCCCTAGCTGAAAGTCAGCATGGAAACAGGAACCTCAGTCCTCCAAAGGCAAGGAACTGTATTGTGCCACCAAGAATAAGCCTGGAACTGTTTTTTAAATGCAAGATCACGTCATCTGTGAGTAAAAACTGCTTTACTTTAACTTTTTAAATCAGAGTGAATTTTGTCTTTTTCTGACTGATTTCCTTATCTAGAACTTCTAGTACAATGTTGAGCAGAAGTGGCAAGAGTGGGATTCTTATGGGGAGAAACTTTTATCTAGTGTTTGTCCATTGAGTATGAAGTTAGCTTTGGGATTTTTGAAGATGCCCTTTTTAGTGGAGGAAGTTCCCTTTTCTTCCTAGTGTGCTTGTGTTGTTTTGTTTTACCATGAAAGGATGTTGGATTTTGTGAAATGATTTTTCTGCATTGATTGAGGTCGCTGTGTGTTTTTGTTGTTTCTTGATACAACAGTAATTGATTTTGTGACGTTAAGGCTATTTATTTCATTCCTGGGATATGTCTCACTTGGTCATAGAGTCTAATCCCTTTATATGTTGTTGGATTCAGTTTGCTGGTACTATATAGTGATTTTTGTGATCCATGAGGAACATTGGTTTATAGTTTTCATGTCTTTGTCTGGTTTTGGTATGATGATAGAATAGACCAAAACAGAATTACATTAGAAATCAACAAAAGAATGAAATTTATAAAATTCATAAATATATGGGAATTAAAACAGTCATAAATAATCAATGGGTTAAAGATGAAACTGCAATGAAATTTCATTAAAGATGAATGAAAACAAAAACACAACATGCTATACATAAGCGATGCAGCTAAAACAGTGCTTTGAGGGAAATCAATGCTTTAAACACATACGTGAAAAATGAAAAAATCTTAGGACAGTAACCTAAACTTTTAAACTTAAGAAACTACAAAAGAACTAAACAAACCCAAGCTAAACAGAAGAAAGGAAGTAAGAGTGAATGAAAATAAATAGAAAAAGGAAATCATTAAAACCAAAAATCGGTTCTTTGAAAAGATCAGCAGAATCTATAAACCTTTATTTATAGACTAATGATTTTTAAGAGGGTTCAAATTAGTGAAATCAGGCTGAATAAGAGAGCATCACTATCTGAGCCCTAATTTCCTCATCTGTAAAGTGAAAATTACAATATATGCCTCATCAAGTTGTTACGGACATTAAATGAGAATTACTGACCACTGTGCCTGGAATGTAATATGCGTAACGGGCAAATGTAACACGAAACGTTGTTTCTGCCTTCCTCTTCTGTACTTCCAGTTTATTTTTTACCATTTTATTCTTTGCAAAGTCTAGTTTAAAAATCAGAAGTGATTATTCATACTTGTTTAGATCTACTTCACTGCTTATCTTCAGCGCCTTCCATATTCTAATCCCAATTTGCCTTTTCATTTATAGTCCTCCCTACAGCCTGGCACTGACGCTTAGCTTTGGTGAGAACTGTTTTATTCACTCTTCCTTGAGCTGCAAATGATGTAGGGATTTGTTTTCATGTATTTATCTGCTTATTTTCCAGCTCTAGCTTTTCTTTTATTTTTGCTCTCTCACTGGTACTCCGTAGACAATTGTTTTCCCCTCTAGCCCATACCAGAGCAGAATGAATAAATCAAGGCATTTCTATTGTGAGTGAAGGCAGAAGCTTTTGGCTTCTGCTAGATCTGTTTCCTTACATAAACAGCTTTCAAACTTGTCTCTGTCCCCATACAACAAGCATGTACACTAAGGTGGATATACCTTTCAGGCCCTCATCCTGCATCCTCCTTCAACTTTTCTTTCATGTCCAGTTTGAAGCTCAGTCCATTTCTGCATACGACTGCAATCAATTTCTTCAATTATTTTAATCTTTTGATTTGTTTAATTGCTTCATGACCAAAGCCTTGCCAGGATGTGTGTACCAGCATATCACTACAGTATTACCTCGGATTGAATTACAAACACCAATATTACCTTGGATTGAATTACAAACACCAAAAGAAAATGCTCAAAAATTTAAAAGGTGTAGGTATAAAAGTAAACAATATTTCAGAGAGGGGTTAATGAAAGGAGTTTTTATGCAGTTTGTTCCTGCATCATTTTGCCTACAGCTTCTAAAATAAAAGTGAGTCATCTTTAACAATGCCATTCAGAAAACATTAATTTAAGACAGCATCTACAGAATACCTGCTGTAAAAGAATACCTGTGTGCAATCAATGCACACACACATTTTCCCACTTCCTATCAAACAACTTTGTCCTGTTTTTTGTCAGGCATATTGCTATTTACATTTTTGAGGTTTATAGTGTTGACCTAAAAATAGACTGCCAGTTATTTCCCCAGCAAAAATGGGTGTATCCAAGATTTTTAAAATTGCATTTTGGAGTCTGCAACCATAGTGAGCCATGTGCAAGTCCCCAGGCAACTTGGAGAGAGAACTCTTTTAAAGAGGGGAAAAGGAAGTTGGGAGGTTTGTAGTAGACAAAGGGTCTATTGGTGGAATTGAGAGTCCTAGGTATAGTGGCTTTTCATTGGCAGCATTGTCTCTCCCTGGCTGAGCTCTTACCAGGCAAGAAGAGGAAGTCTTTCTTCTTCCTGTTGGCCTCAGCTATCACGATAGGGTATGAGAGCTCCTCCTTCTAGCCTCCTGATTTTATTTTAATTGAGGTTTCTGTTTAATTTTTACACAACTATATACCTTCTTAAACTGGCCTTTTTAAACCAAGCAACAAAACGTCTGCATCCCTTTGAGATGATCACTATATTGTTCAGCATTTGTTCTATGGATGTATAATATGACGTTATATATGATCTGTTGAACGTATGTTATATAACCTGTGTGCTATTATAAGACATGCATGATATTTTCCATTTTTCTTACATAAGCAATATTCTGATCAGTTTTACAGCCAAACTATTGCTCAAATACTTAACTTTTTATCCTTTCTTTCCTAAGTTCATCGAGATAAAACAAAGACAAATTTAAAAATTTTAAGTCTAGGTAGTCATTGGCTATCATATTGACCAAGCACATGGGAATTTCAATTAATGTATACTAATACTGTAGTTCACCTGTAACATTAAAATATGATGTCTTTTCCCCAAGGCTTTGAAAGTTCCATTTAGATAACATCTGAAAAAGATATGCTACCAAACAGTGCAGTATATTACTAATTTTATTGTTGAGGCAGTTTTATGAAATCACTGCCCCCACAACACTGCTTTTATGCTTTATTACCTTTTGACATAAATGACTACTTACAAAAACTGAAAACGCTATGAAAATGTCAGAACAGTCCTGGTTTCTACACATCCCTGGCTTTATAGACTCTAGCAGATCATGAGGTTTCAAAGTATGCTATCATTAAGAATTCCTAACACATATCTTTTTGAAAAAATACATAATAATGACCTTTCCAAATATTTCATTTATTGACTATTGTATTCAAAATTCTAAATCTGAACTTTAACGTGCAGATTATTGTTCCCACAATTGCAGTGTAATCCCACCCATTTTAGTGATGGCATTTTGTATGCTTAAGGAAAACATGATTGGGAGGCTCTGTCTGCATTGTAAATACAGAGATTAGAAGAATCGCTGTTAGCTAGGTAGTACCTTTCATAGTATTTCCAAATAATAATGACTTCACAAAATGGGCTGAGGTTGGAGTTTATTTTTAAGAGTCTACCTGAATATGTGCTTAGGTTAAGAGAGGTAGTGTGCATTAATAATTCAAAATGCTACCTTTCATACTTGCCTAATTAAAAAAAGCTCTTCACTAAATCTATCAAGTGGAGTGAAGTGTCTGTTGGCTACTACCGTCTCCACATCATTGGCTTTCCTCTTCTATTTGGAAGAATTTAACAGAGAAGCAAATGCTATTATAAATATGCCATGGTTTTGCAAGGGATAGTCAGTTAAATAAACATTCATTGAGATCCTACTTTGTAGCGGGTGCTATCTAGGTACTATAGGTTCTGAGATCAATGTTTTGTGGCTTCTATCTTTGAGTTTACAATTTAGAGGGAGAAATAGTCACACAAACAGGTCATCTCAATATGATAGTTTAAAAATAATATTCAGGCAGAAGGATTCAGAGTATTTGGGGAAACAGAGTATTGACCCTGTCGGGCAAGATAAGGAATTCAATGCCTGAACTGAGTCTTCAAAGTCAAAAGCTAGCTACATAGAGGGCAGTCTACGCAGCTGGATGGAAGGAGCATTTTCCACCTGGTTTATTTAGTCCCATCTTGGCCAGCTGGCTGAGTGCCGTTGTTCAGACTGTGCCTTTATGTTCAGCCCATGCTGCTCTGACTTGCACTCTTATACCATTTTGCAATTCATCTGCCTAGTGGAGGCACTTTTATGTAATTTCTCCATCCACAGAGGTGTCTTTTTTATGTTTGTTCAATCAGAAGGCCTGCTTTTCTTGTGATTTTACAAAGGTGTTATATTTTAGCTTTGTACTATCAGTCAGAGAGCAAGGCTTGCTCTTCATATCATCTTTAACTCATAAGTTTGCTAAGCATCTAACAGTCCCTTGTCTTCTCTTCTGAAAGCTTCCAGGCATCCTGAGTTTGCTCCCTGTGGGTTGTCAACAGCTAGCGAACTGGATAAGCAAATGGAGAGGCTGGTCTGCACCCTGGGCTGTCTCTCTGGTCTAGATCAAAGTCAATACAAACCAAAAGAAAGGTGGACAACTGGCTGACCACTTAGGGAGTGGCTCTCAAAAGGAAACAACTGCACACTGAGTTAGTTTCCAGAAAAGTGAGCTCCCAGGGGCTCGAGTTTTCTCTGCTATCTTCTCATTTCTGCCTGGTGCCTCCCTGTCTTTTGATTCCTTCCTTCCATCTGGTTGCTTCTACAGACTCTGCTAGTGGAAAACAAATGCCACCATAGGCTCCAAATCTCTTTTTCTAGCATTGTTCTCAGGTTTTGTTTAGCTTTCTGTGGTAGGTGATTTATGTCTACCTATCCCTGTGCAGACCTGAGAGATGGAAGGGACCCTCTGGCTGGGGGATGGAAGAATCTACTAAGTTCAGAGAAGGTGTAGATGGAGGGAAAAACAGGTTAAAATCTAGAAATACATGTGTTATCACATGTGTGTATGCTGGAAATCACTGAAGAACTGTTAGGGAACACCAGGGTAGGGCCAGTGTATATAGCCCCTTGTTTTTTTTTTTTTTTAATTTTATTTTATTTTTAAACTTTACATAATTGTAGTTTTATGACTCCTTTGTTCAGGTAAACTCGATATTTGAGAACTAGGTTGAATACTGGTACTGATTGGTGTCCCAGTACAATATCAGAACTCCAATAAGCAGGGAGATGCGCGTGGTGAGCTCTTGACTATCTTTGAAGTCACTGAGCAAATATTAACTCTGTAGATAGTAAAAGGTGATGGTAAATAGTTTAAATTCCTTTTTCTCCTCTTTGGGGGAGAGATAAGGAGGACTTTAAGTGTATTGAAAAGCCTTTAAAATTCTTATTCAGTATTTCTGAGGCTCTCTGAGGAAAGATTGCAACCTGGGAAGCATGACTTTGAACAGGAGTTGTGTGATCTTTGGGGAAGTCCCAGCCCAGCAAAGTCCTGCTTTACAGAGAAGTTAGAAAGAAAATCTGATCCCTAGCCAAGAAAACCAGCAGTGATTGTTCAGTGGCAATCAATTGACAAAATACATTTTGGAGAGGAAAAGTGCTGGGGATAGAATTATCTGGACAAATTGGGCTTTGAGTTAATTCGATCAAGTCTCCAGGAAGAGGTGGGAATTGACATGTAAGCATGACCTAGAGAGATTGCACCCACCTACTCTAAGGAGCAGTATCTGTTCCAAGTAATATTTGGCAAGGTGATCAAAAGCCCACAGACACTCTGCCATTACCCTGTACACAACCTTATGGCAATGTTTCATAAGTATAGGCTGAAGACCACTGGGATCAGACACTCCTGGGGTACTGTAAAATGTCCAGTTCCTGGATCCTACCCTGACTTGATGGCATCGATATCTTAGAGTGAGAGTCAAGAAACTGGCTATTTTCTAATGACCCTGAGTAAATCCTAGGTCTATTATTTAAGAATCATTGATTTGTAGAATACTATCTGTTGTATGTAATATTAATAGGCAAAATTGTGGGAGTCTGTCTACACAGAGAAGCTACAGAAGTAAGCTTGAAGATGTAAAATTCCATGGTATGCACGTACCTCTTCATGGGAGGTCTGTCGAGATACATTGTTACTTACAAGTAAGAGTACTCCTACCAAGCCAATCTGCTTCTCATTTAGGTTATTCCTCCTTTAAAAATAGTTTTTTTTTTTTTTTTTTTTAATGGATGAACTGGAAGTGGATGGATGAGGAGGAAAGGGGAAAAAAGTCTGATGTTCACATAGTAGCCTGTTTATAATTACAGTGATAAATGTGGGTAAGTAAGTTGTACTGAATATTATGATGGTATGCTCTAAAGTGTTGACGCACTAGCTCTTTGGGGAAAAAGTCCTGATTTAGAAGTTGCTTATTTTTGTGTTATAAATACTTCCAGATTCATCCATTTCAACCAACCAATGCTTTAACAACCAGCTAGCAAAGTTCCTAAAATTTTAATGTCAGTTTTTATGAACCATCCCTGGTGGCTCAGTGGTAAAGAATCTGCCTGCCAATGCAAGAGATGTGGGTCTGATCCCTGGGTGGGGAAGATCCCCTGGAAAAGTGAATGACTGCCTACTCCAGTATTCTTGCCTGGAGAATTCCATGGACAGAGGGGCCTGGTGGGCTACAATCCATGGGGTGGCAAAGAGTCAGACATGACTGAGCGATTAACACTTTCACTTCACACCAGCCTACCAGCCAGCTCCACTGATTTTATATGTAAACTAGCATATATAAATATTTTTTTTCAAAGTGGATTTTGTAACTTATTTATTATATTGAATAGTACATAGATTCTTCAAGTCCTAGTCAACATTTGTGAGTCAATGCACTTTTTCCCTTTTGATGTTCTTTTTGCATCATTATGACTTTGATATGTTAATGTGGGTTTCCCTGGTGGCTTAGATGGTAAAGAATCCACCTGCAATGTGGGAGACCTGTGTTCGATCCCTGGGTTGGGAAGATCCCCTAGAGGAGGATATGGCAACCCACTCCAGTATTCTTGTCTGGAGAATCCCATGGACAGAGGAGCCTGGAAGGCTACAGTCCATGGGGTCGAAAAGAGTCAGATATGACTGAGTGACTAAGCACAATAGCACGTGTTAACATGGCCAGTGTACTTTTCATTCAATTTGTTTTTCTAGAATTATACACTGCTCATGTGCTTTGAAATGGAGAAGGCCCACTCCAGTACTCTTGCCTGGAAAATCCCATGGATGGAGGGGCCTGGTGGGCTGCAGTCCATGGGGTCGCTAGGAGTCGGACACGACTAAGCAACTTCACTTTCACTTTTCACTTTCATGCATTGGAGAAGGAAATGGCAACCCACTCCAGTGTTCTTGCCTGGAGAATCCCACAGACGGGGGAGCCTGGTGGGCTGCTGTCTATGGGGTCGCACAGAGTCGGACACGACTGAAGCGACTTCTTAGCAGCGGCAGCAGCAGGATGTGCTTTGAAAAGGAACAAAGAGACTTTATCATTGTAGTAGAAAATGAACTACAACTACTGGATTCAGTAAAAGTTATTTTTTTTAGAAGTATTTGTAAAACTAAATGGCACCAATATATCAGATACCAGTCTGATTAGTTTTTAAAAAATTTTCTCCTTTGTAAAATGATTTGCTTATAGACTTGGAAGATAAAGAGGTATCTGGTTCAACTGTTGGAAAACTCTGGCAGTGAGTGGGTCTATCAGAGAAATATTTGCTGTATAATCTTGTGAAAGGAAAATAAAGGTATGAGAGAAATCTAGGAAGATCTTTTACTAGTACATACAGATACTCACATATAACTTTTCATAATGGGAGAGATTATTGAGAAAGACAGGTATATTTTGAGAAAACTTCCTATGATAATTCTAATTTAGTTGTTGTGTGACTATGGTCTGAAACAATGGTCCCTGCCTTTGACCATCTTGTTTTCCAGAAATACTTTGAAAAGTGTAAGTGTTAGTCTTTTAGTCATTTCTGACTCTTTGTGACCCTATCGACTATAGCCCACTAGGCTCTTCTGTCCATGGAATTCTCTAGGCAAGAATATTGGAGTGGGTTTCCATTCCATTCTCTGGGGGATCTTCCCAACCCAGGGATCGAATCTAGGTCTCCTGCATTGCAGGTGGATTCTTTACTATCTGTGCCACCAGGGAAGCCCTACTTTAGTAGGATATAAGACTTCCCTGGTGGCTCAGATGGTAAAGAATCCACCTGCAGTGCAAGAGACCCAGGTTCAATCCCTGGGTTGGGAAATCCCCTGGAGAAAGGAACGGCTACCGACTCCAGTATTCTTGGGTTTCCCAGGTGGCACGAGTGGTAAAGAACTCACCTCTACTTTGCCGAAGCAAGAGACATAAGAGACACAGGTTCAGTCCTGGGGTGGGGAAGATCTCCTGGAGGAGGGCATGGCAACCCACTCCAGTATTCTTGCCTTGGAAATCCCATGGACAGAGGAGCCTGCCAGGCCACAGTCCATAGGGTGGGTCAGAGTCGGACACAACTGAACTGACTAAGTGTGCATGCAAGCAAACACTGAGCTAGAGTTAGGATTATAGTAGCTTTGTTCTACCTGACAGTGCTGTTTTTAGAGGAAATTAGGAATTTAATATTTCAGAGTGTGGTCCAGTGGTTAGGACTCGGCACCTTCACTGCCATGGCCTGAGGTTCAATCCCTGTTTGGAGAAAAGAGATCCTGCAAGCTGCACAGTGACTCGATGGACGTGAGTCTGGGTGAACTCCGGGAGTTGGTGATGGACAGGGAGGCCTGGCGTCTGCGATTCATGGGGTCGCAAAGAGTCGCTGACTGAAGCTGCACAGTGGGGTCGATCAATCAACTAATTGAAAAAAAAGAGTTGTTTTACTGAGTCGTACAGCTAAAGTAACTAGAAGGGAGGACTTTTGTGGGGACATTGATTAAAAATGCTAAACATCTGGATTGTACGTTATGGACTGAATCGTCGCCCCATATTCATATGTTGAAGCCCCAGCTCGCCAGTGACTATATGTCTTCCTGCTTTTGATGGCATGTGTAGCTGAACATGCAAAAACATCATTACTTGAGCAACAATAACATTTTTAAGCATCTAACATTACCAGGTGGGACAAATTAATAATCAGATAAAATCTATTTTCAGTGAGTTTCCCATCATAGCGAGAAAATTCTAGCACACCATGGAGAAATATAATTTCTTTAATATAAAGAAAATATAGTTCAAGATTGATATGGAAATAATTTAAGGTAGGATTCTATTGTTCAATAATCTGTATTTTATTTTAAATATAAATTTTGCTCTTGCCAAAACAACTTAAGGTGGATTTTAAAACAAACATTCATGTAACTGTGGTAAGTTCTCATGTCTATTGCTATTTGTGGGAGCATTAAGGATAAAAAGTGAAGTCAGGAATCACATGGTAAAGGAAAAGCAGTTCTGCTCACAGGGGATAACATGTTCTGCAGGAGTACAATTAAATTGGCTCTGGGAGTCTTGGTATTTCAAGGAAGGAATAATCTAATAGCTTGCATAGATCTCCTTGTTGGTATTATTCCCTTTATCACTTTGCAGTACATTTCATTGTCCAAACTCTGCTTAACATTCTGCTGTAGAACAAAAATAGCTATTTTCAAAGATTGGATAACGATGGATCTGTAGGGTTTCATCAGTTCACTTCGACGCAGTTTTTCCTAGTGGCTCTTCACTTTCCCCTGCAGCTGGGTGGTGGCAGTATCCCACATATTCTGGCTTCATGAACAGGAAGAAGGGCTTGCTACTGCCTTTTTTTTTTTTTCTTCTTCATCTATATCTAATATGTGTGTATATTTCCTGGCTAAGACAAAGGGTGACAGAGATCCTTCCTGTTTTTCCTATCTTTGGGCTCTTCCTGCCTTCTTCCTTCTGGTTCCTCTGCTTCTTCAGATTCCCTGTTGTCCATTTGTTTGAACTTTGACCTCCCATCTTGCACCCTTGGCAATAGTCTTGCTCTCCTCTCTGATTGTGTAAGATCTTTCCTATCTTTGAAGACTCTTCTTTTTTTCATAGATAAACTACTCAGAGCTTAATTTTTGGTTCCTATAACTAGAATTCAACTTATTAAAGTCACAAGTTCAAAACCTAGTATTTCCTTAAGAACAAATTATTGTTTTTAGCTTACAAATCTTACTATTGTAATTTCTAAGTCCAGCAAACTTTTGACTACCATTTTTGTATTGTTTCAAATTTAGTTAACTAATAAACACCTTTAAACATATTTAGCCGAATTTATAAAATATGTTTAACATTCTTCTTAAATATTCAGTTGTCTGAAAGATATGTCCAAAGTGATTATTTTTCTGCATAGTAAATGTTTCCAGGTAATGTGACAAACATAAGTTCTTTAGATTTTATTAATGTTTATATAAGACAGTTTTCACTTTAATTGAACTCTATCCTGTGACGCCTCATTCTCAGAGTGAAGCTTTCTGCTTGAGTCTATCTGCTGCCATGCGCTATTGAGAATTTCCTTTAGAGGAAAAGCTGTCTAAATATGCATGTCTGTCAGTGTAGCACCCGCTTCTTTGGTTTCTGCCTGTTTTTGGTCCCTCTCCATTGCTTTCAAATAGTTGTTTTTCATAATTTGTCTAAAATTTTCATTGTTCTCTGTGGCAGGGTTAGTCTGATATCAACTATTAATACTTTGTTATTACCTAGACTGGACCTTTGAAAGTAGAGGTTTAAAAGGTTTGTTAACCTGTCACCGAATATAAGGTGAAGGCTGGGGAAATAAAGATAACAGCAGATAGTTACCCAACCAAAAATGTCTTTTATAGGCAAAGCTGGGAAATTAAATGCAGAATTCATACATGTCTTGTGTCATACCAAAAAGATAAAATGTCTGAAATTCTGTTCTGCTGCCAGCAAAGCTATCTAGGCCTACTAACTAGCAAGACTAAAGAGAAGCTATCTTTTCATTAATGTGACCAGCCCTGCTCTGTATTTGGCAGTGGCTCACAGCCGGTCTTTCAAAACTGTGCCCTAGAACCAATGTGGTGTACTGTTCTTCCTCAAGTGGCTCAGATATCTGACAATGGCAGGCTGTTGGCCTTTCAGCTTGGGAAAAAATGACGGATATCCCTTTAGTATACTGAGACACTTATGCAGACTTCAATAACTGTAAATTCTGTGAGTCTAAACCCATAAGAGAATTTGTCATCACTCCATTTGAAACATGTGCTATTAAAATGCCTCATTAAATGGTATAGATAAAAAAAAAAAAAGCTTGGAACAAGTACAGAGAATGATAATGGAGGAGAGGATAATTTTCAACAAAACATTACACATAAAATGTATCAGAGAAAAAGGAAAAAAGAAAAGTAGGGAGATGGGATAAGCCATCTTAAAAGAGTAGCCCCTTCTGTGAACTGCTGCTAAGTCACTTCAGTCGTGTCCGACTCTGTGCGACCCCATAGACGGAAGCCCACCAGGCTCCCCCATTCCTGGGATTCTCCAGGCAAGAATACTGAAGTGGGTTGCCATTTCCTTCTCCAATGCATGAAAGTGAAAAGTGAAAGCGAAGTCACTCAGTCATGTCCAACTCTTAACGACCCCATGGACTGCAGCCTACCAGGCTCCTCCGTCCATGGGATTTTCCAGGCAAAAGTACTGGAGTGGGGTGCCATTGCCTTCTCCGTCTAAACCAATTTGGCTGGCCAGCAATATCACCTCCAATGAATAGGAATATGTGAAGACTACGTATTCCCACTTTTGTGTTACCAGGTTATATTTTACGATAAATACAAGTCTGAACCTCAACCCTAATTCTGCCTAATGGTAGCATACAGGAGCGAATAGAATCATGTAATTCTTTCTTATTACTTCTGGAATATCCACCTTTCTGTCCTCAACCCCTCTGACAGGCATCTCACTAAAAGATTCAACCAGAGGCGGGTTCAACCAACACTTCCTGGGGTCAAGTGACAAAGCTGTCCTTGAAACAGTGGCCCAAGGCTGTTAGACCCTTAAGGTGCCAGTGATGCCCAATTTAGATTTGTCGAACTTTAATGCTTCCTTTATTTAGTCTCGAATACTCTCTAGCCAATCACATGTTTCAGAAACCATACATTTCGGCACCAAGACTTTTTTTTTTTTTAAAGGTAATACACATTTGCCATTATATTTTTCAATCATGTGGCTAGAAGTTACAGGAAGGATATTGGATAGGCGTTCTACCAGAAGCAAATTACTTTCTTCAATTTCAAGTTTAAGAGTTATTTATTACATTTGCTACCTGCCTCAAATAAAAGCTGAAAACAACTCTCCCATAGGAGATATTTCAAGCTTTTTTTGCAGTTGATTTATTACATCAATCAATGTTTGTTCATTCTTTCTTTGAATTAATTTTATTGGAGTATAGCTGATTTACAATGTTGGATTAGTTTCAGGTGGATCAGTTATACATATACATACACCCACTCTTTTTTTTAGATTCTATTTCTGTATAGGTCATTGAGTAGAGTTCCTTGTCAGCAATGAAAATTTACTAAGATTTCTTTGTGATTAGTAAGATTTCTTGTAAAGCTTTTGGTAAAATATTTGAAGGGCTTAAGTGCACTTCCAGTGTATGGATTCCTCTTTAATCTACTTCAAATGGTAGCTGAATGCCCCACCTTGAGGAATAGAGTTAACTATACCTGTATACATTACACTGCTTGCTGCTAGATTTTAAAAGTAATTTATTACACAGATAATAAAACTCTCAATGACAATCAGATTTGTCTAGAATCCATTAGCCCAAATGAATAGATTTGAATCGCCACCCATGCACTGTGAGTAGACACTGCTAATAAATAATTAACTGCTTTTTATTCTAGGATACGTTTTCTAAATGCAGATTCACAATCTTCAGGAGCAAAGGCAGCCACTCTCAGTCAGAATTTTCAGTCAAGATATAACTTGTCATCTTAGCCTTAGTCTTCCTTCAGCTTAATATCAAACATTTATCTTATTTAAACATCAAAGTAATAATCAGTATTCCCCATTTCACATATTGTATGGCAGCAGCTTCAACAATACACATTTGATATTTGCAGTCATTAAGCTCTTTTTTTTTTCTAATGGAGACAAATAAAGTGGGAAGCAGGTCAGTCCTGAGCATCACAGTTTTAAGAGAACTCAATATTGTAGATGATTGCTTGGAAGCTGTAGCAGTAAGAGACCACCTATGAGGAAAATGGAGATAATTACAAACAACAATCACAGCTGTTAACGGCAGCGCTCATAACACATCCTCAGCATGAAAAGATTGCAACGAATGCATCAGACGTTCAGCCACACTCAGTCACTGCGATGGACCCGGAGTGAAGACGACCTGTAGACAAAGCCAACAATAACAGCAGGAGAGGTCAGAAGTAAAGTCAGAGTTTTCCTTGCATGAGAAATTTTTAATCATTTCAGAATTAAGGCTTAACTTATTTTGCATAAGAAATATATTACTTAAAGGTTATTTTTCATTCAAAGCTGCAAGGTTTCTTACCATACTTTAACACTTCCTATAGATGGCACTTGAATCATTGTTCTTATTTTTCCTGACTGCACAAAGAACCTCCCTTCATGCAGATATTGTGCTCTATATTCTTTAGTTCCAGCGCCATTTAGGAAATACTTCATAGCTCCCAGACAGGGAGATATAACTTTCAGTAGCCAAGGACTAAATTATCTTGGATTTTTCTCCAGAAAAATAATTATGATTTATTTAAGAATATTCATTTTTGGAAAAACTTACTCATTTCACTTCCTGTAAAACATATTTAATATTAGAATTATTTAATGTCTTTTATCCTCTAATGTCTTTTGCTTAATATCTTACCAAGCCCACGAAATAAGCGACAACATGACAAGTCAAGTAATGCAAAAAAAAACAAAAAAACAAAAAAAAACCATGAATAAAAATACTCATAGTCTAAGTCCCATAGATTAATTCAAATTCTGATAATCACATATAATTTAAAGAAACATGGTTGATACTACTTTGAAATAAACCAGAATAATCAGAATATATTAAGATTTATAAATCAGAATAAGATGATGTTACCATTATCTCTTTGGGTCCAAATCATATCCTGTTACTGTGAATTATATGCATTTGAAATGTTGATTGTCACAAGAAGGATGTTTTGCCTTTGCAAAATGTTAGTATAAATGTGTTTGCTTAAGGGACACTGAAATGTAGAAAACGACTGGTGAATTTAGGTTTTGTTTGAAATGAATGACTGTTAGCTGGTCTATAGTGAGATTTAGTTGGAGGGGCTTCCCTAATGGCTCAGATAGTAAAAAATCTGCCTGCAATGCGGGAGATATGGGTTCGATCCCTGGGGTTGGGAAGATCTCCTGGAGAAGGGAATGGCAACCCACTCCGGTATTCTTGCCTGGAGAGTCACAGAGAGTCAGACAGGACTGAGTGACTATACATACATACACAAACAAACACACCCTATTTGAGAGACAGAATCATGCAAATTAGTTGTAGCCTCGGCTAGAAAAGAGCTTCTACAGGGAATGTACAGAGGACCATCTACTATCCTAAGTACACAGGAAGGCAAATAATGACATATGTAGTGTTCAGTTCAGTTCAGTTGCTCAGTTGTGTCCAACTCTTTGAAACCCCATGAACCACAGCACACCAGGCCTCCCTGTCCATCACAAACTCCTGGAGTCCACCCAAACCCATGTCCATTGAGTCGGTGATGCCATCCAACCATCTCATCCTCTGTCGTCCCCTTCTCCTCCTGCCCTCAATCTTTCCCAGCATCAGGGTCTTTTCCAACGAGTCAGCTCTTCACATCAGGTTCAGTTCAGTTCAGTCGCTCAGTCGCTTCCGACTCTTTGCGACCCCATGAATCCCAGCATGCCAGGCATCCCTGTCCATCACCAACTCCCGGAGTTCACTCAAACTCATGTCCATTGAGTCAGTGATGCCATCCAGCCATCTCATCCTCTGTCGTCCCCTTTTCCTCCTGCCCCCAATCCCTCCCAGCATCAGAGTCTTTTCCAATGAGTCAACTCTTTGCATGAGGTGGCCAAAGTACTGGAGTTTCAGCTTTAGCATCATTCCTTCCAAAGAACACCCAGGGCTGATCTCTTTTAGAATGGACTGATTGGATCTCCTTGCAGTCCAAGACTCTCAAGACTCTTCTCCAACACCACAGTTCAAAATCATCAATACTTTAGCGCTCAGCTTTCTTCACAGTCCAACTCACACATCCATACATGAATTTAACTCAGATGACCACTGAGTTATATCTACTACTGCGGGCAGGAATCCCTAAAAAGAAATGGAGTAGCCATGATAGTCAACAAAAGAGTTTGAAATGCAGTACTTGGATGCAATCTCAAAAATGACAGAATGATCTCTGTTCGTTTCCAAGGCAAACCATTCCATATCACAGTAATCCAAGTCTATGCTCCAACCAGTAATGCTGAAGAAGCTGAAGTTGAATGGTTCTATAAAGACCTACAAGACCTTTTAGAACTAACACCCAAAAAAGATGTCCTTTTCATTACAGGGGACTGGAATGCAAAAGTAGGAAGTCAAGAAACATCTGGAGTAACAGGCAAATTTGGCCTTGGAATACGGAATGAAGCAGCACAAAGGCTAATGGAGTTTTGCCAAGAGAACGCACTGGTCATAGCAAACACCCTCTTCCAACAACACAAGAGAAGACTCTATACATGGACATCACCAGATGGTCAACACCGAAATCAGATTGATTATATTCTTTGCAGCCAAAGATGGAGAAGCCCTATACAGTCAACAAAAACAAGACCGGGAGCTGACTGTGACTCAGACCATGAACTCCTTATTGCCAAATTCAGACTGAAATTGAAGAAAGTAGGGAAAAACCACTAGACCATTCAGGTATGACCTAAATCAAATCCCTTATGATTATACAGTGGAAGTGAGAAATAGATTTAAGGGACTAGATCTGATAGATAGAGTGCCTGATGAACTATGGACTGAGGTCATGACATTGTACAGGAGACAGGGATCAAGACCATCCCCATGGAAAAGAAATGCAAAAAAGCAAAATGGCTATCTGAGGAGGCCTTACAAATATCTGTGAAAAGAAGAGAAGCAAAAAGCAAAGGAGAAAAGGCAAGATAAAAGCATCTGAAAGCAGAGTTCCAAAGAAGAGCAAGAAGAGATAAGAAAGCCTTCTTCAGTGATCAATGCAAAGAAATAGAGGAAAACAACAGAATGGGAAAGACTAGGGATCTCTTCAAGGAAATTAGAGATACCAAGGGAACATTTCATGCAAAGATGGGCTCAATAAAGGACAGAAATGGTATGGACCTTAACAGAAGCAGAAGATATTAAGAAGAGGTGGCAAGAATACACAGAGGAACTGTACAAAACAGATCTTCATGACCAAGATAATCACAATGGTGTGATCACTGACCTAGAGCCAGACATCCTGGAATGCGAAGTCAAGTGGTCCTTAGAAAGCATCACTATGAACAAAGCTAGTGGAGGTGATGGAATTCCAGTTGAGCTACTTCAAATCCTGAAAAATGATGCTGTGGAAGTGCTGCACTCAATATGCCAGCAAATTTGGAAAACTCAGCAGTGGCCACAGGACTGGAAAAGGTCAGTTTTCATTCCAATCCCAAAGAAAGGCAATGCCGAAGAATGCTCAAACTACCGCACAATTGCACTCATCTCACATTCTAGTAAAGTAATGCTTAAAATTCTCCAAGCCAGGCTTCAGCAATACGTGAACCATGAACTTCCAGATGTTCAAGCTAGCTTTAGAAAAGGCAGAGGAACCAGAAATCAAATTGCCAACATCTTCTGGATCATGGAAAAAGCAACAGAGTTCCAGAAAAACATCTATTTCTGCTTTATTGACTATGCCAAAGCCTTTGACTGTGAGGATCACAATAAACTGTGGAAAATTCTGAAAGAGATGGGAATACCAGACCACCTGATCTGCCTCTTGAGAAATCTATATGCAGGTCAGGACGCAACAGTTAGAACTGAACATGGAACAACAGACTGGCTCCAAATAGGAAAAGGAGTTCGTCAAGGCTGTATATTGTCACCCTGCTTATTTAACTTATATGCAGAGTACATCATGAGAAACGCTGGGCTGGAAGAAACACAAGCTGGAATCAAGATTGCCGGGATAAATATCAATAACCTTGGATATGCAGATGACACCACCCTTATGGCAGAAAGTGAAGAGGAACTCAAAAGCCCCTTGATGAAAGTGAAAGCGGAGAGTGAAAAAGTTGGCTTAAAGCTCAACATTCAGAAAACGAAGATCATGGCATCCAGTCCCACCACTTCATGGGAAATAGATGGGGAAACAGTGGAAACAGTGTCAGACTTTATCTTTCTGGGCTCCAAAATCACTGCAGATGGTGACTGCAGCCATGAAATTAAAAGACGCTTACTCCTTGGAAGAAAAGTTATGACCAACCTAGATAGCATATTCAAAAGCAGAGACATTACTTTGCCAACAGAGGTCCATCTAGTCAAGGCTATGGTTTTTCCAGTGGTCATGTATGGATGTGAGAGTTGGACTGTGAAGAAAGCTGAGTGCTAAAGAATTGATGCTTTTGAACTGTGGTGTTGGAGAAGATTCTTGAGAGTTCCTTGGACTGCAAGGAGATCCAACCAGTCCATTCTGAAGAGATCAGCCCTGGGATTTCTTTGAAAGGAATGATGCTAAAGCTGAAACTCCAGTACTTTGGCCATCTCATGTGAAGAGTTGACTCATTGGAAAAGACTCTGATGCTGAGAGGAACTGGTGGCAGGAGGAAAAGGGGATGACAGAGGATGAGATGGCTGGATGGCATCACCAACTCAATGGAAATGAGTTTTAGTGAACTCTGGGAGATGGTGATGGACAGGGAGTCCTGGCGTGCTGGGATTCATGGGGTTGCAAAGAGTCAGATATGACTGAGTGACTGAACTGAATGGTCTAGTGGTTTTCCCTACTTTCTTCAATTTAAGTCTGAATTTGGCAATAAGAAGCTCATGATCTGAGCCACAGTTGGCTCCTGGTCTTGTTTTTGCTGACTGTATAGAGCTTCTCCATCTTTGGCTGCAAAGAATGTAATCAATCTGATTTCGGTGTTGACCATCTGGTGATGTCCATGTGTAGAGTCTTCTCTTGTGTTGTTGGAACAGGGTGTTTGCTATGACCAATGCATTCTCTTGGCAAAATGTCATTAGCCTTTGCACTGCTTCATTCCGTATTCCAAGGCCAAATTTGCCTGTTACTCCAGGTGTTTCTTGACTTCCTATTTTTGCATTCCAGTCCCCTATAATGAAAAGGACGTCTTTTTTGGGTGTTAGTTCTAAAAGGTCTTGTAGGTCTTCATAGAACCGTTCAACTTCAGCTTCTTCAGTGTTACTGGTTGGGGCATAGACTTGGATTACTGTGATATGGAATGGTTTGCCTTAGAAACGAACAGATATCATTCTGTCATTTTTGAGATTGCATCCAAGTACTGCATTTCAAACTCTTTTGTTGACCATGATGGATACTCCATTTCTTCTAAGGGATTCCTGCGCAGGGTACTATATATAATGGTCATCTGAGTTAAATTCACCCATTCCAGTCCATTTCAGTTTGCTGATTCCTAGAATGTCGACTTTCACTCTTGCCATCTCCTGTTTGACTGCTTCCAATTTGCCTTGATTTGTGGACCTGACATTCCAGGTTCCTATGTATTATTGCTCTTTACAGCATTGGACCTTGCTTCTATCACCAGTCATATCCACGGCTGAGTATTGTTTTTGCTTTGGCTCCATCCCTTCATTCTTTCTGGAGTTATTTCTCCACTGATCTCCAGTAGCAATTTGGGCACCTACTGACCTGGGGAGTTCCTCTTTCAGTATCCTATTATTTTGCCTCTTTATACTATTCATGGGGTTCTCAAGGCAAGAATACTGAAGTGGTTTGCCATTCCCTTGTCCAGTGGACCACATTCTATCAGACCTCTCCATCTTGACCTGCCCATCTTGGTGGCCCCACACGGCATGGCTTAGTTTCATTGAGTTAGACAAGGCTGTGGTCTGTGTGATTAGACTGACTAGTTTTCTGTGATTATGATTTGTGTGTCTGCCCTCTGATGCCTCTCGCAACACCTACCATCTTACTTGGGTTTCTCTTACCTTGGACATGCGGTATCTCTTCAGGCTGCTCCAGCAAAGCGCAGCCACTGCTCCTTATCTTGGATGAGGGGTATCTCCTCACAGCCGCCCCTCCTGACCTTCAACGTGGAGAAGCTCCTCTTGGCCCTCCTGCGCCCGTGCTGCCACCACTCCTTGGACATGGGGTTGCATCAGGTTAGATAACTTAAAATAGAGAAAGAAAGTGAAAGTGAAATCTCTGTCTTGTCTGACTCTTTGCGACCCCATGGACTGTAGCCCACCAGGCTCCTCAGTCCATGCAATTTTCCAGGCAAGAGTACTGGAGTGAGTTGCCATTTCCTTCTCCAGGGGATCTTCCCAACTCAGGGATAGAACCCGGGTCTCCTGAGGTGCAGGCAGATGCTTTACTGTCTGAGCCACCAGGGAAGAAGAGGAATATTAGGAGAATTCCTATGTCTTATCTTTTATTTTCTTTCAGAAGAGACGTGAGATCAGTTTAAAAAATGAATGTGATAATTAGAAGTCTAGAAAGTAGCTCCATTTCTTTTTCAAGCCTTGTTTCCTCCCCCACCCTAAATCTGTTTCCCCTCCTGCTAATGGTGCTTTTGGGGGAAATTTAGAAAAACTTACTTTTCCCTTACCCTGAACTAATATCAGTATGGAGATGCAACAGTGACAACTGGTATCTTACCTTCCTTAAGAGATCTTCCGTGTTAATAAATCAGTAAATTAAGCAACTTTTGAGTACATTTAAATGTATTCTCCCGGAGAAGGCAACGGCAACCCACTCCAGTACTCTTGCCTGGAAAATCCCTTGGACGGAGGAGCCTGGTAGGCTGCAGTCCATTGGGTTGCTAAGAGTCGGACACGACTGAGTGACTTCACTTTCACTTTTCACTTTCACACATTGGAGAAGGAAATGGCAACCCACTCCAATGTTCTTGCCTTGAGAATCCCATAGACGGGGGAGCCTGGTGGGCTTCCGTCTATGGGGTCGCACAGAGTTGGACACGACTGAAGTGACTTAGCAGCAGCAGTAGCAAATGTATTCTCCATATAAAATAAAAGTTTTTAAAGCATTGTTGCATTTAGTATTTCACCTGATCTGAACAAGAGTCCTAAAAGTAGAAAGTGAAGACATTATTGTTATTAAAATGACACTAATGGCATCTCATATTTATAGGTCATCTTACAATATGCAAAGTGTTTTCATATAACTTTCTCATTCCCACTTTAGACAAATTATCAGAGTACCAGAACAATTTGCAATAGAATAAATACGAGTAGTTAATATTCATAAAAGTTGTTCAAGGTCACTTAAGACCGAAGAAATAAAAATTAAAATTACCAAAAAACATTTTTTCTTGTCGAATAATTGAGGGAATGGCATGCTCAATTTTGTCAAGGGCATGTGTTGAAAAAACAGGTACTATTATGTGCGGCTGGTAAAGCTGTAATTTGTTACACCTTTTCTGCATGACATTTGGCACTAGGAATTTATTCTGAGGAAAAATGAGAGATATAAACATAAGTTTACTTGTAAATTAATTCATTACAGGGTTATTTATAACACAGAATACCAGAAACCACATTTTTCTGGGTAATTGTAATTTGAGGCAGTCATCGTGGAATATGAGATCTTGGGAAGATAGACCCTGTAATGTGAAACAGTAATTGGAAGAAGGCTGGGATCATAGCTCCCCTATCTGCACTGACATCCCTGGAGTTTAATATGAGAAAAATAAAATAGTAGGGCACTATTCCTTTTTCGTTGTTGTTTTTCTTTTATAAATTACTAAAATATATTAACACATTTAGAAGAGACTTGGAAAATACAGAACAAAGTTACATGTCAGATCAGATCAGATCAGATCAGTCGCTCAGTCGTGTCTGACTCTTTGCGGCCCCATGAATCGCAGCACGCCAGACCTCCCTGTCCATCACCAACTCCCGGAGTTCACCCAGACTCACGTCCATAGAGTCAGTGATCCCATCCAGCCATCTCATCCTCTGTCGTTCCCTTTTCCTCCTGCCCCCAATCCCTCCCAGCATCAGAGTCTTTTCCAATGAGTCAACTCTTCGCATGAGGTGGCCAAAGTACTGGAGTTTCAGCTTTAGCATCATTCCTTCCAAAGAAATCTCAGGGCTGATCTCCTTCAGAATGGACTGGTTGGATCTCCTTGTAGTCCAAGGGACTCTCAAGAGTCTTCTCCAACACCACAGTTCAAAAGCATCAATTCTTCAGCTCTCAGCCTTCTTCACAGTCCAACTCTCACATCCATACATGACCACAGGAAAAACCATAGCCTTGACTAGACGAACCTTTGTTGGCAAAGTAATGTCTCTGCTTTTGAACATGCTATCTAGGTTGGTCATAACTTTTCTTCCAAGGAGTAAGTGTCTTTTAATTTCATGGCTGCAGTCACCATCTGCAGTGATTTTGAAGCCCAGAAAAATAAAGTCTGACACTGTTTCCACTGTTTCCCCATCTATTTCCCATGAAGTAGTGGGACCGGATGCCATGATCTTCGTTTTCTGAATGTTGAACTTTAAGCCAACTTTTTCACTCTCCACTTTCACTTTCATCAAGAGGCTTTTGAGTTCCTCTTCACTTTCTGCCATAAGGGTGGTGTCATCTGCATATCCAAGGTTATTGATATTTATCCCGGCAATCTTGATTCCAGCTTGTGTTTCTTCCAGCCCAGCGTTTCTCATGATGTACTCTGCATATAAGTTAAATAAACAGGGTGACGATATACAGCCTTGATGAACTCCTTTTCCTATTTGGAACCAGTCTGTTGTTCCATGTCCAATTCTAACTGTTGCTTCCTGACCTGCATACAAATTTCTCAAGAGGCAGATCAGGTGGTCTGGTATTCCCATCTCTTTCAGAATTTTCCACAGTTTATTGTGATCCTCACAGTCAAAGGCTTTGGCATAGTCAATAAAGCAGAAATAGATGTTTTTCTGAAATTCTCTTGCTTTTTCCATGACCCAGCAGATGTTGGCAATTTGACCTCTGGTTCCTCTGCCTTTTCTAAAACCAGCTTGAACATCAGGAAGTTCACGGTTCATTATATTGCTGAAGCCTGGCTTGAAGAATTTTGAGCATGACTTTACTAGCGTGTGAGATGAGTGCAATTGTGCGGTAGTTTGAGCATTCTTTGGCATTGCCTTTCTTTGGGATTGGAACGAAAACTGACCTTTTCCAGTCCTGTGGCCACTGCTGAGTTTTCCAAATTTGCTGGCATATTGAGTGCAGCATTTTCACAACATCATCTTTTAGGATTTGGAATAGCTCAACTGGAATTCCATCACCTCCACTAGCTTTGTTCGTAGTGATGCTTTCTAAGGCCCACTTGACTTCACATTCTAGGATGTCTGGCTCTAGGTCAGTGATCACACCATCGTGATTAACTGGGTCGTGAAGATCTTTTTTGTACAGTTCCTCTGTGTATTCTTGCCATCTCTTCTTAATATCTTCTGCTTCTGTTAGGTCCATACCATTTCTGTCCTTTATTGAGCCCATCTTTGCATGAAATGTTCCTTTGGTATCTCTGATTTTCTTGAAGAGATCCCTAGTCTTTCCCATTCTGTTGTTTTCCTCTATTTCTTTGCATTGATCACTGAAGAAGGCTTTCTTATCTCTTCTTGCTCTTCTTTGGAACTCTGCATTCAGATGTTTATATCTTTCCTTTTCTCCTTTGCTTTTCACTTTTCTTCTTTTCACAGCTATTTGTAAGGGCTCCCTAGACAGCCATTTTGCTTTTTTGCATTTCTTTTCCATGGGGATGGTCTTGATCCCTGTCTCCTGTACAATGTCACGAACCTCATTCCGTAGTTCATCAGGCACTCTATCTATCAGATCTAGGCCCTTAAATCTATTTCTCACTTCCACTGTATAATCAAAAGGGATTTGATTTAGGTCATACCTGAATGGTCTAGTGGTTTTCCCTACTTTCTTCAATTTCAGTCTGAATTTGGCAATAAGGAGTTCATGATCTGAGCCACAGTCAGCTCCTGGTCTTGTTTTTGCTGACTGTATAGAGCTTCTCCATCTTTGACTGCAAAGAATATAATCAATCTGATTTCGGTGTTGACCATCTGGTGATGTCCATGTATAGAGTCTTCTCTTGTGTTGTTGGAAGAGGGTGTTTGTTATGACCAGTGCATTTTCTTGGCAAATCTCTATCAGTCTTTGCCCTGCTTCATTCCATATTCCAAGGCCAAATTTGCCTGTTACTCCAGGTGTTTCTTGACTTCCTACTTTTGCATTCCAGTCCCCTATAATGAAAAGGACATCTTTTTTGGGTGTTAGTTCTAAAAGGTCTTGTAGGTCTTCATAGAACCATTCAACTTCAGTTTCTTCAGCATTACTGGTTGGGGCATAAATTTGGATTACTGTGATTTTGAATGGTTGTCTTGGAAACGAACAGAGATCATTCTGTTGTTTTTGAGATTGCATCCAAGTACTGCATTTCAAACTCTTTTGTTGACCATGATGGCCACTCCATTTCTTCTGAGGGATTCCTGCATGCAGTAGTAGATATAATGGTCATCTGAGTTAAATTCACCCAATCCAGTCCATTTCAGTTCGCTGGTTCCTAGAATGTTGACATTCACTCTTGCCATCTCTTGTTTAACCACTCCCACGCCCAAGGTAAGAGAAACCCAAGTAAGAAGGTAGGTGTTGCAAGAGGGCATCAGAGGGCAAACACACTGAAACCATACTCACAGAAAACTAGTCAATCTAATCACACTAGGACCACGGCCTTGTCTAACTCAATGAAACTAAGCCATGCCTGTGGGGCAACCCAGGATGGGCGGGTCATGGTGGAGAGATTTGACAGAATGTGGTCCACTGAAGAAGGGAATGGCAAACCACTTCAGTGTTCTTGCCTTGAGAACCCCATGAACAGTATGAAAAGTTACATATATTTCTACTATATTTTACAATTATTTTTTTAAGTAGATCAATTAAGATTTTTAGTCAGAGTTTCAATATCAAACTCTAATAGGATGAATATACAGGAAGATAGAAGGATGTAGTGGATCTGAAAAACACTATGATCCAATTCCACTGCTATGGACCAAAGCGTATTAAGATTTACACAATTTTCACACAGCAGTAGGATACAAATTCTGTTCAAGTTCCCCTAGACTATAAACTAGAAGACACTGGAACATATCCAGGGACATAGAACAAGGTGCAAAAATTTCATGGTCTAAAGGTATTGAAATCAGTAGGGCACTATTTTCTGGGGATTCATTGATTATAGCCCAACCTAATTTTAACTGGCATAGGGATACTCGCTTGCTTGTGTATATATGAATGCATTTATTTAATCCATAAAATATTTTTTAGGTAAACTTTCAATCTCTTTGTTACAAGCATAGTGTCTGTATTATTAAGGAAACTGTAGGAGTGAGTCTACATGGTAATAACTTTGCCCATTGCAAAGCCAGTAGATATTGGAAGCCTAAAGTTATTTTAAAAACTATTGAAATGTATGTCTCTGATTAAACTGGCTTAGGTAATATCCTTTATTCTGATTCTAGGACTTGATGATCCTGAGATTTCTTTTAGCTTTATGAGTCTATGGCTGATTTAGCAGCCACATTTATTATTTAAAGAAAGCGAGAAAGATGGTGTTAAATGTTCCTCAAAGTGGAATCAAGGTTTTAATTATTATGGGACATATGGGTGAGAGAGACACTGAACAGCTCAATTCTGAGCCTGATCATTTTTCTGTGAATATTTAAAAATACTACAGTGTGGCTATCCAATTAAAAAGCTCTTGGTTGGTGTTTGTCTGCTTTCACTAGGCACTAGTCATTCAAGTCATCACAGCACTTCCAAATTAATGAAGAGAAATCTTTTTGTAAAGTAGTGATTAAAACTCCCTTAATTTTCACTCAAACAAAATCAGTGCTACAGAAACTATGCAACACTTTTGGCTATGGCTGCATATTTTGTGATGTAAATTAAAGGCCACCATTAACAATGAAATCTGCAAAGCTGAATTCAGTGTATTGAGCTGTAGGAAATTCTCCAATTTCTTCTCTTTCTGAATTATTATAGTAAAGACGGCAGACTTTTTAACGATTATAACAGCTTTACATAAAGAAGGCAGTCTCTCTTCTGCAGATGCCCTCTCAGAAGTCTTCTCTCTCTTTTTTTTTTTTTTGGTGACAACCCTAATGTTGTTTAACTCTTCCATAGCATCTTATGTTATTTATTATTGTATCCTTTCTCCCTCTCTCCCTGCCTTCTTTCTCCTTTCTCAGTTGTTGAAATCAAAGTGTTGGTGCTACTATGGATAAGGAGAATATAAAATACCTCTTTGAATAAATGTTCCCCCCTGGAGACTGACATAGATGAACGTCAGGGCAGTGAACCTGTCACGTGTGACCCCAGGTCATGTGTCTGCAGAGGATCGCTCTGTGCTTCTGGAAACACTCTGCACCTTTAGTTTCTGTCCTGCCCCCTGTCCTGTTGTGCTCTGCCCTCTCTCCAGCTCTTGGATGAAGCTTCTTTCTTCCCTGTTGCCTCTTTTTCCTTTACTATGTTATCCTGGGGCTCGAATGGTCTTAAGGTTCCATCTTCTTCCACACACCCACTTCTTTTGGGACCTCTTTTTATGCTTGTGGGTTTCACCTATTATGAAGACAGACACCAAATATATTTCTCCGGTTCCAGCTTCTGGGCTCCTTACTGGACATCAGTGCTAAACCTTGTATTTAAAGCCCAACTCCTTTTCTTTCCCTTTACAAACCAGTCCTCTGATGTCACGTTTTTACTACTCTATCAGCACTTTTCCAGTCACCCAGACACTGAAATTCTGATATCCTTTCCTCTAATCAGGCATTCCTTTGCCGTATCTCCTGCATCCATCCTTTCCTTTCCATTGCCTCTGATACCAGGCTGGCTCCATTTGCCTGAGATCAATTGCAGGGAATCTGAAAGGACTACACAAAGATTAGTTAATGCTATCAGTGTTTTCAGCCTCTCCCTCATCATCTCCTTTGTCTTTGGGATTAAATCCCTTTATATTGCATTGGAGGGTTCACACAGTTTACTTTCTAAATACCTTTGGAGCTAATCTACTTCTCTCACACAAACCTTCCATTCCAATCCAATTTAACTAATCACTATTCCTTTAATATTATTTCTCTTTGTTCACGCTGTTCTTTCTACCCAAACATCCTGAGTATGTTTCTCCAGCAAAAGCCCACCCTTTCTTTAAGGGCCAGTTTAAACTTTAACCCCCCTCATGAGCTTCTGTTAACATGAAGTTATATATGCTGCCTTTTGAGCTCAATGATGAGCTTTAATAACATTTCTTCTTCTTTATCAATTTTTTATAACACTGTTGCTTGGTATATTTTAATACATTTTATCTCTAGTTTTAGATTATAAACTACTTGAGGGCAAGGAGTTTATTTGTATTTTCCACAGTTAATAGGAAGGTTCAGCATATCAGATGACTGATTGCTGCCTGGAGATTGTGTCATCCATTATAAAAAACTATTTACCTCCTATCTTTCCATGAATGATGAATGATTCTGAAATTATTCATAATAGGAACTGCATTTGTCTTGAAGACATATGTACTTAGTTTTATTACCAATTGTATACCAATGTGGGTTTTAGTCTATTATTAATTTTATTCTGCCTTTGGGGGATTCTCAGGGTCTTTACAGCTCTAGGGCTTTATTTATCTCTGGTAAATAATACCATCATGCACAAAAGGAAATCAGCAAAACAAATTTCCTCATTGTATAACTGCACACAAAACTGCCAGATTTAAACTATTTGAGAACAGGAACTACCCCATAAGATTTCTCTGTTAAAATGCAGAAAGCTTTGAAGACACTTCCAAGGCTAAAAGTAACACATAGTCAAGTCAAGAGTCCAAAAGAAAAATAAAAAAACACTAAGGGAAACACTTATCCCCAGAAAGATACTGCAGTTATTGTTGTCTGGGGCAAGATCCTTTTCTGCCCCCCACAAAATAGTGTGTGCTGACAATTAAGCTAAGAGTAGATTCCTTTTCAGCCTTTGAAAGCAAGAGTTGGTCACCAGCAGTAAGAAAACTAGTATAATGACAGCAGCTTTCTAAGATAAAAAGCCACTTGCTTAAATTTCAGCATGAAATCAAAAATTTTAAATAAATGGAATTCATGTTCGGAAAGGCAGTTCACATAATTTGCAATACTTACACTATTCTTTCACAAAGAAGTGTAGGAGAGCATGACCAGAAAATGATTCAGTTGCTGACAGAGAAAGTCCTTTGTTCTCAAATGTGAAGTAATTTTGATTTTTTTTTTTTTAATATATTGAAAGTAGCATTGAGTTATAGCCACCCTGGAGTTGTAAAGATCTAGAGAGTCCTCTCTTTAAAATAATTTTTATTGTTTCATCTATAAGTAGAAATATTAGAATTCAATTTTCCATAAACTGCATTCATCAAGTATTCATTAAAATATTCCAAGCATATTTCCCATAGCCTCTTTTTTGCATTCTCTTTTCCAGGCAAACTAAATTAGTAAGTGCTCACATGATATAATTCCCCACCTCTGAATCTCTGCTTATATTGTCTTTCCCACAGAAATCTCAGGAGATTGCAGTACATGAGCAACCCAGTCTTGAGTCATTTAAAACATAACTAACCACACCCTTTCTTATAGCAGGCAAATATGGCTGCTATATTTGAATATTTCAAATTCAACCTTAAATTATTTCAAAGTTGTCTAGCACATACTCAATTCCAGCTCCTGGATGAATATCATCTTATATCTAGCAAAGAGAGGACCTGTAAACAGTTAAAATAGTGGGTATATAAACCACGCTGGCAGTTTGAAATGGTGACCTTAGAAAAATATCACGGTCTCTAATTTTTGGATCTTAAGATATTTGCTGAAAGAGCAAGAGCATAGAATTTTTAACATCTAGATTTCATTTTCAGGACTCCATACAGCATTTTTATAACACACCAAGTCTGCAGTCATTTCAATGGCTGTTTATGGCCTCTGTCTCAGCCAGTTCAAGTGGAGGTGAAAGTTGACTGCTTCAGTGGTGCTCCCTATTTTGAAGTGGACCAATTTTCTGTTCTTTGGTAGTCTGTGACTTTTTAGCACTTCAGTGTAGTGCTTGCAATCTGTATTTTGATTGCTAAGGCTTGAAGACTTTGTTTTGGTAGTAAGGACTTTTGATTATTCTTTGAAAGTTCTAACTTTAGCTGATCATGTTTAGCATAGGCTTAGAAATTAAAGAAGCAGCATCTGACTATATGCTTGAGAGATTGCTGAGCGTACGGCAAAAATCTAACTTTCAAGTCAGGAGGTAAAATGCCTGTATTGAGTTGACCTATCTATGTAAGGGAGCTTCCTAAAATATAATTGCTGAGAATTATCGTGTCAGGTCATTTGCTGAAGTTATTGTATGTATTTGTCATGGTGACTCTGTACAGTAGGGATGAGTAGGCCATGTTGTGGACATCTGCTTTTTGAATTGCTTTAATCTTTAATCTTTCGGAAACTATCCCTCTACGCAATTCAAGTGGTGCAAGAAAGTAATTATTCCTTCACCTCCATGTGCTGTAGATCAAATCTGCCAACCTGTACTAATCTTAGTAGCTTAAGTACCTAAAGTCCTGAGAGAAAGAACAGAACTCAAGAAAAGCCATCCAGAATCCATGTTGGAGATTCATGTGGCTCTTGGTGTCACATGTGACCTTGTCATTTTGTCTGACTTTTTAAATATTGAGGATATGTATAATTGGTACTTGGAATGGCAAGGACCCATCTTTGCTGCTTCCTGGGGAGACTCTTCTTACAAATGAAGGCAACCCAGAGGGAAAACAGAGCCAAAAAACTATGTTGCTGCTACTGCTCCAGCTAAGTTGCTTCAGTCGTGTCCGATTCTGCGACCCCATAGACAGCCTCCTACCAGGCCCCCCCATCCCTGGGATTCTTCAGGCAAAAACACTGGAGTGGGTTGCCATTTCCTTCTCCAATGTATGAGAGTGAAAAGTGAAAGGGAAGTCACTCGGTCATGTCCGACTCTTAGCCAATACTTTTTTGTTGTTTGTTTTTTGCTTAAGCCATTTTTAGTAGAGTTACTGACATTTACAATCAAAAGAATGCTAACTAATATTCCCTTCCAATTTTCTTACACAAAAAAGGGTACCTAACTTCTCCAAAAGGAAATGGCAACCCACTCCAGTATTCTTGCCTGGAAAATCCCATGGATGGAGGAGCCTGGTAGGCTACAGTCCATGGGGTTGCGAAGAGTCAGACATGACTGAGAGACTTCACTTTCACTTTTCACTTTCATGCATTGGAGAAGGAAATGGCAACCCATTCCAGTGTTCTTGCCTGGAGAATCCCAGGAACAGAGGAGACTGGTGGGCTGCCGTCTATGGGGTCGCACAGAATCAGACACAACTGAAGCGACTGAGTAGCAGCAGCAGCAACTTCACCTTATAAACACAGCTAGTAGGTGGCCAGCTCAGGATTTGAATACAAGTCTCTCCGAGTCTAGAACCATAGTCACATAATGACACTGAGAGTAGTTTGGGGAATCTGGGTACTAGTTAGCTACTTGAAACATCAAGATGGCTTTGGACTCTGATTTCAAATTAGGCAAACCATTTTCTTCCCAAGTGGCTTTTGTGTACCCGCCAAATGATAAGGGAATAGTTTCTGAAGGGCAGATGTAATCCTGCAGATTCTAGCATATATTATCTGTTTTTATTAAGACAATCTTGGAGAATGTTTGCTTATCTTAAGCTTGGCAAGTGAGAATGTTTTATAGAAATCACCTCTTTAACTCTATCAGTGCTGGCTTGCACTGGTTAAAAATTCTGATGTTTACTGTTTTACAAATAGTCAATATAAGTGAGGACCAGATGATGGGAGTTGCTACAGAAATTCATGGATTTTGATCACCAACCTCTCCTGAGATGAACTTTCCTAATAGGTACTTTCATAAGCCAAGCGGGGCTGTTTCTCCTCTCTGGCTCGCCTCTGTGTTTGGATGACCTAGTTAGAAAGAGGTCTCTGCTTGGATGGCAGGGAGAACTGTAAGATGGAGAAGCTGTTTCTCTGATGTCTGAGACATTTAGTGAGGGTAAAGATTCATGGACCACTAGTTATATCCCTTTAGGCTGAAATAAAAACAGATGTAGGAATTCTTTTCAAACAGAAAGATTTCAAAATCTGTTCTGAAATTTCCTCAATATGCTGGAAAAGAAGTTACACTGTTAAGGGAGATGGTGGTTAGCTATAAAGAGAATTGCCATAGTTTCTTTATTTAAAGAAATTTAAATCTCTGAATAATTTATGGGGATAGAATTGCAGGTATTCAATTAAGTGTTTCAGACTTAGTGTATACAATGACAACTTGTGAATGGTAGGTTTTTCAGGTGTCACAGATGTTCAGCTTTTTCTCTTTTGGACGCTTGTTTATTCTAAAGCATGAAGAAAACTTTCAATACACTGATTTCAGAGGCTAAGATTCAATTAGTCAATATTTATCAGAGGGCACATTTTAAACTTAGTTCCCCCAATTTTTAGGACAGAACCTGACTTAAATATCCTATCAAAATTACTTTAAAGTAGATTTGTATTGCTTGCTATCCATTTATATTTAGTTGAAAAAAGACTCCAAATTTATTGTTAGGAAACCTAGTGTTTGGGGATTACAATAAATAAGCAGACATGGCTAGCTTGGTCTCAGTTTTTAAAGTCTATAAAAGTATACTATAAAATTAAAATTGGAAAGTTAAACACAGTGAGTTACATTAGCTTCTGTTCCCTCCTGAAACTGCAGTAAAATGACAGTAAAGATATCTTTTAAGGTCGTAAATAAACAAGGACAATGAGAACGGAAGAGACAATGTCAGTAATGAAATGTTGGAAGCTGAAGAACAGATGGAGGGGTTATAACTGACTTAGCAGATCCCAGAAAGCTGAGTCCCAATCACACAGTAGAAAAAGCAAAGAGCAAACTGATTTACACCATGAGACCTCCAAAAGACTCCAGAATTGCTGATGTTGGCTAGTGCTGGAGTGGGAGATGCAAGTGGGCGGAAGACAAGGGTTTGGGTTAAAAGTCTGTTAAGAAAGTTAGTCCTCCAGGTGTTTTTGCCTCTCTGTGCAGCTCATCACTGCTCCTCCCCAGCATGGCAGGTTTGCTCTCTGGAGAAGGTCTCTGATCTGTTTCTGTTCTAAGGCACGTAGAGAACATAATGCCCCACTGTAAACAGGGGATGAAGGAAGATTTCTGTACTCTGTTAACTCACCAAGCTTAGCTGTTAGACTTATATCCTTAAGCAAGTTCTGAAGAAGCTGTCTCTGAGGAATCTGGCCCCCCAAGTAGAGCTGCTGACTATCCTCAGTGAATTGATTTAGGCAGACAACACTAAAAAGAACCAACATTCAATACCCATTTGCCTCCACCACATGTAGACCTTCTAATCAACAGTGATGACTCAGTCACAAATCTGAACAGTCAGGATCACCAAGTATTTTAGAAGGCCTCCAATGTAAATTGAAGGCCTCTGATTTCAAAATAAAGAAATAAACAAAGACATTAGCTTGAAAGAGAGACCATGAAACAAGGAAAAACAATGACCCAAAACCCAGTTATCTTCAAAACAGTCAAAGAAATAAGAACATATATTGTGTTCATGAAATACTTGATAGAAGAGTTAGGTTGAAAAATTCTCTCAGAAAACATAGCAAAAAGGAAAAAAGATGCAAAAAAAAAAATGAATAAAAGATAAAATCAGCGGATCAATGTAAATAGGAAGTTCAACATCTCAGGAATTTAGGGATAAAAAAGTAACATCATAGAAGAAGTAATTCAGTGGCATTATCAGCATTGCAAGTTATAAGTTTCTAGATTTAAAAAAATATGTCTGATATAAGGAATGAAGGGAAAAGACCTCATACTAGACATACTATTTTGAAATTTCACATCAAAGACAAAGAAAATAAGCTAAAAATCACTTAATTCTGATAGAAAAATGGCCTCTAATCTAGAAATCTGTGTCCTGCCAAACTATCATTCAAAGTTGGGAATAGATTGAAGACATTTTCAGAAATGCAAGACACCCTGAATTTTAGCACCCATGTTTTTCTCCAGGGATATTAGTAAAGTATGTGCCTAAAATAAAGGAATAAATAAAGAATCAGAAAACACAGGATCCAGGAAAGACATCAGCATGACAGGCAAAACGAATTTCCAGGTAAAAGTTCAAAACAATAATGAGTACGAGATGCAGAGTATGCACGTGTGTATGTATGGTATGCACGTAGAGGTTTGGTAAAGAAACTGGTCCGTGTAGCCTAGTTCAGTGCTGCTGTATTCAGTAGATTAACTTGTCCCTTTGTTAGGCTTAATTAATATTGTACAATACTATTGTTAACAATTTCCATTTTGCCATATACATATATATGATAGTCAAAGCAATAATTTGATGAATTATTAATTCTGTTCACTAATTTATCCAGCACAGCATCTTCAGAGGCATGTTCTGAAGCATTTAAGCTTTTAATTTCTGCAGAAATTCCAGTGAAAGGTTACGATGAATCTTTATGGAAAAATTAGATTAAACCAGAATCTGCTCAATAGGAAAAGGGACATGACTGTAGGAAATGGAAGACGCTGGGGGCAAGTGTACTGTTTACTGGTTTAATGTAGAAATAAAATTGCCCAGCACAACCCATTGATTCAAGAATTGTCATTGCACATCCTGTAACTGAGCAATGAAGTATGGCAAGAGAGCTTTTAGAAAAACCTATGTGAGGTTTAGATTATAAATAGAAATATTGACTTATAATCAACTCATTTGAGGGGCACTTACCTCACTAAGAAATGATTCTTGTGACCACCTCATTCAGATTCATTGTCATTCCATGTTTTCACACTGAAAATACCTTGTCCTTTCTTGGTCTAAACATGTGTCTCTTCATTTATAATCAATGCTGAGCAGAATGACTTAGTCCTAGCTGTAAACATGATAATTTTCCTTAAAATTTCATTCTTTGGGGAAAAGTTGCATTTTTATGCTGGATTCCTTTGTAATTAATAGCTTAATGTTGAGCTCCTTTTTTGCTTATGTATTCAGCGTACATATTTTTAATTTAAAATACAGAACCTAATCATCCTATTTCCCTTGCTTTGGGAGCCTTGTTCTCCCAGTTAACCATTCATCATTGGCTTTTAAATTGCTGTAGGCAAGCAGAAAAGTATTTCCTTCTTTATAATTTCTTAGCATATTTTCACAGAAAAGAAAATTAATAGAAGTATAAAAGACTCCCTGAGAACATTTGTGGCCACTGTGATTTAGAAATATTATTGGTTTAAAAAAAAAAAGTATGAAATAAAAGAAACAAAAAGATGAAGCGAAGGAAACTTGCAGTTTTGATTTTTAAAATATTTCTGAGATGAACAAGAAAAAAAAAAAACTAAGGTTGAGGCTGCCAACCATAGAGTTTCAAAACCTACAGCCATGCTGAAGCTACCACGTTCCAATACACCCTCTCATGTAACACAATTGCTAGATGATGGTGGCAAATACAGACAGCCACTCCCATTCTTAATGCAAAACAAGTAAATTGCAACTGTAATGAAATACTGTTTACACCTTTCAGACTGGCAAAGACAAAAAGGCTTGCTAATATGCTTTGAGGGTAAGGGTGTAGAGAAGATAGCTTTTTATCCTCACACACTACTGGTGGGAATGTAAATTGGAATGATCTCCATTGAGGGCAACTTGACAAAACTTACCCAAATTCCCTGCTTATATTCTTGGCCTAGAATTCTGAAAACTTATTTTCCAGAAAATGTATCCACACGTACGAGGATATTCATCGTGACTATTCTTTTGGCAAATAAAATAATAAACCAAGGAATACTTTTGACTGTCCATCAATAGACTGCTGGTTAAATAAATTATGGTAAATTTATGATAGGGACTATCTATGCTATATGCAAGAGACGTTATTAAGTGCAAAACAGTGTGTAAAGGAGTAACACTACCATTTGTAGGGGTTTTTTCCTTTGATTTTTTAAATTATTATTTATAAGAATTTATAGAAGGCTTCAGAAAAGCTACATAAGAAACTGGTGACAGAATTTGCACTGTAGGGAAGGGAGGCTTGAGGAGGACTGGGATGGTCTGTTTCCATGTATTTTTTTGTATTGTGGGGGGAAAAATGATACCAACACAACATTTTTCTGCCCAGTTAAAATTTCAAAACAGAATGGCAAGCCCAGTTCCATGGGCTCATGTTCCTACTGACCACTGCAACTCTAACCTGTTATGCTGCTGCTGCTGCTAAGTTGCTTCAGCTGTGTTCGACTCTGTGCAACCCCATAGATGGCAGCCCACCAGGCTCCCCCGTCCCTGGGATTCTCCAGGCAAGAACACTGAAGTGGGTTGCCATTTCCTTCTCCAATGCATGAAAGTGAAAAGTGAAAGTGAAGTCGCTCAGTCGTGTCGGACCCTCAGCGACCCCATGGACTGCAGCCTTCCAGGCTCCTCTGTCCATGGGATTTTCCAGGCAAGAGTACTGGAGTGGGGTGCCATTGCCTTCTCCGCTAACCTGTTATAAATACCCCTACATGTCCAGAGGGAGGCCCTGGAGGTGAAGGGAAAGTGGAGAACAGTTGGATGGAGGAAATATTATGAAATGAGTGATGTTAGGGACCATGATGTTACTTTACAGTTTTTGGATGCTTAGAACATGCTTGGTGCTGGTCAGTTTTCCATTTATTAACCTACTTAATCCTCACATCTATCCCAAAAAGTATGTATAATCATTGTCTTCATTTTACAGATGAGGTAGACCTGAGAGATGGTGAGGTTGAGGAACCTGCCCCAAATCACATAATTATTAAATGACTACCCACAATGTCAATGACTCCAGGCACTGCACTCAGCAAAGCAAAAGGTCCCTGCATTCCCAACAGCACTCTTCTGCCCTTTTATGAAAATGACCAACTGTTCTCCAGTCCAATAAAAAGGTATTTTTCTCTGTCAACTCATTCTCAAAAAAGGAGACCTGTTTTCATTCATTATTTGGATTTGCAAATATTTACAGAGACTGTGTGGGCAGTATGAAGACTAGTTAGTTTCTTGGAAATTGGAAGGCTAAGCAAACAAAGGAATGAGTGAAACGTATGCCAGACAAATGCCAAGAGAAGGACAGTGGGTTGTCGATATTAATATTAGAGAACACCATCAAAAGTCATAATATAGGAGGAAAATTTTTTAAAATATTGACAAAATACTTAATTTCCACAGTGAAAATGTCACAGCCATGAATGTTGAGTTGTTAAATATGCACAACCAAAGATATTAAAAATTCAAGAGGAATGAACAAAACCACAGTCATTGTGGTACATTTTGACACCTATCCCCTTCTGTCTCTGGCATGTCTAATACATGAATAATGATATCAATAACAAGGAATAAAAGTAAAAGAGAATTAAAATATATTTACTGCCCTAAAATGATTTATAAATCTGTTTCATAAAATTTGAATTTGCATTTATTAGAATTTTTAGTGGCCTAGGGATTTTGATGCTAACCTAACTGAGTGAGATTCCTTCCCTTATACATTTTCTTGATGATAGGATATATCATTTTAAAGGCAGAAAACAATATGAGCATACCATAGGAATTGTACTCAGATGCAGACAACAGTAGAATTTTTAGGAAGGTAGGGAAAAGCGAGTCTCTAATAAAGTATCTGGAGTCACACTGTAAAATACTGTTAATTTTAGAGTAGGAAAATGTACTTGCCTTGTAGCTCTTCCACCCCAATGCTGGACCAGGAGAAACAGAATTTCTTTAACATCTTCTTCCCACCCAATGCTGGACCAGGAAAAGCAGAATTTCTTTAACGTTTTCTTCCCACAAGCAGGGTCTAATGGACTGAAAACCTAGGCCAGTGTACATGCCAAAAAAAAAGGCAGGAAGATACTGATGGGAGATCAGGATGGGTAAGGGACCTTGGAGGGAAGGATCGTATTTTGATGTTGACTGAGCACCATAATTTCCTCTGTGAATTGTCTAATCCTAGTCTTTACCCATTTTAAAATCAGGTTGATTTACAGAAGCCCTTTATATATTATTTATATTAACTATTTTATATCTGGGCTTCCCTGATGTCTCAGTGGTAAAGAATCTGCCTGCAATGCAGGAGATGTGGGTTCTGTCCCTGGGTCAAGAAGATTCCTTGAAGAAGGAAATAGCAACCCACTCCAGTATGGCTGGGAAATCCCATGGACAGAGGAACCTGGCAGGCTACAGTCCAGGGTAGCAAGGATCAGACATGACTTAGCTACTAAACCACCACTACCATTTTATATTCAAATTATATCTATTATGCCCAAATATTTAAATATTTTATCCAAATAATTATACTTACTATATTAAATATTAACATTATTTTATATACAAGTTTATCAAGCATATTCACATAGATCTAGTGCATTTTGAGGCTTATTTTTGTCCCTGGTGGCTCAGATGGTAAAAGCGTCTGCTTGCAATGCAGGAGACCCGAGTTTAATCCTTGGGTGGGGAAGATCCCCTGAAGAAGGAAATGGCAACCCACTCCAGTATTCTTGCCTGGAGAATCCCATGGACATGGGAGCCTGGCGGGCTACAGCCCATGGGGTTGTAAAGAGTTGGACACGACTGAGTGACTTAACTAACTTTCGTGTGAATGTTTTGGCTACCAATGTTTATATTTGATATAATGAAATGTGTTCATTGCCTTTTTTATGTCTTCTGGGTCCTTATTTTGTTAAGCAAAATTTAACAACTTCTAAATGTAATATTTTTGTACCAAATTGGAATTTCTAAACTATATTTAGTAGTTCACCTTACTTCTCTTTTAGGCATTTGAAATTATTGTATGGGTCCCCTTTAACCTCCTGCAACTATTCCTTACATAAGTTTGGAGTTAACCCCTCACCCAGGGCTCAGTTTGCAAAATTCCCTTGGTGACTCTTGTCTTCTTTGGTCCACTTCATTTTCATTCTCTCGAAGCCCTCTGTGTTTTGCAGTCTGTGCTCTGCTTGGATGTTCACTTCCTAAAACCTGCCAATGGAGAAGAAATAACTATAACTGCCTTGATCCATTAAGAGATACAGAATATCTTCATTTCCGTATCAGTTTTTATTTTTCCCTATTGCAGTTTATAATTTCAAAATGTTCATTTCCTAAACAATATACCAGTAAGCATACAACCATATTAACATATCCTTGATTAGTCTCTTTCTGTGAGATATCCACCCCACCATTTCTCCTCACTGATTCACGGCCCTCAGCTGTGGTCTTTAAGTGGTATCTCTCACCCCAATGGGGTGGTGGCTGCTGTCTCTGCTCCATAACCCATGTTGAACCCTGTGACTCTTTTGGAACTGCTTTGCAGAGCCTCTGTTCTGTTTTATCAGGCAAGTATTTCTCTGCTGGTGAATCTTGCTTTGATTCTCTGCTTTGAATCTTCATGGTGCTGGAGCTTAGAGACTCTGGAAGAGTGGGCGAAGGGTCTACTTTCCTTTGTGTTATACTCTTTTAGTGGAGTTCAAAAGCTGAGTTAGTTGGAACCAATGATATATTGAGTTCAATGAGTACCTTAGTTTGAGTTCCTCAAAAGCCAGCTCCAGGGTTAGGACTTGGGAGCATGTGGTTTATTTGTAGAATATTCCAGTAAGCATGGGATTCAGTCCTTGGGTTCGGAAAATCCCCTGGAGGAGGGCATGGCAACCCACCCCAGTATTCTTGCCTGGAGAATCCCCATGGACAGAGGAGCCTGGCGGGCTACAGTCCGTGGGGTCACAAAAAGTCGGACACGACTGAGTGACTAAGCGCACACACACAAGTGAAGGAGTGGGGAAAGAGAATGAAGAATCACTGATTGAGGTTATGATAAGCTGGTTATATGGAGGAGCAAGGATGCCATCTGACTAGGAGCAGTCTGAGATATTAGGTGGCATATACCACAGAATTGTCCACTAGAGTACGCGGGAAGCTTGGGTATTTATCTGCTGATTTCTATCTCTCATTTGTTGAGGGGTGCTCCTGGGGCTGTTAAATCTCAGCATTTCTGAACTACAGTAGGCAAACTCCCAGGGCTTTGGAGAAAGCCCTAAGACTGAGATATATTGATCTGGTTGCCTGTACAGGAATGTCCACCACAGCTGCTGGTGAATAGAGGGGACATGAACAGAACCTGCCACTGAGAAACTGCACCTTCAATTTATACTTAAAATTCCCTGGTACCATCACTGCAGATGCATGCTCCAGTGTGCTTTCTCTGAGCCAGGTTCACCATGAATACTATCATTTTTTGTGGAACTCACCTGCTGTCAACACACGCCCCACATACACTCTCAGCCCCTCTAGTTCTCCAGGCAGACCTAAGATGTCCAAACCCCACAAATGAATACAAGTTAGGGTATTTCCTAGCAATCCCATGAGAGTGCCATGCAAATAGATTTCCCCGTAGTTCACAAGTTGCAGCCCCTCACATATTTGAACTCTCAGCAGTGAACACAGCCATGGTCAAACTGATCATCACATCATACAATCTTAAAATAAAATTTAATCTTTTATGTCTTTTTCTTTCCTGAACTCTGCCAACTGGTACTTGACTTATTCTATGTAATATTGATTTACTTACAAACAGTTCTTGCCAGGTTTCCCTAGATACTCATAGCAACTGGCTTCTTAAAACTTGCCTTTTGTGCAGACTTAAAGTGACAGCATTCCTTTTAAAAGCACAGAAAATTAATCAGTTCTTTCTTGTATAGAATGACATGTAATTGTTGCCTCTTGCTTGTTGTATACAGACAGCGTCTTCCATTTATTTACTTAACAATGGTTTCGGAAGACATGACATTAGGTCAGAACATTCCAAGGACAGGAAAGAATGACTGAGGCTCAGGTCTTATTGAAGTCCTCTTTCTTCCATTGATTTATGGTAAAGCTCCAGGCAAGTAGGCTGGCTCCTCTGCATTGCAGTTCCCTCACTTTTAATATGGAAATACTTATGTGCTAAAGAACTCCAGGGAAGGAAAACCAGGAGGCGAGATCAGCTGCCCCTGGCAGAGTAGGAAGCAGAAGGACTTGACAGAGAAACAGAGTGTCAGAGTTTTCAGATTCTTGTTAGCAATTGACATTAGGTGAGATTAACTTGTGTGGGGGACACCTTCCCAATTAGCCATGCATCTGAAGTAGCCCTTGTTAGGGTTGAAGTATTTGTTGTTTGAGTTGTTTGCATTCTAATATTGTTTCCATATGGGTTGCAATCTGACTGGTGTCTCTCTAGAGGACTTAGTTTAGTGCTTTATCCATGATTTACTTAATAAATGCCAAGTGATGTATTGCTATATATTGAGGCTGTATAAAATAGCCCTATTTAATATTTTTCTCTGTATTCAGGGAGGGGTGTGATAAATTCACAAAGAAATAGAGAATTTTTCTTCCCCTCTCATTCTAGAACTGAGGAAAACGAGGCAGTCTATCTCTGTGTTCATTTCTCTCCAGTTCCCAGCTCTGCCTGCCCTTGTCTGTGTCACATACAGGCACATTCACAGACACGTTCACACCATGGAGATTCTCTTTTCCCTTCCAAGGCCATTCCCCACACTTAAAGTAAAGTTTGACCTGTCTTACCCCTGTGAAACCCACGGGAGAGGCAGTGTGGAATAGTGTAAAGAGCTGAGGTTTTTGACAATAAACACCGTTTTGAATCCTGGCTTTACCACTCAGCTACATGACCTGCAAAATACACAAACTTTCCTGAACCTTCCTTCTCTGAAGGTCCAAATATTTGCCATCTCTTACAGCGAGAGAATAACACATCCCTTCCCAGGACACATGCTTGTGGTATGGTCTCCCTGAGGGAAGATTAGGCTTCCAGACATTTTGTGACCCTTGTCCACGTGTCTTGCTTTAGCCAGTAGGTGAACAGAAGTCTCAAGAGCCATGCTGCGGTTCGACTATTGGTCTTTGCTGCTGTCACAAGGTGAATACGTCTTAGATAGGGGTTGTCACTGCCATTTGGGTCGGAAGAACAGGCAACATGCAGCACAGACACAGTGGATGCATGATGGAGACCTACGATGTGAGCAGGAAACAAACCCTTATGGCTATAAACCACTAAGAGCACACAGCACTTTAGCCTTATATTTCCTTATGTGTAAGATGGGGCTGTAATATCCACTCTGCAAAGCTACTGTAAGAGTGAGATAATTCTATAAAAGCTCAGCAATTGGGAGTCAACGAACAGCTTGGAGATGGCAATTTAAAGGTTTTTAACTAAAAGGGCTAGAAAGGAGGGATTTCTGAAGCCCCTACCTCATTATTTTTGAAGATGCTTTCTAATCAAAGGAAGGTGATTCTTTCTAAAACGATCTCCTTCCTTCTTAGGAAAATGTCAGCATATAATTCAAGTCACAGTTCTAATTTCATATCTTCAATAAAGTTTCACCCAACCCTCTGTCCCTCTGTGAAATCAATTGCCTCTTTATAGCCATAACAACACTGTGTTGTAAATGTTTACATGCTGAATTTCCCACAGGACTGTGCAGACCTTTAGGGTATAAACTGATTTTCGTATTCAAACATCTAACGAGCAATGGAATAGGTAGAAATGACAGTGGAGCCTCATCCTAGAAACAGTTTTAATTTATGCTGAGAAACACAACAAAGTTAATGATTCTATTATCCTGCACAATGACAAGCACATCTAATAAACTGCCATCGAATGATGGTGTAACAGAGTGCAGTAAGGATGCCTTAGAATTTTTTACCCGACTGTTCATCACTGGGACTAGAAGGAGAACGGCTTGACTATGTCCATATTTCCTCTTCTCTTTCTTAAGCCTACTCTAGTGGGTCTCCAAGTATGCTCTGTGTAAGAATGTCTGTGTATAATGTATGTGTGTTTATCGTACTTTAGGGCAAGTTACTGGATTTTTAAAGAAAACATTTAAATAACTTTATGGAGGTAAAACGGACATGCAATAAACTGCACAGATTTAAAAAGTACACTGAAAAGCTGTCATATGTTTATACTGGTAAGACCATCACCACAATCAAGATAATGAATAAGCCTATTCCATTAGAAGTTTTCTTGTGTTCCTTGTAATCTCACCTCCACTTCTCCTCCTTGGCCTTTCCATCCCTAAATGAGCACTGACCTGCTTTCTGTAATATAAATTAGTTTGCTTTTTCTGAGCTTTATATAAATGGAATCATACAGTGTGCACTCTCTGTCGGGCTTCTTTCACTCACTATAATTATTTTGAGATGAACATTTGGGTTATGCCCAATTTGGGGCTATAGCAAACAAAGCTTCTTTGAACATTCACGTACATGACTTTGGTAGACATATGTTTTTATTTATCTTGGGTAAATATCTAGTAGTGGAATGGCTAGATCATATTATAAGTTTATATTTAACTTTATAAGAGCCTGCCAAACTGTTTTCCAAAGTGGTTCACCATTATGCATCCCTAGCAGTACCGATGAGTGCCAGTTTTTCTATATCCTGTCAACACTTGGTATGGCCAGTCTTTTTAAGTATAGTCATTCCATGAGGTATACATCTCATTATGGTTTCAATTTGCATTTCTCTAATAGCTCACAATGTTGAGAGTCTTTCCATATGCTAATTTGTTACACATATATTTTCTTTGGGGAAGTGTTTGTTCAAAACATTTTCCCCCATATTTTATGGTGTTATTTGTTTTTTTTACAATTGCATTTTGAGAGTTGTTTATACGTTTTCAATACAAGCTTTTTTATCAGAAATATGCTTTGAAAATATTTTTCCCATCTGTGGCTTGTCTTTTCATACTCTTAAAGTCATTTGGAGAGTAATCTAATTTTGGTAAAGTCTATGTTATTTTTTTTTTCCTCTTATGGATATACTTGCAGTGTCTAAAAAATTGGTTTCTAACCCAAGGTCATACAGATTTTCTATTCAATTTTCTTCTAAAAGTTTTGTAGTTCTTTAAGGTTTACATTTAGTGCTGTGATCCATCTTGAGTTAATTTTTCTTACAGTGTGAGTAGGAATCAACGTTTATGCTTTTCCATATGGGTTTTCATTGCTTCTGTCACTACTTGTTGAAAAGATTGTCCTTTTCCACCTTTGCAACTTTGTTAAAAATCAATTGTCCATACCTTGGCAATTTTGAATACTGTTGCAGCGAACATGGGAATGCAGATATCTCTTAGAGATAATGATTTTGTTTCCTTCAGGAATTCACTCAGTAGAAGGATTTCTGAATCCTGTGGTAGGTTTTCCCCCCCCCAAGCAATCTCCATTCTGCTTTCTGTAGTGGCTGTACCCGTCTATATTTCTACCAAGAGTGTTCCCTTTGCTGGACATTCTTTCCAGCATTTGTTGTCTCTTGTCTGTTTGATAATAATCCTAGGACGGGTTAAGCAATGTCTCATTGTGATTTTGATTTACATTTTCCTGATGATTAGTGATGCTTAGTGCCTTTTCATGTACTATTGGCTTTTGTAAGCTTTCTACGAAAATTGCATATTCAGGTTCTTTGCCCATATCTTAATTGGGTTATTTGTCAGTTTTGCTATTGAGTTGTATGAAATCCCTTGTATAGTTTGCATATTAACCCTTTATTGGTTATGTGGTTTGCAAATATCTTCTCATATTCATTATTATGTTGCTTTTTCATTACAATGATGGTTTCCTTTGCTGTGCAAAAGCTTTTCGTTTGTAGTTCCACTTGTTTATTTTTGCTTTAGTTTCCATTGCTTTTGGTGTCAATTTCTAAAAAATTATTGCCAAGACCAATGTCCAGAGGGGCTTACCCCCATAAAGAAAATATGGTATGTATACACAGTCAGTTAGTTCAGTTGCTCAGTCATGTCTGACTTTGCAACCCCATGGACTGGAGCACCCCAGGCTTCCCTGACTGCACTCCTGGAGCTTGCTCAAACTTATGTCCATCGAGTTGGTGATGCCATCCAACCATCTCATCCACTGTTGTCCCCTTCTCCTTCTGCTTTCAATCTTTCCTAGCATCAGAGTCTTTTCCAATGAGTCATTCTTCGCATCAGGTGGCCAAAGTATTGGAGCTTCAGCATCAGTCCTTCCAATGAATATTCAGGACTGATTTCCTTTAGAATTGACTGGTTTGATCCCCTTGCAGTCCAAGGGACTCTCAAGAGTCTTCTCCAATACCACAGTTCAAAAGCATCAATTCTTTGGCACTCTGCTTTTTTTTATGGTCCAACTCTCACATCCATACATGACTACTGGAAAAACCATAGCTTTGACAAGATGGATCTTTGTCAGCAAAGTAATGTCTCTGCTTTTTAATATGCTGTCTAGGTTTGTCATAGCTTTTCTTCCAAGGAGCAAGTGTATACACAATGTATACACAATGGGATATTATTCAACTTTAAGCAAGAAGAAATCTTCCCATTTGCAACAGCTTGGATGAACGTGAAAGGCTAGAATATTTAGTGTAATGCTGAACAGAAGTGGTGAGGGTGAACATCTTTGTCTTAATCCTGTTCTTAGGAGGAAAATATCTAGTCTTTCACCATTGGGTAATGTTAGCTGTAGTTATTTCATAGACATCATTTATCAGGTTTGGAAAATTCCCTTATATCCCTCTTTTGCTAAGAGCTTTTATCAGAATGAATGTCAGATTTTATCAAATACTTTTTCTGTATTAATTTGGATGTCACCTGATTTTGACATGTATATGAACAATCAGGGTGTACCTTGATTGTCTTTTGGCTGTTTTTAATCAACTTTGTATTCATAGGATAAGTTCTACTTCATTATGACACATTTTAATTTTTTAATATATTCTTGGATTTGATTTCCTAAGATTTTGTTTAAATATTTGCATTTATAGTCATGAGTCATAGCCAGCTCTAGTTTTGCTTGTTTTTGTTTTCATAATGCCTTTGGGTTTGGTTAAAGAGTAATGCTAGCCTCCATAGAAAGATTTAGGAAGTAGTTCATTCTCTTTAATTTTCTCAGAGTTAAAGTAAAACTGGGATGAATTCTTCCCTACATGTTTGGTAGAATTCACCAGAGAAGACTTCTGGGCCTGGAGTTTTCTGTATATGAAGGTTTTTTTTAATTTACAAATTCAATTTCCTAACTAGATATGGGATTATTTCTGTTATCTTTCTTCTTGAATGAAAGTAGGTGGCTTATATCTTCAAGAAATTTGTATATTTCATCAACATTGTCATATTTATTTGCATGAAACTGTTAGTAATATTTTTGTTTTGTTTTTAAGTATAGATAGAATCTTTGGTGATATTATCTTTCTAATTGCTAATATTGATAATTTTGTATTCTTTTTTCCAGACCAATATACCTAGATGTTTATTGCTTTTATGGATTCTATCAAAGACTCGGATATTGTTTCATTGGTATCTAGTCTGGCTGGTGGGAACAGGCACTATTCCGTGTCTTGCCTGAGTTTTAGGAACTGTTCTCTCTCACCCTTACAGGTGGTTCTGTCCCTGTCTGTGGGCAGTTTCTGCACATGCATTCACTGATCTAAACTCTAAGGAATATCAAGAGTGGCCTTCTGCAGATCTCCAGTGTTCTTTTTCTGTGCGGTTCATTTCTTTTCAGTACTCTGTCTTGAAACTATACCCTCTTGGTCTCTTCAGACCCTCAGCTTCATCTTTTCACCTCAGGGAGCCCACCAAGCTCCACCTGGATTCCTACCTCCCTATAAACCATCTGGAAACTCTTGAGGCGATAATCCATGCAATTATGAGGATCACTTCTTTTATTTTCCATCCTCAGGGATCACTATTTTTCTTTGCCTGGTGACCAGGGCCCTTAAATTGATTGCTTCAAATATATTGTCTGGTTTTGGGTGTTTTTTTTTTAGTCAGGGGAGTAAATCTAATCCATTTTCTAAAAGTCTCTCTTCCAAGTTGGCAGAAGTCCCTCAAAGCTAATTTTGATCCTGTGATTTTTCACCTCAGTAAATTAAATCTGTGAAAGTTAACTGATTTGACTAAAGGTTCTACTGCTAGTAAATAAAGCCTAGCCAGGAACAGTTGGACCTAGAACTCACAACCCAGTCTTCATTTCACTCAGCAGTCAATCGTCAACAAACTTTCATTTAAAAAATTTGCATGTAGTCAGATGTATGTTTGGGAACATATGCACAACTATACTAATTTTTGGTGCTTGATAACTTAATTTTAAGTAATTCACACATATGCTAGTAAAAAATAGTGCAATAAAATGATTTTTGCAAAGAAGATCTGCTCGTCTACATGCCTACTGTTACTTTGGTGTAAATTTACCATTACCTACAATTGCAGTGCTAGCTGATCTACTTTTACAGAGTTTTTCCAACACGAATCATACAAAACTGTCAGCTGTCAGCTGTGAGCTATGTTTATTTTGCATCACGTATATCCTAGAAAGTGAGAACTTACATCCTTATACTGTGGTTTTTGTACAGAAATAATGCTGAAATTAACACATAGGGAGATTTAATTTCATTTACATATTTTAGAATTATGAGAAATTATATCTGCCAGACTTGGTGAAAACGATGTTGTAGATTTTTCTAAAAGTAGAGTTGGCTTATTTTCTTTGTCTGTTATTGGCAAATCTGTAATATTAATTTCTTCCATCTTGGAAAAGCTGTAGTGCTGATTGAAATGTATCATAGAAGAGTTTTGGCAACTGAGATTTACACATATATATATAATATATATGTAAATATATATACACACACACACACACACACACATTCAAAATATATTAAATGGATAAATGAATACTTACATGTTTCTTCAAGTTCCTGACCCTAATTTTTATTCCTTAATTTTTAACTGTACAAATATTCACTAAGTATGTAAGTACCAGGCACTGTAGAATACCCAAAGATGAATAAATTTTAATTGTTACACTTAAGGAGCTGATGGCCTAGTGTATGGCATTAGTTAGGGGGCACACTCTATAGAGGACAAGGTGGTGTGTGTGAGGTTAATGCCATAGAATAGAACAAAGAAAGTTCTATAGGGACTGGTCATCTCACAACTCAGAGAGCAGTCACCTCCACTTGGGAGAAATTAAGTAGACAAGGCATTTAAGATGAATTTGGAAATATGGGTAATGTTTTGATAGGTGGAAATAGGCATCCAGGAAATTCCAAGCAGGAGAATCATATGTACCGAGATCTTCCATTTATCTGGTGACCAGAGAAACTGCAGAAAGAACTGAGGGATTAAACTGGAGTAATGGGAAGGATGACATGGCAGTAGTGTTGTTAGCAGCCATGGAATGAGCAGGAGAGTCTGTAATTAATGTCATTAGAAATTGGAAGCCTTCACATATTTTAGTAGGAATTTAGTAGGATCAGAGCTGTGTGTGAATTTAAACTGACACCTGAACATAGGAAAGAAGTGGGCAGTGATGAGGGGCATGGAAACTTGGTTAGGCCACAAGAAAAATAATTTTCAGAAGAAACAGTTGAAGTACAAGTTAGGGAAGATTATAAAGATGTTTCAGAGGTAAAAATCTAAATAATTTGACAACTGATTAAGTACAGTCATTAAAGTAAAAGAGAAGGAAGAGATTTACTTAGCTGCAAAGAATTTTATAAATGTACTCAATTTGTTTGTAGCTAAGGTTTCAAATTAGAAACCACAGAATACTGAACTCAGAGATGAAGTATGTGTGAGAACATAGTAATCTGAATGTAAACTGTGTCCTAATGTCTGTACACAGAAATCGAGGCCAGACCAGTTAAGCCAACACAACAGGGTAAATAAAGTTTGAAAAGTGCTCACATTAGAAGTTCTTTTTACTTTCTCTTTCTTTAAACATGAATGACCTCAAAGTGTTCTGAGTTTGCATGGCTGGAGGCATAGTCCTACTGGTAATGGAATCTGGAAATCCAGAGGGTAGGCTAATAAACTGATAATTACCAGTCATATATTCTTTGACTCTGAACGCACTTGGACCACCAAAGCAAACAAAAACAGAATCTTTCTCCAAGAATAAAATTGTATTCAAACTATGAGGTCAAAGACCTGAGAGGGAGTTGCAGATGCTTACAGCAAATCTAATACAAAAGAGTTTAAAGAACTGATAATATTTAAAGCCATGTTTAAATCTATTCATTGCAAGGACCATATAAAATTATGCAAACCCCTAGACCTTTCCTGAATTAGCATTGAGCTCAGACACTATTTTTAAATTCCAGCGATCACTGTTGTTTCTTACTCATTTTGAAGATTGCATAGACACAATACTTTTCTCATACTACATGTGAACCCTTTTTGTCTTTCAGAATTATTCCTGATTTTGAATATTTCACTTTCTACATATCACCATTTATCACAACTTTCAATGATTTTATGATCTTTATTTTTAGTAAGATGTAACTCTTCTTACCAGCACCTTTAATATTTCCACTCAATTTTTGTGTATCAGATATGATAAGATTTGTGTTCATGAATCACGACAACAGGAAACACACACTGTACTAGTCAGTACTGTGACAGACAACAGTAAAATGGATGTACCCAACTGCTAAAGTCCTCTCTTGTTTGGGTGCAGAAATGAAACAACATTTGCTTTGCTTACGGAAGTTAACAGGTTGAGAAGTTCATGAGTACAGGGGATGTGTGTTTATTCTGTGGCCTCAGGCCTTCCATCTCCTGAGAACATACTGGAAGTGAGTCAGTCTTTTCCTGCAGGTCAGCCATGATGGTGCAAAACAAGAAATTCAAGCCTTTTCTTTCTCTGCTAAGCCAAGAGGCAGGCTGTGTATGATAAATATTTCATTAAAGTTTGGGCAGCATCTGAATTCCCCTATAAAAGAAAATCACAAGAAACATTTATGAAAGGATTCTTAAGAGGGAACTTCTCACTGAGAAAATGCACCCAGTCCTCAGTTCACCAGCCTCTCTCAGAACTTGGAACATTTGCCAGGCTCGGGGGGTACTACATGAGGGTGGCGTGTGGGGACTTTCTTCTCATCTTATGAAGGCTGTGCTGGGACAAAGTCTTGCTGATCACAACAGCTTTCCTACCCAGGGGATGAAGAAAATATTGTAATATTCTGCTTGATTTATATTCCTTTTTGTAAATTTCTTTCATTCTTTCCCTCCACTACTTAGGTGCTATGTTAAGTTGCACTGATACTGAATGTGCAAAGGAGGGGAGGGTTTAGAGAGAACCTCAGGATCGTAAATAGCATCAGTTATAAACCTAGAAATTAAATGACGGCAGCAACAAAAAAGCACGTTGTGAGGCTGGAAAATGAACTAAAACATGTAGAATAGTTTCATGCAATATGGCGGTGATTAATTGTCATTTGTTCTAGAAAGCACATTTTACAAAGTTACTTTCGTATTTGGAACAATGTAAATTACATTTTCCAAGTCCAGTACTACTGGTGGTTTCAGAGGATTGAGACTCAATATTTAATCAGATTTCATTTTCTCGGTAAGGTTAAGTGGAAAGTTGAGAAGAATGTCTTTTATAAATATTCATGTTTATTAACACACACACAAAGAACAATAGGGAAACCCATGAAAAATAAAAATCCATCAAGATAAATCAGATCAGATCAGTTGCTCAGTCATGTCCGACTCTTGGCGACCCCATGGATTGCAGCACGCCAGGCCTCCCTGTCCATCACCAACTCCCGGAGTTCACCCAGACTCACATCCATCGAGTCAGTGATGCCATCCAGCCATCTCATCCTCTGTCGTCCCCTTCTCCTCCTGCCCCCAATCCCTCCCAGCATCAGAGTCTTTTCCAATGAGTCAGCTCTTTGCATGAGGTGGCCAACTCCATAGGACCCCATTATTTAAATCAAATATATTGGGGAAAATTTTAGGCAATAAATTGCCTATTGATAATAGCTAATATCTTTAAGCCAAAAAGAATTATGTGTGCTTGTGACATTGTTTTGTGTTAATACTTGAGGGTTCTTTTTTTTTATTTTTAGGGTTAAATTTGTTACCACATGTTCAGGATTTTGTAGAACTGTCTTGATTTAAAACAGGGATTCTCAATACAGAGTGTTTTGACCTCCCCTGCTCTCTGCAGGGGACAACGTCTGGGAGCATTTTAATTGATACAACTTGGGAATGGGGAAGTTGGTGCCACTGGCATCTTGTGGGTAGAGGCAGGAGATGCTGATGAATGTGCTTCAATACATAGGACGTTCCCTTACAACCAGGAAGTATCCAGGAGCAAATGTTAGTAATATTCTGGCTGAGACACTTGACTTAAAATATTCTATCGTATCATCTTTCTATATGCTCATCAGCTCATGTAGCCTGATATTCCTAATTTGGAGTTCAGAAAATATGATCCAGTCATTTTATTCCACAGTAGGCTCAATTTAGACCAGATTTTATAGCAAAATACTTAAAAACTATTCATTTTTGCTTGTAAAACTGTTGCCTAGTATAACACATGAATATATATATATATATTTGTTTTAGTTCAAGTCTTTGCTAACATTTTGATACAGTTTGTGCAAGCTTATTAGGCCAGTTATCCATAGAAAACATTTTCTAAACTGACAACGGAATGCTTCTGCAAACAAAGGCTGGAATATCAAGCTAATAATTTTCACACAAGGAAATCTCAAAAATTAAATGGAGAATTCTAAGCTCTGCAACGTTTCTCTGCTCCAGCAACATTTCATTTGCGCTGGCTTTCACAACTGTATAGAATAGTTACTGACATTTTTCAACATGGACTAGAGGTGAACTTTTTACCCAGTGGTTGCAGAATGACTGAACGTACTGTTCCTCCTTTCCAGGCCCTGCTGTTTGACAAAGAGGCCATTTTGGGCGGACACGTACCTGGTGGTGGGCGTGCAGCTGGGACCTCTGAGTGGGTGTGAATAATCTTTCTGTGGGTTGAGTTGTACCCAAGAACAAAGTAAGACCTGAGCCTCAGAATGCAGCCTCTGTACTCTCTTTTAAAGAGTTTTGTTTATCTTTAGGTTAAATAACATTCTAGAATATGTAAGCAAAATCCCTGAGGTACACGGTGTAGTAGAACAAATTGCACAATAGTGAAGCTGTGTTAGGCATGCTGTGTACATGGTGCTCAATGGACATTCCAGAATCATATGCATTATCAAAAAAAAAATGAGATGTTCCAGCAGTAAGCTAATTTTTTCAGGGGTCACAAGTGTTATGCATCTGGAAGGATAAGTGTAAATTCACATCAGATGCAACTGGTCTGTTAAAAGGTCAGAAGAATTATTACCCATCTTCCTGCCCCTTGGCCTTATGATCAAAGCTCACTGTGTACTGACATTTTAAAAATGAATGTGAGAAAAATTATTTTGTTACTATCCTCCGAAGTTCCCATTCTTTAGGGAATACTAGTTGTCCAGGGTTGGTATCTTTTCATTCATCATAAAGCATTCAAGCTGCAGTCGTGTGTTAATTTTTTCCTATTTAGTAAAAAAAAGAAAAAGAAATATATCACCTCAGAAATATCAGATTCACTACAAAATGCACTCAATCAAGGCTAAATTATTTTATTGTCACTGGGGAGAAATAAGGTGCAAACTACCAAATTTCAAAATATATGAATAAAACTGAAAATATAACACAGGTATTGCCCTTCAGTTCTAGATCACATTATTTTTAGAAACCATTTAAGATATTTTAAGAAAACCAAGCCTGACTTATTTGCCAGGACAAGCACAGAGTAAGTCTCATTTATGATGAGTTTTCTTATTGGCTTCCTTCAGAACAGGAGTGTCAAAATCAACGTCATTGTTTCTACGGGGTGAGAGAAAGAACTGCGAGAAGAGAAGATACAGGGTATGAGGGAGTATGTTGGGGACAGAGTTTAAGATTCTTGTGGCCTAATACTTGTTCATTTCTTATTGTCAATAATTTTTATGGATCCTTTTTGGTTTGTTTTCTTTTGGGTTTACAACTTTCTTTCTGGTTTGACAAATTAACAAATACATAACTGAAATAAACTTTTCTGTGTTTATTTCTCCCTTACGTCAGTGCAAGTGTTTAAATATTCAGTGCCAGACAGTATAAGGCCTTGTGGGGATAGAAGATACGTGGGCCATGGTACTTGTTCCAAAGAGAGGTCTGCATATCTGCAAAATTGGCTGCCTAGCTGTTAGAGAGATGCGAACAACAGATTCCCTTCAAATCCTGCCTTCGCCTGTGTGCTGCCCTCCCTTTTTAGCTTGACTTCAGATTTCCACCTAGAGAATCACTATTATTCAGGGTTGCAAATTTACCTAAGCCAATTTAGCTGTTTAGCAAATGTCAGGTTTTTTTTTGGTAAATGTCAGAGTTAAGGGTAGGTACTGATTTTCTGCCAGCATCTCTATGAACTAATAGCCAGATGGTTAGTTACAATGAAAGCAAACTTGAGACCAAAGTCTGCCAAAGTTACCTGCATTTATTAGTGAGTTGTCACACAAACTGTTGGAGACTGTTCGTATAGTATGGGGAAACATCTATCCTTAAACCTTCTGACTGGTGCCATGCATGAAAAGTTTACTTTGAGGAGGATGCAATGTTATTGTTTTTCTTATTTTTTATGACTATTAAGATATAATTAAAATACAATCATAAGCATTAGTTTATTGCATTGTGACAATTTTATATACCCATGTAACCACTGTTACAAATAAGATTTGGTATGTTTTCCTTCTTTACTCCCTAGAAAAAGAAACCGGATACTTCTTTCCAGTCAGTTCCCCTCTCACAACAACTCTTTTTTCCATCCCTATAAATTGGTCTGTGTGCATTTAGATTTCATACAAGCAAATGGATTCTAAACAAGTTTGTAGTTGAATCAGAACAGAATCTCTGTGGAGTGAAGGGATATACTGCCAGATGGGCTGGATTCTTAATCTTCCAATCACACCATGGATGAGGGTCTGCAAAGTCTTTCTAACCAATCACATGTCTTAAATATCACTCATTTTGCAAATGAAGAACTATCTCTTATACTTACTACACTACTTAACAAATCCTCTGGCATGTATTTCAGTAACAATACATGAATCATCTATCTTAGGGGGTAATTAAAGATTTCACTCTTAAAGTACATAGTCAGATTGGTAGAGGAAATTGTCTTGTGATGATCTTGCTCCTGCCTTTACCTCTTTTCCTGAATAAACCCCACTCACCTTTAAATGTATGATTCAATAATCCTTTGTCCACCATCATCATCATTATTGTTTCTTCCATTTCCCATGGTTCTATGTTAGAACCTTTATCATTGCACTATTAACAGTGAATTAACCACAAAATGTGTTCTTTCTTGGCATGTAGATTTTCTCTTCAGAAATCGTAGTTTAGACATCTCTGAATTTTCCAGATAAATTACTGTATCCCCCAGAACAGAATGCTAAATTAATATTTGTTGCAATGATATATGGATGGATGGATGATAGATGGATAGTTAAATCACCCATGAGTTATCTGGGGCTGTTTCAAAGAGTAGTTTATCAAGAATTCATAATGCTGTCTAGTTTGGGGAATAGAATATATTCACTGGGGGAGTGGAGGTTGACTGCAGTTTCTCAATGGATGGGCCTGAATGATGTCACCTGATCAGGAAATATATCTTCCTAAGGCACTAAAAAGAGATGGGTGATGATGAACTCTTTAAAAATGGATTTTCTGAAAATAATAGATTTCTCTTTTTTTCCTAGTTTTACCGAGGGTTTACACTGTTTCCTTGCCATGACAATTCTTCCTTCCTCCTTTATTCTTTATATGAGGTTTATTATATTACCAGAGAATATCAGATTAATCATGTCATGAACGAGCTAGAGTTCTCTGCAAGATTTTATCTCAAAAATATTGAGATGACTGGCTTAGAGAGAAAAAAATAATTCCTGGAAAACAGTAGTTCGGATACCCATGACCATCTCCACCCTAGCCTTGACTTTTACTCTGAAATGGTAAAGTCTTCCTCCAAACAGAGGAGTTTATGTACTGACATGTCTTACTGGAAAAAAATAAACAACTCAGCCCAGGTTTTATTTGCTTCATGATGCATCAGGAAACATTAAAATTCTCAGTGTCTGTGACAAGTTATCAATTAATTGATCCTAACTTGGCATAATCGCAATTAATTTTTTCTTAATTTCACATTTAGGCCATGTGCTCCTCTGTAACTGGAGAGGAAATTTTTATTGCCTAATAGATTCTTAGCACTAATTAAGGTTATACAATTATAGTTCAGTGAACTAAAAAAGAATGCTACTAAGAAAATTAGCACACTATTTAGGGTTTTAAATATGAAGCAAAGAAATGCTTTTATTCAAAGAACATCGGTCTTTTACCTCTCTTTTCTAAATCAGGGAACCACTCATTTCCAGCTATATACTCCTCTGCCTCATCTTTCAATTTCATGACTCTCTCCTTCTGCTCTGGTCCCCTTTGAACTATTTTCAACCCAGAAGTCAAAGTGATTCTTCAAATTGCAAATCAAATTATGTCACTCCTTCGCTGAAAACTTTGTAATGCCTTTCCGTCACAGTCATCCCTAAAGGCTACCACTGTCATTTTATCTAAGGCTGTAAGAAAGCCCAACCTCACTCTGGAACAAGAAACTCTTTCTTCCAAGTCTCCTCTCTACATAAACATCCTAGAGAAAATAGCCCAGAACAAAGGCAGTCAGTACGTCTGATCACGAGTTGTGTGGAAATGTGAGAGACACATGGAAAGTTATTTCTTAGCAACTATGCATTTTATTTTTCCTGTTTGCTGCCTACCTCCCCCATTACATTTTGAACTCCATGAAATTAAGGGTGTTTCTTCAGCAGCTAGGAGAGTAGCTAATAATAGATATTTAAAAATGTGCATTTTGATCAAATGAATGAATGGCTAGTCCTTCACCAGAGGTTACAAAGGAAGCTGGCTGACAGAACCTCCTCAGTTCAATGATGTGAATATAAGGTAAGCGTCTATCCCAGCTAATACCGATTCTGTCTACTACTGCTTAGAACACTGTCAGGCTCTTGGTAGGCACTCTGTAATTAGTTGTTGTATACGTATGATTTATTATAAGGAATTGGATCATGTGAGTACAAAGCTGAGAAGTCCAAGATGTGCAGTCAGCAAGCTGGAGACCATGAAAACTGACGATGTCAGTTCCGGGGCAGATCCAAGGGCCTACAAACCAGGAGAGCTGGTAGTTAAGTTCCAATTTGAGTCTGAGCCTGAAAGCTGTAGAAAACCTATCTCCTGGCTCAAAGATTGTCAGAGAGAAAGAATTCTTTCTTACTTAGCTTTTTTACTCTGAATAAGCCTTCAGTGGATTGGATGAGGCCCATCCACATTGGAGAGGGTCATGTATATTCAAGCTGCTTAGAGGAAAAAGTGAGGGCTAAGGTCAGGTAATGGGGTAATCTGTAGAATCAAAATTTTGACCTGGGTGAAGAGAGAATGGGGTGAAGTAGGGAAATGCCTTGGGGTTCCCCCTGGGTCTGGGAGATACAGACTACCTTGCGCTTATGGAAACATCTGTGTTCTCTTCTTCTGCTAACCTAGAGAAGGCTCTGAGAAGGAGACTTCCTCTCTGTTCTCTGTGCTGGGGAATTTTAGATAGGAGCTTCCCTGGTGGTTCAGCAGTAAAGAATCCTCTTGCCATGCAGAAGACAAGGGTTTGATCCCTGGGTCAGGAAGATCCCCTGGAGAAGAAAATCGCAACCCACTCCGGTAGTCTTGCCTAGAGGATCCCATGGATAGAGGAGCCTGGTGGGCTACAGTTCACGGGGTCGCAAGAGTCGGACCTGAGTTAACAACTAAACCACCACCACCCATCTCTCCAGCTACTATCACTTTCCTTGTTACACCAAGGACCTCAAACTGGAATGGGGAAGGGAGACAAGGGTCAATCTATTGAGTGAGAATGGAAACCAGATTAATCGAAGGACTTCACTATGATGTACTTGGTCCTAAATATATCATGAAAAGGACCTCATTAGAAATGTAATAAAGTTTTACATTTTGAAGTTAAAACTTTATTTGAAAAAAAAAAAAATCTCATCTCATCCAGAAGCACACTGAAAGTGTACCCATAAATAATGTTTAACTGAATATCTAGGAATGGGACTCAAAACTGGCAAATTCTGATAACTTGGAAGAAGACTCTCCTGGAGTATATATCCCATTGAGTTTGTAGGAAAATGGACAAAGACCCTAGAAACCATCTTGGGCCCAGCCAGACACACACATAAAACTAACCATAATCATTGTATGATTCTTCCAATCCTTTTCTTTTTTTCATTTACAAAGCATTTTATTATTATTTGATTTATTTATTTTTTAATTGAAGGATAATTGCTTTACAAAATTTTGTTGTTTTCTGCCAAACCTCAACATGAATCAGCCACAGGTATACAAATTATAGTTCCTCCAACTCTCAGTGAGTACTAATAAATAAAAGTGTTCCAAGGATTTGGGGAGTTCAGACCACTGTGTTCTGGATCGTCTTTACCACATGCAACAATTAGGTGATCAAAGGTGACAGAGGGTTGGTCCTATTCAGCAAATCATGGCTGCGGATGGTGATATGAACAAACTCATGCTAAAGTAACTGAAAACAAGGAATTCAGAAACACATGGAAGACTACACAGTTATCTTTAAAAGGTAGGAAGGATGCATGAAGATAATCTTGATGTGTTTGATTGCCCATGAAGTTGACATGGTGACAGAAATAGAAGCAACGGTGCACTGCAAAAACATAATGTCCTTGATCTGTTGTTATTAAATATCTGAAACGTTGGGAAGTGCTGAGGTTATGAGACCCAACGCAGGCAAGTTCTGGTAGGTTGGAAGTGAAAGCAGGGAGATTGGTTCTGGAGAAAAATGGGCAACGACAACGTGGGGACAAGCCACCAGTGTGGCCAATAGTGCTCTTCAGGCATGAGCCAGTGTCCTCTTTCCTCACATAGAGAGCCACAAGATCTGCTTGCTTTTACCATCTGTCTTCTTTTTTATTATACAAAAATGAAAATTTTAACTCTCTAGTAACTCATAGAACTGCATCTCATTTTATTGTTTTCCTTGGGCTCAGAGACAGAGTACTTTAAGATTCTTTTCAAATAGTTCTTTTAAAGAAAGTGCTATTCAATATTTGATTTTCCCCCCATATGATACAGTAGTACCAAAAAATAAGTCAGTGTGAAGCTCTAAGTAAACACATTATTAGAGCTATTTACTTTTTTTTAAAAATTAAAGTGTTTTGCACAAAAATTATAGTTTCATATGTACCATCTATGTATTTCAAGAATACATTGCAATCATTATCCAGGTGTCTTCTCATAAAAAATCTTAAAAACAGTTTGTACTGTTGCTTTTTCGTTCTGAAGGAACCAGAGTTTCACGTGTTGAAAAGCACCCTAGGTTATTTTTCTCTGGGCAAAAAAAAAAAAAAAAAAAAGCTTTGATTCATCAAAATCTCACAATTCTTCAATTCATTCAAAGCTCTAGCTTCCCTTTTGGTAACTTATTCATGACTTCCTGAGAGTGGCCAATCTCCTAGGTAGAAGTGACTAGATTTCTAGAAATGGTGCCCCAGTGAGTCATCATTTTGGCCTGAAAATCCCATTTCCAGGGGTAGAACATCAGGAATGGTGGCACACCCATTATGAGACAAACATTAGTAAGGAACTGAAGCATTTGTGCATGAAAATTTTTTTCCTAAAGTGTTTGGATGTAAAAACAGAAAAGTTGTACAAAGTTATTCTTAGTGGCTGTGGTCATGTACTGTTTGGTGGAACAGGATTAGGCAACTACGGACCAGCAGTGCTTCTGGGATTGGTCCCTAATTGGGTAATGATTTAGGCTTGGAGGTAAGACCAGAGTTCAGGACTGGCCAAAGCCAGTTACTAAGGGTCACAGTTGAAAATCCCAAGAACCAAGTGGCATGGATACCACAGTTAGAACTGTGATCGAGCTGTCATAGTCGGAAACCAATAGAAACAAATAAATCAGATTGGGACTCTGGAAGTAAATATAAGACAATCTGATAAAATTTGGCTGATAAAGACTTGCTTGTTGAGTTTACTTTAAAAAGAAAGAAAAAGACTGGCTTCTGATCATCCTCATAAAACTCAAATGATAGTTGTGGGTATATATTTAAACAAAATAATGGGAGAATTAACATCTTTGCAATGTTAAGCCTTTGCATCCATGAATATTGCTTTACTTATTCAAGTCTGTTTTTATGTTCTTCATTCAAGTGTTATTCCTTCTCAAGTCTTTCTATCTTAGATCTATTCCCGGCTTCATGGTGTTTTTGTCATTGCTGTTGTTTTCTGTAACTGAAAATTTTTTCTGTTACATTTTTAATGGATTTTTGTTGGTGTGCGGGAACTGTAATTTTGATGTTGACTTTGTATCCTGCACAGTTAAATTTCCTGTTAGTGAAAATCCCACAATAATCTCTTAGGTAGCCAATACGTATAATTTTGTGTCTTCATTTCCAATATATTGCGTTGGCTAAGATTTACAGCACAAGAGAGGGATTAACTTCACTTGTTTTTTAAATGTATTTTTAAAAAATCATAAATGTTGAATTTTATGAAATGCTTTCTTTCCGCATCTATTATGATGTGGTTTTAGTCTGTCACCTGTTCGTTAGTGTGATACTTGATAGTTTTCTATCACTGGACTCTTCTTGTATTCCCAAGATAAACAGAATTAGGTCATGATGTATTATTTGATACACAACTTTATTCATTTAGATAATATATTATTTAAGGTTTTGGTATTTATATTTTTGTCAGATTGGTCCCTAAATTTGATTTGGTTTTAAAATGTACTTTATAAGTGTAGATCTGTCTTTTTCATTCCTAGTAGTATTTGTGTTTTATTTATTTTGTTGATTAGTCTTATTTCTATTCTACTGTTTTTTTTTTTTTGGCAAATCATGTTTCGATTTCACTGATCATTTTTTAATTTCTTTGTTTTTTTATTTCACTAATACCACTTCCTAGCTTTATTATTTTCTTGCTTCAACTTTCTTCTTTATTTTGTTTTACTTTTCCTCAACTGAAATTGTAAAAGTAAATTTACTTTTACTCAATTGAAGCATTGAGTTAAATGCTTAACTCATTTAACTTCTTAGAAAAATCAGTTTCAAAATACTTTCCTTTTCAAAGAAATCAATTCATACATTTTTCTTTGTAGTACTTCCATGCCATTTGCTTCTAAGTGTCTTATTTCCATTGTAATTTCCTCATTATTCTATCAGCCACTTAGGAGTGCATTTTAAGGTGTGTGTGTGTGTGCATGCACATGTGTATTTTCAGATATGTTTACTCTAATGTAGAAAAAGTCTGTATAATAACATTTGAAATTTTTTGATATGTCCTATATACTTTATTTTCTGTCTTTGTCTCATGGTTTTAAGGTTACTTCTACCTATTCTTAGAGTCCAGAATTAAGTGTTAAGATTATTTTTTAAAGCTTCTTCCCTGAAGTTATATTGGAAGATATAGAAAAAAAACAGTTTTACAGGTCTCTTGATTTAATACTTGATCCTAACTATATCTGTGTTCATTGCCTTCCTAAGTTAGCTGCTCCATGAAAACAGTAACTGGAGGAAATGATTGAGAGTAGTTTTGTGTTGTTGTTATTTTTAAGTGTGTTTTATGGGAGAGAAATGCCTTTCCTGTCTGCTGCTTTAAGCAGTGGTCACTGACTCACCTGAACTGACTCACTGACTCACTTAGAGTTTGGCTACCCACTCCCAGGAGCTGAACTTCGGCTGTTTCTGCCTACTCTTGGACACAGGGTTCTGATGACCAGTGTCATCAGAACTGATCCCATTCAGTGTCTTGAGTTTTGTTTTGTTTTGTTTTTTCCTTCTGTTTCTGACTCAAGAAAAACTCTATTTTACTTTGATCCTACTATCCCATTTTTGTTTTTCCTTTCTATATTTTATTCCTATGTGTTCAGGTCAGAGGGAGTTCATCAAAGCATAAACTTCCTGCATGCTATTGACTTAAATGCTTTTATGCTTAAAATATTTGGAATTACTTTTGTGTATGGCGTGAGATGAACATCTCACGCCTGTTGTGTTTTCCTTCTGTCTGTTTTCAAAATGAAATTAGTATCTCCTTTATTTAGTAATAAATGATAATTCAATCTGTCCTGTGAGATTTAAAGTACCACAAATTGATGGCCTCTGGCTGAAATTGATTTGGAACTTACAGAGGTTTTCTGAACTTTTTTTTTAACTTTTGGAATTAAAGTCACTTTGAAAGGGGCACAGTCTTTATAGTTAGATACAGTCCACAGCCTTCTCTCTTGTCTTACTGGCTTTAAGAGCTTCTGACTGTGCAAATTCTTAAGTAAAACGCAGTCTTTTAAGTTTCCAAATCATGGATTCCATTATTTTTGACTCATTAGTGTGAAGGATTTTGAAAATTTTATTGCACATAATATTCCTCCCCTCAATTTTGCCTGCATATAGCTTTACTCCCTTCAGATTGCAAATATATCTACAGAAGAAATGGTTAATGGCCAGTCTCAGATTCTGCATAAGTATTGGGAGCAATAAATGATCTTTTAAAGATCACTGAACCTTGCTTGGCCTTTACTCCCTCATCAGTTAAAATGAGAGATATGGATTACCTGACCTTTGAGATTCATGCAGCAATGTGGCTGGGTCTATATCCTATATCTGAGTAAAAATATAATAATACTAAACAGCACTTGAGAGAGCCCACCATATGCTGTGTAACTGGGTGTGATGCTTTGTCTAATCCTGTTAATTTAAAATTCTTAAAAAAATCATTAGTGAGCTGGAAGACAGGGTGAAGAACATATTAATTACATGGGCAAATGATGCTGTTGTATATAAGGATATGTTGCTAATGTGAGGGAAAAGAGAAATGATAGGTATGGTTTATTACCTGTACATGATCAGAGCGAAGGACCTGCTGACAAAAATGTACACATTTCTGTTTGTTATTCTAGCACAAATTTTTATTAATGAGCCAGATTCTTGAATTGTTTAAACTGTTCCCTTAATTCTTCCTGCCTGTTGGTGTACCATGCCCTGGAGTGTCAAAACTGCCTTTGATGTTACCCTATTGTCCCAAATGTTATACTTCTTAAAGTGTAGTGTAGGCAGTTGAGAAGATCTGACTCGATTTAATGTTCAGTTTTAGGTATCAGGGGCTTTGGCACAGTATCTTATTTTCTCCCTGGAGAGTTATAGTAATTGCATTAGGAACACAGAAGTGGTAACATGCTTAGCATTGTTTATCTCTGCATTAGGCACACATAGGACCTATTTAGCTGGTGGGAGCGTCGGAAGCATCATTTTCAGTTTCTAAAGAAATCGAGTTAAAAAGAAAAAAGAAATCAAGTTTTATTCTCAGTCCTTTGCGTTTCTTAACAAACTTCTCTTTAGCCTTAATGATCCATTCACCTTCTAAGAAGAACATTAAAGTGTTAATAAGAAAATATCCCAAAGAAATAATTTTGTTGATTTCTAGTTTTCCTAATTTTTTAGATTTGCTGATTATGACATAATTTTGGTTACTTAGTCTTTCATCCTTGTTATTGTTGCTGCTACTGTGTTGAGCATCAAAGCAATTTCATTGATTTGGCTTTTAATAAAACATTATTATTAATACTTCCAGATGCCCTGAAATGTTTATATCAGTACACATGCTCACAGTTGCTGTAGCTCAAGTTCAAGACTAATATATCATTCTGTTATCAAATATTTGCCCTTTACCTTCCTTTCCCTTCCCTAGGTTTTGTTTTAATTTTGACTGAAACTGAAGTCACATCTTGGGTAACTTCCCCCACTACCCCAGCCCCCATGAAAAACAAGAAGACAAGTTCCTTTCATTTTTAAGTTTTACAGTTATTCACTATATAGTAGCTGAAAAGAAACATCAAAGATAGCAAACTAAACCATATTTGAGTAGATTTTAACACATTTTAATCTATTTTTCTCTTTAAGGATAGAGAACAAATATTTTACATTTCTCTTTTCTTACTTTCCTCAATGAGTGATGATCATCAAATATCCTTTTTTCCATTTTCATACATTAAGCCAGTATTTATTTGACGAACCATTTCTTCTCTTTGGGGGCTTCCCTCATAGCTCAGTTGGTAAAGAATCCGCCTGCAATGCAGGAGACCCCAGTTCAATTCCTGGGTCAGGAAGATTTGCTGGAGAAGGGATAGGCTACCCACTCCAGTATTCTTGGGCTTCCCTTGTGGCTCAGCTGGTAAAGAATCCACCTGCTTATTTTGAACACAAGTAATGTATACTCACTGTATACATTCCTGAATAATATGCATTCTTGAAAGTACAAAAAAGATTAAAATCAAAAAACAATGAAATGAGATTCCACCCATATTTATACTCCTCTGGGGTACCTACTGCACCATTTTGCCTGATTATGCACTGTCTTCTACAAATCTTTCTTCATACACAGAAGGTTCACAAGGCTTTGCTCAACTTACCTATTGTCTTTGAAGAACAGTGCCAATTGCCCATCAAGATATGTCTACAACTCTGAATTTTAAACATTTGAGTTCCCTTTAAAAATAAAACAGATCGATTACATCATTATTTGGTAGACAAGCTCAGTCAAGGCCAGTGTCACCAGGATCAGGCTTCTGAGAACTTGAAACTGCAATAGAGAAGTGCTCTAACTATGTTAAGTGCAGGTGGGCAGTCAGAGACCAGTGCCCATGGACAGGAGCAACAGCTCAGTCTTCTCCAGCAAGGATACACATCTGAAAGAAAACTAACCACTGCCAGACCATGAACATTAGTGAAATAGCATTTTACTTCTTTGGCATCAAACATTAACTTACCATTAAGTATAGCCCTCTAAGTTATAATCCTAAAAAATCATAAAAAGTAATCAAGTTGGAAATATCTTAATTTGATTAATCTTATAATTTCTCTCCAAAATATTCTGAATTTGGTTGCTGGTATCCAGTTATGCCCAAACATATGTCATGTATGCATAGTCGAATCAGGTACAGGATTTCACAAACTGAATCTTCTTTATCTTCTGCCCCAAATCATGTTTCATATGACTAAAACTCTCAGCACAATGTCTACTGGCATTGTCCTGTGTATACAGAACTGTGTGAGATCAGAGGACATCAAATGGAAAACAATGGGTCAGACTTGGCTCACAAGTATCTCTTATTTAGGTGTGAATTTACAAAAAAAAATAAATAAGTTGCTAACCGATAGAGTGCACATAAATGTATGGATTTCTTGCTTTTCCAGAGACCAGACAATAATTGGAACTATATTCAAATCTAGCAACAACAGACTTAGATCGTCTTACACATGGGGTGAGCACTCTTTTCTGCCCTTATCCCACCACCTCCAGGCTTCCACATCTGCTGCTTTTACTCATTCACCTCTATCTGCTTCACAGCTACAGCTTCTCACTGTGTCACTCTGGTTCGCCTTACCACTGAAGCTCTTCAAAGGCTCATGGTATGATCACACTTTGCAACCCATTATTTTTCTTTCCTTCAGTTCAGTTCAGTCGCTCAGTCATGTCCGACTCTTTGCGACCCCATGGACTGCAGCACGCCAGGCCTCCCTGTCCATCACCAACTCCCAGAGTTCACTCAAACTCATGTCCATTAAGTCGGTGATGTCTTGCAACCATCTCGTCCCCTTCTCCTCTTGCCTTCAATCTTTCCCAGCATCAGGATCTTTTCAAATGAGTCAGTTCTTTGCATCAGGTGGCCAAAGTTTTGGAGTTTCAGCTTCAGCATCAGTCCTTCCAATGAACACTCAGGACTGATCTCCTTTAAGATGGACTGGCCAGATCTCCTTGCAGTTCAAGGGACTCTCAAGAGTCTTCTCCAACACCACAGTTCAAAAGCATCAATTCTTTGGCACTCAGCTTTCTTTATAGTACAACTCTCACAGCCATACATGATACTGGAAAAACTATAGCCTTGACTAGATGGACCTTTGTTGGCAAAGTAATGTCTCTTCTTTTTAATATGCTGTCTAGGTTGGTCATAACTTTCCTTCCTAGGAGTAAGCATCTTTTAATTTCATGGCTGCAGTCACCATCTGCAGTGATTTTGGAGCCCAGAAAAATAAAGTCTGACACTGTTTCCACTGTTTCCCTATCTATTTCCCATGAAGTGATGGGACTGAATGCCATGATCTTTCTTTCCTTAGACTTGTTTCTACCTCTGGAATGTTCCTTTTGTTGTTGCTGTTTGTTTCCACGGGTCATTTCCCTGTTTTCACAGTCGCCTCTTGTCATGCCTTTATATTCCAGATAAGCCATCGACAATACCCAAAGTTTTTTAGAGTCTTACTACCCCTTACAGAATTCCTTCAGCATGTGTTGCTTCCTCTCCTCAAAACACCCTTGGTTCTCATCCATCCTTAGATATAACATCATCATCCTCTGGGAATCTGTATCTGTGCTGCATTTTTCTGACACAGCCTGTCCCTCTACTAGGTGGGTGAAGGGTCTCTCCCTTCATCTGCAGAGTAACTGTGGACACAGTTCTATTAAAACATGTAACCCTTTATAACTCTAGAGTGTGTGTGTTGATTTGTTTATGTGTAGCTCTTCAGTCTCAGCCCTGGACTCATTCTTTGAAAGCCAGGACCAGATATGTCTTGGTCCTGGCTCAGTGTGTTCACACTCAACAATATGCTCAGCTTCATAGTAGGAGTGGAATAAAGGAATGAGAAGGAAAGTATGTATTTAAAGATACAGCGCGTTTTGAGGTTTGATTAAAAAAGAAAAAAATTGAAAGTCGCTCGGTCACGTCTGACTCTTTGCGACCCCATGGACTATATGGTCCATGGAATTCTCCAGGATACTGGAGTGGGTAGCCTTTCCCTTCTCCAGGGGATTGGAGGTTTCATTAAATCATGCTTTATTTGATAACTTTTAACCCTGAATATTCACTGAAAGGACTGATACTGAAGCTCCAGTAGTTTGGCCACCTGATGTGAAGAGATGACTCATTGGAAAAGAGATGACTCATTGGATGTTGGGGAAAACTGAAGGCAAAAGAAGAAGGGGGTGGCAAAGGATGACATGGTTAGATAGCATCACCGACTCATTGGGCATGGATCTGAGCAAACTCTAGGAGATAGTGAAGGACAGGGAAGCCTGGCATGCTGGCAGTTCATGGAGTCTTTAAGAGTTGGACAGAACTTAGCAACTGAACAACAATAACAACACTAAACTTATACTTCTAACTTTTGATGGCATAAGATTTCTCCCATTCTCTTCTCTTCCCTTCCTTCTTTTCTTCCCTGACTTTTACAGGTTGAAAACATATTCGTGTACACACACACCCCACATACACATACCCACCACTCACACACATATCACCACTGTTGCCGTTACTCTCACATACCAGACAAGAATACTTAATAAGTATTCACTAATTTGGGATGTTTCAGTAGCACAGAAATAGAGATCTAGAATTTGCAATATAAATACAGACTTATTATGTGCTATAGTGTCTTATATAGTTCATTAAATTTTATGTTTAGAACTTGCTCCAAAAGTAAATAATAATAATTAGAGGAAGCATTTCGTGTAGAAGTAGAATGAAAGGAAATTCTGAACGCTTAAAAGATCCTGCTAATTAGTACGGATTGTGTAAATGTGGCTGCTTTCAGAAAAGAGATTTGGAACTTTTAGATAAAGCTGCAAAGCAGTGGACTACAGAAAACTTCCTGATTACAGTATCATGTCTACTTGCAAACATGGGCTGTGAATACCCTCATCTGTGTGCCTACTTGGGAGCTGTTTGTCTTTATGGGACTTTACACAGCTGACAGCTAATGCAGACGTTTAAATGCAAAATCTGACACTGATGTTTTCCCCCAAATGACACTTTGATTCATAAATTCTATGAATGCGGGTAGCACTATTCATTTATAAAATAATGCAGCTATCACTTAGTAATGCAATTCAAAACATCTTTCACTTTATTTAGCCATTTCCAGCCCCATTACATGTGACGATGAAGAGAATAAAAATTGATTAGACAATGACTGAAAGTGGGCAAAAGCATTTCCCGGCATGTTGCCCGCCTTGTGGCGAAACGATGGAGCCAGAGCATTTTATTTCCTATTGAGGAGACGTTTCTTGCTTAGGTGGCCTGTTTCTGATTAAAAGCATCTTTATAATATTGCATTTCACTTCCATAAAAAGAAAAATATGCTCTGTGCCAGGAAAGAGTAGTACTAGTTGCAAAAAAGAAAAAAAAAAAAAAGAGGTTAATGTGGCAAGACAGGATATCCTTGCTTCCAAAGCTTATAGGGTGGTTGGTTTTGAAACCAAAGCAAATCTTGTCTGCTAACTTCTCTATATTGGGTCAGTTATAAAAGTGGTAGAGGTAACTATAATAATTGCTAAGATAACAATAATAGCTATAATTTTGGGGACTTTTTTGAGTACGTTATATTACAAATAAATATATTATTCATAACTGTCAGAGCAACCTGGACATGTGGAAGCATTGTCCTAATTTACGAATGTGGACTCTGAGCCCAGTTAGGTGACTTCCTGGAGGTGAGAAGTGAGTGCCCAAGGCTAGACTAGGGCTGTCAACCCTTTCTCTCTCCTTGTACCTACAGACCCGAGGGGCTGAAGTAGCCCTTTGTGAAAACTAGGAAGTTCTCATTGGCTGTCTTCCTGAGAGTAGTTCGTGGGTCTGTGTGACGGGGGCACTCTGTACTTGCTTCCATATACTTTTTAGACTTCTAAAAAAAAAAAAAGTATCTTGCTGTTTAGAATTTTTTTAAAAAAAATATGTGTTTACTTCTTTGGGTGTGACAGGGCTTAGGTGTGGCACACGGCACTTTTAGCTGCAGTGTGTGGGATCTAGTTCCCTGGCCAGGGATCGAACCTGGGCCTTCTGCACTAGGAGTGGGAGTCTTAGCCAGTACCAGGAAAGTCCCTGTTCAGAATTTTCCTTTTGAATTTTGGGGAACTGGTCTGGATGCAGAACTGCTCTATTTCAGGAGGGAGAAGACTTATCCGTCTCTCCTGTGGTACTTGGGGGTGGCATCCTGGCAGGTCATCCATTGTGGGAGCACTCAGGACATAGCTACTGGTGTCTTCGTTCACAGGTGCTGCCTGAGGAGCAGCTCAAATTGGAGTTCAATGAAAAATAGCTTGTTATAAAACAAGGGAAGTAGTTCCCATTTACTTTTTCAATAAGTGGTATTAGGTATGGGGACCTTGCATTCTGAGCAGAAGGCTGCTAATTTCTGTGTGATCTTTATCAATAAGTACAAATCCCATGAACAGCGTACTGACAGAACACACCTCAGGTGGCTTGTGAATTACACAGCCAGATGGCCTCTGCTACCCAAGGACTGTTCCAAAGTCATATACATTCTTTATTCATTAATTTCAAATTTTGCCTAACATTTTTACAGGCATAAAGCTTTTCTGCAAGAGGAAAAAAAAATCCATTTTAATGAGAAGAAAAAGAGTACATTTGGACATTATTCATTCCCTAGGAAAACGCAGTCCTATATATATAAAAAAGATTAAATGCTAAGATAATATCTATGTTCAAAATATATTCACAAAGTGTTTTTGCATCTCATTTTTTCAAAATTGTCTTACTATTATTTCCCTCTTACTAAGATACTCTGTCTTGTTAGTAGCATACAGAGACCCACAGACTAAATTTTCTGTTTTAAATATTACAGGCAACTTATTACATAGAACTGCTTTCCTTCTCCTCTTTTGGTTTATTTCTTTTTCTTAATCCTATATGATCCTGATATTATACTTTTAGCCAGTTGGACTCTTTACCAGTTCTATACAGGGGAAAAAAAAAAAAAGGGTATTGAGTTGGAATCTCAGGCTGAAAATTTGATAGTTGGAAGTAAAGGATTTAAGGAAACATGGTCAACATCAGAAAAGCTTTATGTTCAATAATAGCACTGCAGGCGGATTCTTTACCAACTGAGCCACCAGGGAAGCCCAAGAATACTGGAGTGGATTGCCTATCCCTTCTACAGCAGATCTTCTGACCCAGGAATTGAACCGGGGTTTCCTGCATTGCAGGCGGGTTCTTTAACAGCTGAGCTACCAGCGAAGCCCTCAGTATAGACAAAAAAAAAAAAAAAAAAAAATCATAAAATAATGGCTGCAGAAAATCTTTCTTTCTTTCAAAATTCCACCCTCAGGAATTCTCTGGCAGTCCAGCAGTTAGGCCTTTGTACTCTCACTGCTGAGGGCCCAGGTTCGATCCCTGGTTGATCTCTGGAACTAAAATCCCACAAGCTGTGGTGTGCACACACACAAAATCCCAGTCTCAGCTTGATGCTTATCACTATAGTATAATTTCTGAAGCAACTGTCATGGATATATTATGAAAGGACAAAGGAAATGGAATCAGATCTTTTTTGCATTTATATCAATTCATTAGATCCTCATGCTCTTCCCTCTGTTTTGTTTAACCTGAAAGGGATGTTTTTGAAATTAGTGACACAGCACAGATGCCTGTCTCATCAGTTCATCCAAAGGGCATCTGCACAGCCCAAGAACAGACCATGTCTGTTCTACCCCCAAGAGGTTTCATTCTGTTTCTCTCTCTTGACCTGTCCCTATTCCTGCCCTCTGGGGTCTAGCACATGACTCTCTTTTAAATCTTTTCTAGGAAGTCCAGCCTTCCATTGCCTGAGAAAAAGTGTAGCACTTAATCACACATTGCTTAGTCCTCTGCTATGTTCCTCTGTGGAATGAGTCTTTCTTCAGCACCTAGACTGCAGGCCCCTTGAAGATAGGGAAACTGGTGTCTGTATCCCTCAGCACAAAGTGGAGTGTGAGCACTCAGCAGGAACTCTTTGATTCAGAGCCTGCTTTCTGCTACTTTATTATTTAATCGAGTGAGATTCTGCAGGGCATAAACCATGCCCTTGAAACCAAGGCACCCTTGGGAGCTATATTAACTTAAGGCACCTGGGCCTTATTTATTTACTGTTTCAACATACTGAGTTAGCTGTACCATCAATCACACCATCTGACAGTTCTAAAAAATGCAGTGCTTCTTCTACATTTTTTGGCTTTGCTCCTTCTCTTATGACCTTTTGGAAGCAGTGGAGCGGGACTGGAAAGGAGTGTTTCTCATGCTCTGTCAGCTTCTAGAACCTGAATCAGAAAACTCAAGGAGAACAAGAATTCCTTTTGTCATACACTTTAAAAAAAATAAAGACGTATGTTCCTATAAGTATATAGAATTCTAGTATTTCTTTGACTCTTACAATTAGAGGCATGGAATGAGCTGGTGATATTTCCCTTCAGGTGGCATTTGTCCAGTTGGATCTGTGGCTATGTTCCTGCTTTCTGTTTTTGTATAGAAGCCATCGGGTTATAGTTGTGTCTGAGATGACTTGGGTGAGTGTTTGGGAGCTGGTTTAGGGGTGAGTCGTCAGGAACTCTCAGCCAAAGTATGTTTCCAATGAAGCATTCTAAATAGTGCTTCCCTGGCCATCAGCTTTTCAGGGAGCTCTGAGTTAGGAGGATGAATCTAGGGGCAATGAGCTCAGGGTAAGAGTAAGAGGGGCAAATTAACCCCCGGACAGAACCACTACAAAAATAGCCAACCTTCAAGAAGTGTACAGATTTGAGATGTATCCAGGTTAGTGTTGAAATACCCATTGTTTGAAGGGGGTCTGTGCAGAGACCAAAAAAAAAAAAAGGTCCAACGTATAGTATGCAAGGAAGACAGAAGGCTGGGTCCAATCCAGCAGTAAGGGTCTGCTAGGAGCTTTGTGAAGAGACTAGGAGTGGCCGCTTTGCTTGAACTATGACAGACCCTGGTCCTAGCAGAAATTTGGGGTGAGAACCTAAAAGAGCGTTAGGTAGATCAGATACACATGAAGGGATCTGAAGTCTTCTGCTCTTATGAGTCCTCTGAGCACCAAATGTATCCTGAAACTGGAGGTGAGGGGAGAGGGCATCAGGCAAGTGGAATTCCTGATGTTCTGTGCTGGTTTATGGCAGCTCTCAGGCTGCTACGTGACCTGACTCTCATTGCCTCAGCGTCCTGCACTCAGCCCACATTTATCCTGGCCTCAGGGCAGGGCAAGTGTTGGTGGGAATTCTTATAAAGACTCCAGAGAAATCAAGTCAGTTTGACTTTCACTTGAAATGGCATGAGGGTGGCCCCAGACTCTTGGGCCCAATCTAGTTCTTGGGTCTGCCCCAGAGCGAACCCACACCCTCAGTGTCTGAATTATCCGGATGGGTCTTCTTGCTTTCAAGACCACAAGGGCCCCTCTCTAGGCAAGAGCAGACTCCAGGATTAGCCTCAAGCAAAAATGTATTTCTTTGGCATCCATCTAGGATGGAAATAGCCTACCCAGGCCGGCAGCTGTGCGGTACAGCGCTGCTCAGCCCAGCACATTCTCCTTTATGTATGACTTCAGAGGGAGGGTGGGAAACTTAGGTGGAGGCTGAGGGGAGAGGTTTCTCAGAAATGTCAGTTTCACAAAGCAGCTCTTTTTCTCAGTCGAACAACTTTGAGCCTATTGCTTTCATTTCCCTCAAATATCTATCAGGGCTTTGTAACTTATGAGCAAACAAACTGAAACAGAAAGCCATTTTCTAAGTTAATTTTATATTTGGTACAGGATTAGAAACCAGGCTCTGTTCACACACCAGCTATAGCCTGTAGCACAGAAACCGTGTCTGCTCTTCCAGCCCATCGCAGGGATGTTCAGCTGGAAGGGGATTAAGCATAAGAAAAAAAAAAAAGGTCAGTTTCTATTTGTAGGTAATTCTCAATGTCCCCTCTCAGAATCTCAATGACTTCTTTCTTATTTTCTTTTCCATGTGTCTCATGGCCTTAAGACTCATTGGAAACAGGAACGTCCTACAGTCTCATCAACAGCCATGGATCATAGCGCCACTCACTCATTTTACTGCAGTGTCCTGAGCTGCCCAGTCGCCTCATGCTAAATTTAGGGTTTAAGTAAATAGAGCATTTTGGTTGCAGTGCTACTAGAAAGCAGCTGGAATAAGGATAAATGGATCTGCTGCTTTTGTGTTGCTGTAATGGGAAACATAATTTTGCATGTTAACTTTTGTTTGTTCTTTTTTATTCCAAAATATTTTATGGGAAAGCAAAATATCTTCCCACTGTAGCAATGGGGCGACTAGCCTCTCATATAAATTAATTTCTTAGTTAATATTTTTAAACTAAGCAAATACATAATACTAAGCAAATACATTTTCCTGAGTGGTTCTGAATAAATTAAATGTATATCCATGACTAGTCTCCAAACCAGAAGTACCAAGTTGAAACAGTGGTCATCCTCTCAGCCTCTTTAGAACCCTTGGCTCTATTCTCTAATGATTCATATGGATGCATCTTGCTCCCCAACAAGTATCTTGAAGTGAAGGACTAATGTTAAACTTCCTAAGACTCTCTGATAGCACCTGCCATTGACCTTGGCACACAGTGAAGGCATCAAGAAATCTTTGCTAAAGGGATGTGCCCTTGTTGACCTAAAACAATAAACAGCAAGTTCTTTTACCAGCAAAATGGGCTTATTCAGTAATAGCAAAGAATTGCAATTTGGAAAATGCAGTCTGTGGTGAATCACAGGCAAGTCCGGAGACCAAAGGAGAGGAATTTTCTTTCACAGAGAAGGGGGAGGTTAGGAGGAGCTGCTATAAAGAGACAGTCCATTGGAGGCAATTGGGAGTTCAAAGTGTAGTGGCTTTTCGTTGGCAGAGTTGTGACAGCCTCTCATTGGCTGGGCTGTTGCTGGGTGAAGAGAAATTCTTCCTTCCTCTGGCTGGGTTGTGAAGTAGTAACCTTCTTATTGTTGACGTTGCAAAGTCATCTCTCTCTCTCTCTTTTTTTTTTTTTTTTTTTGGTCTGTTCTGTTCAGTTCAGTTCAGTTGCTCAGGCGTGTCTGACTTTGTGATCCCAAAGCACGCCAGGCCTCCCTGTCCATCACCATCTCCCAGAGTTCACTCAAACTCATGTCCATCAAGTCAGTGATGCCATCCAGCCATCTCATCCTCTGTCGTCCCCTTTTCCTCCTGCCCCAATCCCTCCCAGCATCAGAGTCTTTTCCAATGAGTCAATTCTTTGCATCAGGTGGCCAAAGTATTGGAGTTTCAGCTTTAGCATCAGTCCTTCCAAAGAAATCCCAGGACTGATCTCCTTGAGAATGGACTGGTTGGATCTCCTTGCAGTCCAAGGGACTCTCAAGAGTCTTCTCCAACACCACAGTTCAAAAGCATCAATTCTTCGGCATTCAGCTTTCTTCACAGTCCAGCTCTCACATCCATACATGACCACTGGAAAAACCATAGCCTTGACTAGATGGACCTTTATTGGCAAAGCAATGTCTCTGCTTTTGAATATGCTATCTAGGTTGGTCATAACTTTCCTTCCAAGGAGTAAGCGTCTTTTAATTTCATGGCTGCAGTCACTACCTGCAGTGATTTTGGAGCCCAAAAAGATAAAGTCTGACACTGTTTCCACTGTTTCCCAATCTATTGCCCATGAAGCTGATCTCAACTAGCAGGATGTGAAATCTTTCCTTCTAGTCCCTGACTCCATTTTAAATGAGGTTTCTATTTATTAATTTTCATATCCTTACTGTGAAATTGACATTTTAGGATCAAAACTTTTAATTTCTATTCTACAACCTCATATGGACTTTCTAATTTCATAGTATATAATAAAATTATTATTTTGGAGGATAAAAAATAGACTTACTTAAAAAAATACTTTTTTTGAACATATATACAGTACACAATATAAAAGCTGCTATGAAATATAAACTTAAAAGTCAAGGCTGCTTCTTAACTCTGTCTTCACCTAGTTTTCTTCTGAGAGGCAGAGTCCTCCTGTGTAACTTTCTAAAAATACTACATTCATTTACAAACACATGCATAGAGAAATGTATATATACATTATCAAATTCTAGGAAAATATGTACACTGTCCTACAATTGACTTTTTAAAATTTTTTTTACTTAGCAATATATTCTGGAAAATTTTCTATCAACGCATAGAAAGCTAATGCATTCTTTTCAAGAGCTGCATATTATATTCTACGGTTGTACATTTTCCCAAACTTTTCACTATTATCAATTACATGGCAAGAATATTTTTGTATATATGTCATTTTATAAATGGGTAAGTGTAGCTAAAGGATAAATACCTAGAAATAGAACTGTTGCATAAAGACAGTGACAAATTGCGCTCTGCCAACTTTCTCTCCAGCCAAGTTACAATGTATGCAGTGACTGTTTCCTTGACATGCCCTGTGATACCCAAGAAAGTCACATTATTAATGGCAAACACTTACATAGCATTTAGCCTGTGCCAGGAGCTGGTTTATGTGCTTTACATATATAAGCTCAAGTGAGACTCACCACAACCTTGTGAGGGAGGTACTTTCATCATCTCCAATATACAGATGAGATAAGACACTTTGCCTCAGGTCACGCAGCTAGTAAATAGTAGATGACATCTATGCCCAGGCTGTCTGGCTCCAGGAATTAGCTCTTGTAAGCATAACCCTAAACTGTGCTAATCATGACAATTCTTAAAAAAATATTCTGTATGAGATATAAAAGGAATTTCTCAAGAAATAAAAATCAACTGTTGAATGATTTCTGCATCAGGCCCTGTACCCTCCTTGTTGCTAGTCTTCCACAGCACCCTGAGTTCCTCCTCACCATTTCTTGAAGGCATTAGTTCCTGGTTTACTAGCACATTCTGGTCATAATTTGCCAGAATATCAATGCACACATAGATGAACCTTTTTATTATTCTCATCTATTAATTTCTTGGTCTCTTCTTCCTGAATAACCTTACCCTCCACCTTACCTCTGCTCTCTTTCCTGCTATTATAACCAAGAATCTAATCATCACCAATAACTGCATCTCATTTATTTATTTATTTTGGTCATTAACTATTTTTTTCTAATTTTTAAAAATTTATTTTTAATTGGAGGATAATTTCTTTACAATTTTGTATTGGTTTCTGCTGTACAATAATATGAATCAGTTATGTGTATACATACATCTCCTCTCTCTAAAGCCTCCTTCCCACCCATGCTGTCCCATCTCAACTGTCTAGGTCATCACAGAGAACTGAGCTGAGTTCCTTGTGCTAGACAGCCGCTTATAGAGACTGTGTGTATCAGTCTCTCAGTCATGTCCGACTCTGTGACCCATGGACTGTAGCCCAGCATGCTCCTCTGTCCATGGAATTCTCTAGGCAAGAATACCGGAGGGCGTTGCCATTCCCTTCTCCGGGGGATCTTCCCGATGCAGGGATTGAACCTGGGTTTCCTGCATTGCAGGCAGATTCTTTACCACCTGAGCCACCAGGGCTTACCACTAGCTGTCTGTTTCACACATGGTGGTGTATATGTCAATACTGCCCTCTCAATTCATCCGGCTCTCTCCTTCCCCAGCTGTGTCCACAGTTCCATTCTCTAAATCTGCATCTTTATTCCTGCCCTGCAAATAGGTTCATCAGTACCATTTTTCTGGATTCCATGTATATTTGTTAATATATGATATCTGTTTTTCCCTTTCTGACTTCACTCTGTGTAACAGGCTCTAGGTTTATCCTCAATCAACTGACTCAAATTTGTTTCTTTTTATGGCTGAGTAATATTCCATTGTATATATGTACCACAACTTCTTTATCCATTCATCTGTCAATGGCCATCTAGGGCTGCATCTTGATTATAATGCCACTTTCAAGCATCCTGCATTCAGACCAGTGGTTCCAATGTTTCTAAACCATTCTTCTAATACTTCTACTTCACTGGGGTCTACATTCTGTTGATACTGTGAATAAAGAACAAAGAACACTGCTCATCACTCAATTATATCAGAGTTAAATCATAATTTATGGCAGTTGTTCACCAACAAAGTATCCAGAAAGGAACTCAGGATAAAAAAGAGGATGAGGCACTCTTTGCTTTGGATAAATAGCCCTTAGATAATTAAATGTGTATCTCAGGAAGAATCTCAATGACTCCAGATTCTTGCACTTTCCCATATATAGAAAAACATTGAAATCATTAACTTGAGATATTGGTTGGTTGTTATTAGCAGTAATCTTCTACCAAGATATATGCTTGACTTCATGTATTTCCTAGCCTATATACATATATATATGTATGTATGTATGTATATATATATACTGCTCCTCCCCTACCTCTTTGGACCAACTCCTCAGAGCTGTCTCCTGGGCTATAGTCCTCAATAAGACCCTAAAAAAAAAGAACAACAACAACAAAAAAACTTATGACTCTTATGTTGTGTGTTTTTCTTTAAGTCAATAGTACTGTCATTTATTTTTCATGTCATCTGCACATTGGTGCTCTCTTTTTCCCTTACACAATAGCTTATATTTCACAGTTCATTGCTACAATCAATTTTACTTAGATTTTTGTATAGCCTGAAAAATATATCTGTTCTTTGCCTCCTTTCTATATATTCTTAAAACAGCAGGTGACTCTGTTAAAATCTAAATTAGATTAAATTGCTTGTTAGTTTAAAGCTCTCCAACGTCTTTCCATTTCACTCAGGAAAAAGACTAAGTATTTTAAATGTTTTATAAGCCTGTATACAGCCTCTCTGGATGTTTCATACCACTCTCCCTTTTTCTCACTCTACTTAAGTTTCCACCAGAAGTCTTTGTATTTGCTTTGTGAGTTTGCCTGGAATATTTTCCTTCCAGATATCCACGAAGATCCCCCTCTCACTTCCATCATTCCAAGAAAAATAGTGTTGCAAGTTATGATAATTTCAGACACAAAAATCAAGTGTGGAAATGTTAACTTTGTTCCTTTTTTACTTCTGAGCTCAACATAGTGCATTTCCCTTCATTAACTGAACTTTTAATCAAGCTTTAATCACTTGTTGTTAAAACTCAGTGTTAAAAGTCTGTCACACTCTTCCTCTCCTGCTTTTCCTCAAAGGTAATATACATTCTTGGTTTTTGAGTGGTTTACTTAAGATATATGACATGGGAATGGGGATACATTTGTTTCAGAGAAATAGGTTCTGCCAGGACTAATTTTTGCCTGAAGTGTATGCTTCATGTTTGTTTGCAACTTTCTTTGTAATAACAGAGAGCTGGAAACAGCTTCAATATTCCTAAATGGAAGACAGTGCTTGGCACATTTTACAATGAAATGCTACATAGCCATTAAAAAGTAATGAAAATATATTTGAAAATGCTGATTTGGAAAGATCATCAAACTGAGTGAGAAATACATGTAAGTGAGAAAAAAGATACAGAACAGTGTATACATCGTAGTTCCTATATATTCTTTCTTGCTCAGCCGCTTAGTTGTGTCCAGCTCTTTGCAACCCCATGGACTGCAGCACATCAGGCTTCCCTGTCCTTCACCATCTCCCAGAGCTTGTCCATTGAATCAGTGATGCCAGAGTTATAGTTGCTGCTGCTGCTGCTGCTAAGTCACTTCAGTCGTGTCCGACTCTGTACGACCCCAGAGATGGCAGCCCACTAGGCTGCCCTGTCCCTGGGATTCTCCAGGCGAGAACATTGGAGTGGGTTGCCATTTCCTTCTCCAATGCATGAAAGTGAAAAGTGAAAGTGAAGTCGTTCAGTCATGTCCAACTCTTCACGACTCCATGGACTGCAGCCTACCAGGCTCCTCAGTCCATGGGATTCTCCAGGCAAGCGTACTGGAGTGGGGTGCCATTGCCTTCTCCAAGAGTTATAGTTAGTATGATATAGATAAATAAAAATATTTGTTTTAGTATACATAAGTAACCACTTTTGCATACATAAGAGTCCACTTTAGGAAAAAGGAGGCTAAGGAGACAGTTTTCATTCAGTTTCTTTTTCATAGCCTTATTTAAAAAGCATGCACATATTTTTAATTTCTGTGTTTAAATTTTAACATACATTAAATATTATCGAACTGAGTCATTTAACATCAATTTATTTCTTTGTTATTCAGAAGACAACAAATTAACTCTTAGAATTTTGCTGTGAGCGTAGTACCCTGCCAGGTACTGGGGAGTGCATAAAAGAAAAAGAAACAATCACCTACCTAAAAAAATTAAGATATAATAGGGCAAATAAGATTCACAGAAACAGTAAGAGAAGAACATAAAAATCATATAATACAGACTAATGTAAATACGTAAACTGAGACGAGGATACAAATTGCCAGGGATTATCAGCTGAAAAGATAAAATCTTTCCAATTTGGTGCTGAAAGAAATGTAAGGGTTAGATTGTCATTGTTTAATTGCTAAGTTATGTCCAACTCTTTGCCACCACATGGACTCTAACTCACCAGGCTACTCTGTCCGTGGGATTTCCGAGGCAAGAATATTGGAGTGGGTTGCCATTTCCTTCTTTAAGAGATCTTCCTGACCTAGGGATCAAACCCATGTTTCCTGCATTGGCAGTCAGATTCTTTACCACTGAGCCATTAGGGAACCCCAAGGGTTAAATTAAGGGAAAGAAATGGAGAATATAATCCATGAAAAAGTAACATACATCAGGGAAATATAGTAAGGTCAAAGGGAACAAGCCAGCAAGTTCAAAATATTTTAGGACAATGTATTGGCACAAGCATGAGAATTAATAGATATGGTTAGAGACTGGGGAGGGAATAAATTTGAAGACTAACATAGAAATCCAAGCCTGAGTATTTCAGTCTATAGTGGAAAAATAAAATTGGATGCAGAGAAGAGGATGAATCCAAAATATGCTGGAAAAGTAAAGATATTATTATGTAGAGTCTGATTGAATGTAAGCACTGCAAGATAACTTTCAGGGAACGTTTCAGAAAAAATATTTCTATTTTTCTTACTTAGAGGACATATCATTATATATTGATAGAATATCATGTCTATCCAATTAAGAGCTGAAGAACAGAAAAAATTAATCTTATAAAATGTCTGATATAATTACTGATACAGACAGACACAAATAACTGCAAATCTACTTAATAAAACTGAAAGTAAACTCAAGAGATAAAATAAAAACATAATAAAAATAACCTAGATACAAAATTTAGATATAACAGAAAATATTGAGAAACTAGGCAGATGGAATGAGAAAAATAAAAATGCACTGCTAACTCATTTTCTCTCGAGGGCCTGAAATGTTTTCGTGGAATTCTTAGTACAACGTTTCAACCTTGACTCCAAACATTAGGGAGTAGTGCTATCTCCCTCTTACTTTCATTGTACTGACCAAACTCTCCAAGATGGTGTTAAGAGAAGGGAATAAGATCCAAGGTGTAGGCTGTTTAGATTGCCCTGAACCCCTACACAGAGCACTAGAAAACTGAGCATCTGCTTTTGCTTAGGGGACATTTCTTAATAAACAAGGATTACTTTTAAGTAACAATGCCACAGTAACTAGATGAGGTAACTTGGATATAAAACTACAAGATTCATTACTTAACATCTATTCCAACTTGGGTCAGAAAGAGTAGCGATAAGTTTGCAACGCTCAAGTTTCTCTTGCATTTCTTTTTGCAGATATCCCATTCTTTTCCTTCATTAACATCATTCTTGGTCTCCATCAGAAATCCTTTCCAAAACTCCTCCCAGACTCTTCCTCAGTGTAGTACTCTCCAGGCCACATGTGCCCCTCCCATTATTGCTTACTTCATTTGCGTGGGGATTTTCTTATTATAATTCACTTTCATAAAGTAGGATCCTATTGTCAGGTCAATATAATAAAGCTTCGATAAGGACACAATGCTACTTGGTCTGATTTCTAATACAGTCTCACTTTCATTTCTGAGGTAGGCTGAAGAAGGTTCACTCAAAAATGTCTATTCCCTAGCCCCTGGGACCTGTAAATACATTATATTGCATAGCAAAAGTTGTGTGATATGATGAAGGTAATGGAATTTGAGATGAGGAGACTATTCCTTTAAGTCTAATCACATGATGCTTTAAAAGAGGAGACTTCTTTCCTGGCTCAGTCAGAGAGAGAGAGTGTAAGAAGGATTCAACCCATGCTTACTGACTTTGAAGACTGAGCAAATAAGGGAACTAGATGCCAAGGAATGCAGGTGGCATCTAGAAACAGAACAGCTCTCAACTGACATCTAGCTAGGAAGCAGAACCTTAGTCCTATAGCTGTGAGGAACTGAATTCTATCAACTGAATAAGCATGGTTGATTTTTTTCCCAGAGCTTCCAGAAGGGAGCACGGGTAGTTCCAACACCTTGATTTCAGTCTCTGAGACTCTTAGCAAACTCCAGAGCCCACTGAACTTCTGACCCATAGAAACTGTGAAATTTATAAATTTGTGTTGTATTTAGCTACTAAGTTACTGGTAATTTGTCATGGCAGCAGTAGAAAGCTAATATAATTTCATCATGTGGTTAAGAACACACAGAGAATTCCATGGATTTTATTGTCTCTGTTTTTGTTCTTTCCTTTCCCCTTCAATATCCACCTTTGTTGTCATTGTTCAGTCACCAAGTCAGGTCCAACTCTCTACGACCCAATGAACTGCAGCTTGCCAGGCCTCACTGTCCCTCACTATCTCCCAGAACACACTTAAACTCATATTCATTGAGTCAGTAATGCCATCAGACCATCTCATCCTCTCTCGTCCCCTTCTCTTGCCCTCAGTCTTTCTCAGCATCAGCGTCTTTTCCAATGAGTCAGTTCTTTGCAATGGGTGGCCAAAGTATTAGAGTTTCAGCATCAGTTCTTCCAATGAATATTCAGACTGGTTTGATCTCCTTGCAGTCCAAGGGACTCTCGAGTCTTCTCCAGCACCACAGTTCAAAAGCATCAGTTCTTCTTTCTGGTTGAACTCTCACATTCATACACGACTACTGGAAAAACCATAGCTTTGACTATATGGACCTTTGTTGGCGAAGCAATGTCTCTGCTTTTTCATATGCTGTCTAGGTTTGTCATAGCTTTTCTTCCAAGGAGCAAATGTCTTAATTTCATAGCTGCTGTCACTGTCTGCAGTGATTTTGGAGCCCAAGAAAATAAAATCTGTTACTGTTTCAACTTTTTTCCCATTTATTTGCCATGAACTGATGGGTGGGGCAGGATGCCATGATCTTAGTGTTTTGAATGTTGAACTTTAAGCCAGCTTTTTCACTCTCCTTTTTCACCCTTATCAAGAGGCTCTGTAGTTCTTCTTCACTTTCTGCCATTAGAGTGGTATCATCTGCATATCTGAGGTTGTTGATATCTTTCCTGACAATCTTTATTCCAGCTTGTGAGTCTTCCAGCTCAGAATTTTGCATCATGTACTCTGCATATAAGCTAAATAAACAGGGTGACAATATACAGCCTTGCTGTAATCCTTTCCTAATTTGGAACCAGTCCCTGGTTGCATGTCCAGTTCTAACTGTTGCTTCTTGACCTGCATACAGATTTCTCAAGAGACAAGTAAGGTGGTCGGGTATTGCCATCTCTTTAAGAATTTTCCACAGTTTGTTGTGATCCACACAGTCAAAGGCTTTAGTGTAGTCAATGAAGCAGAAATAGATGTTTTTTTGGAATTCCCTTGATTTTTCTATGACCCAGCAGATGTTGCTAATTTGATCTCTGGTTCCTCTGCCTTTTCTAAATCCAGCTTGTACAGTTGGAACTTCTTGGTTCATGTACTATTGAAGCCTAGCTTAAAGGATTTTGAACATTACCTTGCTAGCATTTGAAATGAGAGCAATTGTACAGCAGTGTGAACATTCTTTGGCATTGCCTTTCTTTGGAGTTCTAATGAAAACTGACCTGTTCCTGTTTTGTGGCCACTGCTAAGTTTTCCAAATTTGCTGGAATATTGAGTGCGGAACTTTGATAGCATCATCTTTTAGAATTTGAAACAGCTCAGCTGGAATTCCATCACCCCTACTAGCTTTCTATGTAATAATGCTTCCTAAGGTCCACTTGACTTTGCACTCCTGTATGTCTGGCTCTAGGTGAGTGACAATACCATCAGGGTTATCTTGGTCATTAAGATCTTTTTTGTATAGTGCTTCTGTGTATTCTTGCCATCACTTCTTAATCTCTCCTGCTTCTGTTAGGTCCTTACCATTTCTGTCCTTTATTGTGCCTGTCATTGCATGAAATGTTCCTTTGGTATCTCCAATTTTGAAGAGATTGCTAGTCTTTCCCATTCCTTTGCACTTGCAAAGATAGAAGTCTGTCTTATCTCTCCTTGCTATTCTCTGGAACTCTGCATTCAGATGGGTATATCTTTCCCTTTCTCCTTTGCCTTTTACTTGTCTTCTTTTCACAGCAGTTTATAAGGCCTTCTCAGACAACCACTTTGCCTTCTTGCATTTCTTTTTAATGGGGATGGTTTTGGCCACCACCTCCTGTACAATGCTATGAACCTCCATCCATAGTTCTTCAGGTCTACCAGATCTAATCCCTTGAATCTATTCATCACCTCCACTGTAAAATCATAAGGGATTTGATTTATGTCATACCTGAATGATCTAGTGGCTTTCTTCAGTTTAAGTCTGAATTTTGCAATAAAGAGCTCATGAGCTCATGATCTGAGCCTCAGTCAGCTACAGTTTTATTTCTGCTGATTGTAGAGAGCTTTTCCATCTTCATCTCCAACGAATATAAGCAATCTGATTTCGGTATTGACCATCTGGTGATGTCCATGTGTAGAGTCATCTCTTGTGTTGTTGGAAGAGGGTTTGCTATGACCAGCACATTCTGGCAAAACTCTGTTAGCTTTGTCCTGTTTAATTTTGTACTGCAAGACCAAACTTGCCTGTCACTACAGGTATCTCTTGACTTTCTACTTTTGAATTCCAATCCCCTATGATGAAAACCACCCTTTTTTTGTTGGTAGTTCTAGAAGGTCTTGTAGGTCTTCATAGAGCCATTCAGTTTCAGCTTCTTTGGCAGCAGTGGTTGGGGCATAGACTTGGATTACTGTGATGCTTTGCCTTAGAAACAAATGATTTGCCTTAGAAACAAACTGAGGTCATTTTTTCAATTTTGAGATTGCACCCAAATACTGCATTTTGGACTCTTGCTGACTATGAGGGCTACTCCATTTCTTCTAAGGGATTCTTGCCAACAGTAGTAGATATAATGGCCATCTGAATTAAATTTGTCCATTCCTGTCCATTTTAGTTCACTGATTCCTGATACAATAGATTCTTTCTCAAATCAATACATCCCAGTCAACATACATTTAAATAATTTTAAATGTTAAAAAGCTCATGAATTGGATTTAAAATATGATATTTGTGGCCTAAAACAGCAGAAATTATGAAAACAAACAGACAAATGAGTCCATATGGCACAAATTAGAAAAAAAGGAAAACATTAAGAAAGCATTATAAAAAAGATAGAAATTATTTAAAAAGTAAATGTAAGTAAAAATAATACAATTATAAATGCAAATGGGAGATTAGACTGTAAAATAAAATCCTAAATGACATACTTAAAGAAATGCAAAATGATTAAGTATTGAAGCACTTAAAAAGCATATATAATGCATTCAAGTTGTAAGAAGGCCTTGGTCTCCAATCAATGTTGCATGGCAGCCTGAATGGGAGGGAATTTTGGGCAGAAAGGATACATGTATATTCATGGCTGAGTCCCTTCGCTATATACCTGAAACTGTCACAACATTGTTAATTGGCTATACTCCAGTACAAAATGAAAAGCTTAAGAAAACAAACAACTTTGATCATAAGTAAAAAGGAAAAAGATGGCATTGGTTACAATAATTATATCAGCAATGAATTAAAAGCAAAAGGCACAAAATAGAATAAAGGTCTCTTTTTTATATTTTAAATTACATAATTTATATAAAAGATTAAGTGATATGAATCACCCCTTAAATAAAATTTTGTTGAATTATATAAAGCAACAATTTGTAAATGTAAGGAGAAATTGAAAGAAATAAAGAGTTAAAAATATCATGTAGTATTTGACAAAAATAATGATGCATGTGCTCTGAATGAAAGAATACAATTTATTTAAATATATTAAAACATATGCTTTACAATGGAAATGAAGCTTCTTTACCAGTGGCTATTAATTTGCCATGGCAAAAATGGACATGCTAATAAATTCCTGGGAAGAGATATTGTATGATTTATATTCCCTATGCTAAATGCTTGACTTTATATCAGAAAATTGCAGCAACAAATTAACATTAAAGATATAATCATTTAGAAATCTTAAAATAATTTACATAGTATTTGTTGGTTCAAAGTAGAAAGACAAGTACAGTATAGAATATTAGAAAATCAGTAACCATAATAAGGTATATAGAATCTGGCCAAGGGAGTAACTCAGAAGAAAATTCATGGATTAATAACTGTATAGAGCTAACTAAAAAAACAGGAAAGAGTTGCACTATAAAATAAGACCATAAAATAGTTGCCCTATAAAATAGGACCATAAAATAAGAAAATAAGGAAATGAGAAATATGGTTAGATATACTTTTCTAGAAAAATATAAATTACCAGAATAAACTGAAAGAAGGTACAACTACATTAAAAAGGGTGGAACTCATTCTTACCCCAAACTTGCCTAAAAGGAACATCTCTTGACCCATTCTAAAAACCAAATTTGGGGCTTTCCTAGTGGCTCAGTGGTAAAGAATCCGCTTGCCAATGCAGGAGACACAGATTTGATCCCTGCTCTGGGAAGATCCCACATGACTGGGAACAACTAAGCCCATGCGACATAATATTGAGCCTATGCTCTAGGGCCTAGGAGCCACAGCTACTGAAGCCCGTGTGCCCTGGAGCCTGTGCTTTGCAACGAGAGAAGTCACAGCAAGAAGAAGCCCTCACACTGCAACTGAAAGTAGCCCCTGCTGTCCGTAACTGTAGAAAAGCCTGCACAGTGACAAAGACCCAGCACAGCCAAAAATAAATAAAAAGAAGAAATTTTTTTAAAAGAAGAAAAAATCGAATGTGTTCTATTATTACTCTGACACCACCCTTATGGCAGAAAGTGAAGAGGAACTCAAAAGTCTCTTGATGGAAACAGTGGAAACAGTGTCAGACTTTATTTTTCTGGGCTCCAAAATCACTGCAGATGGTGACTGCAGCCATGAAATTAAAAGACGCTTACTCCTTGGAAGGAAAGTTATGACCAACCTAGATAGCATATTCAAAAGCAGAGACATTACTTTGCCAACAAAGTTTCATCTAGTCAAGGCTATGGTTTTTCCAGTGGTCATGTATGGATGTGAGAGTTGGACTGTGAAGAAGGCTGAGCGCCGAAGATTTGATGCTTTTGAACTGTGGTGTTGGAGAAGACTCTTGAGAGTCCCTTGGACTGCAAGGAGATCCAACCAATCCTTTCTGAAGGAGATCAGCCCTGGGATTTCTTTGGAAAGAATGATGCTAAAGCTGAAACTCCAGAACTTTGGCCACCTCATGCAAAGAGTAGACTCATTGGAAAAGATTCTAATGCTGGGAGGGATTGGGGGCAGGAGGAGAAGGGGACGATAGAGGATGAGATGGCTGGATGGCATCACCAACTCGATGGACATGGGTTTGAGTGAACTCCAGGAGTTGGTGATGGACAGGGAGGCCTGGTGTGCTGCGATTCATGGGGTTGCAAAGAGTCGGACACAACTGAGCAACTGAACTGAACTGATAATGCCATTCTAACAAGAGGATGGGAAAGAATGTAACTATGTAGGTGCAGTAGATGGTTTCCATCCATGACTAGTCAATATGGAGCAGACTGCTCTTGTAGAAATGTGTCTCCAAATGATGCACAGTTCTCCATTATAAGAGAAACATTTTACTTTGAAAGACCAGCCACTCCTAAAAGGCATGAACCAGTAAGGCCCTTACACGTGGGTGAATTTGTCCAGTTGCTTTGCTCCACATGACAAGAGAAGTGAGCCCAAATGGACTGTTTAATATGGTCTGCGAAACATATCTTTGAATTGGCTTTCACTCCTTTCCTATTTCTTCAGTTCCTCTGCCCTTCATTCCTTCTCCCTGAATCACTTCCCAAACAATCCCCCACACGGAGGGGATTGTAGACACCACTTTCAGGAGAACCCAAGTTAAAACTTGAGAGATGGTGACATACTGAAAGGAAAGATGAAATTGTGTTTTACTGGAGACTAGCTTTTTCTGTGGATGCTAGAAATGACTGCAGAGTAAATGTTTAATGACCTAAATTTATACCATGTAGAATCCTACTACTTTGGGTAGATAGAGTGGATCATAAGAGGGAAAGAATATTCCTTTCTATTTCATTTTGCTTTCACTCGTTACTATTATATAACAAAACTAATTTGAAAGTCCCTTTACATATCCATAAATAAACTTTCCTTATGAGAAAACACTCCCCTCAAATTTTTAAGACTAAATCATGTCTGATGTTGGTAATACATGTGAGCTTTACTGGTCTTTAAATACATATACTTTTTACAAAAGCCTTAAATTTAGAATAAAAAATTTAAAAAACAAATTTCAGGAAAGTCAGGGATACAATGACAGAATCTCTGCATGAAAACCCTTTGGCATTGTTTCAAAAATTTTTAAACTTATCATTCAACAAGAGAAAGTCTGTTTAACACCCTCTGTACTTTCAGAGAAATTAACACTTCAGCAGATGTCAAGGATGCTTTTTTTTTTTCTCTTTAAGTGACGGCCTTGTTCAGATTTAAGCTTTAGAGCAGTTTTTCTAAATGCACATCCATAAAACATTTATGGACTATAATGAAGATCTATTGTACGAAATGTCTAAATTACCAGTTTGGGGAAGGGGAGGAAAAATTAATAGCAAAGGGAAGAAATAGACAAATGCCTCTGATTGACATGATTGTTCACTGTTCTTTTCACTCCTCAAATTAGAGCTTTCTTTATAGCCGGCTATAAATACCTATTCCTATTTTATAATGTATGTGCTCCCATTCCATGGGTGACCAAAAAGAGTTTTCCTGTTGACTGTGAACTGTCCGTCTTGCTGATAGTGCTGGAAATGAACCGCCTTGCAGACGTGAGACAGATTATCAATCCTGGGGAGAGTAATCTGCTCAGAATTGAGGGGCCCCATTGCTCTGAGATTGGTCTGGATGTGTACGATTATGAAGTCAATCCTGAGAGAGAAGATCTAGAACCTGGGGAGGAAAAATAAGCACAAAGCTGGAGATAAACAGAAACAGTGGTAGGCTCTGACCTGGAATGATACTTTAGATGAACTCTTACATTCTTCCTTTCTTCAGTGTGAAGAGATTTTGCAGTTTTATGGCATAAATTTTCAAGTCTCCAATTTGGCTATGGGGAAAAGTGAAAAAATAATTGACTAGAATTTACCCTCAGATTTACCCTTTTTATTTTCTCCCTTGTGGGTCAAAGTAGTTATGTATAAACCTTAACTAATTGTTTAGGGGTTAGGGATATCATACCAGAGAAGGCAATGGCACCCCACTCCAGTACTCTTGCCTGGAAAATCCCATGGGCAGAGGAGCCTGGTGGGCTGCAGTCCATGGGGTCTCTAGAGTCAGACACGACTGAACGACTTCACTTTCATGCATTGGAGAAGGAAATGGCAACCCACTCCAGTGTTCTTGCCTGGAGAATCCCAGGGATGGGGGAGCCTGGTGGGCTGCCATCTATGGGGTCACACAGAGTTGGACACAACTGAAGCGACTTAGCAGCAGCAGCAGCAGCAGCAGCAGAGACATCATACAGGGCTTCCCTGTAGCTCAGCTGGTGAAGAATCTGCCTGCAATGCAGGAGACCCCTGTTTGATTCCTGGGTGGGGAAGATCGGCTGGTGAAGGAATAGGCTACTTACTCCAGTATTCTTGGGCTTCCCTGGTGGCTCAGCTGGTAAAGGATCCTCCTGCAATGTGGGAGACCTGGGTTAGATCCCTGAGTTGGGAAGATCCCCTGGAGAAGGGAATGGCTACACACTCCAGTATTCTGGCCTGGAGAATTCCATGGGCTGTATGGTCCATGGGGCACAAAGAGTGGGACACGACTGAGCAACTTGCAGTTTTCTTTCTTTTCTTTGGAGAAGGAAATGTGTACCCACTCCAGTATCCTTGCCTGGAAAATCCCATGAGCAAAGGGGCCTGACAGGCTACAGTCCGTGGGGTTGCAAAGAGTTGGACATGACTGAGAGACTAACACTTTCACTTCAGAGATATTAATGATTAATCACCAGTGGGCTCCTGGTGACGCAGACAGTAAAGAATCTGCCTACAATGCGGGAGACCAGGGTTCAATCCCAAGGTAAGGAAGATCCTCTGGAGAAGGGAATGGCAAACCACTTCAGTATTCTTGCCTGGAGAATCCCATGGACAGAGCAACCTGGCGGGCTACAGTCCATGGGGTCGCAAAGAGTCAGGACACGACCACGTGACTAACACTTTCACTTCAGAGATACCAATGATTAATCACCAGTGGGCCCAGAAATAAAACCTGTTCTAGGATCCACACTCTATTCTAATTTTCCTTTGGTTGGAGGGAGGGCACACCAAGAGTACAAATTAAAATTTTTGTTCCATAAGGGAAAACAATATCCAAGAACCAAATTGTTTGTCTTTGATCATCAAAAATAGTATCTCCAGCTGCTCGAGTTCCATTATGAATTTCCCTCATAACAAAAAGGCTATGGAGGGCAAGGTGTTAAACATACCCTAGGATATAGGTGACATTATCCTGCAGGGTAGTACGTGCCTGCCATGTCTCTTCTAGATTGCCAGAAAGCACTTTATAAGAAGAATCTGGTGGTACTTTCAAAACTCTTTACCAACTGCAATGTATGAGACTTCCTTTTCTTACTTTTATATTTACAGATAAAAATCTAACCAGCCTGGCAGTTTTCTAGTTAATCTGATTATTTGGGACAGCCAGATTAAATAATTCAGTTCCCAGCTGGAGTATGATTGACCTGAATGACCTGGTTTGGCAGTTTGCAATTATCCAATTGACACACATATTGCCAAATCTCCACTTCATGGCAGTTTTGCAGTGTCTGGAGCCACAGTTTTAAGCATCGATCCCATGAGACCTAAGCTGGCTCTTGCTGCTAATGGGTTTAGTTACACACATGTTGCCTGCTCACAGCCTCTTTTATTGCCCCAAATCCAGTTACAGAACTAGACAAGAGACAGTGGGGGAGTCAGAGAACCAGGGTTAGATGGCATTTTGAAAGGTTGGGCAAGGTCATGCCTTTATAATGAAGGAGGAGCAGGAATATCTCAGGAATTCCTGAGGAGGAGAACTGATACTTATTCTCTCCTCAGCCTCATTGGGGACTTGAGTTAAAGCAACCAACAGACACACATGGCATCTGCAGTGACTGAGAGTGAGTTCCTTGCAGGCTTCACCTGATTGGATTGAGCGTTTCTCAGGAATCCTATGAGGGTTTTCACTTGCAGAGTTCTGGCGAGACAGCAGGGCTGCCCAAGAGCCCCACCCTTCTGGCATGTTCTGTTTGGCAGGGCCGCCTACCTGAGTGGCCCTGAGCCCAGGCTGAGTGGCCAGAGCCACCCAGCCTGGCTGTGGAGACGGGCAGAGTCTGCAAGTCAGCAAAGCCCTGGTTCCAGACATTTTTGGTCATTGGTTTAATTTCTGCTTTCAAAAATATCCCTGAAGCAAGCAGTGAGCAGTGCATAAGAGATCTTGTGTCTTTTTTTCCCCTTCCTTCTATATTAACTATGTCTAATTAAGAGGCATTTCCCCCCCATGAGCTTAGTTTCAAGTAGAACACTCCATAGGGAAATACAGTTGTGACATAAAATTGCTGCAGAAACTGAATTGGAGGAATCAAGTCACAAGATGAGCTTTTACCTCAAGAATTTTCTTCACCGCCATTCTTGGCACTGAAAACCACCCAGGTACACACCACATAAAGAGGCGTATTTATAAAGATTGAATTGTCACTAACTTAAGCATCAAAAATGACAGTGCAATTCTAAAAAATTCTAATCTTATAGCCAAGGTAAAAATCATCTCTTTACCTAAAATACAACAGAAATAGGCATACATATGTGTAAATGTAAAGTTTAAAGTAATATGTAAAATGTTGAAACAAGATAAAAAAAAATTATTTTAAATTACAGCCAAACTTGACTTACACATTGGAAGATTTCTAAATGGAACATTTTATTGAGGAGAAACAGTGGTTGTCAGAGATATTTTAGATAAGATTTTATTTTTATTTATTAAAAAGATTTCAGAACATCTTACTTACATGGGAGAAGAGGTAGGAACTAACTGATTTTTAGGAGCCCCTTGTAAATCTATAACTCAATAGTCTCAGTTCTGATAGTCTGCCTGCCATGTGTAGTTGGGAGACTAAAACACAAAAGTGCATGCTAGTCTCTGACTACTCTTTAATTCACTCTTTAATATTAAGACTGGAAAAGGAAATGGCAACCCACTCCAGTCTTCTTGCCTGGAAAATCCCATGGACAGAGGAGCCTGGTGGGCTACAGTCCATAGGGTCACAAAGAGTCGGACATGACTGAGAGACTTCACTTTTGCTTTTAATATTAAGAAAGTCCTTCTTGGACTCATTCAAGGGCATTCAGTTGTTATTGCTTAGTCGCTAAGTCATGTCTGACTCTTTTGTGACCCCATAGACTATAGCCTGCCAGGCTCCTCTGTCCATGGGATTTCCCAGGCAAGAATACTGGAGCGAGTGGCCATTTCCTTCTCCAGGGGATCTTCGTAACACAGGGGTCAAACCCATGTTTCATGCATTGGCAGGCAGATTCTTTACCACTGAGCCATCAGGGAAGCTCAATACTTAAGTTCAAAGCAATACCAAGAATTGGCAGTTATAGTGGCATTTTAGTGGCAGGGGCACCCCACTCCAGTACTCTTGCCGGGAAAATCCCATGGATGGAGGAGCCTGGTGGGCTACAGTCCATGAGGTCACTAAGAGTCGGACACAACTGAGCGGCTTCACTTTCACTTTTCACTTTCATGCATTGGAGAAGGAAATGGCAACCCACTCCAGTGTTCTTGCCTGGAGAATCCCAGGGACGGGGGAGCCTGGTGGGCTGCCATCTATGGGGTCGCACAGAGTTGGACATGACTGAAGCGACTTAGCAGCAGCAGCAGGGTATACAGATCCTGTATTTCACTATAATTATCTTTTCTCTTTCTCTGCATCCTCCTTCCTCCATCTAGTCTGGAAGCAATTTTGTGAACGCATCGTCATAAGGATAGTCATTCTTGACAGGATTTGAGTTTGGATATCAAGTCTTGGAAGGATTCTTGGATTGTTAAACAAGGCCAAGAAGCATGTTGTTTGGTGCAGGAGGGGAGGGGGCTCTAAACACCTGAATGTGTTAGAATGCCATCTGTGTCTTTAAGATGCCCATTGAGAAAGGTCCTGGGAGTGGGAATTACCTAGTAAATAGCACTCCAGTGAAAGGCTTTGGGAAAGATGACCTAAGTGGTCCCAGAAATAATTCTCTTTCTGACTGATATATCTGTCTCATCCATCAGGTTTCCAAATAGACCTTGTCACTGCTGTCAGATTGCTGGTTCTCTGTGGAATATCAATAACTTAATTTTTTGAATTCTTTTTACCCATCTCTGTGTTTTCCACAGACCTCTGGAATGTTGGTCAACATGGCATTGGTTGTATACACTTACAGAGACTCAGTAGCTTCCTGAACTTTATTTGCATCTTATTCTTTCTCAATGGATTTTGGCAAAAGACAAAGAAAAGTTCATGGAAACAGGGAAAAACTGGGCTTGAAGGGTATTGAGGACAGAGATATTGTGAACTAACTTTGGATACAGAACAAGACACTGTTATTTAATGTTCAGTCTGAAATATGCCAGAATACAGAAACTCATTTTCATTGGATTGTTATTTTATCAAAATCAGACAAAATGAGATTGTCGGAAGCTCTGCATTGTCCTAGTAATTGCCTGTGCCATCTGTACTGTGATTCTTAGCGATGGGTTCTTATTATTAAGCAAAGGGTATGTTAAATGCCCAGAAGGTCTCCATATTCTATGGATATGTTGTTTTAAAAAGCATGCTTTTCTTCTGACAAATAGGAAAACAGAAATTATATAAGAACATAGCCCAAACCAGCAAAAGTTACATTAACCCTACCTGCACTGTCATTGATCTTCATCTTGTCAACGCTCATATTCCAGTATATTCCTTTTGCTATTTTATAATCAGATGGGCTCTCATAGGTGCAATTCCCAGGGGTGGGTACCATTGCTAATATGTCTAAGTAGTCTTGGTGTGAAATGGGCCCAAAGTACAACCCTATAAACTTACATTCTCCTGGGGATAAAGATGAGGTGCTTGCCACCAACAGTTGGAGTCTGTCACTGTCCTCTCCAAGTTACTCTCTTGGGCCAGCTTCAGGCAAAGATGTGAAAGAAGTAAAATGTGCCCCTGGTGCTCTAAGTCTTCTCATTTCCATTCTTCTGCACTCGTCAGCATTCACTCCGCTTCGCGTCTTAACCTTGTCAGAATTTTGCTCTCAGAAAAAGAGCTCCTTGAAATCTTTTTAAGTCTTAGTATGAAATTCTTTGTGTCACCTCTCCCAGGGCGACTTGAATGTGAGTTTCTAATGCTGATTATAGAATGAGATGCTCTTCCCCATCTGAGTCATTCCATGCATCTCTGGGCAGATTAGGAAGAGATTCTGGAGGGACACCAAAGAAAGCCTTCTCAGCACTGTGATATATATCTTGACTTCACACACACACACACACACACACACACACACACACACACACACAATGAAAGAAGACATTAACAGCCATCACCTCCCCATCTTGTGTTAGAGGGTACAGTTACAGTCATTTGTAGGTTTCTCACTAAATTCTGTACTATAAGTAAGGAAGACTCAAGTGAGAGATCAAGTGATTTTGTCAAGGTTACACAGTTAGCCAATACAAGATCCAGGATAAAAAACCTCAGCCAATGCCCAATCTCCTTTCTCTGTATATTCTAATCATTTTTGTTGATTTGAGTGTGTACTGAAAGAGAGGCATTTTCTGGGCTTAAATGCATATAAAACTATGGGAGAAACCAAGTGACAAAAATATAAAATCTTCTCAGAAATCCCAGGGGGAAGCCAGATTGATGTTAATGTCTGAAGTCTTCATTCATTTTTCACCATTTCTAAAGAGACACGTCATCTATCATCTTTGTTTCATCTCTTGCTTTGGTTAACGAATGGTGTTGCTCTTTGATTACTGACTGATCTCTCATAACTTCTGTGCTGTGAGGCATGAAACATTTCAGATCACAAAACATGGCATTCTCACTATGGAGTAACTAAATATTTATTTCCCTCGAAATGTTCAGCAGGATCTGGGTGGGTTTTTTTGTGCATTTTCTTACATTCCCTCTTTTGTTAATTTCATTACTGTCACCATTTTGTCATAAAATTCTTTTCTTGAAGATCACACACAAAACTAATTCAGTGTTCTTTCATCAGTGCTACTGCCTTCTCTATTCCCAATGAGTGTCGTGTCGTTAGGTGAACTTAAAAGAACTCAGAACAGGTAGGAAGCCCTTGATAATGAAACTTCTCAATGTCTGACACTCCTACATTTACTGCTTCTAAACCACCTATGCCTATCCCAACAAGGAGAAGCTAGAAACACAATTTCATACTTTAATTATTGCTGTATTAAGCAAAGAGTATTTTAAGATAATGGTTGACTTGCATTAGCAATGCAGTGAAAACAATGTTTCATTTATTTAGCAAGTATTATTGGCCTCCTGTATTACATATGCCAGGCATTGTTTTGAGGCTAAAAGGAAACACCGAAGAGCAATAGATGCAGCCCTGCTCTATGGACTGGTTGGGAAAAGCGATATTAGTCAAATGAGAGTGCAAAAGAATGTAAGATTATGAACAAAGATATGTGCTAGAAAGGAGGGGAGAGAGGGAGATGGAAAGGGAGGGGCTTTCTATGTAGCAAAGGAACCTGGCCTAGAACATGAGGAGGTAAGGCGAAGCTTCTAGCGTTCATAGGAGGCAGTGGGATGAAAAAGAGCTTTATAAACAGAATGGTAAGATCAAAGGCCTGGTGTTTACAAGGAAAGTGGAGAATTTAGAGAGAAGGCAGTTTGGCCTGAGTGCATAGACAACGTGAGAGAGTGGTGATTAAGGAGACTAGGGAGATAAGCAGGTAACAGGCCTAGTGGACACTGAAGCTGTGCTTGGGATGCAGTTGTTCCGTTTATCAGCTATGGGAAGCTACTGTGGGATTTTAAGCTTGGGGGATAATGTAATTGGTTGGCTTTGTATTTGAAAAGATTCCTTTCTGCTCCTGGCAGACTTTGAGTTTGGTGAAAGGGAAATCAGTGATCAATTTTCTTCTCTAGTGTCCAATTCTTATTTACGATTTTATCATTAAGGAAGAGAAAACTGAGAAACATGTTCTATAATGCCATCAGTGAATTTTTTTATTTCTTTCTCCCCTCCCTCCCTTTCCTACCCTCTCCCCTTTTTCCCTCCCTTCCTTTCTCCCCCCATCTTTCCTTTCTTCCTTCTTCCCTTCTTGAATTAATGCTATTAATTAATACTTCTTGAATTAAGGCTGGCTTATTCAAATAGAAAAAAGCTCTTTGGAGAAGGCATCGCTAAGCTTCACTTATAAAGATGTATAGAAAATCTTAAATTCTCATACAGTGCATGAAGAAAGACTGATTATAATAATCAATGGCCAAGTACAGGTTTATAAGCTAGGAGAAAATTTATTTCTCATATGAAAATAATGTACAGGGAAGACATGATATGCTTCCATATGTACAAAGATATTTTAATCATTTTTGGAGTGTTCTTCTAAGAAATGTGGCTGTTTTTAGAGAAACAGGAAATCTCTTTACCCAGGGAGAAGTACACCAAAGCATACTGGACAGATGGTTATGATATTTCTCTTAGTGTGAAAGGAAGCTCGTATTTGATTGACCGATTCATTCACTAAATAACACATTCTTATGGATGTCCACCCTGTGTTAGATACTGGTTCAAGAGATATACTAGAGAATTAGAGATAGCTGCTCTTCTTATGAGGCTTTTATTTTGGGTGGAGTACATATTAAATAATCAAGGAAATACATGGTATGTTAAATGGTATAAACCAAAGAAAAGCGGGGAGGGGGTGGAATAAGATATCATGAACGGTACTTGCAAATATGTATATGCTACCATAAGGTTTTTTCTCAGTATGCATGTACATACACGTATGTATACGTACATATACTTGTAAATACTTGTTTTTGTACAAATTCGTATGGAGAGAAATATCTCACTGATGAGGTGGCACTTGAATCAGTCAAAATACTGACACCCTGAATGAAAGAAAATCAGAGAAATCTCTTTAAAAATTTTTGCTCCACCAATTGGTGAAAGACACACCAGTTCAGTTGCTGAGTTGTGTCCTACTCTTTGCAACCCCATGGACTACAACACGCCAGGCTTCCCTGTCCTTCACTACTTCCTGGAGTTTTCTCAAACTCATGTCCATCAAGTCAGTGATGCCATCCAACCATCTCATCCTCTGTCATCTCCTTCTCCTCCTCCCTTCAATGTTTCCCAGCATCAGGGTCTTTTCCAATGAATCAGTTCATCCCATCAGGTGACCAAAGTATTGGAGCTTCAGCTTCAACATCAGTCCTTCCAAAGAATATTCAGGGTTGATTTTCTTTAGGGTTGATCTAAAGGCAGTTTAGATCAATTGGGCTCTTTGATCTCCTTGCAGTCCAAGGGACTTTCAAGAGTCTTCTCCAACCCCACAGTTCAAAAGCATCAATTCTTCGGCTCTCAGCTTTCTTTATGGTCCAACTCTCACATCCATACCTCACTACTGGAAACCAAAGTTTTGACTATACAGACCTTTGTTGGTAAAGTCTCTGGTTTTTAATATGCTGTCTAGATTTGTCATAGCTTTTCTTCTAAGGAGCAAGCATCTTAATTTCATGGCTGCAGTCACAATCTGCAGTGATTTTGGAGCCCCCCCAAATAAAGTCTCTCACTGTATCTATTGTTTTCCCATCTATTCGCCATGAAGTGATGGCACCAGATCTTCAATTATCTAAATGTTGAGTTTTAAGCCAGCTTATTCATTCTCCTCTTTCACTTCATCAAGAGGCTCTTTTGTTCCTCTGCACTTTCTGCCATTAGGGTGGTGTCATCTGCATATCTGAGGTTATTGATATTTCTTCTGGCAATCTTGATTCCAGCTTGTGCTTTCAGTCCAGCATTTTGCATGATGTACTCTGCACATAAGTTAAATAAGCAAGGTGAAAATATACAGCCTTGATGTACTTCTTTCCCAATTTGGAACCAGTCAGTTGTTCCATGTCCAGTTCTAACTGTTGCTTCTTGACCTGCATACAGGTTTCTCAGGAGGTAAGGTGGTCAGGTATTCCCATCTCTTGAAGAATGTTCCACAGTTTGTTGTGATCCACACAGTCAAAGACTTTAGAGTAGTTAATGAAGCAGAAATAGATGTTCTTCTGGAATTCTCTTGCTTTTTCATGATATAACGGATTTTGGCAATTTGATCTCTGGTTCCTCTGCCTTTTCTAAATCTAGCTTGAACATCTGGAAGTTCTCGATTCACCTACTGTTGAAGCCTGAGTTCAGTTCAGTCACTCAATCATGTCCAACTCTTTGTGACCCCATGAACCACAGCATGCCAGGCCTCCCTGTCCATTACCAAACCCCCAGAGTCCACCTAAACCCATGTCCACTGAGTTGGTGATGCCATCCAAGCATCTCATCCTCTGTCGTCCCCTTCTCCTCCTGCCCCCAATCTTTCCCAGCATCAGAGTCTTTTCAAATGAGTCAGCTCTTCATGTCAGGTGGCCAAAGTGTTGGAGTTTCAGCTTCAGCATCAGTCCTTCCAATGAACACCCAGGACTGATCTCCTTGAGGATGGACTGGTTGGATCTCCTTGCAGTCCAAGGGATTCTCAAGAGTCTTCTCCAACACCACAGTTCAAAAGCATCAATTCTTTGTCACTCAGCTTTCTTTATAGTCCAACTCTCACATCCATACATGACCACTGGAAAAACCATAGCCTTGACTAGATGGACCTTTGTTGGCAAAGTAATGTCTCTGCTTTTGAATATGCTGTCTAGGTAGGTCATAACTTTCCTTCCAAGGAGTAAGTGTCTTTTAATTTCATGCCTGCAATCACCATCTGCAGTGATTTTGGAACCCAGAAAAATAAAGTCAGCCACTGTTTCCCATCTATTTGACATGAAGTGATGGGACCGGATGCCAGGATCTTAGTTTTCTGAATGTTGAGCTTTAAGCCAACTTTTTCACTCTCCTCTTTCACTTTCATCAAGAGGCTCTTCAGTTCTTCTTCATTTTTCTGACATAAGGGTGGTGTCATCTGCATATCTGAGGTCATTGATATTTCTCCCTGCAATCTTGATTCCGGCTTGGAGAATTTTGAGCATTACTATGCTAGCATGTGAGATGATTGCAATTGTGCAGTAGTTTGAACATTATTTGGCATTGCCCTTCTTTCGGATTGGAATGAAAACTGACCTCTTCCAGTCCTGCGGCCACTGCTGTGTTTTCCAAATTTGCTGGCATATTGAGTGTAGCACTTTCACAACATCATCTTTTAGGATTTGAAATAGCTCAGCTGGAATTCCATCAGTTCCACTAGCTTTATTCGTAGTGATGCTTCCTAAGGCCCACTTGACTTTGCACTGCAGAAGTCTGGCTCTAGGTGAGTGATCACACCATCGTGGTTATCTGGATCATTAAGATCTTTTTAGTATAGTTCTTCTGTGTATTCTTGCCACCTCTTCTTAATAACTTCTGCTTCTGTTAAGTTCATACCATTTCTGTCCTTTATTGTGCCCATCTTTGCATGCAATATTGTCTTAGTATCTCTTAATTTTCTTGAGATCTCTAGTCTTTTCCATTCTAATGTTTTCCTCTATTTCTTTGAACTGATCACTGAGAAAGGCTTTCTTATTTCTCCTTGCTGTTCTTTGGAACTCTGCATTCTGATGGATCTGTCTTTCCTTTTCTACTTAGCCTTTTACTTCTCTTCTTTTCTCAGCTGTTTGTAAGGCCTCTTCAGACAGTTATTTTACCTTTTTGTGTCTTCTTCTTGGGGATGGTTTTGATCAGCGCCTCCTGTATAATGTTATGAAAGGCACATAGAATCATCTTGTTTTTTTTAACATCATGCTAAAGTGGATCATTGGTGTGCGATATTGGAGCATCGCACCACTGCAACCTCACCTCCATTGCCACCCTGTCTTCTGCTTTATTCTTAATTCCTTATGGCTGATCTACTTCTGGCTCTGTCTGGAGTGCCTTCTATTTGATGATTATGGATGCTGTGAAGAGCATGGTTGGGAAAAGATCCACTTCATTTGCAATACAATTTAATTATAAAAGAACTTTTTAAACTAATGTTTTCTTGCTAATTCCTTTCTCAAACTTGGTCTCTCTCTTTTGTTTAGCAGATGTGTTTTCATTACATACCCATTTGGCAATTTTGAAACAAGTTCACAACAGAGCCCATTTTCTAAACAAATCTGCACAAATATGCAAACTGTGAACTTGACATTCAGCTTTACAGCTGCAACAACTGAAGGATAGATAGTTTTGTTAGGAATTACCATCATGAGTTGAAGATTAAAATTCCCTTTCAGGGCAGTATCACCAATCACTATTACTTATCTTGATATCTGGAAACAAAATGGTATATTTATTTTTAATAGAAATGACTTCAAAGTATTTAAGAATCTATTTCTTCAATTCAATAGTATGAAAATATGTCATGTCTAAGCACATTTTAAAAATCACTTTCCTGTAAATACTTTCAAGTTGTAAGTCTGTCATTGGCCATAATATTGCATAGAATTTTAAAACATGGATCAGATTGCTGAAAGCACACATATGGGGTTGTATTACAAGCTGTATGTTCTATGTTAATAAATGAACTCATGGATAAAAGTAATATGACTGAAATACTAATCTGAAATTTCCATGTGGGATATCAGCATAAGGAAGCAAAATTACAAAATGAATGTGGCAGGATATGCACACCTGGTATTCAAATCTTCTGATTTGGAACAAGCAAGTATTCAAGAAATGCTTTATCACAAGGGCTTCAATTCATCTTTCAGACGCTTAAGATTCACAAACACATGCAAATAAATTGCCCACTCACCATGGTGATGATATTTGTTTATCACCCCCAATTTAATTCTTTTATTTTAAAAAAGCACGTGGAAGGGCCTTCCTGGTGATCAGACAGTAAACAATCTGCCTGCAATGCAGGAGAACTAGGTTCAGTCCCTGGGTCCAGAATATCCCTTGGAGAAGGAATGGCTACCCACTCCAGTGTTCTTGCCTGTAGAATTCCATGGACAGAGGAGCCTGGCAGGTTACAGTCCATGGGTCTCAAAGAGTTAGACACAACTAGTCCGTGAGTCTTAAAGAGTCACACATGACTAAGTGACTATCATTTTCATGAAAGTTTTACATTATTTTTTGAACTAGCATAGAACTGAGGGACAATTCAAGAACCTACATGAACTTACTGATATGATTTAAATACTTTTATTCTTTTGTGGAATTCTGAATAACATGATATAGAAAGTTTGAGTTAAGAACAGCTGTTACACCCACCAAAGTGATCACTGTATTTTTTTTTTCCCCAAGAATAACATGCAGGAATTAAAATTGAAAAAAAAGAAAAAGAAAAACAGTTGTTAAACATGGTCTGACTTAGAGTCATGACTAAAAAAAGTAAATTCCCTCAAGGATTTACGAAAGATAAATTATGAAAGATAATTCACATATAGAAAGACAATTCACACATAAACATCTTCCCCCTGTCCTTCTATAACCTAGAAATGAAAGGTAAGGTTACAGATACCTAGAGAGTAAGGATATGAGAGGAAAGTACTGAATATAGTTTTTGAATTATATGTAAAATTATGTAGGTGTTTGACTCTTGGAAAGTCACTTTCCCTTCTCATTCATAGGGTCCATAATAGTTAATGATTAATTACTAGGTTTTCCAAAAATTTTGTTGTTGTTCAGTCACTCAGTCATGTCCGATTCTTTGCAACTCCATGGACTGCAGCATGCCAGGCTTCCCTGTCCTTCACTATTTCCTGGAATTTGCTCAAAATCATGTCCATTGAGTCAGTGATACCATCCAACCGTCTCATCCTCTGTCGTCCCCTTCTCCTCCTGCCTTCAGTTTTTACCAGCATCAGGATCTTTTCCAGTGAGTCGGCTCTTCCTATTAGATGGCCAAAGTATTGGAGGTTCAGCTTCAGCATCAGTCCTTCCAATGACTATTCAGGGTTGATTTCCTTTAGGATTGACGCGTGTCATCTCCCTGCAGTCCAAGGGACTCTCAAGAGTCTTCTCCAGCACCACAGTTCCAAAGCATCAGTTCTTCAGTGCTCAGCCTTTTTTATGTCCAACTCTCATATCCATATATGATTACTGGAAAAACCGTAACTTTGACTATATGGACCTTTATCAGCAAAATAATGTCTCTGCTTTTTAATTTGCTGTCAAGGTCGGTCATAGCTTTTCTTCTAGGGAGCAGGTATCTTTTAATTTCATGGTTGCAGTCACCATCTGCAGTGATTTGGAGTCCAGGAAAATCATGTCTGTCCCTGTTTCTTCTGTTTCCCCTTCTATTTGCCATGAAGTGATGGGACCAGATGCCTTGATATTCATTTTTTGAATGTTGAGTTTTAAGCCTACTTTTCCACTCTCCTCTTTCACCTTCATCAAGAGATTCTTTAATTTCTCTTTGCTTTCTGCTGTTAGGGTGATGCCATCTGCATATCTGAGGTTATTGATATTTCTCCCTGATATCTTGATTCCAGCTTGTGCTTCATCCAGTCTGGCATTTTGCATGATGTACTCTGAATAGAAGTTAAGTAAGCAGGGTGAAAATATACAGCGTTGATGTACTCCTTTCTCAATTTGGAACAGGTCCATTGTTCTTTGTCCAGTTCTAACTGTTGCTTCTTGACCTGCATACAGGTTTCTCAGGAGGTAAGGTGGTCAGGTATTCCCATCTCTCTAAAAATTTTCCAGTTTGTTGTGGTCCACACAGTCAAAGGCTTTAGCATAATCAGTGAAGCAGAATACATGTTTTTCTGGAATTTTCTTGCCTTTTTAATGATCCAAAAGATATTGGCAATTTGATCTCAGGTTCCTCTGGCTTTTCTAAATCCAGCTTGTATATCTTGAAATTCTTGGTTCACATACTTGTACATCTGGAAGTTCTTGGTCCTAGATTGAAGGATTTTGAGCATTATCTTGCTAGCATGTGAAGTGAGTGCAACTGTATTATAGTTTGAACATTCTTTGGCATTGCCTTTCTTTGGGATTGGAATGAAAACTAACCTTTTCCAGTTCTGTGGCCACTGCTGAGTTTTCCAAATTAGCTGGCATATTGAGTGCAGCACTTTCACAGCATCATCTTTTAGGATTTGAAATAGTTCAGATGGAATTCCATCACCTCCACTAGCTTTGTTCATAGTAATGCTTCCTAAGATCCACTTGACTTTGCACTCCAATGTGTCTGGGTCTAGGTGAGTGATCACACCATTGTGGTTATCTGGATCATTAACATCTTTTTTGTATAGTTCTGTGTATTCTTGCCACCTCTTTTTAATATCTTCTGCTTCTGTTAGGTCCATCCTATTTCTGTCCTTTATTGTGCCCATCTTTGCATGAAATATTCCCTTGGTATCTCCAATTTTCTTGAAGAGATCTCTAGTCTTTCCCATTTTGTTGTTTTCCTCTATTTCTTTGCATTGATCACTGAGGAAGGCTTTCTTATCTGTCCTTGCTATTCTTTGGAACTCTGCATTTAGAGGGGTATATCTTTCATTTTCTCCTTTGCCTTTCACTTCTCTTCATTTCTCAGCTATTTGTAAGGCCTCCTCAGACAACCATTTTGCCTTCTTGCATTTCTTTTTCTTGGGAATGTTCTTGATCACTGTTTCCTGTACAATATCACGCACCTCTGTCCATAATTCTTCAGGCAGTCTGTCTATCAGATCCAATCCCTTGAATCTATTTGTCACTTCCTCTGTATAATCATAAGGGATTTAATTTAGGTCATACCTGAATGGCCTAGTGATTTTCCCTACTTTCTTCAATTTAAGTCTGAATTTTGCAATAAGGAGTTCATGATCTGAGGTATAGTCAGCTCATGGTCTTATTTTTGCTGATTGTATAGAGCTTTTCCATCTTTGGCTACAAAGAATATAATCAATCAGATTTTGGTATTGACCATCTGGTGATGTCCATGTGTAAAACCAAAGATTTTAATGGTTAACTATGGTGGTGGTTTAGTTGCTAAGTCATGTCTGACTTTTGTGACCCCATGGACTATAGCCTGTCAGAGTCCTCTGTCTATGGGATTCTCCAGACAAGGATACTGGAGTGGGTTGCCATTTCCTTCTCCAGGGGATTGTCCTGACCCAAGAATAGGATCTCCTGCATGCAGGCAGATTCTTTACCAACTGATCTATGAGGGAAACCCCTATGGTTAGCTATAGGAGATAGCAAATACTAATTTAGTTCCCAGTCATAAATTTCCTTTTCAAATTCATTACTTTAAGGTTTAATTCTATCTACCTGTGTTTGATCCCTGGAGAAGGGAATTGTTACACACTCCAGTATTCTTGCCTGGAGAATTCCATGGACAGAGGAGCCTGGTAGGCTCAGTTCATGTGGTCACAGAGCCAGACATAACTGAATGACTAACACTCATTTTCAGTTTTAATTCTATCATTACTTTGCCAACAAAGGTCCGTCTAGTCAAGGCTATGGTTTTTCCAGTGGTCATGTATGTATGCGAGAGTTGGACTGTGAAGAAAGCTGAGTGGCAAAGAATTGATGCTTTTGAACTGTGGTGTTGGAGAAGACTCTTGAGAGTCCCTTGGACTGCAAGGAGATCCAACTAATGCATTCAAGGAGATCAGCCCTGGGATTTCTTTGGAAGGAATGATGCTAAAGCTGAAACTCCAGTACTTTGGCCACCTCATGCGAAGAGTCGACTCATTGGAAAAGACACTGGTGCTGGGAGGGATTGGGGGCAGGAGGAGAAGGGGATGACAGAGAAGGAGATGGCTGGATGGCATCACTGACTCGATGGACATGAGTTTGAGTGAACTCCGGGAGATGGTGATGGACAGGGAGGCCTGGCGTGCTGAGATTCATGGGGTCACAAAGAGTCGGACACGACTGAGCAACTGAACTGAACTGAATCTGAAATGAATCTTGCACTTGAGTGTGATATCATGTTCATAGGGAAAAAAATGTCTCAAAATAAAATATAAAATACATACCACAGATAATTCAGTAAAATATGATTGAGGAAAATCTAAAGCAATAGCATTTCAGGATTTATCTTGGACCTTTAAGAACACTGTCTCACAAATTATGTGTATGCATTAAACCTTAACCAACATTCATTAGCAATAGGCACATAAATTCATGTAATCTCTTTTTTAAGCTCTCTGTCCTTCTAGGGGCTCAATTTGTATAAATAATTAATCATCAGTTTGTATAAATTATAACATACACCCAGCCAAGAACAGACTGAAGAAGGCAGCTGGACACTCATACTACATCTGCGTTGCTTTTGCCATATGTTGCTTTGGTTGAAGCATATAAAGAATCTATCTTCACACAGATACATTGTTGGAAAAGCAGCATTTAATAGCCTTTCCAATTGTGGATATTCTTCTTTGATACTGTACCAATACTTGACATATGGTGGTTTCTTTAAGATTAGTTGCCGTGTAGAATTTGAAATCCTATCAATGAGCTTTTTTATACTATGTAATATTAAAACCCATAGGTCTGTCTTGCATTTTGAATACCGGTTACACATGTACGATTGATTTTGTAACATCATACGTTTGTTACTTGGAAAATATTGGTTTATTGAGTTACATAGATTTTTCGAATGTTGATATAATTTACAAAGTCAAAAAATCATATTCATTTATATCCCACCAATCCTATCAGAAATGTCTGTAAGTTTGGGGACACTTTCAAGTTCACCATGGTAAATACAGTTTTTCAAAATAAATTTGCACTTGGCAATCTTATTCTATTACTTGCAACAAATATTAGGAGTTGCTTTTCTGAACTGATGGATTCACATCATTCATTTTTGGGAAAAAAAGACCCCAAGTACTCATGTGTGTAGCCATAATTTTTCTTCAGTTGTTCTTTAAAATAAAAATGGTATTCTGCCAAAAATAAAGGAAGAAAGATGGGAAAGAATTTGCATAAGTGTTTTACCTAGAGATCATTGTCATATTTCTTTGTGCAGTAAAATTGCTTTATGTGTATTTTATATTCAGTTATAAAGAATATTTAAAAAGATATTTACTTAAGAACAGGACCTTAATAAATAAAATTCATTTTATTTATCAAGGACCTTAAGTAAAACTGACTTTTTGAGAACTAGAAGTACATACAACTAGAGAATACACTGACCATTATTAAAGTTTGGCCTGCTGCCCTGATTTGTGTCAAATATCAGTAGATTTATTTACAGTTGCTTTTGCAATATCAGTGCAAATGTCAGCACAACAAAAATAAAAATAACCTTGTTTTATTATAGAAATAGCTTTTATCTTTCAGATACCCTCGAATGTTCTGGGGGACTAAGAGCTCCACAGAACACACTTTAAGAACTGCTTATTGTTCTATATCAATGATTCTTACCTTTGTTTTGTTCTTAGAGTAGAAACAAATCATATAGTATTGAGAAATTGATTAAAAAATTATAGTGATAATAGTAACTGCCATCTATTTAGCACATCTACTGTGGCAAGTATATACTAAATATCTTAGATGCATTATCTTATATAATCTGTACTGGAAAACAGAGATGTTTTATTGTGCCCATTTTATAAAAGAGAAAATTGATAAACTTAAAAGGTTAAGTAGTTTTCCAAGATCACATAACTTGTAACTTGCAGGATCGAGAATAGAATGTTGGAATTTCTGATGTAAACCCTAGCTACTCTTAACCATTAGGTCAATTCATTTTTCAGTAATGTACATATTTAAATATAAATTTAAGGTGATTCAGAGACCCAAAGAAGTCAATTCATATAAACAGTTGTTGTTCTGGAATCTAGATCACTTTATAAAACTTCCAAGGAAGACTTCCTAAGATGCTTTCCACGGAACAACATCCTTTACACTTTTCCTACAGAAAATTTCAATTTTTGTTTTATCCATTCATTCCCATTTCTTTGTCACTTTCCGCTCTTTGAAAATTTAGTCCCCCATTCAATACAGCTTTACTTTTAAAACTTTGGTGTAGAACATTGACCATGTCCTCTTTAAAGCTTAAGTCCTTTTTGAAACTGATGGAATTTCAGTAGTTCACACTCACTCCAGACCTTCATATCACTCTAGATTAATCAGGCATAACTGACTTCCTTTTCCAGAAGTGTGTTATTTTCTTTCAGATGCTAAGCCTTTGGGAACAGGAACTTGTTTCATCCCTATATTGTTTCCTGTGTGACATCATTGGTGCTACTCCTGATTAGTAAGACGAGGTGATAAGGGGGTGTCCCCTGACAGGAATTGATAACCCAGCAATGTCTGTTCATTTCCTAGTTGAGTTGATACTTCCCTCTCAGATAACAAGGTCTCGAATCTGTGGGAACTCTTCTTCCCGAGTGGTAACCAAGAGCATAGTGAATAACTGACATCAAGGCAGAAAGAGTTTGACTGATCACCAAATGTAGCAAATGCTAGCTGTGTGAATGCTGCATCTCCCCAGCGCTTAGTTCCCACGCACTTACCGCAGGCACGGTGTTAGAAGCTGGAAAGCGACAGTGAACAAGACAGCAGGTTCCTGCCCTCACGAGACTTGCTGTCTATGGGAGAAGTCAAATAGTCAGCGTGCAATTAGACACATACATGACTGTTCTCTACAAGCAAATATTTTAGTGGAGTTCTTACCCTTGCTTGGTTGTAGGGGGAAAAAATCTCAGCAAAGAGGAAAATCTTCCTTTGGAATCAGGACCTGATAAAACCACCTATCTGGTTTCAAAATCAGCTTCTGCTGTGGGCAGCAACTTGCTGGCATACAAAACCTCTTCCTGACCATTCCAGGCCTTCCTTTACTTGGAATGACTGTGCCCTCAGGCTCCTCTGTCTTCAGTTTTCCAGACAGAGCAAACCAGCCCTTCTGTTGTATCCTCTGGCATGGAGTAAACCAGAAAGCACAAGCTTTCGTTCCAAGGAGTCAGAATTCAAGACGCTTGTGTTTGAAGGCCAGCTCTTCTCTACCTACAGTGCAATACTGGACTAGTTTCATAAACTCTCCAAGGTTCAAGTTTCTCAAACTAGATTATAGGATAGGTCGACTGTGTACATTGGTGAAGTAACCTGGCACATAGTAAATGCTCAGAGTTTATTGGCTAATAATATATTAGTGATTGCATTCATTCTTTGACAGCACTTCCTGAATCTGTATGTGAGTACTCAAAAGCCTCAATGACAGCACTTCTCAATCTGCTCTGACATCTACCATGGCTTCCGTCTCACTCAAAGTCAAAGTCATTCGAATGACCTATAGTAGGCCTCTAAGCGGGCTTCCCTGGTGACCCAGTGGTAAAGAATCTGTCTGCCAATACAGGAGATGTGGGTTTGATCCCTGGGTTGAGAAGATGCCCTGATAAGAATGGCAACCCACTCCAGTGTTCTTGTTGGGGAAATCTCATGAACAGAGGAGCCTGGTGGGCTACAGTTCTTGGGGTTGCAAAGAGTCAGACACGACTTAGCAACTAAGCAACACCAACAGGGCTCTAGGTAATCTGTCTTCTTTCACATCTCTGGCCTCACCTCTTGTTACTTTTTCTCTCCCTCCCTTTCCTCCAGCTACACAGGCTTCCATGTTGTTTTACATTTCAGCAGTTTCTGTCTTTGATCCTTTGCATTCCTTTACTTTTCCTGGCCTGATCTTCTCAGGGATCTTCCCATCTTTTCAGTGAAGCACCACCTGCCCCAGTCAGCTACCATTGCTCTACTCCTCTTAATGTTAATCCTTAGCTCATTTCCTTGCTTCATTTTTCTTTATAGCACTTATTATGCCTGTGCATCTTATTTCTTACCTAATCCCTATATTAAAATAGCCTTATGAAGTAGACATTTATGACTTTCATTCACCACCCAAATCCTGAGCACCTAGAACAGTGGCTACGTCTAGTAGGTGCTCAGTAACTGTCGCTGAAAGACAAAAGAAGTGGTTTTCTTCCCTTTCCTTGAACCCCTTCATAGTTTCATTTGTAGGAGATATTTAGCAAACACCAGTTTAATTTATGCAAATAAATTGTGGTGAATGAACTGAATTAGCAGGTTACCTAGTCAATTTTTACCTTTAAAGATGAATATGAAAGATGCTTTCCTGTGTGAACAAGTCTTTCTACTCTATGGAACTATGGGTTTTCACTGCTCATACCAGAATCATTTTCAGAAATACCTTATGAAAGTCTTAATTATCCAATGCTTCCCCCTCCCCATAACCAGAACACTCTATAACTCAAAAGTATAAAAAATATTTATATGACATTCAAGTGTGTTTGTTTTGTTTTGTTTTTGAGCCTGGAGTCTTGAAAAATGTAGAACTTTATATTTGCAGTTGTGAAATTTTCATTTCTGAATAATAATTTTTCATCAAAACGTTTACATTGCTCATGACCAGTTTTTACTCCAAGAGGCAGTATCATATTTATAAGGGCTTCAAACACATAATTAATTCTAAAGCAGTATCAGGTTGCAGCCAACTCTTACAGGAGTTGGCTTTACTGTCACTTCACTGTTATTACCATGTAAAAATCAAGTCTATAGCCAGGTTGCTGTTTGCTTCTTTCTCAGTTTCTCAGTAGTTTGAGCAAATTATGTAATACTATTTTTAAAATATTCACTCTCAGATGTATCCATTCAAAACATATCTTTCAGTCTTAAAGGCATCAGTTTTTTATCTTAATTTTATTATTGGAAGCCTTTGCTTCCCTTGTAGCTCAGCCGATAAAGAATCCACCTGCAATGAGGAGGACCTGGGTTCAATCCCTGGGTTGGGAAGATCCCCTGGAGAAGGGAAAGGTTACCCACTCCAGTATTCCGGCCTGGAGAATTCCATGGACTATAGTTCATGGGGTCGCAAAAGAGTCAGACACGACTGAGCGACTTTCACTTTCACTTGCAGAATATAGGTGATGTATGTATACATTGCAAAGAGCTCCAGAAATAAAATACATGGCTAGAAAAGATGAACACATATTGGTGGAGTATAAGACTCTTTGATAGGAGGAGAAGTGAGTAAGTAGAATGTTAGTGATGCTTAGACAATAGCTACTCTAAAAAAATACATATTACAGCTCTCTAATACTTAATTATTAAAGAGACTACAGAGATTAATGGTAAGGGAACTTGGGAAGAAACCAAATTAATTTTCTATCATGTTTTATTATCATTATGAATTTTTGATCACTAAAGAAGAACATACTTATTTTACTGATTTAGTATTATAATTCCAAATGTAAAATGAGTTATTAAATATAAGTTATAAGTATGAGGGTAAGAAATTACAAAATTTAAATGACTATAATTTTGAAGGAAAAGGCGAGAAAAGCAGAAATGAGCCTCCATTTGCTCTGGGGAATTTGCAAACATGGGTGTTCTGAACCCACTCACAAATCTCTCTTCTTTGATGCTCTTTCCTTTTCTACAGATCCTTTGGTGGCAGAAATGGCTCATGACTTTCTGAAAAGCAGCTCTCCAGCCAAATTCTGTCTGCTGGGCCTGAAACTGAACTTTAAGGGTGATATATGAACGCTGACTTTCTCATCAGGGCTGAGGTTAGATCTGTGGGTTCCAACTAGTCAGGCATGTCAAGAAAGACTGCATATATCTTGTGTATGCCAGGTTGAGTTTTATCTGGTTTGTTCTATAGTTATTGTCATGATTGTTACCTAATTATACTTGAGCAGTTGTATGCAGGACTTTTTTCATATTAGAAAACCAGAGACTATACTAGCAAGGGTGAACTTTACATGAATATTTTATTTTCCCATCATAATTTTATCATCTATTGGAGACAAGAAAATATATTCCAGGGAAAATGGCCATCCACTTTACTGGCTATGAAACTGTATACAAATTATTCTCTCTGGGACTCAGTTTTCTCATTTGTAAAATGGGAAATGTTAAGGTGATTGTGAAGATAAAATGATTTCATAAATGGAATACACTTAGAATTATGCCTGGCTTATAATGCACTCCTTAGAAGGAAAGTTATGACCAACCTAGACAGCATATTCAAAAGCAGAGACATTACTTTGCCAACAAAGGTCCGTCTAGTCAAGGCTATGGTTTTTCCAGTGGTCATGTATGGATGTGAGAGTTGGACTGTGAAGAAAGCTGAGCTCCGAAGAATTGATGCTTTTAAACTGCGGTGTTGGAGAAGACTCTTGAGAGTCCCTTGGACTGCAAGGAGATCCAACCAGTCCATTCTAAAGGAGATCAGCCCTGGGTGTTCATTGGAAGGACTGATGTTGAAGCTGAAACTCCAATACTTTGGTCACCTGACTTAAAGAGCTGACTCATTTGAAAAGACCCTGATGCTGGGAAAGATTGGGGGGAGGAGGAGAAGGGGAAGACAGAGGATGAGATGGTTGGATGGCATCACTGACTCAATGGACATGAGTTTGAGTGAACTCCGGGAGTTGGTGATGGGCAGGGAGGCCTGGAGTGCTGCAGTCCATGGGGTTGCAAAGAGTCGGATATGACTGAGTGACTGAACTGAACTATAGTATATGCTTAATGAGCATCAGCCATTTTAGTGTTGGGGGAGGGGTTTAATTTTTGGTTTAATGAAATTGCTCTGCAATATAACATCCCAGGTAGTAGCACTTCTATTGGTCAAATGCTGCAAGTGAACACTTTTTGGAAATAAAATTATGCATGCCAACCCACTCCAGTATTCTTGCCTGCAGAATCCCCATGGACATAGAAGTCTGGCAGGCTACAGTCCGTGGGGTGGCAAAGAGTTGGACATGACTGAGCAACTAAGCACATACTTACATACTGCTTCTCTAACCAAATCCAGGTCTTTAACTTTATTTCTGGTCACTACCATCACATTTTAGTGAACAAGTCTAGAATCTAGGGCATGCTTCATTCTTTACTAGAAGAACTTCAGGCATTTCATGTAGATAAGTGATTCTCAAATATCAGCATGCTTGTGGAATACTTGTTAAAACACTAATCATTGAGCCCTATTCCCAAGGTTTCTGACTCATTTCCCTAGGGTATTGTCCAAGAATTTGCCTTCCTATCAAGTTCCCAGGTGGTACTGATACTATTGATACATGGACACACTTGGAGAATCAAAATGCAATGGTACACTTTTTTAGGTGTCTTATAATTCTTTTTGTTGTTGTTCAGTCACCCGGTTGTATCTGACTCTTTGTGATCCCATGGACTGCAGGCCTCCCTGTCCCTCACCATCTCCCGAAACTTATAATGCCATCCAGCCATCTCATCCTCTGATGCTCTCTTATTCTTCTGCCTTCAGTCTTTCCCAGCATCAGGGACTTTTCCAGTGAGTCAGCTGATTGCATCAGATGACCAAAATACTGGAGCTTAAGCTTCAGCATCAGTCCTTCCAGTGAGTATTCAGGGTTGACCAGTTTGATCTCTTTGCAGTCCAAGGGACTTTCAGGAGTCTTCTCCAGTACCACAGTTTGAAAGCATCAATTCTTTGGCTCTCTGGCTTCTTTATGGTCCAGCTCTCACAACTGCATGTGAACACTGGGAAGACCATAGCCTTGACTATATGGACTTTTGTCAGCAGAGTAGTGTCTCTGCTCTTCAACTCTGTCTAGGTTTGTCACAGCTTTCCTGCCAAGAAGCAATCATCTTCTGATTTCATGGCTGCAGTCACCGGCCACTGTGGTTTTAGAGCCCAAGAAGAGGAAATCTGTCTCTGCTTCCATCTTTTTCCCTTCTTTTTCCCATGAAGTAATGGGGCCAGATGCCATGATCTTAGTTTTTTTTAATGTTTAGTTTTAAGCCAGCTCTTTTGCTCTCCTTCACCCTCATCAAAAGGCTCTTTGGTTCCCCATTGTTTTCTGCCATTAGAGTGGTATCATCTGCATATCTGAGGTTGTTCATGTTGGTCCCAAATATCTTGATTCCAGCTTGGAGCTCCTCCAGCCCAGCATTTCTCATGATGTGCTCAGCGTATAGGTTAAACCACAGGGTGATAGCAGACAGTCCACTTGTACTCCTTTCTGTATTCGTCCTTAATCTCTGTGTTTGTCTTTACTTGTTTACATATCAGATCAGATCAGATCAGTCACTCAGTCATGTCCGACTCTTTGTGACCCCATGAATCGCAGCACGCCAGGCCTCCCTGTCCATCACCAGCTCCTGGAGTTCACTCAGACTCATGTCCATTGAGTTAGCGATGCCATCCAGCCATCTCATCCTCTGTCGTCCCCTTCTCCTCCTGCCCCCAGTCCCTCCCAGCATCAGAGTCTTTTCCAATGAGTCAACTCTTCGCATGAGGTGGCCAAAGTACTGGAGTTTCAGCTTTAGCATCATTCCTTCCAAAGAAATCCCAGGGCTGATCTCCTTCAGAATGGACTGGTTGGATCTCCTTGCAGTCCAAGGGACTCTCAAGAGCCTTCTCCAACACCACAGTTCAAAAGCATCAATTCCTCGGCACTTAGCCTTCTTCACAGTCCAACTCTCACATCCATACATGACCACAGGAAAAACCATAGCCTTGACTAGACGAACCTTTGTTGGCAAAGTAATGTCTCTGCTTTTGAATATGCTATCTAGGTTGGTCATAACTTTCCTTCCAAGGAGTAAGCGTCTTTTAATTTCATGGCTGCAGTCACCATCTGCAGTGATTTTGGAGCCCCCCAAAATAAAGTCTGACACTGTTTCCACTGTTTCCCCATCTATTTCCCATGAAGTGGTGGGACCAGATGCCATGATCTTTGTTTTCTGAATGTTGAACTTTAAGCCAACTTTTTCACTCTCCACTTTCATTTTCATCAAGAGGCTTTGTAGTTCCTCTTCACTTTCTGCCATAAGGGTGGTGTCATCTGCATATCTGAGGTTATTGATGTTTCTCCCAGCAATCTTGATTCCAGCTTGTGTTTCTTCCAGCCCAGGGTTTCTCATGACGTACTCTGCATATAAGTTAAATAAACAGGGTGAAAATATACAGCCTTGATATACTCCTTTTCCTATTTGGAACCAGTCTGTTGTTCCATGTCCAGTTCTAACTGTTGCTTCCTGACCTGCATACAAATTTCTCAAGAAGCAGATCAGGTGGTCTGGTAGTCCCATCTCTTTCAGAATTTTCCACAGTTTACTGTGATCCACACAGTCAAAGGCTTTGGCATAGTCAATAAAGCAGAAATAGATGATTTTCTGGAACTCTCTTGCTTTTTCCATGATCCAGCAGATGTTGGCAATTTGATCTCTGGTTCCTCTGCCTTTTCTAAAACCAGCTTGGACATCAGGAAGTTCACAGTTCACATATTGCTGAAGCCTGGCTTGGAGAATTTTGAGCATTACTTTACTGGCATGTGAGATGAGTGCAATTGTGCAGTAGTTTGAGCATTCTTTGGCATTGGCTTTCTTTGGGGTTGGAATGAAAACTGACCTTTTCCAGTCCTATGGCCACTGCTGAGTTTTCCAAATTTGCTGGCATATTGAGTGCAGCACTTTCACAGCATCATCTTTCAGGATTTGGAATAGCTCCAGTGGAATTCCATCACCTCCACTAGCTTTGTTTGTAGTGATGCTTTCTAAGGCCCACTTGACTTCACATTCCAGGATGTCTGGCTCTAGGTCAGTGATCATACCATCATGATTATCTGGGTCATGAAGATCTTTTTTGTACAGTTCTTTTGTGTATTCTTGCCACCTCTTCTTAATATCTTCTGCTTCTGTTAGGTCCATACCATTTCTGTCCTTTATCGAGCTCATCTTTGCATGAAATGTTCCTTTGTTATCTCTGATTTTCCTGAAGAGATCTCTAGTCTTTCCCATTTTGTTGTTTTCCTCTATTTCTTTGCATTGATCTCTGAGGAAGGCTTTATTACCTCTTCTTGCTATTCTTTGGAACTCTTCATTCAGATGTTTATATCTTTCCTTTTCTCCTGTGCTTTTCGCTTCTCTTCTTTTCACAGCTATTTGTAAGGCCTCCCCAGACAGCCATTTTGCTTTTTTGCATTTCTTTTCCATGGGGATGGTCTTGATCCCTGTCTCCTGTACAATGTCATGAACCTCAGTCCATAGTTCATCAGGCACTCTATCTATCAGATCTAGTCCCTTAAATCTATTTCTTACTTCCACTGTATAATCATAAGGGATTTGATTTAGGTCATACCTGAATGGTCTAGTGGTTTTCCCTCCTTTCTTCTATTGAAATCTGAATTTGGCAATAAGGAGTTCATATAGACCTCTTGATTTCAGGTTTCAAATTAGAAACTGGTGAAAGCTAGGTCCTGAAAGCATTGAAAGAGAAGCAATAACAGAAAATCACAGAAGATGACAGAAATTTTGACAAAATGGCATTCTTTACACTTTTAATATTGCGTTTTAAAAATCATATTATATTTACTTTCCCTTTAATAAATGCTTTGAAAAATCTTACAGAGATTTCCTCTTATACCTATCTTGTGGATTACAGGGCCACCATTTCTAGTCCTGTGGAGCAGCACAAGATTTAAGTAATAAGAATAATTAACTCTGAGTATTTCTCTCTAAAAAGGTAATAGAATATTTTGCTTTATTAATCTCCTTTCGTTTGCTTTTCTCTTGAGAATCCACATTGCCTAGCAAATCAGGTTTGGAATGTAATGTGATGTAGGACATATTAGACCCAATATATGAGTGGCAATTCTGTTTTTTCATAGCTATTTTCTAAGCTTTTGTGGCATATAAGAACATTATTAAGAGGAATGGCAACATCTCAGTTCTAAGAGTACTTAAAAAAAAAAAATCAGCCCTGGATGAGTACTTTTGGGGCTGAACATTACAATCTCAAGATGAGTCACAATGTTCTTGTTTTTTGAAAGTATTAAAAAAAAACAAACCCATAGATAAAATTCAATGAATGTTGGGCCATTTGAAATGAGCAGTTGATGGGTGATAGAAGGATCCAATCAGCTAATCATGGCAGTATCTAGAGACTGTGTCTTTTTACAGTTTGCTATTTTAAGAAATATCTTTTAAGAAATAGCCATTAATACAAACTACAAACAAAGCACGTTCGAGTCCAAGGATACACTTTCTTATTTAACACCACAGACCTTTCCTTAAAGGATGTACGAGTTTCCATTACACCTGTAACTAAATTTAACCTTATATTGGAAATACTTCACCTTGTTGGGTATACACATTTTAAAAAGAAACACTCATTTTAATTTAAAATATCTAATTTATTGTATTTAACCCAGTGTTAATACACAGTGACTCAGGAGATCTTCTTCCAAACACCTCAGTCAGGAGGCCATTTGTAAGACATCCAAAGACAAGTGACCACAGGCATGAGGCCTGGGAAGGGGGTTTGAAATAGCAGCCAAAGAAAACTGTATCTTGTTAAAGGGGCGTGTTACTTAGAAACAAAGCTGCCCTTTGGAAAAGTGTAGGTTTGGAATGTTTCCAACATTGGGGTGACGCTAAGCAAAATAAGAGTTAAAATGGAGTCCTTCAACCTTGCTGTCTCATGATTTTGGAAGTTAAGCATCAGGCTGTCCACCGGAGATGCCATTTTAGGACTGGAACAGAGAAGCAGCGGAAAGGAAAGCAGAGCACTTTGCTGAGACAGGATGTGCCTGCGTGCGAGCTCCCAACAGCTGTGTCCTCAAAGAGGATAAATGAGGGCATATTCACTCATTAATCAACGGAGAGGGATCACACACACAGAAAAAGGCTTCAACTGAGTTGCTCGGATGTTTTGGTCTTTAAGCGCAATCTAATTGCCTGGAAATGTGCCCACAATTCTTAGAGACGGCCCTGGGCTCCTCTCATTGTGAGTCCGGTCCAAATAGCGAGAGCCAGCTCCCAAAATTCTGTCTACATCTGGAGCCTCAGATCTCAACACACTCAGCTGCTCTCCCTGATTCTGCCAGAAACAAAGTGGCAACCTGGTTTGAAGTGGCTGGAGAGATAGGGCTGGGAATGAAGGGGTGGGGCATGCCATCTCTTTCAGAATAGTCTTAATGACTTAGTTGGGTTCCTCTTGGGTTTTTGTTTTACATCCCATGTAGCTTTCCTTCCTACAGGAGAGGTCGAAGATGCCACATTTAATGCTTGTCAATGAGACATTGCGAGTCTGCTTACAGCTGAGTTCCCTATGAGCCCAAGAGAAGAGCTATTTCCAGTTTGGAGTGAGTTATAAGACGAAGCTGTGCTGTGGGATCTAGACAGCAATTCTTCACAGCAAGACTTTACTATTTAAAGAGGAACTCGGAGACACTTTGATTTGCTATGCTGTGAGGGGCCCTAGATTAAGTTTCTGATCTCATTCTTTGTTTTCCCTAAGAGAAAAAAGGAGGCCAGAGAGGGGGAATCACTTACAGAGGTTACTCAGTCGTGGATCCAAGACTAGTTCCCCAGGGCTGTGGTTCTCAGCTACAGTGCTTCAGTTTGAAGTGAATTTCCAGATTATTCATATTCAAATGGGAGAACCAAAATACATTCTGAAGTGAAAGATAAAGGTTTCTTCGCAGAACACTGGCTTGCTTCGTCTTCATTAGGAATAGTCAAGTACTAAATATTAATTATTTACAGTGTATATTTTAAAAAGAGAAGAGGGAATGATTAAGGCAAATATCTTGTAGGTATAGTGAAGAAGTAACGATATTTTAGAAAGACTTAAATTTAGAATAGATTAATTAATACTCTGAATTTTATATCCTACTTAGGCAAGATGTGGACAGGGGGATTTGGTTGGGGACTGAGAAGAAGCAAGACTTTATTATTAAAATCCCCTCACCTTTTTGCATTCATCCACTTTCCTTCAGCTCTCTAAACATGGCATGCTGCTGCTGCTGCTAAGTTACTTCAGTCATGTCCAACTCTGTGTGACCCCATAGACGAGAGCCCACCAGGCTCCCCCGTCCCTGGGATTCTCCAGGCAAGAACACTGGAGTGGGTTGCCATTTCCTTCTCCAGTGCATGAAAGTGAAAAGTGAAAGGCACGTCACTCAGTCCTGTCTGACTCTTAGCGACCCCATGGACTGCAGCCTACCAGGCTCCTCTGTCCATGGGATTTTCCAGGCAAGAGTACTGGAGTGGGGTGACATTGCCTTCTCCATCAAACATGGCATAGGTGTTCTTTTTTAAATTTTTATTTTTTATTGAAATATAGTTGATTTATAATATTGCGTTAGTTTCAAGTGTACAGCAAAGCAATTCAGTTATACAGTATATGTAAATCTATTCTTTTTTCAGATTCTTTTCCCAGATAGGTTCTTTAAAAAGTGTTCTTATATCCTCTACCCTATATGGGCAAGTACAAGAGGTAGGGTTGAATCTCCAAGCTTTGTTCAAGCTGGATAAGTGTCTGCTGAGGCATATGTGTTTTGCTGAGCCTTACAAAGACCCTTCCTGGGAGGAAGCCAGCCCCAAAACTTAAACAGCAAGATAATAACAAACAAGGAGTTGTTAACAAACTTCTAAAAGAAACACTGTGTATATAACAGGAAAGACAGGAGAGATTCTGCCTTTGTAGATTCTAATGTGACAGGTCTAATCACGCTAGGACCACAGCCTTGTCTATCTCAGTGAAACTAAGCCATGCCCGTGGGGCAACCCAAGATGGGCGGGTTATGGTGGAGAGATCTGACAGAATGTGGTCCACTGGAGAAGGGAATGGCAAACCACTTCAGTATTCTTGCCTTGAGAACCCCATGAACAGTACAAAAAGGCAAAATGATAGGATACTGAAAGAGGAACTTCCCAGGTTAGTAGGTGCCCAATATGCTACTGGAGATCAGTGGAGAAATAACTCCAGAAAGAATGAAGGGATGGAGCCAAAGCAAAAACAATACCCAGCTGTGGGTGTGACTGGTGATAAAAGCAACGTCCGATGCTGTAAAGAGCAACATTGCATGGGAATCTGGAATGTCAGGTCCATGAATCAAGGCAAATTGGAAGTGGTCAAACAAGAGATGGCAAGAGTGAATGTCGACATTCTAGGAATCAGTGAACTGAAATGGACTGGAATGCGTGAATTTAACTTAGATGACCATTATATCCACTACTGTGGGCAGGAATCCCTCAGAAGAACAAAAGAGTCTGAAATGCAGTACTTGGATGCAATCTCAAAAACGACAGAATGATCTCTGTTCGTTTCCAAGGCAAACCATTCAATATTACAGTAATCCAAGTCTATGCCCCAACCAGTAATGCTGAAGAAGCTGAAGGTGAACGGTTTTATGAAGACCTACAAGACCTTTTAGAACTAAAACCAAAAAAAGATGTCCTTTTCATTATAGGGGATTGGAATGCAAAAGTAGGAAGTCCAGAAACACCTGAGTAACAGGCAAATTTGGCCTTGGAATATGGAATGAAGCAGGGCAAAGACTAATAGAGTTTTGCCAAGAAAATGCACTGGTCATAACAAACACCCTCTTCCAACAACACAAGAGAAGACTCTACACATGGACATCACCAGATGGTCAACACCGAAATCAGATTGATTATATTCTTTGCAGCCAAAGATGGAGAAGCTCTATACAGTCAGCAAAAA